>NC_086370.1:13418599-15818599 GCF_036324505.1 Eleginops maclovinus
TTTACTCTCCTCTCCCCCTGCCTTGTGTTTATCTCGCTTCCTCTCTCTCTCTCCCCCTGACTCCCCAGGGATCACTCCACTGTCACTGTTTATGCTCTATACCTTTAGCACCTATACTGTAACTAACATATAATCCATGCTTATAATCAGTCGGTAGCAGTTAAAGTGGAGCCTGATCCAAAACAAAACTCCTCTCCATACTGCAGTGGGAAATATGTCCTTAATATCTGAAACACATGATAAAATGTAATGGAATAGACGGATGGATTTCATCTTAAAGCAGGAAATCTTCACTGCAAAATGGAGGCCATGCCTCTGTAGATTGACTTAAGAGGAAATCTGGATGCATGGTAAAGCCTGTGGGCTTAGCTGTACCCAAGAGAGACTTCTGTGAATAATGATCCAGGATTGTCTATGGGTGAATTATTTTTAGAATAATATCAAAACAACAAAGAAAGGACTTTTTCTGTCTTAAGGTAACTCTCTTTATTTGTATTTCTCTCTGTCCTCTTCTCCTTCTGATGAGTCCTTCACACTCTCCTTTGAGACTCTTTATCTCCATGTGTGTGTGTCCTTGCAGCGCGGTCTAAGAGCATGGTGCTTGGAGAGTTATCTCGGATCTCCAGGCCCTGCTCTCCTCTGGATCAGGAGAAAACACTAAAGGCAGGATGGCTAAAGAGACAGCGGAGTATCATGAAAAACTGGCAGCTGCGTTGGTTTGTCCTGAGGACCGAAGCTCTGTATTTCTACAAGGACCAGGATGAAACCAAGGCACAGGTGATACTTACTAAATAACACTTTCACAAGACAGTTACCTGATGACACCTGTTTTCCCAAGAGGCTGCACTAGCTTGTGTTTCAATTCATTCTAGTTCGAAGTGTTATGCATATTCAAGCTTCATGATTTTATCTGATTATTTCCCCAAGGGCCAGTTCATCCATTGTTTGTTCCCTGACTCAGAAAATAGTTTATTGATTCTTTTCAAGCAGGTGACAAAATACATGTTGTAGCCCTCAAGTAAAATGAAGGAGTTTTCTGCATTATGCTTCACTGATTTTTAAAGCCACATGCTCTAATCTGCATATATGTTGGTGCCCTAATATAGTTGGAGAAATATTCTTTCAAACCCTTAAGACCATCAACACTCTCCATTAAAGTCAAAGTATGTTGTGATTGCCCTGTCACACACACTGATCATGTTGTAACAAGCTGCTCTGTTGTTCTGCTATTAGCACTTAGTAAGTGATCTTTGACTTCCTATATGCTGGAGGGATGCACAGTACAGGAAGCATCAGAGGGATAAATAGATGAAGAGATGTTTCCCTGAGTCATCCTTCCCTCCATCATCATTACAGCCATCTTTTGGACAGCTGCCAAGAGCTCAGTGTACTCAGAACTCTATGTTTAACATGCACTACACGTCTTGGTCCAGAACCACTCACCTATTTCTTGTTTGGACCATGAGTCCTGTTGATACAGGTGTTTTCCTCATGCCTGCCCATCTGTCAGTCGGTCTTTCTCTCTGCCTATCTCACACCTTCCTTTCCTTTCTCCTACAGGGTTGCATTATTCTTCAGGGCAGTCAGGTCAATGAGCTGCCTGCCAATCAGGACGAGCCTGGTCGTCACCCTTTTGAAATTGTTCCAGGTGAGTTGGCATGGTGAAAACTCTGCGTGTAAGGAAGTGCGTGAGTCTTGTTTAAGTGATTCTAAAACTTTTGTCAAAGGGCCAGAAAAACACCCTTTTTTAAAAGTTTGATTGTGTGTTACACCAAATCTTGATATGATGAATCACATGTTATATATTATACATTTCCCACCAGTACAAAAAATAATTAGAATGTTGAATTTTCAGAGTTCATAAGGTGATGAATGCCCAAATAATTCAACATCAGTGTATATACAACCACTAGAACATTATCCCAGTACCAGGTTTGCCATAAATCATAGGAAGTATGTGTCTGTGTTGCTTGAAATTGGGATCATAGTGTTAATACAGCATGTCATATCCTCTGAGTAAACTCTGTTGGCCCAGAATCAAAGTGATGGATGGAAAATAGAAGTAAATCAATACAAGTCACAAGCTGTAACGCATGCATTAAATTTGCAGAACAGCAGAAAAGATGTGATTTCCATGGCCATGTGTCTCAAGGGTTCAACAACAGCTTCATTCATCCCTTCTCTTGACAGCGCGAGGTTGGCATGATTACCGTCAGAACCATGGACAGTATGTACAGCAGAAAGATCAGAGGATGAAGAAAGAAAGAAAGAAAGAAAGTTGTACTTGGATGAGCATGAACAAGATTTAAAAAACATGAGCCTTTTTGCATAAATACTGGCTTTAATAGTAGTTTCTCTCTCAAGGAATACGGTTATATCAACAGATGTTCACCTGAAAGCATCTGTTCTTTCTAAGGGTTTAACATGGGCCATTATTAGCTGGTAGACTTACACCCTGAAAGTTTATCCTGAGGATGAGATTTCCATTTAAAATGGTAGTAAGAGTCAGATTGGAGGCTTGGTTTATGAATTGTAGAAACACTGTAACACCACTGCATTGAAGTACTTTTGAAAGCCAATTGAAATTAGGAGGTAATGCATAAATCCCCCTCTATGCTTTACCCTACGCATTACCTGTGTTTAGAAATACATGTCAGCAGATTAAGCAGCTCCTGCAGTGCCGCATAGTGGCACTGCCTAGAATAATTGGCTGTTGCAGTTTTTGATTATGTATGTGGGATTTGTGTGTGTGTGCATGATTGTGAGCAACTTCACACAAACGTAAATGGGGTAAAATGTAGAAATACACCGATGTGTCCTAGCGAGAAAATACACTGAGGTAAAGGAAGGACAAAAGAAAAAGAGGCATGGTGCATTTGCTGCTGTCCACAGGGAACACATGCTCTTTCTGGGTCAATTCTCACACACACAACACACCAAGCAGGACAGTGTAGGACTTAGTAATTAATGCAGGTTGTGATATATCCTACAGAGCAACCCCCTACAAAATCCACAAATGTCCTTATCTTTTGGAAAGTGTTCATAAGGTTTTTCTCAGTACAAAATGTAGCCTAGTTTTCTGAATAGCCGGTTTGATGCTTTTACCTTCATCTGTAAGTAACTGTGCTTCCACCTCTTCCCAATATCCCATAAAGGGAGAGGATTTCACATATCCCTATTAAAGCTAAACTGAAATACACTAAAATGTCAAACTAAAATGTCCAACTGAGTAATATCAAGCTGTGGACAGGGGAGGCAGAGCTGCATGGCTGCGTCTTTGTACTTGACAGGGGTGCTGGAGCTAATAAGCTTATTGGAAATACTGATAGTTCTAGTTGGGAGAACTGACTTCCACATTGTGTAAACGGCAGTATTTTTAAATGTAATTCTGTGTATGAATCCACACAGCACATATGCTTTGAGAAGTTGTTCTGTCCTATTGATCCACAAAGTGATGAAATATGTCTCTTTTCAGGGGGGGCTGGAGAAAAGGATCGAACAGGCGTAAGCCACGAATCATTGCTGCTGATGGCCAACTCCCAGAGTGACATGGAGGATTGGGTCAGAGCCATACGTAGAGTCATATGGGCTCCACTTGGAGGAGGTGTGTTCTTAAAACCTATCCAGAATATTCAATACAAGTCAAAACGTTGGAAACCACAAGTCATAACAGTGTGTTGTATCAAATAAATGTGGTGGAATTGGTTACAAAGTCAAGTCCAATATTTCCATCTAAGATGAGTAAAAGTATAAAAAAGCATAAAATAATTGTACTTAGAGTAATTAAATGTATTCCCTATGGCATAGGCATACACAAAAAAACACATGTCCACATACAACACTTCTTACAATAATAAAGCAAATAAACTATTAATGCTTTAAAGATAGGACTTCTTGGGTACTCATAAGAGAACCTTATGAGCGCTTAATGATTGGTTTTCATTATCTGTGTGACTGCAGGTGTCTTCGGGCAGCATCTAGAGGAGACAATGTTATACGAGGCCCAGTGTGGCGCTCAGCGACCGGTCCCGTTGCTGGTGGAACAGTGTGTGTGCTTCATACGTGAACATGGGCTCAAGGAGGAGGGCCTTTTCAGGGCCCCCGGACAGACTAATCATGTTCGAGAGCTGCAGGATGCCTTTGACCGTGGAGAGAAGCCAGTGTTTGACAGGTGATGCAGTGGGAGAGGGCATTTTATCTACAGCTGCATGCCAAAATATAATTCATGCTGGATATAAGTGTTTACTCTATATTCCTTCTCTGTGTGTTACAGTACCACAGATGTCCACACTGTGGCATCACTGCTAAAACTGTACATACGGGAGCTTCCGGAGCCTATAATCCCATTCCCCAAATACACACAGTTTCTATCTTGTGCTCAGATTCTTACCAAGGACAAAGCAATGGTAGTTACATGTCTACTTAACACTCTACTGCTTAATTTCCAAACTGTTGCCATTGCATTAAACTTGACTTATTTATCTTTAAGGGTATCATAGAGCTTGGCAAACAGGTGAAATCCCTTCCTCAGGTCAACTACAACCTCCTTACATACATCTGCAAGTAAGTCAACAGTGTCCTGTCTCTGATATCAGCAGGTGTTAAAAGGAATACTTCATCCCTTACATGACCATTTTTATATCAATTATTCATCCAATGTTACCTTAAATTATTGTTAAAAAGTTCCATTATGAACAGAGATACTTAAACGTGAGAACATTGTACGGTTTTATTAAATTAACTACTTTAATCTAATACTTCCCACGGCAAAAGGGGGTTTTCTACTGGTGAAACAGTGTCCTACTCAAGCACGGGAATCCGATCTGTCTTTTACACGTTTTATTTCACCAATCACTCGAACATACATTACACATGCTAGGTAAACAACAGCTCAGCTTCACCAGTCAAAAAACTGATCCTACCAACCGGCAAATTAACGCATGCGCAGATGGGACCACATCCGGTCTACATCTGCCCATATTTGGAAAACTTTGTGAAAACTCCACAAACATTCTCAATAATCCTGAAGTAAATGGGGGCTTGGTTGTTTTAAAAAGTAGGATTTTAGCTGAAATGTTTTTGTGAGGTAGCAATTGTGGATCCTATTTTATTTGAGCATGATCTTAAATTTGGTTTCTGTCAGTATGGAAGCATGCTAGAAAAACAAAGTCCTACAAATTCAAGGTAACACAGGGTCAGCTTATAATGTAGAAATGATCATGTTGGTGGCTTGTGTACTCCTCACCGATGTGGCTGTGAAGTGCTTTGTTGCTGCTGCCATGTCCTATTCTGTTTGATTGATGATGTGTCAGTCTGTCATACAAAAGAAATATCATTCATTACACCCACATCGTTATCATCAATGGAACTGGCATCATTGATTTGCACTGAGTGTGTATAATTTGCTGTCTTCTCTGCCTTCTGTGTCTATTTAAATATCATCAGCTAAACCCACACACCAGCCAGTCATGACTCAGTCCTACTTTTCAGCAGTTTGCGTTGTACTAGAAAAATTAGTGGTTATACCAATATGTGACATGATTTTTTTAATAAGTTTTGGTTCTTCCTGGTTTAGGTTTCTGGATGAGGTTCAATCTCACTCTAATGAGAATAAGATGAGTGTTCAGAATCTGGCCACTGTGTTTGGACCCAATATCCTTCGGCCCAGAGTGGAGGATCCAGTTACCATGATGGAGGGTCGGTGATAATGCCAATATATGTTTACCTGCAGCTTGTGACACTAACTTGCTTTACAATCATATTTACAATGTCATGAACAATTTCAAGCAAGTGTATACTTTGTCATTGTAAATAGGAAGTTCCCAGGTGCAGCACCTCATGACTGTGCTGATCAGTGAATACACCCAACTTTACCAACGGGAGCAGCCGGAAACTGAAGCAAAGATTCCCCAACAGCCTCAGCAGAGTCCAACACAACGAGGCAAAGCAGAATGGCTCTCACAACAAATTATTGGGACCCCATCTTCCAAAGCCCCTGACAGGGAATCCCGATCTTCCACCCCTCCAACAGACGGTAAGCCAACTGCACCAAGCCCAATTACAACATCAGAGAGGGTTGAGGATGGTCCGATTGAAGATAAGAAAAAGGCTGAGACAGAAGGAAAAGGGGAAGAAAAAGTGAATGGCAAAACAGAAGTGAAAGGAGAAAGTGAAGTAGCTATTAGCCCCAGTAAACAGTCGAAAGCCCTGCCCACCTGGAGATGCTCCCTCAAAGGCGGTGCAGCATCTGGGGTGCAAAGGGGTAAAATAGGAGGGTCTGCAGGAGATGTCTCAGCAGCTGGTGGGAGCAACTGGCTGATGAATGGCCTGTCGTCCCTCCGAGTTCACAGGCGCACCACCTCATCTGGTGAAAGACTTAAAGACACCCTGAAGGATTCGACCCTCTCACTGAAAGATACCACTCTCCCTCTTAAGGACACACAGAGAGACTCTGATGAAGACTCCTCTCAGACACCCCTGTCTCACAGAGGCCTCCACCACTCCCACAGATTGTCTGCCTATGACAATGTTGCCCCCTCCAGTCTGAGCTTACCTGCTGACACCTCGATTTGGACATCCTTTGAGATCTCATTGGCCGAGCCAAAGGAAAGCGAAAAGGCAGTAAAACTAGAACAGGGTAAAGAGGGACTTACAGAGGTGAGGGACAGTGCAAGTACTCTGGATGACACTGCAAGCGGTACTGAGGATGATCTCACAGGAACAAACGAAGGCCTCGCCAACATGCTAACTGGGCTCAAGCAGGAGCTGAAGAAACAGAGGACGAGCTACGAAACCTGCATTCGCAAGTAAGTATAAATCACTTGTCATTTCTTGTCAAAATGTAAACCAGCATGTGTTGTTATTTATGAATTCTTTTTCTCTTCTTTGAGGTTGGAGGAGTCCTGTTCTAAGTACCAGTCCCAAGTCAACCGCCTCGAGGAGGAGCTGGACCAGGAGAAGAAGAAGTTTCAAATGCTTGAGATCCGACTCAGGAACTCAGAGAGGGCACATCAAGATGCGGAGAACCGAAACAATCTCCTGCAGAAAGAGATGGAGGATTTCTTCAAAACCCTTGGAGATCTGACCACAGGAGCAACACGGACCAACTAGCCCAGACCAACCTGCCTTCATCTGGTCTATAAGAGGAGAAGGAGCTAGATTACTAAGAAGACCAGTAAGCCCCAAAGCTTTGAAGACCAAATACCTCTAGTGCAGTACTACTTGCCATCGTGTCCTCTTTAGTACAGCCGTCTTGTGCCTACACTGATCAGTGCCGGTGCCAAACAAGAACTCCTCTGGACCAAGCAAGCATTTTATCATTCCGCAGAATTCCTTATTATACACCATAGGTTATGTAGCTTAATTATTTAAGTTTGTAAGAGAGCAAAAAAAATATCTGATGATATGAGGTAGTCTTCCCATGTCACACCCTCCTCATTTCCCATTAGAACTTATGAGAGAAACATTAACTTGACATTAAAAGAAAGAACATGTGAGACGTTAAAAATTCAACTCTTTTATTTGTTGGAGTTGAAGGTAGACAGTTTCCTTTTCTGATGTATATAATTGGTCTGTTAGTGAGGCAATTTCAGATCAAAAGGCTTAACTTTACACAACTGGCCTGATCTAAACACTACAACAGGTTAGCTCTTCGCTGTCAGTATTTGGCCAACCCATCAGAAGACTGCAACATCGTCCCAGTGGTGCCGAATTCCCATCTTTTCCCTAAATGTACCTGCACTAAAGCCAGATTTGCTCAGAGAAAACTCATGCGTATTCTATTCTATCTTTTCTATTTTTGAAGAAATGGAGAAGAGGAAAATGACAAAAACAGGAAGTCACAACAGTCAGTTGAGATGTGGCCTAGAAAGGGATAAGGACATGCGTCGCAATCCCCAAAGTGCATTCTGGGAGATGATGCTAGGGGTCACTACCTGGAGCGTCCCAACTATGAAAAGAGCAAAGGGACAGATTGGGAATTTGAGCCATCATATACATCCAAAGGTTACCATGGCAAATAGCAGTTTCCTGACCCTCAGAAAACATACATTTCCAGTCAAATGTACAGATCAATCACTGACTATATTAATCTATGAAGTATATTGCACAGAAAACAAACAAAAAATAAAACAAAATGCATATAAATAGTTCTGAATTAAATGTACATTACATACAATAGACGCCTCCTAGCTTGAAATAAATAAATAAATAACGCAAACAAAGAAAAAATATGGATCTTGTGTTCTTTCCAGTGATGTGTGCCGTGATATACATAATGCATCTTCAAAAAACATGTGTGCATGTGAGGTAGAACTCAGAAAGACGCACCACAGAAGAGAGGAGCATCTGCAACGGAGAGGACTGAAAATTATTGAAGTGAGTAAGGGCACTTAAATTAAACATGTCAAATATCAGACAGCTGTGACCGATGTCCGAAAGTGATTTAAACTTAGTTTCTGGTGACAGTCCCCAAATACAGAACTCATTTTAGCCAGTGGAGTGGCCTATATTAAATTGTTACAGCGCTAACAGTAATCACTGGCTCCTCACTACGCCACATTGCTATTCATTTACATTCACCCTGTTGTTCCTCATCCAACAGACCATCACCTACAAGTTACATCTACCTAAATAAGTTAAAATACAGTCAAACAGTATGCTATAGTAAAAAAGAAATTCAGTGTCAGGGAAATAGACCATTTGACTGCTTGTCAAGATGCACACAATCAGAGGTGACGTAATACTAAGAAATAAGTTGGATACACCAAAGGACGCTTTCTACAAGAAAGATGAGGAAAAATATTTTTTTAAATCATTCATCTGCAATTTGATTCAAGATGAAGTGCACTATAGTCTACTGTTAAAAAAGAGAACTGGTGTAGATTCATTCACATGTCCCAAAACAATACAAAAATGCCAAATGAACAATTCAAAAAATATACTCAACATAATATTGCAGTGCTTACAATGTGGTTTCAACTGTGTAGCAGTAGCAAAAAAAAACAGCAATGAGTAAAGTACACTCAAATCCCTCTCTTCCAAAACATACATCACAGATTCACATCAAAACATACTCTCTTCTTTGCAGCAAAAATACAGTTATAATGATACAATTTCAAACCACAGTCATTTACAGTAGTATAGGGGGGAGGGGAAATAAAAACAAACTGTACATTAAAAGCTCAGCTCTACAAACTAACATGAGAAGTTCCATTGGCCTAAAGCCTCTCCCATCACACACTGATGAGGAAAGGTTGGTTGTTTTGTGTGTGTGTGTGTGTGTGTGTGTGTGTGTGTGTGTGTGTGTGTGTGTGTGTGTGTGTGTGTGTGTGTGTGTGTGTGTGTGTGTGTGTGTGTGTCTGTGTGTGTGTGTGTGTGTGTGTGTGTGTGTGGATTGTATGCGTGTGTTATCTGCAGCAGGCCAGTGCACCCAGAGAGGTGTGGCTGTCTAAACTGCTGTCTGTTTCAGAGGTGATGGTGGGGTCACTGCTGGGGTCAGTGGGCTCTGTGGACATGGACGAGACATCGTTGGCCGAAGAAGAGGAGGACGTTGGTTGGGGGGGGCTGTCAATCACTGCTGCACCTGTGCTGCGAAAAACACACGTCAACGCATAGGTTTGATTGAAATAAACATGACACTGCCATTCTCTGCTGAGTCACAAACACAGATGTAAACAGTCATTTTAAATTTAAATTCAAAGTTATCTAGGATTTAGTCATTTGCAAGTCTAATTCAAGTGTTAAATAACATAACCTTGCTCCCAAAATATTTAGATTTTATTTGAAAATAACCAGAGCTTGGCTTCATTCTCCAAATATTCCAAATTAATAATAAAAGTACAACGACTTTATTCTCCAAATACTTAAAACTTTTCATAAACCATTTTGCTCCCATTCCCTAAATCTCTGATTATGACCCCAATACACTGTTGTACTTTAAACTGAAATATTGAAGTGTTTAAAAAACATTTATCGTTTATTTAAACTACTAGTCCATCCTTGCCACCTCTTCTTATATCCCAAAATTATAAAGATTACTCACCTAGAGGAGGAGGCTGGCCTCTTATCACACCATTTCTTTTCAACTCCTCCCACTCACTCACTTCCTTATAAATCAGCACTATAAATGACAGAACAGGGGAAGGTTAAATGGGACAGGAGAAACAGATAGAGATCAATGATGTGTGTGTGGGTGATACTCTTCTTTAAAATGTGTGTACAAAATGTATTTCCTACGGCACAGTTCAATCAGCATCATGTTTCTAACTTGGACAGGCTCTGCGAGCATGACCCTTTTTAAAATAACTAAGGGGTCATTATACCAGGCAGGGGTTAAGATTAGATTATTTCCCTTTATTGTCCTTGCACACAAGTATAGCTCATCCTGCAGCACAACTGAAAGGGATATGTTCTTTCAATTTGAAGTCCTTGTTTGCGCCACCGAATCAGGTTCCCCACAGTGGAAAACACTACGGAGGTGCTTCAAAATGGATTTCAAATCATGCAATGCATCCTCTGGCAACTACAGTGATGATACAGTTCTCCATGAGAAACTACGTCTGCAACCCAGCAACTGCATATTTACAGGCTGACCCAATGGATTTCTTCCGACATGGTTATTTTCGTGCTTTTCGTGATCACGTCACCATTGGTAAACTGATAACCATAGATATAAATGTCTACAGATTTGATGTGCACACATTTGAGAAGATAGTATACAGGATAGATTTATAATTGATTAAAAGTCGCATATTAACATGTTTGATGTTTAATTAACAAGCTGGTTAAGTAATTAACTTGAAATTAAAATGTGTCAAATCTATATATAACTATTTTTGAAGTTCAAGAACAACACTGACATCCATCAAAATAAATGTATTTTATCAGACTATTCACTCAGATCAGAGTGAAACCTCATGGGTAATACTTGTGCTGCTTCAGAAGTCAGAGGGTAAATAATACACTGAAAATGGACTTTGAGAAGTGTTGAGTGCAGTGTGAAAGAGTCCTAGCATGCCGTCTGACCTTTCCACTCTTCCACGGTATGCTCCCTTTCATCCAGTTGTTTATCTAGGATCTTTGGAATGGGCTGAGAAAGAGAAAAAAGGCTTAAACGGCAGATCGTTGGTACAAGAGTAATGCCAAATTTCCACATCAAGCGTTGTAATTCAAATCGCATGACTTGTTTAAGGATCATACGCTCCTATCAGAGACCTACTTACTGCTTCCACTTCGGCTGGGTCGTACCAAACGTTAATGTAGGGGTGCTGCAGGGCCTCATCTACGGAGATGCGCTTGGAAGCATCGATCACTAACATCTTGGATAGAAGATCTCTGGCTTGGCTCGCTGAGGGGAGAAATATCAAATACATAAGATGCTCTGCTAATAAACACAAGTCTAAACATTGATTTGTTAGGTCATATGACAATAGTAACTAAAAAACACACTACCTTTGAGTTTGTTGTGATCAGAGTCGGCAGGGAAGAGCACATCTGGGAAGAGTTTCTCAAAGCTGTACCCAGCATAGCGTGGCCTGTTTTCTACATATGTTCTTACTGACTGGTTCAGCTTCATTAGAAAGTCCTGAGATGGAGTGCCTAGCTGCTCAATTACCTTGTTCCACTGGTCGATGTCTAAAGTGTAAATGTTAAGGAAACACATATACAGTAACACACCAGCAGCGTTCTTAGTAGTTGCAAACTCTACTTACATTGCCCAGACACACATACTTAGATAACAGGATATATAATGATGCATCCACTCACCCTTTTCCTATACAGATAATACTAATAAACAATCGGTCTCAGCAAGTACTAATCAATATATTGCACTTTATTCTCTGCTTTGGTTTAATATTGTCACTTTAAGTGGGTGTAGCTGAGCAATGATAGAGGTCCTGTTTGCGGGGTGAACATTTAGGGAATGAATGAGGGAGGCTCAGGATGGTGATGCTGTTCTCTTCACACAGCATGAAGTGAAGACACAGTGATGAATTAATGACAGGGAAGGATACGATCAGAGCCGGGGAACAACACGCACCCCTTGATCATCTCGGCCACTATGCAGCCCACTGACCATACATCCACTGCACATGGATGTGGAGATGACAGGGAGGTGGACATGCAAACAAAATGGTGGGATAAAAATAAAAACACAACAAGGTGAAAATGATGCACGCAGAATGGCAGTGGGCATGAAAATGGAGAACATGCAGAATCGGCAAGATATATGAGAAAGCAATGCAGTGATGAAAATGAAAACTGACATGTTTACAGCCCATGGCAGTCGGAAAGCCTCAAATAATGCATGCAAAACTGGGCTATTATAACAAGTCCCCAAAGCCTGGCACAGCATTCTGTATTCAAGCCAAAATTTGACCAGGGAAAGATCTGACAGTCTTCTCAGCAGGAGGCACAGACACTTTACAAAGACTGTAAAAGTGTGAAGAAATATTAAAAAAGACCCAAGGATACAGTCCCTTCCCGGGAAGAGGATTTTATGGCGAACCATTTCCGCCAGTATGCAGCCCACAGACCATATGTCCACTAGTGAAGTGGAACAAAGCCGATAAGAGGTGAGAGGAATGCACAACAACAGGTTAGTTACACACAGGATGCCGGTTAGTGAGCAGTTTCTTAAAACAAAGTCCAATTTTGTGCAGGAACACCATGAAGCTTGCACATTGTTAACAGCGGGATGCATCTTCAGGTCCCTGTAGATGGGTTATAAAAGATCCAACACAAAAACAACAGTGCATTCAGTAGATGATCACTAACCATTTGCTTGGTAGCCCATGCCCAGGATAACCTCTGGTGCTCTGTAGTAGCGTGTAACCACATACGGTGTCATCAAGAGGCCCGTGGCAGCTGTCCGAGCCAAGCCAAAGTCCAAAATCTTCAGTGTACAATCTGACTTGACAACTATGTTACTGGGCTTCAGGTCCTACAATGAAACACACAGCAAAGTTTCCTTTCTTGTCATTTCTAATATTGATTTAGTCATTTACAATCCATGACAAGAAAATGCAGATTTAGTCATGTACAGTATCAGCAACAAATGAGAGGTGGCATGAAGCGGCATTACTCAAACAGTGATAGCTTTTTCCATCTTTTTGTAATTACAGTAGCTTCTTTACAAAATCATATGATATGAATATATTATTCAATACGAGTCAAATCCACATGTAAGCTCCTGCTCAAGATATTTTTTTGAAGATTCCTTTTTTATTTAGGTCATGTTTCTCTGCAATACGAATTGCCTTTGGTTTTGAAGAGCATTGAAAGGTTACAGTTTCAAGATGAATCGGGTATTGTCACTATAAATCAAGTAGTGGCATTTTACACCAAGGCTTTGGTGCTATATCACGAGTTGGGAGTCGTTATGCCTTCTCATGAATTGAAGTGCAATTGTAAACCTCAGTCTACAACTTCTTATTATTAATCAATATGATATCAAACGTTCACCTTCCCTTTTCAAAGTAGAGTATGTCAGAAGTATGTTCCACATAAACCTCAGAAAAGCTACAAAAAATCCAGGGTTTTGTTCAAAGACATTTCATCAACAATACTTCCTTTGAATTTAGGTATAAGTATAGAACGTTAATCGTTTTCTATTGATATTCTATTAGGGATTTGTTATATCTCCAATTTACTTTAAAGATGGATTTGTTACTTTAAAATACTGTCCTTGCATTTCAGTTTCAAGTGTAACAAAGGGTTTAACGGTTCCCTTTTTCAGGAAACCGGTGTGGCGTTAATCTGTGCAGTCATAGCCAGCTGATGCTTACCCTGTGAATGATGCCGGCGGCATGCAGGTGTTTGATGCCACACAATGTCTGATAGAGCAGATAGGAAAGCCTCTCGTGGTCCAGTTCCATCTGAATGACCTGGCACAGGTTAGCATCCATCAGCTCCATCACCAAGTATCTGACGGAGCAGAAACAGTTTCAGCAAACACACGAGAGGGAGTAATTCAATCACCAAAACGATGAATACTGTATGCTTTACAACTAAGTATGTCAAACTAACTTTCCTAAATACTTACACATCTGCGAAATCTTCTAATGTTTTTTGTGGAGAGAATACATTTAGTAGGCTGATGATCTGTGGGTTTAAAATGACATGAATCAGAATCATGTCAATTACACAAAGTAAAGCACATACATACAAGCATACAATCTTCATAAAAATGTTGTATCCCACTGGGCATGAGTTCATTTATTTGCAAACTTACATTTTTGTGATTGACATATTTCATTAGGACTAGCTCTCTGTACGCCCTCTTGGCATGGGTTTGATTTTGAAAAGGCCGACTCAGCTTCTTGATGGCAACATTTCGTTCAAGGTTTTGGTCATAGGCAGAGCTGAGGAACATAGTTAGCGAAACATTTTAAATACGGTCACAGATTTAGCATAAAAATGTGTAAAAAATTACAGGATATGTATTGTCCACTTCAATAGTCTACACAGCTCTGCTATTGTCATCAACAACAAAACAGACAGTACAAAAAAAGTATAACAATTTTACAGTTTATATCTATTCCTATTGTGATTTCTTCAATTAAATATTCAGTGACCTTTATTTTAGCAATCAGCTGTTGACTAAAAATCGACAGGTTGCATTACTCACCAGACGATTCCCTGAGCTCCTGAACCAATGGGTCTCAGGTTCTGGTATCGCTTCAGTACTGTAAACGTTGAATCCCCAACATCTAGGCTGTAGAACTCTCTTTCTTTCTTGTTTTTGTTCATGGCGAAGTCTTCTATTATTACTCTCTGTGCATCCAAAAATGTCCTCTGTGAACACAAAGTCAAGCACGCGTTTAAATATGTTGTTCCAGGACTACACCAGCAGATAAGCAAAAAGAGTCCAATGAAAGCTATGCTCAAAAGAAAACAAACTAGAAGGAACGGAGAAAAGATATTGCTGAATTTCATAATTGAGGCGAGCACTGCATTTCCTTATCCAAGCAACTCAGCAATCACACCAGGATTGAGGATTTGAAATCATCAGCAGTGGTGGTGACAGAACAGCAGGCAGGTCTACTCCATCATATGAAACACGACTCTCAGAGTGACTGTCACACTGGAAAACCAAGCTAGGTGATAATTCCTGTGAGTTTGGACCCCAGCCCAGGACTCCAGCCCAGTTCTACAAGCGAGGCTTCCTCAGGCACATGCTAACTGGGTCAAGTTGCACCATGCGGCTTTGAGTCCACAACACGCAACACAGAAACGCTAATTTGTGATACCCCCAAACACATTTAAATTTCAACAATACCATCCTAAAAATCAAAAAATGATTTTTTCAACATCAGATTCCTTTTCCTTTCTTCAATTCTTATAAAAGCAAGGTAATCACCCTCCCCACTCTTTCACTCTGCCGACACTGGTCCATATGAGGGATATAATTGCCAGAGAAAAATGAGTCAGCTCTCCTTCTGTTCGTCTAACGTCACGAAGACGTACATCCGCCTCCCTCACAACATGAAAATAGACATGATGCCTTTTTTTATTTTTCAGACAGGAAGACAATTAGGCTACCATCATCTTCGTTATGTAGTCATGGAGGCTTACATTGAAGCTAGTGTGCAGTGATGTGGGTGGTATAGACATTTACTTTGTGGTAAGATCATACTTATAATAATGGGTATTCAAGGTGGTAATTGAGGTCAGGTCATTGCAAGAAGGGAATCATAGGCACATTGGATCCCATTAAAACACATTGTGTTAATACCACTTCCCCTGCTGAGAAATAACTAGTATTGATGCTTACAACTACATGCTGCATTGGCAAATACGGATGAAATCAATGGCCCTCTATTAGATTGCAGTTATGTGTCAGCTGCAGTATTTATAAGGAGTGCAGCAGCCACATCAGTAGTCGCAGCAGCACCTACAGTAAGAGGTCTAAACCTCGTGGTTTGAGGATTTGAAAGCAAGGAGCTGTAATACATCTAGTATCCAGATGTATCCTGCAAAAGCAGAAATATGGAGAGGTCATTCCTAGAGCACACTGCTCTCTAATGAACAAACCTCTGCTTTCTATAGGCTGCTTTGCATAATGATTTAATGAATGGTTTCAGAAGCACATACTTCAAAGACAATTCAGATCATGGCAGTGGTGGTTAACATAAATTAAACAAATTACAAAAATGCCCTCCCTTGGAAAATTGTATCGCCAATTATTAACACAATAGAATATGAAGTAGATGTCTTGTTTAACATTAAAACATATTTTTTTAAAGTATAATTGTAGAATAACTAATTTTATATTTCCATAGGTAGAATATTATGTTCTTCCAAATTAGATGCATCCAGCAACAGCAGATCTCAGCTGCAGACGTGTATTATAATCTACCTTGTTGATACAATAGCTCGAGTCACATATTATATATGCCCAAACTGAAACAGCCATTTTCCCTGTCCATAAAAATGAAAAGTGTCATCAGGGCGGAGAGAGACACAGAGAAAGCAGACCCTGCTCCTTTTCCAGGCCTACAGTAACAGTGGAACAACACTATCGACCCGTTTTTATTTTAACTCATTGTCAGCGTGTTAACCTTGGCCACACGACCCCTCGATTTACTGTTAAAGGCAGAAGTAGCTTACAGGTACAACAAAGTAAAGATGGCAGAAAGGAGCCATGTTTGTTAATTTCGTAACCGCTTTACTGTGAATACGCCGGCCGCTGCACAAGAAGACATTATTGCAGCCTTAATGACAGTCATATCGCGATATGACTGGGCCTGTTGGTGAATCAGTGCGCAGTCGGCGTATGCTAGCTTCAATCTGCACTCGATATTTAAAGGCTACACCGTGTACGGACTTATCTCATTGTAACGACACGAAAAGTAAGTAAACCGGGTAAGTTGTAAGTGAAGCTACAGGGTAACACCTTTACACAACAACACTGTGGTTAAGCGGCATGCAAATAGCGACATACGACCCTCCCCCACGGCTAAACAATGAGCACGTCTGAGGAACAGAGGTGCGAATCCTCATCTTACCTCTGTTATCAAACGATCCTATCGATCCCCCTTTGGTGTGATCTGCGGCGAAATGTTCCGGACTAATTGTTAATGCCGCCGGTAAAGGATGGTTTATTCCGTTGTGCGGCTTAAAAATACATGACCTCACCAAAATTCACTTGCCTACGTTTCCATCTGGCTACAACTGACAGGCCAGGACGCGCAGTGCGCACGGGGCATGCGTCCCAGCAGTACGTCACTGATCCAGAGACACACCCACCGCCTCTTACATCCATCCATCCTCCTTCCTTCCGTCTATCTATCCATCTATCCCACTTCCGTTTAAAACATGATAAATAAGATGTTATGCTCTTAATGTTTGAAGACATGTATTGAAAAAGGGAAGACATTGGCCTCACCTAAAATATAGACCTTATACTGCATGAGTCATACAAATAATGTTATGTGAAATAAGAATTTCCAAAACTCACTTCTCCATAGCATCTCTGTTAACTGGACATAACATGCACATTTTACACTTTACACTTAATATTGTACATTTATATTATATTTTCATTTAATATTCCATTTCATTGCACTATTTTATCTGTATATTTATATTATTATTATATTGTATTTTGCAGCTGTAACACAAAAATGTCCCAGTTGGGGATGAATAAAGTATTTCTGATTCTGATTCTGATGCTGAGCTGAAAAGAGGGAAATATGAGACAGCTTATACAATATATATATATAAAAAATACATTTCATAAAATGTATTTGCCAGGCTGTGTGGTTTATTGAGCAAACAGGTCAACAGGAGTTGACATTTTTTCACTAACTAAAATTAAAAGTGTTGGCCACTGATCTTTGTCCACAAAATGTCTTTGCTGGAACATGTTTCACAGAGGTTAATGTAACAACAGCCAGTGTCCATAAAGGTGAAACAGATAAAGCAAAATACTATGTTTATGGACACATTTGTAATTTGTAAAAATGTAAAATGGTATATGTCTTTCTTTGTCTGTATAGTGCTATAATTAAGTGTTAATATTTAAACAAAACAGTTTTCTTAGAATAAGAGCCCTGCTTTCATGACTGATATAGGTATGTTTTACACAGACCAACAGATAACTATATCCAAGTTATAAAGGTTTTTCAGATGGGGTTTTAAATGGATGATGGTGAACACAGGGTAAAGCACATTTTTAAATAGGCTACGATTATTTCGTATTATGTCAGTACTACCTGTGTTTAACAGTATAGTTAAAATACAATTAATAACTGGGATTTAAATACAATAAGGAGTTTTATGTTATTTCCCACTAGTTCCTTGGTTAGTGTCTTTCCATACTGGGAACAATGGGCAAAGCATAAAAGGTTTTATTTCTGTTTCCAGGGTAAAAAGTGATGCTGCAGCTATCATATCAATTTCTAAATTATTTGAGGGCTATTATTTGCATCATCAGTGTCATCAGAGCAATGTTATCTTCTTATAGCCCTTTAGATCTCATCTCCTGTCCATATTTAACCGCAGGATCATTCGTGGACCATGACATGCATAAGGGCTCTGCAGAAATCCATAGTAAGGTACCGTCTAGAGTTTACGCTTCAGCTTCTACGCTACAACAACGGCGGTATGCACGGCGCCAAGCTCTGCGAAGGCATGTGACTAAATGAGGACATTAGGTACAATTACGTTAATTTAGCGCTGAGTAGTTTAAATTCTCCCTGCGCCCTGCTGGCAGGCCTGAATGGTTGTTATTTATCCTTGTCCCTGCGCAGATACCCAGGGGCCTGCAGAGAAAAGCTGCGCGCAATAGAGAAGGCAAGCGGCATGGATGAACGTCCCAGCACCGACTCCTGCAGCAAGACAAGGCTACTACGCTTTCTTACCCCTTGTTCGAGGAGAGCCTGCAGTGTTATGATCATTGTGGGGGAGCAGCCCTACAGCAGCAGGCTACAATCCACGCGTTTGGCCGAGGTCGTTCGTCCTTCTCAGGCTTCTTTGTAGCGCACCTACCACCCGGGATCCACCGCACCTTTGGGCGTCAGACAGATTAGTTAAATCGGCGTAGCTGATCCCACGCCATCCGCTATTGGTGGTTCTGACCTGTCGCTGTCAACAACGAAGATAATCCAATTAAGTGTTTAAAGGCGAGAAACTAAGAATAACCCCAATTACAGCAAAAAGTTTCAGTTCTTCAGCGTGGTGCTGGTGGTCATACAGCAAATGAATGGGGCACCATGTACAGTTAATGTCGTTGATGAAATATCTGCCTCCGTGGAGCAGCCTTTACTGAGAGGACGTCAAAACAGCAATGCGATGATCACAAGGATTATTTTGGATCCGTGGTGGGAGCACTGAAGATAATACGAAGGATCAGACTGCTGACATAGGTTACATATGGTACCAGGTAAGGTTTCACTGAGTTATCCATTATTATGTTCCCCATTTCACACTGTGCTGTTTGTTGGTTTGGTTTACTGAGGTGGGTGTCTTTTTAGATGCATTTGTTATGAGATTTAAGATGGAAATAAATTAATTTCAGGCACGTATACCATTACTAAATATCTACATGGCTATAATGAGATTTACCTTTAAGAGTAACCTATAGTATAGCCTTCATATTCAGGCCTGTGACGACAAAAATCCTTATGGTGAAATGTGTTGTGTATTAGAGGCTGCTTATGTTAGAGCTACATAAACAGCACATTGGAAACATGTCCATACTATCAGACTTTGTCATGGCATGAACATAGGAATTTATTGTCTACTCCAGTGAGAAAGAAGGCTGTTGGAGACCTAGATCCTAAAGTAGCACCTTGTCCCACATTCTCAAGGATATACTGTACATCTTCTCTGTCTGTGCCTATTGTGTGGGTGTCTGCTTAATCACTAAGGTAGATTCTATGTAACAGGCTAGCTAATCTAGCAAAAATAAGCAGGAACTAGCTGTTGACTGCTCCATTAAAACCATGGTATGTGATGCATTTCAGTTCAAATTGTACAATAAATCTGCTTTTACACGAAGAAGAAAAAAGTATGACAACGTCACAAGTAATCTGGACATGGTATTAGATTATTAGATACGAAAGTAGTGTGTTCTATACAGCAATAAACATCCTTCAATTGCATGACAGATCTTTTTTATGCTTAGATAATGTGCTCTATCATCAAGTATTAAAGATTGTGTTTTAGGGAATGCAGTGGATGTGAAAGGATGTGAAAGTTTAAAGAGGTCAAACTTGAAGCCAGCCACACGTTTAGGTAAAATCCATGATGTGATATGCACAGTACAGCACAGTTTCTTCATGTCCAAAAAGATTTCAGCAACACATCAGAGTGGTATCGATAATAGCCAGGATTCTGTGTTGGTCCCTACAGTAGTGTATTGCTTCACAGCAGTATCTTTCACCTGTAGACAGACCACTTTGAGGGAACACAGCTGCAAAAGTTTTGCTCGACAGTGGAGAGGTGGGTGCACCTGTCAGGCTTCCCACTTTTTTTCTTCAATTCCATTCTATATCATAACTATAGACCAGAATGCAGGAATACAGTTAGATCATTTTTGTATGTCACTGATTCGACTGGCCTTGCGCATTTCTAGGAAACCTTATAACCTCCAAATTGCATTGTCGTTTTTGTATGTTTTTAGCAACACATTTAATCTGGTACAACTTTCCTCGTATTTAGTTGACACACTGGGTGTCACAAGCCGAGGGTAAACTAAGTTTAAGTGCAGGATAATCAGGCCTAAAGTAATTGGGTTGAACTGTGTCATTGGAAGCATGTTGCTTCGTTCAGCACACTGTGGCTAGTTGTCCTATAGAATTACTCCTCTGAAACATTTACAGGAACAGAAACTATAAAAAAAAAAAAGTGCAATAAAAAGCATGATGGATTGGTTTCACATCCTTTGCCATGCATTGGGAACAATCTGATTCTGTTCTCTGTAATTGTTTGAGCAAATGCACTTAAACCAGAAGGAAAACAGCATGTCAGTGTTTACTCATGCTATATTCTCACAACACTTTTAGGTTGGAACTGCTGAAAATATTAGAATTTTGAAACTTTAATGTGTTTCTTATATTTGAGACAGATACTTGTGGAAATATCCATCATAGTTTTGCTGTTATCTTACATAATCATGTCAAGTGTGATTTGTTGTTTTGATCAGCACAGATATCCTACAACATGCTATCTTTTAGATAATTGTGGAATGCTTTGATCTTTAAGTATTTAATTGGTTGATTATCTAATGTGTTTATATATGAATTTAAATTACTAATTGAAATCTGACTAATAATAAAAGAAAATACCTACTTTTATATAATGTAAAAATAATATGCATTTACCATTTTCCATAATTGATGCGTAAATAATGTTTAAAGTAGGAAAGCTTGTCTGCATTTCTTTCAGAGTCTCTTGTCTGTCAGGTCAGGTGTTTTTTTGTTCCTTCCCATTCTCAAATGTATAGATATCATAATATTCACACAGTATGTGACAACAAACTAACACGCGACCGTGACACAGTTGCTTGCTCCCTTCAGAAGTGCCCTCTTGACTGAAGAAAAGCCTATTAGGAAATGGGAAGGGCAAGAGAGAGCAAGAGGCAGTGAGACTAATGGAGTTAGATAATCTAATCAGAGTCCAGTGCAAAGAACGGCCTTTTTCTCAGAACTGTCTCTCATAACTGTCCCTGTGAAGGCCAATTGCTGTTGACAGGCTTTGACAACAGCAGTAACACCAACCTGAAGATATGTTAAGATGAAGTAGAAATGTGTAATGAGGACACCCAGCGAAGAAAATCAAGCTACAAAATATAAATTAAGTGTTGACAGACATATAAGACATTCAGCTGTAGATATTTCAATACAGAATAAACCCTGTCTTCAGAAAATAACCTTGAACCAATCTTTGGTGTTTTTTGGGTTTTTTTACATGTAGGTTTTTCATCTGTGTGCATGTATGTGGTACATCTTCAGGTTCGTGCTTGGAATGTGTGCAGGATGAGCAGCACATTTGTGACATTAGCTGAAGTACTGGAGGCACGAGGGGGACCTCTGCTGGAGGAGGAGATCTGGTCCCTTCTGCTGGGCACTGCAGAGTCTTTAGTGGATGTCTCTTATAAGGGTAAATCATTTCAGATATGCTCCTCTTATTAAAGGCACACATACATTACACAATGCCTTAATGCTATGTCCACACCAGAATGTTATCGCAATGTCACAAATACATTAACGTTTGAATATATCTTTTTTAACTCTGAATTTACCTTAGACCTGTATCAGCAGCATCATCTTTTTTTTTCTTCAGGTCAGAACAACATGTGTAGTATCATAAGCCCCACCTCCTTGCTACTGTCAGCCACTGGTACCTTAGCATATAAGAATTGTGGCCTATCAGAGGATGTTTCCACCTTCACCGCTCCAGAGATGCTGCAGGGCCGTGCCAGCTCAACCAAACCTGCTGTAGAGAGGGTCAGTGCTTACATCTTCATACCTGTCATAATAGCTCACATGGAAGTTGATGGCAGATTTGGTAAACACACAATAGTACAAGTTCATATGGGTCTTTTCAACCATTTACTGCTACTGTGATATTTCTCTGAGGGTAAAATCTCAGGATGTCAGGATTTGAAGGACAGCTGAGGTGTGAGCCTGCCATCTAGTGGCTGAGCAAAGGAGCCACAGCTCTGAATGTTAAAACCTGATATATTGACATTGGTTAGAATAGACCCTAAAGTAATTCTGGGAACATTAATTAGAATGTTTTTACACAGAGGAAGGTTATATAATATGTGTGCACTTATTTCACACACATCTTAAAGCAGTCTGCCTTGATTAATGCCTAGTATGTTCAATTTATATAAGAGATCAATAGTTAAGCACTTATATTTGGAAGCACCAGGAAATGTCTCCCACTGCATAATTTAAAACAACATGTGCTGTGCCTTCACTTCCATTGTTGGCTTTCACTTTACTGAGCTGTTTCTAGATCTTCAAACTGTGGTTTATAAGCATTTATTTAATCACATTCAAATAATGAATGCGATTGAATAAAGATTTTTCAGACATGCTGTGTGAACTATTTGAACAAGTTCAGCTGATGTCATTAACTAATGACTTTTGTTGAACAGATGCTGGTGTATTCACTCGGAATGACTCTCTACTGGTCAGTTGATTTTCACCTACCTCAAAATCAGGTGGGTCTTTCACAGCTCGTTATCCAACACCACTTCTCCTCAGCACTGTTTTCTAATTATTTTCCCATCTCATGCGTCTCAGCCGGTCCAGTTGAGCGACCACCTTAACAGCCTCCTGCTCAGCATGTGTGAGGACCTGGCGCACCGCAGGGTGAATCTCATCTCCATCCTGGAAGCATGCGAGTCTCAGCACAAAACCAACATCCTGCCGCCACCCCCCACAGTAATCCGTCAGCTGGTGGAGGAAGTTTTTCACGAATCAGTGAGTCTAGATACCTTTACATCATTTTCCGGTCTATGAGATTTCATCATCATTTCAATGCATAATGTGTGTAATGACAAAAGAAATGCAAAAGATTGTGAATTAAAGTAGTGTCTTTACCTCCAGATGGACCATGGCTCTCTGCCAGATAGTCAGGTCCCTTTGAGTGGCAGGAGCCAGATGATCAGAGAGAGACTTCATGGTGAGCATGCATGTTTAAGTCCTGTAAATTCAAGTCACATCATATCATCATACAAGAGGAAAATAATTGCTGAGCATAGACATGACACTGGACACAAGGACTTTTGACAAACAGGCAAACCTTCATCACCTATCTGTACATAAGTGAGTTGGATAATCCAGCTGATTTAAAATGTCTGTAAGAACATGAGAATTAATATGTGTATGGTACAGGAAAACCCTTTTCTGACCTGTTCCCTTTATTCATTTTGATATGATGAATAAATTGTTCCTTTTAAATGTTTAAGACAAAGTAGTTTCGGTCACTGCTGTTTTGACTCAATGCGATTTACAGGTCAACAGGATTACAATCTTATTCTAAAGCAAGGCCAGGATTAGTCTTCTGCGAGAGCCAATAATCAGATACAAGAGTGTGGGTGCTTGCTGGTGTAACCCTGTGCAAGCCTCACTTCTGTTCCAACATCCTATTGTCTCCTGGGAGCACAGAGACAGATATGAGTCAAACATTGCTGTCATCTTTTATCTTTTACCTGGCTGACAGGAAAGAAAGGGCCACATTCAGACTTCAGCGAAGGGAGTGCTGAAGGAAGAAGATACTCAACGGACTCTGACTCAAAGTCAGGTAGGGAAAAATAGTCTAAATCATTTGTCTTGTGTCCACTTAGCAAACCCCTAAAATGTTTCCTTCTCTTTAATGTGTGTTCCAGCTGACTTTCTTGTTTCGACAATGCAAATGTTTGTTTTCTGTCGGTTTTCCAGTTAGTTTACCTCAGAGACCTTGGAGACAAAGACCAAGGAGCTCTCCTACACCGCTGTACCAGTCTTCTTTAGAAAGGTATGTAATCAATGCTTTCTTGCGTTCACATCACTAATACTGTAATTAGTAAACAATTCTTTGACTATTAAAGCTATCTGTGTGTGCACGTCAACACAAATAGATCCATTTGCTTGTCCTTTGGTGTTCCTTTTTATTGTCTGTAGTGCCATTAAGGGGATGTAACATTGTTGAGTTTGACTTTTACAAATCCTATAATTTGCACAATCTGTCCTTCGCTACCCCTCTCTCTCCCCTCAGACTCCCTCATCGAGTCCGTCACAGGGACAGCAACTGCAGTTGGCTTGGTAGGAGCCCCCAACATGACACTTCTCCCAAGACATCGGGCAGATCGCACAGTCCTTCCATCACATTCAGCGAGTCCTCCATCAGCCTGAGCCAGAGGAAATCTAAGGTAAGTCTGAATTATTTTTGAGATGTTTGTTGTTGGCATAAATGCGAGATAATTATTTTGTAGAACATACAGTACGTTTGTTCTGGATCTTTACAACAAGCTGCTTTTTGCAGTGTCATAGCATGTACAGTATTTAGTCGGTGAGGTGAAAAATACAGTTGATCAGCAGCAGATTATTAAAGAAGCACACAGTTGTGTCTTGGATGTGTGTTACTGCTTGAATATTTCATATTATAAATGTTTGTTTTGTCAGGCTTTGGGTCCTGAGTTCATCAGGATGCCAGATGAACAACACATTGTTCTCGATCTTCCAGGATCTATTGTGGTAAATTACTGCTTCCCTTTACTCAGATTTTGATCAATATCTATGTAAACTACGGTTTTATATTTGATTTTGTCCGTTCCTGCATGCTAGACTACATCTTTTGGCATAACTGCATGTATATTGTTGTACATTTATGTGCATGCATGTGAGTATGTTGTTTTTTTTATGTCCCGTGTGTATTTGTGTGTTTGTGCGTGTCCACTACAGTCCAGAAAGGGCCGTTCGTGTTCGTCTCAGAGAGAAGTGACTGTAGTTCTGCTTAACGGGCAGTATGTGGTGGTGCGCTGTGACATTAAGTCCAGAGGAAGAGATGTGTTTGACATGGTGGTGGCTCATGCAAACTTGGTGGAACACTTCTACTTTGGTCTTGCCTTTATAGATGGTAAGCATGGCGTAGTATGTGTGTCTGTATTGATGGAACATAACAACATTCAATACAGAAATTCATTTCAAAATATCCATAGTCCAACTTGTGATATTGTGCCCTCACATTTGGCTGTTATGGATACCATATCAATTATTGAAAACAGTTTTTATTTAAAATCATTTGAATTTGTCATGCCAGTTGTGTTGTTTCACTGAAGTTAAAAAGGATTTTCTTTTCATTCTGCAGATGATGAATATTTTTTCTTGGACAATGAAACAAAAATCTCCAAAATTGCCCCTGACAGTTGGAGAAAAGGGCAAATTTTGTCCTTTTTGGTGTTTCTTCGAGTCAAATTTTTTGTTGATGATATGTCTTTTGTTTTGTAAGTACAGCTCTGGTGACATGTAGAAAATCTATTAATAGAAATTAATCGTTTAAAAACATTAAAAGAACCCTTTGTCTTTTTTCCTACAGGCACAAACTGACTCGCCACCAGTACTATTTACAAGTGCGTAAAGATCTCCTGGAGGACAGGCTTTATTGTAATGAGGAGACTGGCTTGTTTCTGGCTGCTCTCGCTCTTCAGGCTGAGTTTGGGGATTACATGCCAGAGGTACCGGACAAAAATAAAAAAATGCTCACCCTATGTCCTTAAATACCAGCACTATCTTCCAGTTTATGTTACATTTGTTTCTTGTGTGTGTCTTTCTAGCTTTATGGTAAGAATTACTACCAGCCAGAGCATTATGTGTCCAAGAGGATGCTAGAGAAGCTGGCCCTGCCCAATGTCAAGGAAGAGCTGCCAAGACTACATGCAAGTCACGCCCAGATGCTTCCTGAAGAGGCAGAAACAGAGTACCTAAAGGTATTCAGGTTTATAACATCCATAATTCACAAGTTGTTTACCACTATTTTATTTTTATGTTGATCATACTGTTTTACATTCTTCAATTCTAAATGATTGCTAAAATAAATCGCTACAAGTTCAAATCTAATGCATGTAAATAAATATGTACACCTCAGATTGCCCAGCAGTTACCAGAGTATGGGGTCATGTTCCACCGTGTGGGAAGAGAGAAAAAGCCAGTGGTGGGAGAGTTGGTTTTGGGAGTCTGTACCAAAGGAATAATTGTGTACGAGATGAAGAACCACCTCCGAACCGTCACCAGACGCTTCCTCTGGAGGGAAACCGACACCATATCAACTGGGGTAAAAATAAGAGCCATAACAGTAATATTTTTGCTGTCTAAGATATGACTTTGTGTTGTTCTTTGTTAGGATGCTTAAAGTAAATATAAGATAACTTGTGTTTATATCTTTCAGCGGCGTAAATTGATTATAGAGTGTGGCGGTCCCAGCGGAAAAAAGCACAGTTTTGTAACAGAAAGCTCAAAAATAGCACAGTACCTCCTGAACCTCTGCTCAGCACAGCACAAGTTTCATAGCGAGATGACGTCACGGCAACTTAACCACACCATTATACCAGGTGGTTACTTTTACTTCACCAATACTGATGCTTATTAAAAGAAAGATCACAAAGGTTTTAGCCAAGAATGACAACTAATAATTAACACCTTTGTATCTCCAGATGAAAACATCAAGTATATGTCAGTCTATAGGGACCGTAACCTGAACCTGAAGCAGTTCTCCTGCTCAGAGGGCATGTTGAACCATGTGGGTTTGACACCTGGTCAACCAGACTCCCTCTCCAAGTCCTGTGACAACCTGACTGCCAAACTGGAGGCAAGGCTGCGCCAGCAGAGGGAGATGAGGAGGGAGATGAGCAGAGAGCTGAACAAGGAGTTCACTGATGCTGAAGACCTGGGGGACATGAAAGAGCAACAGTGCTGGAGGTAGCTCTCCATTATAAGAACATTACAACATACAGTAAACAATAAGAAAACAAATGTATAAATGCAATGGTGCACATGTGTTGCAGCACTCCAGAGCCGATTCCCAGAATGATGTCCAGTGTATCTCTACAGAAGCAGGACTCTGAAGCCTCGTCCTCCATACGAGGTAAATATGAACTTTTGTGAACACATAAGGAAGGGGGAAACTTAAAAAATCCTTACACCTAAACACCTTTAGTAAGGTGCATGGCGTCCATCAGACTCTTGAGTAGCTTAACTACTTCGGAGAAATTCATATATTTTCAAATGTTTTGAGTTTTAACAGTTGTTGCATATAGAAAATATTCTATAAGGAACAATTTAGGCTTAGATATATGACTTATATTTCCATACTTCTAGTTCTGTCTTGTTTCTCCTTCCAATGTGTATGGTGGCACACTGGTTAACATGTCAAGAACAAAGAATATGTTTTGGTCCTACTCAACAGTCCATAGGTGTTTGTGTGTTAATGTTAGCTCACTTTTTGCAAGACTTTTGTCCTGGCCCTAAACACAATAATCACATGTGATTTGCAGTTGATACACCAACGAGGACCCCACCAGAGAGAGAGATAGTCTGTGTGACCCTGAAGAAAGATCCCAAGCTGGGCTTTGGTGAGTTTATTAAGGCGGACCAAGCTGTGAACTTCATTTAAAATGAGTACCACGGAAGACTTTTGTCCTCATCTAATCTCTGGTCCTGTTTCAGGCTTTGTGATAGTGGGCGAGGACAATACAGGCAAACTGGACCTCGGTATCTTCATTGCTTCCGTTGTGTCTGATGGGCCTGCGGACAAAGATGGACGAATAAAACCCGGCACGACAACATACAACATAACTTCATTAAGAGACAAATGGGCTGCATGTGACAACCCATAACAAGGTTTTTTATATATATTTCTCCAGGTGGACGTCTCATCTCCCTAAACAAGACGAGTTTGGAAGGAGTGACATTCACTGACGCTGCTGCCATCCTACAGAACTGCCCAGATGAGGTGGAGCTCATTGTTTCCCAGCCTAAATGTAAGAACTTCTCTATCTCTACTTTCTATTCTGTGCTCAATCAATAGTTTTTATTGTAAAGTAGTGACACTTTATTCAGTGTTCTAAGGTCCTTTACCCCACCTGCTTGTTGTCAGACTCTCTAAAGGACAGGAGTGGTTCCTTGAGTCACAGTACCCTGGGTTTGGCGTTGGAGAGGGGCTTTGGGTCACAGACGACACTGTGCAGTGCAGAGTTTCGTCCCGTCGTGGAGGAACTGGAGGAAGCCATCGTTCTGTCCAACACAGCAACCCCCAGACAGAGCAGGAGGCTTCACATTCCTGTGGTGCGAATACATGACGCCAAGGTTAGACATGAATGACTCTGTTTCCAAGGAAGCTAAGTTGTCAACATGAGGTCAAAGCTGATAAAAGAGTTCAACTAGAGCTAATTGTTAAACGTATTAAGTGCTTTGATTAGGTTTCCTGAAAACCCACTTATAGCTTTTCCTAATGTATCCGTTTCTCAATCCAACATTTCTTTTGCTGTGTTTTCAGGACGTGTGTTCTAGATCTCCCTCTATCATAAGTTTAAGAAATGGGGAGCGCTTTGTAGTGGAGCTGAAGAAAAGCAACGGTAGCCTTGGCATCAGTGTTGCTGTGAGTGAATGTTTTTTTCTTAAATTGCACAGCATTTCTTTAATACAAAGGTACATCCAGCTAAAACTAATGCAGTCCAATACAATAGTACTTTATATGCAACAAGCTATGATGCACAGTAATTTGGAGCCCTTTACGCTGAGTCAGTGAATGTTTTTCGGGTTATTTGAGACCTGAGACATTGACTAACAACTTCTATCTTTTGCCAAAAGGGAGGAATAAACACCAATGTGCGATATGGAGGCATCTACATCAAGAGTCTGGTATCTGGTGGTGCTGCAGAGCAGGACGGGCACATTCAGATTGGTAATCTTTTATTTGTCATTTCGATGTGTGATCAGTTAGCTGGCAGTTTGATTTTGTGCCAGTTGTTCACTCAACTTGTGATGAAGTGGGGGATATTGTAGCGAAAGTCAAATCTGCAATATGTCAAAGGAAGTGATGTAATCTTAGTGAAATATATACTACATCTATACCAAACGTCACCCTCAAGCTTTGGGGACATCGTCATCTCCGATATAAAAAAAACGGAATGTGGATTGAACTTGGGCCTTATAACATGAAAGCTGTAAAACCTGTAGGGACATGAGTGTGCCGCTGAACCGCCTGTGCTGTGTCTGCTTGCTTCATGCTTCAGTGAGCAGGAATGATTTTAAGATTTGTGGACATGCCCAACAACCATGCGCACACACAAACCGTTTATGTTTTGATGTTGCTAATGATGATGAGATTTGTGTGTGTGCATATGACAGGTGACAGACTGCTGGAGGTTGATGGGTCCAACCTGAGGGGCGTGACTCACCCCCAAGCTGTCGAGTGCCTGAAAAGGACTGGGGAGGTACACAGACACACACACACACACACACACACACACACACACACACACACACACACACACACACACAGACACACACACACACACACACACACACACACACACACACACACACACACACACACACACACACACACACACACACACACACACACACACACACGTATATGGACAAATACATATACAGTAAAACTCTTTTGCTAATATGATTGGGTAAATATATGTAGATAAATACTGTGCTCGCCAGAAAATCAGTTTTATCAGTACCATAGTCTATGGTTCAGCTCCTATTTTTCAGCTTTAGTGAATGTTGTTTTCCTTCATATATGAAGACAATCATTCCCTCACCTTAATGAAGTAATTTAAGTAACCTTCTCTGAGCTAAATCATAAAAAATAACGAGTGAGAGATCTGATAACCTTCATAATAGTTGTTTTGGAATAGATCAGTGTATCATTTAGTTGCCTGTGATGGACCCTTAATACCTTCTCTACAATACTGTAGAAAAGCGTTTTAATTTGAATCCATTCAAACCTGAATATAATCTTGCATTAGCTAGTGTACATTATTGTTTTTACATGCTACGGCAGGTGTATGTTGAACTCCTGAACATATAAAAGGTTTGTATGTGCAACTTTTTCTTCAAGGTGGTGAACCTGCTTTTGGAAAGGGAGCCCACAATAGTCTTGGAGCCCAGACCTGACTCACCCTGCCCCCCTTTGGCCCAAAGTTTATCATATACACAGCCCTCCAGGACTGAAGTCTCCATGGAAACGACCTTGAGTTTTCGAGCCAAGGACTACAGCTTTGTGACTGATGGTGAGGCAAGAGGAAGGGGCACATACGCTCACATAGGAGGGAAAACAAGAAAAGATAGACAGTGTCAGGCACACACAAACACACACACACACACCAATACACATTGCACACATGGCCCAGAGGTGACTGTGAGTCATCTGACAGCTACATTGTGGTTGCTGTCAGAGTCATCCAGGGCTGATGCTCCCTCAGTCCCCCGAGACAGCCTGCACTGAAACCTTGAAGCTGCCTGAGCTTAGTTAAAGGGACAGTTCTCACCCCCAACAAAGCCTTTCTTGTAAGGCAAAATTTGGATTCTTGCTTGTTCAGATGTGGAGACAAATTCTCATAGGAGCATATGCGTGTCAGGGGGGATTAATCAACATTGTTTTTTTACACAATGTACCAAATCACAGCCCACAACACAGATTAAGGATTACACAACTCACGTTAATGCTCCAAGATACCCCTCTACCTCCTCTTTTTCCTAGAAAATACGCATGAAGTGGTGCTGAAGAAGAGTTTGTCTGGCCTCGGCTTTAGCTTTAACATCTCGCATATGCACTCGGGACCAGATCGGGGCAGCGTGGTCCGCATCAAACGCCTGTTCCCGGGTCAACCAGCACTTGAGAGCGGCCTGCTGCAAGCTGGAGACGTGATTCTATCTGTCAACAAAGAGCCTGTCAAAGACCTCTCCTACCAGGTAGGGTTTGGGGTATTTAAAATGTTTTCGTTTAATCCTTAGATGTTTATACCATTGAATCAAAAATCAATACCCATATTCATAAATAGAGATTGTTTTTTACAAGTTGTTGCATTGTGTTGTAGTTTTTGGGGATACAAAAAAATGTGGTGCATAATGGGGTCACTTAGAATACACTGGTTTATAATGTGTTGCTTTCTGACACTAATGAGCGTAAGAACAGCACTATTGACCCTGCTCTTTAAGATCTCGGACACGTCATTGGTCCACTAATCCTTTAATCTGATACCCACCAAAATAGCAAGCTGGTTGTGTCATAGTATTTTGTGTACTGCCAAGGAGTTACAATGGGAATCACACTGATGCATTTTAACATGTAACATTAAAACAAATTGCAAGCTTTATGTAAACTTTCCTGCACCAACACACTTGTTTTGTGATTTTCAGAGGGTTTTGTTCCTGCTACGCGGAGCTCCATCTGAAGTTCATCTACTAATCTGCCGACCAGGTCCTGGAGTATTGTTTGATTTGGATGACAACACACTGGTGAGATCACCCGCACATGCACATACATAAAGGAAAAAACTCCCAATTAGACCTGGTATACTAATAAACTGTCTTACCTGTCTCTGTAGAGTCCTGCATACTACCGTGAGGTTCGATCTCAGTCTCTGGACATCCGACTAGGAGAAGACTACAGCCAGTTCCTCAGATTTCAATATGAATCTATAATATCTGCCCAGAAGCAGGCCCCCACCCCTGAGGAGGATCTGACAGACACAGCAGAGGAAAACCCAGATCCTCCTGCAGCTCCAGCATTCCCAGAGACCCAGGAGAGTCTGGATGGTAAAGTGCAGGCACACCAGACTCCTCCATCTCGTCCTCGCTCACCCCCGTCTCCCACCTCACCTATATCACCTCCGTCACCAGTCTCACCAGCCTCACCCGCCTCCCCAGCATCGCCTACCTCACCTGCCTCATCCACCTGTGGTTCTCCATCAGCTCAACCAGAGGCGCAACCAACCACTGGGAAACCAGAGGAACAACAGGAAGTAGAAGCAAAGAAGCAGAACAAGGACAGGGATGAGAAAGAAGAAGTGGAGGTTGCAACGACACAAGGCTCAACTGTGATGCTTATGGATGTCTGTCCTAAGTCTGGTTCCAAATATGTATATGCAAGGTAATGTATCAGATGTAGCCACATGAAAAAGGTTTACAGAGAATAAATCCACCAAATCTTGCAGCCATTTCTTTAGCAGGATTTGATAGATAACTGCTTTGACCTCAGTAAAATCAAAATGTGTATGAAAAAAGTATCAAACTCCTTAAAAGGATTCTCGAAATAATCCAATTTACCAAAATATTGGCATACTGATCAATTATACACATTTTTGGCATTTGATTAGGTTCAGTTTCCTTGGTTATAAATTAAAAAGTAGGGCACAACAGCAGAAAAGCACAGTTTTTAAACAGTGAATCCTGATATGCGTTAAACCTCAGCAATCAACTTCAAAAGCTAAACGATAAATACTGTATGTGATTATAATCATAACAATCAAATGATACTTTTTAGAAAATGAACACACATATATTCCTACATCTTTAGGAAAGCTACTTAGTTTTGAAAATGATTCTATGTACTGTCTGTTTATCTGCAGTGGAGTCAGAGAGGATGCTGATGGCAGTGTGACCTACTGCCTAATGGGAAATGGACTTACCATCATGGCAGATGAAGAGTACCTGACCATCAGCTCCACAATGGAGCCTCCTCGCAGCCTCCCCTCCAATGTGTCCACACAGACTCCATCATCCAACGTCAAAGACCTCCACAATCAAACCTCTGACAGGTCTTCTAGTTTCAGCTTTCAGAATCCCCCCCTTGCTCCTAACATGCCCACGACCACCATCTCACCCCTCAGCCTTTCGTCTGACACCCTGACCACTTGCTCCCTGGCCCACCCATCCCCACCTCTCACGACACAGCCACCGAAAGCCAAGCTACACCCGATCCAACAGGGTCTGCTTTCAAGTCACCACAAAGCCATCGGCAAGAACAGTCGGCCTCTGGTGCCCCCACCCCAGTCTCCTGCTGCACCCTCGACCCCCATCACAGCGCAGGTCGTCCCCTCTGTGCCTCCCTGTGCTAGCCCACCTGCCCCGACGCCACTGCCCCTGCCCGCCCAGAGCCACACACAGCAGAGGGAAGAGCCAGAGAAGAGAGAGAGGGAATACAAGGATTACGATTATGAAGAGAATGAGGAAGAGGAGGAAGAGAGTCGGAGAAAGGTACGTTTTTGTGTTCTTAGCTGACTTTTTCAAAATGACATCCATTTCAAAACTATTCCATAAAGTTTTGTGAATGTTTAGGCTTTGGGTTAATGAACCAGAAATTAAAACGTGCTTGTTATTTGGCGTCAGATCCTCAGTGTTAATTTAGGATAAAAAATGTCTAATAACAACCCAAACATTCTCAATGGGTTTTTGCATGCACCGTTCATAATTCTTAGGTCACTATATAACCATGATAAACAAACAAACCATTAGTTATTGTCTATATATTAACACATTTATAGACAAGTAAATGTTAATAATATATGTCACTTGTCTGTTTTATTTAATGCTAGACAAATAGCTTTATGTTGCAATATGATTAAATGTTAAGCCATATCAAATATGTTTTACAATGTTTGTATAATAGTCATGTTGCACTTTCTTCTCTGCATACTAATTGTGCAGCACATGTTATGGTGAGAAATCTGTGGTTTGTTAGTTAAAGCTTAAGCCTAAACAACAAGTGATAAATATAGTGTCATGGAGAATTTGTATAGCTATTAAACAGATGTATTGATGTATTTTTGTTTGTTGCCTGTCAGGGATTTGTTAAAGAGTTTGAGCTGTCAGTGGTTTTGACCAAGTCCAGGAACAGTAGCTTTGGGTTCACCATCACTCGAAGCAAGCTGGACAACTGCTATTACATCCAGGAAATTCTGGACAACCCAGCAAAGTCAGACGGAAGACTCCGGGCGGGAGACAGGCTCATCACAGTACGCTCAAACACACACACACACACACACACACACACACACACACACACACACACACACACACACACACACACATCTGTACATCTGTACATCTGTACATTTCTGTAAGTTTAAAAACAGATGCATAATTTGTGCTGGAGAGGTGACCAATTATCATTTATTTTCCAGGTAAATGGACATGATGTAACCAGTGTGGCAGATGATGTTGCCATGGCAATTCTCAGGTCAACTCCGAGAAGACTTAGCATGACTCTGGGGAGAGCTGTGACCAACCTGGTGGCCCCGCCGTCCTGCGACAGCCTGCCTGATGTAGTTATCTACAAGACGCCCTCAGGACAGCTTGGTACGTAATTTGACACATTTTAAAGACACAGTATTATTTGATTGTATGTACTGAATGTGTGTGTGTGTGTCCTCTCCAGGTATAAAGCTGACAGGAGGCATTGGCAGCAAGTGGCAGGGCATCTACTGTCTGCAGGTGGTGCCGGGCTCCCCAGCCAGCGAGGAGGGCAGCGTCCAACCCAATGACAAGATCCTCTATATCTGTGGCAGGTGCACCCTGGGAATGACCCTAGAGGATGCAGTCAAAGCCTGTGAGATCGCCCCTCGTAAAGTCAAGCTTAAAATCATCAGGTATGCACCCTCACAGGGTAGAGGGACTCTGAATTTGGTTTGTTTTTGTTTCTGTGAATGACTCTACTGTTTGTGTGTTTTACAGAGAAGACCAGCCTGTGAACTCCAAGGCTAAGTGGAACGGTAAGGGCTTCTGAAGGATTTATGGGAAGGGGTCACCTGCTTGAGTTAACCCAGGAACACATAAACAGGATAGTTTGGTTGTTATATGCTCTGTTGGATTGCCTAGAAACCAGATATGTTTGTGCTCAACTGAACAATGATAATTTAGGTTCAATCATTACCAGAAAGTGTTGTGAGTACAGGAAAAGCAAATTACTAGACTTTATTAAGTAACGCAAAAAATGTGTAATTTGTGCAACTGGATTTTAATATGTTTATTTATGGGGTTTTCTTCTGTAGGTCTGTTTGACTGGAAAAAGGACAAGAAGATCTTAGCTCGTTTCGAAGAGCCCATCTCTCCAGAGAAAGAGTCTCCTACCGAAGATGGTGAGTTTTTTTTCCTCCGATATCTTGCATGTTCTATCATCACCATAATTGTTTTCCTTTCACTCTTTAGCTTGTTGCTCCTTTGTCTGTGTGAAGCTGGAGCTCGGTGCTGAGAGCTAGTTCACTTTGCAGCTGTGTGTGTGCATGTGTCTGATCCGAACGCTGACAGACAGATCCTGGGCTCTCACAGCAGGATTAATTATTAGCAAGCCTCAGGCCCTCCACTGGGGTATTGGACAGCAGGACTGCAGCCATCAGACAGACACACAGAAACAGACACACACACACACACACACACACATAACACACACACACACACACACACACACACACACACACACACACACACACACACACACACACACACACACACACACACACACACACACACACACACACACACACACACACAAAGAGTGCCATACAGACAGTGGTCTACAGGGCAGGTAGCTCAGTTGCCTGGTGACGGTGCATGCAGCGGTAAGGGACAGTGCAGAGGGTCAGTCTGAAAAGACCAGCCTTGTTCACCTGTCATAGAGGAGACGTACCCATCAACACCTCTTTCCAAAATGGCCGAAGAGGTGGGAGGTTGGTGTGTGTTGCTTTTTTCTGTGTGTCTGTGACAGAAATGTAATTGGCTGAAAACGGTTGCATGAATGAGAATTTGAACAGAGGGGAAGTTCCAGTGTTGGCTCAGGGCCCAAAATACTTATTTCAATATTTAACTTTTACATTGCTTTAAAATGTTTCATCGGTATTACCTTAATTCATAATTGTTTATGTAATATTTCGGGCTGTTCTGTCGGCTGATTCATTGATAACTTTTTTTTGTTTTTTTTCAGCTGAACCTGTGTGTCGGTCTGCTGGAAGTTTCAGATGCCAATCTATTGCACAAGAACATGATGTAAGTTTGTAAACATTTTACTTTCTTTGTCTAAAAGGTTGTTCTTTAGGTGCAAACCCTTCACATTTGTCCACTCTTTTTCTTTAACTCCACATCTTTTTGAAGCGTGTGTTGAAACACACACTGTAACATGAGTCTACTGTCTGTCAATCTGTGAATGCATTCTCTGCTGAGGGGGTCACTGTCTGTGTATGTGCATGTGTGTGTGTGTGAGGCATTTATTACACCTGAGTCATGTATTAACAAAAGCAGGGCATTTTTCTGCAGAAGTTAAAATGCTTCTGAAAATACGGTGGAAGAAAGTTAGTGATTCCTCTGAAATTGTTCTCCTCCTTTACTCCGCTGGTACCTTTAAGAATTGCATCATGCAGGTGGAGTTCACAAAACCAGAAGGAGGAGGCCTTGGCTTTGCTTTGATCGGAGGAACCAATGGCAGCATGCTCAGAGTGAAAGAAATTTGCTCGGGTGGAGTCGCTGAGCAGGATGGTCGGCTGAGAGTGGGAGATATCCTTTTAGAGGTAAAAGCCTATCATACACCTTGACTGTTTTAATACCCCTCCAGTGCATAAAGCAAACCTGATCTTCACCTTGTGTCTTCTAGGTGAATGGTGTAATTGTGTCCGGGCTCAGCCACAGTAAGGTGGTGGATATTCTGCGTAAAGCTGAAGGCTCTGTACAGCTCACCCTCTGCAGAGACATGCCTCTAACCTACTGCGAGGCACCGACACTGCCCAACATGTCTGCTAAGGCTGAAGCTGTTTTAGCCGAGCAGCCGGCTCCTGTCCCCAGCCATGGTACCTGTTCCTCTCCTGACATCATGATGAATAAACCAGTGGAGCACCCACCTGGTACAACTATTTATCCCTTTATTGTGCATTTTTAGGTTGATAATAGTACTAGCAAAAAGAGCAGAGAGGGTGCTACTAATCTTACTTCACTGTGTTCAGACTGAATCATAGAGAAATGTAAGGTTTTGATCTGGTAGGATCATAAAACAAATAAGATAGGACTAGCCATGAAACTGAAAACATGATTTGTACTTAATGCAAATGCTGTGTCTTTTAAATGGATTCAATGAATTGTAAAACTGGCCTTTGACTTGCAATTTGAAAGTAGTTTGTGTTGTTGCAGAGGCAAAATCAGAACCTGTGGTCAATGAAGCTGGTATGTTCGTTGCCTCACCGCCTCCTCCAACACGCAGACTGACCATTGTAACCGATGACGTTACAATTTTACCGGTAACATTCATAAATACAGTAACTATAGTGCAGTTATCATGATGTAAAGTTCTGTTAACCTTTAAAACCTCCTTACCTCTTTACTAACATCTACTACTAACATCTTACTCCTCCTGTCTGTTCCCTCCTCTGGCTGCTTGTCTGTGGAACAGGAGAGCTGTAACAACAGCCCTTCTCATCAAGCTTGCTGCCCACCCCTCAATGTCACTGACATGTTGCATGGAGCTTCTGACAGGTAGTAAATTCCCAAACTATCCCCTCTTTTTTTTGTCTACTTCCTTCTTTAACCTCGTCCTCCCCCTGCTGCTTCTTTTGTTTTTGTCTGCTAGAGTTCCAGTGTTAACCACAGGGAGGCAACAGAGAGCAATAAATAAACCAACCCCCTGGGATAAATGCTGCTCCTTATGGGCAGTGAACCCCAAACAAAGAATACCAAGAGAAATAGAGACATAGAGTAGGAAGTGTATAGTACTATTCCCTGTAGCCTCACCACAAGAAGTATGGCAGAAGTATAAAGATATTTAGCCTCTTGTCTATACTGTATTTTAGGTGGAAAAGACGCAGGGAAAGGAAGCTCAGCCTTGCATGATTTCATCCCCTCCTACCGAAGAGTAAAAATGGTCTGGTCTCACCCCTGCCCCCTGACTCCCCCAGGAAACAAATTGTGACCAAACTTTTGGACCGGTCCTGCAAAGACATCCGGAAAAAACAGTCAGACGGCTGGAGCAGCGAAGAGGAAGATGATGATGTGTTTGACGAAACGGGTAGAGAAACATCGCCCCAAACAGGTGTTTATTCCTCTACTCCCATGATGATGGGCTGAGTCAACATTTATATCTGTGTTGTTATCAACTCTTGTCTTCTATTTTTCTTATTTGCTTCCTCAGGTCCACCAATAGTCTCAGAGGATGAACTGGCCAGTTTAGCTCTCATTAGCCCCTCAAGGACCAGTCAGTATTCAGGCTGCAGAGTCAAATCCCTCATCCATATTCTGCAGTATCAACTGGACCAGCAGGAACTGGTCAAAGAGTTCATGGTGTGTAAGATGTTTATAAACAAAATAGTTAATGTACAATGTATTTACCAATCTGTCTTATTCAAAGTTGTAACATTTTACGGGTTGAATAACATGTTGCCTAATTAGTGTGCCATTTAATCTTTTCCCTAATTGATCGTACCATAAGAGCTATACAAAGCAGGATATTATAATGTGTACTGCACTTTGAGAATTTAGCTAAATGTAAATGTGAGGACACCCATAGACACTCAATCATTATTAAACCATCGCCGTTCTATTTTTATTGTCAGTCATGCTGTGATCCAGCAGCACTTTTCAGATTGTTTCTTTACGTTGCTCATTTCAGACTCTGGAGCATCTCAAGCCTTCTGACAACTGTCTGGTCGGAAAAGCTCCTGAGAACAGAGATAAGAACCGCTACAGAGACATCCTACCCTGTAAGTCTGACAGACCGCTTCTGTTAACTTTTACTTTCTGCTGGTAGAAACTACAGTTTTACTTTCTCCATTTGTTCAATCCCCTGCGCTTCATTTTATGTCCCCCTATTGGAGGTTTTTATTGGTGAGCTGAACTTGTAAAAACTGGATACTCGCAGACTTGGCATTTATAGGAGAGCCTGTTTGTTAGCACTTCTCTTCCCTGATCAGTTTAAGCTGATTGTACCGTCTTCACTGACGGGAGGGTAGATGTTTGTTTACAACACTTGGCTGTGCAGCAAATCATTTCCTGCGTAAGTATCAATAATTCACTGGAGCCGCACTTATAATCTCCTTGGAGTCAGCCAAGTATGTGATGATCAAGATGATGCCATTCCTTACCAACCTTGTAATTATCTGAGATTTATATTTTTAATAAATGAAGCTGCATCGTGAAACATAAAATTACAAGCTGTTTTATTAATATGAATTTCAGGGTGTAAATACAGAAGGGACATAATGAAAGGCAAAACTCCCCCAAAGACAAAAAAGTGCATGCCTGCGTCTGTTATTGTGATGATACTGCAGAATGTGAAAAAGCTGGAAAACCCACACATGCTCAATACACACAAACACATACAGAAGTGGTCACTTCCCAATCCCTCAGTGTTTTAAGGTGAAAGGTTCAGAGTTTAAATGAATGAGCGTGATGAAAAGGATAAAGAGCCCCGGAGGAATAGCCACAGTACCTTACCAAAAAGGCCATGTTGCTTGCAGCATGTTATAACTGCTGAAAAAATCCCAACTATTTACCAATCCAATTATTTGCTTTTAGCCTTTAACTTTCTTATTTAGGAAAACCATTCTGTGGCTTTTTTTTATCTGACAAGCAGGCGGTGGTGGACCAATGCAGAAAATATTCCTAACTACCTTCGTTCTATCCCCACTCTCATCTTCAACAAACTTCTTCACAGCGCCGGTTTGTTGCGCTCAACTCCAGACCTCAGAGCTGTTTACTTGGCGTTATTTACTGTACACTTATATTGCCTGCTTTTGGAAAAAAACAACAAGGTAGCAGTGTTTGTTGGTTGTCACTAAAAAAATCCTAATGTTTGTTGTTCCGTTTGTGGGGGGATGCCGCTGGAGGTCTAATTAGTTTATTTGAATTAAGAGTTGATATTGATGCATGCTTGCACTCAAAACAGCACTCATACAGAGATGACTTTCTATTTCCCTGCATAGATGACGAAACCCGTGTTGCCATTGGAGAAAACCAGGACTATATCAACGCCAGCTACATCCGCATGAAAGTCGGTGATGAAGAGCTTTTCTACATCTCCTGCCAGGGCCCTCTGCCTTCCACAGTGCCAGCTTTCTGGCAGATGATCTGGGAAAACAAGTCTGACGTCATCGCCATGATGACCCAGGAAGTAGAACGGGGACGGATCAAATGTCACAAGTACTGTCCGGAGAAGCTTTCCATTCCTCTGGACACCGGCAGGTACCAGCTTCACCTCGAGAACCAACAGTACCTGGAGTACTTCCACATCAAGATCATCCGCATGGTGGAGACAGAGGTAAAGGATTTGGGAGGAAAAAACCTGCATGCCCGTCTAATATTGTGGTTTACACTTAAATGTAAAATTCAGCTTTAAGTGAAACAATTACACAAAAAAAATGTTTTCTTCCAGACGGGAGAGACACATTTTGTCCGTCACCTGAAGTTCACACACTGGCCTGACCACGGAGTGCCGAAAAGCTCTGAGCAGCTGGTTCGCTTCATCCGCTACATGAGAGCGGTGCACCAAAAGGGACCAGTCACTGTGCACTGCAGCGCCGGCATCGGACGCACAGGAGTTCTGATCTGCACTGACGTTATCCTCAGCCTCATTGAGAACGACCTGCCTGTGAGTGGTTTTTTAGGTAACTAATTACAGTTTATTTTTAGACATGCTAGTGGTCATTTTGGTAGGCATGATCGTGGCTTTGGCCCAGACTAAAATAATGAATAATGAAATTAAATCTAAAATACAAACACTAATCAGATGGATTACCACAACATTTTGTAAAGACTTTCAAGCTCCCCAGAGGATGGATCCTACCAATTTTACTAATCGTCTGACCTTTTTTTTCATTGTGTCAGCTGTTTTACTATTGTATGTATTTTGTGTCACATATTGAATTGTACTCACTCCTTTTTTGTCTAGTCCCAAAAATGTTTAATTTGTCAAACACTTAAGTTATGACCAAACATCTTTCTTAATAATTACACTTCCTTCAGCTTTAGCCTCAAAGAGCCTGGTCGTTTGAACTTATTATAGAAGTTAGAAATCAACTAAAGCAATAGACTTGTTCACACGCACATGCTGTGGTTACGCCTCACAACCCTCTGTCTCTGTCTTCAGATTAACGTGAGCGACGTCGTAAAAGAGATGAGACTCCAGCGCCATGGGATGATTCAAACCAAGGTTAGTGCCAACAGAGAGGTTAAAGTTCAGAGATCAAGCTTTACATTTTTTTTTAAAAAGACCGTTTCTAAAGCGAGACCTGCCCTTTGTCTCTTGTTTCAGGACCAGTACTTCTTCTGCTACAAAGTCTGGTTGGAGGTTTTACAGGGCATTTTACAGCTTCACGGCAACCAATGGCAACCGGAAAGTCCCCGAGACCACAAATTAGTTTGAATGTGTCCACCTCCGGTTCACCTACCTGTAAAGCACAGGCTGTGTATGAGTAAACATGTGCAGTCTATCAGAGCATAGACTGGTGACAACTTTTCTTGGCTGTAGTTAGTTTGGTTAGCTATAATAAGAATGCGTTCTCCTGTTTTGATACTTTGTGTTGAGGAGGCCGATTGTTTAGTTACAATGACTTCGACTTTAATGTTTTTTGTTCTTGTATGTGCTCTCGGTGCTGTGATTATATACATTTAATTTAGATCACTGAGGTTGTTTTGCCTTTTCAGGCTGAGTGATTTGCCTTCTGTCTTTAGCACCTTTTTAAAAGGTTGCATCACTTTCTGAATGTATCTCATTTTCTTTTTCTCCATGTCCTTTTTTTTTGCAAATTGCATTTATTTTTAACGGTCATATTGCATGGAATTTAAAACCTTAGAATATTCACCACTTTTATCTGACAGCAATGTCATCAAAGTGCACAAATGAACATAAGATCATCATACCAAAGGGAGTATCTGTTTGAAACCTTGAGTAGCATTTGATTAAGCATTGAGTTATCATTTCATTAAGTGCATTTGTACCCTGGAGACAAGGGCATTAGCAAAAGAACACTATTGATTTGTCGGTTCATCATCTACGGAAATGTAAAGAATCAAGTGCCTTGGAATGACTCACACCGCTTGCTCCACACTGACCTCGAGCCACTTGTCACAAGCGGTCGGGGATGGAGAGCAGGAAACGGATTTGAGAGCACCCGGGGGTGGTTAGATTGAATGTGCAGCTTTCAGTCTGTTTGTGGTCTGAGGTAAATGTTTGGTTGATCCAAACCAGAGGAGGATTACATCTCACCCCTTAGTTTAATTGTAATTTAGAAACAATGTAAAGTTTGCACACCGCCTCTCAATCTGTCTTTGTTTGTGGGCCCATTTTATACAAAACACTATCACAGTGAAACTCTTACTACACATAATCACAACTTGCACATCCTGATACAGATAAAGAATGACTCAACATAACAAATCTTTGAATAAATTCATGAATTTTCAATTTACTCTTTTACTAAATTTGGATGAGACATTAACAGCAAATATTCAGATTTTTCTAAAAATGTACAAAACAGATTTAAATAGTTAGTTGCTGGCCTTTCAGGTGTAATTTGTTATGTGACAACATCCTCTATCTGTATTCCATAGCTATTTTAATACAAATCCAGCCAAGAAAATGCAAAAAAATATATTATGAGGTTTTAAAAAATGATCATTTAGCAACTTCAGATGTATATGATGTACAAAGCAACAGAGCTGCATCTCCCAGTCACAGATCAAAGATGATTTATAGCTGCTGGTTTGAACCTCAACCTTTGGATGTAACTGCTTGTAAGTTGTGTTCCTTAAGCCGCTATCACACACACACACACACACACACACACACACACACACACACACACACACACACACACACACATGGACACAACAGCTCACTTATTGCATGTAGACTCTTAAAATAGAGAAGTCTGAGCCTGGAGTCTGGATGAATGACTTGAAAGTGATCAAAATGTGGAATGTAACAAAGCAATACTCTCCACAAGGAGGAGAGATCAGAATGTCAACCTCTTACCAGAAAACATCTTCCAAACTGGAGCATGTTGGTAAGACACATGCAGTACTGTACCTTTGCCATGAGGATGGCTACGCAGAGCCATCAGCCTCTGTACTGTGTATGCAACATCCTTTCATCAGCGCTGGTGGGTTGGTTTACCAGCGATAGATAGGTAACCCTCTGTTATGTGCAAGTTCGTGTTCTCTTTGAGATCCTGTGTGGATATGTTTTCTGCTTCAGATCTTGGAAAGTAATTATTCTTGAAAAAAACAAACAAGCACATTTTGCATTCATCTGTGAAAATGCATCTTGTACAGTCAAGCAAGTGCTTATGCAATAGCATTGTGAAATGTATAATAACCCTTAATTGCACAACTGCTTATTTATGCTAAATTAATATATTGTCACTGTACCAGCCACTATGTAACCAATAACTGAGAACAATGTAATACCTCTCTCTTTCTCTTTAATTAAAAACTATTCTGAAACATGTTTGCATGTTATTCAACACATTTTACCCCCTGAATCTGAACACGGCATAACTCAAGTTGAACAACGGAACAAGAGTGGGCTTTCCCTGACGGCACACACAGAACAGAGACCCGGAGGCGGCACTAAATCTAATTCCACTGAGCCCCCTCTCCAATTTTACTGCAGGGTATACTCCCTCTCGGGTTTTACTGCAGGGTAAATAAGCTGGTCTCACAGGGGTCTTTGTGACAGCATGGAAACCCCTGGAAACACACTGCACGCTTCGCACACATATAAACCTGATGCTGGGGAAAGCCACGGAGCAGATTTACTCCTTCACCTCTCTCTCTCTCTCTCTCTCTCTCTCTCTCTCTCTCTCTCTCTCTCTCTCTCTCTCTCTCTCCCTGTCTACTCTCACTGCCCTTGGGCACTATCTCTACATCCACCCCCCTCATAAGCAAACCCCCAGTCACCCACCCTCCTCCCTCCTCTTTCTCCTTGCTCTCAAACTCAGACCTTGTTATTGCTGTAAGTTATGGCTGGAACGACAGCAACTCGGTTAGTCAAGGCCCATTCCTATTTGCAGTTATATTATTTTATTAAAAATCTGTGCTTTGAATTTCCAACCACAAGACAGAGGAAGAATTATGGGCTGACTTAACGGAGATATTGAAAAGTACATTGGGTGGTAGGTGAAAATCTGTTGAGCGGATAATGGCTACATTAGAGGAATTTGAACGAGGATTACTTTGGAATATCTTCAGAATCTTACTATGTAGCAACCAGAAGCATGAAGAGAGATTGGGGAAAAGTTGACTGTAAAGTCATTAACAGAAAGCCGCTGAGTGTGAGAATGTGATTTAAAGTCCTGAGGACGGTGTAGAAAAGAGCTCAAATGCTCTCAGTAAATCCTCTTGCTCTCTGCCGGGCTCACAGGGTAACACAAGCCTGTTTTCTTTTTCTCTGTGTACTGATTAAAAATAGCACTCAAATTATGTGCAGCCACAACCCCCCCCCCCCCACACACACACACACACACACACACACACACACATACACACATACACACACATCTACCCAGCATCCCCTCCTAATTTTGGTCCCATCCTCCTTCGCTGTCAGATTTCACCTTGAACATCTAACAAGCAACTGAAAGTCTTGACAAACTTCTGTGTTTTGTGTGAATGATTCATCATAATTCAAACATAGGACTTGGTTACCCCTTGACAGTATTGTCTTACTGTATTTCCACACAGTAAGACACATTCCTATGTACATATATTAAGTATCTGCTTGTTTCTATGCCTCACTGAAGCTGCAGCCTGCCTACCCAGTGTGAAATATTATCATCCAAACATTTTATGGCTAAAACATTAGATGAAATGGAAAAAATCTACATTGTGCCAAGCCTCACCACGTTTTTCTGTATTTCTGCCCGTCATTATAAAGACGTTAGGATCTTGAATAGATTAAAAAAAAAAAAAATCTGTGTGTTAAGACAAGGCCTTGGTGCACACTAAACATTTTTCATAATGACTCCCCTCCCTGAGAGGTCTTTAAGGTTTACAGAGGTTAAGTATGACCCTCCCACAGCAGGTAAGCTCAAGAGGGTTGAGAATTATTACCCTGCAGGATGCTTGCAGAACGAGCCCCGTCATACACCATTGAGACTGTCAGGAAAACACACGGATGAACTCCAGCTCATGATTTCTGATAAGCCGGCACGGCTAAACTTGAGCTAATAAAAGAAAATGTAAAAGTTTAGACAGCATTAATGGGTGCACTGAGATAGCCACATGCAGTGTGGTTGAGAAAATGTTACGTTGACTATCCCCTACAAAAAAGGGAGATTGTTATGTTGGAAAAATTGTTTAACACATTAATGACACAATTTGTAATAAATAAATGTGGGCAAATCAACTCCCTCGAAAAGGATGATTTTAAATGTAACACATGAAACAGTACCTACAACTGAAACTGTATTTCACATTCACAGAAACATGTGTTCTTTTACATTTTTTGTGCATTAACATATATTTTATATTATAATTGTAACAATTTGTTATCGTTCTGTGAAACGTACCTCAAAAAGATGCCATGAGTTAAGAAAAATACCTTTGTTTTTCTTTGTTTTTGGCTTTGTGATAATGGGTTTTTAAGGTAATCCACTGGGTTTAAAATGTTTATTTTACGTGACCTGCAATAACTGATTTTAATGTACTTTCCTTTTACAAATGTTATTGCCATGCAGTTTTGGGATGAAAACCACTGCATGCTGTTGCTGAAAGCTAAGCTATAACAGCCCTGAGAGTAAACTCAGTGAGCCTGAATCACTTCCTAAAGTTTCCCCAGCTGCTTATTGTGTTACAGAACAACATTACAGAATTACAGAAACTTGTTTCTAGGAAGGGAACAGTCTCTACATTCCAAAATGTGGTTTTTGATTATGTTTGAGGCAGCAAAATAAATGAGCATTAATGTGTTTTCCTGAGTTGTTGTGCCCTTTGTAAGATGACCCCACGGGCTCCTCTGTGATGACAGAGACACAGAGAGCCATTCATCCCCTCTCTGAGCAGAATGTCACTCTTGAGGCTTTCCAGACTTTCAAAAACCACCGACTTGTCAAAGGAAGCCAATTATGATTACGATCCTTTCTTGTATGTTCACTTATAATTATCTTAACTCAGTTATGTAACGGGTTAGCTGGGCTCACTGTTGGGTTTTGCATGGTGAGCTGTAAGCGGGGTCTAGAGTTACATTCAGTGGTGCTTCGAGAAAAGGATTTAATTTTCCGAGACTTTTTACGCGTGAATTTGTGTCATTTACGCTATTGTCCATCTGGTTAAAACATGAAACACAAGAAAAATCCCATCATAACATAAGGTACAGACATATAAACAGGCTAAGATGTGTTTTAAGCCAATGTTAATTATTTTAATGAGATAAATAAATATTATGAACTAGAGGTCCAAATGCATCAATAAACCGTAACTTTCACATTGCATTTCCACCAAACATTAACCATCTACTGTTAACGTTCTCAGTTAAACTGAGTTATCCGAAGCATGTTAAACATAGGACAGGTTTTAATGGTAAATAAAAGAAACATTTGTCGTGTTAATAACCTTCCCGAACAATGTTTTCTGCATCCATGCACTGACAATAAAGTTTATGTTATCAGAGCTTGATCTGGCAGGTAACTTATCCATCATCTGTGGTATTATTAATACTATAATTAATATTCAAAGAGTTGTCCATCCCTATCAAACACTACAGAAAGGAGCAGGAAAACTCTCATTAACACGTACATTCAAAATGTTAAGTTATATATGTTTTAGTTGGCAATGGTTGCTAAACAACACACAAATAAGTCATCATTGTGAGATACTCTTTATGTAAAAGTGCTCGCTGACTGTGGTCAAAACTAAAGGTCCCGATAATTTTAGGATGCAGCAAACATGCAGAAAGTTGCAGAGTATTTTGTTTGGAATAAGACGTCAGCCTGCCATTGATTTGTCTTAATCTCAAAGCTAAATCAGAGGCAAATAGCAACATTTAGTCTTGGTTATATATTTATACCTTTCAAAGCCTGGAGAAGTTGTGCAATGTTATATTTTTGGTTTGGTTCTATTGCTCTGGAGCCCATCGACAGAATGGAGGAAGGGCCTTTTTCCAGGACTGTAATTTGCTAAAATTATAATCTGACCACTCCAAACTGCCAGAGTAAATGAGTACCTTTCAATGAGCATAAGTGTGGTTTAGCTGATGTTCTGTTAAAACAATCTACTAAATACAGGGTGAATGAGATGTGCTTATTTAATGATTCTCCGTTTGAAATTGCCAGTTAAAATTGAAAAAAACAGTTGATCATTTGATGTGGATACTGAAATCAATGGATAATAGGCAGTACTACAAAAAGTGCAGAGTGCAGCAAAAGACTGTCTTTGAACTGAATGGTCGTGTCACTGAGTGGCAAGGACGATCTTCTCTTTGTCAAACTCTCTCCTAAATCATGCGCCACATCAGAGCAAGGTTGATTAACACCTGCTTTCAATTAAGTGACTTTTTCATCAGTCTCTGGTTGGAGACAGAAAAAAAAAGCCTCACGCCTCGTCACGTCGAAGATGTTCCTGAATTAGAAAGCTATTAAATCAGAGGAGCAGACGCACGCCATTGCGAGGGGCGTCGTTTATCTTCATTTGAACGGCCCTCCATGATCATCTCCACAGGGGCGGCTAATTGAAAAAGGGCTTCAGAAATGCGATTGTTAGCAGGGATAATAATTTATTACTCTCAGCTTGTGGAGTCCTGGGAGTCATTTGTATTCATTAGTGTAAATTCAAATTATGTTTGCGATTAAAATGTGACTTTGACAGGCAGAGGGGCCTCAGACGGGGACAGGCGCTGATGAGACCTTTGCTCCGGGTCACTGCCTCCCACATTCGCCTCCTACTAAGTACGCGGCGGAGAAGCCTTCTTTGACTCACCACCATCAATCTGTGTCTGATTCAAGTTGAGACGTTAGCCTTGATGGCCTCTACTTAGGCGTGTGTGTATACTGTGAGCACACTTAGTAAAAAATGAACCTACCTTCTGAAAGACAACACCAATCAGATGCAGGAAAACAGGCGAGTGCTACCCAGTGAAGAGACATTCTTCTCTTTTCTCTTTTATTTAGCTGGTAGTCGCTCTTATCAGTAGAAGTGCAGGTTATTATTTTTCATGCCTGACTAATATTGACCAAGCTTTTCTTTAAATGTCAGGCAGTGATTTCTTTGACATCCAAGAGATGGCAGTTAAGTAGGTCAGTGTCATTGTGATGAACATCAAGCATGGCGGGTCACTGACTGGGCTGCTCCTCCACTTGCCCGCCTGTCACAAACCACTGAGCCAGAGGAGGCAAACGAGCTGAGTGCTCCTTTATTGAAGACTGGTAAATTACTCCAATACAGGCTGTCACCACGTAAAGTGAGGAACTTTATCAGATGTACACTGCCAAAGGTCATATTTTATTGACCTGACAGGTTGCTGGCGGGGGCCTGTTGGAAAGTGTGGCAGCGCTGAAGCAAAGGCTGATGGTTAAGGGCGGTTTGTGTTGGATATGAAAATGTCAAATATGGCAGTTTGAAGAAAGAACAGCTTAGATTTTTCAAGGTGTTTTCTCTTTATCTGCTTTGTACAAACTCAAGCTGCACGCACATATTCTTTTAGTAAAATGCTCACCCATCTGCAGAAGTAATGTTGCTGATGGGAACACTTTGTACATTTTCCACAATTGCAGTCGTATATAGAACTTCAGAGATCAGAATGTATGCACTCTGTTCAATCAATCATCAAACAAAAGGTTAATGACACACTAAATACAAAAATGTGTTGCACCATAAAGTAAACTATAACAAAACCTGTCACTGGTTATGTGTCCACATTTCCAATTAAATTTCCCCACAGAGTAAACTATTGAGTGTATTTAAATGAGGGTTTGAATTTGAAAACATTGCATTTTCAATTTGTCTGTACAACATTTACATACTAACAAGGCTACTTTACATGCCTCGGATAGTTAAAGCCACCGAATGATATTACGTTGGTGGGGATACCAGTAGATGGAGCTAAGAAGCCTAACTGTCTTTACAATACCTTCTCCTTGGAGTTAGGGGTCTCTATTGCGCAAACAAATAACATCGACTCATCTTTAAGAAGCTGACAATTCTGTAAGTGTTTCAATGATCCTTTAAAAAGCTGTTTAAAGAGCCTCAGATCAGTCTATGTACAACAGCTCCCTATAATGTACAAATACCCCGAGACATCCTCGGCCAACATGGGGCCTACCGAGAGGCCTCCATTCCCCTCCTTAAGCTCTGCGGCAAGAAAACAGATTTCCCCTCTCAATTACGCATGAATCACACACTTTAAAACGTCATACATTTCTATGCAAACATGGGAAACATGCAAAACACACACACAATCACACAACCGAATACCTGTGGAAAATCCCAGAGTTTCCTTCTGACCCTGGTCCACACTTGTCAGACGGACAGGAGCCCCAGTTTACATCAATGGAGCTTTTCTGTTAGGTGGAGGGAAACCTCACACACACACACACACACACACACACACACACACACACACACCCACACACACACACACACACACACACACACACACACACACACACACACGCACACACACACGCACACACACAGCATGCACGGAAACACACTAACAGGGCAACCCCCTCACACACTCCCACGCTCCAGCCCTCTGTAAATGTCAGACCGTGGGAGAGAGGGTTTATCTTGGAGCCTTTTGGTATTTTTACACCTTTCGTTACTGCCTGTCTCACACACACACACACACACACACACACACACACACACACACACACACACACACACACACACACACACACACACACACACACACACACACACAGGTCCTTTAACACTGCCCACCAGTGAAGGCCTTGGTGTGCTACCTCACTGTGCATTAAGCAAAAATACCCAAACCCACGAGCATTTATGTCCGGAGACCTTCTGTCATGTCTGTCCCAAATTGTTTAACAAAATGTCGACATTGGAGCCAGTGTGGAGTGGACAATGACAGGTAACACTACTATGGCTTCAGGTCACAAGGCTTATGACTCTTTTTATTTAGAGAGTAGTAATACTTCAAATTATTATAAGTATGAGTTTATATATTGTTCTCATCTTGAGGCTGTAATTGCACACTGTCATTCAAAATGGTTCATGCTTGTCATTCATTATCTGTGTGTACAGCTTTTCTCTGCATGTACAACGAGCGGGCTCCATTAGGGACTCCCTTAGGGACTCCCTTAGGGACGCCCTTAGGGACTCCCTTAGGGACTTCCTCTGTTATATAAACAAGTTGGATGCACTCCTGGAAGAGAGTGATATTATGTGAATAAATAGCCTTTCCTCCACTGAAAGGTAGTGTTTTCACTGACTGGTAATGACGGTTAGGTTTATACACCAGACTAACATACAGGCAAGATTTTCAACAGAGTTATAAAAGCTGATTTATTATTATTTATTCAGCACTTGCTCCTCTCCTTCTTCATCTTGATGTGTGGAAAACATGATTAATCTCAAGTGATGTTACAGAACTAAATAAAGTAAATGTTTTGAGTGACTACCCCAACACTTCTCAAGTATTATACTTAAGTAAACATATGAGGTACTTTCACTTTTCCCAAGTATTTTGATTTTACACTGTTCTATACTTCTACTCCATATAATTTATATTTACTTATGTAAATCTGTATTGTCCTGTTTATCACTCTCACTCTGTTGCTGATTTAAACTCCTGAATTTCCCCACTGGGATGAATAAAGATCCCTCTTATCTTATCTTATCTTATCTTATCTTATCTTATCTTATCTTACTACATTTTAAAAGAAACTTTCGTACTTTTTACTCCACTATATCTATTTTACAGATGAATTTACTCTTAATTTTGACACAAAATACGTTAAAAAAGGTTTAAAATATGATTATTTGGTAAGTATTAAACCATCTTAGATTGTATTCAAGTAATTAAAGTGTGGTTTGAGAGAAATAGTTTTGCAGCATTTTTGATAAGAAGATTTTGATATTTCAGTTTCAGCTTTTTAAATGTGAAGATTTAAAAATATATATATTTTAATAGTTTCTGGAATGAGGACTTTTACTCCTTATACATTAAGTTTCTGAATCATACTTAAGTACCATTCTTGATGCAGTACTTTTACTTGAATTTGAATAATTTTTAGTGTGATATCAGTACTTTTAGTTTGTTAGCTCATAGAGAGAATTAACAGAAACACATTTTCCATAATGTGAAAACCTTTAATTTGGACAGTTTGGGCACATATTGTACTATAGAATTACAGAAAAAGATGTAATGGTAGAAAAGCCTGACAAAAGATGTAATGAGTCCAGGTCGCTGTCGCCTATGGGTTTCCAAAGGGCTACTGTTTAGTCCCGAAAAGAGACAAACAATAAAAACAGGGTTAGTGAATTCCTCAATCTCTGAAATCTTGTGTTATTTCAGGAGATTAAAAATAATCACTGTCTTTTTTAACCTCAATGCACCATATAGTAGTTATCGCTTACCTGTCTGCTGTAGCACAGGATGTGGGCAGTTTCTTTCCGCCAGTCACACATAGTCACTGCTTGTTTCTGTAACCCTTGAGTCATCATAAGTGAACCAGCGGTCAGTTGGGTCCTCAAGTCCAACATCTGGATCCACCCCGTCACAGTTGTAGTGTCCTAAAGGGTGAGGAAGCATAATTGCATGGTCTTAAAACATATCTGTTACAAGACAACAGTGAGTAAGTGTGTGTCAGGCCGGATTTATGTTTGTGTCTGACTTTTTCAATAAAACATAAGCATAAGACGTGTCATTTAAATTTGTATTTCCCTACATTGACGAGCAGAAGAATGTAAAAAAAGTTGTTTCCAAAAATAACTCCTGTTCCATTGTCTTACCACGTTGAGTTGAGGAGCCGATGTGGTTAATAGTGCTCATAAGACTGTAGCAGCAAGCAGTCTAAAGAAGAAACACATTTAATCAAAGTTAGTACAGATGGAGTCCTCAAATATCTTTATATCAACCCCAGTCTGATGCTTTTGTTGTTTTCAGGTAATGTAAATTCTCCTCACCTCATTGGGCGACACGATCAGGTCTCTGAGCAGGTCGGGTCAATGACCTTTTCCAGTCTGTAAGACGGAGTGACCTTGAAGCGCTTCAGGTGCAAGAGCAGCACTCTGTAGACAGAAAGAAAAGAATGTGAGCCTTTTTCTTTTGGGTAAATTCTTTAAAATCATACCTTTGGGTAAATGAAGCCCACACTATTACTGATGTCTGTGGTCAGGAGTTTTGTTGTTGATGATGTCACTTACTTTGGCATGGCCAGAAATGATGAGCGCTAGCTTGACTGGATGCCACCCGCACAAGCAATTATATTCTAGCTCTTTCTCCTACAAGACACAAGACCAACACACTTTTGTTACTTTTAATATACATTAAGTAGAGGTGTTTCTTACCTACATGTAGTCATTGAGTAGTTGCTCGACGTTTCCGCCTCCAGTTGTCCAGGGAGAGGTTTGTGTATTCCTCCCTTCTGGTTTATCCTTTACCGCACCTACATATTAAAAGGATAATTTAGTTGTAATACAGCTGCAATCAGATTTGACATGCCAGTGGACACATGAATATGTGTGTTTAACTGCATAACCCTTGCAGGTCCTGGTGTTAGCCATTTTAAACATCAGGTTATCCTCCACTGGACAGCTGTAGGTTGTGCTCTTGCGGCCTTCGCCTTAAGATCCAGGCTCAAATATCTCATCTGCTCAAGCACTGATGTCAAGAACTCATGGACATCCTGCATATTAACACACACACAATCATACAGAGTTAGAAGAGAAACCAACAGTTAGTGATTAAACAACAAACCTTAAAACGGTTAAAACTCCCTTTCTGCTCTCTGAGAGGTGAGACCGTTTGATGGCCATAAATGATCTGGAGAACGTTGAAACCGGATTGAGGTCTTTGTCTCTTTATCATTAAAAATGTGGTTTTCAGGGGACTTTTAAACTGAGTGGTTGTGTCTGTACCTCAAGAGCACCGCCTCAGGGCTCGAACTCCAGAAGTGTTCCTCAGAGCTGAAGTTAAAATAAGGTCAATGTCACATTAAGAGTATCAAAATGAAAAAAAACGGGGGCAGCAAACGTAAAAAAACTAACCTGTTCCCAACCGGGACGAGGAGGAAACATCGTTGAAGCTTGTATTGCACTCTGTAACCATGGTGAATGTGTTTGTGTAATATAGATTTCAACATTGATGGTCTTGAATTGCGCAAACAAGAATTTAAATTAAAAAATTGTGAAATTTGTTAATTTATCTTTTAAAATCCTGCTGCATTGGGCATATATATATAATGATTAATTAGGCTAATGTTTAACTATATTATTATTAATATTAATATTAATAATAATATATTTACATTGTGACATAATGTGTGTATATATTTTGGCAAGGTAAAAACAAACTAATTGATAATAACTACCTAGCTATTATTTATAGGGGTCCAACATATATTTGAAGTTCCATCTTACTAAAAGTTGCAATATTACACATTGAATATAGAGGCCAGAAAAACACTCACCACATCCACAGCAGACGTCAGGTAGCAGTACTGTGGTGTTCACGGTAGCAGCTGTCCTGTCAGCAGCAGAGATGGCAGCTAATCTGAAAACTGTGTAGTTACACAAGGATGAATAGTATGCAGTAAGAAAGTGCTTTGTTTTAATGTGGTTTTATATAAAATTCCCTTCATGTACTATCCTAGACTTGGGGGATCTCATTTTAAGTTTAAGCATTATTGCCATTGGCCATCAAATATATAAATACCGAGATGCTATCTCAAGCACATTGTTGACAGTTTTTCACACAGTCAGCTATGCCAATGCTAAGCGATGACACTTTTTACTTGAAGCTCCTGACTCAAATCTTTAAACATGTCAACATGTTCTCTGTGAGCTGTGGCAGAACCTTTCACATTGCCCATGCGGTTTTATGCCATGACCAACAAAGCTGGGCACTGTGTTACGCCCAGTTAGAGCATGGAACATTGGAAAAGTGTACATGCCTTTTCTGATCCAAGGCCCTTACGCACATGCCTGCAAGGTTTCTGGAGTTTTTGTCGGTGACAAAAAGGAATCAGTTCAATGTTTTGCAATTTCACCCTCATCAAGCTTACACCCAACCACTCCCTTGCAGCAAGTATACCCTTAAGTCTCTAAAGCTGCTACCTCAGTAATAAATCCACCAAACATCACAACAAATGTAGTCCCACTTTCTCTGGATGTTCCTCTTCAAAGCAAAGAGTGCCTATGACCTTTAAAATGCAATCTAAGAAAACAAAGTGTTCTGATTTAATCAGATTCATATCATCAGTTTTTTCTTTATCATTCATGCAAATATTTAGTGATCAGTTTAGGTGCGCAAGAACTTTTTGAAAGTGTACAATAAAAAAAGTAAAAACCTGAATAAAACAATAATAAAGGTGATAATGTAAAAAATGGAACAGATGTCCACAAATGATGACAAAATCAATTGCACTTAAGTGTATGCCACTATATTAGTAGTTGTAGTTTATACACTGCCTGGCCAAAACAAAGGTCACACACTCTAATATTTCGTTGGACCGCCTTTAGCTTTGATAAAGGCACGCATTCGCTGTGGCATCGTTCCACAAGCTTCTGCAACGTCACAACATTTATTTCTGTCCAGAGTTGCATTAATGTTTTGCCAAGATCTTGTATTGATGACAGGAGATTCTGATCACTGCGCAAAGTCTTCTCCAGCACATCCCAAAGATTCTCAATCGGGTTCAGGTCTGGACTCTGTGGTGGCCAATCCATGTGTGAAAATGATGTCTCATGCTCCCTGAACCACTCTTTCACAGTTTGAGCCCGATGGATCCTGGCATTGTCATCTTGGAACATGCCCGTGCCATCAGAGAATAAAAGATCCATTGATTGAATAACCCGGTCCTTCAGTATATTCAGGTAGTCAGCTGACCTCATTCTTTGGGCACATAACGTTGCTGAACCTAGACCAGACCAACTGCAGCAACCCCAGATCATAGCACTGCCCCCCACAGGCTTGTGACCTTTTTTTTGGCCGGGCAGTGTATATTCACAGCCTATAAAGTATGACACATCTCATTTCCCAACCTTAAGTTATTATACCAATTATACAACTGGTAATGCACATGTTCAGCAATAAACATACAAAAAACACTTTCATACAATCATATGACATATATATATATATATATATATATATTGTTTTGTCTTTTTCCAGACTACAGCAACCATCATCTTAGAGATCCTAGATTGATATCAGCCTCAACTTGGTTTTTGGTACAACAGACATTGTATTGATATGATCTATATCAAAAAAGGTAAATGTTAAAACACCAGCAACCATTGTTTTCTAAGTAGTTTCCATTTGAACTGAAAAGCAAATTAGGGCAACATGCAACTAGAGGCTGCGCAGTGATTTCCCAAGAAGGGTTAAAGCAGTGGTACAGGGAGTTTAGCCATCCCCTGCAGCTGATGTTGCATCTACTTTGGTGATATAATGGCATGACATGAATGTGAAAATGTACCAGTAGACTATCACAGAAATTATTCCGACAGCACATGCAACCTGACCTATGATCAGACAAAATAAAAACAACCAATCTAGCTGCTGATTTGAAAGCAAAGTAGCATGTTGTTGTAGCATGTTCCATTGAACTGGCAGCTGTTGTTTCTATCTCCAACATCCTCAAAATGGCTATGTGTTCTGCAGGAACGGCGGCAGTGGCTGGCTATGATAGGGATGACGGGGGCCACGACAATGCCTGTCTCCCTCCCTGCTGTTCCACCCAGGAGCCTAAACTACTAATGGCCCCCTAATGTATAAATACCATTCTGCAGGCATTAGTCACACTTTCTCTCTTTCTCTGACACACACAAACATGTATGCACACACACACTCAGAGAGGCAGGTCTATAGGGCATTAGTCACAGTGGCAGCCCTGCCTACGGTTGGATTGCAGATGAGGGCCAAGGCCAGGGGCTGAGGGTCTAAATTCTCCTGCACAAACAATGCATGTCAAAGAGGCCCATCAGAGGCATTCTTTAAGGAAGAGAAGATGTTGTTTAGAGCACAAAGAGAGGGCAGCAGGACCGTGCCAGAGACTGTGGAGGATAGAGATGTGTTTATCTAGAAGCGCAGGCTGCTATTGTGATGTGTGTGTGTTTTTTGTGAGTTTTTATCAAAGCTGTGTGTGGATGCATACCGTTCTGTTGAGTAAATGTCCAAGAGAAGTGTGAATAGAGCAGTGCTGACAGCTTTGCATGTAGAATATAATTACAAAACATGTGTCTTTGAAGCTGTGTCTGCTTGCAAATCTGTGCAAGACAGCAGCATTTTTTAAATGTATTTCTCATGTTGAGAAGTTAGACCACAAGCAGGGGAACACAAAAGCTTCTCCAATACCCGGGGATTTGTTGACAGCTAAATATCTTCATTCTCACATGAGGCATTACGAATGCAAATTGCCATTTAGGTGGATGTGTGCAAGAACAGCGGAGATCATTAATTCTTATTTAAAGCCTCATTTATTATTTAAGGACTGTATGAGCGGTCATTAATCATCCTATGATGAGGAAAATCTTGTGCACAAAATATGTGGATTTTTATGTTTTTTTCTATGTGTGTGGGTTGGTGTGTCGGCGGCCATGATTGTGTGGGTGCATTAGTTTGACCTTACCCTAACTTTCTGACATTTTCCCACACACATCAAGGAAGCTATGAGCTGACAGAGGAAAATACTTTGATAAGTTCATCATCTTCAACCACACACACAATCAATTCTATTTCTTTCATAGCCTGTTTAGGCACAGATTTGTTCTTGTTAAAGGACCAGCAGGGAGGCTAGAAAGTCAATTTTGGCGGGAATCTTAAAAGTGGGCATCAAATTCTTACGCATTAATGTAAGTGTGGGAGCTTTTGCGATATTTGAACACATACACAATTATCAAATGCTTTGATGCCAACAATCCCAGGAAAGTCTCACATTTGCTTAAACTAACAGATGGCTGTGGGTCAAAAGCCTGTCATGCTGCTGCTAAAGTACAAACCCATATTTCAGTCTATTTAACAATTAGTGAACCTCACAGCATGGGACATAGGGATCATAACAGGAGAGCATCAATCAGAGCCATGAAATCAACCGTGGCCATGCAACAGTTACTGAGCCGTGACTACTCTGTGCCTGTGACCTTATAACAGAGCTGTAAAACACATAAGCAGGCTTTTATTCACTTTTTTTTTTGTCTCACGCTATTCTTTTATCACACTGCTTTCTCCAACCACTTTTAGAGTGCAAATGATTTAACAGTCTGGTCTGTGCGACACTTTTCTGTGTTGAGCTAGGATATGAGGGTATAGAGGTATTAATACCTTGTTTTCATCAAACTGGTCTGTATGGTTTGGCGCTTTTAAACTCGTGCAGGCTGTTACTTGACTTAGCAGGTAGCTGTGTGTGTGTGTGTGTGTGTGTGTGTGTGTGTGTGTGTGTGTGTGTGTGTGTGTGTGTGTGTGTGTGTGTGTGTGTGTGTGTGTGTGTGTGTGTGTGTGTGTGTGTATTAAAATAACAGTGTTTGTCTTAAGTGTCTGGAAACTGTAATGGTGTAGCAGCATTTAGAGGGTGACTGTTAGAGAACACCTCACCAGGGCTTTCCTCGACAGGCTTTTCCTGCAGTCGCGGGGGCACCTACGCTCCTACACGCTAATAGACAGTGACATGCATACATGCAGAAAGAGTGAGGCATGCTAATTTCTGCTGGTCTTGGACAAAGATAAAACCGTGCAGGAAGTCGGCAGGTTGTTTGGATTCATTGGAGTTATTAAGACATCAAAAATCTGGAGCGTAGGAGCATGGCTGTCCCGAGTTTCAATGAGGCTCTGAATGAGAATTCAACAAGACACATAAAGATAGATTTCTCAGCTCATACTGTAGCCTTTCCAATGTACAGTGTTGAATCAGTGTTTGTTTCACAATTACTAATCCCTCCTTCTTTTCATCCCCTCCATGTTTTATTCCTCATGTTGTTATTGTTCGTCAGTCCGTGGACCCAGCTGATTTGGTTGTAATGTTTTATATCTTTGCTGGGCAAAGGGGAGCAGTGCTGTCCAACAATGTGAGGTACATTTTCCACTGATCTAGATGATTCTCATGTTTACCAGGTAAAGACCCCAGAGAGAACATAGGCTGGAAACTTAAACGAGGAACCCTGTTTAACGAGAGAAAGGAAAAAAAGTCTTTGCAATTTGATTTAAGATCACAGAAAAGTAGGCTTTAAGAGAGTATGGAAAGCACCAGAGGCACTGGAACACAACAGCTTCTGACCTCGCAGGGCAGGAGACAATGATGAGGGTAGCAATTTGGTGATTTTCGTTCCAAAAGTGGGGTTTTAGATAAACAGAAAGACTGGCATCCTCTGCTCATAACGAACAAATCCTGGAGTGAAACGTATTGAAGCTGAAGCCCAACATCTCAGCACTAATACTTTCCATAATGTCACACATCCAAAAAGCACACTGGATGAACTGTGTCATGGAAATATCATGGATCGTGTGGACTGTCACGTGAAACTACACAAAGCAACATTTTTCTCACCTGTCATTCAGATGCATGTAACATAGGTTCTGTCTCATCAACTTGATCGGATGATTACAGATCTTGGAAATGAAAAATTAATTTGAATAGACAAATGACTTTGCAATACCTGAAATATTGCTCATATATTTAATATCTTTAAATTAACTTTCTATGTCCAATTCCACTCATTTACACAGGCCGTTTACCTCAGAATTTTGTTTTTGGGAATTGTTGAACGTCACAAGCCCACGCACGGCACATTTATACCATGGAGTACAAACACTATTTCTGAAACAACTGATCTTTGTAATAAGTTGCACACATTCCCTGCATCAAATCTGAAATCTGCACTAACAAAAGAAAACACTGAGCGCTACCTGTCCAGCAACAAACAGACAGACAAAGTCAGTGCCTTTATAATAGTGAAGCGTTTAGCAGCTAAAGAGCAATTATCTCTGGAGGTGGCTGTAAACAAAGACAGGTTTTCAGCCAAAATTCTCAAATTGGCCAGAAACACACCCCCAATGTAATGCTGATGTTACTAAAAGACTGATTATATGTTAATTGTTTGCTAAGATGTTATTTAAATAAAATCATCACACAACTTAAAGTTCATTATAAAAGGGGTAATTTCAGGTTTGACAGACCGCTATCCACAAAGCTGCTATGTGAAATTGGCCTATATTGACTCTGTATACACAATATGTCTATACTGAGCTTGACTTAGTAATGAATTTATAAAGAAAGTATATTTTGTGAGAGGCAAGACACACCTGCTGGATGGTGTCACATCTGACAGCTATTACATCCCAGTCAAAATCTCCAGTCCATTATACTATTACCCAGTTACCATGATACCACAATACCACCAAAGACGACAGCCTCATCAATCTTCTGCTGTCTTTGAACAAACACACACAAGTATACACTCACGCACACACACACACAATCAAGGCAACTGACAGGCCTTTCTCCGCTGCACTCAGGCCTCCTCCTGCAGTGAGTTTATTATTCCTTCTACACTGACATGGTATGTGCTCTTTTATCTTTGAATAATGCATGAGGCCTTTCTTTTTTTAAATCAGTTGTACATTTGGCACCAACAGTCAGTTTATTTGGCTTTACTTTTAGATGTGGAGGTGCCCCACATGTTTTATAGAAGTCTGTCAAACGTCAAACCCCTGCTCTCTTTCTTTTTCTCCCTTCTTTCCCAATCATGACACAAACAATTTACAGAACTTTCTCCAGCAGGCCCCTGCTTTAAAATGTTTAACTCTCCTTTCTTACAGTAGGTCCTACTTCAGAGAGCCCATGCCTGTGCCTTGGATCTTTCCTTCCCTTGTGTATTGTAAGGGTGTCAGGGCGATAATGTAAAGTGTTAGCAGCGAGCCGGGTCACTGGCTGCTGTTTTGAGGCCTCTGTGTTCTCGCAGGCCTCTGCTTTCCCAGCTCCTCTCCTATGAAGCACCGTGGGTGTGTTTAGAGCATGCCCAGCAGGCCGCCCTCAATCACAAAGCCCTCTTCTTCCACAGTCCGAGGCTGCCAGCTGGTGAGAGTGTCCAATGTAAGTGTGTGTTTGAGAGAAAACTCAAAGAAATAACGACTTTATCTACTCCTTCCTGTGCTTCTAACCTCACCAAAGAGGAGGAGAATTAAAGTAACAGACTTGGAGAGAGAAGTGTAGGACTTGGATTTAGCTATGGAATAAATCAACAAGCTGGACTCATTAGACCATGCAATGCAGGTTTTTTATCTCCCCAGCAGGCAAGCAAGACTGATAAAGCTCCGCCACTCAGTAGCAGCTCCACTGAAGAGAAAGAGAACATAAAACACAAAGCAAGAATAAAGTTCTGGCTTTGAGGTTTCAGGAATCCAAATTAACTGTGGGTCATGTCGTGTGAGAGCCTTGCTGCGGAAAAGCAAGAAAATGAACTACATCACCTTTCTGGAGCAGTGGACAAATCAACCATTCCCATGGGAACTCACATAGTTCAGATGACCCGCCCTCCATGCAAGCCTTTATCAAAAGACATGAGTTCTCAAGCAGAAGATAAAAGATGTGGGAGAGTGAAAATGAATGACACAGTTTCTTGTTTGCTTGAATCTAAATAACATGCCGCCTAGCCTCTGGACGTGGCTCAGCTGTGTTCTGTGAAGGAGGCAATGACAAGTGGTTGATGAGAATCAGCCTCTGATCCAATCCAAGTCCTCAAACAGCACCAGTGGCCACCAAGAGCGATGCATCTGTCAGCTGTCATCTTCCTTAAAGTCTCACAGTCCAAAAAAAAAGTCTACTTCCTTCCTCCCAGGCGTTGCGCAGCAGCCAGGTTTCAGAAGAAAGACATTCTGGTGCTCATCACACAGCCCTATGATTATTTACAATAGTACTGCAGAGGCTGAGAGCTGCTTGAGATGTGGCTGCGGCCAAACTGACAGCAAAAGACATATTTACTGATGCTACAATGTCCAAAAACAATCGGAAGACTTCCTTCGGGGCTGTCTAACAGCTGGTCATGTGCCATGTGGGTTACAAGAAAGGACATGAGAGGGACTGGACCCCAGTCCTCTGGCCTGTCACCAAATTCTAACTCTAACCGATTGTAAAGAATATGATTTTTTCACTTAAATGTTTTTGTAGCTCTGTATACCAAGGTAAAATAAATCTGATCAAATGTATAATTTTATTGTATTTCTATTTTCTAAACTATAATGTATTGCTGTCCTTGTTAGTTTTATAGGCAATACATCACTTGTTAGTTGTGTTTGTTTCATTAAACTCTGAGTGGTTATTTGCTCTGGCTTTGAGATAACTGTGAGATATTTGCCTCCACAACAGTGAATGGGAACTTGAGATTTCATAAAGCTTCGCTGAGAGCATCAACATAAACTTTAACAATATTTAATAGCAACATCACCTTCTAGTACAAGTAGTCCCAGGAAGTTCAGTTTATAAGACAGATTGCAGCAGTAATTGCTCTTCAAAACCTAGCCATACCAAATAAAATAAAACTATATCTGCATGAAGATATAGAAGTGAGAATAAATACTTTTTTGGCTTTTTTTTTGCAAATACATAATATATCATAAGCACACAGGCATTTGGATTCCGCGTGCATATCCTCAAAACATTTGGATCCATATGGATGGATCAGCCCACACATTCTGTTAAAGCTGGTTGTTGTGGTCAGACAAACTGCAGAGCAACGGACGGGATCTATTTTCAAAGACACTCACACTGATCTCCTGTATTAAAGTAGACACTTACTGTGCTATTTTGGGAGCGGGACTGGGGGCCACAGTTAGTGTTTTATTGTTGTGGATGAGCTTGCGATAAAACAAGCCACTTTCGAGCTTCACTGAAACAATTCCGTGGAACAAGCAGAGGCTGACTTAATGAGGTGGATTTGGTTGGATAATAATAGGAACGCTATGAATTCAGAACACATACTGCACCCGATGAACAATGAAATCATAGGCCTCTTGACTCAGGAGGCATACGGAAGCACTTCAGAGAGGATCCTGCCTGGCTACGGTTTCAGTATTCATTCCCCAAAACCATGATTATTCTTTTGAATTTCACCCCATCAAAACTGCACTCAGACCTCAAGGCACCACAGCAATCCTCCGGGTCTATGATTTGCATCTCAGGATTTATGGGAACACGTTTGAAGATCTCCAGATCAAATGTTATACTTGAACATCAAACTATTCCTCCAGCTCCATAAAAAATGAAATAATAACATAAACACAAACTGTCCTAATGATATATTGAGATAGGATGAGGGACGCAAAGCAGAATATTAGATTTTTTACTTTCTGTCGCCTGAAGCAAACCAGGAGGAGGGGCACAAGGTCAAGGGTATTTTCAGACACAATTTCACCCATGTAAGGACCTTAAAGATGGTTTTAGTTCCTGTTTATACATTTAATGGATCCACTTATATCCCTAATGCTGCAAATGTGAGGTTTGGAAAAATGCTAAATGGCCACATTTACGATGCCACTGACCGTCACTAATGGTGTAAGTCACTTAAGTAGTACATTAACAATATTGATGTGTAAAAATATTTATGAGTTTGCAGAGGGAAGTGTGTCCCGCCACAGCGGAACAGGCAATGTGCAACTGCTGGTGACCACAGTCTGTTCTTTTGAGAGGGAGAGTGACTTATTGGCCTTTCTCCTGTTTGTATTTGCCTGTCCAGGATTGTATTGGCAATGTGGTGACTGAAGAGAAACACAATCGGGCTCAAAGTGCTGCTCTGTGCCCTTCATTCATCCATCACATCAAGGGCTTTCTGGGGAAAAGCTCCTACCACCAATCACTGGTAGAGAGATGCAGCGCCAGGTCCTGCTCAGTGTTACGGCTGCCTTCAGGCGCAGCACACAGAGGTCACAAAGCACTTCCTATACCTTAACCTCACCCTTGTAGTGGAAACAACAGACAGGCATCAAAGCAGTGTCAAATCAAGATAAAACGTTCTTATTAAGTTCATAAACCCCCTGGAGCGATGTTCTCCTCATTGTGTGTCCCATTCCTGTCTCACTGACTGCATACAACCATTGATTTCCATCTTACAGCCGAGGCATTTCCAGAGGTGAGGAGCAGTTCAGACCAAGATTTCGAAGTTCATAGCAAATCCCACTTTATCTTTTTAAACAGACATTTTTAGAAAGGTATTTGGCCAGAAATGTGTTGACCATGTGAAAAATAAGACTTTTTTCTTGCACCTTCTGCACTGATAGGGAAAGGTAGAGAGTAGCTCAGAGCAGCTGTCTAGACAAAGTGTTATCCTTGGCTCGAAGCCGAATGGTTAACATGCATGGGAGATAGGAGCGCTCCCAGTACTTTACTTTATTTTATAAACACAAACATGTTTTAAAGCCAAAATCAAACAGTAGATTACTTCATCTGCTGCTCAGAGGTAAGCTTTGATTTAAAAAATATGCCGGGTAAGGACTAAGTAAACTAAGATGAACACAGACATGAATGCAAAAGCATAAAACTTTTCCTCTCGCTTCACTCAATCATGGTTCACATTTTGTGAAAGCTTTTCACGGCTGCTGCCCTCAATGCACATCAAACCTAAATAACAACCTCCATGGGAATCTCTATTTCAAGTTGGATCTGTGGTTTTCTGTTCTATAACATCGATATTTTATTGAGCATAAAACAGAAATCTTAGGTTGGATAGGACTTGACTTTGCTGGACAACTATGCCAAATACTCTGGAGAGGCATTTTCCTGAGGCATGAGCAAAGTAAGAAGATGATAGCAGGCAAAAGCGTAAGGGCCAGACTCAGCATCCATTTAGCAGGCATCTCTTCACCTCATGGCTCCAGAGCTCCAGCGTGGTGTGGCTATGGGCCACTGGGCTATAAAGAGCGATGAGATAATCTGGCAATGGTGGAGGTCCACTGTGGAGAGTGTATTGTCTGTGATGAAGCTAATAAAGTCCAGCCAGGCTGTCTGATCCCTGATATTTGGCCCAGGACCAGACCCAACATACTGCTCTTGTCTCTCCACTTATCGTCTCTTCTCTGCCCCCTCCCGACTGTGACAGGAGGGCTTCCAGGAGCAGCTTTGATCAGTGTCTGCCTGTCATTCAGCATTAGTCACCCCAGGAGCAGGGAGTCCTCTCTGGGCCGGGGATGGACCGGAGAAGGGCTCGATCCTGAATGAAAGAGCCCATGGCTGTGGAACAATCAGCTCTGTGTGGCACAGCAGACGTCTGGGTGTGAGCAGACATACTCTGGTGTGTGCCACATGTCTCACCCCTGACACTGTCATGACCCAATCTGCACTCCCATAACAGCTTTATCTCCCTAATATGACCACACAACTCTATTAGAAAGGGTGTGTTGGTGGGACCATAGCTACGGCTGGCCCACACACGTGCTCATGAAACGATGATTTAACTGACATTAAATGACTTTTCAAAGGTACAGCTCTTTAAAATTAATATGAGCATCCAGTCGTAGTCATTGCATCCAGAAGATAAAAACATACAGATTCACATCATTTCAATTTCAATAAATGAGCTTATTTCCCATTCCATTTGGAACACCAATGACTTGTTGAACAAAATATCGTTCTTGCTCCAGACTTATTTAGCTGCCAAGCATGAACTCAGACGTCTCCCATTCAAATCTCTCATCTCTCATGTCTGAGGTGCATCAGATAGAGGGGAACAGGAGGAGGAGTGTGTAGGCATCTCAACCATAAAAAATGTCATAGTAGAGCCTCACGGTCTATGGACTGCTACTTTCTTTTATTCTTTTTAGTTGAATGAGAGGATTGTTGTAATGGTATGAAAGGTTAAATAACAGACATAATGTGAAGACTTCATGGTCCATGGCGATGGCCTTAGGAGCAGTCACGAGTGCAATGCAAACACACACCCCAACACACACAAACACACACACTAATATACGCATACAATGTAACATCTGACACCACTCCCCTGCTGCTCCCACCGTGTCAGGAGGGGAAGTCCGTTCATTCCAGAGAAAAAATGCCTTGTGAATCAGAAAGATTCTGAACCAGGACTGAGGTTTCAGTTTACATGGAGACTGAATGTTAACAGCTTGTGTCTGCAACATCCGAAACCATTCATAAATAATATTTAGATTTTACATGCAAAGGCTCTGATAAGGTGGACTGGAACCATCGATCATGAAGTTATGGATGCTCCATTCAGCAGTAAAAGTAAGGTTATGTGAAATGTGCCACTGTTTTACCACGTCCAAAACATGAGCAGCCAATGTGTTATTCTACACAATCTGCTGCATTACATGTTGAGGCTCTCTACAACTCAGTAGCAGTCACACAACCAGCAGACGTATCAGTTATCACAACCCTTTTAGCATTTCCTGTTCACAAACTAGAACTTGAGCTTCATCCAGAGGCAATCTATCATTGACATTTATGTTTTTGTATGGCACACACACACACACACACACACACACACACACACACACACACACACACACACATACACACACACACACACACAGATACACTCTAGTGTTAGAGAATTGCTGTAGGTTTCCAGTTTTAAAAAGTGACAAAAAACTGAAGTGATTATCAGGCCAGATTTAATGAAAGATAACTAAAGACATAAAGCTGATGATCACTGTAAGGTATAAGGAAACTATAGAGTAGACAAAAAAATAAGTTAAGCCAAATCAAAAAGGTATAGCGTTGACTCATGTTCTCCTAAGTCAAGTCAAGCATATTTGAATTATTATTGACAAGACTGTACAATTGCAAATATTATCCCAGTGCCCAAATACTGAAACAGTAAGAGTTAGTGAGGCCCTTTAACCAAAGAAGCTTTATATCATCCACAGCATTATGTATAAAGAAAATAGTTTTAGGGTTATAAACAAAATACAGATTTTCCCGGCATATCATTATTGAATCTTCCCTATCCAGCTGTAAGGCAGACATTCCCTGTTAGTTTCACCAATTTAATGTACCGCCAGATTAAACCTACAGTTTAAAATTTACATAATGTCTTCTTTCTTTATCTTTCCATTCTTTTATTGTTCAATACTGATCATAGAGATTTATTTTATTTAACAGTTCCAGAACTCTGCCTATGAACACTTTTTCCTTAATATGTTGTGGTCCGTAGTTTCCTGTGTTAATTAAAAAGCAAGTTTCCCCCTGACTTTACGTCTGGTGCCAGAATGAAATCAATAACGCAGTGAAGCCTGAAGGTCGACTTTGTTTAAAACCAGGAAGTTATCAACAAAGGGCCTTAGCTGACATTAATTGAATTTGCGTTCCTGTGAGATTGGCCACCGCTGCTCTGGCCTTGAACTTACAGCAGGCTTCCTAAGGCTGACAATGTGCTGCACATAGACGGAAGTCTCTCAAACTGTTTTTTTATTCTGTTGGATGACTGCCTGTTACACCACTAGACACAATTGATCTTATTAGACTCAACGGATGAAATGTATACTCGTGTGTCAACGACTGCCAGAATTGTGATATATCAAAGAGATTCAACATGACTTGAAAATATAACAAGATTATTTAGATCTTTGCTTTCATAACTTTTAGCAATCAGTCACTTACCACTACCGGGCTTTTCTTCTCCTGAAATCCCCGAACATGACATCATACCGAGCAATGGTCATGTCCAATTACAGCCCGGAGAGCGACAGGAGGCCCGGACCCCCGCTAATGGGAAATAGATATTGCAGTTATTACTCTGCGAGGAGGGTACATTTATTGGGAAATATCACACAACGCCTCGCTAAATGATGGAGACAGAAGCAAATTAGAGCAAGGGTCAATCTGACAGATCCATCAAGCTATGAAAAGACCTTGCCGTCATATTCCCAACACGTATTACATATCTGCTTTCTTTAGAAAGCTGGAGTTCTGGTATAACAGGCTCGTTTTTTCTGAGGAACCTTGAGGTCATTGGGTAAAAATCAGCCCAACAGAAACAAACCCCATGTAAATCTCAGCAGGACATTTTACTGAATGTGTGTGGGCATATCACATTCTGGTAAAACAGCCATGCATGCGTGCACAAAAAGATCACATCCCACTGAAGAAATACACTCCATCCATTCTTCCCATCTCAGAACTCAAGGTAAAAAACACAAGAAATGTGAAGGGAGGAGGATGTGACAAATAATTGGTCTTTGATTTGCTTTACAGTTCAAACACTCGGGCTCATTCCCATGTGTTATGTCTCTGTTTTCTGTCAATATTATGAAACCCGTGGCAATTCCCATACTTCAAATAAAACCTTAAATTTCACTTTAAATTAACAAAATACACTTTTTTTAAAACAGTGCAGTCTGTCAAGAAGGCCAAACATTCCCATCTTTGTTTGACACGGTCAACTAGCAAAGGCACATTCACTCGGGCCCCATTGTGAAATCCGAATAATTAAAGGATTTAGCCAATCAATCTCCCAGTGCAATTTCCTCCATCCTGGCTCCAGCCCAATGGGGTTTAAGGGCAGCTTGTGGAGGTGAAGGTCACGGGCCTATGGGACGTGTTCAGGAAGTAGCAGCACACAGCGCAGCCTGTAATGAATATCATGGGCGTCAGAGTAAACACAACACCACCAGTCACAGCTCAGATCACACTCTCTCTAGAATATTCTGCATTCCCAGCAAACACTGCACACTCAGTGACTTCAGTGTTTCTGAGCACAGAGCTGCCTGCTTGGTACTGTCTGTAAAATAAGTCCACCTGGAGACAGTGTTGCATGAATGGATGAAGCCATACCTGACAACAGGTCTTATGCTATTAAAAAAAAGTTTCATGGGGGCAGGAGCATCAACTGATGAATGTGGACCACAAGAAATAATAAGCTATTAGCTATTAGGCGAAGTACATAGTAGGACATTGATGCTTCTGCCAGTGAATAACATGGTCATTGAGAGACGGAGAGACACAGAACAAAGGCTGTATGTCAGACCGGGGAAAGGACATCAATCCTGCGAGTGTTTGAAGCACATGGACATGGACACACACACACACACACACACACACACACACACACACACACCATTTATTTTCCTTAATCACCGATCAGGCCTCCTGTCAAGTGGTTTGAGCAACGCTCAGAGAAAATACTCAGTCAGTCAGAGAGATCTTAAGCACAATGTGTCTCTGTACCTCGCCATGGGCTGTGAAGAGAAGAGTGAACCAATATGAATCCGTCAGATGTCAATTAAGCATGAAATAATACTCTTGGTGCATGGAGAAATGTTTTTTCCCATTAAAAAAAGTCAGGGTGTCACATGAGGTGAAAGTTGTTAGAGGGCAGGATCTTTCTTCTGGTTTTTAACTTGGGTATAAAAACAAGGCGTTCTGAGATTACGCGGCCACCTGTGTGTTCAGGAGTTGTCCATCAAAGGCAAAGATCCAGAGGAAAAGAAAACCCCAAAACAAAAAAGTATTTATTGAGACAAATTCAGAGCAGGAAGGGAAATATTTGGTTAGCTTGGCGGCAAGCGATCGGCGGTGTTGGAGCAGTCCACGGTTGAAGTGGGGGGGAACAGCCGGCCCTTTGTTACCAGACAGAATGGTGCACTCCGTGGGGTCACTGCAGGAGGCCCAACATCACAGACAGAAGGACACACACTCACATTCTCCCTCTCTCACTCACATGCATGCATGTTTGCCTGCACATGCATGCACACTCACACAAAAACCATAACATTCCTCTGCTTCTATGAATGTTTTATTAACCATGTGAATGGGTCAAAGAGTTACACCCCCTAGCATAACTATGGTCTCCATAGTCACACACACACACACACACACACACACACACACACACACACACACACACACACACACACACACACACACACACACACACACACACACACACACACACACACACACACACACACACACACACACACACAAACACACTCCTGCTCTCTCTCACACTCACACATCTACCTTCCAGGCGGACTGGATGACGTTGACATGGTGAGATTCCTGATTTTAATAACCATCCAACCTGTGTCTCCTTGTCACGGCGTGTTATATTGCCCAGCATCCTGGTCTCTGTCAGAAAGAAGGGCAATCTTTGCCACTAATAAGCATTCAAGCATTGGTTCATCTCCAAAAATCATTCACCCAGAGTGGTATCTAACCATGCAAATAGTTGGGGTCCAGTCATTTTGGATTTGTGTGGTTATATTTGATGGTTCATTCTGTGTCGACTTTGGTGGTATAATTCAACACAGAAGTGTCTCTCCAGAAATTGGGACACAGTATCTGGAAAGATGTTGTTGTTTCTCTAATCCACAGCAATAAATCAATATTTCCCATAAAGTTTGTTTTCATAACTTTGGGGAACTTACCCTTTCCAAAAAATCAGGCAGTAAGACAACCTCAAATAATCTCATGAATTAGCTGTGGCTGCAGTTTTTGACTGGATATTTTATCTGCTTAGAATCTTAAAGTCTTAAACAGACACTGATGCTTTCCGCTTGAGTCCCTACAATCCTGAGTGACCTTTGGTAGGTTAGGGTTTGACCTGTTGTTTTGTCCACACATAAAATATTCCAGAGGTACAAAGACAAGTCACCTATAGAAGCTGTAAACATCCTGGAGGACTCACAACCTGAGAACATTTGACTTAAACTACCCCCCTCTTTATTTTTTATGAGCACAAGACACTGCCAGTTAGTCCGTCCCTCGTACGTGCAAAGCACTGTTCTTTTTGGACAAACCATGACAATATCAGTCACTAGAAGAGGACTGGCCAAAAGCTGATCCATACCAATTCCCCGGTGCCCACACACAAACATCGTTTAGACCCCCGCAGCTGAGCTCTGGAACCAGAAAGTCTCAACCAATACCGTGCAAAGGTGTTAAACTAGGAGCATTTCCAGAACCAACCATCAGTCCTTTCACCACACACAGACACACACACACACGCGTGTGTTAATTCCTCACACTTCTCCACACCCCCACAGAGAGCAGAACACAAGTCCTGTTTGCTTTGGATGGCCCTGCGAGGGGACCTCCATGTTGGACAAACTAAAACACACCGCTGTACCACAGCCTGAGCAGTCAGATACAGCTCGCCGTGCAGTGCTGCTGCAAAGCTCATCACAAGTGCAACAGTTATGTAACAATCCACATTGCATCCAGCTGGTAATTTCAGTTTCATGTCTCGTTCAGCTGCATGGTGCACTGGTGCATGCTGGGTATCATGGTGACTGCAGTTTAAGTCGACCTTCTAATGTGATTTCTGGTTTTAAAGATCACACTGCTGCATGTCCACACATGGCCTGAAATTGTCATCATGCGTCTCTTTTTATCAAAATCAAAATGTGTAGGAGTCAGATCTCAATGGGAGGCTGACTATTTCCTCGTGTGGCTTTGAAGATCCAGTAGTAACATAAGTAAAATCCAATTATTGTGAATTTAAACCTGTCATTTAATATAGCCATGCTTCACAAAGAAATATTTAGTCATTCTGAAGTGAGTCGTGTTACAGGGCCTTAAATTATCCACCAGTTTGAGATGTTTTAAGATACATTTACCAGTGGTTTCTCTGTCCTGCTGTCTTTTTATCTTATTTGATCCAGTCACAGTGAAGCTGCTGTCCTCCCAGTGGGGATGCTGAGAAGAGCATTATTGTAGATAATGCCCAACATTAATCTCACACTGCCCTACATATTCAGGGTTAAAGGTCAAAGCAATTTCATGTTGTCGTCACACGCTTGAACTTGTATTAGGCTGTCTCCTCCCCAGGACTATTTATTACAATCCTAATGTCCTGGTTCCATATATTACTTTAACTTTCCCTCCCTCTGTCCCTGCTTACACATGGGTTTTCCATCCATAATGCTGTGTTTTTCAAGTTTAAACTCTTACATTTTAAGGCTATAAAATAACTTGATCTACTCTTCTTGTTTAATATGCATATAGGGCCTACATGTTTTTTTTACCACGTGCTTCTTTCACAGATCCGCAATAAGATACTCCCATGTTGTCTTAATGACTTTTTAATGGGTTGTAAATAATAGAGAGAGACAGCTCACTGTTGGGAAATATTGTTTGGTTGTTATTACTTCCAAATAATGTATAGCAGTATATCTTTCATTATCTGTTTGTGCTCTCAGTGGTTTTGTTTGAATGGTCATTCTCAAATGCCGATTTAAATTCTCACATTGTTTTGACACTAACCAAGGGGAAAACAGTATTGTATGAATTCAAACAATTAACCACAATAATTAATCACATCTTGTTTTTCAACGATGACTCAACAGGGTATGGGAAAAAGAAAAACATTCATGTGTTTGTGTGCTGTGACAAACCATAGAGCATGCCACTTCTGCAAACTCCTTCATAATTCTCCTCTGCTATCACACACACCCATGCACACACACAAAACACATGCACACACACTCTCTCCAGAATAGTCCAGATTTAAGACCTGTCGCTGGTGTGGAACTTAGTGAAAAGGAGTATCCTGTGGGGCCCTTGGGGGCCAGAAAAGTACTATGTAGCTCTGTATGTGTGCTCGCGGGTAGATGTGTGCGTGTGAGTGTGTGCGTGTAGTAGCAGAAAGTGACCCGAGAGGCCCAGCTAGTTACAGCCTCTCTGCTGGAGACCACCACTTCCACAAAACAAGCATTGTTGGTACAGAGCTCCAGACACCAGAGACACACACTGGAAACAACTCGTATGTACACACACATACAAAAATACATGCACACCACAGGAAAAAAAAAACCTGCAGTTTGAAGCGGTAATTCTAGTAGAGGGCATGTTCTGTTAGCTATGATTAAAATCACAGAAAGTCTGTCGGAAGAATCTCATCTCACAGATACACAACATAATTTCACTAGGGAAACGTTCTTTATCACACACACACACACACACACACACACACACACACACACACACACACACACACACACACACACACACACACACACACACACACACACACACACACACACACACACACACAGTACCATGCACAAAATGGGGATCACTAACAATAGCCCTTGGGTGGTTGGTCAGACTATTATTGTAGGTGTTTCTATGCTAATTATGTGTGATTGAGAGCATGTCAAAATCAGTTACTGGAAATAATGTGGGGAGCTGGAAATTGTGAGGTGGAATTACTTTGCCCGCAAAAATAAGTTTGTTGAGTTCCAACAGTGGCTTTGTCACACAATGAGAACTGTTCTGAGACACTGTGCCAAAGCCACACAATCAATGCTATTACTCAAACGATGCAAAACAACATAAGGAAGACATCAACATCATCAACATCATTATCATCAGAGAGAGGGGGGGGGGGGGGGGGGGGGGGGGCAGCATCATGACCTCCACTTCTGGCTGTGCGTGCTGCAGAGACTTAGTTGGCTGACAGGAGAATACGTCAGCACCTCTCACCGCTGGAGTATAACCCCCTCAAGCCTCTGGTGGTCACACAAACGCAAGTGTAAAAGTAGCAGCTCCAACTGTTGCCCGGACTAACCCATTCAGCATCCACGTCTCACACACCCTGACAAGGAGTGAGACGGCTCACCGAGCACGAATCGAAAAAGTGCCCAGAAGAGGTGGAACATTTACGCACGGGGTTTTTTGTTTTTGTCTGGATTGTTTTTTCACGCATTTGAAGTCAGTCTTTGATCGTTTTGGACATTTTTCTGCACCTCGTGGATTTTGTATTACTTTCAGCACTTCAATGGCAGCTCTGAGAGTGAAATTCTCGCACCTGTTCATGTTGATGTTAAACTGTTTCCTCCATGGTGCTGCGTCAGTTAAGATCATGAGAGGAAGCACACAGGACAGTAGCTTCCTCCAGCCCTCGTTGGACACGTTCTCAGATGACCCTGATCAGGACATGGTCTCCCACCACATGTCCAAACTGTACGAAAAATACAACAGGGAAAACCATCTCAAGGAGGCAAACACTGTCAGGAGTTTCAGAACCAGCCAAGGTGTGTTGAGACATTGATTTACTTATATTTAATAAGCGAAATCGCTCAAAGTCAGTTTTAGATTGATTTAGAAACAACAACAAAAACACATTTAAGCCTTTAATGCACGTGTAATCCGATACAAAAGGAAACATTAATAAATAGTCATAAAGCTCCCCTGATCCTCTCCATGGATTGTTATTAAAAGTGCAACCGCTCGGCTACATTGCTTTTCAGACGCTCTAAATAGGTAGGATTGTTTTGGAACAGTCTGAGAATGCATTTAAATGATTTTGGGACGCTGTGGGCACACTGTTTGTGGCAGCAGCTGTGCCCCTTCTGCTGCGGAGTCTGATCAATTACCGCAGACAGACGCGCAATATGTGCAAGAATGCATGCGATTCCTTGCAAGCAATGCCCGGCTTCAACACAGTGAAACCTCCGCGGCAGTTACGCGCTGCATAGGTTAATTGTCGTGGCTTTTCCACGTTCCTGTTGTGGCTACAGGACATGAGTGACTCAACGTCCTGGAGTCAAGGGGCTTAGAGCACAGTCGGTCCTCTCTGTCTGATGCTGTTTTTATAAACACAACTCATAGACATTTATATCCGACATGGTTCTCAGATGGCATATGATAACACGTGTGTATTTTTACTGCAGAGGCTGAGTGTAATACAAGGAGAGATGTAAGAGAGTTTTCACAACAATGTAAGATCTGTTAAAACAGTTGATTATGTATTGGTGTCTGGGCAGACAGCGCTGGCTGTATTAGGCTTAAGGGGAAGCTTTAAGAGAAACTGAGGTAAGCATTTCCATATGCAGGCTGAATCCGAGGTAATGTATATCTCTTGAGTCAGTCCATACTTCCGCTGAACTCTTATACAATGAACAATAACTCTGCTGTTGAAGTTAATGTTCATCATGAATATTTAGCTCTCTGCTCACCCCCCTCCACCCCTGCCAGCCAGATCCCCAGAGCCTGGTTCCTCTTAAGGGCACCTTCGGAAATCCTATCAAAGCATGCAACCGTGTAGCAGCCACATAGCAGTCATGTAACACAGAACAAGGAAAGGTGTTTAATTTAAACCACAGCAAGACTGCTTTTAGTCTAATTTGACACCAAATGGTTTTGTCCTTTTTAAATAATTATTTATTTAAAATAGTATATTATTATTTATTCAAGTAGTTATCAAATAAAGTTCCCTCATTGTTACTGTTTACTATTGCGATTGGATAAAAGTTTTTATTTGTCAGGTTGTTCACTTGACTGCCTGACACTGACTGATTGATTGTCTTTGCAGACTCCTCTGACCGCAGGACGGTGTACCGACTAAATCTTACAACCCTCCAGGACTCAGAGGTCATTCTCTCTGCAACATTCCACTTCCACCTCGATCGGCGCCCTCATCAGAAACCCTGGTTCTGTAAACGCTTCAAAAGCCCATCCTGTCGTTCATCAGCCATCCACCCTTCTCCGTCCATCAGCCTGCTACTTCGCTCTGTCTCCTCTGGGTCAGAGGTCAGATCTGGGTCAATGGGGTCACTTCTTGGCAATGTGACCTTCCACCCCCACAGGAGAGGGGTGTGGCAGATGAAAGATGTGACCCAGGTCATAAAGGAGGCACGGGACAAGGGTCATCTCCTGGTGTCAGTGGAGTTAGGGCAACAGCACCAGAGAAAACCAGAGGGGGCGCTGTCTGGTGGCAGCCTGCCATACCTGCTAATGTATGCTAATGACCAAGCCTTGGTAGAGCCCAACAGCGTGGCTGCAAGCCTTCAGAGATATGACCCATTCGTTGAGGGAGGAGAGCCTTCACTCACCTCTAATGGACCTATCTCTTCACCAGAGCCAAAAGGACGTGAGAGAAGGGAAGCAACTCTGATCTTTGACCCCATACTGAACAATGAGCTGCCTGAGGTTGACTTCAGGCCTGATGGGTACAGGAAGGATGACCTCTGGGAGAGCACTTGGTACCTGGCACTCAAACCTAAATCAGGAAAGAAAGAAAAGAAGAGAAAGAGCCAGGAGGGAGAAATAGTCGAGCAGGGTAAAGGGCTTCATGTTAATGAAGAACCTCAGGTTCTGAAAGAAGAAGAAAAGACACAACAGGGGCTCAAACCTGATGATTCTACTGAGAAAAAACTCAAAGACAGTCTCAATCCCCCTACCAGTGAAGAGCGGAAGCATGAGCGTATAAATGAGGGAAAGGATGGAAAAAAGCACAAAGGAAACATTAACTCTGAGTCACCTGTTCTGAGTTTTGATGAGCAAACAATGCGTAAGGCCCGGAGGAGGCAGTGGGGGGACACCCAGCAAAGAGGCTGCTCCAGGAGGAACCTCAGGGTGGACTTTGCAGACATTGGATGGAGCGAGTGGGTCATAGAACCCAAAGCCTTTGATGCCTACTACTGTGCTGGAACATGTGGCTTCCCGATGTCCAAGGTAGGAGTACAGACATCTAAGTCACTCTCATTTGGTTCCAAAACAGCATTAACAATTAAATGAATGAACCAAAGAAAATCTTTGTTCTTCTCTTTTTTTCTTTTCCCAGGTGGCGAGGCCGTCTAACCATGCAACCATCCAGAGCATAGTGCGTGCGGTGGGGATCATCCCCGGAGTTCCTGAGCCCTGCTGTGTCCCAGAGAAGATGAGTCCTCTGGCTGTGCTCTACCAGGATGAATCCAGGAACCCAGTGCTAAAGGTTTACCCAAATATGTCCGTCCAGTCCTGCTCCTGCAGATAGGGAGGGGAGGTCAATGGGGGCAGAGGACAAAACAGGGTTGATGTGGAGAGAAACAGAAAACAGGATACATGGAGACAGAACCATACCTCTGTTTTCTAAGTGGTTTCTTGAGAAACAAAGTCACTTTGGCCGTGGTTATTCCTCAAGGAACACAGGCTGTAGAGAAATCACTTCCATCTCCTCTGTCCTGCGGCAGCAGACTTGAAGAGACACATTGTCTGCCGTCTTCCTTAGCGAGAGGAACAAAGTCACACATGTAAAGTCAGGGCTCCACAGATGCCCAGTTGAGTTGATAGTTTGAAATAAAACTGAGGATTTCATGGACAGGAGCATTTTCCTTTTATCTCAGAATGTACTTTCAAACATCTCACAGTGAATTTGTGTTCATGTTTTCTTTGAACACAAGGGCTATAAATAAAATACTTTATTATTGCATCATCGGGCAGCTTACACAGTCACATACAAAAGACAGTAATCATGAAAGTGTACAGCGTTTTCTGTAAAGCAAATCATATGCCACATTGTACATACATGCAATGTTAATTTGTTTGCAAAAATGTAAGGTTATTGTACATTCTTGCTCGGCATATCTTAAAAAGGAAATATCCAATGGATCTTAGAGGGCATCTGGAATTCATTTATACCCACCAACCCCCTCATAACACCTCAAGAATGTTATAATGAAACCAGAAATACTTTTCTATTTTGAATGTGAAACTTGGTTAAGAATAATTTTGTCATGGTTCCTAGGTTATGTATTACTTTATTTTAGAGGATATGGTGTTTTGTACATGTGTATTTTTTAAATTATGAAAAGGTAGCCTTCTATACATTAGAATAAAACTGTAATTTAATCCAATGCTCTTGCTGGAAATTTTTTGTTACATATACTTTGTGCTATTTTTGGTCATTACTGCGTATAACGTTTAATTCTTAGGGGGGAGGGACTTCTTTGTCATAACAAACCTATAAGGGCTCCACTGTTCAAAAATAACTTTGTACAAAAACAGGAAGGTTTCCGCAAAGCCTCTTGAACCCATTATTACCCCACGGCAAAGGCTCAGATGTCTGTTGTCCGGCAAATAATGTATCCAATGCAGCTGCTGTGGATTAATGGGTGATGGAGGAGGCAGGCACGCACCTATTAGGACGTCAGCCACTTGAACTTCAAAACATGGGGCACTTCCCCTTTTCTACCCCTCCATTGAAAAGCTGAATATTTCCAACGGCAGGATGTTCTTCTCAAAAGCCTTTTTAAGAACAAATGGTAACAGACGGATGATCTCAACCACTTTACTCAACTGCTTGTCACTTTTCTTCATAGGAGGAAGAAGGTGGCCCATGTGGTGCCTAAACAGGGTGTCAAACTGACAGGGAAGGGAGCTTTTTGATTATTAACTCATTGCGCTGCGGTTGTTCTGCAGTGAGGCTGAAAAAGTTGGCACGGAGTACCACATCTGTTTGCAACATCAGAATGCTCTGAAGTTCAAGACTGGACAGTAATTTCATCTCAAAGACAAAGACATTTAGGGGGACACTTTGGGTGAATGGAACAAAAGATTAAAACCCTTAAACAGTTTATTGGAGTTGAGAATAATGCTATAAATGTGTTGGCTTGCAACTGAGGCCCCTGTCATCATCTCCTAACAAATTGTGCCATCCCTCATGTCTGTACTGCTTTGTCCATTATAAAAAGTGTTCACCCTTTTTGTATGTTGTTGGCTTTTATGTTCTTACAGCTAAGAAGAAAGGCTTTTTATTGTGGCTTTTGTGACACTTTCCACAACACCCTGTTATTGTGCTGAAATCAGAGCACTATAAATATGGCAATGACTCAACATCTGGATGAACTAATTTAATTACCAACCAGCATGCCAGACATCTATGATTTAGGAGGGTTTCCATTATAAAGAAAAAAGGAAATCAACAGTAATTTGTAATAACTTTGGTTCAGACCTGTTGGTTAGAGACCTGTTTCCAGTTGGACTTAAACATTTTTTCTGTCACTTCAAATCCCATTTATTTAATGTTCTACCAAAACACATGACAACTTCAATGGAAGGTGAATACTTTATATCGTAAACTGATAAGTATAAAATAAAGATGTTACATTATGCTATTAGCTTGGTAAAAAGTGTGTTTTCTTTTACTGTAGCATCATGTTACTGATAAGTTGAGATATATATGTTTGTATGTCTGAAACACGAAATACATAATTCTAGTTTCTCCATTTTGAACGTGTTATTTTGAAAGTGGAAATGTTCAGCTACAAACCTTTTAGCAAATACTATCTTTATTGGGTCTAAACTCCATTAAAGTATGATGATGATGATGATGATGATGATGATGATGATGATGATGATGATGATGATGAGGCTTATTATAAATGTTTTAGAATAGGCTGGCCCATTTATAATCGGCATATAGTATCTAACATTTTTTCCTCATTTCCAGACTGACCCAGAGTCTGCTTTTACAAAATGAACCTCATGTCAACCGCAATTACAGTCACAGGAGAGTACTCACAATGGTCAATTCCAGCCGAGAAAACCACAGTAGTCTAGGCTCGCTTTCAGAGCCCAATATGCCCAAAAGCCAAAACCAAACGAGGGAAGTGGGGAAACCAAAAACAATATTTGTTTTTCCACTTGATGACTGTTCAATTAAAGGAGAGCTATTCCGCCATTATTAGACAACAAAGGATTTTCTGTGTCGGGGCTGAAATGGCTCTTTCCTCACATGGTTTCTGAGCTCAGAGAACTAATAGTTCTGTTCATTACAGACATAACTTTAATAGCGTGACACTGTGCTTCTTAATCACCCATTTAATCATGTGGGCCACTGGGTTTTTCATTTGAATATCAGTTTTTTCCTTTAGAAAGTGAAAAAAAATGCTTTTAGTTTCCAGAAACATTCAGAACTTTTACTAAGCCAAGAAATCCATTTTATTCCCAAAGCAAATCTTAAATTGGTCTAAGACTCAAGCATGTTTTGGTGTATTTGGGCTCAAATGACACATTTTTGCAGGGTGTTGCTTTGATGTTTTGTGTAGGTATCAATCTCAGTAAATCTGCAAAATTATTTGTGGCATTAAGAAACTGGAGGATAAACTCTGTTACTCAAATAAAGTAGATAACAGCAGAGTGCCATGGTTTTCATCCCGTTAAAGAGTGACTGAAAATTCTGAGGCTTGACTTTCCCATGAACTGCATGCCTTCTTGCCGCCTCATTTACCTGCAACAGAGACGGCTATTTATGTCCATCTGTCTGCAGCCTGTACTGAATGGGACTAAGGCAACTCTCTGAGGGTGGAGAAACATAAAATCAGAAATTCAAAGGCTTACGTGGTCTCCATCCATGTCTGTAGATGAACGATAACCCTGAAACTTTTTTCAACTAGAATTTGATTGCATTTTTGAGTAGCAGCCTGGAAAACAGCTAACTATTCTCTGCAGTGATGTTTCCAAAAAGCATGGTGAGATGTTAATACATCTAAAATGACATGCAGGTATTGTATTTTGAATAACAGTCTTGTCAAGTCGTGCATGAGAGCAGCAAAAGGGAAAAAATATGTTAATTCCCCACAATTGGTTCATGTAACATTCTTTCTTTCTGTAAATGACATAGGTATCGTTCAGGACACTTTAACCACAGTGCAAACACATTTGATTAATACTTTTTAAATTCACTAATCTACAGGGAAAGAGAGAAAAGTTGGTCTCCTGTCGCCACCTGTTGGAGCAGACACAAAGTGACCCACAACATGAAGGTTGGAACAAAGTACTCAACACGTTTTTGTTTTTTTTTTTCATTTTTCATCATTTAGATTTCAAATCAAATGTGCAAACACACTCAATCCACATCTCTTGTACAAATCAGAGCAGAAAAAAAGCTGATAAATAAGAGGATTCGTGACAATCATGAGCTGTCTTCGAGATCTCTGAATCTTTCTTCCCTCCTGAGTTCCATAAGGCACAAAATAATCATCAACCTAACACACAGCAGGGCTAAAGGACACAACAAACTGCAGTGAGATCAGCATACACGTATCTCTATCGTCATCTAGTGGACATGCTGTGGTGGCCACGTGTTGGTTTTCCTATATTTTTTACAGCTACCTACATTCACTCTTGTACACCAAAGTCTTGCCGTGAATCTGGAGTCTAAACCTGTTAAATACGCATCGTTACTAGAATAAATTAAAGTGTCTGTGTCCCTTCTTGTCTCAGTTATGAGAAGTCATGTGTCTAGACAGGTGGTGCCGCTCCCGGAAGTATTCATGGCAGATTGGGCAGGTGAGTTTCTCCTCCCTCTTCTTCCTCACGTGGGACTCCGCCGCAAACTCCTTCTTGTGGTGAGAGCGCATGTGGAACACGAGGTCAGAGGTCATGCGGAAGGAGAGGTTACATTTGGCACACCAGTTCTGCACCGATACGCCAAATGAGGTGAATGTCGGTGGAAGAATAGTCAGAGAAGATGTTGTCTGCAGCTGTACGCCAGTGCTCCTGGACCAGTGTTCCGGTGCGTAATGGAAAGCGTTGTTTACAGCAACTGGGGAGGGTACAGTCTGTAAGTCAGTGCTCAAGATGTTGGATGCCATGATATTGTTGTATCCCAAAACATTTCTGGAGCTGAAGGCATCGGTCATCTCCTCTATGCGGCTAGAGGGGGCTGTTGAGGCGCTGCTGAGATGCACCTGGGGGTCAATAGGGGAATTTCTTTTACTCGGTTTACAGAATGCGCTTCTCTGATGTCCCTGATTGTTGGACAGGACCAGAGAAAATGCACTATTGCTGCTTGAGTTTAAACCAGAGCTCTCCCCTGCCTCAGGGCGTGCGTCCATCTCCCTGTTGAGAGTAAAGGCACCATTCTTACATCCCAAATGATCTGGTTTAGTCTTATCAACCTTCAGCTTCCCATCAGAGGAAGATTCGTCTCCTGTTGCCTGATCGTATCCTTTAATCAGTGGTGTTATATTGTCATCGTTTGAAATATTTGTCTTTTCCAACAGAACCGTTTTCCTCCCTTTGGGATAAAGCGTTTCCTCGTATTTCCTTCTCTTGGGATAAATCACTGCATCCTCGTTGCTGCTAGATGATTTTTTGTGTTCTAGATCTCTGGCGATGTTGTGGAAATCTGTTACCCGGCGTTGCCTCTTAATTTCCACATGCTTTTGCTGATACATCTCAGGGTTCCATGTGTCTACCTTGACTTGAGTGCACAGGAATCGGCAATGAGCCAGGAAAGGAAACTTGTTCTTAAAGACCTGGTTACATCTTGCACATTTGAACTCTGAAAGAAATAGAAAAACACACCGTGTGTTCAGTATACCAATATATTCATATAACTTACCATTTAGTTTACAACTACATCCTTAAATCAATCAAACAGGGTAGTTAGAGGATGATCTTTATGCTGTATAGGGGCTTTATAATTAAATCACATGTCAATCCTAGTATCTTGACCCCTTACTCGCCTCAAAAAACTCTGCCTCACCTTCACTTGATCCTCGGGTCATGTCTGTGAAGCCCAGCAGGTGAGACAGCTCCTGATCGTACCACACAAGCAGCTCTTCCTCCGGTCGGATGTCACGGATGGTCCTCACATACAGCTGACCAGCTTTCAGAAAGGCCTCGGTGTTCTGCTCCTGTCCATTGCGCGCAGCCTGCATGAGCCGCAGCCAGGACAGCACCAGCGCAGAATTACGCATGGCCTCTGGGTCCACCTGTTGACAGAAAACATCGATATTTTACTTGAGCCCCTACATTTCAATGTCTATCTTTCATACAAGCTTGAAATTCCTTAATATAACTTCGAACTATATTATCAATCTCACATTTTTGGCAGCAATTGACTTTTTGACTGAATTATGTTTTTAGTCCCTTTGATAATATATCAAGGACAAAATCTTTATGACAAAACCCAAATTGCAGATGGATTGCGTAGAAATGTAGTCTAATTAAATATAAGCTGCATTAAATGCATACATTCAATCCAAATTAAAATAAGGAACAAAACAATCCGGCCATTTCACAATTCACCAAACTGTGTAAAGCACAATTGTTTAAAGAGAACATAAAAGTCTGATCACAACTCACCCTGAACATATAGGATTTAGCTCTCTTGTCGCAGGATTTCTGCGCTATGAAGGCGATCGTGTCATAGAAAGTGTTTTGTAGCACACATGGACCAAAGCACGTGCCTGCAGGGATGCTGCGCGTAACGACCACACTGGTGTAGAGATCGGCTGGATGCTGCAGGAATTTACTGTCACCGGTCCAGATGGAGCGAGGCAGGAAAGTGTGATCCATCATTAAACTGTAATAAAATACAAAAGATATATACATCACAAATACAATATAATAAGTTTAAGATCACTTACAAAATATATCCTTAAAATGTTTAAGATGTATTATTTTAAAACCAAGATAAAGTATTTAATACAATTAGACATGTTTACTTGTGTGTTTTAGTTGAACAAAATATTGAGCTAACAATTGGACTATACATTAAAACATAGGTGGCAGTGGGCTGACATGCCACTGGATTCAGATGCTCTAACCCAAGCTGGATGGTCTTTCATGTACATTTGGAAATAAATGATTCATATATTGTTTTAATTTTTTTTCTGCCCAAATGAAGGTTTCCAACTGTGAAGCAGACGCAGCCAATGTTGATGCAAAATGAGTTCTAACGTCCTTTGTCTCAGTTTTTCACTCTGTTTCTCCTTTTGTCTACCCATCTGCCGTGGTGCCCAACTGCCTCTGTGCGCAGGATAAGTTCAATGTGCGTTTTCCTGATTTATCAACAACCTTTAATGCACAGAGATTATGTGACTATTGATTTTATCCCTCAAGTCAATACTCTTTATAGGTCTAGCTTTAAAATCGTTGACAGTTGACGGTGCAGCGATATGACAGAATGATCTGGTGCCAATCTGAAAATGCCAGTCTTGCTGTTTTAAAAGAATGACACTTGAGAGAAAGATTGCGTATCCCTAAAAAGATAACAGAAGTTGATTCATGTTGCATGCGGACTTACCCGCTGGTCATTGAGGAGGATTTTGGTGCTGTGTGGCAGCAAGTGGCAGCAGGTGCAGTGGACCTCGGTAACGACGTCCTCTCGTTTGTTGGGGATCAGTTACTTATGCGACTGAATCTTCCTCCGTACTGTCGTCGTTCTCCTCTCTCACTCCCACTTATCCCCTTCAGAAAGCGCACTGAAGCGTGGCGCATTGATGTAAACACGTGCGCGCTCACGCACACATTCACGCGCGCACACTCCTTGAATTAAGACCTTGGTTAATTCTCCCTGGCCTTGTCTGATTTATGTTGCCTTCAATGAAGAAGAGATACATATTGGCTCTTGAAAGGAAATACAAGATACAGCATGCATTGATCTGGCTGATTTTGATATACTGTGTGTGCACCAAATAGGCAAAGAAACATTTTTATCTTTAATGTAAAAATGTTTTAAATATAATGTGTTGTGTCTTTACTGGGTTTATATTGCACATTTCTATGCCCCAAATGTCCTAAAACCCTGAGTTTAGAGGACCACATCAAAACAAGCCTTTGCCAGCCTGCAGTTAGTCAGATGGAAATCATTAAACTATAAGCCTCAAGCTATTCTGACATCCTATTGTCCTTATGGTTTAAATGTCAGTCACTCCACTAATTGTACTTTGCACAACAGATATTCAGACTATAGTCTATACACGCTATGTGGGATTCCGAGAGGTTTGTTTTTTACTTTACTTGAAACAGTACATCCAGCTACACACGAGTTACACACGGTAGTCCTGGTTAATGTGAGCAATTGGAAATTGTAAAACTGGCAACTATTACATGACATAATGCAATGTAGTGTGGGTTTGCCACTGGGCAAATGCATAATTCATTAAGTAAATGTTTCTGTCTAATGAGCATTTAATGGATTATTCTGCATCAAAGCTTTGGGTTGGGTAAATGTCCTGGTGGTAATCGAGCCAACTTTCTGTAATGAAGTGAGAACACATAAAAGCTTTCAGAGTGGACTCCTCGGGTCTGGTTACACTAGCCTACATTTACACTATAGAGGCTTTTATAAAACAAATATAATATTAATGTCTGAAAACATTTTTTCACATTTTGTTGTGAAATTGGATGATAGTATTTTTGAAAGCCTGGTTAACCTTTCACATTACATCCTGCCTTGCTCCCATTTGCATTATGGCCCTATAATTAAATTGTCTTTCTAGTTCCTCTGTTTTTCATTTGAGGGTAAAATTCCTTTGCCATTACAGAGAAAGACAACAGACACATTTCAAGGCTTAAACAACCAAAATAATGATGGATTATTCAAAACAAAGTACTAAAGGTATTAAATATCACACTTTTTAACCATGTTAATTTAATTAAACAAAACTTCAATTACTATAAGCCAGAGCAAAATTGAGGAGAATTTCAGTTTTAAAGGACGTGAACATAAATGTATTGGATCTTATCTGCTGATTTTGGTCATCTGATGGCTCATGAGCAAACAAAAATCAGACAGATTTTCTACGAAGGGTAAACACATTTTTCTCATTCTCAAATGTATTTAGGCTAATCCTACCCAGACAGTAGGTTAATGCCTAACAAAAAATATCTGTTAAAGTGGAGTTTTGTATTTCTCCTCGGGTGTCGCTCCTCTCCTCCATCCTGCCCTGCTCCAGTATTTTTTTTTTTTTTTTTTTCTCAGCTGAAAGACTTGGAGTGCCCGGCTTAAACTGAACAACGCTCCTGTGGGTTGAGTGCAGTCAACCCACCAGGACGGAACACCGAGAAATTAACGCGTTACAGACACACAGGTTTCAGAAACAGATGATAAGAGAGAGAATGTGAAGCTCTTTAGTTGTCACAGGTTTGAACCAGTCAACAGGAACCGGGAAAGATGGCGAGGACACAGACTCGCATGTTCCTCGCCTTGGCTTTGCTGGGAATTTTCTTCCTCGGTGTCTCGGTGAAAGGAGAGCTGCAGGGAGAGCAACAGGAGGAGGAGGAGGAGGAGGAGGAGAGGTCCTGTCAGGGCGCCTTCGACCTCTATTTTGTCCTGGACAAGTGAGTGTCCGATAATATTTATGGCTTTGTTACTTTCCCATCGCTGCACATTGCCATGCAACCGCCCAGTGGTTTGGAAACGCGGAGCGCATCCGTCAGATTCAATCTGTTGTTGTAACGGTACTTGTGAAAAGCAACCTACAAGTGTGGGCTGGGAAGTTCAGCTTTTATCAATTTGCTTTTGTGTCACATAATCTGTTTCTAAAATATAGCTGTTCGTGTTTAATTGATCACGGATACTACGTCCAAAACTTTTTTACCCTAAGTGTTTTTACGTTTAAGTGTGTTTTCGCATGCAGCCTATACCGTTGTACTTGAAATTGGGAGAACATTTCTCTCTCAGGGGAATGCTTATATTTTCATTTCTTTTCGTCCGGTTCAAAGTGGAGAGCAAAACAGATCTAGCTTTTACCCACGGGATGTGGGCAGGGCGAGCAGGATGGATAGAGTTTCAGGCTGATGACGCCTGCGGACACAGCTGCAGCAGCAGCAGCAGCAGCAGCAGCCCCACAGCTTTGCAGCCTGTGATCCCTAAACTATTCTTCTCTCCCTTCACTGTGGGCCGATTGTATCCTGTAAAGGCAATGTAGTGATCAGAAGCAAAGCCCATTGTTCATTGTTTTCTGCAGAGATTGATTTCAGATCTAGTTAAATGACATGTATATTGGCACCAATTTATAAGGCATAAATTGTAATTAATGATTGTCACTGACTATAACATGATTATTTCATACTACATGAGGCTATATTCATCTGTAAGAAAAATATTTGGATTGCAAAATGATAACATATTTTTGGAAAGTGTGTATCCAAAGCTTGACTTGCATTTTCTTTTTAATTGGCTCTTTAATAATCCAGGGTGACACCTACAGTAGACAATTCAACCTCCTATCTGACAGAATATAAAAGCTTAAATCAAGTTTTCTTGGGCTTGTTTGTGTTTTTTGATATGAGCCAGTAGAGGGTTGACAAGAAATGAGGCGTGAGACGAGGAGAGCCTGATTTGAATAAAACACCTTGTGGACCTTTAGGCAACCAAGATACCCGTGACCCTGTTCATATCTTCTTTTTCCCATTCTCAGACTTATGCTGTATCAGTCTTTGAATATCTTCCACAACGTGTAAGCTTAGAGGGATTCACCGAGCCACCTTACAGCATCAACAACTGTACCTCTCATAATGGCATGTTTTTGGGCTGTGTAAGAATGACCATTCCAGTAATTGTCCACGTGCAAGCTCTGTGCAGACTGTGCTGCCGTTTATAGCTGCACAGAAGTTATAATTGACATTTTTGTCCTATCTTGGCTTGAGTTGCAAGGTGAGAATAAGCTTGTGGACACAAAACCATCAGACATGTCAAAACATGCTAAGTGAGCATAGAGAGACAGAGAGAGATAGAACGGCAAGGAAAAAATTTAAAGTTGAATTTGTTGTCCTGTCTCTTTGGAAGAATAACAGCTTAGTATCACAAAATTAGACAGAGAACATTGATTTACAGTGAAGCTGATAAACACTTTGGTATCTGTGTGTCACGTTTTTGGGATATACAGTGAGGTAATGGTCCTTAGTTACCCTTTGCTGCACAGCTATGAGCAGGAGTGCTATTGTGCCTTGGTTTCAACACATTGGATGATCTTTCGGATGTCCACGGCAAACATCATGTCATCCACTCTTTAGTCTTTACTGTTTGTTCCTGAAAGTTTCAGTGGAGCCTCGGGAGTGTGGCATTGTCACGCATGGCCAAGCCTCTGGTACGCTGCTGTTTGTTTGACTGTCTGGACCTGCATGCTTCAGCAAGCCTTCAGGAAGATTATGCTCTTTCTCGCCAAGTTGGCACCGTTTTTTTGACTGTTTTCCAGATCCTAAATGCCATCCAGTGACCTAATATAATCTACAGTGGTGGAGAACAGAGCATAACTTGCATAAGGGATGTTTTTATCTGTCTAAACTGATCTTCACATCTTCACTGTTTGTCTCATCCACATGTTTTGCTTTGGCTTTACTGTCCAGAAGGCTATGAGGCATGCTGGGTAGAGAATGTGTGTGTGCTCCATCAGAAACATAATGAACATTAGAAAACATTCCTACCCTCCATGTCTGACCCACAATAAGTACCAGGCTGCACTTTTCCTCCCTATCTGGTTTCCCACAAATAGAATAATAGGTGTTTTTTATGGGTAGGTTCAGATCAGAGATTTCTTTAGACTGATCTATTTTTCTCAACAAAATCTGCCTAAATATTCAGGACTGCAGTTAGAAAGGAGCCAACTATTTGCTGAAATAGTTTGATGGTATATTATTTAGAAGAAATAGTTTCATTCATACAGTCAGGAGGGGTTGTTTTATTCTAGTGAAAAGTGATTTGTTATTTTTCAGGTTTTTCTGATTTGACCAATAAATAATCATCATCTAACATAGGAACGGACTTTTAGTTTCATAAACGGAGCTTTTGTTGTGTCTGTGTATTGCTAAACTCTGAGACTGTTGAGATAAAGGATTTTTTTAAAGGGGGAGAATTATTCCTCCAGGAGTCTCTGCCTGGATCAGGGTTTTATCCTGCCCTCCCTTGTAGGGAAAAGTATGGAGTGGAGCAGGAAGCGGCTGGTTAAATGAGGAGTACAAAGGAGCCATCCGGAGTCTAAGCAGCTCAGACTTTCTCTCTGTTTATGACCCTGTTACACACAGACAGACAGACAGACCGACACACACACACACGTAATGCCTTTTGATGTTTGATGTTGTGTCCTTCAATAGACACTCGCCATATACAGTCTGACACACACTCACATTTACCCCATGCTGGGTGTTACTCCTGCATCCCTGTTGTTCATGTCGCAGCCTTTTCACTCTGCTTACTGCCAACCTGTTGTCAGACTGGCTGTGCTCGCTGGGACCATCTGTTCCTCCTCACAGTCACACACACATGCACAATCACATAAACACAGATACTCAGCGCACACACACACACGCACACGGACCCACAGACCAGCTGCCTGCTACATGGTCCCTGCTAGAGGCGGACTGCTACATCTGTCCCTGTCTAACCTCAACCCTCTGGCCCAGCAGCAATTAGCCCCCATTAGCAGCCCCCTGGGACTGGGCTTCATTAAGGACACTGTCATGTACACAGCAGCATTTTGCCGGTTAACCAGCAGCTCTCACCGCTCACAAGTTACTGTCCGAACTAATGGAAAGTGACGGAGCAACGAGAGGAAAGTCCTCTAGACCTACACTACTTTTAATCTAAACCTATATAAAGTGATGGCGTTATTCAGACATGGATTTGTATTTTTACAAATTATTAGTGATTCGCTAAACTCTTGCTTAGGGTTTTCCTTTGTTGTGAAGTTAAATGGGGGCTTAAGAAGTTTGATGAGGTAAAGATGAGGTTTTTTCTGTGTTAGCAACAGTTTTTAGTGGCTTTGTGAGCTAAATGCTGGGGTCAACATGCTAAAATACTCTCAATGACACTGCTAACATGATGTTGAGTGTGACCTTTTGTTTATATTTTCACTATCGAAGTATGTTAGCATGCCAACACTAGCTTATTAGCTGTTAACATGAAAGTACAGTTATGCTAATGGAGTTGTTGTTACTTTTTGATGTATGTTCTATAAACCAACTTTTTTAACAACTCTAAATGTTAAAGTAAGTTTACGGATCATTAAAGGTATGACAGATCAATATGAATGTCTATCCAAATTTTCATTGCAATCCATTCAAAAGTTTGGCCACAAATCTTTATACTGCGTAATGTGGTTAATAATAATGAGTCATCCCTGGTAACATCACATTCTCTCTGATACATTCATGTTCTCGTTGTTTTTACAGATCTGGAAGTGTGAAGAATCACTGGATAGAGATTTTCTCTTTTGTGAAGCAGCTGGCGAAGAAGTTCATCAGGTACAAGCAGTATTGGTAATTTAAAGAATGTGGGGGTTTTCTGTTTTTGCTTGTGTTAATTTAAAACAACTGTGTTTTTGCAGCCCCATGCTGCGAATGTCCTTCATCGTCTTCTCCACACACGGAAAAATTATCCTAAAACTGACAGAGGACAGGTGAGGCCCGCATCTGAATAACACCTGAAACGTACCATCTCTCCTGTCTGGGTTTCCCCCCCCGCCCCCTGCACTACACGTCCCCAGTATTTAACATGCCCTCTCTTGTTGTGTTTATCTTGGGTTTTCAAAACCTCTCAATTTTTTTCAACAGATTGTCCTGCAACTCAGGATGTACTTGCACACAAATCCATCCAGTATTACCTCTCTCCTCCTAACTGTATACGGGAAACCTTTCTTCATTTCTTTTGCTAAAAGCTGATTCCTTAAGACTTATTTTGTCTGTTCACTCTACAGGGAGGCCATCACTGGAGGCTTACAAGCTTTGAGTACAGTTGTCCCTGGAGGAGACACATTTATGAACTTAGGCTTGGAGATGGTAAGAACACATGTGCTCAACCAGCATTCACTATGTTTTATTCTGGAAAATGTCCACTGTGCATAAATAGAGCCTGGCGGCTGGTACTGGGGCCAATCTGATAGTATGATGAGTGCCTCAGATCATCAGCATCATGACTTGCTGCTTCTTGAAACTGCTGAGCTTTGTGAAACTGTATTTTAAGTGAGGCAAAATAAATGAAGCATAATTCCACACCTTGATTTAGTCTTGGTTGAGAAACATGTTTTGGTGGTTCAAGATTTAATTACATGAGATCTATGTTTGATCAGGTGTAGGATAGGGGTTATTGCGTTGTCAAATGTACTTCAATTTAACTGAACTCAGGATCTTAACAAACACCTTCTTTGCAATTGCAGGCTAATGCGCAGATTCATCAAGAGAAGCAAGGTTAGCCCTGATTAATGCTTATTACATTAGACTACATTAAGTATGATGTTCCAGAGAAGGTGAACGTTTTGTGTCCTACAGGGACAGCCAGCGTGATTATCGCTTTGACCGATGGAGAACTAAACGAGTGGCAGTTTGATACAGCTCAGCGAGAGGTAAGATGGGTTACTATACTGTATACAGAGGTTTGAGGAGGAAAGACTGTTATTTAAAAGATTTTAGATCAAAGTCACTTACAAATGTTTCCACACTGGTGGGCAAGTTAGTGTTTAGTGGCACCATGTCCATGTCAATGGATCATCATTTATGAATTCAGTGCTTTTTTTGTGATTGTAAATTGTACATACAAAAGTGTAATTTGTCAAATACTCATTTTTAGATTACTCTTCACAGATAGCTAACATTAAGAGGATTAAAACTAAAGAAAGTGCAATAATAATGATGATCAGTATGGATAGTAAAACATATTATTGAAGATAATTATTACAATACAAATGCCTTTTGGGCTAACATAGACAGTAACTTACAGGCCAACAAGGTTTAAGGTTTTTAACAAGTGCAAGAAAAAAAATCAATAGGAAAATTTCAAGAGTTTAACATAGCCCAGAGACAAATGCTGCTAATTGGAATTTAACAAACCTTTGTGGTGGTGTTTTTAGATATGTTACTTTTGAGCTAATGTACATCATGTTGTCAAGCTTCAGTCTAAAAGTTATACTGTGGTGACTGAGAAAGTCTCCCCCACAAAATAATCCAGAGTCTCTTCAAGATCACTTTTTTATGTTTATCTGTTCTTTTTTTGTAGGCACAGAGGGCCAGGTCAATGGGAGCCATTGTTTACTGTGTAGGGGTCAAAGAATTCAACAAGACTCAGGTAGTATCCACCGAAGGATAGTGAATATGTTGCAAATACATGAAAAAGCAAATGAATTTAAATTATTTTTCTTTCTGTGCCTGTATGTTCTTCTAGCTTGCCACTATTGCAGACACTGTGGAACATGTGTTTCCTGTAACAGGAGGCTTCCAAGCCCTGAGGGGAATTATTGACTCGGTATGACACATAAATAACCTCATGTATACAGACTCTTCGATATACAGAGACAGACACAATCTATGTGAGTAAATTGTCTTGTGACCTTTTTTTCCTTTTGTCTTATCGCTCAGATCATCAAGAAATCCTGCATTGAGATTCTAGCGGCCGAGCCGTCCAGTGTGTGTGCAGGAGGTAAGAAAGGCAGGGCTTCCCCCTCCTTTTCAAGGCAGAAGGTAGTCTAGGTTTGTGTTTGTGTCAGATGACAGTCATCCAAAGCCTCTGGAGAGGAACATGAGGTTGAGTTATCGCATAGACGCTTGTGACCGCGGAGTGACAGAGAGCGTATTGTCATTCACGGCCGGGGGAAATTAGCATAGCCGCTTCAGCACAGCGTGTGTGCGAAAAGGAGGGAGGGGGGGACGGGTGTTGGTCAGAGGAATTAGCCGTGAATCTTTAAGCATGGCTGCTTCTCTGGCCTAGTTTGCCACATCGTATATGTAAAAGGCGGTTTCAACCCTGTCCTGCTTCTTAACTCTTCTTCCATGCCCAGCTTTCCTGCGTCTGGACTGCATTTTCAGGAAGTAAGAGAGACGGGGAGGGAGAGAGAGCTGTTATGTGTAGCCAGCAGGATGGATGAGCTCTGACATGACCTTATTAGGACGCACTTAAGAGAGTGCATTTGCGGCAGTGCTACCAGGACAACTGATGGAGATTAGCATCCATTAGGGAATATGAAAAAGGGAAAGTATGTGGACAGGAGAGGAGGAGAAATTGTTTTACTGCAATGAACATATTGCCTTGAGAGGACAAAAACGAGGAAGAGTAGCCCCCATGAGATAATTACTGGCCTTTTGCCAGAGTCCAGTGTGTCACTAGACATGTGCCCAAATATTCTCCAACAGTCTCATTTATTATTCGATTGATGAACAGCCTAATGGTCAGTGAACTAAGAAACCAAAGACCCACTTAAACCAAGGCCTGATTCTGGACTAATTAATGAAGGACAAAGATAGTAATGTGCTGATGCTTTATAGTGTGCGGCCAAGGAAAAGCCTTTGTTGTGACAGGATGTGTTTGAATATTTTACAGCTTATATTATTTTGCTTTAACTTTCTGTAAAGAAAGAATAGCGTCTGTGCCTTGCTCAAAGCTTATTCTTGCAGTATAATGTGATATAATCTTTTTGTCAAGCAAAATTTAGTAGGAGAAGCTTTAATATAACCTTATTTCCACATCCATCCACAGTGATGCATTTACGTGTACTTACATACTGACATATTGCATAGGTATTGTGACAATCCCTCTCTCCGTCTCCTTGCATATTCACACAACAGACATGCTTTACACAAATGCACACATACGTTAAGATGTTCTTTAGTCAGCTCCCACACACACACACACACACACACACACCCACACACACACACACACACACACACACACACACACACACACACACACACACACACACGTACAAACATGTCCCTCACGTTGATATGAAGTGACCAGAACGAGCTGCCTGCAAACAGGCCATCAGACCGGACAGTGAACGTTGGGCCTCAATATCAGACATGACAGCAATGATTCTCCCCCCCCGACTCTCTCTCACACACACACACACACACACACACACACACACACACACACACACACACACGCACTGAGAGGACAGTGAGAGTTGGGCCTTAGATCTAACATGACAGCAGAGATTGCTGCTTTCATTAACGTCTGACCCTTTCCTCCCTGTTGTTCTGCCCTCCTTCGCCCCTCCCTGCCCTTCACTGTCCCGTCGCACTAACGTGATTGAAGAGCCGCCGTTCGGACAAGCCGTAGCCCATATTCTCCACGCACACGAAACACACATGCATGAATGTGTGCTTAGTTGCACATAGACACACATTCATACAAATCTAATTCTTGTCAAACGCTCAGGTGTAGATGTAAATGGACATGTGGCCACAGAGGAGAGGAGAGGGCAGGAGCATGTGTTGTACATGTCAGCAGGGCACCACCAGTCCCTGCCCACCATGTGTCTGACAGCACTGACCTTTTAGCCCATCAAGCCTTGGTGTGTGTCAGGGTGTGTGAAGATGTTCAGATTGAGACATTTTCATTCTCTACCCATCAATGGCAATGAATAATTAACTGTTCAAACTGACTCAGGATTTAGTATTTTGAGATTTTCATAGATGCTAAACTGTTACATATTAACTTTAATACATTTTTATTTCAGATTTAATTTTCTAAAATAAGGACCATTATTAGTCTGCAATTAGAGAGGTGTTATTGGAGTAAAATCTGCCCTGTGCCATTTCCAAATGTTTTGTTTTTTTGTGTGTGTACAGTACATTTATCTTGTGGATAAAGGTTAAAATTTTAAATTCAACAGTGACCGAAACTAAATAAAATAGTTTCTTATTTCTTTGCCTGAGATGAGACTAAATTGCCTAGCGTTTTAGTCAACTCAACTTGAAAATGTACTTGACTTAATGTGATAAAAGCAAAGATTAAATTAAAAAAAATAGCTGAGAAAATGAATCACTCATGTGCACATCCGCCCTGTCACAGTGCAGTTTATGCTTTTTGATGGTAACATTGCATGATAGGGGGGGTGACAGCTGAAGCAGCCACAGCACTAAGCAATAATAATAATTAACGTTAAACCCACCAATTAAGTGGGGCATTGTTGTGGCTGCAAACCACATAAACTATTAACTATAGTTAATGTGAAAGAAATACAATTACACTTATTATAATAGCTATTTATTGTTGTAATTAATGAGTGTTGTGGTTGTGTTTTGTGGTTGAATTAGGGAAGAAGGAGGGAGAAAACATGGGATATGGTTAACGGTACATTAATTTGGCTGTCATAATGGTGTAGTTAGTGTGTGTGTGTGTGTGGGGGGGGGGGGGTGGGTGTGTGTGTGTAAACATATCGAAGTTGCAAGTCATTGAACATCTGTAAATAAGCACACGCTTTTTTGTTTATTGAAGGTTTTATCTTTCTGAGTTTGGATCACTGCACTTTCTGCACAAACTAATGCAATGTGTTGGGTAATATGTGTTATCTGATAACCATATTATATATGTTGTATGTACAACTAATCCTAGTGTTTTGAGAGCTGTATTTCCATCTTTCTTGCACATCAAAACGTGTCTTCCTGGATCTCCTCCAATAGCAAACCTAAACTCTTAAACATTTTTACAGCATCTGTAAACATGTAAAGTAATTCTATTTTCTCCACTTAGCACTATCTCTTGTTTGTGTGTCTGTATTTCTGGCTTTTTATAGCAGCTTGTGTGACCTTAAGGAACATACTGTCACATATACACCAACATGATGTTTTTGTCCAGTGATCTTCACGCTGGAGCTTTAAATGTTAAAGGTGTGGCAACCCCTCAGTTCTGTTAGCCAGTATAATGCTAGAGGAACGCTGAGTGCACAGCCAGAGACCACACAGAAACAAATACCAAAATATGCACCTTCAAACAAATGCTTGCACTTACTGAAGACATGCACATGCTTACACATTCCTCTGAAAACAAAAAGGCACTATACACATACAGTATGTATCCCACATTGCATTCCACATGTGTTAATGGTGCCATAGGTAAGGTCAGACCTATTTTGACAGTGCCTTGCTGTTGACAGCCCTGCAGGCATGTTTTTAAGCAAGTGGTTTTCCCCGCTCTCTAACATATGCTTGGTAGCAGCCACATAGACACTCCAGCATATGCTGGCAAGCCACTGTCAGTGCGCTTTAGCAGTGCCCGGGGGAAGCTAAAGGTCAGCCGCACGCACACACGCACGCATGCACACGCACGCGCGCGCACACACACACACCTTCTGGCAACTGCATGGCACACATTTGTGAATTACAGCACTTTTAGCATTAGCGCTATTGGAGCTTGTTATGGCCTTTCCACACATACACGCACAAGCACACAAATATAAACAAGTGGAAATGAGGCATGCGCAAGTGAACACATCAGAGAAAAGACATGCCTGCTAGCAATTTTGGTCTACTTGGTAAACTACAATAGGAGACTGATTTTGATCTTTAACATCTCTCACATACAGCAGAAAATATGTGTTTTACTATTGGTATGTGTGAATGCAGATATTGCTAATAATGGTGACTGCATTTTTTTTGTGTCCCTCAGAGCGTTTCCAGGTGGTGGTGAGAGGCAATGGCTTTCTCCATGCCAGAAACACCGACCAGGTGCTGTGCAGCTTCAAACTGAATGATACACACAGTGTGGGTAAGTTACGCAGTCGTACACAAGCTTGCATTTTAATGCATCATCTGGTTTGGTTTGTGCATTTAAGAAAAATGTGAGAACAATGTTAAGGCTGCAGATTTTCTCCTACATAAAGTGTGACTGTGTCTCCATGTGCAGATGAGAGACCGGCTGATATAGAAGATACTTTCCTGCTCTGTCCTGCTCCTGTCGTGGAGGAGGTTGGGAGGTAAGCTGCACATCTCATACTCAGTCATCAGTCCAGTTGCTAAGCATTCCGTGTTCAGCTGTAACGCTCTGAGCCCAGATATTTGCCAGCTGCACGCAAGTTTTGTATGGACACAGAAGAATGCTGTCCTTGAACAAATTAGGGCCAAAGTCATTGAGTGTCTGTGATCAATCAGTGTTTGTCACGGCTAACGAAGCCAGACACCAATCACAAGGGGACAACAGGAGTAGAGCCCAGGAACACGACTTAATGAGAGCCTGCTGGAGAGGACCTTCGCAACTGTGTGTGTGTTTGTGTATTTGGGTGTTGTGTGATGTATCCCAATCTCTGTTTGACACTTTGGGAGAGAGAAAGTGTGAGTGGAGTCGGCGGGGCAGTGTAAAGTTTCCTCTGAGGGCTTCCAGCTTGGCTGTTGGTCTTTCAGAGCAGAAGTTTGTTGCGGGGCAGGCAAAGTGATGCTGCGGGCCAAGCTCGGTGAGGACCGAGGCCCAGCAGCATTCCCGTCTCCAATGCCTTCAGTCTCATACATAATTATACACTCCAGCCTGCGGCTTCAGACACCTCCCAGTCATCATCTGTCTTGCTGCTGTCACTCAGATTTGTAGCGTGATTTGAGCTTGTCTTGTCTGCCTGTGAAATGTACTGCTTTGAAGGGGAAGTACTGTTCAGAGATGGGGAAAGAAACTAAATGTTTTCACACTGTGGCAGCAGCAATATTTAAGAATCACATACTGTATTATTTTACCTGCATGTTATTACAGATGTGGCATGGAAATGGAAGTGTAACGCTCAGAGGATACAAGTGGATCAGAAAAAGTCAGCAACAATTGACCGTTTTCCCTGCAGACATTTTGACTTTGTGGAAAAAGCACAGGTGAAACTTATGCCAGTAACAATGGCTCTGTGCTCAGAGTAGCTATGAGTGTTAATGATATGGCTAACATCTGGGATTATCCTACCAGGAAAAAAGTCAATTTGCCTCATTCACAATCCAGCAATAGTTGTAGCTGGCAGGGCTTTCTTGCAGGGTGTGCTGCTCCTCCTGAGAACAGAGCAAAAATCATCATTACTCTCTGCAATGATGCCTGAAGGAGGAGTCCTTCCATGTTACAGAAAACCATTAGAGCAGAGTCACCACTGCCTTATCATCCTAAGTGCCTCTAAAGAGGAAGTCAGCTGTGAATGGCTGGAGGGCCCAGAGGAGGCCAACAGCTGGCTTATGAGTTCTGGGCTGCAGTGCAACAGTGGCAGGTAGATGTGGAAATGTGTAGTGAGGTGAGTGAGAGAGTGCCACTGTACAGGCTGGACAGGTGTTTGATATATTTATGATGTCCCTTTGTGTTCTGCTGTATGCCAAAACTGTACTGTTTTAGTCTGCTCAACCCAGTCCTCCATCTCATCACCTAAGATCATCAAATTTTATATTTTAAAACATGTAATGTCACCAACTATTTGTCCATCTATCATTGTAAAGATATAAACGATTAGATTTGTTTCAGTACAACGTCCACTTGCATGATTCCTCTTAGGCCTTCAACTGTATCCCATAGCCTTCCTCAGTAAATAGACTTGTTCAGAATTAAACACTTGGTGTTTTCATAAGTTGAATTTTGAGGCCAAAGATAAACTTCAAAGCTTAACTTCTGAAGTCATTCATCACAGCATCTGTCTGAGGCAGAATCATTAAGTGATTAGTAAATGAAAGGCGCTTTATAAAACACAGGGTGATCAAATTAGATTTGGGTACCTAGATGTGTGCTAATAATGCTAATAGCGTAGAGATTTCATACTTATTATAGATAACAGATTACAAAGCAAAATGTTCACTTTGCTTGTCTTTGGCCACCTGCCACGCTTTTCACTTCTCACAAACTTGTAATGTAAAAAAATCACAAGCTGCTGCCCAAAAATGTCAGATCACATTATAGGTGAACTGCTTCCAGTTTTGGGGTTGTTAAGTCTATGCATGAAGTCGGAGAGACTCCAGCTCCCAGCATCACCTCTTCACCAAAACCCCAAAGAGACCCTCACTCACCTCCTGCTCCACCCAAGCCTTGTCGCATATAATAAAGTCATTGACGTTGCTGTCACACAAATGTATGTTGACTGGGAACCTTCCAGATGCAGCTCCCCCACACGGGGCAAAGACATATATAGTGGGCACTTTAATGATTGATAGGGGCTGAGATCTAACTGTCAGAGAGGAGCTGATAGCACCGCGTCCCCTGCCTGCCTGAAAGGAGGCCTGGCCATATAATGGTGGGGGGGGGGGGGGGGGGGTGAGTGGCACCTGCACCGCCAATTTCCCCCTCTGAAGTCAGTGTCAGCATGAGTTACGAAACGAGCTACAGTGGTAAGGAGAGGATACAGGAAGGGTGGGGAGGCGAAAACAGAGTCAGTGATTGAGGAAGGGAAGAAGGGGTCTCAGAAGGGAGGGACTGTGCTGAAGGGATGTAGAACAGGAAAGGCCCTCCTCTTACCATCCCCCACTCCTCCTCCCCTCTGCTCTCTCTCCCCACCCTGCAGTGGCCTCCCCCTCCTCAAATCTAAACCTGGAGATCAATGCCCCCCTTGTCTCTGCCCCCCGAAAAGCATAAGAAGCCTTTCTTAATTATTTCTCAAACCTATAACAACAATCCAGCTGCCTGCGTATCCACCTTGGATACGTGTCTTGTTGTTGTTCTTAAGGCAAGACACTACAGGCATTCTGCCTATTTTTGCTTCAGCTACATGATTTCTCTTACCGACTGGTGGGAAGACAACATCTAAACATATATTTGGATGTTCATTTTAGTACACTTTGTATAATGGGGCTGTTTATCCTTAAATCACAGAAGGTTAGTTTGATAAAAAATGCCTTGTTTGCATTTTTAAACGTAACATTTAAGAAAAGTTGTAGTGCAAACCTTATTGTCCAAATGTTAACATTCTACTGGGGAAGTTACATGGTGATTTTCATTATTTTTTAAACCTTCACCTGAATTACTGAACCTTTTTTCCACTCACACATCAATACAGTACAATCTTTGCTTCCATCTACCTCACTCTCTACCCAACTTAGACTACACTTTTACTCCTGTGTCCTGTCCATGCCCTGCCTGTCTTTGTGCAATTAGCTGCAGATATCAGCCTGAATTCTTGAGAACAAGAAGTGATTTAGCTGTCTGTGGTTTCCACATTAGAGGTCTTAGTCTGATCCAAACAGAGGATTCCTTCTGAGGGTGGAGAGCTGTCTGACCTTTTTAAAACCTCTGGTTTTGTGTCTATGTCAGCATGCTGTTTTTGCTGCAAGTATGGACATAGTAGATGAAGGAATGTGTTTGACACCCCGGGCAACTTGTACAGTATCAGAAAAAAGACCGCAAAAGTGTCTAGTAAGTGTTTTGCATTTCGTGTTAGACGCTACAACAAGTCATAAGTTGTTGTTTTTTTCCCAGGGTGATCTACCTGCAGGTGAGCATGAATGAGGGCCTGTCCTACATCACCAGCTCTGTCCACATCACTACCACTGAATGTGTGAGTACATCCTGTGTGCAGATTCCGCTCTGTCGCAAAAAAAACACACGATTATATTTCCCTCTGGCATGCTGTATTATTTGAATAAACTTTCACCCTTATATTTTCTCTTGGTTCTTTAGTCTTCTTCTTCTCTCCTTCCTCTCTGAGCTCTCCTCTGTTGTGTCTGTCATCAGAGGAGGCTGTGAGTAGCTTTTCATTTTCACCTTTTTTCTCGTCCATCGTCTTTAAGTCCAGTTTAATCTCATTCCCGTCACTCTGTGTTTATGTGCAGTTTGACGGCACCATCGTGCTGGTATCCTTGTTGGTGGTGTTCCTGTTGTTGGCTCTGCTGCTGATGTGGTGGTTCTGGCCTCTCTGCTGCACTCTGGTAAGAAGAACTTCAGATGCAAACGTATGGTCATGAGTTAATTACCAGTGGTGGGTAGTAAGGGATTAGATTTACACACATCCTGTCTTTTGATGATTAAGTAATGACACAAGTGAAAGTGGTTTTTTTTGGGTTGATAGATAATAACAGTTTAAATGTTCTGGTTCCTGATAAACATGCACTTCACATGTATTATTAACTGTTGAGGACCTTTTTGATTGTAATACACTGATATAAAAAATTGCAATTTATGACGAAACACAATATGTAAGAAGTCTTTTTACTAGTTTTTTTGTTTTTTTGTTCACTGTACCCACCACTGTTGATTATATATTTGGCTCCCTCATGGCATTTCTTCCTTTCCCTTCAGGTGATCAAAGAACCTCCACCACCTCCCCCCCCTGTGCCAGTAAGGCTTGTTTTTTGTGTCATTATAACCACTTATTATTGATGTTATTGATAGAGTTGTATTGTTGTTCATATCAAAAGTAGTATGTTCAGGAGATAATGTGCTGTGTCATGTATGTGTCTCGCTCTAAGGAGTCAGACGACGAGGATGGGATGCCCAAGAAGAGGTGGCCCACAGTGGATGCATCATACTATGGAGGTAGAGGAGTGGGTGGCATCAAACGCATGGAGGTATGTATGCTCACACAGACACATACATACACAACACTTAAAAGGACATACCGCCATATACATCTGCTATACATAATATATGCATCTGTCCATACCTCCTCATTCAACAGTGTAAAGTATTTAAATACTTTCAATGTATTCCACATATGTATATATTTCACATCCTCAAATCTTTATTGTTAATATTGTAAATATTCTTCTCTCTTTTTGCACTACTTTATTTATCTTTTGCACCATGCATGTTGAGTTGTTGGAGGAGCACGCGACATAAGATTTTCATTGCCAACATATACGCTGTATCTGCTGTGCATATGACCAATAAAACCTTGAAACCTTGAAACCTTGAAACCTTCTAATGAGTCATTCTCAGGTGCGATGGGGAGAGAAGGGGTCGACCGAGGAAGGGGCAAAGTTAGACAAACCTAAAAATGCAGTTGTAAAGATGCCAGATCAGGAATTTGAACCGTATGAGCCCAAACCACGAAAACAACGAAGCGGACCGCAAGAGCCAAGGAGGTGGTACTCACCCATTAAGGTTAGTCTGTTAAACAATTACCGTAAAGATGAACATGTATTTTTAGGTTGTATTATTTAACTATTAATGTTTGACACTATTTTTCTCTCAGGGAAAGCTGGATGCTCTATTGGCTCTGTTCAGGAGAGGTTACGACCAAGTATCTCTGATGAGACCACAGGCTGGAGATGAGGTAAGCCTCACACTCAAGTGCATTTTCACCTTAAAAATTACAAGATAATAATAATAATTTGATGTGCCAAAAACAGGCATGATGACTAATACAAAACTATAATTTGGTAATTAAGTGTCATTTTGGGATTGCTCTGTGGGTAACAACCACCTAAATATGAACTGGTTGATACAGGTCTAAGTGTGTTTTCCATCCCTCTGTGTGGGGAACGATTGAGCATCCGCATTCTGTCTGTCACATTGCATAAAGACAACATGTGTCAGTGAGCAACATGCACTATCTTCAACACAGCAGCTCAGTGCGGATACTCCACACGTACACTGACACACACACAGTGAGTCAATGAGCTGCTGATACCGCTCTCTTCAACAAAGCTGCCATTGTTCACGCACAAGGAGCACTGTACTCTTCTGTACTGGCCTATGAGAATTGACTTGGTTTTATTTTGTTTCCAAATAACACGTCTCTCTTGACTTTCAAGTGATAATGATTTAAAAAAAATGTGTAACTGTGTTTGATTTCCACTTAAAATTCCCCAAATCTATTTAACTGCTACTACTGAAAAGTCCTTAATGATGACATCACTGTGTGTGTGACAGGACAAGAGAGCGGAGCAGCCCCTGTTATCTAACTTTGACCCTGTGTAAGGCATCCCATAACCCCAACGACATGTTTTCATGATTATACTGGTTGTCATGGTGAAACAGCTGCCCCGTTGTAAATGGTTTCATTGTCGTGTTTCATAGCAGAGGCCAAATCGCTGTTTAATGTATTGATTTGCTCTTTGAAAGGCATGATTCATCTGAACTGTGTAACAGTAGCAGCGTGTGTGTGTGTCTACTGTATATAGAGTCTATAAAAATGGTCATCTTCAATGGTTTGATCCTCTCTTTCCATCTTGGATTTCTTTTTATGTAAGCAGAACAATTAATCTCTGTCAGGGCAGAAGTTTCTGGAGTCTTTGTGGTGCTGTGTTTCAACAATGACCCCCAGAATTCCCTTCACGAGTCATTAACTGAGGAAAATAAAAACGGCCCTTCTCAGACCGGGGAAAAAGATCCCCTTTTGTTGCAAAACCGATAGTTGTTCAGAACTGGTGCTAAAAGCCATATCAGACATGAAAGACGACAAATGATTTAACGATTTCTCGATGACAAAGGCCAGGCACAGATCTGAAGTCCCTGCAGTAGTATCGAAATCTCGGAAAAAGCAAGATACTGCAGCTGATTGGCACACAGCAGAGCAGCGTTACAGAGTCCAACAAGGTGGCAAAAAGCACAGTGATAACTCGCACGGATCAGACCTCTCCACGCAGGTTGTTGTCCGGCAGCTCAGGAGGAGCCTGTCCTGCTTTCTCCCCACATTACTCCTACATCACTGCCTCTGCAAACGGCCATCAGCGGGGCTGCCAGTTTTTGCCACACTGTGTGTGTGTGTGTGTGTGTGTGTGTGTGTGTGTGTGTGTGTCAGCTCTCCAGAGTGAGCGTCACACAAACAGATGGGGAGTTGAAAGGCCACGAGCCATATTGTGACAGAAGAGATTCCCTTCTTTTGTCCCCAGAGCTGATGGGTCTGATGGCCCTGTAGCACAGCAGAGCCGACCAGAGGGCCGCCACCATCCCTTCATCCTCACACACAGGCAGCACAAACGAGTGCAGCAGAACCTCCCCTTCTTCAGTTAATTCAAATTACAAAAACAAACAGATTTTCTCATTTGCCTCTATATCTGAGCATGAAGACAGTTCAAGTTTAAGGAGGGTTGTGTAACAAATTCAATCAAGATGAATGGAATTTATGTTTGTGGGGCCAAATTTGTTGACAAAACAACATAAACTCAAGGCTCACTTACTCCCTTGAGGATAAAACAATCACTTGTTGAATTTTGCAATTATAATTTGTCAAATAGATCAAGCACCACAAATGGTATTTACTTCTGTTGAAATATCAGAAACGGATTACTTCAAATCCTGAAATACATTTGAAAAAAAAGCACCTTTTGAATACACTGTGAACTGGACATTATCTAAATATTCCAAGCTTCAGAGCAGCATATGGAGTCTGTGAAGTGTTTTACTCACACATAGAGCATTTTCCTTATGTGAGTGGACCGCTGTATTGCGAGGTGACAGGCAGAGCTGTCAGGTCAGATGTGCATCTCCACTCTCATCTTTCTCACATTTTCTGTACTATAATGTTGACAAATGTGTGCTCACTGTTAACAGCCTCAAAGTATCTGCTTTGTGTATGTGTGTCAGTGTGTCGTTGTGTGTGCACGTGTATTTTTGAGGTAAGGGCAAACTCTTGCGGCTCAGAAGGAGAAACAGAGGCTAGAGGAGTGTTTTGAAGAGAGATGCTGGAGGGATTTTATGGGTTTTGTTTTTCTCCTAGAAAGAACTCAAGGGTTTGAAGTAAACAATCACTTACAGGGAAAAGTGACAGATGTCGCAGCCAAAGGGGTACAAGGGGAGAATGACCATCACAAGTGGCATATGGCTGACCCCTCATCAACGTACAGATCAAGTGCAACAAATATTCTCTTTTGCATATTTTATACCGCAACACCAATGTTGTGTTTTTGGTGCTCTCTTGCAGCCAGCCCCCTAACCTTTCCCTGCCCCTCTTTCTGTTGTTCATGAGGCTGAGGTTTCATCCAGGCCATATGTTCTGGTGGAGGCATGCTTACAGTCACACACACACACACACAAACACACTCATATTCATGAGCTTGTATTCTCATTGTGTCCATATGCTCTCACTGGTGTATTGCTGCTGCTCTGCTGCTCTCAAACTGGCCTTTTCAGCGCGGTAGGGCAACAAGACCGAAGCAGTCACCCCCCAACTGGGCGGCCCTCAATCAATTACACACCCCTCATATACACACACACACACACACACACACAAGCACAAAGGCCCCCTCAGTCACAAAGCTAGTGCTGCTGCGGTCCTCTTATTGGCCCCTGTGTGACTTTAGGGCCTCTATGTTTAATAAGGTGTTATAATCAGACCACCAAGGGTCTGTGACACAGCGACCTACTCTACATCATTCACACACACTGACTGAGCAAGACTAGTGTGTGTGTCTGTAGAGAGATGCTATGCAGGGGAAACCATCAATGAGAACAATAAGAGAAGCGTTCCATTCTCCCTGACTTGTAAATTATGTAAAACGCTATGGGGCCTCTGTTAACTATTGTGGGGATATTGAAATCCCCTCTTTACATCCCAACAAGTCAACCAGATAAGATACATAAACCACTTTCTGTTCTGCATCAAGAGGCCAAGTCATAGCAGAGGGTCCTGCAGAAGAGGAGGGGAAATGGGTGAAGCTGCAGACTGCAAAAGCATGTGTGTGTCTGTGATAATGTTGTCAGTGCCTGTCTTTGCTAGCATCATAGCTATTGTAGTGCAGGTGTGGACACAAGACAGAAGCAGCTCTGTGTCCCATCCACAGACACAAACGCCTCTGTCATTAGAGCTGGGCAAAGACTCACACACACCACGTTGGCTGATGAATCTAACAAGCTCATTGAGATGCACGGCATTTAAATCTGTACTCTGCATTGAAAAGATATGTCTGTGTGTTTTGCAGGGTCGCTGTATTCATTTCCAACGAGTCAAAGATGGGGAATCCACCCCGAACAACCGGGCTCCTCCTCGCACACATCACTCTCCCTCCCGGGCGCCTCCTCCTCCTTCTCCTCCTCCTCAACCTCAGCCCGCCGAAGAGCGACCTCTTGTGTCCCACTCTGTCCCTCGAACAAAGCCTCCGTCGAGAGGGCCCCGCACAACGCCACCCTCCCGTGTACCCCCTCCTGTTCACCAACCCCCTCCAGGTCCACCCCCAACCCGTGCACCCCCAGGGCCACCAGGACCCCCACCGTCGCGACCCCCACCCAGGCTCTGATGATGAACCAGGGGGCCTCCTACTAAACAAAGCGATACATCAATTAATTCCATAAAACACCCATGTCAGTCTTTCATCCCGAAGACAGCAGAGACATTAAATCTTAAAAAGCCAGACACTCTGAGTTGGAGCTCTGTGCTTTGTTGCTGGACAGCAGAAATATATTTATCTGATCTAAAATCTACTGAGTTTCATAAAAGGAAACCTTTGTAAAACAATGCAAACATTATAGAAACAACAAGCATGTAGTTACTTGATTAAGCATGTGTGTACAGTCTTAGGTGTGATGGTAAGAGGATGTGCAAACATTTTTTGAAATCCAACAAAAAGGATTTAAGTGTTGATGAAAGTTATATTAGTGTATGAATGAGGGTAAATAGTTTGCTTTGGGTTGGTAGAGGATAATAACGTCAAACGAGGAGATAGAGGAAAATACAGCATGTAGAGAAAGATGATAGCAATTTCATTTATGTTGGCTTTGTTTTTTTTTACTTCTTTAGTAAAAATCTGACAGTTTCATATTTTTACCTTCTAAACAAAAACTGTTTTTTACATTTTAGTGATATTTTAGGGTAAAGGTTCAGTGATACTATTGCAACTGCAGGGCAGTTACTCCATAGTTTATTTATTATAACACAAGCCCTGTCTGCATCTGTTTTTTCTATTTAGTGTCGGTGGGTTTCTGAGTTTTTTTATTTGAGGAACGGGGAATATAAAGATGGATATTAGGAAGCATTCTTGCTTGGCATCAGATGTATTTGTGGTCTTATTAGCATTAAGTGAAAGATAGCACAAAGTGTTTATTGTACTGCGTTAACTGACTGAAATGATCCTTTGCATTATCTCTTTAATAACAGCCTTTTGTGTTGGTCTCCATTAAACAATGTTTTTTATATGTTGTCTGGAAGTGATTTCTTTAAGTTTTAAAAAACATGGTACTATATTACAGTAGGAGTTTGTAGTCATACTGTGAATCAGCTCAGACACAGATTGCAGTCAGTGCAACATAATGACATTCATTAGTTAATTGAATATTGCAGGATGCAATATGTGGTGATGTAATGTAAGCACATTATTTAATTAAACCTATTACTCAAGACACTAATAAACAATGACATGTATATAGTTAGCCTTAAAAAAATTAAAACTAAATTGTAATATTTTTCATTGCTTTTAGGTTTATTGAAAGTCATTCCTGTAACATCACTGCACTGACATAACTCATTATCAACAAAAGTAGAAACAGAATACTTTCTGAAGCCCCTATAATACACACTTATCGCTCTGCTGATGATGCCCGCTCTGAGAATGTCCTGAATGAGTCGTGGACATCTGCTTCCCTCCTCTGAGACGCTGACTGACACACTGAGCTCGGACACAAAAGAGTGCGTTTAGGAGGTTGCTATGAATCATTTTGCTGCAATCCATCTGGGGAAATGAATCACACGAGGCTAATGGTATGTTCACTGACCCTGCACAACAACAACCTACAGCTTCTCTCTCCATGTCTTTAAGCGGCTGCACTGAAGGCACACTGTCGCATGGAAAAACTCACAATGGGTTTTAAATAACCGGGTTTCCGATATCGAAAGTTAAAAAGGAAATATTGTTTTATCTTCTCAGTTAAAAAAAAGGTATCTTATTTCAATTAAATCACCTTAAAATGCATTCACTCTTTTTCGCTGTCTATAGCACCCTCAACTGACAAAAGAACACAACAACAAACAGAATTTAGGATTTCTCAAACCAGTCTTATTGTCCATCTCCTTATTAATGTTCGCACATAAATATATGTATTTTGAAGGAAAGAGGGGGTATAAATGCTGCATAAACAATAGATTACAGGTGAGTGATTGTTTTTTAAAAGCAAAAAGCCCTTAAAGCTAAAGGACGTCAGAGCATTTCATAAGCTTCGGGAGAAGGAACAGTTTAAAAACAAACTGGTTTCACCTTCAATGAGCTTGTCTGAATGGCACACCGACAGACACAGACATAACGGTGTGTATCCGCATTTTAGTATGTTTATGAACACACCATCACACGCACAACACATTTAGAGTCCATTGAGTAATAAAAGGATGTTCTTCAGGCTTTCCTCTTCTTCTGCATTTTCTTTCCAGACAGCGCCCCCTTCTGGGCTCCTCTCACCATGCCCTTAAACTGGCCCTGTAGTTTGGCACGCTTCCTGTAAACGCACAACGAATAAAATATGTAAGCATCTGATATTTTCATATAAACTAATTCCTTCTGAGGATGAATGTAGGAGTGAATTTAGTTACCTGCGATTGAGCTGGGACTTCTTCAGAGGGATGTAAGCGTAAGGATCATGCTTTCCTACTTTCTTTACGTCTCCTTTTCCTTTCTAAGAGAAGAAAAATAAAAGAACAGGCACTCAGAATGATCATTTCTAAACCAGAAACTCCTGCAGTGCGTTTCTAAACCCCGGCTGCTCACCTTTGACTTGTACTCTGCCCCAGTGTCTTCACTTCCTCTCAGGGGTCTGTGAATACCAGAACCTCCAGCTGAGAACAAAGAACATATGCTGCTTAGTCTCAATCAGAATTTCAGACGGACATGACATGCTTGCCAATCCAGCAGCATGTCATTGCAATAAGCACCTAGGCTTATTGCAATCCCCTTAATGCTTAAGCCGTTTTATCTCTGAGGATGTTTGGTACCAGTCTTACCTTTATATTTGAGCTGTGGCTCAACGTCCATGTCATCATCCATGTTGTCATCTCTGAACTTCCTTTTCTGTATTTTTTTCTGAAGGTAATAAAAAAATGTTTTAAAATTAAAACAGCAGTAAAAAAAAACCTACAGAACCAACAGCGCTACAACATGACTGTGTCACATATATAAAAACACAGGTACTCACACTCTTGACTCCAGCCTCTTCTAAGATATCCTTCATCTCTCCCTCGTCTGTGGGACATTAACGGGTCATTGTTCAGACAAAAAGCAAGGTACAAGACGGTTATATTAACTAAAGGATTCCTATTACCGTCATCTTTTCCATCGTCCTCGTCATCCTCTCTGATGATCAGCCGTCCGTCTGATGTCACCTTGAAACTATGCTCAACCTTTGCACTCTTTTTCAGTTTTGGGTTGGTGGCTAAATAAACACAAAAACACGTTAAAAATTCCACCACAGTAGAGTGTACACTTTTTTTGTTTTAGAAATAAAGCTGAAAACTCTGCAAAGACAGTATGTTACCTAGCACTCTCTGGGAAACCTTAGGATCCAGGAAGTTAAGTGGGTCATCTTCCTCTCCTTCTTTGAGCCAGGCCCGTGCTTTCTGTGGTTTGCCTCCTTTCGTCTGCGCTTTACGAGTCTTTCCTTCATCCTCTGACATATCACTGTCCGACTCTGCAAGGATGTCCTCAATACTAGAGAGGGGAAGACAGAAGTGTTTTGTTTAAAAGGAAAAGGGAGAAATTTATGGGAAAATGCAGGGCTTTGGTTGAGAAAAAAGGTGTGTACCTTTGGCTCTTTGATTTAGGTTCTTCATCTTCGCTCTCATCATCGTGCTGATCTGCTACCTGCTTCTTCCTCTTGGTGCGAGCCTCGGCCTTGCGGATGTTTGCAAGCACCTTATGATGTTCTGCAGGCAGCATGCTCTTCACTAGCTCGAAACTGGAAAAACAGCAGAGAATCAGACACATGAACAAATGGGCTTTAATCAGTTGTGTTTACAAAAAGAGGGCTTTGGTTTTCTTGCTAGAAGACGAACTTAAAATATATATTTTTTAAAAGCAACTTTACGATTAATCCCAAATGTTCTAACAAACGTTCCACAAATAGCACATTATAAAAAACACCGTGATTTATATTTTTGTTGAAGTAATAGTAATATAATGGCACTGCTTTAGGAGTGCAAAAGAAACAGGAACAAGCAAGCCGATGTGAAATTCAAAACAACAACTGGACATTAGACATGCATTATTACAGACCATCACATCTTCTGCAGTAAACTTTAAGTGCCCAGCTGATGCTTATAAACCAGCACTCACCCAAACTTTCTGATGAACTTAGTGAAGATGTTCTTCAGTTTGGTTCTGAAGTGCCTCCTCACATCATCTTTGATGTTCCCAACTCCCTCCATCTGATCACAGAGAGGCACATCTGTATTAAATGAGGGCACAACTGTCTCGTACAGTAAAAATTAGTATCAATAGTGACAATGCTTACCATGACAGAGGCATGTGATGCAAGCGTCTTGGGGTCCATGATGAAGAGGATGACCTTGATGAAGCCCAAGGCGGCTTTGACTATCTCCCTGGTACGAGAGGAAAGCAGCAGACAGATGTTGTGCAGCAGCTGCTCTCTGGAGTTCATGTCTATTGCGTCTGGGGAAGAAATCAAAACAGACAATGTGGATCACAGCATTCAAAACACCAACAGGAAATGAGTGAAAGTCAGCAGACCTACCTTTGTATTCAAACATCAGTCGAGTTAGAGCCAACACTGTACAGGTGATCATGGTGACGGAGCCTGTGAGTCCTGCGTACACCAGCATCAAATACTGCTCCAAGGCATCTGAATAAGAGCCACATACTCCATTAGTATTTTTAAACAAATGTTTTATTTGAGAAATATGCATCCCCATATACAAAACAGAAGGCAGACAGACGTGTTACCTTTTGTGTTTCCACAGAAGCGGACAAATGCTTTTCCTATTTCCACCAGCAGAGTGTAGGCATTCTTACGTGCTCCAGCAGACACCTCCTTGGTGCATATAATCACCTGACCGAGACAACGACCACATGAAAATTATGAACATCAGTACGATATACGTCTTATAATGTCAGTATCAATGTATTTGTTTTCATGTGTGTCTTTACCTCTGGCAACAGGGCTGGGATAAAGTCTTTGTGTTCTTCAGTGAGTCCCTTCACAATGTGGATCAGACACTTGAGTCTTGGCTGAGCAAGAGCAATACAAATAAAAGATAAAATCAGAAAGCATAATAAAAAAAATACAATCAAACTTAGAGTTGGTTTGATTTTATTTCTCTCTAAACAGCAGCCTTACCCTTTTTGCTGGCGATGAGGCCTTTTTCAGAGTATCAAGCAAGACCACTTTGAGTGTTTCAAGATTGGCCCCGACAAAAGATCTGCACTCCTCGCTCTCTCCTCCACACATCTCCTCCAGCACACGGTATGCCTTCTTCTGCATGCCTGCCTCTTTGGACTACAAACAAACAAAACATGAAGAAATATATTTTGTTATATGTTGTTTAATTAAAAACTGAACATGCCATTAAGCACACTCTGTATACCCTTACCTCCAAATATGGCCTTATCAGCTCAAAGGTTTTAGTCATGGTGGCCTCATCAACTGCGGGCGCCATGGCCACCACAAGGTCCATCATTGAAAGCCTGAGAGAAAGATAGAAAGTTTAACTCAAATATGCCTTTTTTATTAAAAATATAATGAACTGATAAGAAAAACATAATTCAACAGCAATATATCTGTATTGATGTCCTACCGTGTGAACCCTGTTGTGTCCGTGCTGCTCAGTTTGTCTGTGGCTTTTTGCAGGAACGTGACGACCAGCTAAGGACGATCGTTTTGATTAGTTATACGCAGGCATAAGAAATATGGCCCATCACAGACAATACTCTTTTTTTCTGATGCTGTGTTTAATAAAATCATAGTTAAACATAAACTATGTAAACAAACATGAAGTGTGTCACTGCACCACAAGAGAGCAAGCAGCTGAATGTGAACAAACTGAACTGACCTGTATATCAGTGACAGTTAGGTAGACCTTGATGGTGTCTAGTACGGCCATCCTGTAGGTGGAGGACTCTCCAGCTGCAGGCTGCTGGCCGTACACGTTGAAAAGGATTGGCAGGAAGTTCTTTGAAAAGCGGCCCACTTCAGCCTTTTCTTCCTCTACAGAAATAAAGCACACACAAAGGGTTTTAGAATGATTTGATTGTAAGTATATTTTATGTGTCGTCTCTCATTTCGAGTGTCTTCCTACCAGTAGAGCAGCTCTTGCTGACGATAGTCCGTAGAGCCTGGCACACGGTGAGCCTCAGGTCTGGCCGCTCGTTAATAATCGTACCGAGTGTGCGGGCTAAGCCTTTGAACGAAACCAGCAGGTCTACAGGACATGTACAGAAACCAGGAAGCATGGTCCAAATCTGAAAGGAAGCATACAGACATGCACCTTAAAGAAAACTCTTGACTGTGAATCCATCAAAGATATGTCTGTGTAGAGCTACCTGTGTCTGTAATGTGCCGTAGACTTTGGCCTCTAGTTTCTGTCCTGCTTGCCCCAGTTCTTCAGCTACAACGCAAAACAAAGTTATTTAAGTTAATACACATAAAAAGGCAACCTAGGCATCACATTCACCCAAGCATTACACACGTGTTTACCTCTCTGCTTGAGTGTGGAAGCCAGAGGGAGGAAATAAGAAGAGAAGAAACCGAGGTGAGTGTTCTTCACGTGATCCCGTATGACCGGGATCATCCAGCTGCGTGGGAACTCCAAGTCATCCCTGGCGACAAAAAAAGCAACAGTCAGTTGAACCACTTTAAAGACAGGAACATTGCTCCACTGTGTTTCCATGTTAAACCCCACTTACTCAAAGCCGGTGATGTTGAGAGGCACAGCACCCAGCACCACTTCAGGCCCCATGCTCTCTACAGCGCCTCCTATAGCCAGGTCCAACTCACCGCTGAAGGGGAAATGAGGAGTGGAGCGCAGGTCTGCCAGAGACTGAAGGGACTGTCCAGGACACAACACAAAGACTCAGGCAAAGTTTTATCTCTAACTCACAATAATCTACAAATGCAAGTGGCTTTACCTTCGTCATGATGGGGTGAGCGCGTTTCCCTGTTGCCCGGTAGAAGCAACCCAGAACCTGCAGCACAAATGGCCAGGAGGCATGGTAGCGATAGGACAATCCTTCCTCTACGATGCTGAAACACAGAAACATTTAACAGTGTAAGCATTCACACGAAGACTCTAAATGGAAATGTGGATAAGACTGAGACCAGGGTGCTTACCGAAACATTTTGCAGACATAGGAGGGATTTCCTGCAGAGGCTGTGCCAGTGATCATGCCCATTTCCTCCATGTGAGGGGCAACGCATTCAGTCAACAAAGTCTGAAACAGATAAACAACATTTTACCAAATATGGTCCCCGCATACACTGTTAAAAAAATGAAAGTGATTTGTCAAGTAGAGTTAATCAATGTGCATGGATAATGTCATTACCTTTAGAGTATTGGTGGCTGCAGAAACCACCTGTGTATGAGGTGACAGTAGGCAGGACATGGCAGCAGAAAAGAGGCGAGGGAGGTGACCCAAACTCAAAGAACTCTGCAAACTACACAAAGACACACAAACTGTTGATCGATCTTTCTAATCTGACTGGAAAACACGCAATAACAAAACAAATGTGATGATACTTTGAGAAAACCTTTTATTACCCTGCCAGGTGAACATGTGCTTTCTCCATGACAGCAAGCCAGGCCAGCAGCGGTTGCAGGTCATTCTCACTGGGCAAGTAGTCGTACAGAGCCTGAGGATAAGAAATGGCATATTAGCTTTCAAACCACATCTTGTGTTATTCATTTTCCATGTTTGTTTCATTTGGATTCTCTCACCGTGATGATCTGTGCGTTGAGTTCTGGTGAGAGGGTTGCCGCATTTGGCTTCCCGCTGAAAAGCCTATGAAAGGCTTGCATTGCACTCGCTGTCACCAACTACAGACAGAAAATGCCTCGTTAGGAACTAAAATTGTGTATCCATGTAGATGAACAAAGGCTGCACCTATGCATGTTTTTAAGTTCTCACCACATGGCTGAGTGTCATCACTCGCAGCAGAGTCTCACAACAGGACTTGACTGCTCCCAGGGGAAACGTCCCCATCAACTCCTTCAGAAGACCGAGCACATGAAGAGTGGTGGTGTCCTCTTTGCTGCCTGAAGGGTTAAGAACATTACTTAAACTACAATTTACAGGACAACTTCAAAAGCATATTTAAAACTATTTAATATCCCACAATCAAAAGAAATAATGAGTGTTTGTCTTACCTCCTGCCTGTTCCATTTCCTTCATGCAGAACTTGGCTGTGGTCCCTGCAGCAGGGTGATGGGTCGGAGCATTATCTCTAAACAGGAAGTCGCTACCTCTGAGAATTGAGCAAACACCTTGCTGTGCTGCTTTACGGACCTAAAAAAGGAAAAGCGGACAAAAAATGTAAATCAATTGAAAATGTTCTGTCTTATTCACTATTCAATACTTCTCAGGTGGTTACTGGCAGGCTTGTGAGACCGACCTTAGGTTTGCTGTGCACTGTGAAGCTGAGAAGTCCGTGGTAAGCTTGAATAGTAGATGGGTAAGTCCAGACAGATACATCCTGCTTCCTCAGCAAAGTGGCCAGGCATGACAGGATCTAGAAATGCAGTTTTGACAAACTCAATCCATGCTGCAGTTTTCATCATTGAACAATATAAATAGATAAATAGACAGAAAAGTACTCACCCATCTAAGAGCCGAAGCAGACTCAGACGTGGCCTGTTTAGACATGACATCCATTAGAGCCTTGGTGGTGTCAGAGAACTTAGACATGAGCACTGGAGCAGGAACCCTGGAGAATAAAACACCAATCAGATGGAAATCATTTCAAGTCATAACCCATTAGTCTTGACATAGGGAGTTTTGTTTTGGCGACAATAATTATAAAAGTCCAACCGTTTCATGACGAGGTTGAGGAGGTATGCCACTGCAGCCTGAGACTCGGTTGTATCCACAACCTCTAGAGTGGTCATCTACCATAAACACAAACACAATGCATTTTCACATACAACTCCAAAGTTTATTGTAACCTACAACACATACTGTTATTTCATAATGTCTTAGTAAATGTTCTTTTTAAAAGCAGCACTCACCAAAGCAGCAAAGTACTCTGTTTCAGTCTCCTTTCCCCCTTGGCCACGGATCACCTCTGTGACAGCTGCCAGTACCGCACAGATCTGGGAGGACAATCCGCAGAGAATTTAGAAAAGATCTTGGATTTTCAGGTATACACTTGAAAGTATAGGGTTTGTACCATTAAATCAACTACAAATATCATCAAGAAGTTCTCAAAGATACCCCCAAAGTTTTAGCTTTTCTTCCAAATGCAAAAAGGTGTTTTGACTGCACCAAAAAGACTGGATTTCATTACAAGTTACCCTAATAAAGATATTTATCGATGGGGTTTTGTGTGAATGTAGCGTCAGTGGAGTGCCTACCTCTTTGTGAGCAGCTGAGTTGGACTCCCAGTAGCGCTGCACCTTTCTGAAGGTCAGGTTGGAGCAGTCGGACAGGCCACTGAGGAAGGTACCCGAAGTCCTATCTGAAAACGCCTCGTCGGGCTCCTCTTCCATGCAAGCATCCTTACGGCTGCCGATCTCCAGCGGACCTGCCTGTAGATCATTGTGCAGCTTAAGAGCATCAACTGTTAGATCATTCCTCCCTGTGGGGGAAAAAGATGGAGAGGCATACCATTACATTAAGCTAACTTCCACATACACAACCCTTTTTTATATTTAGCTTCCGCATTTAAGGACAATGGGGAGGAATAAGGATGATAAACATACAGTGATATTTAAACAAGTCATTTTAAGGTTTGGTGTTTGCAAATAACCTTGACTAAAAAAAAAACAGGCATTTATTTGACTGAGGATTAGACTGAAGGCAATACGCTCCTGAAATACAGTGGAGACAAAACTTACAGAAAGTGTACTTTTTTTTCGACTTCTGGCAGTCATTAACTGCAAATTGTGTAACACAATGGTTGTACTTTGTACAAAAATCAAGCAATAATAATAACAATGCAGAATATATATATCATAAAGACTGTTAAAATGCAAGAAAAGTATAACTGCAAATATTAGATGTAATGTACAATTATTAAATGCATTAATAACAAAAAGTAAACCATCGTAAAACTGTACGTCTCTGACCAATTATTAAAAAAAGATCTTACATTTTATTGTCAATACTGTCAGTTAAGGTGCTGCCTGCACGACATCAGCAATATTAACGGTGATCTTATTTTATCGACAGATAAACATAGCGTGTCTCTCAGCGACAAACACTCAGCAGTTGTTATCATGAATAAGCAACATTTTAACTGACAGTGTTATTAAAAAAGACCAATGGGAAAAGACAGAAGGATATTTAGAACGTTTTTCCATTGCCAACTATATTGAGGTTGATGATCAATACTTAATGGCATTCCATGTGAAGTTAGCTGCAAGTTAAATGGCTGACGCTTGCTAAAGTTAGCAGTAGCCTCAGACCCACGTGTAATGTTAACGGGAGGCTTACCGGAGGGTCGGCTGAAGAAGCGGCTTTTAGCAGCCTGCCGGAAACGACTAGTCTCCGGGTTTGAGTCGCTGCTGTGTCCCTTCTTCCATCGCTTTAGTTTCGTCCCAGCCCCAGATCGAAGTTTCCCCGATTTGACCATTTTCGGGGTTGAAAATAATCACGATACCCCAAACTGTGTGCAGCTCCAGATGACGCTGTCGCATACCAAATGACGTCACGGGTGTCCTCGCGTGTCCGACCTGCTCTTGTTGTTGTGTTGCCAATAGATGGCGCCGTTCAGTAAAGGATCATCTAAACAGCACACTCAATAATAAACATTACATATAATAAACAGTGAAAACGATACAAAAAGGCTACAACATTTTTTAAATCTTGCTATTTTTTGTTCTCCATCTGACTGACTTTCTGTTGCTTGTTTTTCGTTTTAAATAATATAAATATTTCCCCATCACGTTTTGTAAAACATCCTTGTCATTAAAATAAAGGGATTGAAAGCAGCACTATGACAAATGTCTGTTCTTCCTCTGGTAAAATGTGTGATTTGTGACCCCATAAACAGATCCATTTCTACACTTCTTCACATCAAAATGTACGGCCTTGATCCTGAGGTTTAAACAGTTTGGCCACCTTTTTCTTCTTATAATGTCATTTGTTGTTTGAAGGATTGACAGATTAGTAACCAGACTGCACAGCAACAGGGGAAAATGAATATGATGCCCCAGATCTACCTTGGGATCAATGCTCTGGGATAAGTTACAACTTTAGAGACTTGTGATGCATTAATAATCATGAAAGCAGAGAATGATTTTAAATTCACAATATTTATTGATAAGTTATTCAAGTACAGTGAGCATCATATTTTACACAAATGTCAGTATTTTGTTTGGAGGGATGAAATAAAAAACAAACCTGATCATCTCTTATTACCTTTTAGAAAGGTGCCTTCATACATTCTGTGTCTTTAACAAAAATATACAGTTTTGAATTGAAAATAAAGTGTGCACATTGTATCAGAACCCTACAACACATATGGAAACTGATATTTACATGTTTCTGTTTGTCCAAAATGTTCTGCCGTCCTTCCTCTACTTCTCTAATAGCATGACAGAAATCTTTAAAAATAGAAAAGAAGAAGGGGATTGTATTTCCCTTATTTGGACCCTGGCCACAGTCAAACAGTATTCAGTTTAAGCACAATTACAAACACACCTGACAAGAGTTGGGACCATGTAAACAACAGAACTGAGTTGATGTCCACACGAACAGAGAAACAGACAGTGAGACAAACAGACAGACAGATCGTGGAATGTGCATCCTAGGACACTACTTTTAATCTAAAGTGTTTCAGTGCTCTTCAATATTCTTACTTGATTTGGAAAAAGGAAAAAATACAAAAAGGAGCAATATAAAAGCAATATTTCTTATATAAAAATGTACACAAAATTCCAAAGCAGTGCCAACTGGAAAATGATTCAAATCCCTACTCCTATTCCTGCCCCCCTCTCTGGCACGTCCTTTATTATTTTCTTTTTATTGTAGCCCACTCACTCACTCACTCAGAGTCCTCAATTAGCTATGACTGGAGGGTTCATGTTGACGATCACTTGGACCACAAAGTCCTTCTGGATCTTGGCGTCTTGAAGGCGAGTCTTGTCAGTCAGGATCTTCCCAGAAAAGAACCACCTCTGGCGGGTCACAGCGATATCTTCCTCCACTTCCAATTGTTTCTTTAGCTCAGCGATGGAGTCGGCCATGCTGGCTGTCAGACGCACATCCTGTCCTAAGAATACCACAAGGTATAAAAGGGTTGACACATATATCTAAAGAGGCACTGAAAAGCTATGAATTATAAATCAGTCTCTAGCCAAGATGTGCTGAAATGTCATATGTATGTAAGCTGCATAGCATGTAGTTCGGTATATTTAGAGGTCATAATATACAGTGTATTTAAATTTAGGTCATACTCTTGGTTTCTTACCTGATGACAATCGCACCCGCAGCTGGAACTCTTCTCTGCATGGAGCGGGTTGAGCTTGTTTTTGTGAGGGGTCAGAGACTTTGCACTCACTGGACGTTTCAGAGATGAGGTTGGCAGGTGGGGCTAAGGTGTAGGCAGGGAGCTGGTAGCGGTTTCCCAGTTCATCGTAACTCTCTGTGAGAGAGCCTGCAGAGGGAAAAATGGACAACATAAATCACCAAAAATCTTTTTATGAGTAACATCAACACATTTTAACCTGATACCCTTTTCTACTTCAATAAACCACAGGACGTACTGTATGTTGCCATGACATCTACATTATGTTAACTAACATCACTTTTACATAAACAACACCAATGTCCTTGAACTAAAAGCATAAAAGCAAATAAATGTTTTTTTTCATTTAACTCTGCCGTTGCTTTTTGTGCACCAATCCATTCAGAGTGGTCACGCAGCACTGGGACTATTATGTAACTATTACAACAGTAATCTCTGGACAACTGATGCATGGGATTCAGGAAATTATCCTTTGACATTTTGAGAATTACTAGACTGAGTGTATGCATCTGAGCTGGAGGTTCCAGGACATGTACGGCTTATTACAATTAATAGCTGGATAAAGAACATTTCTACCTCTGAAAGGCCAAGTGTGCATGTGCGAGTGGTTTCATACCATGTGGCAGAGTAATGCAGGCTCCATCCACTATAGCCTGTGCTAGCTCCAGGTCATTGCACTCTGCAGCAAGGGCGGCTGCTCTGAGTGCGTCCCAGATCTCTTTCCTTCCATCGAAGGCAGGAGCCGTATCCCAAAACTCATCCCTCTTACTCCTCAACTGGCCCTCGGTCATAGGGTACTCACTCTTCCACTTTGGACGCTCCTTCTTAAGGGGCTCATTGCGTCCTGAAAGAAAATATAAGACTGATTTGAAATCTGATCATAAGACAGAGCTCATATTTTATCAGAGCCATGTTCTGTTGGATAGTTATCCTAAAACACGTTTAGTTTTTAAAAAGGTGCCAGAAACAACAGTAACTATCTGCATCCAAAGAAAAAATGTCCATTGCTATAACAGTTACTGTACAACAGATCAAAAGGCAGTGAAACCAAGTATCAGGAAGTGTAGCTCTGATAAATCAGATTAGTTATTAGATGGATGCCAGTTTGACTCAGGACATTTTTAAATGCTTTGAATGTTGTATAACTTTATTATGTTATGTACAATTGGTCATGTTAATTCCATTGAGGTCAGATAAGGACAAAAAGGCTCTTCCTAAGAATCTTTCACTGTGATCTTTAGCGTTTTGGTCCACGCTGGCATACGTTACATCCACTGTACCAGCATACAAAGAAAGTCAATTTTATTCAGAAAGAAAGAGAAAAAAAAGTGATTATTTATGGTACTGTGGATTACTGACGTGGCTGGTAACGAGAATGTGCATGTGCACTGCCATGCACTCACATTGACAAGCACACATCAGTGGATTATAGGCAGTAATCAGGTTCTACATAACAGGATTTATCTGTACCCATCCCATAAGGCATTGGTTGGAGAGATGAGCACTCTCTGGCCAATGAAAGCACGGAAAAAGACCTAAGTCGTAAACAACAAGCACACGGAAATATAAAAACAAAGCGTTTACAAATCGATCATGATTTCATAACTTCTGCAAAGTAGGCTTTACTTTGTTCAAATATATGTTCTGATGCTAAATGTTGCATAACAAGAATACAAGTCTACATTTGTCCAATAAGTTAGATATGAGTTGCCATTCCCATCACCAAATATGCACAGATTTAAATAATGTTGTGTCATTAACAATACAGGCCACCATATGAAGGTAAAAGTGACAACATGATGTTTAGAGATGATCTTTTTTCTCAGTTTTAAGCCATAATTACAAGAAAAGAAACTGCAGTAGAGATTATGCTCTATATTCATCTGATCCCGTGTTATTAATATTACATAATTGCATTAACATGGGTCTTAGCCTACATGTCTTTTAGCTAAGAGGGTTATTGGGATATTTTTAAGTCATGACCCCATAGCACATCACACACCAAACAAGACATGTTTGATTTCAGCATACATAACATATCTTTACTGCTAGTCCCTTTTTGGTTTGTGCTTATTATGAAACGGATGTTTAATCAGTGATGACAACCTGCAATATTTGAAGAATGTTTTACCAACCTCCTTGCTATAGGAATTAAGTAAACATGACTGTAAGTGTACAGTAACAGAGAGCTTTGACAGCTGTAAGCCTAGCTACCTCGACCTTAAGGTGAGTGAGTTTTCTTCAAGGTTAAACATTTGTGACGGATGGAAAACTAAACTAAAATATACCAAACAGGCATTGGTTAACTTTTTTAATTACCACTAATACAACTTAGTTAGTTAATATTCAAAAGTATGATCTAAATGTAGTTATTTTCTCTTACAACCAGTAATCAATTGTCTAAAAAATGAAAAAAAGTGAAAAATATTTATCCAGTTTCAAAAGGCCAAGGTGAGGCTTTAAAGGTCTTGTTTGTCGAATTCCCAAAGATAATCATTTTTAATGTTGACATAAAAAAGCAAGACATATTACTTTAACAAAGAATTGATCATCCAAATAGTTGGTAAGATTAGTTTTCTTTTGATTGACTAGTTGTTTAAACATATTGAATATTGAAAAATATATATTAACTCAGAAGCATGAACAAGCATCTCATCTGAACCGCATACCTCTTTCAGTCAGAGGCAGCAAGGTGGAGTTTATCAACTACTGTTATGACTTCTTTCTCTTTTTAATGTCATTTTTAGCCTTGTGTTCTTTTTTCATCCACAGCAAACATTGCCTGTAACCCTCAAAACAATAATACAAAAACAAAAGCATCAACAGTGCATACAATCTTGAACTCAACATACACAAAACCTTCTGGGAGAAATCATGGCGAAGCACAGTGTAAAACCACCGCTAACATGAAAACATGAAGGCATTTCTTTCAGGCCACACACAAATCTATACTTACTTTTCAGCAAAATCCTAAAGGGTGTGTTTGGAGTGTGATAGTAGTCATATTCCCTGGAGTTTGGTACTCCCATAGCTGTTCTTACTCTGAGCTTTGATGCGAGTCAGGTAAAAGTCTGCATTAATGCCCTAAAGACGCCAACCAAGAAGAACCAGCTTGTTGCGGATCAACTGAAGAGACAACAACCTGCTTTGCCACAATGAGCAAACTCTAAATAAGAGCTCAGTTTTCTGTTGTGGCAACTGCCCAGTTACTTAATGACCACACTACCTTTCACTTATATCCCTCCCAACAACATGCAACCTCAAAATATCCCAGGATCAGTTAATGGAAAGAGGTAAAGTTGAGTGTCCTAGACAGAAGGTAGCTTCTTTACACAAGAGGCCTAATCCTATCAGCTCTATTTAGAGGATAGAAATACCCAAAGCAACATGCTAAACCTATTAAAAAACTATAAACCCTGTCAGTCTGTTAAAGTCTGAAGGTGAAGCTAGCGTTCGGGCTCAACATGTGATGGTTTATTGTTCATTGATGCTACTATAGTTTAATGCAAATATTTATTTCAATGGCTGTCTGTCCACCAAGAAAAAGCCAAGCAGTTCATTACTGGAGCCTACTGTGGTTGCATCTCACAAATATAAAAGTCTTTGAACATGATCTGTGAGGGAATATATTTTTCAGCAGGACATCAAATGGCAAATCATACACTAAGTAGGTCAAACTTTGAAAACTCTGTGTGCAGGCCACTGCTACTGTTGCTCCATACATAATGCATGACAATCCAGTTGAGTGCACAGACGTTTTTTCCACAAGGAATGGATTGACCAGTGTTTATATAAAACACTGTCGTTTCAGCGCAGCAGAGATTAGACACATGACTAAGCCATGAGGCCTGAAACATTTAACACCTGAGACAGTAAGCTCTCAGACTGATGAAGACGTCAATGCAACAAGGGTGTAGTTGGGAATCCAACCCCCAACCTGCATTTTATCACAAATGCATAAATTGTTAATGATTCGTCTTCTCATAAAAATTGCAGCATTGTGCTGGTTCAGACAAAGTGATTGATATCATAATGTGTCTGATGTATTCCAAAGAAGTCTGATGTGTAACTTGCATTTTAATACTTCATAAAAGAAGCAATTGACACTAAGCTATAATAATATAACAATTGGATTTAATTAAACAGTGTTGGTATTTCGAGAATATTTGCAGGCTGTCTCAAACTAATATTATCACCACCTTTCATCTCACTTCTAACAGCACTCTCTATTCACAGCTTCTGGTTTAATAATATTTAATAATAACTTTGTGTTTCTTATGCATTCACACAAATCTTAAGTTAGGCCTTTATGAAACTGACAGGCTGAAATGAGGTCCAAATGTGTTCCAGCTTCTTACCTCCACGTTTTTTGCTTCTTGTTGAGCTTCGGGCACTCCCTTGTCCATCCATCCTACTCCTGCCCACACAGCCTCCCATCACCGTCCCTTCAATAAACATTAAAAAAAATATATATCCTCAGTATCTACATTTGCTGTAAATGCTTTAAACATGTGATCAAGTGCGATACAAAGCAGTTGATAATCATTTTGAATCAGGTGCCTATATATAGAGCATCATCAGGGAATAATGACAGCTCAGCACTCCTTGTTCCTGTGAGGTCAGACAACCTGCGATGTTTACGTCACGTGTACTGCCAGCTGACAGGGGGCAAGAGCTTGGACCTAATGTCGCCGTTGCTCTGACTTTCCATTTCCATTGCAATGTAGGGTACTATTACAATTTAGGTAACCTTTTTGTAATTTATCATGTAGGCTATTACGATTGGAGTTATTTGGTAGGCTTCTTAACCACATGCGTTATGCTATGTCAGTATCTTTTTTTATAAGTATGTAAATCATTTTGCCTACCGGAAATCCAGTCTGCTAAATTATGCATTCGTCTGCAGTTGGCGTGCCACATCCAAACTTGCTTCCAAGTGAAGTTATCAGCCTGATGCAACGATCAGCAGGAGATGCGAGGCAATGGTTTGACAGTAGACTGAGGGCAGCTGACGGGCTAGGGACCAGTCAGGCCCTTCAGAGCCTCAGGAAAATCTTAACAGCTTCCTTAAAAAATAAAAAATAACAAAACCAGCCATCAATTTCCCTTTTTATCCCCGGGAAAAAAAATGAATGCAGATCACCCGCACAATCCGTTGGCACTGATCTAGAATAAATCCTTGTCAGCACGCATGCGCAGTTTAGACGAATTATGTTCTACTGCTTTACCTCTGAGCTTCAAACTCATCAAAATAAAAGCGGAAACTGATAAATGACCCCTTCAGAAAAGCAAAGGAAAATAATTGGAATTTTTTTTTGGGAGAAAATAAAAACTGCCATTAGATTAAGTTGGGTGATATCAAGACATTTAAATAAATGTTAGGAGTTATTGAGCAATTAATCAATCAATCAAGTTTAGAAACAAATGTTTTGTCAGAGCTTTTAGTCTGAAATGCAAGGCGGAAGTATTTGTCATGGTGTGATTATCAATGTTAAACTACGTGTCTTTACCTTACACACAGAATACATTTTCCCCTTTTTTTAATTAAATAATATCAGGAATTTGCAGTTATTTACTTTATGTTCCCAGTGCATATCTGTTTACAGTCCACAACAGTATAATATTACAAAATGGACTATTAACTGTACAGTGTTTAATTTTACATTCTGTTTTATTTTAGTTTATTTTACAAATGCACACTTTCCTTAACCACTAATTAGCTACAGTTCTTGAATTTCATTTTTCTTTCTATGTATTAATTGTATGTTGCATTGTTGGGGAGCCTTGGACTGCACTTTTGTATCTTTTGTACATATGTCAGCAAAGACTTTGATGGATATTTTTGCACCACATAAATTATGCTTAGCCAAAACTTGGGCTGGCCATTATAATTCAACACCAAGCATTCATAGTAGCATGTCACACTGAGCGCCCATGCAATCACAACCATTTAACTCTAACATATGCAGGTACAGTAGAAGAAAGAGTCCAAATAAATGAACAGTGTTCATTTTACCTATAACATATAAAAGCTATTGTTTGTTAGGAAACATCTAAACACATGTTTTTTCCTTATTATTTAATAATAATGTTTATATGTTTAGATTAAGTGACACTAATGTGTCACTTAATTTTATCCCTGAAACACACTGTACAATTTCTGTCCAACCTTGACATGTTGAACACTGACATCTGCTGGAGTGAATACTGACAGGTCTGTGTGTACGTGTGTGTAGTCTGTTTCAGACAGAGTGGGGGATGTGACGAGTGGTGGCAGCGTGAAGAGGGTTGGAAACCAGCTAAAATCTGTTACCCTCCCTTAATCTTTTGTCCCTTTATCTGCCATCTCTTTCTGTTGCCTCAAACCTGTAACTGACAAGCACACCATTCATGTTCTGATTGCCTGCTCTATCAAAGGCATTACATACAAAATATGATATCATGTATTTTTCTTGGAATCATTTTAATGCTAGCTGGATTTTGCTCCATTAGGAGGGGAACATTTTTATGTCTCCTCTCTTCATTTGTTTCTTATCGGTGTGTATCCTTACTGCTCGTTTCTGTTCTAACATATTCATATGAATCTGCATAAAAAATCTGCATCTCAAAAATCCCCCTCTACCAGCAGCATGTATGTGGGTCTGTCTGTGTAAGCAACAGTGTGACATAACTCCTGAGCTGTAGTTTGTTTGTTCATTTTAAAATGCAATGTCCATGTTAAATAATATCGGAATATTCAATGCGACACATTGTTTAAGTAAAGCAATTTATAAAGATTGATTAACTTACGATACAAAATACAGATAAATAATACATTTTCTTGGTTCTGCAGTATTTACAGTGCTTAGAGTCAAGAAAGACCTGTTTGTGAAACCTGTTGGAGACTAAACCATCCATGATACCTTGCCCCTTTACTTGTAGAAAAATGTAGACTGTCAAATCATGAGCAATGCCACTGTAAGTTTATGAGGTATTGGAGGTTGATATTATCCCATTTCTTCAGCTGTGTGAAGCCACCATGCAAGGACCCTTTAAGCCAACCAGTCAGATAACCACAGTGTACATAGCAAAGACTGCTGAAAATAGGCTCCAAGGATACCCCATTAGAGTCTCTCATACAGGTATTAAGTCCTTCTTAACTGGGAATGCCTCCCATGTCAAACCGTCCCCAGGTGGGGTGTGTCCAGAGGGAAGGAGAACCCGTGTGAGCCAGTGACTGATGACAAAGATAAAGCAGAACATGTTACAAGAAGAGCAAGGCTAAGTTGATGATTGATGATGCATGAATTTCTTAACAGAAAATCCTTATAGGGGACACACACCTTCTCTTCTGCACACCAAAGAAGACTTTCCAGTTATTTAGCCTTCCATAGTCAAAAGGGTTTTTGTAAATCTGGCAGAGAGAACATTTACAAAAGAATTGTTTGTTTTAATAGGAGGTTTTTGACGACGATTTAAAATAAATCCCCCAACTTATCCCAACCTAAATGTTTTTCATAAATAATCATGCTGACCCGTCCTCGACTTTCCATTCGTTCTTTTTCTCTGCTGTTAAGGTGTCTTTCGATGCTGGTCTCTCCTCTGGATATGAGGACTGCATGCCAACAGGTCAGAGCTCCCAGGGCCACAGCCACAGTGCTAAAACAACAAATAACGTTTTATTTGATACTCTGCCAGACAATACTAGACAACTTCCATGTCACAATATAAACTACTGACTGTTAACACTGTATTTCTTTCAGTGTGAACTTCATACACAGTTCTTGCTTTGAATTTGTTAGTATGAACTTGTACTAGATGGCATTGTCCTATGTTAACAAGTGTCCAAATAAAATGCAGATTTTACCTGGTAAGCACCCACATATAGATGATGCTCTTATTAATCATCTTATCCTTAAAGGTGTAAGGAGGTGCAGCTGTTTGATAGTTGGTCTTGAGAAAAATGCAAAAGGGGACATATTACATAATTAAAAGATAATAACAACACATAAGCTTATTTATAAATCCTCTATGTGTACTTTGAGATTCTACCTGGCCAGGTGGGAGAAGCCCTATGAGAACTCCCATCCCTGTCACTGGTACCCCCGGCTTTTCCACATCCATATGTTTAAAGCGCTAATGGAACAGCCCGCATACACAAACCCAAGTGTTAAAGACAGAAACAGGGCAGTGTTAATAAGGAACAGTGAAGCCCCGCAGAGAAAGACACCAGGCATGGAGGAAAAATAACAGACCTATACCGAATACCTAACAATGATTGCAAGGGCAAAACCCTGATCAGGCCAACAATGCGAGTGTGAGCATCTTACCTCAATAGCATTGTATGCATCCAGGAACAAGTTTCTGCCACTGATGCTACAATAAACACATCCCAAGGTCATGAAGAGGCAGAAGTTGAAGAAGTAACGGTGGTTTAAATAACCCACACAGTTATTCAACCAGGCTGAGATGGGGACATTAGGGAAAAACCACAATCCATTCGTTATCATATAAAATAAAGAAAATTGAGATAATGTTAGCACAAAGGATACGACAATGATGGTCCATTCGCAGAATACATCTGCAAAGGCAAAAGAAAGTATTCAGTCAGAAACGTATAGACAATAATTTTTCTTGCTTAACATGAGGAAATAAACAATTTCTCTAAATATTGTATAAATCACAAAATATGTGAAAATATCTAAATAAAGTAGCTTTTGGTGGTCAAAGAAATGATCCAAATTGACTCACCGGTTACAGATACCACAGTGATGTGTTCTTGCTGGTTTGGGAATGATGCATTTTTTGCAGACTGCCACAAACGGATGGTCATTTTTTACCTATTTCAAAAGATATATATTTTTTGCATTACTTATTCAAGCATAATTCAGGACCAGATTAGTGGAGCTACATGTAGAAAAGTGTTGTCAAGATCTTACTGTAGGTGGGTATCCAGGGGCAGTCATGGTGGCTTTGTAGTAATTAAAAACAATCATGACAAGGTTCCAGTGTCCATAGCAAACGTGCCAAGTAATCCATGCTGTGGAGTATGTGCGGAAGACCATAGGCAGTAGGATCAGGTAGGCTATTGCCAAGATGGAGCTGGTCAGTACCACCACGAGAAAAACAAATACCTGTAGTACAAAGAAAGGGGACACCCACAGAAAACCTTCTTGAGAAAAAAACTTGAAAATCTTGAAAAACTAATGAAAGGACGCAGACAAACACACACTCACCGTGCCAAACCAGCGTGTGACATAATCCACGGCCCAAAACACTGGCTCAAAGACTGAGTCGAAAACCACATCTGAGTTTGTGAAGGAGTTAAAGTAAAATGACTGCACTAGCAATCTGATGTAAGCCCATATTTCCCTACTCCACAGTGGCAGTGTGTTTCTTCTTCTCTTGGTACATGTCCGTAACCGCACACACCGCAGCAGGTGGAATGATGAGCTGGGACACCACCGCATTCTGCATTTGTAATATGCACACACCTGAAAATAAAATAAAGAAACTAATAAACAAAAAGATAACCAGATTTAGTTTAAATTAGTCAAATATAATAAATTGTATTTGAATAAATTGTAACACTAATTGCATGTAGCCATCAATAAATAAATGGACATGCAAAGTCATTTCAACTTGCAATCCAGTGTAGGATCTGTGTTATTTTACTGGGGTCATAACAAAGGAAGATACTATGTCAAAAAAGACTGAAGGGTTGCATTTATTATTGAATTACCTGTTTTCTGTTTTCTATTTTCTCGTGAAATCCATTTAATTGTTTGGTATATACCATACCATGTACAAAGTAGCCTAGTACAAATGATCTCTTGCAATGTGCAATTGTTTGAGAAACAATACTATACCAACAAATATTACCTTTAACTAAGCTTAAAGATCCTACTTAAAGTTTGACAAATGATTAACACACAACGTTAATAGATTATTGAAGTAGTTTCAGCTCTATGTATCTAATTCATCATACCATAACTTACCAAACCCTGAGCTTTCGAGCCTGAGAACTTTCCTTCGTTAGTTAAGTTGTTTTCAACACTCACCACATCTGTCTTTGCCACCTGACACTTTAAACTCATCAAATTAACGGTGTAGCTGCTGGATGAACAAACCAGAGCATTCGCTTGTGAATAAAATGGAAGTATAGCGGTAACAATACAAGCAATAATGAAAAGGGCTGGCTGCTAAAAATGCTAAAAGACTAGTTGCTTTACTGCATTCCAGCCAGGGTGGAGTCTGGGTTAGGTGGAGATGGGTGCAGTTACCTGAGGTGGGGTTGAGAGCGGCAGTGGTCTGAAGTAAAGTTGACTTAACTCAGCAGCAGCAATTCAGCTTCACACCATCAGGCAATGATATGTGCCAATGTATATTAAAAGACCATTACAAAGATACGTGCTAAGCTATCGTGACTTAAAACGATAACACATGACGTGACCATAATAAACATGGCTGTCAACCCTGTGAAAGGGTCCTAAGCCTCTAAAATCCCGTGTGTCTGGATGTCACAGTGTTTTCCTTAGCATACCCGACGCTGTGTGCTGCGTTATGATATCTAATAACATTGCGTATTTTTAGAGAGAATACTCACTGTTCTATGATGGCAAAAATCCTGCCGAAACCATCCCACCCGTTGTCATTTTTCCAAAAGGGAAGCAAAAATTGAATTATTGGCACACAAAAGAAGAACAGGATCAGGGACCTTCTGTGACAGTTAATAGATCCCAATCCAGAACCAGAGCAAGTGCGCCTGCGCCTGCGCCAGAATCACATCGAAAGGGATCATGGTAGTCCGAGTCCGGAAATGACATTCGATATGGATGGTTTCTACAACAATGTACAGTTCTGTTTCTACATTTCGTATAACCATATGAGTCTAAACCCGAAAAAATGTAAGTTGAAACCATTCATCCACCATAAGAACATAAATGTTACACCTTTTCTGTTATTTTGATTGTCAGACTTCTGGGATGTGTAGTTCTTTCACGCAGCTGGTCTGCTTGGATACACTTGCTTGCCATGTGGAGCCTGCAGCAGCGAGCGAGGATACCAACTTTCCAGCCTCTAAACTAGAGCTAGCTGTGTTGTGTTGACAGTCATAATGTCATTTTGTTTTAACTTTGAGGTTCCAGCACAAACAACCAGCCTGGACGGAGACGACGCAAATAAAGTGCAAAATGGAAAAAAAGAAACAGCTGCTAAATCTGTGAGTATCGTTCTCACCAACAATCTGTTCGAGGTTAAGTACTCAAAGTTGTAAGTTAGTGATGCAAATACTTATGCAAACCTGATGGCAAGGATTTTGTCAATAATTAAAAGAAATATAGAATAAGTGCCATGATCTGTGCATGCAGTGGCGTGGATACGTTTATGAGGGTTGGTGACAGTGGGGGGGAACAGGACCCTCGCACTAGGCTGAGATATGTGTCTTTTATTTTAATAAAAACTTTATTACTGTACAACATAAACAATGCATTCACATCTATAGCAATTCCAACGATAATAAAGGAAAAGGTTGTCATGGACAGGACCAACATTATACATTGAGAAGAGTCTTTAGAGTTTGTTAAGTTACAGTCCTTAAGATAGTGTTTACGCGTTGTAACTAGTAATACATTTTTTAAAATATATTTTTGACCTGGCAGATAAGAGCTCAGACTAAATACAAGGATTACATACTATTGATTTGGGGATTTATCCACAGACATATACAAACTATATAGTAAATAATGAAGTCATTTATATGATTCCAAATTAACAACAATGACAATTGAAATGATGTTAGGTCTGCATCCACTAGAGAGCATAGGTTGACCTGATTTTTGCCATGAGCCGTCACGTCACAGGGCTAAGGCTGACAACAATAGTCATTCATATCGATTGTATGATTAGTACACAAGTACCGAATTATTAGTGTAGTGTCTGAAATCGAAGGTCAGGTGAATGGAAACAATCTCATCTGTTGACTGTTGTATGGGACTTCATTAACATTTAGATGACCATTATACACATAATATTCTCTAAAGCATTAGCCAGTCTTAATTAGTGGTGCATATTTTTATAAAATATAGATCATAAGTTACTTATATAGTGTTGAATTCAAAGAAATAAGATAGATGGCCCATAGTATCATTGTAAACCAATTATCTTCTACTCAAACAGTATTTTTTAATTTTGTTTAAATTCAAGTTCTTACATTTGGCCTGACATTCATTTCACCAGCAGATGTCACATAAGCCAAGTTGAATGAAACTTGGAGTTAACTAATTTCCAACGTAGTTCTCAAAGCCTCGAAAAGCAGTGTTTCAACATCACAACTACTCATATTGGTTATAATGAATTGTTAGTGAGTAATTGTTGTATGTTAAATAACTTTTTAATATTTCATTTTAATAGTTTAAAGTACTGTTTAAAATAAAACGAACAGTGTTCATTTTGTTACTTCATTAACATACACCAACGCATACTTGACGAATACAATTCATTGGAAATGTCTGTGAAGACCATGGTCATCTTACTCCTGACATTCCTGTCCTATGAGTGTCTGCCTCCAGCCCACACAGCCTCATTGTATTTCTGATGTATATATCCGTACTGCCAAATGATATTTTTAACTTGAACCACATAACGTGTGCTATAGACATTTATTTCCTGCCCATGCATACTGCTTTCTATTTTCAGACGGAGGATGACATCAAACCAGCCGAGCCTTTGAAAGAAGCAGAAGAGCACCTTCCACTGTCTGACCCACAGTTCATCCTTAGGGATGCAGTCACTGAGTCAGTCACCATAGGAACACTCCCACCTCTTCACTTCCTCAACGAGACCGTTTTTGAAAAAACTGCCTCGGAGAGAGAGGACGGCGAGAAAATCCTCTCTCGCACTGCGGAGCAGAGGTCTGATCTTATCTCTGGCGTTTACGAAGGAGGACTGAAGGTCTGGGAGTGCACTTACGACCTTCTGGAGCTGATTGAGAAAGACGGAGAGACCTTCAGGGGGAAGGCGGTTTTGGATTTGGGCTGCGGTGCAGGGCTGTTGGGGATATTGGCTCTGCAGAGAGGAGCAAGGCAGGTCCACTTCCAAGATTATAACAGTACAGTTATTGAACAGCTCACTGTGCCAAATGTGATAATAAACTGCCAAGAGGAGGATGAAGTAGACAGTGACGATGACAAAGATGGGAGGGGCAAGGGCAAAATGAAGGAGGAAGATGGTTGCAAAAAGGAGGGGAAAGACAAAGAAGAGGAAAAAGATGGCCAGCCACCACCTAAGAAAAAAGGCACAGACCTATCCCAGCATCCATTTTTAGCCAAGTCTCGTTTTTTCTCCGGTGACTGGAATACATTTCTTGCTTTGGTTGAAAAGGAGGAGCCACAACCCAAATATGACCTTATATTCACCTCAGAGACTATCTACAACTCTGCATACTACCCATCGTTACACAAGACCCTCCACAAACTGCTGGCACCAGATGGAATGGTGTACCTCGCCACCAAGTCCCATTACTTTGGTGTGGGTGGTGGACTGCATCTGTTTGAGACATTTGTGGAGCAGAGGGGTATTTTCTCTTTGGATCACGTGTGGGATGGAGAAGAAGGACTTCAGAGACATGTAGTAGTCCTACGTTTTAAAAAGCAAAGGGCACTTGAATAAGAAAAGCAGCCTTCAGGTGTCAAATTCAGCTTTATTAGTGTAGTAACTGTTAAAGAAGAACTGTTTAATGCAAACACAAATAACAGGAAGTTATATGTTAGAGAAACCATTGTAAAACATTGTAAAGCTGTAATAAAATCTGCTGTCTCATTGCCTTTATGCTCTTTGGTTATCTATACTATCTTTCACTTCCTATATAGAAATTTGAATATGTCTGCCAGAAAGTGAAGTGCAGTTGAAAGGGGCTGTTACAGGTCTTTAGATGCATGGAGACGAAAGAAAGGAAATGGGCTCAGTGACCTTTGCAAGTGATTTCCCCAGTGTTCAAACAGCAGCATGAAAGCCAGGCTTGTTTCTGAAGTCTGGCGCAAAATGTCAATTGCAACTTATCCTTCCAGCCCAAGGATGTAGTTTGAAAGTGGATTCTAGAGTCACTGCACATCAATCAGTAGGACTCTATGGGGTCTCTGTACCTCGAATTCAAGTAACGGCTCCTCTTGCTGCTGTCTATTTTTTACCTTCAGTTAATGTCACCACGTATTTGGGTGTGCTCAATTGTTAAGCCGAAAGACATGACACATTACAATGAGTATATACATACAGGAAATATGTGCACATATTCATTAAAGTACAGGAAGGGAACTATGTTGTAATTTTTCCAACACCATGTCGATTCCCCTTTTTGTCCAGATCAAGGAAATCAGTTTAATAACTCCTGGCCGGGCTTTTTGTCTGAGGAAGTATGCCTGAAATTTAAACTTGTTTCTCGTATCTGAGGTGAATAGGGAAAGAGGATGAGGAAATCAGAGGGTTTTTACAGGGTCACTGAACAAAAACCTGTTTGATTATAACTATCAGCTGCTTGAACACAATCAGTATCACGTCCCTGTCATGTTGGCTGTGACCAGAGAACAAACAAAGTTATTTTAGGAAGGCTCTGTTATTGAAGACCTTTCAGACCTCACCTGAATGAATGATTCCAGCTAGACAAATAAATTGATCTCAGCATAAACACACCTATGACGCAAGTACACACTGCCCTTTAGATAAATAATAATCAGCAAACACTTTTTTTTTACTAGGAAACAACAGCTCAAAATGACACATTCATTTCAACACACACAGTGTGTGGATAGAATTTCCACTTACTTTTATGTAAATACACTGTAGTGTTAAAAATACTTTTTCATTCTTAGATGTACAAAACAACCGTGGCGGTTGGTGTTTGCATATGACCGGCCAGCAAACCTCCAGTGAGTCCGCTTCGTCATCGACTCTCATTTTGACAGCTGTTCATGGCCTGTGGGGGAATTCCTGGTTCCTCGAGTAGACACAGCCTTTCCCCTGCTTACTTTATGGGAACAGGGGGCAGGGCCAGTCAGATGGTTTTCCTCAGAAACTATTATGTGTTGATTCATTGTGAGGGGGCGTGCTGCTCACCACTCCCACTGTTTCCTTCTTACTGGGAAGTGACTGTAAGGCTTACCGAACAGAGGGAGCGTATGAAAAACAGATAAGAGGGGAGGGAGGGAGACTGATGGGTGATGTGAATGGTGGTGGTATTTAAGGTGATTGCTCTGAATGTCAGACACTATGCTGTATCCTTCCAGGGGACTTGGACGCCATGGGAATGTGAGCAGTACAAGCAGGTGGGATGGCTATGTTCATTCCATTTTTAGAGACATGCTGCTGATTCCACGCTTAAACATCCTCTTCTCAAGATGGGACTGCTGAAGATTGTTTAAGGCTTGAGGAACTGAGGAGATGTATTTTCTTATACATCCCAGAGCTAAGTTTCAGTGATTAACTGGGGTACGTATATAGGCAGATACTGATCAAATTATGGTCAATTAAATAACAAATACCAGGAAAATGTAATCTAAAGAATATCAGAAATGCTTACATGCTACCTTTCAACATATTTTAAGCTACAGTATAACTGTTTTATTTTGTAGAAAAGAGTACTTAGAAGAAATACCAACTTCCACATGTTTTAGCACTGATAACTTTTTTAACTAGTTCAGGCTCTAAGACTGAATTAAGTCTCTCGTACAGGAATTATACTCTAGTAATAGGCTGTAGAACCGGTTGTTACCCAGTCCAGCTACACGGAAAGATAGCAGTTTCCTGAACATTTTCAGGTGTGGCCTTCCTCAGAAAGTTCATTGTACTGTATTACACTTCCTTAAAATAATGTACATTCATACTGAATAAACCTGTGTGACTTAGATAACATTGTGAAATTATCTCATGGTACTGTCACTGTCAATATTGACTCGTAACTAGCCTTGAATGAGGTGTTTTTTGAGATGAAGAGATTCTCAATGGTTGATATCAAACAATCTTTAGAGGGTTCAAAGATACATTGAACCACTGTATATCAGTAATCCCATTGTCCCAAAGTTCTGTTTCCTGGGAGTGTACAGCCATAAATGATGATTCATTTCTCGTGTCAACAGAGCACTATCACAATGATATGATTCATTGCTTGCATCAGCTTAGTGGACATACTTTCATTTCAGCGGCAGAAAAGCATTTCCAGGAATACTTAGGTTAAAATGGTTGGATTTCCAAACGACCTTGAAACTCTACACAGGCTCTGCCTAACCAGCATTAGATCCATTCATTTATAACAACATTTTGGAGGTTTGTATTCCATTTTGTTTTTGTTTCCTTACTTAAACTTGTGCCATTTTATTAAAATATGTCTGTTTAAAATTACATATTGTACTACTAATGCAAATGCCGTATGATTCATCACTGTTTCCGATCAACTTCACTTGCCTCTTGCTCAATGTTCCAATGAAAGAAGCAGGTCTAATCATCACTGCGTTTCTTGAGAAAAAGGGAAGGTGACTCAACATCTAAGTATCTTAAATCCACTTCTATTGTTTATCACAGAGGTCTTATTAATGATATACAAGTTTATTTTGGATTTATTTGATTAAAATAAGGACAGTATACTCACAGTAGTTGAAAAGAGTATTGATGATGAACCATGTTGGATAAATGAGCATTCAAATTTCTTTCGCGGCTCCTGAGGACCAACCTTTAAGTGCTATACTATGAGAACTGAATTCCATAGATGGTGGCGTGTTCAGGTGTCATCTATGGGCTCAGTTCTTTTGGTATGGTACTAGTTTTCAGCCTTACTGCACAGCACGCTATAGAGCAGAAATCCTGAACAACAGAAAGCATATGAAATCATGTGTGTTTTAAAGTCGTTACAAAATACACAGAGTGTGTATTGGGTTTGATACGCATCACTTCTGTATGTATGATTGTATTCATTGTTACTTTTCTAATGGTATACTTCACCAGGAATACAAATGAACATGTTTGTAAATTACTGATCACAGATTATCAATTGTTTATTGTTAATAAAGTCAAATAAGTTAAATGATTTGAGTCTGTAATTTATTTACTCTCTGTAATGTATTGATGTTTTGTTTCAATTTTAAATCCTGCAACATTTAAATAACACAAAACCAAGCATGAGAGCATTTAAGGACAATTTTTAATCAGACCATGCCACATCAAAGCCATACATGTGACTCTTTTACACAGCTTATCCCAGCTCCAGTTCCATTAAAAGGGAGCCATGGTGATGGAAATCAGTAAGATTAGCTATAAACAATATGATATAGAGTCAACATGCTTTTCAATTAATATAAAATGGGACTCTTACATAATTACTAAAGACAGTATAATATACAAAACAGTATGGGGTTTGAGTACTTTTGAGACTTTTATAGGTCCCACTTATAGTTACACTGTCAAAAATGAAAATGAAAAACATATACCGGTATATTTTTTCAATTGTATTTGTATTTGAACATTACTTTTTGGGCGATAAAACCTCTTGGGCTAGAGTTGAGAACGTTTTACTTCAAGATATAGCTAGTTTTACATAAATAAAGAATATCAATACTTTTTCAAACACTTTAAATACCCATTTGGCCTCTGGAGAACTTTAAAGCCCAACCCTAAAATCATATCTGCTTACTGTTTGATCGAAAGTGTTTCAGCCAATCAAGATGTTCAACAAATCCATACAAACCGTAAAACCCATTTTGATTCGCCATTAGTAGCTGTCAATCAACTACGTCACGATCGTCATTCAACCAATGGGGAGGTGGTTTGTGTATAGGATGCGCAACAGGCTGTATCCCTGCTGTGCGCTCAGCGGTTTGAGTTTAAAATCGTTTTGTTCCGTCGGTAAACATTAGTTTTGTGAAGCCTTTATTATTTAGGGTGGTGTTGTTTATGTTGAACTAGGCGTAAATAGCAGCATATAACTGCATACTCTTTGTTGTGTATAGAAAACACAGATTTGTTCCGAGTCCGTGGCATGGATGAGGTACGGCCTACCAGTGGGGCTCCAGCCCACGGAATGGTGCCGATGTTTCCCCCTGGACTGCAGGCTATCTACGGGGAATGCCGGAGACTTTACCCCGAGCAAGCCAACCCGCTGCAAGTGACTGCCATTGTAAAATATTGGTAGGTGTTGTGTTGTTCTGACACATCTGGAGGCACTTAGTTTGTGGGACAACTTTATTTAGTGATGTCTGGACATTTAGCCAGTAGTTACCCTAGCTGCTAAGCTAATAGTTCAGCTAACTATGTCCAGGAACCCTACTGTACGAAACTGCTACTTTGTTACTGGGGAGTTGTATGATTCACCTATAGTAGCTTGAATAAAAACAACTTAGCTGTAACTGACTACTTTTGCACAAGTTATTGTCTCCTTTTGTCTTTACATATGTGTGATAAAGATAGTCCACTGACAATAACAATCACACATTTTCCCACAGGTTAGGTGGACCGGACCCGTTAGACTACATCAGTATGTATCGGAGTGCAGGCTGTCCAGCACAGGACATCCAGGAGCATTGGCACTATGTCAGCTTTGGACTCAGTGACCTGTACGGGGATAATCGGGTTCACGAGTAAGTACCCTAATGTAAATATTTGACTTCCTGTTGCACATGGGAGTTGGGGTCATTTTAACACATGCATTTTTGATCTGTTACATTTTACAATGCGAGCACTCTCTTTCGAAGTCACCAAATATTTGCCTGTCAAAAGCCCTTAAATAATACTACTACTAAGTCATGCATTGTGATATCCCCAACTCTCATGCATGAAATAAATAAGGACTGCTCCTGCTGTTTTTTTTACTCAAACTTGTTTTTGTTTCTTATTATGTGTCTTTATGTGTGTGTGTGTGTGTGTGTGTGTGTGTGTGTGTGTGTGTGTGTGTGTGTGTGTGTGTGTGTGTGTGTGTGTGTGTGTGTGTTAGATTCACAGGAGCAGACGGGCCCAGTGGGTTTGGTTTTGAGCTCACTTTTAGACTCAAAAGAGAGACGGGAGAGACGGCACCGCCGACCTGGCCTGCTGAACTGATGCAAGGGTTGGCCCGCTATGTGTTCCAGTCAGGTAAAAAACAAACGGTGTAGAGCATTGAATTCTTTTTTCACAGGCCAATTTTTGATCCATTGTTTAAAATGTCTACATTTTTATGTACACAATCACAGCGTTTTCCCCCCTTGACTTTTTTTTAGATGGACAAATACCTAGAACTCAGAGGCAGTTTTGACATTTTGCTGTTGATTATTTCCAAAACTGAAAGCAAGCAAATACGCGAAAGTACAGCCTTGCGATTTAAGCTAAACATTTAAAACGCCTAAAGTTTAAGCATTAGGAAAACGTACTACTGAATTTCTCCACAGGGATTAATAAAGGTACATGTTATCTTGTCTTATACCATATTTTGTGTCCTCATCAAAACAAAGGCAACTATTTAGATTTAATTTGTGAAATACTAATCACCAAACATTCTGTATGATTATGATAGCTGTGTTCAAAAAAAGTTATATGCTGTTCTTAGTTTATTTTAAAGCTATTAGTGAAATCAAACAAGAGGATTTCACACGTTAATTTTGGCGCTGGAAATGGAAATGTCATTATTTAGGCAGAGATGACAAATTAAGAGGTAATAAAAACATTGTCATTTCCTGCATTTTCACCCTTCACCTGGATAGTGTGTGACAAGCTAAGGTTTGAGTTATATATAGGGTTATTCTTTGTTAATGGTCTAGTAAATGATTTATCTGTGCAGGATTTGATAGAACAACTCTCTACGGCTGCAGTTGGCATGACTCCTTCTCACGTCTGAATGCGAAGAATGTGTTCTTTGTAAAGGCCGCTTGTAATTCCTGTGCTACATTCAAACACGCGAGAATAGAGGAGTGTGCTGCTGGCAGCCGGCTTAGGTTTAGCACACATTATTTGTATTTGCTGGAGCTCAGGGTATTGACAGGAAGTCTAATTTCCCCTTTCTCTCCCTTCACCATTTTAATAGGATTGTTTTCACCAATGGCAAAGACGGCTGTTGTAGTGTGTACATGTATGCTCTTTGTGTAATATGTATAGTCTGTTCTGCCAAGTTCTTTAATCCTTAAGTTGTGTATTATAATGTACATAAGAAAGTTTGGTTGAGAGGGGAAGGGGTTTAAAGGCTGTGAAAGAGAAGAAGGCTCCAGGCTCCCCTCTCCTCACCACCCAGCCCTTCTCCGTTATCCAGCTGGGGTCAATTTGCGCGTGGGTGGGCTGCTCTCCTGAGCTAAATGAATGCTGATTCCTGGCCATCTTCCCCCTTGCTTTTCTCCTGCAGCGAATCTAGACTGGGTGTTTGTTACCTCCCAAGCAGATAGATTCCTCAGATGGAAATGTAGTTTTGTGCTTTTTTGTGCCACATTTGGTAACCAAATGCTCTCTCTTCCATTGTTACTGCAACATCTTGTCATCAACGATTAAGTACCACCAGTTAATGAAAAAAAAGGAAGTTGGACTTCTTGGATTTGTGAAAAAGTGTATATTTTAAAACAATTTTAAGCATTTTTGGCCATACTTCAAAAAATTATAATTCTCCTTCATTCTCTCTCCTACAGAAAACACATTTTGTAGTGGCGACCACATATCGTGGCACAGTCCACTAGACAACAGTGAATCTCGTATCCAGCATATGTTGCTTACAGAGGACCCACAGATGCAACCAGTTCTGACTCCGTTTGGCACAGTGAGCTTTCTCCAGGTCAGTTCAAATGTGATATTCACGTAATTTAAGTATGCATAATAAAATTCAGTTTGTTCCGGTACATTCATAGACTTTGGAACCAAGAGTGTGTATACACTTATCTTGTTCTTTCTGTAGGTTTTATTAAATGAGTTAATTCCTTTTATGTGTAGCGTCAGTCCTATAGCAGCATGAGTCAGCATGTGGTAGTGTCTTTGTGTCAAGTCATATCAGCTGAATTCTTAAATGAATATATTATTATGAATGAGACTAAACACAGTGTGACATTTACTTAATATTACATAATAGTCGTACCAAATGAGAATAGAACATTTTGTGATTCTCGTATGTATATATTTTTAGTATCTTGCTGTAATATTAAGCTGTCTTTGGCTTTTTCTGCTGTAACAATGCAAATTTCCCCTCTGAGGGACTATTAAAGGTATTCTGATTCTGAAATACTCAAACAGCCACAGTACCTTATCTTGTGTAAATGTGTTTTTTTGGTTATTTTTATAATTTATAGGAATAAAGGCAGCAACAGTAGTAAGCAGTACTCAGAGTTACCTCCTGTCTCCTATAGATTGTGGGTGTCTGCACGGAGGAGCTACAGGCGGCCCAGCAGTGGAACGGCCAAGGTATCCTGGAGCTGATGAGGGGAGTCAGAGTGTGAGTAAAACAAAGTCCTGTTTATATTTTTTAAATGATACTTCACATGCTGGGCTATGTATTATTAGGTATGCTTTTATTTCGTTGCTCAACCTTGTTCATAAGTTATCGCTCAGAAGTCAGACCGAGTCAGGTTCATAATAATGTCAGTCGTAAAAAATCAAGTATGTGACGGGAATCAGGAAATATTTGCTGGCACATTTCTTTGGTTTATATTTTTTGTTTTTTGGAGGTTTGTGTTGGAAAAAATAGTTCACCAATTTTTCAACTCAAACCTTATATGAAACAGCTTCGACCAGACTTATTACCGTTGTATAGTATAATAATAATAATAATAATGATAATTATAGATTATAATTTCTCCTAAGTAATATTTAAAGTTCAATGCCACTCCAGTGTCCAAGTAACTATTGTATGGTGTCCAGTTTTTACTTGTTCATTTATTAACTTTGTGTGAATGATTGATGTTCTGTGACGCTAATGTTGATGGTGGTCCTGTGTACAGAGCCGGTGGCCCCTGGCTCATCACAGACATGAGGAGAGGGGAGACCATTTTTGACATTGATCCACACCTACAAGTAAGGTTTTTAAGCTCTGCACACTCCCCACATTGCACTGTATTACGTAAGATAAACTGCAATCCTATGTTCCCGGCTAGAAGCTATAAATGAATAACTTATAGTGTGAAACCATTGCCCTCTGCTGTTATATGGTGGGCAGGAGTTCAGATGATAAAGGAAACCGACTTTCTCTATAATATAAATAGATAGGGCAAGTCTTTTGTAGATCACAGTATTAACTGTATCGGCACGGAACCGTTAAAAATGTGTCCTGGATAACAGAGGCAAAGTGACCCTGACATCTACAAAGCATTTTAAATGCATAACTTTATAGAAAACGTTGGTTATTTGAACATACTGTAACTTTCACATCTCTTTTGACAGTATTTAGTGCCCCCTGTTGGCCCAGAATCCCTTTAGAGTGTCCTGAGAGAAAATGGTAACTATACGTGAGTGTTATGTGAGCTAGTGTTGATGATTGCGTACATTTCTTGCTTATCTAAGCAGGAGAGGGTGGACCAGGGTATTGAAACGGAGGGCTCTAACCTGAGTGGGGTCAGCGCCAAGTGTGTGTGGGACGATCTGAGTCGACCGCCAGAGGACGAAGAGGACAGCCGATCCATCTGTATTGGATCACAGCCCCGGAGGCTCTCAGAAAAAGGTATGAAGCTCTAATTAGGCCTGAGCAGATCCACGAGTACTTAACCAATCCGTGCACAGGGGTTCTGCTTTCATGCTGTCAGCAGTGCATGATGGGATAATTCCATGCTGATCTTTGTCTGTGTGTTGACAGACACAGAGCAGATCAGGGAGACCCTGAGAAAAGGCCTGGAGTTCAACACCAAGGCAGCGCTACCACCTATCAGCAGCCAGAGACAGAGCCACGACAGACCTCAGTGAGTGATCCTCCCACGCTCTAAAACACACACTGACATGACTCCAGCTCCGCACAAGGATAACTCCTGCCAACATATGCGGTGACTCACAACCTATGAAATCCAAACTGTTAGCACCATTGTTTCCTAGCTACCAGCATAATAAATTGGTTTGTGATTCATTTGTAGCCATTTTTGTGAGGAAGTCTTACGCATTGTAAGGTTACCGCTCCATGAAAGGAGTTTTGAAATCTGTTTTTGTACATTTCCCGTTACAGACAGTCACCAAAGAGCCATTCTCTCTCTCATTGAGGATTGAGCCATGATACACTTCCTTATGTTCCTGCTTTTTTGCCTTTCTCTCGCTCTTTCCTATTTGTTTCTTAGGAGTCGGAAGGACAGTTTGGAGAGCGAGAGTTCAGCAGCCATCGTTCCTCATGAGTTGGTCCGAACACGACAGTTGGAGAGCATCCATCTGAAATTCAACCAAGAATCGGGCACACTGCTGCCCCTCTGCCTGCGGTACTGCACCCCCTCTCTCACGCCCACACATCATAGCTCTCGGAATGCCCCCAAGATGGATTGATGAAAAAATAGGCTGTACATTCTCGTTGTGTGGGTGTGGCATTTAACAACAGAGAAAATTCAAGGATGACACTAGTTTTGTTGAAAGGGGCTTTCTGCAAGTCAGCTTCAAACTACTTTCACTTTGATGTCAGATAATAAGTCTCTTTACTGCTCACCCACCCAACAAGAAGTGTATCAAAATGCAGTATTTCTATAAGAACAAAGGTCATGATTTGCTTGAGTAAAACTGTAATTTCGGTGATCATGAACTGCCTTTTTATTGTACATTGGTATCACATAATCAATATATTCTCACCACGTCAGCAAACTTACATTTACGTTTGAAAGACTCTTTTTAATGTGTACAAACTAGTGGCTAATATTTTGAACATGAATGTATTTTTTGTACCCAATTATTTGATACTGACATGATTAGTTATGAAGTGTCTGTACATGTTGTTCCTACCAGTGAAGTTTAATCGTCGAATTTAAAATATCAGAATGGCTACACATGCAATAATACACTTTCAATGTTATAAGCTTGATACTGTCACATAGAGGAGTACTGTTTTTATGGCTTAAATAAAGGAAAACTCTCAAGCACCTACCCTGACATTTGTGTTTCATAAAGCTTTTTATGTATTCTGTTACAGGGGCCGGTTGCTCCATGGGAGACACTTCACGTACAAAAGCATCAACGGAGACACAGCCATCACATTTGTGTCAACTGGAGTTGAAGGAGCTTTTGCTACGGAAGAGCATCCTTATGCTGCTCATGGCCCCTGGCTTCAGGTATACACTCACACATTCGCACATAAACTCAAGGATTCCTTGTGGTGAGTTCATGTTTAATTAACGTGTTTGACCTTCGGTTCTCCCTGTACAGATATTGTTGACTGAAGAGTTTGTGGAGCAGATGCTGGGGGATTTACAGGAACTTAACACTCGTGAGGAGGCAAGTAAAAAATCCTGCATTTTAACTATTATTTTCTGTTTGTGTTTTGTTGATCGGCCTGTTTAACCCTTTATATTCTTTCTGTTGTGTAGACAAAGTTACCAAAGGAGTACAGTTGGCCAGAAAAGAAACTGAAGATCTCTGTCCTACCAGACTCTGTGTTTGATAATCCACTGCAGTGAGACAGAGACGCGTCATCACTAGAAACACCAGCAGACACACACTGCAGAGGGTCCATCATGAACAGGAGACCTCACAGACCATGCAGCGACCCTGAGCTGTCAGAAATGTTGTTCCCCTGTGGACGGCCAGAGACTGAAAATGATCTGAGGGAGGATCTAAACCCTTTTGCCTTTCTGCATTCTCAGACTAGCCTTACAGTTGACAACATTTCTCTTAGGCTTGAATACTTTTGAGAATGTCAAACCCGCCGGTCCAGATGGTTGAACTTTGAGAACAATCATTATAGGTGACACACTAGCTGTAGGGCAAAAACAGGATGATGTTCCCCCAGTAAGGCCTGCCACATCTGAGGTCCAAAATAAATGTCACAAATACAGTTGATACCGCTACCTGTGATCACCAGACATGCTGTCTCAGGGGATATCTGTTACAGTTTTATTTATTCCATTTGCCTTTAGAAAGGAAGGAAAATTCACATGTTTGAACAATCTTATCAGTGTTTCCTTTAACTGAGCTCGTGTGTATAGTATTGACAAATGCTGGCCATTTTTCTCTTATGTGTTTGTGGACATACCAAAGTTGTATCTGTTGGCAACTGCTGCCAATACTGTCTGTGTCAAATGTGTCATGATTTCTTAATAACATGGTGGACTGAACTAAGATTAACTAAAATTCCCTGCCTGTGACTTCCCGGCACAGGGGATCTTTTTTATCTCACATATTATGCATTAAAAAAAACAAATACATCAAGTCTGTTGTAAATGTTCAATTATCAGGAATCCGTTGTCACTGTCTTCTCAAGTGTTGTCTACAGTAGCCACATAAATATTTTGTTGTTTTTTGTTGTTGTAAGTAGGACCTGCTTGAAATTGAGAAAATTCCTCAGTGCCTTGTGTTGAAAATGACCACATGTACTCTGTTGACCTTTAATGCTGCCTACACTTAGATTGTTAAAGACAGTCATTTTCAATCAAGACTGCTGCGTTCAGTCTTTTGAGGTTCATTGCATTCCATTTCAACACTAAAACAGAGAAAAGACTACTTTTACTGAACAACTACTATTATACAACATGTCATGGCATCTTGTTTTTGTTTCCTTTTTTTTCAGAGTGAAAAATGTAAAGTTTAGACATTTTTGATATGGTATTTTGTAATTACTATCTCATGACTGAACTGCCTGATTGTAATCCCAAGTGCATTAAAGTGAGTAGGTATTTACACAAATAAAGCTGGAACACTAATGCAGAATTACAGAGGAGGCCAAAGTGGATTTTTTTCACAGTTTGATGGTGGTTGACATTTGCCCCTGTACAGGCTATGGGATACTCAACTTGCTCTGCCTGGGGCCCACTTCAGTCAAATGAAAGAGGGCCTTTCAAAACGTGAGACACATTCAAAAACAGAGTTAATAAGTACTAAAGCATTAGTAATGTTAAAACAAATATTTACTAAAGCGTTAGAGTTAAATTAAATGTCAATAACGTGTCTTATCAGATTGTGATTAAACCCTTTAGCTGGTGTTGCCCAAAACAGCTATACAGGTATAACCCATAGACTGTATATATAGATATATACAGTCTATGGTATAACCTGGTAACCAAAATGTCTTAATAGTGTATAACCATAAAGCATTATTTAACCCTTAACACAACTATCCATTTAAGTCATGGTTACACAATCACATGTAGCCAAACATATATTTCTGCTCAAAACAAAGACGTTCACAACCTTTAAACCACTAAATATTAATATTCTCCCTTATGCACTTTTACCCTGCTATAGAGCTCCTGCAGATGATGTCATATATGCTGGTCACGTGACGAGATACGACAGGGGCAGCCATTTTGGCAGTCATCGCGGCAGTAAATTGACAGGCACTGGCAGACTGTCAAGGATGGTGGATAACTGCTGTGCACCAGGTTGCACAAATAGGCGTGGGAAAAAGAAAGGTGTATCGTATTATCGCATTCCTAAAGACGCGGAGAGGAGGGAGAAGTGGATTGGAGCGATTAAAAGAGCCAGGAGCCTTCAGAAAAAGACTGAAAGATGGGACCCCCCGGCCGTTGGCTTTCGCTTATGCAGTGATCACTTCATATCAGGTGGGTGAAGGAATACAGTACAATGCTACAAAAAGTTTCTGGTCAGTTTAATTAAATTTAATTAGTTTAATTTAAGAAGTAGCACCCAGTTATTATAGCTAACGGACACTGTGATGTCCCTTTTTAACTCAACAAGTGTGGCTCTGGCGCAGCCTAGCCAGTTAGCAAGTTAGCTTGTAGCAAGCTAGTGGTAAACAAACCCGTGTTGAAATATTCCTTCTTATTTTGTAGGGAGAAAGAGTGATAATCCGTTGAGTCCGGATTTTATCCCCTCAATTTTCGATTACCTTCCATCTCCAGAGAAGAGGAGACATAAAACGAGACTGGAGGTTTTTAACAGAAGGCAGAAGGCTAAACTGCACAAAGTAGAGCAGGCAAAGATATCTGCAAAAAGCTAAAGATAAAATCCAAGCTAAAAAACATGCTAACGTGACACTTCCGTAGCTAGCCAAGCTAATAAACAAACAATGCTAACGTGACACTGCCTATCAAACTGGAATAATTTAATACTTACCCTTGCAGTGATGATGCCGAAGTTTTTGGATGTAAGACTCCACAGTTGAATGTTGTTTACGAAGCCGGACTGACACCATTTGTAAGCCTCCAAGCTTTTGTACGCTCTGAGGGAGTCTCCTGAGTACACTGATGGAAAGCTTACAAGATAGCTGTGGATGTCTGCGTAGCGCAAGTCGGGTACATCGTCTTCAGAGCAGGAGGTTATGCTCTTGAAAAGCACACCGGGTGAATTATATGGGTCGCTTATATTTAATCTCTCTAATTTTGTACTATAAAGCCGAATTTCACTTGAATTAAAATGAGAAGTATACTCGCTCGGTAAGAAAACACTGGCACCGGTGGTCATGTTGACTGCCAAAATGGTGGCTCCCAACCAAAAGTCACGTGACCGCAGGAGCTCTATGGGCCCCCGGCAGCCTCTGTCCGACCCAGCCTGGACTTCACTTTATTTTAGAAACGCGTTGAGCAAAGGACAGGCCCGTCGCGTTCAGGTAGGCATGGTAGGCAATTGCCTAGGGCCCCCGAGTAGGAGGAGGCCCCCCAAAGACGACAGGTTAAGATTTTTTTTTTTTTTTTTTTTTTTTTTTTTCAAAATTCAAAGAAAAGTCTGATACAAATGCAACATGAATCAAACAACATGCATACCAATAAGACAGGTCATGTATTCAACAGCAATGACGATTTTAAATAGCTTCATAATAATAAGCAGTCATCTGTATATGAAGGGCTCTGCTGCGACTGCGAGGGCAGCAACAGCGCCTCCCTAGAGCATGCGATGTCCGAAAAGCGCAACGACACATTGTAGTCGAAATACCCCAGCTCGAGGGGGCCCCCCTTTCCCATGCATTAGCGCGACAGCGTCAAGTGCAAGTGAAAAGTGAAAAATTAAAATGAAGCGAAATTATCTCTCCGGCAATCAAAAAAAGAAGAAGAAAAGGGAAGAGGAGCAGAAAAGAAAACAAGACACCGGTAAGTAGAATATACACAATCAACATGAAAATTGTGCCAGGCAGGGTATACCATATTTTGCTAGAGTAGCGAGGTTGTAACGACGACTAGCTAGGAACCAGTGGTTTGGCATGCTAGCATGCTAACCAAACTTAAACTGCTACCTTTGACTTCACTATAAGTTCATAACGTTATCAGCTGGCCAAATTGATCAACGATTAATTCCTCTTAATATCCTAAATAAACTTCACATATGTTTTCAGTCGTTAGAGCCTTGAGACAACCAGTGAAATAGTTATTCCTGTAGTAGCTAGCTATTTAATAGGAGATTAACATGGGAGTTTACAATAATTTTGCTAGAATACCATTGGGTTGATTTACTTACTTTATTTACATTTTAACGGTTAACATCCCGGCGCAGATCAGCCACATGAAGAAAACAGCCACTTTAGTGTCAATTAATCCTTTTCTAAACCTATTCTGCTGTTTGTTGTTGTTGGTCTCCATGATAGCTGTAAATACCACTGGACCACCGTTAAAAACTGTACCGATAGCTTTGAGCTTTTTCTATGGGACACAGACAGTACACAGACACACACAGACACACCACGGGTGCGGGGATGGCGCTGTTGCCACTCACAGAATTGATTTCAGGAAAACAGCTCGTCTTAGTGACTGTATTTCTGTTTTCAAACCAGTGAAAACGGGATTATTGTAAGATTTTATTATTATTATTTTTTTTACTTTTTTTTGGTGAAGCAGTGCTTCACCTGTAGTCGTATAGAAACCGCCACTAAACCGCCTAGTAGGAACTGTGTGTAATGCTTTTAATATCTATTTCACCACAATTATCAGACTGTAAAATGATAGGATTTCAAAAGCATTTGAAAAATAACCAAGCTAATCATACAGTACTTATTCTTTCTCCAAGGGGCATTGCTGAAATTTCTTCATCCCGCTCTACCAAGTGTTGTCTCTGGTGCTACTGAAGGTAACGTTCTTTTCTACCTATTATTAGTGCCTTCTATCAACACACTTGATGTTATCAAAATGACTTTACATTTTTCTAATTCAAGTCATAGTTGTGTGTATTCATTCCACTTGCCCACAGAGTCTTCTGGACATTTCAAATATGTGGGACATTCACTAATGTTAATGAATAACTGAGTTGTTGAGATCAATGCATGCAAAATGTGCAATATAAATAAAAAGAATATTATTTATGTATTTATTTATTTTTGCACCAGGGCCATCAACATCGTCTTCGTCACATGTTTATGAGGAGGAGCAAGTGGAAGACAACATTGCGGCGTCCACACCACTTCCCAGCAGTGGTTCAACAGAAGGTGCATTAAGCCGCACAATTTCAACTTATCACCTATCATAGTGACCCAAAGTTATAGCAGCATGTGCTGTGAAAGTGTATTAAAATGACCATTTGCTATAAAGCGTTACACAAGTAGATCACCATACCTTAAGCATTTAGTTGTCGTACTTCACACATGAAACTGTGCCATGAATTAATTTGTAATTACATATTTTTCAGCAGTGCCATCAACTCCATCACGACTTGAGGAGGAGCAAGTGGAAGCATCCACACCACTTCCCAGCAGTGGTTCAACAGAAGGTGCATTAAGCCGCACAATTTCAACTTATCACCTAACACCCATGTGCTATGAAAGTGTATTAAAATGACCCTTTCTTTTTAAAGCATTATACAAGTAGATCACCATTCCCTAGTTGCTGTACTTACCACATGGCAATTGTGCTATAAATTAATTTGCAACTATATGTTTTCAACAGTGCCATCAACTCCATCTCCACTTCATGAGGAGGACAAAGAGGAAGATGACATTGACATGGCAGAGACCACCCCACCATCCAGAACTGGGGTACCTGTAGGTATTGCAAGCACCACATTAAGTGATGACCCAGGATGTTGGCCCAGTGTCCTAACAAGCAGTATGCGCTGTGAAATAGTCAAAAAAGGACCTGTGCAAATCATGGACATTGAATTCCCGCAAAACTTAGACAATCCTCCTCGAAGATTCACCAAGGACAGTTACAAAAGAACCATGAAAAATGGTGAGAATATACATCGATCGTGGCTGGTGTATTCCATCCACACAGATGGAGTGTTCTGTTTCCCTTGTACTGTTTTCGGGAAGCGTGAGCGTGACAATGCCTTAACGACCTGTGGCTACGGTGGATGGAAGAACCTTTCCTATCGCCTAAAAAAACACGAGTGCACAAAGGTGCACTGTGACAATGTGAAAAAGTGGCACGACCTTCAGAGGAGACTGCAAACCAGTACACTGATTGATCAAAGACAGATGGAGTTGATGCAACTTGAAGTTGAACACTGGAAAGGCGTGATTCGGAGAGTGATTGCCATAGTTTCCCATCTGGCAGAACGCAACCAGGCTTTGAGAGGAACTACCAGTACCGTGTATGATCGCCACAGGGAGGAGGTGTCTGCTTCATGATTAACAACAACTGGTGCTCAGATGTGGAGATCATTTCTTCGGACTGTTCTCCCAGCCTAGAGCACATCATGATCGGATGCCGGCCTTTTTATCTGCCGAGGGAGTTCACATCTGTGGTTCTAACAGCAGTGTATGTTCCGCCGCACGCTGACAACAACACAGCGCTGGAGGAGCTGTATGGGATTATCGACAGGACAGAGACTTCTCGGCCAGAGGCCGCATTTATTGTGGCCGGGGATTTTAACAGAGCCAACATGAAGAAAGTCCTGCCGAAATACTATCAGCACGTCAGCTGCCCCACGCGCGGTGGAAATACACTGGACCATGTTTACACTCCTTTCCGGCATGGATATAAAGCCCTCCCCCCGCCCCCCCTTCGGCAAGTCAGACCACATATCTCTTCTTCTGCTCCCCGTTTACCGGCAGAGACTGAAGAGGGACCGACCTGTGACAAGGACAGTGCAGCGTTGGTCCGAGCAGTCTGACTCTGCTCTCCGCCACTGCTTTGGCATCACGGAGTGGTGTGTGTTTGAGGAGGACGATATAAACACACACACTGACGCGGTCATTTGCTACATCGGCAAATGCATCGATGACGTTGTGCCGCGGATTACTGTACGGACATTCCCAAATGAGAAGCCCTGGATAAACGGCGAGGTCCGAGCTAAACTTAAAGCACGGGCCATCGCGCACAGCGGCGGTGATTTGGATGAGTACAGGAATTCCAGGTATGCACTCCGGAGAGCTATTAGCAGTGCGAAAAGACAATACAGGGACAAGGTGGAGTCGAACTACAAGGGCTCCAACGCCAGAAATATGTGGTCTGGACTAAAAACAATAACAGACTACAAAAGGACAACGAGTGGTGCTGAGGAAGTGTCTGCATCTCTCTCCCAGATGAACTGAACACATTTTATGCACGCTTTGAGAAGCCCCCGGCTGTGGAGGCACAAAAGGCCCAGGATCCCTGCTCACTGGTTTTAACCAGTGCAGATGTGTGTAGATCTCTGAAAAGGATCAACACACACAGGGCTCCAGGACCTGATGGCATCCCTGGCCGTGCTCTCAAGGTGTGTGCAGTTCAGCTGGCAGATGTGTTCACAGACATTTTCAATAGGTCACTGCTCCAGTCTGTAGTCCCCACTTGTTTTAAAGAGTCCATCATTGTCCCTGTCCCCAAAAAGACAAAACCCATCTGCCTCAATGACTACCGCCCAGTTGCACTCACCTCCATCATCATGAAGTGCTTTGAGCGGTTAGTCAAAACTTTTATCACCTCCTCCCTCCCTGACTCACTGGACCCCCTGCAGTTTGCCTACAGAGCAAACAGGTCCACGGATGATGCCATCTCCCTCACCCTCCACACTGCCCTCTCCCACCTGGACCAGAGGAACACTTATGTGAGAATGCTGTTCATTGACTACAGTTCAGCATTCAACACCATTGTGCCCTCCAAGCTCATCATTAAGCTCAGGGACCTTGGGCTCAACAGCGCCCTCTGTGACTGGATCATGAGCTTCCTGACGGGCAGATCCCAGGCAGTGCGGATGGGGAACATCACATCCTCCACCTTGACCCTCAACACCGGAGCCCCTCAGGGTTGTGTGCTCAGCCCTCTCCTCTACTCCCTGTTCACGCACGACTGCGTGGCCACACACAGCTCCAACACCATCATCAAGTTTGCTGACGACACGACCGTCATCGGCCTGATCACAGACGGCGACGAGACGGCGTACAGAGAGGAGGTCAGAGCCCTGACATCTTGGTGCCAGGACAACAACCTCCATCTCAACGTCAGCAAAACAAAGGAGCTGATTGTGGACTACAGGAAGAGGCAGAGAGAGGCACACACACCCATCACCATCGACGGGACTCCTGTGGAGAGAGTCAGCAGCTTCAGGTTCCTCGGGGTAAACATCAGTGAGGACCTGACATGGACACATCACACCAGGGTCATATCCAAGACGGCTCGACAGCGGCTCTTCTTCCTCCGCAGGCTGCGGAAGTTCAACATGGACTCCAGGATACTCTGCAACTTCTACAGGTGCACCATCGAGAGTATCCTGACTGGCTGCATCACCGCCTGGTATGGCAGTTGCACCGCCCTCAACCGTAAGACTCTACAGAGGGTGGTGAAAACTGCTCAGCACATCACCAGGACGGAGCTGCCATCCATGGAGGACCTCTACACCCAGCGGTGTAGGAAGAAGGCCGGTAGGATATTAAAGGACCCCCATCACCCCAGCAACAATCTGTTCTGTCTGCTGCCGTCTGGCAGACGGTACCGCAGCATCCGGACCAAGACCACCAGACTCAGAGACAGTTTTATACCACAGGCTATAAGACTACTGAACTCCTGAGCTGTGTGAATGTCTACTCACATCTGTTTATAGTACACACATACATATATATATATATTATACACATCTGCCATACATATCTGTTTATAGTACACATATCTATATATTGTACATATCTGCCAAATACATCTGCTATACATAATATATGCATCTGTCCATACCTCCTCATTCAACAGTGTAAAGTGTGTAAATACTCTCAATGTATTCCACATATGTATATATTTCACATCCTCAAATCTGTATTGTTGATATTGTAAATATTCTTCTCTCTTTTTGCACTACTTTATTTATCTTTTGCACCATGCATGTTGAGTTGTTGGAGGAGCACGCGACATAAGATTTTCATTGCCAACATATACGCTGTATCTGCTGTGCATATGACAAATAAAACCTTGAAACCTTGAAACCTTGAAACAATGGGAATTTTCTGGCTCAAGTGGAACTCCTAGCACAGTTTGATCCGGTAATGAATGAACACATCAGACGAATACAATGCAAAGAGACAAAGGTGCATTACCTGAGTGGAGTCATTCAGAACGAAATCATTCAGCTGGTCGGAGACAAAATCCTACAGGAGATTGCAAGAAGAGTGCACAAAGCAAAATACTTCTCCGTGATCATGGATTGCACTCCTGACATCAGCCACAAGGAACAACTTTCTGTTGTTCTCAGGATTGTCAACTGTGAAACACCTGTTTCTATTGCTGAGCATTTTTTGGGATTTGTACATGTTGAAGACACAACTGGTAAAGGGCTCAGTGAAATCCTGCTTGACCAGTTGGAGAAGCACAACCTCAGCATTTCAGATTGCCGTGGGCAGTCATACGACAATGGCAGCAATATGATGGGCCACAAACAGGGTGTGCAGGCAAGAATTTTAGAGCTGAACAACAAGGCGCTATGCATCCCATGCAGCAGTCACACACTAAATCTGGTTGTGTCAGATGCTGCCAAGTCTTCAGTGTTGTCCATGTCTTTTTTTGGTATGCTGCAACGACTGTACAACCTTTTCAGTTCCTCTGTGCACCGCTGGGCAATTTTGAAGCAGCATGTGAAGCAGCTCACCCTTAAGCCACTTTCAGGGACGAGATGGGAGGCCCGAATTGACAGTGTGAAGGTAGTGCGGTACCATCTACCTGAAATACTAGACGGACTGTCAGCACTGGAGACATATGCTACAGAGAAGGGGGACTCAGAGACCATGTCCTCAGCAAAAAGCTTACATGGTGAGCTTAAAACATGGTCCTTTCTTCTGTGCACAATAACCTGGTACAACGTTTTGTATCAGGTTAACCATATGAGCAAGCTCCTCCAGAGCCCGGATGTTTCAATGCAAACACTGAAAAAAGAAACCGAGGGAGTGACAGAGTACCTAGAAGATTTCAGGGAAAATGGACTCGCATCAAGCCAAACGGATGCAATGGAGATTGCAGAAGATCTGGAAATTGAGAGGAAATTGCCTGAGAAAAGGCAACGTAAAAAGAAAAGGCAGTTCCTTTACGAGAGTACAGATGAAACCCAATCGACCCCAGAAGAGGCCTTCAGAAGGGACTTCTTCCTGCCTTTGGTTGACACTGCCATCACCAGCCTAAAAGACAGATTTTCCAGACTGGAGGGGGTGTATGCCCTGTACGACTTCCTGTTCAGCATTGATATCATGAGGGCCACAATCAAGACTGGGAAATTGCATGAGAGATGCAGGAAAGTGGAACAAACCCTCCATGATGTTGATGCAGACGACTTGGCATTGGAGATCAACTCTGCTGTCCACACCTTTCCAGATGAAGTATCCAGGTGCCCATTTAAAATGCTGGACTACATATACAGTGAGAAGCTGTTGGACCTGTACAGCAATTTAAGCATTGCACTGCGCCTACTTCTGACCCTTCCTGTCTCGGTTGCCTCCGGAGAGAGGAGCTTTTCATCTCTGAAGCGCATAAAGAATTACATGAGGTCAACTATGAGCCAAGAGAGGCTCTCTGGACTGGCACTCATGTCAATTGAGAGTGACGTCCGCAGGTCTTTGGACTTGGAGGGGATTGTGTCTGCATTTGCTGAGGCCAAGGGCCGCAAGCAGCAGTTTCAGTAGGAAATAAAAAAAATAATAAAGGCTACTTTTCAGTGTATGTTTGACCTCTTTTGTGATTAAAATGCACAGAATTGCGGAATTTTTTTTTTTAAAGGCCCCCAACAACTTCTTTGCCTAGGGCCCCCAAAATCCTAGAAACGGGCCTGGCAAAGGATGACAGCTCACACAAATGTCTCCCGGTCATGAGCAGTCTCTCCGGTAGAGTTTGCTGTGGCTGTTCCCTTCCTCTTCTCGGCTCCTCCCCGCCTTGTATCGGCTCTGTGACGGGTCACGTTATCGGAGGGGGGCAGTCGGTGTGGAAGCACTGAGCTCCCTGCCGACGAGTCACCGTCTGCCTACACTTACCATTGAATATTACTCAAAAGAGTTGACGGGAAAGCGAAACCATCGGAATAATAGACGGGAATCTTATAAAATCCCGGGTTTGTGGAGCAGTTCGTCGGATACACGGCTGTAATCTCCCCGCCGGAGCCGGATCTCACCGCGGGCTGCTGGATGCGAAGCTCGGCATTATAGGTGCACCGGAGTCCTCTAACGACATGGGAAATAAATAGTTGGTAACGTTGCTTTTCTTCTTACAAAATACGTCTTATATGTTTCATCAGAGTTCTATATTGTTGTATATCTGAATAAACACTGTGTTCGCGTAAGTAAATGATCAGTGTAACCCAGTGTGACATTTTATTAGTCCCTTTTACAGCGTTATTCCGTAGCAAGTTGTCACTTGCTTTCAAACGCCACAGCTTGCACCGTCCTGTCGTGAATTCCCCAGCGAAAATTCACAAACCAAATTTTATAATGTCATTGTACATTATGTGAATACTTTTATTGTGATGATAGTTCGGGATGTTTAGTCGAAGTTTTACGGTGATTGCGCTTTAGTTGGACATTTGACACTTACAGTATACTCTTAATACGCATTTACCTCAAAATCATTTCATCATCTTAGAGTTTTGCTCGGCCCACATCTTTCCGTGCCATTTTGGATAATATGTTAGTCAAGAAGAAATGAGACACTGGTAGGCTTAGTTTTCACAAGGGTATTTTCTATATATATTTCAAAAGGCAATCCATAATATTAAAAATAATTCTCAGTTTTTCTATTTTTAGTCACATAACATCAGTTTGGATCCAGCTGAAGTCATGGATGAAAGTTGGAAAAACTGCTTCGAAGAGGAGCTTCTGTGTCCCATCTGCCTGAATGTTTTTGAAGAACCCATCCAGCTTCCATGCAAGCACAACTTCTGCAAGAGTTGCATCTCTGAGGCCTGGGCCAAGGAAAACTCTGCGGTCCGCTGCCCCGAATGCAACCATGACTACGAGCAAAAACCCACACTGGAGAAGAACTTTAAACTGGCCAACATAGTGAAGAGGTTTAACGCCTTGAACACTGAGAAAGTCCCTGCCGTGCTGCACTGTGTCCTCTGCAGACGAGGCCCCCCGCTGCCTGTGCGGAAGGTCTGTCTGCGCTGCAAGGAGCCCTGCTGCCAAACTCATATCCAGACTCATCTTCAGCAGCCGTGTGCGGCTCCTGGACACCTGTTAGTGGACGCTGAGGAGTTGAGCGCTTGGACCTGTCCCAGTCATGAGGAGTACAGGCTGCTCCACTGTGAGGAGGAGCAGGTGGCTCTGTGTCCGTTCTGCTGCATCTCTCACTGCACTAACCAAAGACACACAGTCTGCGATGTGGATACGCAACGCATACAAATGCAGGTAACCCACACATTCTCTCCTACTCACCCAATCACTTGAAACCATCGGCTGACAGGCAGGTGTCACAATATTTGATTTCCTGCATGGATTCTCCTGTAAAGGAAGCAGACATTTATTTCAGCTTGTCTTAGAGGCCCTGTATATTTTCCTCTTCCTCTAGTCTCATCTTATGTGAAATGACTGGACAGGTGACAACCCCCCCCGTCAGAGTAGATGATAGCAAACTCATGCAGGCATATATCCCACACAGCTTTTAACCTTGATCAAAACACCCATTCCACACCGTCGCCACGCCTTCACATTAGCCGCCCTGTGCCCTCGGGTAAGTGCTGTGATGCAATCTGCATCCACAGGAAATGATGACCCCTGTGCAGTGGGGGTGGATCCACATGTAGTTTGTTTATGAAAGCTACCCTGATTAGTTTAAGATTTATTCAGGAGGAAATACACACTGGTAAGGTTTTAGAGGCTGATCTAAATCAAGTGCTATACTAATTTTAAGAAGGAAATGTGAAAATGTTCGCAGGCCAGCAAGTTTATAACTCTGAATTTCAACCATTTACCACTGGATTGGACCTTTTTAATTGAGACAAAGGTAGAAAAGCCGTCAAGAGAATGTGTTCTACAGTATGTGTGTTAATCTAACCAACAGCAGGTAAATAAAGGACTGCCTTGTCAGGGTTGATCTCAGGATTCATAGAAGAGTCTGTATTTTGTATTTTCCTGAGTGCTGTACATTATTTCAGTTCCCTCTCCTTTCACAAGTCTAATGTAAGTGGCAAGGTGTAAAAAAACAGCCACCCACACTGCTTTATACACTTTTCTTCCCTGTTCTTCCCTATCAGTGAAGGGGCGGAAGTGAGAATCAGATTAGTTTTAGCATCTGCCGCGTTGCGGACTTGTTGACACGTTTGGTGATCTTATTATTCCAGTTGGGAAAGTTACAGGCACATTTATTTCCAGTGTGGGGATCACAAATGGTTGAATCTTTGGTGAAAACTGTTGCTGTGGTTCAGAGCTATTATTGGGACAAAAGATGTCTGTTCAGCCCTTTCCACAGCTGCTCTCTACACACACATGCACACACCCACCCATCTTTCTGTTCTTTCACAACTGTATGTTCGCAGATACGTGGAGTTATCCAGGAGTCAGAGCTCCTGGCTCTTTTCACATTAACACTGACCATGCTACAGACACAAAGTGCACTCTCATACTGATGAAGTAAAGTTAGGCTTCCTGTATGCTGGATCATTTCTTAAAGTAATTTAGGCCAGAGTAGCTTCTCTTCATTTCTTACTAAGAGGTCGTTCTCCTTCACAGAACTGAGGTCTATTTCTGTAAAAGGATTTGAAATTCCCCTGGCAGCCCTCCTGTTACTTTTGGGATAAACAAAAAGGGAAAAACCAATGTAGCTATGTTCAAATCTTTGGTTATCTTTGGCTCTCAAAGGAGGCACTTGCAGTAACCTTTTGCGTGCTTGCTGGTAATTTCAAGACGAGAAAGGCAGAGTAATATAATAGTTATGTCGTCCCTGGGACCGGCGGAGGAGGAGCCCTCCCACACAGCCTCACCTTGGTTTTCTCAGGCACCTCAGCAGGAAACCATGGCTAATGGAGGCTCTGCCGTTTGCAGATTCTTGTCTTTGGGCTGGAGTGAGTCAGGTCCCCAGAATGCTGAGGGCAGTCCATTGACAGCAGACGTGGGGAATAGTTGTCAGTTGATTGTGAAAGAGGCTCTCTGTTCATTGAGCCTGAGGCTCCTCATTTAAACATGAGCTTCCTGGCAACCCGCGGGTGTCTGGATGCCTAAATAGGACAGTGGGGAAAGTGATCATTGCTGGATTTAATCTTGATAAAGGTAGGCTTTCACACTGCTACAGAGAGATCAGCAACCACACAGTTTCCTCCTGTCCTCTTGTGCTATTTCAAGCACACATGACAAAAAAGGGAATTGGAGGAAACATGGCAAAATGAGGAAGACACTGTTGTTGAGCAGAAACATCCTGGCCCAAAAAGAAGTTCATTCACCAATGAAATCACACAACAAAGTGTTCTATCCTGTTTCATGGCATAAGATGTCACTGAGCTTATGCACTGTTTGCCAGACAGTTATTATTATTGCAAGTGTGCTGACTAAAAAGCATTGTGAACACAGTACATGAAAAACTGGATGAAACAACAAACACAGCCAAGTAACTAGGTAGCACAGCGAGTTTGCACGACAGTCAGGGTTATTTAAAGAAGACAATCAAAATGAAGTACAGGTGTGTGATGTGTATGTGAAACATGATTAAGGAACACACACAGGCACACACACACACACACACAAACACACACACACACACACACACACACACACACACACACACACACACACACACACACACACACACACACTTTCCAACATTAATGCTGCTAGTCTCATGTGAGAAGAAGAGGTCTATGTCAAAAAGTAATTTAACGTTACCTGCACCAGAAGCTCTTTTGTAAAAGGTGTGTTGTTATGTATTTTGAAGGCCTGATGAATGCCTCAATCCTCTTTCACATTTTTCTGCAATCTTCCGCGTCTATTTCATCGCGAAATTGCTACGTTTTTGACCAACTTGTACCAATTTTCCTCCTGAATCCTGTGCTTCTGGTGTTGGACAATATACAAAGTTATTGTAGATAGCAACCTTACTATTATCCAACACACTTGTTAAACTTCAATGACGCCAGCTGCGCATGATGAGGAGAGCGAGAGGAAGGTCCTGGAAGGTACCACGGTGTTACCACGGTTTTACCACGGTTTTGCACTCAATGTCTCGTCACTGTGGCCTTGTAAAGGGAGGGCTGAGCGAGGAGGGGGGTTTTAATTTGTTAACAATCTGCACCTGCTCTACAGTATAGCGAAGAGTCATATTATCCATTCGAAAAACAAGGGATTTAAAAGAATGGTGTCCAATGTGCGCAGTGCTGATGTAAGATATTGAACGCCTTATGGGTTTGCATTTCTCTGAACATGGATTACAAAGAATAATATTCAAGTAGATCAAATCTAGAAAATCTTACGGCATACAGTTACCTTAAGGCTTAATAACGACAGGCTTGTTGCTGCACCAACTATATAATTTATAATTTTATGATGGTGGGCTGGCTTCAACAGCTCAGGTTAGTCCCAGTCTCCTTCACGCTCTCTATATAGGCCCCGATATTACACACCATAAAATGAAATTAACTTTTGATATTTCTTCCGAGACCCCCTTTAATGCTGACTGTCTGAACTGCATTAGGGATGCGGCAATTAATGCATGGTCATATTATTGGAAATTCAATGTTTTCTTCTAAGCACTTAAAGCTGCACTGATCAATACTGTTGTATGGACAATAGATTAAACGAACAACCGAGAAATATCCAACTGTTCAGATCCAGAGTGTTTTTTAGTGTCTTTCAATTCATTATTTTAGCTATATGGCTTTATGTCAACTTCGGTTCACCCTCACTGCTCATATCAGCAACTTTTCCAGCCGCCGCAAGCAGCTAGACAAACAGCTTTGACAAACCTGTGTACACTTCCTGCTCAGCAAAAGAATAGCGGACTGACACATTTACTTACAAGCTAACTTTAAAGTTAGTTTAGCTGCTAAAAAGCCAGCTAGGAGTTGGTGGAGACCAAAACGGTGCTTAAAGCAGAATGAGTATTCATAACGTTTTTCCCTCCCTCCCTAACAGGCCCACACAATCCCATTATGCTGCTTTAAATACGACTTGTGTTTTTATGTGGTATTTCTCTTGTTACCGCGTCCTTTGTCAATTGTCCAAAGTCCATTTCATAATCCAAGTTATCTTAGATTGTGACCATGTGAATCAGAGGAGACATATTTCCCCAAGTAAACATTTTAGTACTTCTTCACTTCAAAGGACAGTTTTAGAGGATATGCAAACCGGTAAATGAGTGTGTATGCATTGCCTTTCGTCCTTTAGAGTGTTTTTTTTGTTTAAGTTTTTGAAAACGGGCTGTTTGAAGGGTTCACTCTGGTAAAGTCCACCAGCCAGTTGTTGAACATAAGACTCCACGAGTGTTATAAGCAGCTGAAGAGGCCTGTTGCTGTGATACCACAACGTAGCTACCCTGAAACATGCTCACTAGAGACCGCAGGAATGTCCTCATTCTCCCTATCTTGATTTTTTTAATTCAAACTTTCTCTCCGTCGGTTTCACTCTCCTTTTTTGTACGTCTTTCTCGCTTTCTTTCTGTCCGTTCTTGGCATGTGCAAGCAGAACCCTATAGCACTTTTCATCCCGTTCCCATTCTCCCATGCACACTCATGCGGAGGGAGAGAGCGGAGCCCGGCATTATGCACACAGACATGACAATCTGTCACTGACACAGAGGCCAATGCAAACAATGGGAGCAATGCATGTGGCAAAATGAGAAAGCAGAGAGGGGTAGTGAGACACCCCCGCTTTTTGTTCCCTCTTGCTCCTTCACATACACATTAGCTATCATATATAAATACATACACAAGGCTTTGTTGCCATGACAGCGGGTTTTCTCTTATTTGGGCATGGTGCCTTTCCCCATGCAGAAACAGTTCATTAAAAAGTGTACTTGCCCGCCCCTGTTACTAGTTAGCTGTCAGCCTGTGACTGTAGATTGATTTCCCTCTCCTGCAGTAAATGGAGAAGGATTATGTTTACCTGCTCGTTTTGCACTCTCATCGAGCCCTCAGAGGAAGTAGGCTGGTCCCAACAATGGACTTTCCTTGATGTAGCAAGGTCTCTGATAAACTTAAAAGCTATCAGAGATGGATTTGTATAATTGTGTTTGCTTTTGCTGGTGTGTCCCTATCAATGAATGGATGTGGTTGCTGCTGGCAGCTGCTGTTTCCCCCGTCTAATCAGAAATGTGGCGATTTAGTAACTCATGAAAAGCAGCCAGGATTTTAGTTTTAAGAGGAGTTAATATTTCAAATATTTTTACTTGTATCATGGTTCTGTGTAATCCAATCTATTGTATGTCAACTCTCCACAGGCCATGCTAATGAGGCAGCAGGGCAGGCTGGACGAGCGTGTTCAGAACATTGATGAGCAGCTCACCAAGCTGGAGTCAGACAAGACACTGATGAAGGTACAATACTATGATATATATAATATATATATATATATATATATATATATATATATATATATATATATATTACGTGTACTTTCTGACACACAATTCCTGAACATTATCATTACTTGTCCCTTGTCTCTTTATCACCATGGGGTTTCAGTGCTATAATTTCTTCCACATGCTGCTGTAATGAAATGATGACACTGTACCTTTGTTCAATGCTGTAAAATGAAAAGACAACGTAATTTATTTCTAGGTTTTAGTGGCTGGTGCATTAGGGTGGAAAATGCTTTTTTGCAAATCAATGTTCACCTTCTAAAAGCACTGTTCCAGAAATTGAAGTCAGAAAATTCAACTTTAACCTATAGTTACTGAACGCATCAATTCACTAGTTTTTTTAAAAGCATTTCCTATTAAATCCCAGGTCTTAACTGGTTTTCTGCTGAATGGTGTTTTTCTGTATTATAGATGCTAATGATATGACACTGCAGCAATACTGTAATTGGTAAAAAGGCCAAGGGATTTGTTAAAATTAGTAATAATGTGCCTGCAGGCAACTTACAAAAGATAAATGAAAGAGAGAATGGTAAAATCAAAAGTGATGACATCTGTGTAATTTTTCTCCCACACAATAAAAGCTACTCCTCAGCCATTACAGACATTCCTGTGATATCCACAGACATACTCTCCAATGCTAGTAAATTCATACTGACATTTAAAAGAGGTGGCGTGTTTGATTGGTGAATGTGTTTGTAAATCAACTTTTCTCCACAGGATGCGGTGTCTGATCTGAAGGAGCGAGCGATAGCCCAGTATCAGAGGATGCATGCGCTGCTAGAAGCGAACCAGAGTGAAACCATGCAGTTGCTGGAGAGCACCTACACCACGTTTGTTAGGAAAAACTCCCAGCAGGTTTTGCAGCTCAACGAGAAGCGTCAGGAAGCAGAAAAACTCCTGAGCTCAGTGCAAACGTTCTTCAAAAGGGCAGAAGGCATTAACTTCATGAAGGTACAAGGGATTTTCAGCCACACAAACACAACACAAACAGAATATAAGTTGGATTTTCAAGAACACAATAGCATTATCACACAGATAGCCTTTATTACAAATGAACATATATGTCAGTTGGTCTATTGTCCTGTATTTTTTCATATAAGTTATTAAAAGGCATATTCTGGGTCTGACTAACTTGTGCATGTTAATGGATTTTTTTAGAACACAAAACCTTACCAGCTGCTAATAGACAGGTAAGCATCTCTTCTTCTTTTCTATTTCATTTGAGTAAAAAACAAAGTATGCCCCTACTATTCCAGTCTAATGAAACGCAAGTGTCAAGGGGCACAATGCAGTGTGCAAAAGACATATTGAATGCGATACACAATACTATGTGTGTGTCTTTTATTTTTAGGTCAAAGTCACACCTAAGTGGTGCTCTGCCTGCACTCAGAGTGGGCCAGCTCAACTCTCAACATCTGATATCAGAACTTTCAACAAGAGAGAAGAACATGCGAAAAATGTTGGAAGGTAAAATACTGTTACAACGATGTGTATATAAACATGAGGGGAAAATGTATTAACAACAATCTCCAAGATGTTTTATGGTCATTTTTAGCTGTTAACGCTTTCTTCCTCCCTTGCCATTCTCAGAGCCTTTCAACGAGGCGCCCATTCTTGAGATGTTGCCGTCTCACAGCACCCCCACCGGCACCCACATGGGGACTAGTTCAGGACAACAGAAGAGGAAATATGGCATGGCATTTCTGGACAGTAACACACCAAACTCCGCCTCCCAGGAACCTCCACCCTTGCTCTACAGCAGCAAAAAACCCTTCCTGGCTGACCAGGGCCATCGTGCTTCTACCCTGTATTCCTCTGAAGGCCTCTCCCAGAATCCTCACGGTGGCCCCGGCCATAGCCGCCTGCTTGACGCTGCAGCCCATCACATGGTGGGTCTAGGGTCCAGCTCGAGCCACCACTCAGGGACCATTTTCCCCACCTCTCATTTCCCGAGTGGAGGTGCCTCGCAACAAGCCATGTACGAAGGGAGGAAAGTACTGATGTGCAGTCTGAACAACTGCTGCTGCTCCCGGGCCCCGGCCCCTCGTGCCCGCCCCCAGTACCCAGCATCAGATTCCTTCCCCTCCATGACCTCTCAGGAGTTTCCCCCACATGCCCCGCTATCTTCAAGCCAGCCTCTGCAGCATTTCCCCATGACAGCCAGGCACCCTGACTTCTACGGGCTGTACGGCCAGTCTTCAAACAAGCATTACGGGACCAAGTAACAAACCACAATCAGCGTTATTTTTGTTTTTTGTTCCTTTTCATTTTTGGATCAGAGATATGTTATCAGTTTGTCTCTACCATACCTTCATGATAATGTTATTTGGACTTTTACTTGACCCCGTTTTGGGAAACCATGCCCTGTTAACGTTGGTAGTTCTGTTTACTTCCTGAATCAAATAATGCTCTAATTAAAACAGTTTGTATTTTTATTTATTTCCATTTGACTGGAAGTGCTTATGTGAATAATGTAGTCTTAAATCCATTCAAGCAGTGAACAAAAGAAACAACATATCCTTCATCGTGAGTCCATGACATGGGGCTTCAGAGACTTCAGTGCCTAAAAAGACTGTTAACACGCTCTTATTGTACTTGCAAGTTCCTAGCTCTTGATTATTTCCTGTTTGTGGCTAAAAGCATGCATGGAGCCTCTCCATGCACTCCAAAGTCCATGTGGCTTTAGAAACACTGGACTCCAAATGCTTGTCAGGTTTTTCATACATTTTTATACAAGATTATGAATAAACCAAAATAAGTGGAAAATGTTGAATAAACAAGCATATAAAATTACGTTTTGTTGTATTTTAAACATTGGTTTACACATTTTAATGTAATCCTGTGGGCTTTTATCCATATTTATATTATAAACTTCAAAGTGGGACACAGCGGTTTGTTTGTACTGAGGAGCACATTGTGTGATCTGTTTGAGTTAAGAGGTTTTACAGTTTTACTCCCTGGGTTACAGTTGAAGTCAGAGCTTCCTGTTAAAAAAGGAATGCTATTATTGCAGTGCTTCGCACCCTACATTTTACAAACACTCTATTCATAGGTTCTTGTAAATGTGGAGGTGGATGACCACATGTTATGGATATTCTGCATTCAGAGCAACGTGGTGCAGGAGGTTGGGGCGATGATGTGTTGCAGACCAGGCCACAGAGGGCCCATTATCTGCCAATTTAGGACAGTTCACTTCCTTGTCAACATCCTGTTCTCTGGCAAAATCTCTGTCTCATCCCTCTTTGTCTCATTATGGGAGCTCATTGTCAAGATAGGTCAGAGAACAGGAATAACTGATGAGCAGCAGCACCTCCCTCCCCTCACCTCTCTCTCTCTCTCTCCCTTCCTCTCCCGGGGTATCATTTGCCGGGGCTCGAGGCGGAGGAGGAGGAGGGTTTGAGCGGCGGAAGATATAGGCGCAGAGTTTTAATGAGGGTTGGGACAGCATAGTCATCTACTTATCTGTCACTCATACTCTTTTCATCATTCCCCTCCCCCTCAGCTAGACGATGAGATAGAGAGAGCGAGCTGAGGGGCGGGTCGGAGGGCTTAGAGGGAGGAGAGGAGAAAGGAAGGAATGATTAGAGGGGGGGGGGACAGAGCAAGTGAGGCACATCACTTATTTATGGGTTATAAAATGTTCTACCCTCCTGTTTCATTCTCCTTTTCTCTTGTCCGGACTGTTTGTTTATTCTTCATTCAAATTCAAGAGCGTGAATAGGAAAATTGCAGATACCCTTTTCAAAAGGACCCGGCCCCCTCAGGCAGTGAAAACATGAGGTAGAAAAGAGTAGGAGGAGCCGAGGTTTAGTTAGTGTGCTATGAATCTGACATTTATTGTGTGTGTGTGTGTGTGTGTGTGTGTGTGTGTGTGTGTGTGTGTGTGTGTGTGTGTGTGTGTGTGTGTGTGTGTGTGTGTGTGTGTGTGTGTGTGTGTGTGTGTGTGTGTGTGTGTGTGTGTGTAAGACTATTAGCATTCCCCTTGAGCATCGTTCCTTCTGTGTGTGTTATTAATAAAACATACAGATATCCTGAAGGGGGCCATACCATTATTTAATACAAATAAATATTTTCATTCATAGCTACGTTTTAATATCGGCATTTTAATCTGTTAAGAAATAAAAATAAGGGATTTAAATGACAAAGCTGCTGAGTTGGGTCTTATTTGGATTTGAAAATACTTCAATCTTTGGGGTTTTAGCAATAATTTGAATGCCCTCCACAGATCTTTATACAGTCTTGAAGTCATTTATCAACCTTTGTAGAAGCGCTTTGTGAGTGTTTGGTTTGTGCCATTTTATAGGCAGTGTTGGTGCGAGTCGTATCCTGTTGTACAAGCATCGTGTGCTGAGGTGTCACGGGACTAACAGACAGATACTGTGTGTTTCCTCATATATGTGCAGAAGTAGTCAGTTTGTATGGGTGGTAGTGTGTGTGTGTGTGTGTGTGTGTGTGTGTGTGTGTGTGTGTGTGTGTGTGTGTGTGTGAGAAAGAGAGAGGAGGTTACATATGGGTAAAGGGTGATGCACTTGACAGCTGTGCTCTGTTGTGGCAGGTGTGTTGAAGCTGTATGTGTATGAGTACAACACGCCCCTGCCTGCAAAAGGACATGAGTCTGTAGCGTGTATGTGTGTGTTTTTGCAATGCATGGGGAACTGTCAGCTGTTGTGCAGCTGTTGTTTGTGTGCTTTAGTCAGTGGCTAGATGTGCTATTGGGATAACAGAGGCACTCCCCCTATCTGTTCAATTCTAACACAGTTTCTCGCCCAGCGTAATTTATTATGTTTCTCAGAGCACATTTACATTAGATGAAATGTTCATAACAGTCTTTGGCATCCTTAGATGTCCTTTAAAGCTTGGCAACATTCACATCACAGAAAGTAATCATTTAAAACAAAGAAAGTCACCAAATGTATGAAAACATTTCCTCCCAAAAACTCCTGGAATGTACTGAGCATCACTGACACGGAGGGTGCAGCCCTCCTCTGTAACTCTTGGCTTTGGATGACTATTATTGACATAGTCCCAATACATTTGCACAGCTGGCAGCTTGCATAAATGTTCTGTCAGTGTTGGGTGGATGTGAGACGTAAGAAACATGGCGGCCTTAAGTATTATAGTATGTAGAATAAATGAGTGGCCATTAATGCTTTTAGTCTGGACACAAACAACAGTCCTCCCATTTACATGGACAGGAACACAGACATATACAGCATAACGCACGAGAGGGGCCATTAATCAACTGTGTGAAAGGCTAACCTGTATCTGATAAGGCCTTTGAAATCCCTGCCAAAACTCCAATCAAGGATAGAAGTGTACACACACACACACACACACACACACACACACACACACACACACACACACACACACACACACACACACACACACACACACACACACACCGTGTGAAAACATCAAAGACAAAGATCCGTGGCCAATGCTTATTGATCTGCAGGTCTATTTTTGCCTGTGGAAATCATTGTAATATAAACCAGTCTTCTGTTGAGTTCCGGCTGAAATGAATCAGGTGAAAATAAAATAATCTTTATAGGTGAAATAAGCAAAAGACAGGAAGGGCGTGTGTGCAGGTGAACAGGACTCAGAGTCCCTCTGTAGAGGACAGCTGTATGCAGTTAATGAGTAGGGTACAGTAGCGCTTCAGCTGTTACCATAGTAACTTTGGATCACACAGGAGTGACACATGCAGATGTCAGTGGTAGAAATTACAACACTTATAAGCAAATGATATTATAGTCTGATTGTATGTTTTTCCATACATCAGTACTATTAGTTTTGATACTTTGATTTCACCACATTTTAGGGAAAACTTTGCTTTTTCTTTAAACGGCTGTAGCAGAAATATGTATTGACTACAAGTCAATGCAGCATTAGATAACTACACTGGACAAGGGACACACCTCTTTTCATTGGTTTTGACTTGTTTTGATGTATTATTATAAACAATATTCAGCTCAATGTTTTTCAATAGCTTCCACTTTCTTTGACCCAGTGGCTCCAAAGTAAGGTCACAGCTCTTTTTTAAAATTCAATTTGAGCTTTTCTTCTATTGTTTTAGAATGCCTTAATGACAAATCTGCACCTTTTTTATTGAAAACTACTGGATCTTTTCATAAGCTTTTCATATCATGTAGGAGAACAACAAAATCTCCCACAGTACAATAGTCTATATTATTTAGATATTAGAGATAAGTCTGCACATACTTCAAATTGTTTTCCTACAGTGGCCTTAACAGTGAACCTGAACTGCTTTGACACTGATGCTCAGAGGTGAGGACAGACTCCTGGCAACCACTGCTCATATCTGGATGGTTTCGGTCAGTCCGATGACCAGGAAGCGTTTTGAACTGTGATATGTTGTTTATGAGTACTTGTATGTGTGTGTGTGTGTGTGTGTGTGTGTGTGTGTGTGTGTGTGTGTGTGTGTGTGTGTGTGTGTGTGTGTGTGTGTGTTTTGGAGCAGCTGTTCAACACTGAGAAACCTTATAACTTTTTCTTCCACTGGCGAACTATTGATGTCATGTCATTTCAGGTGAAAGTGATGTTCTTGCTGTTGGTGCACTAGGCTCTCAGCATATGTATGGCAAAGCTACCTTTAACTTCATGGTTCCTTACAATAATTAGTCCTTTTTATTAAAATCAGGAATTAATACTGGGCTGAAATACTTCTAAACCCTCTCTTAATGCACGACAATTATTGAGGCCATATATATCCTCCTGAGACCCGGCCCATTCATTTGTGTCCATTATAGTGGACATTTTGTTCACCTGTATCTCCCTTAAATATTTGGAGTTACCCTATCAAGCCCTATTTCACTCTGTAGTGGACATCCTGGGCTTTCCAGTGATGTGTCATGTGATGGGTTTGCATGCTGGGAACTTCAATTTTTTCTCTATCAAGATGGCCGCCATACCAGTAACCACATTTTATGGAAAGAGGAGAGGTAAGTCAAATATTCTTTATCTGTTGCTATTTTTACCATGATGATTATATATATTCTTGTTTATTAACGTGTCAATAACAATATTTTTACATCTGAAAACAGTTTCATTATTTCTGTTTTGAAATAACAGTCATTAAATGAATGTCAACTGTAGTGGACACCAGGACCATTTTAATGTATTTAATGACTGCACATTAGTAGGAGAAAGAAATGAAGCAGAGAGGATTCTGTACCGGGTAATAGAGGGAGACTCAGATTTGGAGCTGTCAGATGAGGAAAAGGATGAGGATGAGTATCAGCCTGTGATAGGGGAAGATGGTGATGAAGAAGGAGAGGAAGAAAATGCAGGAGAATCTGATTTATTTGTCTGTACTCAAAAGTGCAGTGGTAAACATTACAGGACATTTTCACAACATGGTGGATGAACAGACCTGTATTATATTTTACAAGCTGTTTGGAAAAGTGTGACAGTTTATGCTCATAATCCCAGTATAATAAGAGGTTTAACTGTAGCATGAAATTCATTTTTCACATACAGAAGTTTGAAAGGAACATTACATATGTGACAGAGCATATCACCCAAAGGAAAAAACCTTATTGTGCAAAAAAACAATGTAATAAAGTGAGTGATTCCTCATTTCATTAACATTTATTTAACCATGCATCACCGTGTTTACTGCCAGATCGTTGTTGCTCTGGCTACAGACACAGACCCGGCTCTGGAGGCTGCAGCTTTAACCTCTACAGCGAAGGTTAAGGACTCAATGCACCACACAGACGCCGGACCATAAAACCCTTATATCCAATAAAAGTGGTATAAAGGTTCACATAACTCCCTTTCAACGTACATCGAGGTTGATGTGGTTTATGAGTCAGAAAATAAGAAGAAGCAGCACCTGCTCCGAGTCAAGGTGACATTAACTAGTTAGAGGATTGTTACACATTGATTTGCTATCCGTCACCTTCCAATCATCCCCTTCCCCTCCCAGAGAGAGATCGCTGGGACAATCAAGGGTAGGAGCCTGAGTAAAAATGCAAAATCACCTCCTCTTAAAACCCCATCCCTGCTCTCCTTGTTTTTGTGCCTCCCTCTCAACCCCCTTTTCCCTTGTTAACAGAACGATGTCATCGAGGGCATCGCACAGGTGGTCATTTCTCATGTTACCATGGCAGCACCTGGCAGTTGTTGGGATAAAACGAAGACTTACGGACATCTGGTGCTCAGTGGTGCAGCTTGTTTAACTGCGTCTCCCTCAATCTTTCCCTCCTCTGTCCCACTGTGCCATAGTCTTGCTGTCCATCATCACGCAGAGACGTGAGAGGTGGGATTTCATGCATTTGAGCATTTACTCAATTATTTTCATTTTATGCAACTTACTTTATACCTTTATTAGTGGTTACAATTCTACAACTTCTTAAGGCAAATAAACTTTTTAAAAACCCTTGACCTTTTTTTAGAGGTACACAGTTCCCTTATATATGTGTATATAAACATATAAAGATCTTGTAGAATATAAAGTCTTGCTGTAGATTTAACTACCCAACAGTATAGAAAGGTAAAAACAGCACAACCGTAAACATCTGCAGCATTACAATGCAACACACACATCAATGCTGCAGTGAAATGGACTTCATATATGACAGTAAAACAAAAATGACACATGTAGATAGCTAGACCCTAAAACCCTCATATCCAACAACTGTGGTGTAACGGTTCACATAACTCCCATTCAACCATATCTGAAAAAGCCTACATAGTTAATTAAAGTAATGTTTGGAATGGAAGATTTTTACCTTTGCATTATATTTATTGTATCATAGGTGAATTATCTTTATAGTTCTTCCATACCGGTTGATTTTCAAAGGTGGACAGAGCCTCTGATAAGCAAGCACAACGTGTTGTCCTCCATCAGCTTGGAACGGCTGGGTTAGGTTTAACAGTACTTCTCCATTTTCTTATTTTCCCACTTCTTTCCCTGTATCTCTTCCAGTCTTATCTTTATGGTGCCTGCAGCTGTCTTTCTGTTTCCGCAGATATTAAGAGATAACAGCGGCAGACAGATGGGCAAAACTGTTGAATGGACTGGTTTATTGGCTATTTACAGTTGACAGTTTACTTCATAATTCTTAAGTTAATAAGTACAGCTAAGAGTTCCAACTGGAGTATACTGTACATGTGATCCTGTCTTTATACATTTCTAGCTTTATGGATGTATCCAAACTGGAATTGGAGTTAAAGAGCTCCATTGCATCTCAGTATGAAGATAGTTTTAAACTGTTGACACTTGATGTTACCATTAAGCCACTTCTATAAGGCTCTAGTTATCAGTTTAGTGTAGTTTTTATAGTTTGCAGGTAGGATTTTATGTCAGACAGTAGGTTGGGTTTCTACCTCCCAAATTCACTTGCTTTAATATGGTATTTTATCCAAGACAATAAGATTTGTTATTATTATTTCAGCACAAATAAAAAAAGTGTTGTGTTGATTGAACTTTGTTTAAAAATAAATTAATGTCATAGCACAAAGTCCTGTGTGTGACTGTTGCACAAACTTTGCAAGCATGTCACATTTCGTCAGTTGTAAATGTGAATAATTTTCTGTACTGCCTTGGTAGAGACAAAATAAACAGAAATCAAGCAAAAATAATAATACATTACTTATCAAAATCCTTATACAAGTCTCTAAAAACATGCTGGCTTTACATGTGTCAAATAACATACTGTGTAGTGTGTGTTTCGGAGGGGGATTACAAAATGTGACCAATTACATCAGACAAACCGTAATGTAATAGGCTAAAATTAATGATATATTTGAGACAAATTAAAACAAAACCATTTTTTTCTTGATGAATTTACTGTTAAGTACAAAATCTTCACATTTTTGATCGACATATCACATAGAAAAACAATATTTTTGGAACTACAATCATCTTTTAATAAACTGCAATTTATGCAAGTCATCTGATTGCACCACTCAGTTGGGATAACAATTCCCATCTGGCCAGAACATTCAAACAATGATCTTACTTTTACAAGAACAGTATATATAAACATATCTATGGGGGAAAAGTGACATTTTCCCCCACTGGCGCAGTAAATTCATGACTGTATTATATACAGTATAAGTTACTTAAGCCTTTCATAGCAAAAACAGTTCTTCTATAAGTGAGTGTCTTTAACGCAGTTATATGTTGGAGGTGAGCCCATCATGATGTCACTTCCTCCAGGTTGTTCAGCTGCCATCACACTGAGAATTCATTTGGCTGTGTGGAATAAGAAGAGTGTCCAGTAGAAAAAAAATGTATTTAATAAAAAAAACACATCAGCGTGTGAGAGGGGGCCATTCCAAAATCTAACAGGGTCTTCTCCATCTACTGCTTCTGCTTCTTCTTTGCTGGTTTGATGGGGGTGATCTCTTCATCCTCGTCCTCCTCATCGTCATCATCCTCATCAGACACATCCGACTCTTCAACCTCTGAAGCTGCAAAAGAGCAGAGGGCCAAGTTAAATCACTATTTTATTAAATGATGAAAGTCAGAATGATTTATCTGCCCTTTTTATTGACCTCATGCACAGTTGAGATGCAGCGGCACACATTTATTACAAGTAATTCATTTTAAAATCAGTTACAATCTAACCTTTAAAATCATTCGAATAACAATACACGCCTTCAATATTGACCAGAAACAAATTCATTCAAAAATGCATTCCACTTTTTTAGTTGGGTCTATGCATCATTGTATTAGTGTTACGCAGAGCCGGTTCAGACCTCCATGGGGCCCTAGGCAAAATTCTGCTAAGGGGCCCTCTTAACTGAACAGTCGCACCTGACACCCAGTGCTTCCACTCATCCCCCCTTTAAACATATTGCACTCGTGTCGCCACCTGTTAGTCTAACTCAAAATAAATACAGACCAAATCAAATCGAACTAAATGTGTAACAAATTACTCACCATTAAAAGTGTCCCTTTCTGCACTTTCTGGATGCAAAATCATCCATAATGTCATCATATGATATTTGCTTCCCCACATCATGGTTGATGCTCATGATGGCCAAACCACTCCGACATGGAAGATCTCAGATAGTTTTTGATCATTTTTAACTTACTGAAGCTCCTCTCAGCTGAGGCAACTGTCACAGGCAGAGTGACAGCAATTCTCAGGGCTATCCAAAGGTTAGGATAGAGTTCCTCCAGATTTTTCTCACAAAAGGAAAGAAAGCAGCTCAAAGGCAGTCATATTAGCCGACGGTAGGTCAGGTCAATTCTTGATTTCGTTTGCCAGATCAACTCCACTGATGTCACAGTCTTGGTTGAAGGTCAGAGTTTTTCTCAAGTTCCATACACTGAGCTTTTAAGGAGTCACTGGACATCTGACATGCAGTGCTGAAGTTCAGCACTACTCCATATTTAGTCTTCACCTGGTTCAGAGTTTCAAATCGTCATCAATGGATGCTATTGTGGAGTCAACCACAATGTTGAAGAAGTTGACCTCAAGATTCCGCAGTGCATCAGCCACTGGCTCATCAGGTGCTTCAAAGCTAAAATGCTTTTTGCTGGTTCTCAGCCTCTTGTCCTTCAAAACAGCTTCTACATTAATTTCCTCACAAATGCTTCTGGCTGTCGTCTGGGCATCTGAGAATCCAGTGTCCCGGTAATTGAGTGAGAGAGGCTTTTGCATTTGAGATTAACTGCACAGCTAGGTCAAGCTGCATTGAAGCAGATTGGAGGAGCTTGTTCACTGTATTTGTTCTTGAAAGTATCTCACACCACACTACACAGCAAATCAAGAAGCGGTAAGAACCAACTTCCTCTACAAGTGACTGTGCCTCCACTTTCGCCACAGGATCATTAATCTTCTGTCTGGCTTCCAGGAAGGCTTCTCGAATCTCAGAGGCCTGACACCTGACTGCATGGACACTTTGAAGCCTGCTCTCCCATCTTGTGTCAGTCCATGACTTCACTGTTATGTTCACACAAAAGGTGAACAGCTTTTGTACATAGCCAAAAAAAACAACAGCATCTTTGGAGGATTTGGCAGCATCTACAATGACGAGGTTTAATGTGTGTGCACCACATGGAACAAACACAGCTCTGGGATTCATTCTCAACAGTCTGGCTTGTACTCCTTGGTGTTTACCTTTCATATTGGCCCCATTGTCATAGGCTTGCCCCTGCAATTGTCAAATGGAATTTTCAGATCAGTCAGCTTGTCCAAGATGACTGTGGACAGACTTAAGCCAGTTGTAGCCTCAACATTCACAAAGCCGAGGAAGTGCTCCTTTATCTCTGGCTGTCCCTTTAAAGAGGATAATGGACATCTGCTCCTGGTGACTAATGTCAGGTGTACAGTCTAAGATAATGGAGAAGTATTTTGAGTCTCTTACTTGGGTCACAATAGTTGTGAGAATCCTGTCACTCACAAGCTGTATCAGCTCATTCTGTATGTCCTTACTAAGGTAATGAGCATGTGTCTCTCCGTCTTTAATTCTGCTGACATGATTTTCCAAAACAGGGTCAAATTTAGCTAATAATTCAACCTCTTTAGTTTCCCTTATCTGATGAACCTCTGAATGCTAGGTTTCTTTCAGCTAGAGACTGTGTGATACTTATGAGGCGTGTAAGGACATCTCGCCATCTCTTTCTTTCAGCCTCCAATGCTGTCATTTCCATGTGGTCAAGTGTTTTTCCCACGACTTAAGCGCAGATCAAGTTCTCTCCACTTAATCATATTGCTTGTGTGTTCAGGACTACCCTCATGCTGCTTCAGAATGGCGTTGATATTTGACCAGTCATTAACAACTTCTCCTATTATTTTGTGTTTTTTTGTGGAAAAGAGTTTACAGCAAAAACAATACACAGCGTTGTTTTTCACTGAGTATGAAAGCCAGCTCCTGGTAACCTTTTCACCATTTGACAGCCATCTCTGTAATAATCCTGGATGGAACTCTCTTCTGGACTTGTCTTTGGGGTAAGAAAAATCCACTCCTGGCTTGAATGGACCTCTGCGCACTAACTCAGTCCGCATACAGTCCGTTAAGACTGGGGGCCAGTCTGCTGGATCATTTGGTGGAGCAGAGACTGTTGCTTTAGGGTCTGAGCTAGCTTCTGATGCTTGCTGTACACACGTACTTAACGGTGGCTGTACTGGACCTGTGCTGCTGCTGGTTGAAGGTGGCTCATCTGTGCCTGTCTTATCTGGGTCTGTCCCTCCACTGGCTGACTGACTGGACTCTGTGCTGCTTGTTAGGAACTTAAGCATAGCACCTGTACAATAAATATCAGGCTACCATTAATTCAGCTTCATCAAATTGACTGCACTTGTTTTACCTTCATATACTTAAAACGTAGGTGATTTAGATTATTATTTAGCACCATTGTCATAATATTTCACGAGTTTTATTTATTCACTAATATATCTGCATCTATATTTGCCTGTGGGCTATCCAAGCAAACAAAATTCAGTCTTAGTAAATATGTATCCATTACTTTCCATTTTGTACAAGTGCAGTTGTAACTACACTCAGAGCGATTGCTATAACACTTAAATTACAGAAGCTAGCAAGACGCACGCGGAGACCGTCCGGGGTTCACCCAGGGCTCACCGCCCTGTTATGTAGGTCAAACACGGACTAGCCCCGTCCCTCCCACTCTCCCACCCGGAGAGGAGAGTTACCTGACTGCTGTTGCTGCTGTTCATTTTCATGCACTTTCTTTTTTCTCTTTTCACTCCCCGAGGGATAACTCCACTTCATCTTGCTGATGCCGTTGATGCACATGCATCACTGGCAATCTGACGTGCGCGAGCCTCTATGAATTTGCGTAGTGTGCGTATTGGGTGAACCGGTACTGGTGTTACGGGTCATGGGTGTCAAAAAACATTATTTTTAATGACAGTTCTTTTGGATGATAGATAATTTAACGTAACCATTTGATTTTACTTCCTATTATAATATTAATCCATTTCTGATACATTTTGATCCAACATTTACAAGCACAGACAGCCAGCGGTATAACAAAGCATTGGGAGTGTTAAAAAAGAAGAGTTGTAGTTACCTATGAGGTGTAACCCGCTGACAGTGACTGGTCCTGTCCCAGCCTTTAGCCGGATGGTCAATGGGGCTTTCAGCTCAAACTCTCCCAGACTCACCTGAGGAAAAGAAGGTAAAAGTTGAGTAAAACATCTCTACAATGTTTGCCATACAGTAAAAATGGATGGTCTAAAATGTTGGGGTTTTAAAAAGGTTTATTTTGGATTCAACAAAGTCACACAGTGGTAGACCAGTAACATCTCTATTCTGGAATATACAATTACATCTTTTTGGCAATGGAGTCTATATGGTTTCCGTTGCCCATCTGAACGGGCTGTCTGACGGCAAGATAAAGGTGTGAAAAATACTCAAAATATATATAGATAAGGATTTTTTTTAAAGTTCGCTAGAACCACATCCAACGAAATCAGTACTTGTCTTTGCTTGAGTGCTGTAATTCTCCCCTGTCAACTGGTTGCGTGCAGACAGACATGCATGCACTACTAAAATCTGAACTACCCCTTTAACCTGCATGTAGAGAAAAGGCCTTACTGTACCATGGGAAGGCAGTTGATGTGGAGGTTGGCGATGGGCACTGACACAGTCTTCCCTTGGTGGTTCATGGCTGTCACCTCCACCACATTACTCTCCTCCTTTGCACCCTCTCCCAGACAAATCTGTCAGAATGAAACAAATAATTCACTTATTTCAATAATTCAAAAAAAGATCTTAGTAGGTTTTACCTGACCAAAAAAAGGCACAAGTATGGTTTCACAGCATCAGATGCAAACTTTTCTGTAGTGATTCTGGTTATACAAACAGAATTGTACATACTGTTCTGAGTTCAAGGAAATGCTCCATGTCGTCCTCTTCATCTCCTTGGAAAGTGTAGAAAGGCACTTTAGAGGACAGCTCACAGCCTGGAAGACACGTAAAAAGGAAGGATGATTAAGTCACAGTTTTAATGATTTCATGCAAGCGAGTGCACCGGCAGAAATATAGACTTATTAAAGCGGGCTGTTCAGTCACAGGCGAAACCCACGTGTACGCCAGCAGAGGATAAACTGGATTTAAATGGACTCACTGAACAGGAAGCTCTCCAGCTTTGATTGACCAGCTAGTCCGTGATCCGTTGTGCAGTCTTCGTCGTGGCAAGACATTTTTTAGTAAACACACAAATTACGTTTGCTGTGAAAACTTTGGAGCGAAATTAACACCGCACGAGAGAAACAAGCGAGTCGCAGACTACTAGACTTCGTGACGCGTCATAACTGTGCGCCATGGCTTGGTCAGGTTTTTTTTCAGGGATGTATTTGAGATTGAGTCTATGCTGCTAATTTACGCGAGAAACAATTAGATACAATTATAGAAACAATTGTACTGTTATTTGGAAAAGTTTTCTAATACCACTCAATAAACAAAAATCGATGTATTTTACAAGCTAGATTACATTTTCCCACATTTTGAATTCCTTTTTTGTGTATCTGAAGGTCATTGCTATTGATTTGAAAGTTCTAGCCCCCATTGAGCGCTGTTGAAAAGCAACAAATAAAATATCTAATAGAAAGGCTGAGCTGGCCAAATCATTTTTGCGATGCTTTACTACCAGTTTTTATAAAATACATAACAAAAAAATAGAAAATAAAGGATTCAGTTTTTTCAAATGTTGACGTCAAAATGTCCTCCAATTCTGGAATGACCCTTATAACAACATACATCCAATGTCAAGGTTTATGTTCAAACCGCTTTGTAATATAAAAAAAGGGATATTAAACCTGATATTTCGTTCTGGTTAATAATGCCAAACATGTATGAGGACAGACAAACGTTTTCATTAGAGCCAGACACAGTCCAGACATGCAAGCAGAACAATGTGTACAATACAAATGACACAAACAAACAAAGGAACTTATTATGGTTTATTAGTTCTGAATCTTATGTATCTTACATACAAATATTACATTGGTAAACAGACACTTTTATGAACCTCCCAACCCTTAACTCAGATAATCAAAATGTACATAAGGAGCCCTTTCCCTAAAACAGCCCCTTTCTATCAAAACCTGATGGCAGAGAAGAAAGCGCGAGCATCGAACGACTGCAAAATAAAACATTTTAAAAGAAGAGGGGAAATTCTGCTGCTGTTTCAGAAGACAAAGAGCAGACCCGTTGGTGAGTGTCACATCTGATGGCTGTACAGGACAGGGCGATGGAACAAGGCCAGCACTTTGGTTTCCTTAAAGGACAACAGAAAGTGAGCCACCATTTCAATAACGCTATACAAAAGAATAACACTTTATGATTGACAGTGTTTACAGACTGTCTACGGACTACAGTGTCATGCTCATAGAGGGGAGTGGCATGCTTCTTCCTCCATGAAGCACAACATGAGGTTATTCTAATGACCGCCACGGCAAATCCAAATACACCTCATGCACATTATAAATGTACGCAGTATCAAAACATCACATTGGCAGGCAGCTACTGAAGAGCAACTGAAGATCCTTGTGAAACCAACAGAACACCCCTATCTATATTCCAAGTGCTTTTTTATTTTATTTTAAACTACACAAGATTTACAAAAACAAATGGGAAATGAGTCAGAATATAAAACATTCATTTAAGGGATAGGAAGAAGGCCTAGGAATTTCTGCGTCGACTCCCAAATTCCAAAGCTCAATAGTGTGAGAATCAGTGCCGCTTTGGTGACAGCATACTGCTCACTAAGACATTCATTTTGGAGTATGCAGGGTAAAAAACAAAGCGGGGAGGGATGGAAGCTGTAAATTCATTATTGTCTATTATTAAAGATAATTTTACAGCATATCTCTTGAACCTATTCAGGAGTGCTTTTGAGTCAGTTTTGAAATGAGTGGTTAAAAAAATAAAACTGAGTAGCTTCACAACAGTGGGAGGGTAAACACCTTCAAGTCTATAGGATCTTATTTTAACTAATTTATTTCAATGCAGGGTTAGGGTTAGGTGCCAGTTAAACTGTGTGTTTGTTGTTGTTGATATCAGAATCAGAATATTACAATTTTGGTCCAACAGGGTGCTGCGATCAACAAATGTTGAGTAAATTCTCATCAAACGTAAGTACTTAACTTCAGTGAATTTGATATAACTTGATGAAACAGGACTATCTCTGAGACATGAGACTGTCAGTGACAGTAAACATTTCTGGAATTTGAGCAATACCAATGTCCTAAAATCACCCTACTATATCTGATACATGTTAGAGAGCCTAAAACAGAAGACACTGGTTTCTGCGATATTAACCTAAAATCCAAAGGCAATGAACCAAAAGGCAATAGCTTAAAGGGAAATATGCAAAAAGAATTATATAACAAAATGGCCACAAGCTAAGTGCTGAACATTATTAGGCTGAAGTTTGTAAATCTGTGAAAGCTCTTGTTTTGCTTTCCCCATGTCTTTCAGCACTGAAGAGAATTCAGAGGAACTCCTGGTTGAGTCTTTAACAACCTCAACAAATATACCTCCTCTTGCTGGTCTGGGATAATCTTTCATGAAGGGTCTGTCGATAAACCCCAACTATTTTACAATTTCCCACCTATTGCGTGTGCAGATTTAGCATTTCCCATCATTTTGATAGAAACAAACGACTTGAAAGGCATCTTTCTCCAAATCCATTGTGGAGCAACTGGAAATACCATGATGTGATGATGAAAGGCAACCTCTTGCACAACACTCCACATCCTGTGCAAAGGTGTCCTACATATGTTGACGGCTGTGTTACTTTACTGTTTTAAAGCTGGGAAAACGGTGCAGGGATAGTAAGACACTACCTGAGATATAGGCCGCCCTCATTTCACAACGCTGCCTCCGTTTTAGATACAGACACTTTGCATTAGGGAATGCGGGCAATATCCATGTAGTGATTACTTGGATTAAATTAGAAAAAGGCTTATGTTATGTTATTTCACTTCCTGCCTCCTGCAGGTATATGAGAAGTGGGACTCCGCAATCATTGCTGGAGTGCCACTCTTCCATGTTGGCTCAAATCAACTGATTACAGATAGCTCCTCTGCCTAGCTTCGGATCAGCTGATCAACCAGAGCCGTAACATTTAAGGGCAGCGCAAGGAATCTGTGTGTGTCACCGGTGTGCTTCTGTACACAAATCCTAAAAAGAGGTTTTATGAGGGCTTGCCCAAATGGTAATGAAGTATAAAATCATCATGGAAGTTTTTTTTCTCATGAAGGTAGCATGAGCCACGTAGTCTTGCTGCCTCTCTGTCAGTCTGTTACTTCAGCAGGACATTTCTTCATAGACTGCGTCCCATAATGATGACGTCTTTGGGAAAGCCCTCCATTTTGGCCACTTCAAAGCATCCCAGCTTACCGTAGAAGTCCAACATTCTCTTATCAGTCTGCCGGACCTGACAGAACGCACCAAGAGACCCTGGAAGAAACAGAGATGACATCTTAGTCAAATAAAAAAATCCCAAATTGGATCAAGACTTCTGTGACAGGACGAAGAGATTATTTATATCCAAGCTTTGATAGCTTAAAGCCTCTCCCTCTTTTAGAAAGGTTTTAGTTGTGCTAGAATGCGAGATTACATGTTCTGACACCTATTACCAACATGGTTAATAACTACCAATAATTAATTTCTGTAGCTAGTACAAGTTTAGGTGAAGAACATTGCTTTAAAAACGTAGGATGACCGCCACCTACCATTGGCCTTAAGAGAAGATAGAAGACATCCCATCATGCTTTTTGCCACACTGGGGTCAGTGACCTTGGCATGAATGTCAACCTTGATGAGGGAGGGGAAGTTGGAGAGGAAAGAGTCTGGAAGACCCTCTTCTTCTTCATGGAAACTCAGCATCATTTTCTACAGACAGAAAGGGACAGTAGCGCTCAACAACCGTGTCCCCAGTGCTCCAGATGCTATGACAGTGAGAGAGACGGATAAAGATCCTACCTCTGCCTCTGAGAGGTCCTTCTGACAGTCAGGTTTGAGGTATTTCTCCTGCATGAATGGAATCCAGCTCATCTTGCAATTTTTCACAAAGGGCTGGACGTCCACAGTGCCAAGAGCATATCCGCAGATCCCTTCATCATCCTCCAACACAAACCCGTAGTCAGAGCTCAATGACAGGAGACCTCCTACTAACCTGTGTGAACAAACAGCAAGGACTTAGTCAGCGATGTTGTTTGCACTGCAGGGGAAAACTGAAGTCCATGCTTTAATGGTTTTACCTGTCTCCTATGAGGTCAGGATCCTCCTCAGAGACCGGTTCATCTGCCATTCCTTCAGAGTACATTTCTTTACAGATTTTATAAATCGCAGTCTGCAAAAATAAAGACAGGTACAGTGGTTACTTCAAGAAATTAGATATAATAAAGAAGCTATGCCCAGAAAATGTAAATGTGTTGGAAATACATACATTAAGTTGCCTTTACATACAGCAAATACTATAATAGCAGTTGCGCACAGCATGTAGGCACATTAAGTCCAAAGCAATCACAACTTTAACTAGGCCACTACTGCTGGGAATACCATGAAATGGCCAACATGATTTCAGCATCCATACATTTTGCTTATGATGTTGTTAAAACCTACAATAAAAAAAGGGTACGACGAAACACAAACAAGTCTTACCTCATCCTTGGGAAAGTATGGCCTTATAGTATAGGTTTTGGAGGTTGGCATTGAAGGTGGAGGTTGGTAAAAAAGATCGTTTGCCGCTTCTATTGGCAACAATCTCTGTGGGTATCAAAAGAAACGGGTTCAGTTTCGGGCGGTGTGCTGCTGCGGCTGATTGCCTCGCTGTGCATTTGCTACAGTTGAGCCACTATCAAATCAAAAGGAACTACAGAAGAGAGCAAAGCGCTTCGGATGACAAGTATAGTTAAAAAACACAAGATGAATATATGAACTGACGTTTCTTCTTGATCTGACAGTGGACAACAACAACAAACATCACACCTTTCTTATTTTTTGTAGTGGAACATAGCAAAAACAGCACATACATATTTACTTTTCAATTATAATAAAACAAGGCTGGTGTTTTGGTCTGGCTAAGGTGTTACTGTCTGAAGGAGATGCTCCTTTCCCTTTTGTAAGACATCGCAATATTTCGCTGCGCAGGACCCTCCTGTTGAGAAAAATAATGATGCTGGCGCAGAGAGGCAGAGAAAACTCCAGGAAAAAAATCCAAATTACGCAAATTGAGCTATCTGAGTGATTTAGTGGCATATTAGTTGCCATTGTGAGTCTTGCTAGTCTCCAAGGGTAGAGATACTTTAGTGTGTATTTGATCATGGAGTTTTCCCCTTTGCAAACACTGCTTGCGTACCCGCGTGCGCTGCGATGCTTGTGCGTGCGCTTGCAAAAGGTTGGCTGTTGTGCTTTTCCTGCAAAGAAATGAGATGTCATAAAAATAAAACCTAGCCATGCTCGCTTGCGCTGCTTGCGCGAGGGAAAAGCAGCATCTCCTTGGGCAGTCGCTGAAAGAAATTCAAATTAATCCATCATTAAATGCCAGGCGAAAGTGTGGCTGTTACCTATATGGTTAGTTTGGGTTTCAATTCACTCCAACAGACTGACAATTACCCAAAATAATAACTGGGCATGAACTCTTATTTTTCAGAACAAGTGAAGGGGATGGAGCCAGGTTGTTATGAAGCCCGACCCATTACTATCAGCTCACCTTGGACAGACCAAAGCCCTTCATACCTACACACATATTACCATTGTCGTCTTTGCTGACAACACTCTTTTTTTCCATTAGATAACTGTAAGTTCAGTGCATTAGATACCTGGAACTCTCCTGCTAGACCTCCCCTAAAGGCCCAGGGTTCTTGGTCTCCTCTAAGGAACTGTGCTGAGGACTGACTACGACACCCTGTTAGGAGCAGAGCCAAGCGGACATTGTTACCACAGGATGGGGCTCTCTGACAGATGAAGGGACTGGGGAAATGGGTAGGAACGGGGTCATATGTATCTAATAACATAATCCATATAAATAAATCTATTTGGTGTTATTCATTAAAACATAAAAAAGGACCTAATTTGGAATAAACTTCTTCAGAGGAAACATTATGATGAAATGGGGCTGAAGCAACTAAAGCTTACGTGTTTCCAAGGAGATATCAGGTCCAAGATATCAATGCAACTTAAATTCTTTGTGTCGGTCTTAATAAATGGTGCAGTGAGGAACGCACGCTCTCCCAAAACCAATGAGAGACCAGAATTAAGTGCAGTTCAGCGCCCTTGGTGTCTCAGTAAACCTGACTGACTTCCTTAAGGTTATACAGACCATCAGAACTGAAACCCATATTGTCTATCGTCTGCATTAGTAAGCTTCAGCTGCCGTCACCCCACTCATTTTAGCACCCCGTGTGAAGTCACATTCTCATCTTATCTGCCTCGTCACATGACTGGGGAGCATGAGTCCTCAAACCAGGAAGACATAAGAGGTAGTATGAACATTTCATCTGTTAAAAGGCCTCAGCCTGCTACTAAAGGACACAGACAGACCAAATATGCACTGCAGCGTCCAAGCATATAGAGAGAGAAGTGTATATCTAAAGCACATAGGGCTCTTTAAAAGTCTGTACAGTTTTTTTTGTGCTTACAAAGTCTAACCATGGTTGATGAGAAGCCCTGTCATGTGACCAGACAAATGCAGCGCGCGGGAAGGGCACATAAAAGTGCTTTTCATATCAACCTCACCCTGATACTTCAGACATTTCCTGTGATGAACTGACACAGCACAGCACGCAGATGCACCCACGGGAAGGAACTCTGAACTTGCTTACCAGGACTAAAAACCGCAAATGGGACAAAAGGATGACCTCTTTGAGGTTTGCTTCCACAAGATTATATTCAGACTGTATTGCCTTAACAGAAACACAGTTGTGCAGGAAAGATGGAAGTTTTGTTCTGGCAATGTCCAGCCTATGTGTGAGCACACTTAACGCAGCGACACATTCAGAAATGTCCCATAGTAGGATCTAAATCTTGTGTCATAGTTACACTTAAAAGCCAAGTGTAAAATTCCCTTGAGTAGGTGCATCAGGCAGCTCTGACACATTTCTCTAGGCCTACCTACAGAAACAAAAACACAAGTTAGAGAGGTGCTGCCAAAGAGAGAAATTTAGAGTTAAAACTTAAGATTCAAAGCTAAATCGCTGCGCAAAATGTGACTTCATCCGGAGGGCTGCTTCATTTCCTCCAAAACAATATGTAACATTTTAAAATCTAGTAAAAAAACAAAACAATAAACTACGCAAATCCTCTAAAAAAAAAAGGACACGACGCTTGCACTGTGCATACATCTGCCACTGTCGATCCAATAGCAGTAGAAACTTGTACTGTGGATTCTTCCATCTGTACATAGTGAAGGGAGAAAACAGTAGAAAAGGTTATTAGTAAGTGTTCTCAGTACAATAACCAGGGAGGTTGCGACTAAGTGCCGGCTGCAGAGCTACTACGAGGGGAAAGCATATGTATGTAAAACCTGATAATAGCAACAGCAGAAGTCATCCGTTAGGCACTGAATGACACTGCAGTTATCAAGAGGAATATTCAAAAAGCTACCTCTTTTAATGCGGCACTTGATTTCCTCAGTGTTGCTAGAGTGATTCAATCCCTACACTAATGCATTAGACCCAGTGGTGGAAATTTGATGTGGTTTGGTCAGTGCGGGTTTGCTGCCTGCTGTGTACTGTGGGCTAGAGTCCTCAGCTTTACCATGTAGGACAGAAACCTGTGAATGAAACTGGGTTACAGGGGGGTTTACTACAGGCCACGCTGGTGCTTCAGACTACTCAAAAGAACACTCCAAAAAACATGGAGATGTTATCACAAGACTGACTGTCACTCAAACTGCATCACTGCGCACCATCTTTAAGAATGAAAGACAGTCTGAAGGGATAGGGAGAGAAGGAGGTGATGTGGCCCACACTGATACAGATTGAGCGAACAATTCAGAGTACAGCTTCATTATAGAGACTAACCCATGAGGCTGTAATATATTCATATGCTTTGTGTTAAAAAGCAGCTGAATCAAACTGTGACTATTTCTGATATTCCTGTTTATGCACCAGAATGGCCTTCCACAGTCAGTCAACTTGCTCTCCAAGCTCGCGTGCGCGCTAGGGCATGGAGGGACGGGATGTGTGGGGGGGGGGGGGGCTGGCAGGAGCTTCCCTCTGGCTCCGGTCCCCACAGACAGATGAATGGAAGCATGTGTGTCTGTGTGGGAATGCAGCATTGATGTTACGGGATACACAGCAAGCAGCAGTAACCCTGCTGCAACGTTTGCCACAGAGACCGAGTTCAGATATCGCCGGGATCGGGCAGCTCGGAATACATGAGGATGCTAGCAGTGCAAGCGGCATTCAGTCAGAAGAAAAAAAAAAATTCAACATATGTATAATGAATGAATAGAATCCTAACTATTGATATGTGATGCAACTATCCAGATCTCTGCTAAGCTGATCTATAATAAAACCTGGTGGTTCTAGCCTCATCTTCACCATGTCTACAGGTTCTGGCTTTAGATCTTTAGCAGCTCTAAGTCTTTCATCAGTAAAATGACAGTCTGTATGCAGACTGTGCCATATATGTAAAATAGTTATAATGAATTAAACTACATAGTTTCGCACTCCGGCATAATCAATGCAGTTAACAATTAAAGTGCTTTATCTTTATGTAATTTGTTTTTTTTTAAAGCTGACTTAGTTATTTGTGCGTAAATATGTGTGAGTAAATAAAGCCTGGATCAGACTATTGCTACTGTAACTGCCTCAATGAGTAAGTGCCTTATGGTTTCCTTCATACATACCTAGCCACTGGACAAAAGACTTGACCATAGAAATGATGCTCTTGATGTCCCAGATGTACGGGTAGAGGTCGTATAGGATGGTGTGGTTTGCTGAATTGGACAGCCGTGTGAACATATGGATGACTGAGCAGCACATGTCCTCAAACTTCTCGGCCCTTGATTGCCATTCTGCGACCTGATCGAACAGAGTGATTGGGAATAGGGACACGTGATAAATAAAAAATACCGATAGCACTAAAAACTTTTTTGTGAAGCAGAATGTTTGACATGTCATAGTAAAAACGCACATTCAGATGTTTGCGTTTAATAAAAGTCACCGTGACAATTTTGTGCATATATTATTTTGTTATATTATACCTGTGCTTAGTACATGTCAGAATATCCTTGAGAAAATGGTTCAGTAGGGGAAAGGGACCTACACACAACACACTGCACTCCATCCACTATAATAACCACACCACCCAATGGGCAGTATGGGTAGTACACATCCACCATTTTGTTTTCAACAACCAGCACTATCACAGGCCGGTGCAGTCAATAATTATCTTGTTTTTATCGGAAAGACCTCTTCCTCCAAACAGTGTGTGTTTATTGGAATGCATTAACCAACCTTTTCCGTTTCCTTTCTCTTGCAGTTGACGCTGACGACGCTGCTGTTGGCTCTCAGCCAGTTGAACTCCTTCAGCATCTGCACGGCTTTGGGTCCGTGTTCGTAAGGCAGGTAGAAGAGCTCTGCCAGCAGGCTAAGGTCGTCGAGTGTGAGGGGCTCCGCGCTGAACAGGGGCTTCTCGTCGGGCCCGGGCAAAAACAACTCCTGCGGACACATACCAGGGTAAAAAAAAAGTGACTTTGAAGGGAATACTAATTTATTTTTGCTTTCAATTGCAGATGTGTAAAGGAAACTTACAAATTCTTGAGGAACTTGTTTGAGCAGATCATCTGTCTGCATAGGGGCGATATCACTCCCAAGGTCCTCCTGGATGGACCCTTCAGGGGACTTCGACTCCGTCAGACTCTCCTTGTCTGTATCCATGGGTTTCAGGTCCTCGGCTAAGATGGGACCGACCTGCTTCTCCTCTGGGTCGGTTTGTACTTCCTGCTCAAGCTCATCTAGCTTCTCAACCACCATCTCCATGGGCTCCTCGTCTGAATCCTTCTTCTCCACCTCCACCTGCACAGAAGCAGGGAAGACACACTTAAAATATTCAGATGCTTATCTTAAAGCCAAGTTTCCCTCCTCGTTTAAAAAAAAAAAGCCCATTATGTAATTCTGAACTGAATGAATGACAAACACATTTCTGGAAAAAACAACTCTTTCCGTGCTACTTCAGTAAATAATAAACCTCACCTCCTCTATTTCCTGAGGTCTTTTTGCCAAGGGGTGTGACAGTGGATCCAGACAGAGTGGCGGCATGGCTGGAGACATGATGGGTTGCTGGAACACAGTCGTGACTGTTGTGGAAGAGCAGAGCGAGGGAGCAGCCATGGATGTCACGTCGATGGCGGTGCTTTTGGCTCCACTCTGAGGCACCTGTCGGCCTGAAAGACAAAGTTAAGCCTAACTGCAACGTGTTCTTCAGTCACCAGATTATCATGTCAGGCCATCAATGCCAACGCACTGTGAGTGTATTACAAGTATTACTGCTTGATATGTCATTAGCATACAGATAAGATATAATAATGGCACTGCTCTCACTGTTGTATTGATGAGGCACAACAAAGTCCCCTAGCCATTCTGTGAGAGCCAGTTTGAGAGCAAGCTGTGGGCTGTAGAGCATGTCTGTCTCCAGTTCTTCATCACTGCCTTCATTCTCCAACTTGATCTGGATGGACACTGTGCTGTCCTCGCCATCCGCTGGACAATGATAAGATGGAGGAACACAGACAGAATGGACAGCGTTATAAACAGATGCAGAGGTATCACAGTGTTCCTCCATCCAAGTAAAGTCGTTTTGGATCATACTCACTCATCACCACATCCTTGCGCACCCCGTTCATATTAGACTTGTACCAGGTGGCCAGAGTGTGGATCGGAACAAAGTTGGACTCAAACTCGCAGTTAGGGTTCGTGAGGACTCCCTTTAGTCTGGGGATGAGCTCTGTGGAGCGGCCCTTGTACGGCCCCAAGAAAAGCCTCTTCTGGTCATAATCATTTGCGTGAATGTTGTCCCAGATCACAGGGGCTCTTCCTAGGATCTTTGACACCTCCTCGATTGACTCCACTGTGATATCTTTGGACACCACCTTGGGGCCTGCAGAAAAGAACACAATCCAGTGTTATTTCTACTACTCTGACATGCATAACTGTGTGGTAATGGTGTTGTTCTGTTGACAGGAAGCTGTCTCACCTGTCCATAGCACTTCAATGCCAGGGAGTAGCTTCTCTCCTACTGTGTGGAGGTATGGGGACTGATGGACATTTGGGTAGCAGAATGTTCCACAGTACTCTAAATAAATAATAATGAATAAATCAGTAGACAAAAAACAATTGTATAAAAACCTTAAAAGTATTCGGCAATAAAACTGATGTACCTGTGGGGCAGAAAAGAAAAGATTCGGGCTCTCCCAGGTACTGGTAGATTTCATTTGTAATGGAAACCTGAGCGTGTGCAAATGAGCTGAACACCTCTTTGTCAGCAGGGCACATGTTGTGGTCAATGTCGTCAAAAAGTAAGGCAAAGGACTTGCAGCCGAAGTGAGTAACCTGGGGGGGAGAGACAGGCATTGGTGACCATTAAATATTTACATAATGATGCAGAGGGTAACATCCATGGAACATTTGATGACATGAACAAATCTTGGGGTTTATTTTTTCAGCATTTTTGTCTTATTTGATAGAGACATATTAGACATGTGGGGAGACAGGATGACATGCAGCAGTAAGGACTCAGCCCTGGAACAAGATCTTAAGAGTTTGACACATTGGTTATACTACTGCCATACAAAACGTTGCAATACCTGATCGAGTTTCCTCTTTAACGCAGTAACCTCCTTCTGATTGGAGAAGGTGATATCCAGCCCGGGGGAAATGGCATAGATGAACTCTATCCCATGCTCCTTAGCAGCACCAATTAAAGTCATGAGTTGTTCTAGGAGTTAAATCAAAAATAAAAATCACACAATGCACTATTGTGCCATTATGACACATTATGAATATGCAGAATGCCCTTAAACTCAAATAAATAGGCATTACTCTTTTGCCTTGGCCTAAGCAAGATGATCACAAGATCTGTTTTGAGTAGTCACCTGCTTCTTCCACTGAGTACATCTCTCTCCAGAACATTCTGTGTTTGTAATCATCTTTGGGAGCATAAAGGTATGTGTTCAGTCCCCATTTCTGCTGCCTGTGAAATGCAAAGTTGTACATATTTATTAGAATAACTCAAATCATATATCTGTAATATTATGGGTATTAGATTAAGAATGAATTATCAAGGTTCATCATACCTTCTGAACAACTCTTTCCTCTGTTCCATTGTCCATGGTCGACCGTAGAAGCCTGCGTTAGCAAAACATACATTCAGACTGCAGAGCTGATATTAAACTACATTTTAGAGCAAGTTCGGATGCAATACCACTCGAAGTATACATGAGGTGTAGGCCGGAATTGAAGTGTAAACTGAAAGATTGACAATAAAGTTGACTTTGAATTGGACATGAATGTTGTGCTTATTCAGACTGTTGCCGTTTGTCAGACTAACAAATCTACAGGTTTCTCAATGTATTGTCAAAACAATATGAAAAATTGACATCTTACGTTCACTTGTAAAAGGGCCAAAACGATGTCTTATAATGCAGGTACTGATTCCGTTTGGCAGGAAGGCAAACCACACAAATACTATATCACTGTAAAACTAATTATTATTCAGCCTATGTCTTATGACATTAATTAAAGATCACAACTGTCAGCCTGAAATATCTATGAACAACGTATGCCAATGTTGACTATATCTGCAAATATAATGGCTTGTTACATATACTGTACATTAAAACACCCCTTGTGTACTTAAGACAATTCACAATGGATTACTGACAATTGATTTCCAAGCGTTATCTGATTGTACAGTAATGGCTTGTAATTTCCAATTGGTGACAACCATGCTCTCCTCCACTCAGCAGGGCTGCTGCAGCATGTGGATGCCCTATGATAAGTATGCAGATCCAAATTCATTGTTGTCATTCTGCAATATAGGGTTGCGCAATAACGCCTAGGTCATTTTATGCCCACATCACCTCTTGACCAAGGGTCGATTTTGATTGGTTCAGCCAATATTCAACATTACCTTCCACGACTCCGCAGATGAATTTTCTTTGGCCCGTCGGTTCGACTCCTATGCCGGACTCTTCCACCGGGACAGGGGCCTCTGCACAAGCCTCTCCGGAGACTGGGCTGGGGCTAGGCTCACCGTCAACTTGAGGCGTCTCCAGCATCTTATCTTTTTGAACCATTGTTATAGAGATTTGCCTCGGTGTAAGGCACCGAATTCCCAACACTTAAGAGCACCGAGTTATTTGTTTGTCTGTAGTTTAGCACACAGACTCGCTGAGCATTACCTGCAGGAAATAAATCGTGCTGCTGTCTGTCTGGCGTTTAACGTTAGCTAAGGTACGGAACAACACGCCTTTCAAAATTATCGAAAAGTTAGCGATTGCTTCTACAAATTATAATCGAGATTATCATTAAGTGGCATATGTTGGTTTATATATAATGTAAAACAAGGTTTGCGTTCGTATTTGTCCGATCATTTTCTTCTCTTGATTGTAGATGTGCCCTGGTTTCCACTCGGTTCTTCCTGTTTACACCGAGTGCGCATGCTCACAGAACTGGATTACACCAGTCGAAACTGGATGAGTGACAAAACATTACAAAGATGTTAAAATGTGGAAGAGATAGATGACTCTTCTACTTAGCGATGCTAAATTATCCACAAGTGGACAACGTTATCAATGTAAACCTGTGTCTTTGTGTCACCATACAACAGCCACTAAGGGGCAGTTCATTGCTTAGTTAAAATGACACCCTTTGCATTTGTACTACATGTCTTTATTGCGATACATGGTCCTATACGACCAAAGAAAAGTAGTCGGACTAACTTGGTTGTGGTTATTTAACCTCAATGAGTTTTAAATGAGCCTGGACTTTTACTGTCGCTGATTTCCTGAACATGCAGCACAGGCTCATATAATGAATATTCTGAATTGCTCTTCTCATTGAATGTGTTAAACATCTCAACAGCGTTCCAAGATCTTTAGATTCCAGTCCATATTAGGAGTGTTGCTGAGCTCCAACGATTCAAAAGGGGAGGCGCTGCACGTCTGTTATGATCACAGCCCGTCTGTCTTTCCCGTCAGCAAAACACACCGGCTTTGTTGTTAATCATCAGGGTATATCCAAATAAATGTTTCCCATAATTACCAGGAACTTTTGAAAAAGCAAGGAAGTCCCCAGAGCAAGCGTCATGTGCATTACCTTGCTCTATTAAAGACCCCTTTCACAGCGTACACCATGAATCCTTCCATTAAAATATGCTGTTCTTTGTGGCAGAAAACCATTATAGTAAACCCAAATTACCCCTTTCAGATATTAATATCATACAAGGATAAGCAAAGATTTGATTAATATCTAGAGAATGCAATATCTGAAGAAGTTGCTGTGTAAATACTGCATGGCGAAGAGCTTTTTATAACAATAAAAACCCTTGAACCTTGAGCTGCCAATACTGCCAAAGTGTGCAAGATGTAAAGTGGATAATAGACACATTGGAATAGGTAAAATTAATGTCATTCAAAAGTTGAATTTTATCCATAATATTTTAAGTTGCACAAGACTGATGTATGAAAGATGTGAAAGATTGGAGAATACCAACACCAACAGAGACGTAGCATATTGTAAGGTTTGACTTGAGTTTCAAATCAGGCAGAAATTAATAAGCAGAGCAAATGTGGAAATACTCACTGTATCTTTGTTTGCGTCACTAACGTGACAAATGTATGCACTATTTAGCTAATCTAAATTTGCTGCTTCTATCAGCATCAAATGTTTCCACAGTGATGTCGACTACTGGTTGAGAGTTAATCTCAAAGATTAGAGAGGTGCACCTCGGACAGTTTTGCCTCGCATTCAAATACAATACAAGTAACAATTTTCAAAACTTTCAGCGTTTACATCAATTGTACGTGCCATCCATTTAGGTAAGCCAGGTACAGGGCTCAGGTATTTTGCATGCCAGCTCACCTGAAGATGAAGATTCAACTTTATTGTCATTGCACAGAGTACAAGTACTAGGACAACGAAATGCGGTCTCTGCATTTTACCCATCCTAGTGTTAGGAGCAGTGGGCACCTGGACACTTCACAGAATTTGTTTCAGCTGTTCTTTTTCTATTCTATTTGTTAAACCCATATTTTGTTGGAACAGGTCAAAATCTTGTATCTGAAAGGGAACCATTCCCTCTCAAATATTGTAACTAAACAATACAGACAAAGTTGAAATGAAAAACAAGCAAAGGTTTATAGGTTTTTAGGTTCTTTTTTATTTAGGTCTGTAGTACACTCAATGTAACACAACCTATCCCAGTCATTACAAAGCTCCATTCCACGTACCTTTACCCTTTAAAAATGATTTTCCATACAATTTAAATTTAATTTCATATTTAAATAAACTTTAAAAAAAATATTTCCATTTTTTTTCTTTTACTAATTTTATTAGAAATCTTCACTTCAATAGAAGGTGTTAGCTTTGAGAAACAAAACAAAAACAAACAAAATAAAACTAAGGCAACAACTTAAATGTAAAGACAGTGTCGCAGGTGAGGAGCCAGCCGTTGGCTCTGAGGTAAGTGTCAGCTGCTTCCTGCTGCAGGCCTCCTGTTACCTCTTCTGAGTCTGCTGGGCCTGCTTCAATAAAGTGTCGAAGTCTAGTGCCTGAAACTTGCTCTTCCCAGACGACGTATCGTACTCTTTACTCGAATCTGAAAAGGGGGGGGAAAAAAAGGTCAGCTTTGTAGCCATTATATAAATGCTGAAGCCCAAACACAACCTGCAAAACACATCCTAAACTTTGACCAGCTCTGATAAATATGATCATTTCCCCCCAAAAGGTCCAGAGTTTAGAAGGAAAACATTTATCAGAAAACTATCAGAATCATCATGGGCAATGTGTGTAACGTAAAATGTCACAAAAATAAATAGGTCAGCATAACCTGCATCTCTTCAATAGTTGCAACAGCCCTGCTGGCACACCATGAATGGGGCAGGTTGGTGACTTGTGTGAAACGTAAATAGTAAGTGTAATAATATCTGAATGTATTATTTTAGTGTATTTTATTGTCTCCATTATGCAAAATCTACTTTTAAAGGACAGTATGCTTCTTCCTGCAGTGCGATGATCCCTTCATGCCTTGGGGCCTAGGCCACTGCCGAGGTGCCCTTGAGCAAGGCACCTAACCTCTATCTGCTCCCTCTGCCACCTCTCCTCTGCATGTGGTTGTGTGTGCATGTATTTCCTGTGTTTGTGCATGTATATCCTCTGTGTGTGTAATGTGTGTCAACACAACAGAGTAGAGAAAGCAATTTCCCTGTAAGGGATTAATAAAAGTATCTCTTCTTCTTCAAACAGTAATGATCACACTGCATCAGGATATCTAGCAACCAAAATGTCTAATCTCCGCAAAACCACATTAATAATATTTTGATTGATAGACGTTGGTTAAGCAATCGGGAACTTTGTGTCTGTTGAGTTATGCCTACCCAGGTCAGCATAGTTCGACTTGCAGAACTGCCTCCTTCCTCCAAAACAGAGATCAAATGGAAGCTCATCGGACTTGCGCAGCTTGCTTCCATTCTCGATGGCGGTGAATGCATTCTTGGTGTCGTAATAAGTCACAAACCCATAGTTGTCCCTGTGAGATAACCAAACCATCAGCCTGTATTCATTTTAAGTTTGTCTGAAGGTCAAAATGGTTTTTGGATGTAGTTTGAGCTGTGACCTGCATTTAAAAGAGCCACCTGGGGGTGTTGCCAGGAGGCTCCAGTTATGAACAAGCCTGTATTCATTTTAGCACTGTAGCTTGGCCTAAGAGGTCATGGATGAGACCAACAAGGTTCAAAGACAGTGCAATCTAATACTATAGCCATATTCAGATATAAACAGTAAAGTAACCTCTATCACAGAAGCCGTTTATGTACGTACCCATGGTCTCTAAAGTGCAGGGTGCATTCTTCAATCTCGCCAAATAAGGAGAAGCGCTCTCTTAGTTCTTTTTGGGTCATCGTTCCCCGAATGCGACCAACGTAAACAACCCGCCGCTCCTCCTGTTAGAAGAAATAGTCCATCAGATAACCACTTTTGACCACTTTGCTTTGAGACCTGTGTGCTAAAGAGTAAAAAATACTTACGATGGCTTTCTCCTTAAGTCTCTTCACTTCGACATTATTCTTTCCAGCTTGAGCATAGCTGTTCATACACGAAGGACTGAGGAAAGACAAAATGAAGCCTTTAATAACATTTAGAAAAAACACCCTGATGTTTAACATGTACAATTGAAACAGTTATACATTCTATATAGGGATGATTTTAAAAAAAAAACGCACCTGTACAATCTTCTGGTTCTACTCCACTGAGCTCGCCTCTGAGGGGACCCAGACCGTGATCTCGAGCGACTCCAAGAGCCAGAACGAGAGGAGGAATATGAGAACTTCCTCCTCCTCCTGGGAGGAGAGCGGGACACGGAGGGAGAAGACCGAGAGGAAGAACGGGATGAGGAGCTGGAACTACTCTCAGATTGATGAGGATGATATCTAGAAAGGGAACAGGAAGGAATGTCAGTGATGAACAAGGGAAATTATAACCCTAGAAATGGTTATCAAAATTCTGTATGAACCCGAGAGCTTGTGTCTTTGGAACGAACCTTTTCTTAGATGGAGAGTGGGATCTAGACCGAGATCTAGAGGAATGGGAGTCAGACTCTGAACTGCTGGACATGGGGCTGGGAGAATGATGGGATCTTCTTTTTCTAGAGCGGCCCCCAGTCCTCTCTTTGGGACTGGATCGGGGGCTGGGTGTGCGAGAGGCAGCTTGTCGACGGTATGATCTCCCTAAATGCCCTCTCTTAGGGCTTCCCTCTCTATCAGTGGCATCAGTCTCCTGACGAGCTGGGGAAGCATCAGGAGTCTCCAGGACAGAGCTTCTCTCCGTCATATCAGTCCTGTGATCGAGGGGCTCTGTCAGAGGAAGCTCTCGTGTTTGGGCTTTAACCACATAGTTTGTGGTAGACTGGGCAGACAATGCACGGGGGGTTTGTGTAGTGGGTTGCTTGATGGGTTTAATAGTGATAAAAGATGGCTGTTTGACATTCCAGCGCTTGCCTTGCTCTCCAGGAGTGCCTTTGTTGGGGAGGCAATAGTCATGGTCCCTGCATGCCAGCTCGGCTGAGACAGTAGCAGCGGCAGGAGTGGGTTTGCTGCGGGACCTGGCTGAGGGCAGGGGCCGGGCTTCTATCTGGATAACCTTGGGGGGGCTCAACCTTTGGGCCTCAGCTGCCTTGCTCTTTCCCAGCAGTGCCACAGGGGCCAGTGGTTTCCACATCTGGTGTGGGGGAGTAGCCGGAGGAGTCAAAGCTGGAGCACAGGAAAATAAAGAGCACCAAGGTTAAACCAAACACTCAGCGGGAGTTGGTCATCCGTTTGGAAGGGTGTCAAATCTCAGTATGACGCATTATTTCAGATGACCATACCTAATGATTGAGCTGATTAAGCCATGCAAGGAGATACAAGTATTTTCTAATATCTGTTGTCTTATTAAATGTAATGTAATTGTCTTTAAGTCAAAATGGTGAATAAGCTGTGACTTGCATTTAAAAGAGAAACCTGGGGGTGTTGCCAGGAAGCTCCAGTTATGAACAAGCCTGTATTCACTTTAGCACTGTAGCTTGGCCTAAGAGGTCATGGATGAGACCAAAAAGGTTCAAAGGCGGTGCAATCTTCTTATGTTATAGCCATATCAAGATATAAACAGTAAACTCAGGTTACCTGCAGGACTCGAAAGGTTGTTTGCTCTCACACTCTCAACAAGCGGTTTCTCTGGAGCCGACCCAAAACTGTAAATCGAGCACAGATGCCGTTAGTATATCATGGGTAAATATTGTAGCTTCCACGTCTTGATTAGAGTGTAGACAAGTCCAGCCAAAAAAAACCTGTGAAGACAGGTCAAATAATGTAATCCTGAAAAGGCCATCACTGTCTGTGGCCAGACAAAAGCGGGGTTTGCGGTAGGTCCTGGCAAAAGGTGTGTGTGCGTCATCTCCACACACACACACCAACAGGTTTCACTCAGAGAAACCCTGACTCCACTCACACAGAGCAGCTTCAAAGCTGTAGGGTAACTCACCTCGAGTTTCCTACAGCTACTGCTCTACCAGAGACCTCCGGCACACATTTCTCCTCTTTGGCTGGAGAGAGAAGGACAAGGAAATAAGTGCATGAGCCCAAAAAAAACCAACAAAAACACAAGCAATACGAAAGTGTAGATAAAAACTCAGCTTGACTATTTTGGATGAACTTTACAACTTGCAGCACGTCAGGTGTGAATTTAGCCCGCGTAAACTAAAAACGGAATATTTCAAAGGTCATTCACCATGTGAACATAATGCGCCCTATGAGGGTTCAACAACAAGCCCACCAACACGAGTAATGGCACATACAGAGGCCAGCTACATGTTAGGTTTGGGGCTTGTAGATCCGGCCAAACAAAGACAGCAGGGTGAGAGTTAAATGGATTTGCAGACGGGGCAGGATTCCAGCAGCTGAGCAGACAAGAGCACAAAGCAGCTCCGCTGCCCCCCCACAGCACCCAACTCTTAAAGGGGAATGTTTCAGTAGAGAAAAAAAAAAGAATCATGCATTTTGATCCATCAAAAGTCCCCCACAATCTTTAAAAGTGATTACACTTGTTTACGAAGTTCAGATACTATTCAAGCTTTGCTGGTCAGAAATATGAGGGCACTGACATCAAACTTCACTCATGACCATGTTCTAGGTATGGCACAGCACATGCACAATTATTTAAGAAGGCACCAGTTATACCTTGAAGGGCTTTAGTCATTGGCCTTCTGCCCTTAAACCCACTGCCGCTAACCAGAGATACTGACCACATTTAACTTAGGGCCATCCATGTGAGACTAAGCTATGACCAAAACAACAGCCCTTGTGCCAGAAATAAGGGAAAAACACTGCAGTGTGTAACATTGTCAAAAATGCAATGATACAGCAAAAGTCAGCTATTATTGATTACCTTGAGTTTCCTCAAACTGCTCCAGCAAGCTGGTCAGATCAGCAGCTTCAATACCTAAAATAAATAAAAAGGATCATATTATGTTTTGGGTTACAACATAAAACAAACAATATAATTATAACTTATAAACAGACGATAAATTAGAAACAGGCTCAAAGTAGACAGACAAGTGTAGATTGATTATAGAGTAAAGTTACAGAGGGGTGCATATCCTTTTTGCTGCCAAACAGCACACGCAGCCATTTCCTAAACAATTTCAGATATGATGCTCCTGCACAAGTCAATCCCTGAGGCAGATTAAGTACGGTTTAGAGCTGCAGATCAGCAATGTTCAAATACTGACAAGATTCTTATTTATTTAACTTCAAGCTTACCTATCTCTGTGGTGAAAGCCTCAATGAGCGCCTGTGTGGCGCTCTTTGCCTTCAAGGGTTTCACCGCTGTAGTGGGCTTCTCTTTAGTTTCAAGTAGAACAGGTTTAGGCTGCATAGCTGCAGAAGACCTCATTTGGGTACCATCCGCTGTGGGTTTTGAGGACTTGCTAACAGTTGTAATGGGGTAACTTAAGGACTTGGGAGCAGTAACCACCGGTACCTTCTGGGAAACAACAATGGACTTCTGAGGGGCACTGGGTGCAGACACAGTGGTAGCAGCAATTGGTTTGATCACCTCTTTAGTGGTTTTAGAACAGGTTTGAGTGAGCTCTACAGACCGAGGAGTCGCAGGCTGAGATTGGGGTCTTTCATCAACTCCACCCTTTCCTACTAGAAGTGTGGGAGAGCATTTCCCCTCTGCTGGAGAGGCAGAGCTCTGAGGCACACAAGGCACTGCAGGTTGAGCTGTAGTTTGATGATGCGAGGGTAAAATCTTCGCTGACTCAGGAGTGGAGACTGACTGTTGGGGAAGAGAAGCTTTGGGAGGTTCAGGTGTTAGCTGGGGTTTATGGACAGGTGTAACGGTGGAAACCTTGCTGGTTGAGGCAACCATGTAGGCTGGTAGTGCCAACAGCGCCTCAGGGGTGGGTGGTGCACATGGGCCCCTTGGCTGCCAGGCAGGCCTGACCTCCACCACTTCTGGCTGGGGGTTGGGGCGTCGAAGGTCTTTGGGGTTGGGGTTGGGCAGGCACGGAATGAGGGGAAGCTCTGTAGGAAGCTCTGGAAGGCTTGGCCACTTGGTGCTGTTGTCGTCTGCCTGTTCCACCGGCGCTGGCTTTTTCTGCTGACGGAGCCGCCGGTACTCTGCTAGACTGAGTGATTTAGGCTTAGGCTCTGGGACTACAGAGGCTGAAGGAGCAAGGGCCTCACTAACAGGTGGCATCATCTGGGGTGTTGCTGGAGCAGTAGCAGCTGCGGGGCTCTCTGAAGACATCAGGGGCAGGACAGCAGGAGGAACTGCTGATGAGACTTCCAGTTTCTCCGAGGCCGGCTGTTTAGGCTGTTGGGAGCTCAGTGCTGAGGGGGAACAGCTAGGGGGACTCTTCACAGGGTTAGCCTTTAAGGGTGCCATTTCCTGCCTAGGTGACACAGGTGTGGCAACTTGCACATTCATTTCTGGTGTTAGTGTTTTGGTGGTGGTTTCAGTTTGACAAGAATTTTGTTTCTTAGGTTTTACAGTTGAAGCAGCTGGAGGTGAGGCAAGAGGAAGCTTTGGGACTTTGTTTTTCTTCTTTTCTTTGACTAACCTGTCAGTTTTTTTCAGAGATTCCTGGGGCATCTTTCTTACTGTGCCACTCCTCAGGATCCTTACCTCCACAGGTTTGGGTTTGTGATGTTCCTTGCTTTTCTTTTTTTTTTTTCTCCGAGAGGGACTTTTCTCCATTATCTCATCTTATGTCTCTCGATGATCATCGCATCTTTCACATCTAAACATAGGTGTGGTGTCGCAGGGGCTGCAACTTGTACTTCATCTTCATCATCAACAACTATATGCTCTGAAGTGTCAGAGGCCACTTCTTCTGCTTCATCTGAAACTTCATGATTTAAGAACGGCTCCTCTTTTCCAAGTGGAAAAGAACCTGGCAGATCCATATCTTGGATGGCAAAGATGGGTTCTCCATTTTCACCCTGGTCCACAACTTCAAGTAAGATGCCTCCTTCGGGCAACATCTGTTCCCCCTTGTCGTCCTCCATACTAATGGACATACAGTACGGGTGCATATGCCTGACCAAGTCTCCCAGGCTAACTGAAATACCATCTTCTACCTCCTGCTCAAAGGTGTCAGGAAGGGGGAGAGTCAGCTCCTCCCACTGTAGCTGGTCACTGTCAGGAGATAAACTGTGACTCAATGGGCTCAGAGAGAGGGAGCCATCTTCCTCTTCCTCCCCATCACTTCTCTGGAATGACGCCAGTAGCCTAGGTAGGCTCTGAGTACAGATGGGAAAATAAATAAAATATTATTCAGAAATGTGTCTGTTGTTCAAGTTAACATTTGTTGCTTACGAGTAAGTAAAGCTACCTTTCCAGTTGAGAAGGATCCTGAGCTAATTATTGTGTCTTTCTCTGGAGGGGAACGTGAGAGACACAGCAATCTCCTGAGCTGGAGAATAAAAGATACACAAAGGCTTAATGACAAACACTTTTCTACATAGTCTTGACAGACCTATAACACACATGTTCATAGAAATAGAGGTCAGCAGGTTTTCCTTCCAGACCATTTGCCCCATGATGGGGGATGAGGAGAGCAAAGGTATTTCAGACACTGAGTTATGTCTGACAGCTGGAAACTCACCGGAGAGTGTTCCCGGCCCTTTTGACCCGACAGCAGGTCTGAGTCAGGCAGCATGTCAAATGGGGACAGGTTGTCATCATCCACATTGTCAAGGATCTCTGTCAGGGCAGTCAGCAGCGTGGCTTCACTTTCCTCATCTATTCCTTTAATCTAAATACACACATGGAAAAATAGGTCAATGTGGAGTATCAACAAACTACTGCAAACTGCTGACACATTAGAGATCCCTCTTATACCACAGAAACACTTAAGTTCAACCATGTGAAAGTGTTCTTGCCTCTATTGTTGGAGTGTCCTCAAAGATGGAAAGAATTGAGGGGTCTAAACAGCTTTGAAGGGCCTCAAGAGTCTCTGCGGGGCTCAGCCCATCATTCTAGAGGGAAAAAAAACACTTCAGTTGTGTGGCAAAAACACTGACAAACAAACCTGGAAACATGATTCAGTAGGAACAATAACGATGGACAAGTTCAATATTAGGGTTACTAACACACATAGTACAGACAAGCTGGTGTATCAGTGAACAAATGTTTCAACCCAAAGTATTTCAAATCCAAAGACAAAAAAACAATAATAGTCTTTATTTTAAAAGACTCACTTAATTCTATATTCAGGTATATTTAAGGTCTGGGACTGCAGTCAGACTGGTTCAAAGGGTTAAACATCGTGAACTATAATATATGGACCACTCCTCTATATTTCCATTTCAACTGGACTGGGAGGAGACATAAGTAAACAACTACATTTCTTTCTTTTTTTTTAGCAAAAATCAGTGTTTGTCAACTGTTAAAAATGTTACATCTGGACATTGATCTTATTTATTTGGTTGTTGAGTGCAAGCCGATGCTCAAGTGAGGCATTTGAAAATGAGACGGAAAGGAAACCCCACAGTGCAAGAGAGCACATTTTATTTATTATTTTCAGCTAGAAGATGAGGGAAACACCAAAGGCATTTTCCTATCATATAAAACAAAAAAAGAACATTGAAGCAAGTACTGATTTGCCATGCAGGAATCCCACAGCTAATTATTATCAAACGGGTGATATAACTTCATACATAACCTGTAAACATAAAGTCAAATGTATTGACCGATTTGTCCAACAAAAAATAATGTTATGTGCCCAATTGTTTTATGACAATTATTCAGGTTTGAGTCATTGCACACCTACAGCAAGTCTTGCACATAGGTCAACCTATATAATCAACTTAAATGATAACATGGTGAACTTTGATCTAAGAAAGCAGTCCTACAGTAACCCACGTGTTGCCGTCTACGCATGCACAAACAGAGCGCAGACATTTTTTATCCTCGCCGCACCCCGTCCAGAGGAAGCACCCTAGCCCACGTGTAGCACTACAAACAAACATGAACAGGGACCTCGTATACGCTCCTGTATGATATTTCAAAAAGTACAAAATGAGACAAACTCCAAACACACTTCTGAAACTCCAGGTAGTTATTGATAAACTATTTGGATGGCGAGCGTATGTGTGTGAAGAGTATATTGATGTATGCCTTCTGCGCATGTGTGAAATGTAGCCAACATGTGATTCACCAAGACCAAACCACATGTAGATACCGGATACACAGGTTTTGAATGAAAACGTGGTGTTCTGCCGCAGTGTCAGACTACATTATCACACATGTCTTAATTAACTGTACTTATTTCAGTCAGTGCACACAATATAAATGACTTTCAACATCGTGTGCTCCATCACTGAGTTGATGACACATTACTGCAATGTGCTGGCATGCAGCCTATTCATTACAACATAGCATAATTTAGCACCTTAACCTTTGTCAAGCAAAGACATAGGTCTCTCTATACATCCTCACTGCAGTGATGATAAAACCACCTGAATAGCATTTGCAGTGATTGTTACCACGTGTGTATTGATCAGTGGATGGGCAGCAAGCAAGAGCACGTTTGCACGCGGATGCAGCTTAAATGCGTATGACAGATATGTATTATACACCTGGTGGGCATGCTAGGCCAACTACCAATAAACACACACAACTGTCACTGCTTTTATTAACGACTCCTTGTTTTATAAAGGGAGAAAACATGCGTCGTTCACTAACAAGCTACAGGCTCACCACCTAGCATTAACATACAGCTAAAAAAGCACCAGCACATTCGTAGTGAAGCTTTGTGTATTATTCCAAACAAATACCACCACACAGCTATCCAGCTGTACTGTCTACAAAACAATCAGTGCTTTATGAATTAAGTTTTTACAAGTAATACTACTGTGGCATCCACGTGTCACTTTTCCATGCGCAGTGTACAACTCACACACAACATGCTCTGTCCTGCCTCTAAAACACACATACAACTAGTAACAGTGGGCTTACGTGATAGGAAATAGAGTATTTCATCTATTATTTACCTCGTCTAGTGTATCCATGGGGAACATATCCATATTACATGCAGTTAAAGTCTCCTCTCCTGCACCCCAGCGCGCCGCCATCTTGCTGGTACACTCCCTGGCCCCGACTCGTTTAGGAATGAGGAGCGATGAATCGAGGACCAGAGGAACAAGCACGCCGGCAGGACACACGTGGTCCACCATTCCCGGCAAAAGGGCGCAAAGTGACGTTGGGGGTCAGTGGGTTGGTTTACGTGACTACGTTTCTTTGTAGTTCTTTGGTTGTTTATTTCCTTGTGATGGCTAGCGGTGAAGAGAAAAGAAAAGAAGAGGACATGCACACTAGGCAATAAGTTTGATAACTGCACTAAAGAGCTGTTTAAAAACACAGAAGTGTGTTAATGTAAAGTTTGAAGTGCAGCAGCAGGAACCGCAATACAATCTATCCAGCAAATACATGCAGGTAGGTGTTGAATCCAAATGTCAAATATTTCCTGGTCCCAGATTCTTAAATGTGACAATTTGCTGATATCTCCGGTTGTGTATGATGGTACTGAATGGATAGTATGTGGGTGTTTGGGACTGTTGGTTGGAAAAAAACAACAACATGGGAAGAAGTTCACTTGGACTGGTATGGGCATTGAATCTGAAAACAATTGTTACTTGTGGCCTTCATGTAATTTCAAAAGAAAGGCTTTGTTTCAAGTTGTGCTCTGCTCATATCCTATAACACAAACCTAAATTAGTGCTTTTGAATTAAATTAATCTTTATTTTAAAAGTATAGATTTTTTCATTTGAAAGTGAATGTGTTAAAAGTGCATGTATCAACTCATACTATTAAATGCCAATTGTTTTTTCTTGTTTAAAAATACCTAAGTATCAGGTCCGCCAGGTCAAGTTGACTTTCTGTCTTTTTTCTAGCACTTCCTTTATCCGGTAATTTGTTGTTTCTGGCACCAGTGGGCACTGTTCAGTAAACTATATAGGCTTTTATCTAGTTTGAAAGAAGCTGAATTTTAATATTTATTGTATAGCATTTTTTTTACACTGAAAATAAATGTGACACTGGGGAGTGAATGGACGTCTGTAGAAAAAATCACTAACTTAGGAAACTAGATTTAGCTTTGAGAAAAAATCTAGTAAGTAGACCTGCAGATACAACTGTATATTTGACATTGACCGATAACTGAGGACTAACAAAATAGTGGGAAGAAAATTAGTTTCCGTTTAGAGCCAAGGACATGGTGGATGTCTTTTTGTATCTGGGTATAATACATAAAAGAAAGGTATGGTGGGTGAAAAAGGAGAACAGGCTGTGAAACAGAGGTGGGGATTAAATTGGGTCAAATACAAAAGTGGGGAGGATGTATTTCTCATTAGGATCACTACTGCATGTCACCGAAAAGCCATCGGCAATTCCCTGTATCCCACAGGCAGATTAGAGGTGAGTCCAGCCACAACCACGTGCAGTATCACACACACACACACACACACACACACACACACACACACACACACACACACACACACACACACACACACACACACACACACACACACACAAACTGTTTTTCATATATCATTAGTTGTCTGCTGTGCGAAGAATAAAAAATGCTATGTTCGCAGTTTGTAAAATGTTAAAATCGCTCTACATTCTTTAACAGCTTTATGGCAGCTATTCAGTTAACTAATTTACATGTTGTGCTAAATTAGAAAAAGTATTGTAGTCTGGATCGACAGACAATAGGTTGCAGACCCACTGTACTGTGTGCCGTAAATTCTCTGGCATCCATCCAGTTTTCCCTCTAGCAACAATTATGAGTCCACTGATCAATATGGTCCCTTGCTGTGTTCTGTTTTAAGAACATGACCCGTTTGGGCACAAGGCATTTATTTAACAATATATCCAGGTAGTTTAGTAGTTGCACTTAAAAGCAGTTTAAAGGTTTGAAAATGAGTCCCCAGCTCCTCCTGTCCACATGTTCTACACAAATTTGTCCAGCAAGACAATGATACCCAACTTGCTCCTGATACATTTAGATGTACAGGGGGAACAACGACATGGCTCTTGACCAAAGGTTATGTTAGATGGCTGTACCAGTGTTTTAGGTAGAACTAGAAACCCAAGAAGAAAGTTTTGCATAGTTGTTTTCTTTAGTCAAAATTCACTGATTGCCTCACCAAGACATATTTGCATTTGCATTGTTTTCTTTCACAATCTTGTTTCAGCTTTGGCTTCACACAGAGACAGTTTTTTAGTTTTGTTCTAGTTTTAAATGACTGTCTTTATTCTGTCTCAGATCATGGTGTTTGCAATGTTTAACATTATCTCCCTTATGTGCTTCATGCGGGGAGAATAATCTGCATGATTAGAACGTTATTTAACACAAAAGTAACTAAATCCATTACGTGATGCTGGCGGTTACAGTAGGATTAACTTGTGCTTCCTTGGTGCCTGGTCCCCACATGTCTGAGACACAACTGGCCCAACCAGTCTGCTTTTCATTACCAGTCCTGTCCTAATGAATCCAGTGCTCATTCCCTTTACAGCTTTTCCCCACTGAACCAGAGGCTGTACTGTACTTCTGTAGGGAAGCTGAGCGACTTACAAGCTCGCCTGTGTGCGAGTGAGACGGAGAAAGAGCAGATCACCACTGTGCCCCAACACACTCCTCGACTGCTACCTACTGCTGCTCTGCCGTTGCCATGGATACAGTGCCCTCTCTCCTCTCTCACGGTGGGTATGGAGGGATGGGGCTGGAGAGGAGAGAGGAAAAGTGGCTCTGGCTCCTGCCTCTGCGTCATATTAATACCAGAGCAGCCCCCCCTCTTTCCCCCTCCTTCTCTTTCCTTCCTTCCTTCCTTCCCTCCTTCATTCCTTCCTTCCCAGTATCCAATTTGCACACTGCTAGACCCCCTCCCTTCATTTGTGTCTCCTATCTGCATCTGCTCATCACAGTCTCTCTCCCTCTCACTCTCTGGCGCAGCTTGGTTACTTCTGCGTGGCTGACCCAGGCGGACTTTTCGGAGCGAGCGTGGGCGCAGAAGAAGGAGGGAGACAAAGGTAAGCATTGAGATGGAGGATGTTTGAGAGTGTTTGCCAGTGAAAAACACTGTGCATAAAAGACAAGGAGAGGAAAGGAAGGGTGGGGGTCGCAGAACAGCTGCAAGACAAAAGAGAGGTAAGCATTAATGGCATGAACTCACCTGAGATAACAAATATGCCACCTGGAGCTTTTTTAAACAATTTGGTGGAAATTTAGAAAACAAAGGGGTGCATGTGGATGTGTTTGTCTGCTGTCAGAGGGAAACATACTAAGTGTTTTACCTCAGTAAGCAAGACAGTGTGTGTGCTGTCTGTCACGCAGTGTGACTGAACTGCTGAGGGTTCCCACACCGGAGAGAACAGAGGGGGAAACTTCATTATTCTCACAGCAGCTTTTTGAGGGATGTGTGGACGTGTTGACAGAGCGGGAATCTCTGTATCTGTAAGAAACGAAGAGTGAGAGGAAGAGATGGGAGACAGTGCAGTCAGTGGTGAAGTGCTCAGCTTCAAAGCTTAATCACTCCTGGAAACAGAAGCCATTTTTCCCAAATCACATACACACACCCTTCCTTTTCTTCTATCTCACTCTTATCTCTTTTTTTTCCTGTCTCATTCAGTGTTGGGGATGTCTCTCTCTAGCTCTCACATCTGTTGTTGTTCAGAGTTCACCATATTACAGTAGCAGAATCCTCTGTATATGTCAAAGCCTCAGATCACGACCTACAAGGCGCACAAAGGACCAAATGGTGACAGAACAGAAGAGTGAGATGAGAGAACTCGGAGAGACAGACATTGTTTAAACAGAAACAAAAAGTGTGTGGGAAGGGAAAATGAAAAGAGATGGAGTAGGGGGGAAAGAAAAGGAAGCCCGCAGGGTGGTTCATTGTGTCTCGGTCCTGAGAACAGTGTCTGACACCATGTATGACATTTAACTCTGATGCCTCTGCCAGTACGCTGGTGTGTGGGGAATGCGTCTGTCAGCTTGCGTTTCAGTGGAGACAGTTGTTTGTCTTTTGTTAGTATACTGGTTGTGAGGGAGAGACAACGGAGCTCTGAGGTTTGTTCAACTCCCTTGGGCTTCAACTCTTATATATCTGTGTGTCCTCTGCAATACAGGGGCTTCATCAAAACCCAAACAGATGAAAGGATGAATGATGACTCATTTGGAACATCCATAATTATTAGTTATCCTAACTAGATAGCATTTAACAACATGAATAATATAAAAGTAGATATTGTTAAAACAAATTGTCAATTTTTAAGAACTTCTTTGCCATTTATACAACCAACACAACCCAATTATTTATAACATTTATCAATTTAAACCTCTTATCCAGTACTTTCAGATAACTGTATCTACTGTATGGTAATTGCCTAAATACTTGAACTTATTATCCATTTTACCTTTTTATTTTACCATTTAATATCTGTTCATCCATCACATTTAGCAGCTACTATCCATTATTTCTTAGAAAACTGTTAACGTTATAGCTTGATAAAACATGTTCATGCACTCTCAATAGTGGTTGCAATTCAGGTGTTACAGATTAGTGAGTATGTGGAAATAATTCCTAAGAAATCAGATATCCCATGTTGGCAAATGCTGCTCTGCAATCTTTATAAGTATCCCCTGAGGTACAAGTTCCCTTTTTGTCAAAAACACTATACTATACTGTCAGCCCTGATGTGTTTTTGCAGTGAAGACTGAAGTTGTGATTTATTTAAACCTTTTGTATTTTTGATTCAGTCAGGATGACTCAATGATACGGGTCATTCTGTTATCCATCTGATCATGTACACGAGCAACAAAGACATCCAGCTCATGAGATTCACTTATGTGCTTGTGTGTTTGTGTAGTGAAGTGTGAGATTATAAGATTATTGGCTCGGAGAACAGGCAAGCTTGGGCCAAGAGAACTTATGGGATGAACGGAAAGGGAAACCAGAGATGTGGAGGAGGGAAAGGAAATGAAACAAAATCACATCAAGCTGCAGAAAGGTCAAGGTAATATCAACAGGCTGAGGAGATTACATTGCAAGTGAAGTGAAGATTAAAAAAGCGAGAAACGAGTATAAAAGAGTCTGCTGGGCAAACAGTTTGCAGCCGAGTCAGACTTTTTACATGCAGCTCCGTGTGAACGAGTTCGTGAACGTCCTACATGCACACTCCTCCTGCCTCCCATGGGCTCTCAGTGTCCCTGCGCTCCAGGTGGGCTTTGCATTTTTAATCGATACTGTCTGTAGTGATTAACACCAGTCTTCTCTCAGAAACAGAAAACAGACGCAAGAAGTGAGAGACAGAGACATAAAAAGAGATGGAAATCTGTCATACACAAGGGGGAGTGTGTGAGTGTGTGTGTGTGTGTGCATGTGTGTTTGTTTCGCAGTAATGACCCTCTGCCTCTGGGCTCCTACTGAGTATGTTTATCTCCCACAGCAGCAACGGGCAAAAATGGACGATGCATCACTGCCACACACACACCTTGTGCATTTTCTCTCTTTCCTCTCCTTTGCTGTAATTGCCTCCCTCTTGCATTCTGCCTTTCAGAAACCCAAACAGTGCCTCGCTCCATTCCATATTACTTACTCCTGTCTCACATTATGTAAAATCTCTGTCTTCCTATATCCCTCCTCTCTCATTTTCCCTCCCACTTGTGTTGCAATATGCCTATTAATGATGCAGCTAGAGCACCGCTGCCAACTTCCTGCCTCTGACAGAGGGAGAGGAGTGTAGTTGTGGTGTACATGCCCTGCTTTGTACCACTCCCACTAATCTCTCCACCCCTCTGTCGTTGTGTTGTTTTCCTCAGAGTTAGCCCATGCGAGCGGCGTGTGGACTGAGTGCAGCTGTTTCGTTCAGAGCAGAGCCCAACATGTGAGAAGATGTCTGTTGGAGGTTGTGCTTGTCCCGGTGAGTGCCTACAGTCTCTCTCTCTCTCTTCTCCCTCTTTCCTCTTCCGTCTTCCGTCTGTTTGCTCAGTAGAGCTGTCAGAAAGATGACTTATGTAAAAGTGCTGCAAAGCTGCCTAGGGCCAGCGTCAGGCTGTGTTAGTTTGTGTGTGTGTGCATGCACACACACGTGTGACTGTGCTCCGCTCTCAACACATGTCCTAACCTAAAACAAGGTTATAGACTGAGGCTACCTCACTTTGGGATTGAGTTGTTCAGCAGACCCTTTCAGTCATGCTATCTTACTGTGCAAAAGATCAATGGCTCTTTGAGTTTTGTCACCTACAGACACAATGAGATATCAATAAGTACTTCACTTGCTGGCTCTTTTCACTCCTTTCCTCAGCGTTATGTAGCCACTATAGATCTTCTTCTACATTATTTTTTGCCTTTTACGTCTAAAGTAGTACGTCTAAATCCCTGCTTACTGTAAAGAAAACAGATTTTATACCACAGGACAGAACTGAATGAAGCAGAAGTACTTTGTTCACTTTAAAATGGTTTTAATCGTCTCTCTTGATGAGTGCAAACAATTAATGAGGCTTACTTAAAGAATTAACTAAAGAGTTGAATTTGCTTGGAGTTATTAAGCTGCTCTTTGGATGTTAGGCAACTCTTTGTCATTGTGACTAAGCATTCCTGCATATTTCCATTTATAATGCTGTTGTTATGCTTGGATTGGCTTTTCCTGAAGTCAACATTCTTGAGCTTTAAATAAATTGTACATAAAATATGTCTTACTGCTATGTTTTGGTGTCTAATTGGTAGTCAGTATTCACATTCTGCATTTATGCTACCATGTCAGAGCAGGAGGAAAGAAAATCTAGTAGTTCTGTCTGCACATGTCAGTCTTTGGAAGGCAAACTATAGTTGCAGTTTTTATCAAGCAGATCTTATAATCTTCTCTCTCCCTTAAAGTGTTTGATCCTGTTTGACTTTGGAGCAATTTCTTTTTAACACTACCACAGTGAGACGGTTGCCTTGTGCACAGTGAAAGCCTCAAAGTGCCAGGAGACGGCCTCTGTGTAGCACAAGGGAGCAAGGAACAGATAGAAATTGAATCGTAGCATCTGCTCACGGGGAACTCAGAGAGGGCAGATTGAATTAGGGTGTCAGTATCATTTTAATGGGGCTGCTATGATTCATTGTTAGTCGCCTATCAGATGGAATAATATCAGTGAGGCCTCGAAGCCTTGATGTTCTCCTGTCAGATCTTTTCTTTACTATCTTGTTTCTTCTCTCTGTGCTGTAGTTTTCCAAGAAATCTGCTTCCTTTGCTCTCTCTATTGACAGACTCATCACAAGAGCAGAACTTTTAATGACATCCACATGTTTTTGAAGGTTGAACAGAGAATTAGGTCAACCCAGAGAGATCTGCCTTGTGCATGTTCTGTATCAGCATTCAAACTCACAGGTTTTTACATGCAGGCTAGTGTGCATATGGTGAGCAGGCATGTACACTCGCACACACCTTCATGAGGAACCTGCTAGGACAAGTTTAGGCTGCTGGATTTCTCAGAACAACACAGGGCAAACTTGGTCATCACCGGTTTGCCTTGCTGAGCGCGCTGTTAATCATTATATTTGAACGCTGGTTTGTTTACATTCCTGCACTATTGTGGCTGGAAGATCCTCCCCATCCTTTGTGTGGGAATCTAAAAATCCTCTGTTTCTGTAGCACGTTCTTTTTTGGTGCTGTATGCTTTGTTATTATGTCAGAGCACTATAGAACAGAGGAATCTGAAAAGAGCATATTTGCATGTAGCAGAATGTGAGTCATAATAAAAAACAGACTTCTCCTGTCTGTCTAGTTCATTGACAACCCTGTGATATCCTGCTGTTGTTGTGACTTTGCTGTGAATCAGCCTTTTTAAGGCTTTGTTCCCTTCATGAAGGAGATCCGTCCTAACACAGTGGAGCCAATCACATCCTTTGTTCAGACTAAATGGTAAAAATAGATTGCCTGTGAGCCGAAGATACCCCCCTCTCCCCCCCTTCCCTTCTCGCATGCACTCAAGCACGCGCACCCCTCTGCTCACCACTCTCTCCATCTCTCACCCATCTCACTCTTACCCCTCCCTCCTATTTCTGCCTTCCTCATCTCACTCTCGCCCCCTCTTCTTTGTACCCCCCTTTCTCTCTCTGTCACTCCTTCACTGCTTTTTGCGGTAACAGTGGTGTTACCTCATGCAGAAAGTCACATGGCTCCTGATTGGAGAAAAGTGACTTTAAGCAGAGCCAAGATGGCAGCCAAACGGCCAGGGCTTTTTTGATTACCATTTCACAATAACATGACTGCTACAGCTTTATCTCACTGCACTAAAAAACCTTTTTTCCTTCCTCAATTCTTCACTTCTTTTTTCCTAGTCCCCTCCTCTGTCTACCCTAGTGAGTCCCTCAGATCTTGTTTGCTAGATCAAAATGGCTGTGTGCAGAGGCAGAGAGAAAGAAGGAATGCGTGGGAGACAGAGATGCTAGGGAGTCAGAGAGATGAGGGGGGGGGGGGGGGTTTGCAGAGTGGCGACGTGCTGTAGTGATGTCACATCTGCTGCAGGCCCGACAGGATGGCAGAGGAAAGCTGGCATGTGCCACAGCCGGGAGGAGGGGGAGGATGGGGAGAAGATTAAATGTGGAGGAAGGAGAAAATTATTTTTCTTTCAAAGCACACCTTTATTTGTGGGAGATGTGCAAGCCGCAGAGTCTTTAAAACATGAAAGCAGGTTTGATACTGAGGTACACTAGAAGGTGACAGTAACATTGCTCAGATTAAAACAGAGCTGTGTACTGCAAAACAAAAGGTGTAAGGAGGACAGCCGCAGAGTATATTGAAAGCTTTGTGCTTTATCCCTATGCCACCAATGTGTGCAAATACAAGTGTTGACAAGGTATACAAAGTATTGAAACTACCAGATTTGACCTGCTTGTTTTAGTTGGTGTCAAAGATGAATTGTGCAAACAAGTATATGAATATAAAGGCAATTGTTGCCATATTTTCAAAGAATTTCTGCCATAATCATTTCTGTCGGACGAGTGTTTTCCTAAACTGAAAATCAGGCAAGTACCAAGACTTGAATAATGATCTCAGAAAGGGGAGTTGGTCCATTTACTTGGAAATAGTGACTGAATCATCACGCTTATATAATTTTGGTTTGAGATGTAACATTAGAATAAGTATTTATGGCTTCATGTTGTAAATTAGATTAAGTGTCCAATTTCCAGTAAATTCAGGTGCTGTGTCATAGTTGTTCAATTATTCACAATCTGTGTCATAGTCCAAGATTAGTCTCTTGCTGCAGTATTCTAAGAATAAAAGTGTAAGTCCTATTTTTATGGTAGATTCTCTTTTTCAATAACACACTGTAGAAGTGACTTTGGTTAAGACACTTTTTTTAGGATACATAATTTAAATCCCTGGATGTTGGCACAACAGGAGAAGCCATATAAATGACCAAACCTATAGTTTACACTGCACCAGATCCAGTCTGTCAACAACAGGCTAATTCTGCCAGGATTCAGACAAGTGACCTCTGTCATTACAAAGTGTCCATAACACCAAAATTCACACACTCCCTCTCATTTGTAATCCATCAACCTTCTTTATCTGGAACACATGCTGTTTGGCTTCCTCCTGTCAAGCCACAGCATCATCCTCTGTGTGCAGTCTGTGTTAGTGCGGTCTGCTGCAGTGTTTCTATCACTACCAGTCAGGTGTCACAACGGTTTCCCTGACAGGTTTCTGCTTCATCTTGAAAAGCAGAGACAGGAGTCTGAACATGCTGTTCACCAGCACTCTCTTCAGTTTTCCTCACTACTGCTTCACTCTCTCTGTCAAAAGTTTGCGCATACACACATCAATGTAGGACTTGGAATATGCTTTCAAGGCATGTTAACATACAGTGGGGCAAAAAAGTATTTAGTCAGCCACCAATTGTGCAAGTTCTCCCATTTAAAAAGATGAGAGAGGCCTGTAATTTTTTATCATAGGTATACTCCAACTATGAGAGACAAAATGAGAAAAAAAAATCCAGAAAATCACATTGTAGGATTTTTAAAGAATTTGCTGTTTTGGGGCTGTCGCTGGGCAACACGGACTTTCAACTCACTCCAAAGATTTTCTATGGGGTTGAGATCTGGAGACTGGCTAGGCCACTCCAGGACCTTGAAATGCTTCTTACGAAGCCACTCCTTCGTTGCCCTGGCGGTGTGTTTGGGATCATTGTCATGCTGAAAGACCCAGCCACGCTTCATCTTCAGTGCCCTTGCTGATGGAAGGAGGTTTTCACTCAAAATCTCACGATACATGGCCCCATTTATTCTTTCCTTTACACGGATCAGTCGTCCTGGTCCCTTTGCAGAAAAACAGCCCCAAAGCATGATGTTTCCACCCCCATGCTTCACAGTAGGTATGGTGTTCTTTGGATGCAACTCTGCATTCTTTCTCCTCCAAACACGACGAGTTGAGTTTTTACCAAAAAGTTCTATTTTGGTTTCTTCTGACCATATGACATTCTCCCAATCCTGTTCTGGATCATCCAAATGCCCTCTAGCAAACTTCAGACGGGCCTGGACATGTACTGGCTTAAGCAGGGGGACACCTCTGGAACTGCAGGATGTAAGTCCCTGGCGGCGTAGTTGTTACTGATGGTAGCCTCTGTTACTTTGGTCCCAGCTCTCTGCAGGTCATTCACTAGGTCCCCCCGTGTGGTTCTGGAATTTTTGCTCACCGTTCTTGTGATCATTTTGACCCCACGGGGTGAGATCTTGCGTGGAGCCCCAGATCGAGGGAGATTAGCAGTGGTCTTGTATGTCTTCCATTTTCTAATAATTGCTCCCACAGTTGATTTCTTCATACCAAGCTGTTTACCTATTGCAGATTCAGTTTTCCCAGCCTGGTGCAGGTCTACAATTTTGTCTCTGGTCTCCTTTGACAGCTCTTTGGTCTTGGCCATAGTGGAGTTTGGAGTATGACTGTTTGAGGTTGTGGACAGGTGTCTTTTATACTGATAACGAGTTCAAAAAGGTGCCATTAATACAGGTAACGAGTGGAGGACAGAGGAGCCTCTTAAAGAAGAACTTACAGGTCTGTGAGAGCCAGAAATCTTGCTTGTTTGTAGGTGACCAAATACTTATTTTACCGAGGAATTTACCAATTCATTCATTAAAAATCCTACAAAGTGATTTCCTGGATTTCTTTTCTCATTTTGTCTCTCATAGTTGAAGTGTACCTATGATAAAAATTACAGGCCTCTCTCATCTTTTTAAATGGGAGAACTTGCACAATTGGTGGCTGACTAAATACTTTTTTGCCCCACTGTATATCTGATGTATGGCCTGTCTAGTTCACAGCTCCCAACTGTTTTTCTTTACGATAGTCAGTTTATTTTTAAATTGTATAGGTTGTTTAATAAATACATAATATAATTGATACCTTTCTTACTTACTTACACAAGCAAACAGGGATTGAGTAAGATGTTGTGTCCCTGGTTAAAACAGCCCCGAGGCAGGCGTTATAATAAATAAACAATACACATTATTCACTTACTAAGTACTGTTTTCAACCTTTTTCTAGTTGTCTTCCATTATAATCTCTTCATTTAGGGACTTTTTCGTGAAAGCCTTAAAATCCATATTATTTTTCATGGATTGCCAAAAACATACTGTATCTACTAGTGTACCCTCACTTATTTCAGATACATTCTTAGTCATTTTGTTCTGGAACAGGACCTACACTGAAGTTATTTATATGTTAATGCTATGCAGTCAAACCTCTGCATAAAACAGTATGGGTAAAGTGGTCTTAGAGGCTAGGGATCTATAAATACAGGAGATAGTGTGTAGTACAAGACCAGTTTTCTGGGGACTAAAATAGAACTCAGTTCTTGTGCATATGACTGCTATTTAATGTCACTACCCGCCGGTGCTTCTTACCAGGTACTCTGTGTGTATGTGTGTTCTAAGTGTGACCCTTTACTTACTAAATACAGATGAAATAGGATGCAGTCTTTCTTCAGATTTGTCACTCTTAAAATAAAAGCATTATTGTGCATGTTCTTGGTGGTTATAATTATGGAATAGGCAGATAAAGTTCTAACTACATGATGCAAAATGTATAATGTGTTTTATTAGAAGCTCCAGGTTATTTGTGAATAGTGTAAAGAATAAACTGCTAGATAAAGTTAATTTATTATGCACTGTTCTATTCTGAAGCCTGAGTATGTTTGCAGCGTTTACCAGCAGAGGGAGTGCTGTTCTGTCACATCTGTTCTTGTGTTAGTCCGTCAACACTGAGCAGTGGCAGACTGGGCAATCATTGTTTTCAACAAGAGATAAAAAATCCAAGCCTATATTACAACAAAAGACTATAGTCTTTATTTTATTGCCTTTTTAGCTGTTACATCTTTTTTTTTTTCTGTCTTAACTACAAAGACAACTCACTAGATTTATCTACATTTCCTTTTTCTAGATAGAGTTTACCAACCAGAATTTTACCAATGATGTAGAACTACTGTTCACAGCAGTTATTAGTGTGGCACTCCCCTGTCAATCTATTGCTGCACTTCTCTCATCTGCTCTCCCTGCTTACATAATTCAACAAACCTACTGCAGCTCAAGTGAAAGCCAAAACAAATTGAGCTTTAAATGCACTTTAGGACCACAAAAGGTTTTCTGGGCTTGAAATATATTGCTTGTAAACATGAGAGTGGGTATTGATTAAAAGTGAGGCTGCAGATTATACCCTTACATAATCTGAGGCTCAGGACTGTGGTCTGAAGGATTTGAGTCATCTGCTAAGTCTGTCAATTTCATAAGCCTTCACAAAGTTGGCTTGAATTAAACAGCCATTTTAAGTAGCTCGTCTTTTTCTCACATTTGCTGTACAATGTAGACACAAAATCTGAATCACACTTTTTGATTTTTCTTTATATTTACGGTCGGGATGCACTGTAGAGTACTGGATGAATGGTGCTTGCCCAAATAGTTCCAGCAGCCCTAGCAATTTTTAAATAATCAATAACATAATTATAAACGATTTAGGTGTCAATGCCCAGCCATACGACAGTTTTATAAATGCACCTGACAATCTATGCTCTGTGGCTGAATGCAGTTTCTAAAACTTAACTATAAATATAATTTCATGGCACTGAAACCGATTGTTTCTATTGGGATTGTAACCTTAATATTATTGTTTAGGAAATGTACTGAGATAAACTGATGGTCTACTTGTACTATTCAGACCAAGTTCAAGTGGGACCCCAATATTTCCAAAAATACCCATAAGCCTGGAGCAGTTTGGCTGAAATGTGTATAAACGTATTCACATATAAATATAAATAAAATAATGTGATACTTTCATTAAGTACAATTGTGAAGTAATACAAACATAAGGCATATTGACATTACTGTAGTTTTGAGTTGGCACAAGCTGATACAGAATAGAAAACAAATAAACTGTAGAATAAGATGAGTTTGTCTATCCGAATACGTGTGTGTTAAGGGGCAAAATGTTGGCTGATTATTGTTCCTCTTAATCGGGACCCCTCTTGTATAACTGTGGTTCTATTTGCCCCTACTGTTCCCGGACAAGACAAATTAGGATGGAAAGGGAGGCCTGTGTTTGTCCGGGTCTGTGTGATGGGATGGGCGGAGGAGCCCGAAGGAGGCGGGGCCTTTGTTTTTTTCTTGTCTCGGCTGGCAGGAACAAAGGGTCCTGTAGTAGTAGTAGATAGGTAGCACCGTCCCCCCAAACAAGTGCCATTTAAAACATACAGTCGGGCAGTGCAAATTGACAGGAACCAGGGCAAGTAGCTGGAATTTGTGCTGTACTTCTCCGTGGCTTGCCGTCCTGCTTGGGACCGTAGGACAGATCGTTACATTGCCAACGGTCGGAGCTGGAGCTTTGACCGTCCATCCGCTCCGGCTAGCAGCGAGGCTAGCTGTCGAGAAAAACACCGAGCGGAGGTGTTGAGCAACTCCGCCTTTCGGTGGACATTTCTCTGCAGGTAACTCAAACTTACAGCCGCACTACTTTGGCAGCTCTGTTGGTTCACAACAAATGCGGAGACTGCTAGTGAAGAAACATGGGAAATTATAATTGCACGGCGCTGATAACGGGAGTTTAGCATCTAGCTAGGTTAATATAGCTTAGCAGTGGTATCTGTCCTCGGTGAATGAATGCGGCCCTGTGGTTCAGTTTACGCCTGTTCCCCAAAGTAAATACTGCCTTTTTAAATGTCGACGGTGCAGGTCCACAAACATAGCAAAACATAAACACTGATAAGCATCTCAAGTGTGTTGGCCGTCTTGATACTTTGCTTTGGATGTTTTATTGGCTGAGGGCCAGCCTCTGGATGCAGCTCTATTGTTTGCAATGAACAGTTTGGGCGGACTAAACTGCACCAAAGTCACAGTATTTGGAGTTACCCTTTTGTTAGAGGGGTTATGCATCATGATCTCAATTCTTAATCAGCTACTTCTAAAGGATGCGTACTGGCTGGAGTCATTCATCTCCATTTGTCATGTGTACCCAACGTCAGGTTGCTTTATTGATGGTTTCTTTCTCTTAGACGACTGGCCCGTTGCATTATGTATGCATCTGTTAGTCAGAGTGCTGTAATCCGCAGATGTTTGATGCTGGACACTGGAGATCTTTTTAGGGTGTGTGTTGGTTGGTATTCCAGGTGAGATTAAACATGTCAGCATTTTGCAGAATGACGGTTTCTGAACGTCTAGACATGTTATACTGGAGACTCCTACTCTTTATTTGTTGCCATGGAGTTTTTGCATTGGCTTTAGATAAAACAAAGACTGCGTTAGTGTTTGAAAACTGTCTGCATCTAATGCTGTTGGTGTTGGGATGGTTTCCATGAATGTCAGAGGTTATGCATTGTTAGGTTCTTCTGAGCAGGTTCACCCACATAGCAATGGGAGGAGAAGTTGACCTGCTGTGACTTTTTCTGGAGCAGGGGGGTAAAGGGTTAGCGAATGAAGGCGTTATAGTTTCAGGAATAGAGACCAGACAGACAGATCAGAGTTCACACAGACATACTTGACCCCAACTCATCTCTTTCTCCCTGGGTTGGTAGTTGTCTTTCAAAAACATCATTATTTGTGATCCTGCAAAAGAGCAGCCTACAATGAGTGCCCCCCTGCTGGTTTTAATTTGGTACACTTTATTTTAGAGTATTGTGCGTCAATTTTTAAAGTAGCAAATAAACATCATGCTGCCTTCAGCTGGGATTGGTATTACTGGATTTACATGCAGCCCATTAATAATCAACATTTCCTATATCCGTTTACCTCCTTTTGAATGCATCATCACCACATATTCATTTCCTCTAATTCCCTTTAATTTTTTCTGTATCTGTGCTAACAAGTAGTGAAGCCAGGTAGTTGTGATGGACCTGTCCAATTTCAAGAGGTTATTTTTCTCAACATACCAGTCCGCAATGCTCAGCTGGAGCATCCCAAATCTTCAGTCGGACCTAATTACACGCAGCCACTGTCTGTGTGAGGTCTCCTTGAGAAAAGAGGTTTAGAATGGATGTTTTTCTCATAGCGCTGATTGTCTGAGCATGAATGCCTTATCTGGACAGACAAGGGTTAACAACTGCTGGGATATGAGTGGGGGGATGGGTAAATAAGGCAACTAGAGGGGGAGACGCACACAAAAGAGGCGCATGGTTCGATTACATGGGGCTGAATTCACAGAGGAGGGTTCCCTATAATGAGCATGGAGAACATGCCGGGCTCATCCTCTGATGTGTCTCCCATTTCACTGATTGTTTTCTCAGTCCGGCTAATACATGTTGCTGTTTTTCCCCCCCCCCCCCCGTCTCCCTGTGATGATTTGTTTTCTTGTCCATTTACTAAATTGAAGATGCATTAGATAATGAAAGCGGCAGGAAATTGTTTTGGCAGCTTGCTTTTTATTTGAGTAAATCTCAACAAAATCATCCAGCATTAGATTACTTAGATGATGCTGTGATTTGAATGAGCTAAGTCTAAAGTAATCTAAATCTCCTCTAAATCTCTGTTCTCTCCCCCCTCCTCCTCTGCTGCGTGCTTTTCTGCAGGCTGTTCGTCAAAGTCATTCAAGCTGTACTCTCCTAAGGAGCCCCCCAACGGCGGCAGCTTTCCCCCCTTCCACCCAGGCGCTATGCTGGACAGAGATGTGGGGTAGGTCTGGGTTATACTGTCAGATGCAATATGGGTTAAAGCAGGGTATTAATTGTGATGTCGTCCTTTCTACGGCTTGTAATGTGTTAATGTCATTTGTTGACAAGAATGTGTGTGTTGTGTATATGTTTTTAAAATGTTGTCCAAATTCACATTGCACCGTTTTGATCACCCCAGCTTTGATACAGAGCTGTGATACAGAGGCATTCTGAATTTCATCCCTTTTTTTCTTGACTTCCCTTCATCTATTGTATTGCTGATTTTTATTGGAAGTCTTTTAGCCGTGAAAAATGAAAACGCCCATGCTGCTTCTAAGTTTTTTCGTTTTCTGTTCCTCCTAGGCCTACACCCATGTACCCCCCATCATACATGGAGCCTGGAATGGGGTGAGTGCCCCTCGCTTATATTTTCACATTCATTCATAATCTACTCTACGTTCACTCTATAACACACACATTAAATCGACCTGCTATTAAATTGAGTGTTTTGGCTGCTTGTGGTTTGTCATTTGTTTATGCTACATGTGTTTAGAAAGCCAACAAAACTAAGCTAAAACGACAGAGTGATTAACCCCCCCCCCCCTTTCTGTTTCAGGAGACCCACACCGTACGGGAACCAGACAGATTACCGGATATATGAGCTGAACAAAAGGCTACAGAATTGGACAGAGGTTAGAGCCACTTCAGCATCCACATAGAGGAAAAACACCCAAAACCAAACACAGAATCAGTGTTTCATCTTCAAGCATCTTGTGATTACTGTCTGTAGTGCTACATTCTGCAGCCCACTGTTGCCATGTCGTCAGATGCCCCCTTCCCAGCTACTGTTTGTGTGTAGCTAACCATGCTAGGGGTTTTGTGGGAAATTAAGCCTGAGAATGCTCCGACTTAATTTACATTCAGGCTTTAATAGGATTATCTGATCAACCTGGCTAAAATGTAATTGGAGTGCCAACTGTTTATATGCCTGAGCGCGCTACTGAGTAGCTGTTATGAGCCACACTGTTTATGACTGTCAGTCTGCACACTGCTAGAAAGGCATACACTCTAGAGGAATTTGAAACACTATTTAGTTTTCTGTCCAACAGAACACACATGATGTCTGAAGCGCAGCAAGCATTATTTAGGAAGTTAAACTTCTTCTTTTTGCACTTCTCTACTAAGCTCACCTGTGTCCGTGTGGAGGACTATCATGAAGCACGCACATCTGTTTGCATGTCATTTGCATCCTTTCAATATGTTTAGTGACCAGATAGTACAAAGGAACAGTTGAAACGTTATTGTAATAACTCAAATATTACAATTTGAGGAAGCAGGAATTTCTGCTTCCTCTTTTTGAGTGGGTTTCATTTATTTACAGTTTGTGTTTGTATAATCTATTTGAAATTCCTCATCTATATATAGCAAATGCCGAGTATAGCGTTTTGGGTGTCTTCTCTCTGGGTTAGAGTAGAATGCTATGTTTTATTTTATTGTGATTATATGAAAAATAGAGTAATGGTTCCACTTCTGTTTTTAGGAGTGTGATAATCTGTGGTGGGATGCGTTCACCACGGAGTTCTTCGAGGATGACGCCATGCTCACCATCACTTTCTGTCTGGAAGATGGACCCAAACGATACAGTAAGCAGAAATAATACAAGCTAATCATTTGTTTACCTTTAGGTTTTTAAAAGGAAACGTTAGGTGATGGACTTTTATCATTTAAAGTATATACTGTACATGATGTAAAATATCCTTAGTGTTTTATTTATCTTATTGTTGTTTGTATCATAACGTATATTCTTTCTGCTCTTTATTCATTTGATATTTTTGTGTCTGTCTGATTTGGTTGTACTGTATCCCCCAGTGTGGCGGGTTTGATTCAATTGTATTTTTATGTATTCATTTTGTTTACAAAGTTATCATTTGTGTGTGCAGCCATCGGCCGGACATTGATTCCACGATATTTCCGGAGCATTTTCGAGGGGGGAGCCACCGAGCTGTTCTACGTTTTGAAGCACCCAAAGGAGTCCTTCCACAGTAATTTTGTGTCTCTCGACTGTGACCAGTGCACCATGGTGACCCAGAACGGCAAACCCATGTTCACACAGGTACACTAGATACAAAATGTACAGACTATTATTTACTTCTGTCGCTGTGACTTCTAACCTATTATATCTCTCCTCTGGGGATAAGGTTTGTGTGGAGGGCCGCCTGTACCTAGAGTTCATGTTCGATGACATGATGAGGATCAAGACGTGGCACTTCAGCATCAGACAACACAGAGAGGTCCTCCCGAGGAGTATTTTGGCCATGCATGTGAGTTCCAGACGCCAAAAACCACTCACTTGCACTGAAATGCTCTTACTGTACATGCACTTATTCATCTCTCCTCTTAACCCAATCACATAGGATCCCCAAATGCTCGATCAGCTGGCTAAAAATATCACAAGGTGTGGGCTGTCCAACTCCACGCTCAACTACCTCCGTGTAAGCAAGTTACTTTATGATAATCTAAGTCGTTTGAATAAAGCTTCACATACAACGACCTGTTAACGCTCACTGGATTCTGTTTGGTTTCTTTCTTTCTTGATAAAGCTATGTGTGATATTGGAGCCCATGCAAGAGTTGATGTCAAGGCATAAGACGTATAGCTTGAGCCCCAGAGACTGCCTGAAGACCTGCCTCTTCCAAAAGTGGCAAAGAATGGTTGCACCTCCAGGTAACGCACACAGCTGTCAGATTGTCAGTGTCAATTATTGCACCTTCGTTTATTAAACGGTGGAGTTCTCACAAATAGAAATTGCGTTCCTGTTCATTATCTGCAACATATCAACAGAGGCTTTTATAAATAAATCACATCATCTCCTTTTTCTATTTGTAGCTGAGCCCGCCAGACAAGCTCCAAACAAGAGGCGGAAAAGGAAGGTGTCCGGAGGAAGCACCGTGAGCACCGGCGGAGGCAACAATAACAACAGCAACAGCAAAAAGAAGAGTCCAGCCAACAGCTTTTCACTCTCCAGCCAGGTACCTGTAAGCATTACATCTACTTGACCTCTTTCTGTGCCTCTTAAAATCAACTGAGCAAGGCACTGGAGTATATGTCCGAGGGTGGATGGGTTTGGAAAGAAAGGCTAGGAGGTTACATCATTTTTGGGTGTCGGGGGATGGTAGCTAGGGTTTTGGTGTGTTAGGAATTAGGTGTAGCAGCAGGATAGAGATGGGACTTGGGGGTCGGGATTAAGGTCTGGTAGAGGTAAAAGGGTTGCTTTCTCTAATTCTGAGGATGTGTAGATTTAGTCAGTAGACCCCCTAATGTGAACCAATGATGGGCAGTCCCTGGTCCTCTTGGGCCACAGGTTTATGGGTTTATGTAGTTGAGGTACCCCCTTTACTAAGTAATGCTTAAAATATTTGGTGCCATGTGGTAGTGTTGCCTTGCTCTGATTTCCAGTGGGACAGTTCTCTCCGCTGTGTCTGCCTGGTGTTAGAGTTACCGCTCAGCCTATCAGAGCACATGATTCACTCAGCACTGCTGTCTTTGCCTACTTGGTTGCTTGAATGAGCCAACGAGACCCGAGGTGGAATGAAACCCCCCTGATGCTGCACTCGAGGATCAGGGATGCCCACTGCTGACCAGTAGGGAGGGCCCCTTGACTCTGGTTCTTGGAACAAGGATAGGGAGTCAGGGCCACATGGACTTCTGAACCGTCAGGGTAGATGCCCGGACAACACTTTGTCCTGTTGTGTTTGGTAGGAAGGAGAGGACACTATTATCCCAGGTTTACTCCCTTGGTCCCTTAAAGTATAAATACTTTTTATTAATGAAAACGATCAAATCACACAAAGTTAGACAACTCGTCCGTGCAGCCAGTCATTCCGCGCAGCCCCCTGTATCATGGGGATAATATGTACCGGCCCTTGCTGTCCCCTTTAGGACGTGATGATGGTGGGAGAGCCCACTCTGATGGGAGGGGAGTTTGGTGACGAGGACGAGCGTCTGATCACGCGCCTGGAGAACTCGCAGTTCGATGGGGCGAATGGCCTGGAGGATGAGGACAGTTTCAACAGCTCTCCTGCACTGGGGGCACACTCACCCTGGAACAACAAGGCCCCCTCCAGTCAGGAGAGCAAGAACGACAACTCCCAGTCGTCCCAGTAGAGCGCCGAGGTCCCAGTCAGACCCTTTTTTTCAATGCTTAAATCCTACTGGGATCCATCTGAGCCAACACACTAGTGACAGCAGTCAGGGAGGGAAGCCTCGAGCACTTGTGTTCAATATTGTTTTGTTTGTTTTTGTTCCATCATGTTCTTTTGAAAACAAACAGAGATTGATTAGGGAAATGGACAATAGCTCTTACTGTCACATGAAGGACAGGGTCAGCAGAAGCCCACGCGCTCCCTCACATAGCTGCACAGGCTCAGTGGTGCTCAGCCTTGGCCCTCGTCTGCTCGGCTCCACTCAGTCCTCTCAGAGGTGTGGTGAGACTGGCGGGGGTGGCGGCGGCGTGTGCGCATGTGTCTTTACCCCCCCTCATCGCTCACCACAGTGTTTGAGCCAAAGTTGGCGTGTCCTGTTGTTCGAGTGCTCGCCCTGGCGACCGTGTCAGTGGGTTCTTGTTCCAACCTCGGGTCTCTCAGGCGTGCGTTCTCCTTGACGACGCACCCCGTTGTTTCTGTTGTGCTCATGTCACAGGGAAGAAATGCTTAGCTTTAATTTAACTTATTTTTGTTGCAGGCTGCAGAAAACTGTGCACTCTTAGCATCAAAATTCAACTTCGGTTTTTAAAAACTCAATTATTTGTTTTTGTAGGACCTGGTTGGAACAAAAACCTGTACAGTGCCGGAGCTTGAGGACCGGAGTTGAGAACCACTACGCTAAATCATAAACACACACACACACACACACACACACACACACACATACACATACACACACACACACATCCACACATCCAGACCTGTGCATACACCAACATACACATGCACACACACTCACCTACACCTGCAGCATAAAACATTGAGGTACTGGAGAGAGGTGGTACGCAGCATGTCTGGACCAGAGCACCAGATGCTACAGAAGTGTGTTTTTCTTTTTCTATGTTTTCAACTTGTTTTGAATTGTTTTTATTTTTGTAAACAATTTCTAAAAAATAAACAGACAAGCAAGCAAACAAAAACATCCTAGAATATTCTTTGCACTGTTTTCCACTATTGACTCCAGTCTATTTTTCTTATGAATTGACCGTGTCTTTTCTTTCCTTTTCTATTATTGCTAATGTAAGAACTGTACAACATCTGAAACCTGCAGTATATCAATGTAAACGTATTGCTGTTAGATCATTCTTATTGTAATGGTAATAACTTCCATGTAGGTCTGTGCTTAATATAATGTCGCCCATCTGTGTCGGCCATCACAACTGTCATCAGGTCCTTCGGCTTCCGTGCTAAAAAACAGGTCGGGGCGAAGCCAGTGTTTGATAGTGCCACATCCTGTCTGATGTGAGTCCAAAGCAACACACTGGAAGACACTTTCCCCACAAAATGTCCGTTGAGCCCGTGGTTTGCATCTGTTGACACGTCATTGCACAACTGTTTGCTTCGTCTTGAAATCTGGAGGTCCTCTCTTCAGAACACAGTAACAGGAAACTTCTCAAATTTGCTACTCAAAAATATTTTAAAAAACAAATTTTGACAAGATTGTAAAAAAAAAAGGAAAAAAAAGACTTTTGTATTAACTTAAGTTTCCCAGAAATGTTTTTGATTACAACTAAGAAAGCTGCACACCAAGGAGCTACATGTAAAGATTCTTTAGATATTGATTACACTGTACTGTTTTGTTTTATGACGAATCATTTTGTTGGCTTTACCCCTCATGTTTGTGTCTGTGCTTGTATATTTTTAGCTAGTCATTTCTGTAAAAGTTATTCTGCGTATTCCTCCCTAGAATTATGAGCAACTCAATCTAATGTAAAGAGATGAATACCCTCTTAAAAGTTTTTTTTAAGTGTGATTTTTAATGGTACAATCACTGATAAAAGAATTTTGCCCTCATTTTAGGAAACTGTATTTATTTTTCTATGTACTGACGTTCTGTTTAGGTCCAACCCACCTGTACTATACCCATGATGATATATGGAGGAGTCTGTATGGCTGCGGAGTCAGTAAATGCTAATACAGGTCATTCCATTCCTTTTTTTAAAATATATATGCGGCTCCCAGTTCTGCCCAGTTTATCCCAGTGGTTCCGTATGTTCACATTGAAGAGATATTTAATGGCCAATTTCTGCTCTGGTCTATCTGAAAATGTATTGGATGCACTGAAAACCAATAAATAACCACATTTAGAGAAAATCCTAACCTCTAAGTCATCCTGTTTTCCCTGAAGTTACTCTTTTTTTATGGTGTGTCATTCTCCAAAATACCCAAAGCTCTTCAGATGAAAATATTCCACAATGGTGCAACATTTAGGGGAAATTTGATCAAAACTCCTTTAACCTTCAATGATGTGGTTTTGTTTGTAATTAATTTGTTGGATGTTTCCAGATACATTTCAAAGAACTCGTACATGAAAAATGCAAAGTCAATTTTACTTCATGGAAATGTGCTGACCTCACTCGGCTCGACCTCAATCTGCTGTGTCAGAGTTTCCTGTTTACCAAAATATGATGTAAAATAGGGGCTTCAGCATCACCCAGATGACGGTAGAAGTTTCCAGACTCACCCAGCAGGGGTCTCCCTAAGCAAGAATGGCAGAGTGAGCGGCCTGTCAGAAAGTGCTCCATCATTATTTCTGGCACAAATGCTGTAAATCCTCACTGAGCTGCAGTTTGTTGTGATTAAGACCTTACTCATTGTCTCTAACGCCCCTTGTTTACCTTTATGGTGTATCTTCAGCAGACCAACACAGAATAGATCTAGGTGGAACTTTTTACAGCCTTTGTTTCCTAAGTTGACATCATTCAGAGAATAAGGGTTTGTGATATTTGGGACGGAGCTGATATGGCAACTCACCAATAGCTGGCTCCTGTAGCACCTCACCATAGGGGTGATTTTATATCTATATTTTTTGCCAGGTTTCTGTCATTGATAATTCATGTATGGTATCAATAAAGATGAATTTTCACTGAAAAAGTCTTGTGTTATTACACTCCAAGGTTGTGAATCTTCTCATATTACATATTTACACATCTGTTACTGTAATTTGAAACATTCTGTTATGTGAAAAGGATAATCCCACTGAAACAAACCTTAAGAAATACAATAGATTACTGGAATTTTCTCCTGAAACAGTTACTCACGTAGACATTGTTATTTTTGACCTAAGGAAATTTGATACAACTCAGGCTCTATTCCCAAAACATATTTGAATGCAAACTGGACACAAACACTGTGGCAAGAACAGCTCACACACTTTTCTTATTGAAACAAAGTGTCAGCAAGAAAATATAGAGCTTCTCTCAGAGTTAATAAACACAACGTTGTCAAGGACACAATTTACAATCTGATTCAATGAGATTTGTTTTCGGAGATTATTCATCCTTTACTTAGCAGCCCAGAACTAAAGTAAAAAAAAAGGCTGCTTGTTGATAACAGGAAGGACAACCTATGACAGGAATTGTGATAACTAATGGACTCATGACAAAGCAGAACTGATGTCTCTGTCAAGCGTGTGATGCAAAACACAAGTTACTGTAAACTAAAAACGGAAGGTTGCGTAGCAGAGCGTGGAAACTTGCCATAATTACAGTTAAAGGACATTGTTGTAAGATATTCAATATCAGGCTCATGGACATTTAAGACGTGTACTTTATAATCCAACAAAAGCTACAAAGTTCTTCCAATGTTTGGGCATTGAAACTTATTCTCGGCTTTGGGATATTTATGTGGGATAAAATTATCTCAAATTGAATTACACTCACTTTTTGAGAACTTTTCACCACATTATGATGATAATCGAGACTTGAATAAAAAATCCCGAATATGTTCAAAGGTGGGAAGCCAGTGAGGGATCATGCCCTAATCTCAGCGACAGCAGACCAGCCAGAAAGTCTGGTGCTGTTTCAGGAGCGCAGGATTATTGAGGACTATCATTGACTGGCGGCAAACAACAAGGCCTTCACATGTCAAAGCCACTGGTAAGAGCTGATTAAAGGATGAGCCTGTAATTGATGGGTTGAGGTGAACCAGGGATGAGTGATCAGCAAGTGACTGTGCACCTGATATTGGAAACAACAGAACAAGAACGACACAGGTATTCCTCTTCCGCTTCAGAGGCTTGATATGGAAATTGATCTCATGCCTATTGTACCATTGTGTTTCCTTTATGTAAATGATTGTATTTTTTTCTTACTGAAGGACTCGCACGGAACAAGGTGCAACACGATACAGAGCAGATTGTGGACCAATTAACAAACTAGGCTCCATAAAGAGTGTTGAAAAGAACAGGAAGAGTTTTTTTTTTACTTCTTCACTGTCTTTAAAGTTGTGCCTCTGCAGAAGCAGGTTATTGGTAAGTGATAGCACTATTTTCATGTTTAATGTTGTGGTTCTCCTAAATGTAATTTAATACAAGCTGTAGTTCAATCTGCAAAGGTTTTAATTTTAGTCTGTTCTTTTGCCTTTTCAGCTGTACAACTTCCCTTTTTACAACGATTATACCATGAGGAAACTCAATTTCTTACAACATTCTCTTAATTCTTAGTGGATTTTCTTGGTAACATTAAGATGTTGTGCTCTTAAAAACTAAGTTCCCCAATCGTATCCCTCCCAGCTTTGTTGTCCTACATGTTTAAGCTGTGTTGTTGCTTGTTGGGACACGACACAATTGCAAATATGGACATGGAAAGATGGTGTTATCAGATCTTCCTTGCAAAGTTGTTACTAACAACCCTGTATTTCCCCATGATACAGAAATACCATTTGATTATCTCTTCCAATGATTTGATTTCTTCCCATAACTCTCTCCTTTCCCACGTCACTCCCTCCCTCCCTGTCTCCTTTTAAGACCCTCCCTTTCTGCTCTTTCCCTCCCTCTCCTCTCAGTGCCAGTGTTCTCCAGACAAACACAGAGTGAGTGTGTTTAACTTTACAGCAACAGCAGAGCATATCAGGTTTCCACAGGACAGCAAGAGTTGCAACCCCCTCAGTGAATTACCGGAGATCAGAGCAGCCTGACTGTCCTTCACGGTCTGAACAAGGAAGGTGAGTTAATCTTTGAGAAATCAGCAGAAATGTTCATTTTCCTCCTATATCTACATTTTGTTTTCATATACTTTTCTATTCCTTCATTATCTGTCCCCTTTTCACTCTGAACTCACCTTTTCACTCTGAACTCACCTTTTCACTCTCTCCCACACCCCTCACCTATACGTGCCTAGACCAGGATGCATTGTTTGTTTACTAAGGTCCTATATGTACAGAATATAACCTCAGGGTATGTAAGGTTAAATATCATGGTTTTTATTACTTTATAAAACTATTTTTAAAACACAGAGACAGTTTACTATGTTTTCCAGAGCTTGCTTTAACTGTAAGAGGAAGTATATATGGTCCCCTTGTGGAGTTATTTGCTCAAGAAAACCTTGTCAACAAAAAGCATACCGTTGATAAATGTTGACTGATATTCAAATGTTGGGGAGGCACTGTGTGAAGGTGGAAGAAGTCTGAACTATTAATAAATGGTTTACTGTCAGCTGTTAGAAAGACAAGCCGAGGTTTAGGTAAACAGAGGTGATGCAGGTATCTTAGGCGGATGCGGTTTTCGTGTGATTACACTATGAACACAGTGCTGACTCCACAGTCATACATGCATTTAATAATCCTTCATGAGTCAAGAGTTTTCTCAGTCATTTCAAATCTTAGCACTCCATGGCAAAAAGCTTAAAGGTCACTGTTTTTCTGAGAAATGAAGCAGGTGTTAACATTTATATTTCCCATTTACGAAATGCCATTGTCGTTTCTAATGCAAAACATGTTTTTTTTCTCTAGTGCCACTTTGTAACAAACTTTGCTGCATCTTTCAGTGTGACTCAGTCTGTGGGTTTCTTCTTCAATCTGTTATTCCCTTGCCTTTTATGGGTGTTTCATTGTATTCAGTCTATTCGTTCTATTTCCAGACGCATCAAGAGAGAGCTTGTGCCATGAGGTGATCACTCTTCTGTCTGGACAAGTCTCTCCCAACCCGTCCCACCTGCAGACATGGGGTTACATGAGAGTGTGAGCAGTTTGAGGTGGCAGGGCAGTTATGGTGTGTTCAGGGTCGCAGTAGGACTGATGCTGCTAGGGCTCAGCATGGCCCAGTCAGTATCCCCACAAGCTGCATGTCCAGCCTCTGCAGCCCCCCAGAGCGTCCCCCAGCCCCAGTACCAAGACACGGAGAAGGACGTCATGGGCTTTTTGGAAGGTTTTGTCCATTCCTTCCTCCAAACAGTCCAACCTAATGCCCTTCCTAAAGGTCAGTGTCATTGGTACTACCCACTACTCAAACATCTTGAATCGCTTACACAAGGTGCCTTTTAAGTTACATTACTATCTTCCCACACCCTGTCCTGAGTAAAATTTCCCTTCAGAGTCAGAGGTAACACATCAGTTTTAACCCTGTCACCTCCCCCAAAGCTAATATTGCCAATAGAGAAATGACAAGATTGGTTAATCAGTAATTTAATGGCATGTTTGTCCCCTGCCAGGTCAATCTTTTACCTTTATGTAAACCTGATTATGTTTACCTGATGTTTATTTAGGCCAGTGTTTCCCCTTTCAGACTTGTGTCGTAGCTATAGTCCTTTATCCGTCCCTGTGACATGTCGTAATTGCTCAATAAACCCTTCTCTGTTACTTCTGGCTTGTTATTGTAATTCACTGAAAACAAGTTTAACAACCTTTGCCTAGTTCCTAGTCATTGTTCTTAGTATCATTGTTTGGGAAATTGATTGTGTGTGTGTATATCAACCAAAAGCCTCCCAGTGAGGCATGAAGAGACTTTATCTCACTTAAGGACTGTCCATGGGAACAGCTAGGTATCAACAGCTGCGTATATTAAACACAGTGACTGCCGTCGCTCTGTGAAAACGTAAATGCCTCGATGGCTTAGTGTAAACTAAGGGTTTTTACTTTTCAAGAAGCCCCCAAGCTTATAAATGTTTCTCCTCAGCTGCCTTTTTCATTCCAAAGTGAACACAACAGGTAAAAAAAAAGAGGAAGAAATACAAAAAACAATGAGTGCAAGTTTCCTGGACATTAATGCCAGACTGTAAAATACTGTGACACATATGGATGGTGAGAGCTACACAAATAGCTGGCGTAAACGTAGTTACCTACGCCTACATTTTGTCAATAATATCCAGAAAAAACAAAGTTCGTTGGACATGAACCAAAAGCTTTGTTTTGTGTTTCTTTGTGCGTTCATGAAAAAATCTAACCTCTCCGGTAAACTGTCCTAGTTTCCTAGAGACGATGAAATGGAGGTGTCAGATTTCCATTTTACAATGCGAGAGATTAAGTATTTTTGCATGGCGCACAGGACACATTGTCCCCACGGCCAGGCTTTTGTACATGAGCACCTAAGATAGTTAGAAGCTATTATAACACAGAGCCACAAAAAAAAAATGTCTTTCTGAATTGTTTCAGATCTGATCCTAAACACATTACAAGATGCTGACCGAATGCAGCAGTTAAGACCAGAACGGCTCAGAGAAGTAAGTGAGTGTGCATGAGTTTTACATATTCCAAGATGTTGTTGTGTATTTCTCTGGGAAGAATAAAAACTCCCTCCTCAGAGCAACTTGAGCTCGTAATCTGAGAATGTTTAACTTTAAAGCAGCCTTGTGTTTGTGTATCTTGCCCAGTCAACTGATTAACTGAGACTCTTTCATCACCACAGTATAGAAAAACTACTGTCCTGCCTTGTGATGTCTCAAAGTGTTCGACGTCACACCACACCACAAAAATCTACCGGTGCCATAATATGACATTCTTGTGACACTAAAGTTGTAATTCATGCCATTTCTGCTGTACGTGTGTGTGTATAGTTCCTGGTGTATGATGTGGGTTTCCTGGTGTGCACAGCCATTGGTGTCCTGTACATCGTTCTGATGCCCATAGTTGGTTTCTTCTTGGCATGCTGCCGCTGTTGTGGCAACTGTGGTGGGAAGATGTACCAAAAGCAGACATCCTCCACTAACTGCCACAGGAGGAGTCTCTACTGGACTGCATTCGGCACCACATCCATTATCCTGTGAGTGTTTGTGCTCTCATGTGTGTTTTGGAATAATATAATGATGTGTTCTCGGAAATTAGCATCAAATAAAGACAGCTTGAATGTGCATGCCTCACTGCCTGTGTATGTCTCCCTTGGATTATGTTCATGACACAATGTGTGTGTGTGTGTTTGTGTGTACATATTCGCAGTGCTGGGAACGTTTGCATGTTCATCAGCAACAAAGACATCACAGTGAGCGTGGACCAGAGTCAAGTGGAGCTCAACAAAACTATAAACAACATCCAATTCTTTCTCACGTCTGTGCCTCAGGTAAAACCTCTTGTTGATTTAAGAGCTTTGTATAAGTAGCAAAACATATACAAAAGTCAAAGGTCTGGCAGCATTTATCAGACATCACATTAGGTCCTGCACCTGCCAACTATTGTGTGAGGTGCAAACAGACCTCCAAATTCCCCAGTCAGTCCTATAATTAAGGGCCAGTTCTGCACCTGCAGTGTCAATACACTTATCTCAAGATACAAGAGAAGTGGAAAAAAGGTGTGGGGGAAATGCAGGCTAGAGACTTGTTTGGTTTTCTTCATTTGCAAAAGCTGCTAAGTGCTATTGGCTTGTGCATTCAGTCATTGACAATGTTTGCTATATTCCACCCAATATCTTACTCTGTGAAATACAGCAAATCGACAAGGTGGTGAATGAGAGCTACAGAACCGTTGAGGAGGTTAGCAGAAACCTGGATGGTAAGAAGGGAACAGATAACCACATTGGTTCACTGTAACAGCTTTGATCCAGTGACTGTAATCACCGTATAACCAACCACCATGCACCCGTTTGTCTGTATGAATTAGCCATTGGACCTCAGTTGGGGAAAGAGATCCAGGAGAAATTCAGAGGAACCCTAGACCCAGCGCTGCAGTGGGTTAGACTGCTGGATCAAGGTATGTTCTACCTTCATGCTCATTCCTGTTTCAGACTGAGCATGTTAATGCATGTGTGCATATTTGAAGGGAGATCTTTAAATGCATTTTGTTTTTCAATTCCACCCTGACATTGCACGATTTGATAAAGCATTGTGTGAGTGAGTCTGCTAACTCACAATGCACATTTTCAACAGTATTTTTGGCTTCCTAAATATTATACTATAATTGAATAATTGTATACTGTCCTAAACATATGGGTGACAGCGATATTGACAGATTGTTGGACATCTTAAAAAAAACAAACGAGTGTTAAAAAATGTGAAGAAACCATTGGGTCCTTAAAGCCAAGGATTGAAAAAATATAATCTCACTAATCATGCAAAAACCACTGGCACCAGCAAGGAAATAGGACTCAAAAGCACAACCAGACAAAAAGGGTCTTAGTCAAGTCTTTTAATCAAAAAAGGGCAAAAGAATACAGACAAAGTCCAAAAAAAAGGCAGACAGAAGCAACAAAAAAACAACCATTATTGTTGGAAAAATACTAATTCAGCAACCAAAAAATGACCAACTAAGTCAGTGGGAAAAGGTAGCAAAATGCTACGACTGTGGCTACCACTGGGATTCCTCTGTGACCGCTTCCTGTTAGACAGACAAGACGAACTGACACTGACCAAGGCAACAGCACAGCTTATATGCACTGGGGAAAAGGGTTTATTAGAGACAGCTGCACCTCGTTGAGGCCAGGCAGGTGATCAACAAGCAGGGAAGCAACTCAGGTGAGGATGAGGGGCGATTAGCCAGGACCAGGCTGGGACACTCACATCCTGTCTTTTTTGGTATTCTCCTTTTATTTTATGTAAAAAATGTGAAGTTACTTTCAATATTGCCATGTAAATTCTTCTTTAGATACAATACAAATATATATGCATCTGTTTATAGTGATAAGAACACCAAAGATGGCTTCCTGCTTAATGTAATGTTATTGATTTGTTGCTGTATATGCTGTAGGCTACTCACTAATTAACAACCTAAATTAACAATCAATCCTATTAATTTTTAGTGCTCAGTTTTTGCTTGAAGCTTCCATTCATTTTAGAATTTTTAAAAACTTGTGAAAGCAAGGTAGCAACAATGACTTTTTAAACATCTGCATATGCTGCATAACATCTGTGTGTTTGTCATTTGTGTGAGCAGAAACTGTTAACACCAGTCTTCAACTGAGCAAGCTGAAGTCATCTGTGACTCAGCTGCAGTCCAGCATGAACCACCTCCAGGACAACTTCACTGCCGTTAAAAATCGCATCCTTCAGACTTTATCCATGGCAGAATGCTTTGGCTGTACCTCCAAAAAACCTGAGTTAGAGAAACTCACCCTGGATACCGACTTAAATGTAAGTACTGGCTTTGTGCATCTTAGTTTGCTGGGGGGATATTTCTTTGTATCAGGTGCAGCAAATGTGTTGTCCCTGTGTCCGCTGAAAATCAATTCCAACACCATGACACAATTCCATCAGATTAATGATAAAGACCTAGAGGACATTATACAACATCTGAAGTCCTGCTCCTGCTGCCTTGATATTATACATACAAGCTTTTTCAAAATAGTTTTTCATTGCATGGCCTCTGATCCACTTCATATAGTTAACATATCTCTTCACTAAGGTGTATTTCCACAGACGTTGAAAACTGCAGTAATTAAACCGCTCTTAACAAAGAATAATCTAGACGCCTCAGTAATGAACAATTACAGGCCTATATCAAAACTTCCATTTCTAGGTAAAATCATTGGAAAAGTAGTTTTGAGACAGCTAATTTCTTGGATGTAAATACAGTAACTGTTTTGATGTGTTTCAGTCATGCTTCGACCGCACCACAGCACTGAGACTGCTCTTGTTAAGGTCTTTAGTGACAAACACAGACAGTGGTAGAATCTCAGTGTTAGTATTATTAGATCTCAGCGCTGCATTCGACACTGTTGACCACAACATATTACTAGACCGACTAGAAAACTGGTTGAGACTTTTGGCAAAAGTTCTAAATTGGTTTTAATCTTACTTAAAGGACAGGAAAAACTTCATTTCTATAGGCAGCTACACATCAGAGATGACAAATATGACATGTGGGTTTCCTCAAGGCTCAATCCTGGGTCATCTTCTCTTCAACATCTACATGCTACCACTGGCTCAGATAATGAAAAGCAACAAAACAAGTTACCATAGCAATTCAAACACTGAGAGAGTGCATTGAACAAATCAATTACTGGATGAGTCAGAACTTTCTCCAATTAAACAAAGACAAAACTGAGGGAATTGTTTTTGGAGCCAAGCAGGAACGACAAAAAGTCAGCGCTGAGCTTCAGTCAGCAATTTTCAAAACAACAGCAAATGCCAGAAATCTAGGTGTAGTCATGGACTCTGACCTGAATTTCAACAGTCACATTAAAACCGTGACTAAGTCCGCCTACTATCACCTTAAGAACATATATATAGGATTAAAGGACTAACGTCACAGCAGGATCTGGAAAAACTTGTCCATGAATTTATCTTCAGTAGACTGGACTACTGTAATGGTGTCTTTACAGGTCTCACTGAGAAACCCATTAGAAAGCTGCAGCTGATTCAGAACGCTGCTGCTCGAGTCCTCACTAACACTAAGAGAGTGGATCACATCACACCAGTTCTGAAGTCTTTACACTGGCTTCCTGTCTGTCAAAGAATTCATTTCAAAGTTCTGCTGCTGGTTTATAAAGCATTGAATGGATTAGGCCCAAAATACATTTCTGATCTCCTGCTACGTTATGAACCATCCAGAACTCTCAGGTCTTCTGGGACGGGTCAGCTTTCTGTCCCCAGAGTCAGAACTAAACAAGGAGAAGCAGCGTTCAGTTACTATGCTCCAAATATCTGGAACTCTATTCTTACTACTTTTAAATCCAGGCTGAAAACATTTCTTTTTGCCGCTGCTTTTAATTGAACTGGTCTTATCTAACATTGCACTTAAACCTTTATTCTGCATTGTATCTTTTTTTAGTTTTTTTAGTTTTAAGCTAAAGAGGAGTTAGGTTTGACTTCCGTACAGATTGAGAACCTGTCTTGTTACTGTGTTTGACAAGACACCACCATTAGAAAACAAGGTGAACCTTTATACAATCAAACAAGCTCTGACGCAAGCTGAGACAGTGTGACACATCATAATAGCTCTTCATTTTTGGCTTTGTCAGAACAGCTGATTTGTCCTCCACCCATCTGTTCTTCTCTATTCCTCCTACACTCCACTAACTGACATATTCAGACTCTCCTCAACCCTCTCCGATCCTCTCCTCCTCTCCTCTCCTCTCCTCTCCTCTCCTCTCCCCCCTTCATTTCATCTTATCTTTTCTTTTATGATGACATCTACAGTAAAATATATCATCTCCATCATGACGACAAGAATAGAACATTGACAAGAAGCATAGATGTAATTGATCATCGTCCTATTGTGCTATTCTTGCCCTTCAGTAACGTCATGGTAATACTTGTTTTGCTGAAGTCTGCTGCCTCCCACTGTCTGTTTACAGTATAACATGTGATGGTCACAATGGTTACATGTTTCTCTCTCTGGTTTCCTCTGCAGATTCCCAGCTTGAGTGAGTTCCAGTCTGCAATGGATGAAGTCAATAAAACTAATCTCCCATCCAAAATCAAGGAGGTCAGTGACATTTTTAATAAACACAAATATGCTAATAGTCCTCAATTAATTCAAACACTAATGTAACAACTGTTTAGCAACACTTTGAAGTAAAGCTAATACGTGTTTAATCATAGGCTATATTCATAAGCTTTTTATTGGAGATAATGAACGTAACTGCATTGCCTTTCAGATGGAGGATTATTTCGGCAGCATCCCCCAGCGGGTGACTGATGAGACCAAGGGTATAGTCCAAAGTGAGTGGGCACTTACTGTCACACAGTTCAGGCCTTTACTTCTTTCTTAACATTCATTTGAATTAACTGTAAGATAAGACCAATTTTTTAAAGATTTGTGTGTGTGTGTGTATTTTTCAGGCAGCAAGAAGCTGTTGGGCGACATAAAAACACAGATCTCGCAGGTCACCGATGACATCCCTTTATCTTCTCTGACAAACGTGTTGGATTTTCTGGGCCAGTTGCAGAGCGAAATGGTCAAGTACACACCAGAGATCGAGAGAGCCGAGGAAATAAGGTAAAAAGCCTGAGGCCTGCAAACACATGGGATCAATGCAAGAAAAGCCCCAAAACAATTAGTCATGATGTGTGTTTTCTCCAGGTCGGGAGTGTGTTTGGCCCTCTGCTGCTTGGTCCTCCTGGTGGTGGTGTGTTACCTCCTGGGTCTGGTGCTGGGTCCTATTGGTCTGTCACCCAAAGACGACCCCACTGAGCGCTCCTGCACCACAGATTGTGGAGGCACCTTCCTGATGATGTGAGTGCTGCTGTCGGTTATATTTTGAGTCTTATATTATGCTCATATCAAAAGGGGATCATCAAAACTGATTCACCTCCTTTCGTCTTCGGTTGGTTTCAGGGGTGCAGGTTTCAGCTTCCTCTTCTCCTGGCTTTTCATGATAGTGGTGACGCTGCTTTTCCTGCTGGGTGGGAACGCCTACACCCTCATCTGTCGGCCCTGGAACAACGGACAACTGCTAGAGGTAATGATTTAGAAAAAAAACAGCGGTATCTGCATGCATCACAAACACAAATTACAGACACGTTTTAGATCTCTGAGTTGACAACACTGCCTTCTCTCTCCACAGCTTTTGGCTACTCCAGGTATTATTCCGGGGTACGATTTAGGTCAATCTTTAGGATTGAAAACCAACATCACTATCCCTGATATCTATAGGTATGTGCTGCAAACTCACCTCTCACACAGAAAGAAATGTGTATACACCTGTAAGGCCAAATGAAATATTTATAACTTTTCGATGAATCCTTTGGTCTATAAAATGTCAGAAAAAGAGTGCAATATGTCGATCACAGTGAATCAAAGTCTAAGGGGACTTCTTCAAATGTCTTGTTGTGTTTTGCTGGTCAAAATCTAAAGATATTTTGTTAAATAATGTATGAGCAAGACTGGAAATCTCCATATTTGACAGACTGAAACACAATTTTCTGGTGCTGAAAATTGCTTTAATGGTAGTGAGGCAATATCTTCTTTAAATCGACTTAATCATTAAGTGTACCCATCGTTGCATTTCTATACTGGCATCAACAGTCTCCATCTATTCTATTTCTATTTGTGACACGAAATACACAAAATGTTTTAAAAGGAAAATATTTGTATCTGTTGTTTTTAAGTTACCAGGGTTCATAAGGCACTTACACTTTTGACTTGTATTAATTTTTACAGAGACTGTAAGCAAAACCAGCCTCTGTGGACAACTCTCCACTTGTATGAGCTCATAAACCTTGACGAGGTGCTCAATGTTTCAAAAGTAAGTTTCCTGTCAGTCCTTTGAAATGATTCCAGAACAAACATTTTTAAACTTACAAAAACTTTTTTAGACATAAGTTAAAACATGTTTGTCATTCGCATTCAGTACACGGAGCAGATCCAGCAGGAGTTTGAGAAAACAGTAATCACTCTGCCCAGTGTCACTCTCCTGAGCCCTGAGTTAAAGGAGCAACTCAGCAACTTCTCCAGCAAGGCTTCAAATCTCGACTCCAGTGTTTTCACGGAGAAGGTAACCATTACTCATGTGTCTTTGTGTTAGTCTACTGTCAATAAATGCATCCTTGTGTAACATATACTTATGACCCAGTTCATCGATTGTCTCTCTCTCAGATGAAAAACGTTTCAAACATCAATCTTAATACCACAGCAGATAACCTGGATCTGTTGGCTGCCGCTCAAGTAAGTCACATTTATATCTGTTTCCATTTACACTTCACTCTGCTGTTCTATGCTATAAACACATCACATGATTCCTGATTGAATACAGTTTTTTCCCCCTGCCAGTTATGTTCTAATGACCAACCATTTGCATGTTTTCTAGCCGAAAAATGTAATAAAAAAAGAGCTCATAAATGAGGCCAGGGACCTGAGGCAGATCCAGGCCGAAATAGAAACGATCATCATCCCACAACTGGTGAGTATCCTGCCCCATCTTAACATCTCTTTTATTCTGGTTCTCAATGTTGACGCCCTATTTTGAATCTAAATATTTACTGCTTTTGCCTTCAGGAAAACCTGAACTCGACCATCAAGAGCTTCGGATCGGTTGCAGATAAAATAAATGTAAGTGCACCGACTACCACCTGGGATTGCATATAAAGCAAATGTGCCTCTCTTTCTCATTCTCTCCTCTCTGGCTCTTCCAGGGAACAGTGGGGGAGGTGCTGAGCAACGTGGGAATAGCACAAGACTTCCTTAACACAAATACAACACAGATCGTCAGGACCGTGAGTAGAGGCACGAGTCACATGAGCTCGAAGACAAAGTGCTCCATGTGGTCTGTTAATGCCTGAGGAGGGTCAGTCATTAAGCCAGAGGGGGGCGAGGAGGACGTGTGGTACTGGTTACTGAAACAATGTGCTTGTTGGTTCCACATACACAGCACATAAAAACAATTACCTTCCAATTGTTCGAGTCTTCAATTGTACTTGCGCAAGCTTTTTAGCAACTAATAGCTGTTTCATTTTTTAGTGCTAACTTATATAATGGAAAATGATTCTGAAAATATGGAACAATTGTGTTATGTGGCACACCTCTTTCTTTTACGGCAGTTCTTAGATAGATTTTACGAACGTATTTTTATAGATTATTTTATTTTCACTATCTTCCATGTCATGTGACCCAGTGACTTTAAATCAGTGCATCTATTACTACACTGGACACCTCTTGTTATTCTATTTATTACTTTTTCTATTTTTTCTTATGGATATTGCTATGAAATTTCAGAATTTATTTGATCAAATTCTCTCATACAATTTCTCATTTAAAGCTTCCATATTATGTGACCAGTTTCCTTCTAATATAAACCAGATATAGAAATTATAACTACACTGGACAAGTAAGACACACATATTTGATCGGATAGAGGACTTATTTTATTTTTATAATAATACTGTAATTAAATTCTATATATACTATTTCTATTAAAAAGTCCTGATTTATTTGAATAACTTCAATGTGACTCCAAATCTGTGCAGCAATCGGTAACAACACTGCACGAGTGGGACACATTTTTGGTTGTTTGGATCTCTTCATGGGATTTGTTGTCAGTGCTAAAAATATATATATATATATATATATATATATATATATATATATATATATATATATATATATATATATATATATCATATTCAAATACATATATTATAATAGAATTAATTTTTAATGTTTAAAATACATAATTTAAAGCAGTTTGAATTCCCCATACATAATGGTTTAATAATTGCCTTACCTTCACTGCTCATACTGCCATTGAAGTTATTTACGGGTCACTTCAGAGAATTTACCCATAATTCCACATGCTGAGGAGGCCAGGCGTTCCACTGATTCCTCATGACCTCCCACTGTAAAGCAGGGAGAAAATGTGAGGAATTTAATCTCTTTCTCTCCCTCTCTTACCGTTCCAGGAGAGCAGAAAGTTTCTTGGCTGTCAGCTGGGTTACTTCATTGTTTATGCTGACTGGGCCAATCTCACGGTAAGTTGTGTCTTACACTGTAACAGTAAATACACTCAAAGCAAGTTAAGTGTGTGTCTGATGTTTGTTTGTTTGTTTGTTTGTTCTGTCACTGATCTGTGTAATCCCCCTCAGATCACACAGCAGGTGGGCCGCTGTGGGCCGGTGGCAGGAGCTGTGGACTCTGTTGATAATATTCTCTGCTCACACGTTGCGGAATCTCTGGTGAGGATCATATGTTAGCTTCACAAACATCTGCACATCATTATCACTTATTGATTGATATTTTATAGATGTGTGTTTTTTATTGAACAATTTCTCTGTCCCTCCTTAGAATGCTTTCTGGTTCAGTTTGGGCTGGTGCATGATCTTCTTCATCCCAGGAATCATCTTTTCTATGAAACTAGCCAAGTACTACCGGAGGATGAAGCACTCGGATGCCTTTGAGTAAGTACCAGTAACAAAAGAGACCACAACAAAAGTATCTTATAGATCCTATTCAAGTGTTGTGCAGAAACCAAAGGACTGATTCATTTGACCGTGCTTTCTTTTTCTTTGAATGCTCTCAATTCTCTATTTCCAGCGACCACTTAATTATGAACCCCATCCCACGGGCCCATACTAAATTCACCTGAGAGGACGGCATATGGGATCACAGCTCTAAAACACTGCAGACACAACTGCGTCATCGCAAACTGAAGACACATGGGGCACTCCTGTACAGATGTGGCACATTGTCACTCTGGTGAACAGACGGAAAAGAAATGTGAATTTACCTTTGAACATGTTTTTAAAAAGAAATCCAATAAAGACATCAGAGTTGAAACAGATCAGAAGTCAGAGGGAGAGCCTGGTGCTCAAAAACGTTCAACGTTACACAATAGAGTCCTTCTAAAGGAGCTATTTGGTGTGTGGATCTATATTGTTCAACTCTGCTAGGTGTTTTTTTATGTTAAAATGTTACTGTAGGGTCGCTGCTGTACAATACATGACAAACTTTACAAAAAGCATCTTTGAAATATCCTCAGGATGACACACAGGGCATGAGGGAATCTGCAGGGACTTTTTAATATTTAAAGGAACATTTTAAAAACACTTGTATGACATAAATGTTTTGTAACTATTTAATATTTGAACTCAGCTGCTGCTGGAGTTTGGGAATGTACACTTCATATTTGAAACTACATATCAGATTCTTGTTGGAACATTAAGGTACAATGGTTTTTAGTTTGGGGTGCTCAGCAGTGGGTTACCGTGCCAACAGGCTTTTTATAACGTGCCAGCCTCTTGTCTGTTCACCGCCGTGGTTCGGCAACTTAAGTCCAAAGGTGAAACACTTTTTTTTAGTTTATATTCTTAATGACTTTTGCACTCCTAATGGAAATCAAAGCACATTTTTTATTTGAATCTTAAAATGAATACACTCTTTATGTGTGCCTAGTACAAGTGGTGTCACTGCTGTATGCTAAACTCAATGCTTGTGAATCATTTTTTTATATCATGATTTTGACTGATGTGATTCATATTTCCACACTGATGATTGTTTGTGTGTTAACTTTGTAGAACTTGGGACTCGATTGTGTGTTTGTCTCTCGGATACACAGCACTTTACATGGTCTGTTTGCTCATTGTGATATAAAGGTTGTGAACATTTCTGCAGCTCTTGTGAAAACTACTGTAAGTAAAAAAATCGCCACTGATCAACAAACTCACCGAGTCTGCTGTGCATTTTTCTACATTTTAGCCGTAACGTAAGTGGAATCTCAGAGAACAGTCACACAAGTCATGAAAGTGCTTTCACAGTTCACATTCATCGGCCAGCATACCTCTTTGTGCATGAACATTCACCACACTGCAGCAGTTTGTCAGGAAAGTTATCAAACTGCAATTGTAACAAATACAGTCTCTGTAAAAAGCTATTTATGATGCTTGTGGCTGATTATCACGCGAATCGTGCGTACCTGTTTTGATTAGATAATGTTCCATTCGTAACAGAATTATGTGCTAAATGACTTTATTAAGCACCGACACTTTTAAAGGACCAGAAGCTAGGATTTGAAAAAAAACAGTTTGTGGGTACCTGTAATAAATGAAGGAATCATCTTCTTAACCAATCGGAAAAAGGTTTTCAACAATGCAAATACATTTTTAACTTTAGAAACCCATACTGGTAGTATGTGATGAATTCAACCCTTCAGTCAATCAGCAAACAAATTCAATCACAACACAATATTGACTAAAGCAGGTGATTATAAGTCCAGTCACGTGGGACAGAGCAGGAGCTCAGTATGGTTATTAAATCTATTCACAGCGTTGCCACAAAATCATTTTGAAGCTTTACATTTCATTTTGAGGCAATGCTGACTTCTGTGAGATATTCATTCTAGGCCCTAACCCCAATATTAATATGTATTATGAAAGTGTCCTTTAAGGACGTTATCTATCCACTGATGCAGCTCTATGTCATATAGTCAGCTGTTCAGAGTCGAGCAGAGGACAGAAGGACAGGTGGGGCCAGCCTGTTTGGATTTATTTATTTCCAGGATGCCATCTATTATTAGAACAAGTGAATCGATGGCCCACAGCTCCATTAGGATTCAGCCTCTTTTTATACGAGAGACTGGATGAAGAGAAACTCAATCTGAAGGAAGAAATGTGTGGCACAATGTGAAAGTGAAAGAAAGAGGGAGAATATATATAGATTGGTTCAGGGTTATTAGGTATCAGGTTATTCTGAGGCCATCTGACATTTTGTTGCCCTTTAGGAGCTCTCTTATTGCACTCTTACTCTGAAGGTACAGGACTTACCACCCTCTACTTTTCACCTCTAAACTTTTTCCACTCCTGTGATCAGATACCCTCACATCCCACGGTGGAACCTGCCTATTTGCTGAGAACCAGCAGCGACAAACATGCACTCTCACTTTCCTTGTTTTCTATGTTTTTATAAGAGACGTATAATGGGTAACAACATTCCTCTTAAAGGCCCCAGACCACCAAATGTTTGAGAGCATTTACACACTCAAATCATTCAACTATATCACGCACGCACGCAGCACGCACGCACACACGCACAACTGCAGCTATAAGTGGATTTGTCCATGGAAGGGATATGGTGAAACTCAGAAATGGGGGCAGTGGATCATGTGAATGAATAATTGTGTGTACAAGACATAGCTAAGCTTTTACATCAGACTGTTTTTGAGGTCAGACTGCATTAGCTGTAAAGGACTGAATAAATAAACCTAAAAACATGGTTCTCATACCTTATGAAAAAATCTAATTCAAGGACTGTCTAGGCCCAAATTCCTCATATACAAGCAACTAGCCAGGTTTAAGACACAGATAAAGGTTAGTTTCTGTTACGACACCATTGGGAAACATGAAAAAGGAGTAAACAGACCTTGACATGTTAATTTTTTGACATTGAATAGTGTGTGATTGGTGGGCTGGACCTATTGTTGTGCAGTACAGTGTGAATGGAAAATGTTGATGGAGCTGAACAAACCAGAAATACAGTAATCTGTGGAAACAGGAACATGGCAGGTAGGTGACATTAAACGTTTGATAGTGCCATAAAAAACTAGCTAGCTGGCAGAAACAGGTATCGTTAATTTGACTATGTTCATAGTCCCATGGAGGAACACATTAATAAAGCAAGATAAATCAACACATTCTTAAAGCATCTGTGTATCTTACAACACTATAAATTACAAGCTTTGATTACATAACAAGTTGTAAATATGTAAAACTCGGGACAGAAGTTTTATCTTCATTTTAATAGCATACATTGGTTCATAAATACTTGTATACATCTTTTCTAACAATGCTTAGAGAGCACCACCAAAAGTAGACAAACTAAAAATGTAGATGTGCACAGATGTCTAGCAAAACCAAAAGGAATTCCTATCGTCACTGTGTCCTCACAGGGGAAGTCGGGGGGTTCCCAGTGAGTCTGAAACTTGTCTGGTACACATTTAACCTCGAGGCACTGAACTGAAATCAAATGCAAACATCTTGTAATGTTTGTTTAAAGTGTACAGAGCTTGGAATGACACGATTGGATCTTAGTCAGCATATATTAGAAATTAATCATTAAAAAGTCATTTAAAAAACCACAACCTATTGCTTCGATTTGCCTTCACTTCTTTCTCCAGAGAGTGAGAGGAGCTGAGGAGACAAAGCAGGAATGTGGCACGGCTCTGTAAATGAGGAGCAGCGCTGTGAAAAGCTCTCTGATTGTTCTGCAGCATTTTGGAGTCTGAATGTCACTCAATGTCACTTTTAGAGCTCCTTTGTCAGTAATTTACCCACCCAGGGCCTAGGGGTTGATATTTTAGCAGTCTTCTAAATAAATAACCTTTTGTTTCAGCTAATTACAAACAAAAAAATGACTATCTTTGACTAAAACAAGCTTTATATACTGCTCAAACATCTGTAGGCACTTAAATATACTTTTGTTGACGGCACTTGATCAGAAAACATTCACTTAAACAGAAGCATGGCACAAACAATACTGACTGGGTTGATACAAAAGTGCAATCGGTTCCATAGCATGAAAACTAACAGGACCAAGAGAGGACCGAACATCTCTAATAACATTATACCCTCACCGGGGCCAAGAAGGAAGAAGTACATGCACTTATGCAAGCAGCAGGGCGCGTAGTCACAGTGCGCCCAACCCACACTGGAATCCTAACAGAATTACCTCCGAAATTGAATTTAAAGTCAAACTGTGAGTCACTTTTACTGGGTATTACGCCTGGAATTTCCTGTGAGTCGGGCTGGTAGGGGAGAAAGGGGACAAGATGGAGTCTTGAGGACAAATGGATGACAGGAATTGGGTTTGTTTAACTTACATTTTTTGTTTTGAGCCCCATCGAAACCAGGTTAATGTTTAAGCACAAAACCAGAAGTCAGTAAAGGAACCTTGGACCCCCTTACCCCTCCACCTCTTCTAAAGCATACCACTTAAAACAAACATTTCAAACACAAAGACCAGCTTGTCTCAGTAGATTACCCACTGCATGATCACACTTTGACATCAACTGCTGAAAGGCAGCTAAATTTGGCTACAATAAGAGGAGATCAGCTCAGAATAAAGGCCAAAGAATATTGTACACATTTGATAAACCCCAATAATGAGAGTTAGTGGCTTTGTTTCACTGAGCAGATACACACACTACACTGTGTTAACACAATATATTACCAAGGCATTCTGATAAAGGCAAAGCTTTTTTGACGCACATAAACATTCTCATTCACGTGCAGTTAAGGCTTGAGAGATAAATAACATTGTGGATACAGTATATAAACACTTTTAAGACTTAAAATTACCTGTAGTATTTTCACTGGTAAGATCTTCAGTAGTCATTTCATATTTTCGAGTAGTCATACAATAGTTTGTTCTTTTAAAAACACCATCAAATATCACAATTAACTACATTACACTCATGATATATCTATTACATACTGATTGTTTTCATCCGATTGTCGACACACACTGCTTCACAGTTTGGTCAGATTGTGTGTTTTAGTTTGTTCATGTTTTTGTGATTCAGACTGGGTTAGCAGGAAGTGCCACCATTGCTCTCGGGACAGCCGTCTGTGTGGATGTCTGAGAATCCGGTGTGGCGTCGTTTGTGAGAGATGAGTCTGTGTTAGGATCGGAGACAGTCCTGGGCTGCCTTACAGGGTGACGTGGGGGTGCAGGAGGGGGAAATGTAGGAGACTGTAGGATGTCTGCGTAGCGCTGGCTAGGCTTGGTCTCCCTCTGAAGCACTTTTTTCAGCAGAGGTTTCAACAGCCCGACGGTCAGCTGGCCGCTGTGGGAGTCTGCGAAGGGAGAATGGGACGAGGAGGTCGTACTGGACATGGAGAATGAGGAGGAAGAGGAGGAGGATTGCGGGTCATTAGGGGAGGGGAGGTTCTTCATCACTAAGTTGAGAATGGAGGTGACCGTGAGGTCCTCAGGGCACAGCGCCCACAGCATGTCCAGATAGGGATCCAGGTCTCTGTGCTGAGCCACCTCACACAGCAGAGTAGTGAAGATCTCCTTGTTGAGCAGCGGACTCTGTTTGCAGAACTTTTGGGCCACCCAGGTGACATGCTCCCAATGCTGCTTGGCTATGAGGATCCTCAGCCCCTGCAGGATGGCATTGGGCCGCCCACTGACCAGCAGCAGCTCCACCTCCAGGTCCTGCCGCTTGTCTCTGTCTGGGGTCAGGCTGGACAAGGCGCCAAGAGCTCGTTTGTAGAGTGGCATGTTGTTGTCCCCGCCCTCCCCTCCTCTCCCACCGGAGAAGCCCCAAGGGGAAGAGGCAAGGCTCAATCCGAGGCCGGCTGAGCTCTGCTGCTGCTGGGCGAGCTCCAGGAAGTGGGACAGCCAGCTGGGTTGGAAATTAAAAACTGAGTGGCAGAGGAGCTCAAACACAGGCATGGCAGCTGTGGAAGTGGAGATTGAAAGTTTGGCTTTACAGTTAGCAACGGGATCACCTTTGAGGCTATGATTGTGTTTTGGCTCGCCGTTTGTGAATGGGAGGGAGGATGGGGTGCTAGACGTCATGGCGGGACTGAGGACAGTTTTCCACACGTCTGGGGAAGCCCTGCTGGACAGAGAGCCCTCTCCGTTGTAGTGTAGCTGCAGGGCGGCCTGCGCTGCTCTCCACGCCTGGGAGGGAAACAGGATGAAGATGGAGTTGAGGTAAAGCAGAGCTTCTTTATCCATCTCTGGGGCCAACAGCAGCCTGGCTACTTCTTTCTCAACTAGACCTTCACACACTGCCTCCACCTCTTTAACAGTCCCCCTCACTAAACTCCCCTTTATTTCCTCCAGAGAGACCAGAGCCTTGAGCTCAGCCTCTAGAGATCCCATTAGTTTATCTTGCCCCGCTGTGTTACCATCTCCGTTCTGCGGGGGCTCAGCTCCTTTCTGCCTCCACCCTGTGCTGAGGTAGCTCCTGAGGATGGTGGATAAAGAGATGGGGGCCTGGAACCTGCCTCCTTTCTTCAGTGTGTCCACAGTGAGCTGGGTGCTGCTCAGGCTCCTCTGCTGGTAGTATTTACAGGCCTCCTCAAACACAGCCTCTACCAGGAGCGCTCCAGGATGAATCCTCTCCACTGTGTCGAGACCATAAGGCTTCAGGTTGTTGACATCTCTGGAATTCCTCTCCCTGTTCACAACCACAAAAAGTCCAGTTTCTGAGAGCAGGTGTGGGGTGCATCTTTCAGTCCTGTTTACATACAATAACCCCTCTTTGTTCAGCATGATCTTTTCCAGCTCCCTGCCACAGTTCACGTCTATCAGATGCAGGTTTTGTCCCATCAGCAGAGCCACGGTGTCCTGGTACATGCATAGGCTTATTTGGGGAGTGCCACATTTCACCATGCAGTTTTCTGCCAGTTTGTACACCTGTCTTAGTGTCCCATCTTTCTGCAGAAGACATACCCACCCTGTGCTGAGCAGCAGCAGCAGGCCTCCACATCCTGTAGGGGAGAAGTCGTAGATCTCAGGTGGTTGGAGAGTCGATAAATATCCCAAACAGTCCGTCACCAACCTCTTCAAGTCAGACTCTTTAGCTGAAAGCTTTTTCAGGGGAGTGTTTTTACAGGTGGTGCTGACTGTGAAGGTGTCATGGCGAGGGGACCAGGAGAGAAACAATTTGGAGATACTCAACAGCGGCTTCACTCTGACGTCAGGAAGAAGATGCACATATTCACCCGAGCTGACCACACTAAATTTAGGATTATTGTGGAGGGTGATTTTCACTCCCCCCAAGCCGACAGCCCCCTCCTCCACCTCAAAGTCTCGTCTGCACACACAGTATCTCAGCTTATTCCTTGTGGAGCTGAGGGCAGGGGTGCTCTCTGAAGGCGGCCTCTCCTCACACCAGATGATAAGATTTGAACAGGCACAGACAGACACCACTCTTGCTCGGGGGCTGTTGCACAAATCTGAAGTTTGCAGGAGATGCCAGCCAGCTTTGCACTCCTGGAATTTCCAAAACTCAACTTTTCCATTCTCATACACCACTGCCACAGCTGCTGTGCCTCTGCTGCTGCTGCTGTTGTTATTATTATGGTCCAAATATAAGATATCCACAATAGGCACGGTCAGCCGCAAATCCAGCGTCTTCTGGTTCTGGGCAAGATGGGGTCTTTCATACTTGTCAAAAGTCACAAGAACAACTTCAGGTTTGCGGAGGATGACATGAACATGACGTCCATCTGGGCTCAGGCGAACATTTGACAGGCTGTTCTTGACATCGTTGTTGTTAGTTAGTTTAAAGATCTCAATCAGATCCTTACCGCCTGTATAGTCCCCGAAATCCGACAGCTGCTCCAACACCAGGTGCGCCATAACTTTCCGTTTCCAGCCTGAGCGTAGGAATTTAATAAACTCTCCACAAAGTATGAACTAGCCTGCTAGCTAGTGTGGCACATAAATCTGACCTGGGGCTCCGGAGAGACTAACTGAGTGGGATCCCGTTAGGTCCGGCGAGAGGCTTCACCCCGTCCCTGCGGAAGGATACTTCCTTCGACACGGCATCCTCATGTCGGAGCTAAACTGTTACCAGACAGAAATAAGCGCAGCAAAAGTTTAAAAGCAGAAACGAAAGAGGCACTGTACGCATTCCGATGCTATGCTAACACTCCCCTGACATCACGGGATTGTTAATTTCCGGATACCGACGACACAGCATGCAGGGAGGAGCTGAATGAGGGCTGACAAAGAGTGTGTAGAGGCGGAGAGAAGAGCGACACCCGCTGCATGTTGGTCTGCAGTCAGCTGTTACTAAGGCAAGTTTAAAGACAACTCATGTTAGGATGTTAACATGTTTGAGTTGGAATAACAATTATAACTTATATAGGGAGGAAAAGCATCTGCATTTATTCATCTGAGTAGGCATAAATTAGAAATCTAATGTTCTTAAAATACTATATTACAAGTAAAAAGTCATAATTGATATAAGTTACTAGAAGTATTATCAGCAAAGTATGTAGCACAGAAATAGCATCAAAATGCAATTCAAGTATCAAAAGTCAAAGTACTCAGTATGAAGAGTAGCTTTAAAAGTGTTTTATTATTTTTTAATTATTCAGTGTTCTCACCAAGAAATACACGGCATAGGCCTATAATTGTTATGTTGTAGTGTGTCAATGTTTAGACCATTTTAGTAACTTCTTTAAAATACTTGGTAAATGACAGTACTGATTCACATTGTAAAAGGATAATGTGTTTCATATGTATAAAGTAGCTAGGAACCATGAACATATAGGCCTATATAGCATACAATGGAAATAATCAAGTAAAGTAAAAGTATGTCAAAACAGTACTGCAACAATTTCAGTAAATCTGATATAAGGTTGAATATTGTCTGTCCAAAAAGTGCAACCAACTTTTTATGTCCAACTTGAAAACAGGTTAAGTGGAAGAAATAAGGAGATTTCCATTCTGCTTATTACAGTATGTGGTGGGGTTTTGTTCTGAGTTGTAAATCATTTGGTGTAGCTTTCTATGAATAATCAAATATTTGTCAATACATTTATTCCATTCAGTTGTTAACTCCCATTTAAACTTGAAAACGTTGGACCTACAAAGAAAAGTGCAATTCAATATTGTGTCACAGCTGGTAGTGTTAAGTACGTTTTGAAGTCGGCCATCTATCTTGAGCAAGATACTGAGTTGATTTTAAAGCTGACCTCGACCTCTGACCTTACAGCAGATTGCAAACAAGGGAAAAAGAGCATATCACTGTGGGAATCCATAAGATTGCTAATCTTGTTGAAAAAGAGCAAAGAAGAGAACTCAGCTTTTTGAATAAGAGCCATCCTACAGCATGCCCTGGTTGCAGGAGGGTTCAACAATTCATGTTCGATGAGTCTGTCAGGGAGCAGCTTGGTGGGCGTCAAAGATGCCAGCTAACATATCATGCAGAAGTAAAAATAGTGTTGTCTTTGAAGGAAAATTACATTTGTTACAATGGGAGTAAAAGGCTCAAAGGTGACTCACAGTGTAAGTGAATGTCTGCCTGATTCCTTATTACTTTATTAAACTTCACTGGAATTGTGCAAAGAAGCACACACAAAGAGACAAAGAGATCTGCTGTTTGGCAGACAGTGGTGCACACCAGTTAGGGATATCCAAATGATACTTCCTTTGTTGAAGTGCATTTGGCCTTGGCATCACTGAGAGACAAATCAAAGAATAGGTTTTATGTTTGATTACAACCAACACCATATGTAATGTGTTTGACTTTTTTGTCCCTCGACAGACTTTCAGAAATCCCTCTTTGTTTGTTTACATCTTCTTGCACAGGTATTCCCAGAAACCTTCTTCCTTGTTGTTTTAGAAATCATGTTGTCTTCAATGATCTTTATACACACCCAAACGAAAAAGCTTTTGAGGCCACATACTGTATTGGAACGAGGGCAGCAATGTTAAAGCAAAGGAAGCATTTGCTTGTTTTTAATAATATTAAATGTATTAGCCGAGAAGCTTGTGATACCAATAACATAATCAAATAATGGTGAGAGTTCCGCTGTCTGTGTCTCACTGCCTCATTATTATCCATGGCACAAGCCTTTTGTGTGTGTGTGTGTGTGTGTGTGTGTGTGTGTGTGTGTGTGTGTGTGTGTGTGTGTGTGTGTGTGTGTGTTTGTGTGTGTGTGTTTGTGTGTGTGTGTGTGTGTGTGTGTGTGTGTGTGTGTGTGTGAGATGTTTGTAAGTTCACATCATATCCAGGAGGAGGCAGCATTGATCTTCTCTCACTGCTTGTGGGTATGAAGAAAGAAATAATGAAGATATCTATATAAGTGCTCACAAGGGCTGGGTGTAATAATGGAGGATCATCATTTCTCCTTTTCTCTCTGACACTGAGCGCACAAATGCATTTTATAATCATCTGAAGACCACTGACAAGACTAACTGCATTTCTCAATGAATGTCACATGGTGACACAGAGCCAGCATCACAAGGCTTCTTTCTGTCTTCTCTCCCAAGTAGCTAAACTTGTCTATCAGATTTCATTCATTTGGTTCCTCCTGTGTTACCTCACTACTTCTGGAAAAACTAAAACCGGTACAAAGTAATTATCTTCTGATCTTAAAAGCATCACCTTTACTGTGGCTGAAAGTAGGAGGTCATTGCCTTGAGAAAAAAGGAAGAAAATTCAGTTTTATTTGCAGGTTCTTTTAAACTTTCTCCGACATAACACGCTGAACAACAAGATGAATGAGTTCCCTTATCGTTGGCCATTCGAGGATGGTGCTTTAAGCCCTCATATATTTTTTTATGGGTTGTGTGTATTATTGCGACAGGAAAGCAATTTGAGAGAAGCTGGTTGCCCCATTGTTATTAGTGTGTGTGTGTGTGTGTGTGTGTGTGTGTGTGTGTGTGTGTGTGTGTGTGTGTGTCCATGTATTTATGTCCTATTATAGCTCTGTGTCATAGCTGATAAACTATATAGATGCAGTGTGGTTCTCAAACTGTAGATTCAAGCCCACACACCTCCAGACAGGTTTGACTTGGATAGAAAACACATATTAGAGAGCGTGTTTAGGCTGCTTCGCCTGTAGACAGGAAGACAAAGTGCTAGTCTGGTGAATGAGGGGGTAGAGGCAGGGGGGATTTTCTTTTGGAGTTATATGGTGTAAAAAAGGAATCAAATGACTGCAAAAATGTTGCTGCTGTGGGGTTAAGAAGGTGGGTAGGCTGTTATCTTTGAACCCCATCATGTTTTATTTATACTTGATCACAATAAATGTCTGTGTGTTTTTATGGGAGGAAAGAAACATATTTCTGTTTGGAGTTTGGGAGAGATTTCACTCCACTGTATGAAAGTTGCAGCTGCCTGTCAGCCTCCTGTCTCCTGTGAGAGCAGATATTACTGTCAGTTTGCTCCCGCTGTTGTAAAGCTGTCATGTGTGCAAGCTCACCATATCTCCCTTTGCATCTGTGAGCCACTTCACTGAAGCATTTTGTCTTGAGCTTCAAGGGTCTTTCATTGACTCTCCTCTCTGCTGACACACAGTACAGCATTGTGGGAGGAGAAGTCATCCATCTTTCCTTCCTCCATTCACACATCCATTATAGACATATCAGAGAAAAACAAGTATAGGGATCAGATCTGAAGTGAAGAACTGGAGAAAAGATGGAAAGTGGATAAGAACAATTTTCATCATTTCTGAAAACTTTATGTCATTAATTCCATAAAAAATTAAATTATTTGTATATTATGTTTTGTTTTTGAGTGGCATGGTTTTAAAATTAAATACAGGTAAATTATCTGATTTTCTCTTTTAAATATGTTTGTTTTATTGTGAAGCACATGCAGAAATATATGCTTCAGATTCAAAAGCAAAAAATCTAGAAATACAACCTGGTAAAAAAAGACAAAACTGATTGCGTGTGACAAAATGTGTGTCTTTGCCAATAAACTCTCATAAAATAAAGCAAACAATCTCAAAATTAAATAACCACACTACTCTGCAGTATTTATTGACACTTAAGAGTTTCATTTCAGAATCTAATGCAGTCCTTTAAACTGTAACTAATTTTCAGTGAGATATATTCCAACATCCGAGCGCATAGTTCAGCGGCGTCTCCAGAATATTGACTGCTTAATGAATTTGTACGAGAACATGGAGAGGAAATTCATAGACTGTTGATCCCGGAGTACAGGGAGGAGAGATGATGCAGAGAGATGCAATCTAAGAGGTTCATTAGGAAGACAAACAGACTTGTAGATAAATGAGCTATGACACACTTTATCTTTGGCTGAGATGAGCAGCATCGAGCTAGATGAGGTTTTAATAGTCGGTTTTCGAAATGTTACATGCTATAACATATTAGACGCTTGGTTTAGGATTATTGATGCAATAATGCGTCTATCACGGCTGGTAAATGTGCATCTACTAATCTGAATTTGTAAGGTAACTAGAAACAAAATGAAGTGGAGTAAAAGTACAACATTGGCTTCCAAAATGTAGAGCAGTAGAAGTATATAGTGGCATAAAATGGTAATAAAAACCTTCTAAATTGTGCAGTACTTGAGTAAATGTAGTTCATTGTACCACTGTTACATTTTTCTCACAAGTTTTCTATCATTTTGGAGTGTGCAACAGTGCTTAAAAGAAGCCATTTATGAGCCATGGTGTTAGTATGGTGAAGAAAGTAAAAAACAAATGTAATTAAAATATCTCGGAAATACTGAAATCCTTGCAGTGAAACTTCTGTTGTTCCTCAAACTAAAGGTCATAGCAGTGCTAAAATGTCTGCAGTTGCTCATAACAGATACCCCGCCTCATCATGGGCTGATTAGATAACAGGCCATTTACTGTTGGCCGTCACTCCGCATTTAGCACTGGCTCTTATCTCAATGATCCATACCCCGGCTCAGTGCATAAATAGCATTAGCTCTCACATCGCACTATTAATCGGATTCATGGCCCTTGGCTCATTGTGGGATGGGCTGATGTTTTGGGAGCCCTTTGCCTCTCTCCTATCTCTCGTTGTGTTCTGTCTTCAGACACACACTTACTACTTAGGTGCAGTGCAGTTTGTGACCACAGACTGGCAGTGTGTGCATTGTTTTTGATGATACAGTAGCTGGTTGATCATGTGAGGATAAAAGGTCATACCATCAGTGTTTTTACACAGAGGTCGCTCACTTAACTGTCGAACCGTTTCCGGAGGGTTTAGTACTATATATTCCACCATCACATCCTTCCTCCTTCTGTGATTGTGACAAGGGAGCTTTCCAGGCAATGACAAGTCCATCTCCTCTGTGTTCCACAGCTTTGGAAACAGGTGTGAGTCACTATGCATTCTGCAGTTTTGGGTATTAAGTCTCCCTGGAGCATAAGATCAAAGAAAAGGATTCAGCCATAGCTTCCTCCTGGATTTCCTGCTCATCTCACCTCACTGCCTTTTCATTAATTAGCCTGGATTTTCTATCAAGGTTCCCTTCACCTTTGGTATTTACGCTCTTTCTCTTTCAGGCTTCAGCGTCTGCTTGTCTCTGCTTCCATGTCTCGGTCCAAGGATCAGGTATATAATTGCTGTTGAGATAAACCCTCCGTTGCAATTTCTCCTTTTACTGTGTCTTTAAACATCCGCCTCGCCTCGGCAACATGGAACAGTCAAAGCGGAATCAGTGTAGCCTTTGATCACACAGAGCATCCTCTCCCCAACCATGGCCTATTTTAACTGTTTCTATAACGGCAACACCTTGATGCTGTCACTTAAAAGTCTTCCACCTTGGCAGCATTATGAGGGTAATTTGACAGCATCTCAGCATGATCAGACATGTTAAACAAAAGTGATGTGTGTGTGTGTGTGTGTGTGTGTGTGTGCATGTGTTGAGCATGTTGCTGATGGTTTCCTCTAAAGTCTGTCCCACTTGCATGAAAATAGAAGCAATGAAACCTGCAATGAACCTGTGCGTGATGAAGCCCTCAGATGATGAGCTGTACAAAAATGTTGTCTTGCCATGTCATTAGGACTTGGTGTTTTGAAGCGCCTTGTGTGCTTTGAGCAATTGCCTTTATTTGCCTGGCTATTATCTTTTATAGGCGTTAATGCTGGCTCAGATAGAGATGCATTAACGGCAACATCTGTCTGCTTCCTCTTTCCCTCTCTCTCTTTTGCTGCTGCTGAATGGTATGCTCGTCTCTAAGAGAACTGGATAAGGCAACATTTTCCTCATGGTCGAGCAAGCATACATTATACTGGAGACAGCTTATTATAAATACCAACAGTCAGCTTTCGACGGATCAGACTTACCATGTAAATTAAGTAGATACCTAAGCAGGTGGTATGCTCGTAAACCCTCCCATCTTTCTGATATCAGCTAAAACTTTAGATGGATCAGTTGCAGGAATTCTCACTTTCTTTTTGTAACTTAGGACTCAATTCTGATTGTTAAATAATTGACCAGGAGCACATTACTAAACAATTGAGAATAAAACATAACAGGACTAAAATAAATAGTTATATTTGGTATGCCACTTTCAGCTGCTTACCCTCACCCTTCATTGCCTGCTATTAGAAAGCAAAATGTATTGTATTCAGGGTCAAACGTCCTAACTACATGCTTTGGAGCTTTAACTGGTCCTTCACATCCCTTTCACTCCATCTGAGGAAACATTAGCTAGCTAACATTCTTCTGATGTGTCGTGATTGTCATTATTCAATCACGACACCTTACTCAGACGTAACTTCATTTAGTTTGATCTGAACTACTACAAATAACTACCTTTGTAATGATGCAATTAAAAAAAAAATATTTGATTGAACGATTTGGCAGTATCTCTGCAAACCACCAGATGGCGCTATATATGGCCCAACCATTGTCACAGTTGTCACCACTTTTTTTGTCAGTAATAACAATATTATACTCGCCAAGTTAATTGCAAAGAACTGCGAATGTGACTAAAAACAAGAGTAAACAATAATGTGAAGTAATCCTCTATCACTCTATGTCCTTATTTGACCTTCCGTATAAAGGATCAAGGGCAGGTTAAAACTCCTCACTCCTCGCCAGCGCTTGTGAGCGTTGCCAGCTTTAAACGTGTTTTCCTCTGGATTCCTGTGGAGGTTAAGAATGTCATTTGTCCTTTGAGCATTTATCAAAACAATTATAACAAATATCTTCATGCACTTCTCCGACAATGCATGCAGGCATCCTAACCATGTAATCACACTTCAGTCAGCTGTGAGTGACAGCCCCCAAATTTCCCTTTTGACCAGCAGGGGATGTGAAAATCTGGAGAAGAGGCAGGGGGCACTTCTAGTCCGGTTGCTTATCATCTATCGAGAAGGATTGTTGTTGTCATTCTGGCCACCTCGTTTGACCGCTCCAACATCTGGTGTCTGCTTCGGTGTTGGCTCAATCAGAGGCATTTGCTTAGCCAATGAGGGCTCAGGGAATAGCTGCAGGGAAGCTAGTGCTGCGTTTTTTTTTAAGGTCAGATGTGAAGGGAGGAATGACAATTAAGAGACAAATGAAGAACATTTAAAAAACGTTTAGTCTTTTATGGTTTAATATGACATTCATATTTTATGACAGGTTGAAAATCGTTCGGCTAGTTACAGCACCTAATATTATACTCGGTGAACAATTTCAATATTAAAAAAAGATCGGAATTCAGAAAAAATACAATCTTCATCAAATATCATGACATGCTTGTGTTTTATCAAACTGACGCTTCTCAAAAGACCCTTTAAACGTCCACTTTATGTTTTAATGCAGCTGCCATTATCATCATATATTTTAAAGTACAACTGAGAGCCCTTCTGCAGGAGCTTCACATTTATGATCACCATTATTGACAATGAGGGAGTGAAAATGGAAATTGCTGTCATACTGTAGCTCTGAGAAAAAGCCAATTTCGAGGCTCATTTGGAAACACCGACTTACATTCACCTTCAGCATCAGTACTGAGATTACTCCAATATAAAACCATGAAATGTTCCCATCATAATACATGAAGATAAATTGGTATTTTCCAGTGATTTGAGGCCTATCATCACGAGTTATACCCCCTACAGGCCTGTGCGTGCCTGTCTATTTATTTGACCTTAGTTCTCCAATGCGTGGATGCTGCAGGGAATACAAATACCTGTGGCTACACCTTGCATATTACAGCCTTATTGAGTCATCTCTTTTTGGCTGCATCTCTGCTGGCCTTTGCTTGATAAACTAGGTCCCCGGGTAGGTACAACTCCACATTCATTATGAGCTTACCACAGGCCATAAGCCAGGGAAAGTTCTCTATCAACACACATTAGCTTGACATTATCAAAAATATTGTGAGCCAGCATTTGAAAGGTTTTCACTTGTCAACAAAACAATATTTGTATTCACATCGCATGCTATTTACAAACCATAGTCTCAGTTGGCTTTTGTCATTAAACACTGCAAGAGGCCTTGGGAGTAAACTTAAATAAGTTCAAACATGCAGTGGTTAGCAATCAGCCAGCACACCTCCTAATTGGAAAAAGGTGGAGCTCATGGGAGAGAGGCGATTGGTGGAGAGTTTAACAATGGGTGTAATGATTTTTCTGTGCTAGCAGAGAAGCCGAGAGCAGGTCTGATCAGGGAAGGGTCCAAGGATGAGGTAAGAAAGATCATAGGAAAAGCAGCTACCTAGAGACTCATTTGTGTAAGAACTCTGCTCTGAGAGATAGGGCCATCACAGACTCATGGACCTGGATCAATGTCCGACTCCTGCTTCTCTCAGTGTATGTGTTTGTCTTCCACTTTACTCAGTTTTATGAACGTGTAACCCGAGGAGCTTCAGGTGATAAGAGACTATCCGTTTATTTCCGTCTTTCAAGAAACCTTTTTCAGATTCTTTATGTTCTGCTCTGTGATTCTTTGGGAAATGAGAAATATAATAATATTAAAAAGGGTTACCCTGGCTGGGTATCCTCAATACTGATATGGTGCTGATTAAAAAGTGGTTTCTTCAACATTGACTACGTTAGATTTTAAAGACCTTTTCACTTGGAGTCTAATCAAAGCATACATTTTGGTTTGTCATTATAGAAACTGAAGTCATTATAAATAAGCTGATTTAATGTTACAAAATATTAAAGGTCAAAAACTGCATTTCCCATATATTGACATTATATTGACATTTCCCATCATATCACTAAAGTAAAACATTTACAAAACTTTCCAAACCATCATATATCATATCATATGCTTTCCTCATGTTGTGTCACTTATAAATTAATCATACACAAGGGTTTAGACTTTAGACAAATTCAAGACTTCTTTTCAATGTTAAGACTTTCAAAGTCACAGCATCCCGACACTTTGTGTAGTCCCTCTTCTCTCTCTTCATGTCCAATCATAAAAAGATAATACAAGTTTTCAGGCTATCAGTGGATCTTATCTATCTTTCTCTAGGGGTAACCCTACTTTATCTCCTCTCCTTCTTACTGTCTTGTTCCCTTCCCTGTGTCCCCTCGCTGCTTTTGTCATGACCATTAGTCCTCAGTATACAATCGATACCAGGGGCCTAAAGCTCTGCCACAATAAAAGCTGTGAAGGAAAAGAGAAAATTAAAGTTTAATGCAGCTGTGGTTTTTTCTCTTAACTGTCTATCAATTGATCTGATTTAAGCATCAGAATAAGGTAGAACTCTGCTAAATGCTTAGGTTTGGATGCAGGTTGACACCTCTGTCCCACCTGACTGACTTTTTGACTAGAATTGACTATTAACTTGCTAAAATGCCCCTACACATTTATATGTGAGAGAATTTGCAAACATTAATCATAAATGCCTCATCAATTGTTAGGAATTATGATAAAGAATATGTACTGTATATTAGTGACTTTATATGTTATTCTATATTTTTGTATTTTCTTTTAGACCTCAATCATGTCTTGGGTCAATTTGACCCAAACGTTATCAACGGGTGCAATATCTGAATATAATAAGCGTTAAAGAGCTAATGCATTGTTACAGAATGTTTCCCTTTTAAAACTGTTGAGTACATGCATCCACTATTGCCTCTGGACACATCTTCATCATCTGGTGTAGGGTCTTTGAACATACAATCCCTTCAGATGACCCAGACGGGGCTGACCACACTCCAGCTTGTGTCCAGATGGCTATAACCCAATTTATAACTCAATTTTGTCCTCTCTTTTACAAACAGGAACACATTTACCTGTGGGACTAAGCAACAGTGCAGGATTAGTAGATTTATTGTTTGGGTTCCTACTTTATGTCAACAAGGGTTTTGAGAGGGAGGAGAGCGGATGTCTGAGGTGTAAATTAGACTGTAGTTCAGGGAAAGCAGCAGACATTGATGCTGCAGGTCTGATGAATGGATAATGGTGCTTCTGTTGCAAAGAGCCCTTGGCATATGGCAAATAAACCAGCATGCACACATGGAGGGCCGGCAGACAGACAGGTGCACGCAAATACACACCGTACACACAAACATGCACAGAAATGTATGTTCTGTGCCAAGAAGCTGAAGACAACAGGAACTCCAACTGAATATAAATCAAGGGGTTGGGGTAAAAATCTTCAGTTTGGGCAGCTGGATAATTACAATTTTTCTCAAATAAACCATTCACAGCTTTTTCGCACATTTTTCATTAAAAGGTGTCTGCAGAGGGAAATATAACCTTTATATTCATATGCACTGAAAAGCAAGCAAACATGCAAATAACAATCTTGTCAACTTCTCACTGTAAGACTTTTTTTTTAAATACACAGTTAGGCTATACTACTGTCTGAATCATAATTTATACGAGTAAGGAAAGAATGTTATAACATCAAACCCTTTTCAGACAGAGAGCAGATATTTCTGGTATAGTATTTTTGGCAAAAGGAATAGGAAGTGTCAACTAACCAGTGGTAACATAGCTGAGGAGCCACTGTTGCTAGTAGTTACATCGGGGAAAAAAATGAAGCTAACAGAATTAGGAACTACACACGGTGTCACCTAATGCTGCTACAAAACAACAAAGTAGCTCAGTCAGAGGAAGCTATTTGATTCAAGTAAAAGCCTATGACTGGGCCTCCTGGAATCGTAAAATGCAAGTCTAGGTAAACGGTGGACTTTCAATACGTATTTGACCAAATAGTTAATTCAAAAAAGTTGTATGCCCATAAAAAGTTCAATTAAACAAGCTACCTCAGGCTATGCTAACTGAGTAAAATGAATAGGATACTTTCAATTTAGCTAACAAACTATATCATGCATTAGCAACACCTACTGAAACCTCTCGAAGTAATCACAAAGAGGAACATACATAGCAGATCAGACCATTCTTAAAAAAAGGATACCACATGACAAACACTTCATCTAAACAACAACAAATAAATATACAAATATAAAAAAAACTATTTTAGTGTTAAAGCTTTGTGAAACTGACCGCTATTATTTACTATTATGCTTTATAGAAGAAAGAAAACCCACAATCAATAAAGCAGAAATCATAACCCCCCCATGATATGGCTGGCACTTGGTACATTCTGATTGGCATCTTCCTTTTTAAGAGCTGAGCTTTAGGGGGCGGAGCTTCTTAGCCACTTTGCCAAGATGGCCGTCCACCAGAAACAGAAACAAGTGGCGCCACAGGTAAATGAATGTCTTAAAGCAAACGTATCTAAAGACAAACTAAAGTTAAGTAAAGTGGTGTGCTAAAAATTGAAACAAAGGAACTGCTAGCTAAATATAAGTAGGATTTATAAAACATCCTTTACCTGTTTGTTGCTGTGCTAGTTGAATGATGTTAAAAGTCAACTAAGTCATTGATGGGAAAATTAACTACCAGGTTTTTAAACTACAAAGGAAACTAAAATGTTAGCAGGACGTTGTAGCAGACGTTAAATGGTGTCAATGTAGAGGAAATTCACCTTGTTTTGATTTCAAGATGATGGACCGCTAAATAACATGTACAATACAACATTTTAATGGTTTGGAAATATTACCTGTTAACTAATAATGAGGCTGATCCCTTGGACATTAATTGGGAGGGTTTTACAATTAGGAAGAACAACTGGATTGCAGGGGTAATTTAACACGGTCAACACTATTATTGACAAATCATTTAAATGTTACACTGATGAGAGACAGACCGTTAATACATTTGCCAATATTTAGGAAATGTAAAAGTGTCAAGCACCATGTTGCTCTCTAATACCTAAAAATCAAAGATACAGGAAAGAGTCCTCCTGTTTTTACTTCCTCTACACTTAATATCCATCACTTTCCAAACCGTCATCGAGCTGCAACTATGACTCAGCGTGTTAGATAACGGAAAGATGGCTGGAAAGACAACACGCAGCAGTGTGTGGCTTCCAAAAACAGCCATGTTATTATCAATCTTGAGACATCAATCTTTAATCTAACAGACAACTTCATCATATTGGTGTAATTTAGACAGCTCTTCTAATAAAGGTCTTCACTTTATTGAAATAAGTTGGATGATTATTTTTATAATGCAATCATTAACCCGAGAGCGTCCTTTCATAGCATGCTGCACTTGATTCGATTGCATGTTAAAGTCTTTTCAATAATGTAACATATAGGGCCGCAATAAATAATGTCACTCCCTCTGGTGATTGATGATGTTTATATCCAGGAGCGGTGACAGCAACAGATGTTGTGATTAAGCAGACATTGTCTCTCACACACCGTTATAAACACAGGGCATACGCTTACAGATATGCTTGCACACAAAGATGAAAGACTTTAAACAATGATGTGATGTTTTGAAGTATGGAGCAGAACTCCATGTCTCTCACATGATGCGATGTTAAGATTAAAATGGTAAAAAAGTAATTTAATAACTGTTCAAATGCACAAATTGTATGGATCTTCACGCAGCGTTCACGAGTATTTGATGACTGGCCGTGTTGATTTCATGTTTAAATAATCATAATTTCTTCCGTATTTTTTTCGCAGTAATTGGAAAGGAACAATGCAGAGGAGTGCTTCACATACAGACAGATGTAAGTACCATTATTGCTTGTAAAAATGATTACAATACAAACTTCCAATAATTACTCAAAGCTTTTGCTCAGTTTAAAACTATTATTGTATTACTCAACCATCTGTGTTGGAGCTTGTTATCGTGCTGGGAAATTGCTCGAGTGACCAAAAAGCCTTCTTTCCTTGATCTAAATAATTAATGTTATAAGTAGCAGCTCGTAGAACAACTGAAGTGTGCACAATTGCGTTAGTACACAAAAGCAAACCAATAATCAAACTTTCAGACAAAGTGGAACTTTCTTTTCCTGCTGAATTGTAAATGAACTTATTGGAGCATTCTCATAGTCACACTTAAGCCAGTTATATGATTAATTTTAAAGCATAGTCACTGAATATTCAAACACTTGAGCTTGTTAAGGTGAGAGGTTTCACTGTGATTGACAGGCCTCCTTAGTTCAAAAACATGGCTCCTGTTACAGCACGGTATACTGATATGACAAAGAAGCAGACACACTCATGGTGTCCGCTGTAATTCCTTAAGAGCATTTCATGATTCAGCATTCTAAAGCTGTGCTGTGGAGATAATGCAGTGGCTTTGAGGGGATTTACACAAGTGGGTGTCGTTGTTTCCCCCCGACGCTGTGGCAGGGTTTTCACTGTTGTTTGAAAATGTTTGAGTGGGAGATGCCAGTGACGCCATTGGCAGACTGGAGTACACATGGGCTGCAGTGTAATACCTTGGCATTAGCTGTAGAGACTGGGACTCAGGGATTTTGTAGCCCTCTAAGAGAATATCTCAGGGGATAAATTATTGGCCAGACTCCTTTCAAATGCTGTGAGTAATTGAAGAGGGGTTTTCCAAAACCTCAAGTCCATGTTTGGTACGCTGTCATCAAAAGCCAACTGGATTGCATTTCTTAAGTTAAAAATGATCCTTTTTGGTGAAATCTCTTTGGTCTATTTAAGAGTGGCAGAACATTTAGAAGGCTGAGATATTAAGTAAAGTCTCATTAATTAAAAAGCACTTTAAGTTAACTTTTTTTTTGTATAGATTAGACACATCACTTTGAAGCATATGAAGCAGGAAGATCAAAGTGTGTGGGTGTGTTTATTTTTTTGTGTGTGTGCAAGTTTGTTTTCATGTGTATCAGAGCAACACCAAGGTTTTCAGGTTAGACTTCAGTTAGTGTCTAATTTTATGATATATATGGAACAATTTTTGGAAATTAAGGCTGAACAAATTCTTTTTTACCTATCGACTTGTGTAATTTCCCTGACTCTGCCAAGGCACTCATAAAAAAGCCATATTTGACGTGAATGTTTGTACGTTTTGATTAATGGCAGTTGCAACTTGGAGACTTTCTCGCTAAAGAAGGTCTGTAAGTAGAGAATATAGTAATACTTTTTACCAGTGTATTTGCATAACTCAGCATTCCTCTGACTGAAATTGTTTCATGTATTCCAACTTGTTCCTCATGTACGGTTCCTCCCTTACTTCACTGGACAATTCTTGGAATTATTTTTCAGGACTAAATATACGGGCCAATACGTATTAGGCAATGTTTTGAGTATTTTTACCAATTAAGCAATTTCCAGATTCTGTCCACATATCATTGACTGTGCTGTTACATTTTTTTGGGGCATCTGAAAAATAATTTCACAGAATATTACAGTCCCTGTTTTTATATCTACAGTATTTCACTTTTTTCCTGTATCTTATTGTCTGTATGTCTCTCTAGCCTGAGAGGGGATTCATGTACAGGCCCTTGACATGCTCAACCAAGCAATAACGCTTCACTTCACATGTCACCTAAACACTCGCTCTCCTAACACACACACACACACACACACACACACACACACACACACACACACACACACACACACACACACACACACACACACACACACACACACACACACACACACACACACACACACACACACACACCACACACACACACTCACTGACTTTCAATCCAGCTGACAAGCTGTCTGCTGCACTTCATCCCTTAAAACACCTGTCAAGTCTACCCCAACTGACTCACTCTTTTCCTTCCCTCAGACACATGCACATGCACTTTCACATGCACAGTGAGCGTACCAGTTCACTAAATGTAGCTGCGCAGACACAACTCCACGCTTTAATGGTGGCAGCAGGATCCTCAGAATCAGTGAGCTTGGGGAACTCTTCCCCAATTATCCCGGAGGATACCGAGATGTGTGTGTCTGTGTGTGACCATGTGCATGCTTACGGATGACTTTCTGCCTCTCACTCGGAGATCATTAGAGAACCACTCAGTCGTAACACATCCCTGTGTAGAGAGGCAGAAAAACAAAAGAAAGCAAGAGGTTAAAATAGGAATGAGCCTTTATTTCTAAAGTAGCTAGGTTTATTGGAAGACAAACTTTTGAGGAGTTGTAGCTAGTACCAATATGCTATCTAGAGATCAACAACAGCCCCGTCATTCTTTCTGGAAGGTTTGTCCATTTTTTTTAAAGAAAAGAAAGGAAAGACCTCAGGCACTATATATTATCTTTCAATCTTCTTCCTTCCCCCACACATCTGCAGAGCTTTCCTGCCACTGAATGAAGCAGAACATGTGTGTATCTGCCTCTCAAAGCGCTGTGATAAGAGGCTGATACCAGGAAAAGCCTGGGGAGATGCTACATTAATGCTGCCTCTGATTAGTGAGCTAGTGATTGAGAGCTTCTCTGGTGGGTTTTAACTGTGAGGTGGAGGCAAGTGCTGTCAAAAGATAATAGTTCATAGATGATATCTCCCATCTACTTTGTATAAAACACAAAAAATAGGCACTAAATAGTATACAGTAGACGGTCTAACTAACCATGTTAAGGCATCTTCCACTGATTTCCTTCGTTAGCTAATAACTGAGGTGTGTGTCTTAGAGTGCCTGTGAGCACGAGTGTGAAAATGTGGTTTTGTATTAATTTTTCAACGTGGGCTTATTTAAACATAGATTTATGAGCATGTGTAGGTGGGAATGACTCTCTAAAGGCTGAAAATAAGAGGACTGGTAGATTCGTACATCTTGTATGTCTTCTTCTGGGAACACCACGCATCTCCACTGCTGAGAGGCATGAAATTAAAGCAGTACTGGTCTCTACCGTAAAGGGTTCTCTGTACCTAGTTGAAGCCTTGTTTGCTTTGCTTCTAGGCCCATTCACACCAGCCTCAGAGGAGCTGTTGAATGTGGGAGATATAGTAATGATCATTACTTCCTCTGTGATGGGGAAAGCTTATGTCCTGCAGATAAAGTCCCCAAGCATTTTATTGTGCAATGATGTACAAGAGTAAGGATGTCACTGCAAATACACAAACAACACGCCATATTTATTTTTCTCATTATGTTCCGTTCTTTCTCTCATACAACCCTAAGTAAGGACTCTCCAGGGTTCAGTTAAGTCTTATTAAGGGTTATTTTTCTTCTTAGCTTGACACCAATGACTTGGTTCAAACCCAATACAGCAGGTAACCTGTCTCAGTATAATGAGGAACAAGGGTCTGGCTTATCATCACATTTAATTCCACATGACATTATTTCACTGCGGTTTCAGGCTCATTTTATTAAGCTCGAGATGTGAAGGGGGTATGTGATGCAAATGGAGAACACACTTAACCAGAAGGGGACAGAGTTTGGAATGACAGGTACAGCGTTTCGTAATGTTCGGACATCATGGAGCTGCCTTTGTGCGCCGTGCTTGGTGAAATTTACATTAGTGTCATCGTTTCACCTTGAAAGCTTTTTCAGTCCAAATGTTTCTGCATAAGGAGCTATTAGAGCAGCCATTAATTAGTGTCATTCCCAGTTAGCGGGGGTGGGTTCTGAGGCAGTCCTTGGCTTGTCTCCCAAACAAGAGCACAAGCACGCACACAAACTAAATACCAGTTGTGTTGTAAACACAAATGTAACGCTTAATAGATTTCTATGTTTTATTGCTGGCATACCTAATGCAGTTACAACCAAATCAAAGTGTCTCACATCACATTCATGTCAAACTTTTCCGTGACTTGTTTCCCTCCCTGGAAAATGTACTGCCAAGTATATGTCCATCTTGTGAAAGTGCCATCTTGGTCTTCTTTGGCTGCAAAACCCAACAAGACAAATTCATTTTGTGCATTAGCAAACCCTTGCAGGACACATAAATGTATATTTTAGTAGAATCGCCTGACCTTGATTGACCTCTGTCCATGGTGCTAAAATCATGACGCCGGTTATTGCACTGCCTGGTACATTAGATAAATGCCCAATGAGAACACTGAGACTGAGGAGCTGCGGAAGACAGTTTATTTACAAATACTCAAGGCCAGAGGCAGAGGGGTTGAGCAGAGCGAAACAGGCAGGGTCCTTGGTCGAGAGTGAGGTCCAGGTGGAGATAATAGGCAAGAATCCAGAGTCTTCCAGGAGGGGACAGAGCCAGGCAAGAAGATTGCAGGAACCAGGAGTTTACAAAACTAGCATTAACAACTTGTGATTAGTAAGAAGCTAAAGCATTACCGGCTAACTGTGCAGCTGAATCTGACGGCTTGGTGGAGTTGGAGCCCAGTATTTGTAGTCCATCTGATTAGGGATTGACAGCAGCCTGGTCACTGACCCCAGATCCCACTCCTGCAATCAAGCACGCACACACACACACACACACACACACACACACACACACACACACACACACACACACACACACACACACACACACACACACACACACACACACACACACACACACACACACACACACACACACACACACACACAAAGGGGGGAGGGAGGAGAGACTGCAGGCTAGACAGAGGCAGAAAGCCTGATATTTTGATTGAATTCAGGCATTGTGAAGCATAACTGAACCATTATATAAAACCCTTTCACATATCAAACTTATATATATATATATATATATACATATACATACATTATTATTTTTGTTTAAAAAGTTATGTTTTTTAAATTGAAATCCCTGGTAAGTAAGATAAGATAAGATAAGATTTATTTTATTAATCCCAGACTGGGAAATGTTTGCGTTGCAGCAGCAACATACAATAGACATAGGAATAAAATAAAAATAAGAAATAAACAATTCTAAAGAATGAACATCTTACAGAACAAATAGAAATAGAAATAAACCGTATATATATATATATATATATATATATATATATATATATATATATATATATATATATATATGTATGCAGTTGAATATGAACATAAATAACAAATAAACAGTGACAATTAGACTATTGGATTTACAAAATGTAACGCAGGATATTATTTACATTATAGTGCAAAGTGATTAGAACTGACCTTCAGGTAGCTTGTAAGTCCACCGCCAAATTGGCATTACCTGTTTATCCAGTTTAATTGACATCAAACTAGGGCTGTCACTTTACGTTCGAGAATCGATTGTACAATCGATTGGACCGACCAACACACGTTTCGAAAACGAAAAGAGGGAATCGATTTTTTACCAAATAACTTATTTTTTAATGAATTAAAGAAATAAAAAATATTTTATTTCATTGTGAGTATTATTATTAACATAACTCACAAACAAGCAGAAAAGAAAAGAATTCCGAAAGTGCAGTAGGCATTGCGAGGGCTAAAAAGTAAATTCCCACCAATTGTACGCACCGGAAACAGCCTGATAGTGTCAATCGGCTGCCGCGGCTTAGTGTTTTGCCAAAAAATGGAGGGCAACGGCGATCAACCTGCGCGACATGAGAGACGAGTGATAACCCCTAATCACATGAGGAGTTCGATATGGAAGCACTTCGGATTTTGGGCAGAAGGCAAAAATATGGAGATGGACAAAGTGGTATGCAAACTGTGCGATCGTGAGTTCCCATATCACATCAGCACTACAACTATGAGGGGGCATAAAACAGCCAGAAGCCTGCAGTAATGTTTTTCGTCACTGATGTTATGGCAGTCCATACTGCTTATTGTTTTTCGAGAATGCTCCTGTTTGTTATACACGAACTTCACGCAATAAATGATCAGAAACGCTGACCTGTACGTCTTTTGCGCCCTCTTTACGTTCGTCCTAATGGCAGTGTGTTGGCCTATATTTTGAAGATTGAAACGTAGACGTGGATAATCGATTCTACAATCGATTCAATGAAAATTTAAGCCTAAAAAATCGATTGTGATTTTTCAAAAAGTGACAGCCCTACATCAAACCAGTCTGATGATGTGAATGCTTCTACTCCAAAGTGGGCGAAATCTATCTTTTTTCCAATAAACAGGCTATTAAAATGCATGCCTTCTGCAGCAAGCTGGGGAAAGACTATGTGCGTATAAATGCAACTAAATGTCAGGGAAGTTTATGCAAAGTATGAATACTCTAGACAACAGTAAATCAAGATTTGCCTTTCATTAAAGGACTTTGAATTATTTAACTCCTGCCTCTCTCCTGATATCTTATCTCTGTGCTGCTTCAGGTTTATATTGCTACTCTGGAGCCGGGTTGCCTTCACTCTTTGGCTGTGATTAAAAAGAGAGGGAACACCAGGAGTAACCTTGGAAAATAATTGGGTTATTTTTCAGTGCGTGCCAAAGTAAGCGAATTGTAGTAATCTACTTCAACTCACAATTTCTCCCCATTATTTTCTCTCACTTTGCTGATTAATCAAAATACAACATGCACTCGCAGACAGACACTGATACACAGTCACACTGACACACTTAAATGAACACAGGGGGAAAGTCAACTAAATCTTCCAGTTAGCAGAGAGAAATAATTGGCTTTCAAAGAATACCCTCAGGAAGGAAGAAAATGTATATCTGCATGAAGGCAGAAGGTATTACAAATGAGTTCATCTATGCAGCTCAGTGAGGTGATGAAATGAAACTGGTTCTTCAGTAGGGCAGTTGGCCTGGAGGCTGTTTAGCATGCTGCCCCGCGCTTGCTTACAGCTCTCAAAACCATGTCGCGTTTGTCTCTCAGGATGCAGCCTGCGCCCTTCAGTGGGCTGGGTGGGGTGAAGCTGCCACCGTGGAGAGCTGGGTGGCTCCTGGCAGCTATTCGAGTTCAGTGTTCCAGCGAGCAGGCATGGAGAATGGACACAGAATAATGTATGAAGGGCTTCTCAGTCGCAGGTTAAAGTGCTGGAGAATATGGCACAGGGAAAGCACTTGGGAGTGTGTGTGCGTAGGTTTGGGTGGGAATAATAAATGCACATGAAGATTTGAAATGGCAAATCCTTTTTTGTATTTACTTCTAGCTCTCTGGTTATCTTCTTTCAATTTTAGAGAGCACGGATAGCACTGCTCACAATTTAGATTGATTTCAGGATTTGTGATCTATGAAATATTGCTTTAGTGTCTTTGTGAACTCGAAATGTCAAAATTCTAAAGTATTTCAATCTGATGAACATCCTTTTCAATTTAGATCTTTTTTCTTAGGAATAGTTCGATAAGGAATTGTCATATACACACAACCAAATAATAAACCTCAGCCTCACAGAGTACCTTTTTAAAAGTTAAATAACTACTGACTTGGGTTTCTTTAACGTGCATTTGATCCCCACCCAGCTTGTAGAGCAGGACATTAAACTGGTTTGAAGGAATCACGCCAAACAGTTTTATGCTACTACTAAAAATACTTTTTCCATTTCGTTTTTCAAAATGGTAGCAGAAAAGTTTCTTATGGGAGTCATGAAGAGTTTCTCTTCACAGGTTGATGACTTTTAAGGGAAGCATATAGGCAGCTCTAACCTCTTTAGAAATATCTTTTAGTAATCTGAATCTCTAACTGGCTGCGGAAGAGGCTATTATTGCTGTAATTACAGCTGCCACTCAATCTTTAAAGGACACACAACATGCAGACAGCACTTAGTGAAAATGACAATTTTTCCCTATCAGGATTTGCCGGATTGATGTAATGATTATAAAAGTCATCTCATAATTGCAGGAGGGTTACAGAAAGTGTGATGGATTAAGTTATTTATTGCTCAGCAAGTGGGGGTAACATTTCATGTCTAATAAAGAATTGTTTTATCCTCACCCAACCTCTCAAACTCTCTTCTTGGAAATCTGACGGCTCAGAGAATTGCTTTCAGAGAGGCTTTTACAAGCCTCTCTTAAAAGCACATTACTTTTAGAATGTGTTCCTAAATTGGCCAATTAGGGCCACCTTTCAGCTTCAGATGGCTTTCCTGAATACGGCCGCTGTCCATGATTATTTCATGTTCTCTTATTTGAACTCATGAATTGTGCAAAAGATGTCATAAGCATGAAAGTTTGGCACTGTGAGCGACCTTTTGTGTGTGTGTGTGTGTGGGACAGTGTGGGTTCATGTGCGTTTGATTGTCCCAACTTGGTTAAAAGAGGCAGAGAGATAAGTGAAGAGAGATTTGAAAACGTCTGCAGTGAGGGGAATATTCTTATAGATATGAAACACGAAGGAGGTAAGCCAGTATTTAAACCTCAGAGCTCTAAGCATTGTGGGTAAGTTTCTTAGTCAGAAAAACAAACAAGTGCACAAAAGACTGGGCACGTGTTAGTGGAGGCAATAGACGTGTGTGTGTGTGTGTGTGTGTGTGTGTGTGTGTGTGTGTGTGTGTGTGTGTGTGTGTGTGTGTGTGTGTGTGTGTGTGTGAGTGTTTAATAATGTAACAGCTCGCCCTGCTTTCCTCTTTTGTGTTTCACAGATTAGGCAAAGTTCCAGAGAGTGCAGTCACGCACACACGGTACTCTGTGGTAAACACGCATGAAGGGAGACACACAGACACACACACACACACACATCCAGCTCACAAATGAATATTTAATATCTGGAACAGGTTCAGTTGCTCGTAGAACCTTTAATCATACGTACTATGTGATGAAGGATGCTAATTGTAAACATTCAAGATATAAAATTGATAAACTGTAGATGTAAAACACACAAAAACATCATCATCACGTCGGTTAACTGTAAAATAATGGTAAAATGTATCTACAGTATACTACATCTCATAAATGTTACGTATCAGTTTGAAAAGAATAGGGACCAAAGCTGAAATCTATGCATTTTGGCTATTGAAACATGTAAGAGTTGTGGGAGGAAAGCCTGTGTTGAGCCACATTGACTCATCACTCTCCAAGAATATCTGCTTTTGCCTGTGTGTGTGTGTGTGTGTGTGTGTGTGTGTGTGTGTGTATGTGTGTGTGTGTGTGTGTGTGTGTCTGTCTTTGAGAGGCAGTTGAATCCTATGCAACATCTATGTTAATACCCATGTTTCCTGGATGTATGAAAGAGTACAATGGCAGCGTACACATTAGGGGCCATCCCAGGGCAGTTAGTGTTCATAATGTGTTGCGTTCAGTCTTTTTGGCAAACCCAAGGCTACAGAAAGACAGTATTCCTCTATATCAGCTTCACATTAGTACTTAGCATAGCAACGGAAAGATGGCCCTCAGATCACTGCTTCTGCTTTATTACTGCTTTCGAACCAATTTCTGGGAAATGAATTAGGTTTTATTTAAAAATTTCACTTGAAATGAAGTTTTAAAATGTTCTTTAATGATTCAGAAACTTCCAAGGGCAGCAAAACCCATTCAACTCTTATTATATAACAGTAGTGCTGAAATGTGATGACGGCGACATGATGTAAATAGAAGTGCTTGTGACAGGGATAATATCAGAGTCTAAATATTTAATCCTTCTCTGTTTATGCTGTTCCCTTGTTGTGTCATTCATCAGTCTAAGATTACCTTCCTGTCTGTGGGTACAATAGTTACTCTAGACGAGTAGCTTCCATTGATGAGATCGGTGTGACATTATGAATGTGATCACATCAGGATCCTCTTACCAAAACTGAGACTGCTTCCATCCACTGATGAAGGAAAATGCAGGAGCAGCCCATCTTGTCTCTTCTTCTTCTGGCTAAGTGAGGAACACTGTGGCACTAGCTTTAACACGGAGATAAGACGGGGGTGGAGTAGCGGAAAGGAGTGTTTAGTGCTTTGGGAGGCACCTCGGCAATTAAATACTGCTAAAGGAAAATTAATCTACCAATTGCACACAATACTCAATGGGGAGAAAAACACTCCCATCTGAATTACCGGGGTTCAAATTGGTCTTTGTTCATGAACTCTTCCAGCCCTGGTGCAATTTTGCTTTTGTTAAAAATATTATGTGAGACATGAACCAAACAATCCAGGTTTTATATAGTATAATATAGTATGGAAAGGTATGGTATGGCATATTACGGTATGGTATAGTTTAGGATGGTATGGTATAGTTTAGTTACAATCATCCTCATGGCAACATACTTTAGTGGCAGTGAAAAATGTCTCTTTTGTTTGCTATTTTTGTAACTTTTTAACACACATCTTTTGCAAATGAATTTGAATGCAACCCACTCGGCATTATTTTTAATATGCTGAATTGACTCTGCTCAGTCTCTGCACCTCCACTGCCTCACAGTGACAAGCTTACAGATCTGTGAGCAGGTGCATCTTATAAAGTCAGAAAACAGCCTCGCCTTGTTCACATTTCTCTATCTGTGGTTTTCCCTGGTCTTTTATGTACTTCTCAGATGGTTTGTGGTCATGATTATCCATTCAGTGGTTTTGGACATTTTTCTCCATTTTGCATTATTGAAGAAAACAATTGCAGCTTGATTATCATTTGGCTACAACAGTTCCATCTAGAAGACAGTTGGTTCCGACAACATGTAGTTCAGTTTCATTGAAATAAAGTATAGTATTTATTTTTAGTTCTTAAATTAGACTCCTTAGAGGTATATTATGAAGATTTGGGATTAGTAAGATAGAGGTTATTAATGTGAATACATATTACAAACTAATGCTTCCTTAAGCTCCTCTACTCAGCGATATGTCAGTGCATGTAACACAGCTTTTCAGTCATGATAGACACACACACACACACACACACACACACACACACACACACACACACACACACACACACACACACACTCTGGATCAGTTTGATAAATGGGTTTGCATCGATCTGTCTGTGGATATATGTAATGATTTTTCACAATAGGAGGTGGTCAATTATTTCTTCCAAGCAGTGCTTATTCTCTCTTAGGGATGTTGGATTGTTTTATTGGTCAAACTGTGACTGCGGCAACATTGAAAGAGAATGGAGACAGTACATTTTTGCTTGCCTTGGTTGCTTAATTGGACCTGATGGTCACAGTTTCATAACATCTTCTCTTGCAGTATTCCCTGGGTTAGGTTATGTATATAAAAGGCTAGATTTTACAGCTTTATCCCTGGCTATTAAACCCAGCCGGTGGACCTGTAACCTGTAGCAGCTTGCCAAAACAAGCACAGTTTTGTTCTGAAGGAAGGGATTTGTGAAGAAGAGAAAAAGCAATCAGTGGTACAGATGCCGAGAGGATTGGGAAAAAAGACCTCAAGAAATCGGGAAGAAGGGCACAGGGAAGTGATATAGATAGAGGGAAGATGTTTAATTTGGCGAGGTGTTCCACTGAGGCATTTAATATCTTTCAATCTTTGTGGAAGGTCAGACAGTTTGGCATGGTCATGTGGAGAAGCCACAAATGTTCCACAGAAGTCACTGAAATCCTGGAGTGTGTTGCCTGCTGACTGACTGTAAAGCCTCTGCCCCCTGTCCTGTGAGTGCACTCTTACACCTTTAAGAGTCTATTTAATTGAACATTTAACATACAAAGTCAGTACATTTATTTTGCACAGAAACTGACTCAACACCAGCCGCGTTAAAGGGGGCAGAGGAAGATCTATGGCACATCAATCCAGACATTTAGTTTGGCTGTGGTTTTAATGACAATTAAAAGTCAATTACAGTTAATTGACCGGTTAAATGTCTGTGGTCATTTGGAAGGCAACTTGCTCTTAATGGCTGGATTATCACTGGTCACACAACATCTGTCTCCGGGTGTCTGTAGGACAGATATACAGTTAAATTGTGGAGGGATGACCACAAACAGATTTCTTTTTTGTTCTATTGTTAGATTTGGAAGTGAAGATTTTACTATGTAGTGTGAGAAGCAGATGGTACGTACAGTTTTTAACCCACAAAGAAATGAAAATACCTGTAAGTCTGGTCGCTTAGTGCCGAGGGAGGTATGTAGGCAAGATGCTGAAAGAAATGTGAGTTGCAGAGTTACTTGTGCAGTCTGGGTAAACAACAACGAGTTTTAGGGGTTAAAGACAGTCAGTCTGCTATAAGAAACAAGTACTTAAATGAAAGCAGTGAGGAAAAGTAGGGTATGGATAGAGAGGAACAGGTGCTCGGGAAGCTATAATTTTACATTTTCACTTTTTTTTTGGGGTGTAGGAGTGCTGCTTGTAAGATAAGGTAAGAACAGGAGCGTAGGAGTGAAACAGAAATGAGACCAAACAGTGAGCCACTTAATTCACCGTGATGTGGACACAGCTCGGTTAAAGACAGGGACAGTCACAGTTATCATGTAATGCAATTAAAATGCAATCCAAAGAAGCTCAAAATAACAAAGTTTATCATGGCTAAACAATACAATATTGACTGCTATACACAGAAGAAATATGTAAGCAAGAGTGAAAGACTTGGGGCCTGGCCAGATGCCTTGAGGAAACAATGCTCTGTGCTTTGGCAAGCCGTTTGAGTATTTGTTCCATATCCTTGATATCAGTTGCCTAAATTAGTTATCTCTTTGACAGCACTTGTTAGATATTTGGTCACACTAGTTTTGCACTCGGTTTTACTGGTTGAATAAAACATTTATTAGTCATTATTTTTCAGCAACTAGTGTCACTTTTGTCCGACTAGTTCCTACATTTCCCTTACTAGTGACGCCAGGAGCTGGACTAGTAGCACTAAAGTCCCAACTTTTAAGGTTTTTGATGAACTAGTGGCACTCTGACCTTACTAGTGACGCTAAAAGTCTTACTAGTTAACTAGTGTGCTGCAAAAGCTCTGACATGTTAACTAGTTACAAAAGGGAAGCACATAAATGAGCAAACTATAGTTATGACGGGGTTCTCTATTGTCCCTCCACAAACATTGGCATAGTCGAAAAGTTGAGCTCAAATTATTTATTTACAAAGTCAAAAAAGCATATACTGGTTTGAAAACAATGTAGACAAATAATTAATCAGAGTTGTCTAAAATTGCCTCCATAACCTGGAGCTGTTGCCTTCTCTGCAACCAAAATCAGACTCCTTAGACATCAGACATTTTCCTACTCTAACCTCCTAAATAAACAGGTTAATTATCACTGTTATATCATTATTATAACTAGTGGCATACATTTTTCTGCACTAGTTAACTAGTAACATCCAAAATCACTCACTAGTTAACTAGTAAAGGCAAAGGGTTCACTAGTTGACTGTTCTTTTAACCTTACTAGTTAACTAGTAAGGCTCAAAATGGCTACTTGTTAACTAGTGAGATACATATGCCTGCAACCAACAAGCGTACAACACAGCAATTTAGTATTGCGCTTCCATAAAGTTAAAAAATCAATATCATGACTTTAATTCCATTTCACGGTAATCATTGCTTTGTGATTGGGGGATTGACGTGTATAAAATGTGATCAGTAGGTCTTATATGAAGCTGTTCTTCATGCCCAATTAGTTTTTTAAACACGTGCGCACAGGTGCTCTTGGGATGCCTTTCCAATAGGAAAAGTAATTTGCTTAGGGCTAGAAATTACACACACACACACACACACACACACACACACACACACACACACACACACACACACACACACACACACACACACACACACACACACACACACACACACACACACACACACACACACACACACACACACACACACACACAGATCTCACACTTTGATGTGAAGATGTGAGATACAGTGACATCTGTCCCATATGGTCGTCAGCCACAACTCCAGTGGAGCATATGTCCACCTAGCTTGGTCCAATGCTAAGTTTTCTTCCTGCTTTCATAATCCGTAGGGAAGTTGTATTTTTCCTTGCACAGCATCTGTGGAGCAAGTGGGGACTCAATTTCTTGCTCAAGGGTGCTTCAGTAAGGCGGAAGTGCGCTAACCCGGGGCTTGATCCTGGTGTCTCTCAGCCCTCATGGCCATTTTTGCCGGCCAACGCGGCGTGATCACTAGAGCTGGGCGTCACGCTGCACCTGCTGCGTGCTCCTCTCTGCCAGGAGGTATCAGTGGGGTTTATCCAGCTAGATGGAGTTGCAGATGGCCAACAGAACAAAATGCCTCATATGCCTGTGTTTACAAAAACACTGAGTCACACAATGTGATTCACAAATGATTGACTTTGCCTTCTTCTGTGCCAAAGGAAGCATCTAGAAGTAAAAAATAAAAGAGGTATAGCATCTGGTCTGACATGAATTCCCTTATGGTGTGCTGTCCAATAACACACTTTTATGTCCACCCTTCCTTTGTGATTACATTAACAGAAAACGTACACAGCAGTCCAAGCCAGAAAAGATGACTCTTTGTTATTTTAATTGGTGTTAATTACTATGTAATGTGCAAGGTGTTGGTGATGGTAATAAAACCACAGAGAATCCTCACAGGTTAGTTTCTTTGAGTGTCATTGTTTTGGTTAAATGGCAACAACTTAAGTGTTTTGGTTCACTCAACACACTCGTTCACTTTGTTAACAAACTGTATGATAACTGCAAGCACCTAACTGTCAAGCTTTTAGTGATTGCTAGTCATGGTGGAGCTTTTAGCAGCTAAAGGGCTTCATATTTCCTTCAGGAGGTGGTATAGATCAAAACAGAGCTAAAAGGAGTTAATTTTGGCCTCCAAATGAATGATAATACTGTCTGGAACAATTTGGTACAATGTTCACTAAATCATCATTGTAATGCCATAATGTATCATTATTGTGTTCATATTACAACCTAATGTTCAAAAATACATACTGCAAAACACAGCTGTGATAATTGTGCTAACTGAGCAGGGTGCTTATAGCATTTGCCTCCTATGAAAACCCACGTGATAAACACATGATGTCCCATTATTTTAGGCTACATGCTTTTTGTGAGACTTCCTTCTCCTCCCTTTGTCTGGCTTTTATCACATTTTTATGAAATCCAAAATGTACATAATATGCTCCAACCATCGCCTTGCCATGTATAATTTTGAGTATGGATTTTTTAATTTGGCTATTTAACTGCTCATGACCTCTGTTAACTGTGTAGCTGCAGAATATGTTCATATTGGAATAAAGATAGACTTGTGTGACGCTTTGTTGATTGTAATTAAACAGCAAATTAAGTTTCAGTGTCACAAGCAGATGGAATAAAGCTTTGAGCACTTTAGTCTCAACATAGCGCCTCATTCCAGGTTGGGCTATCAATTGCAGCCACTTCCTTTTATTGCTCTGAATCTGGCACTTAATTATGAGCGCACACACTCTCACACAAGCTATGGCACTTGAATACATTCAAAGCCAAAGAACTACAATTAAGTCATTAAACCATTCTGTAAATCATTTACCAGAGTTGAAGTGCTTTTATTTTAAGCGTATTTGCTCATATATATTCTTAAAATGCAGAACATTGTAAGTTACTGTTGAGGTTCAATACAAAAGACGAAACATAAATCTAAATATAGCAGTACAAAATAGAGTCATTTGCTATACCGCTTTCACAAAACGGGGAGAGAAGTGTCGTTGCCAGATAAAAAAAACGATCCTCTCTCAGCAAAGTGTTACGTTGCTATGACTACACACCTACAGCTGTTATTTATGAAGGTAATTTAATTTGCAAATGAAACCAACACCACCAAAGCTAATCTGGATCGGGTAGACAACAGCTTCTCCTGTGCCTTTGGTTTGTATATACCCTAAAGCTTAAAATGAAGTGCTCTCGACCTTCCATCTGGCGGGTTCTCTGAAGTGCTTGTTGGAGCTGGAATCATGTCACGAGAGTGCATGGGTGGACCAGCATGTGGGTGAGAGCGTGCCAGGTAGAGAAAGAGATTGCTGTCTGTAGGTGGAGGTTAAATTCTGTGCTTAAGGCATAAAGAGTCAACGAGAGAGTGCGAGAAAGCGAGAGGGGATGAAGGTGAACGATGTGCAGCCTTGCCAGGGGATCAGCATGTGTTCCAAAAGCACAAGCACCTGCCCTAGCATGACTCCTTTTGGAAACATGTATTGTTGTTTTTTCTTTCCTGTGCAGAATGTGTTTTGATTAGCCAACACTTGTGCATAACTTTTGAAGGACCAGAGCTCATAATGAGAGGAGAAATGAGAAATGAAAAGTAGGCTACCCTGAAGGGGATGTAAATCTGGCTTAATGGGCAGAAACAGATCCTCAGGTGTTGATAATCACACACACACACACACACACACACACACACACACACACACACACACACACACACACACACACACACACACACACACACACACACACACACACACACACACACACACACACACACACACACACACACACACACACACACACACACCCCCCACACATCAGGAGGTAAGGTTAGACTAATGTGCGTGCTCACAGTTGGTGGCTGTAAAAGTGTGTGATGCTGGAAGGGGTGATCTGTGGGAGGTGTGTTTTATGCAAAACAGACAAGGTGTATTTTATGGGATGGCAGATTAAGTAGTCTTAGTGGGAGATGTGTGATCAATCTGCTGAGAATAAGAAATGTGAGTTTCCTTTCATTTCACTTTGCCGCAGGCTGAAGCAAATTAACACTGTCTGTTCTCTCAACCTGAAGTAAGTCCAATCGCAGGAAATTAATGTAAGACAATGTAGCGTCCCCAAAAGTGGGTGTCGGTCTGCCTTTGTGTGTGTGTGTGTGTATATTTAGGAGTGCAGTGCTAAGTATATGTAATCCATTATATTGATGTAGCATTTGTTCAGTGTAATATTTCTGAATGAAAATCCCATAGAGGACAAGGACAGAATTTCAATCAGAGCAGACTAGCTAATAAAAAAGAAGAATGATGACAATATTCACAGTGTTATGCTTATCGATTGTGTCTTAGAAATGAATCCAGGCAATCGCAGATTTGATATACAGCGCTCTTTGTTAATTTCACTTCACAGGTGGGCAAACCCTTCATTGATCTGGAAACCTACAAACGGTAAAAGGTATTTTCCTCTTTTTAACTTTGAGGCACTGAGGCTTGTTTGTTGATTCTGTTTTACATAACATCCCATTTTCAGATTGTAGCCTTATTTTCTGTAACACGCTCAGCCTGAACTCACTACCCATTGAAGACTGGCTTTTATGTGTGGATTGACACCTACATTTTCAGGACACATCCTGCTGCTGTAACGACTCTTTATAATTCTTGTCTAAACTCCTGCAATGCTTTTTGTGCCAATAAGCGGCACAAATGTCTTTCTTTCCCTTCTGTTTGAGTTGAGTTCTGCCAAAAAGTCACAGTTGTGCTCTGCTCAGTGCCAGATATCAACGTCATAGGACTTATAGCTTCATGCACATAAGAATAAAAATAAAGCTCTGACACAGACATGCATGCTTTACAAAAGTGGAAATGACTTGAGGCTAAATGAATGTAAATGCTACAATGCATTATGGTTAGTTCACTTCCATCCTACTCTTCTATTCTTCTCTGTAAATTATTTGCACGCATGTTCTGCCTCAGTGACATGCACTCCCTCACTCTCTAACACACAGACACTCTGAACCTTGCTGGGCGCCCTTCCACAAGAATCTGCTGTCATGTGCAATCAAAAAAGATGAAGAAGAAAAACATGACCTATTTCGAGTCTTGATTTGAAGGCATTTTTTTCTGCAGACTTTCATGGATATTTCATAAGAGAAAAGGTGTGCGTGTGCGTGTGTGTGTGTGTGTGTGTGTGTGTTCTGTGGGAAGGTTCAAGAATGGCATGCATACATGAATCATAAAACTAATTTGGGGGATACTGAATTAGTTGGTCATTTTTGTTCAAAAAGAGATGCTTCAAGTGGTCTGAAAAAACTCCAAGTGGTCTGAAAACATATGAATATAAAATGTGATATTAACGTGAGTCTTGTGTTTTCCGTGCCTGTGGAAGGGCAGGGCTTTCTCATCTGATTCAGAACAATCAAAAGGAAAATCTCCTCTCAATTATGCTTGACATTACATAAAAAAGGGAATCCATCTACCCACATACTTAATATGTATAAATGTTGACAGTATATGACAGATAGAGCCTGCTTCTTTTTTGTTGATTGACAAAAAAATTGTTTGAGTTTAGCTTGAACGGTGAACAGTGAGGTCAAGCTCAGGTGTTTAATAGTCTCCGAGTCTGGTGGTTTTTGTCCTGATGCTGCGGTACTGCCTGCCAGACGACATCAGACAGAACAGTTTGTAGCTGGGGTGATGGGGTCTTCTATAATCCTGTGGGCTTTCTTCCTGAGCCGCTGGGTTTAGAGGTCTTCCACGGATGGAAGCTCCGTCCTGGTGATGCGCTGTGCGGTTTTCACCACCCTCTGCAGAGTCTCACGGCCTGGTTGCAACTGCCATACCAGGCCGTGATGCAACCGGTCAGGATACTCTCTCTGGTGCACCTGTAGAAGTTGCAGAGTATCCTTGATTCCTAATGAACATGTTCAAACTTCTCAAACTGAATGATAGTTTTGTATAAAAAAAACAGGATATATATTTTCAGACCAAACACGTTTTTTTTAAACATGTTATGCTCTGCTAAACTGCATTGCACATTTTATACAACTTAATATGCAAATCAAGAAATATATGATTGTGGGGAGATAAAGCAGTGTAAAAGAGACAATATGAATTCCCTTTTAAACTTTAGACACATTAGACAGCTAATTAAGAGCAAAAAGATCCCAATCACTGTTAATAAACCCGACGCAGATACTATAACACTGCACACGCACCCATAGGGAAACCAACTGTCACGCATATAAATATTGTTGACATTCCTCCACTTCATCCCCCCCAAAGACACTTGAGGCAGACAGTCGCAGCAGCTAAGAGGCCATCCTTGTGTTTATGGGTCCATTTAAAGCAACAGTCCTCATCACCACCCAGTCATATTTCCTTGGCCCTCCGAATAGCACTGTGCGTGGATAGACTGTAGGAGTGACATTTCTGAGCCATTAACACCCGTTGCCTTTCCTGTCCTAGAAATCCAGTGATGAATTTTACAGAAGCCCATCTCATACCCTGACATTTAGGCCTTGCGTTTAATGCAAGCCCCTGCAGCTCTGTCCTCAGTGAATGGGCTCTTGTAAGAAACCATGGAACATGAAGTTAAGTCTAATAACGTTAAATTTAGGTTGCGCAACGAAAAGGGAGAAGTGCTTCCAGTATTGTCAGGTCCATTTATTCCTAACATTATAAAGACTTCCTTTAAAATCCTTTACATGTTGAAAAGAGATTTCAGCCAAGTCCTCATTACTATGATGGGAAGAACTACGATACATGCATTGTGTAAGACTGTCAAAGAGAAGATCCATTAGTTATGCCACATTCGATTTGGAGTTTCAGAAGTACATTTTATTCTATCTTTCAGATTCAATACATTTCTGCTGCAAGACCGAAACAAGTTCTACTGAAAAGCCTTATATAAAACGACACCAGCCCCAGAGGGAATAGAGTACCATCCTTTGTCATTTCTGAGAATGTGAAGGGGAAAAAAAGCATGTCTGAGAGCAAAAGTCCTTAAGGTAAAATACTGATCATTTGTGTCATTGTTCTTTAGGTGATAATGTGCGCTGAAAGATATCATTATAGGAAACAGTTTCAAACTCATGTCCTTAAAATGAATGATTCTGAAGATAGAGGCAGAGCTGGACTAGCCTGGTCCTACCAGACTCTCTCACTACATTTTGTTTGTACAGAGAGTCTGGCCACTCCCCATTGACAAGTGTTTTTTACTTGAAGGCGAATACTCTGTCGAAGTTAAAACTATTGGATCTGCCCAGTGCCACTCTGGATCTGCCATAATCAATCGCTAACGTTTGGTCGTTGCCACAACAGACCGAATGGCTTCGCTCGCATCTTTCTCCGCCGCCATTGATGAACCACAACTCAAACTTGCGCACGACCTCAATGTCATCGTTCTCAGCCACTCCCTCTGTTTGCTGATTGGACAGGTAAAGATTGGCCGGAGAAAACCCGCGAATATACCCAAAGCCCAGAACTATATAGATACTAATAGCTCTGAGAAAAACCCAGACAGAGTACTGAAGGGAAATGAAAACTTAGCGGAGGTACGTAGGAAGGCGGTGCCAGGCTAAAGCTGGACACCATGTAACCACATTCATTTATTTTATAGGTAAGAACTTATTTTAGATTTTTTTTAATGTCCATTAAATTAAACAAAAGATAATATGTGCAGCCTGACATCTATGACCGTATGGACAGAACACGCCGACAGTTGAATACATCTGTGCATGAGGACACATTATATAGTGTATCGTAAAACAGAAACAGGCGAGTGTTCTTTTCCCTTTTTTAAAACCAAATACATGCGTATGATTTATATTTAAAATGTGAAAGTCAAAACTGTTCTGGTACATCTGAGGCTTGTTCATTAAACAAGAAAATTATACAATGAATTGCTTCTCCTGTGTTTCACAAATTTGATATGGTTTGATGTTGATAATGAGTGACGTCTATAACCAGGATAGTACAGAACACTTAAGGACTTGGGCTGCAATTTAACAAATATTTTCCTGATCTGCTGGAACTTATTATAAAGTATCACAAGTTCAGCCTCCAGCAATACCCACTTTACACAGCTTGATGAACTTTCCAATTCCAAACTTGCAACTTTTCACACACACTCATCAATTATATGCAAGGTAGCTAGGTAATATAAATGTGAGGTGAATTCTTCCTGATGATTGAGCAGCGAAACTGAGCGAATGTGTGTGTATGTTGGGGGGGAAGTAGGTGTAAGAGGGGAGAGGAGAGATGGGGTTTCCCTCTCTGTAGTCTGGCTGCACAGCTTTTGAAAAGCCCTGGGTTCAGTTCCTTGTTTGTCATGTGGACAGTTCTGCCTGTGGCTCTGACGCTGAGTGTGTATATGTGTGTTAAGGGAGGACTCTGAAGACAGAGCATTTGCATTTCCCAGCACCCAGTGGCATTCTGCGGCGTTCTGTTAATCAGAGGGTTTTTGGAATTTGTTTGAATAATGCAAGTTATGAAAGATGGGTTTCATTCACGGCCCAAAATAGCAAAAGCAGAATGAATCCCTCAGGTGTGTGTGTGTGTGTGTGTGTGTGTGTGTGTGTGTGTGTGTGTGTGTGTGTGTGTGTGTGTGTGTGTGTGTGTGTGTGTGTGTGTGTGTGTGTGTGTGTGTGTGTGTGTGTGTGTGTGTGTGTGTGTGTGTGTGTGTGTGTGTGTGTGTGTGTGTGTGTGTGTGTGTGTGTGTGTGTGTGTGTGTGTGTGTGTGTGTGTGTGTGTGTGTGTGTGTGTGTGTGTGTTCGTGTTCATTCGTGATGGTGTTTGTGAAAACCTATTACAGCTGATTGGGTCCGAGTGATATCCTTCTCACAGCTTTAGAGTGTGTGTGCTTGTGTGTGTCTGTGTGCATAATACATGGATCCCAATCTATAGTGATAGCTCTGGGTAATTAGAGAAATGCTATTGCACTCATTGCCTACAAGATGCAATTTGTTTCTCCTGTGATCAAAGCGCAAATCTCTTTGCATATAAATGTAGGGCATTAACATTAATAGATCTGAATGCTTTCTTGCTTTCTCCCAGTTTAAAATGTTTGTTTGTACCTACCTCTGTTTTCTATTATAAGCTACTACCAAGGGCCCCTTCTCTAGTGTTTGGTTTCACTGTCTCAGTGGGGCTAATCTGGGTGTGCGTCTGTTTGAGTGTATGATTTTCATCAAGTATACCAACCATTTCCTCCCAGCACAGTGTCAACAGAGGCTATCTGGGACTAGTCAGCAACCCAATGAGGGATGCACCTGTTGTCTGGTATGACGTGAACGTCCCTGTGTGTGTGCGTGTGTGTGTCTCACACTGTGGTCCTCAAGAGAAATGGATCTTATTGTTCTTTTGCTTACCTGCCTTTCTTTCCCTCTCCCTTGTGTCTGCATGTGTGTGGGGGTGAATGCCTGTGTTCGAGGAGGAAAAAGGGGGTGGAAATGCAGCTGAAGTCATCCACATACTTCATAAGATGACAAGACGAGTGCTAAGAGAATATGCAATTTTTCTCCCTATTTCTTTGTTGCTGTCTCTCGAGTCTAGTTCTATTTTTAGGCTCCCCGTTCTTTATTTTGGTTATCATCGTTGGTAAGAACAACAGCATGATCACCTGTAAAGCTTTTCAACACAACACCAAAGCAATAAATCCAAAGTTTGTTCCACGTTGGGGTAATACCCCGAATTTCTACGGTTGGGTGCTATTATTTATTAATCTTCATTTTCTAACTTTTAGATTTGTAAGCAAAGAGCATTACATCAAAACAGGAATGAAGCCCTGATGTTGAACCAGCACTGATATACTATATCACCAGCTGAAATCCAAGACCACTCCAATGATGTATACATCGTATCAGTCACGATTAATTTTCTGTATATTTTTCAGTCGTTTTTTCAGGCTAAGCTGTACTGTGTGTGAAGACTGAGGGATTTAATTTGGACATCCTTCAGCTCTGGATACTAAAAGCTTGTAGTTAATCAGACATCTCTCCCCAGCACAACAACTTCACTCTTCTACATTTGTACAAATAACATAATTCACTTACAGATTTAGCTAGAGCTTGAAATGAAACTTGTGAATCCTTTTAGGTACAGATCACTTCAGGCAATTGTTTGATTGATTCTCATAACATTTGATGATCCTTCACTTCATCGTCAACTGTCTCCAGTCATGACAAGTGACATGCAGTCCAAAGCGCACGCTGTGATATCTGTCATGCACTTATTCTCTCCCTCTCATTAGTTTCTCTCTTTTCCTGTTGATGTTTTTACCCACCTCCTCATCTTCCTGTTCGATTCCCGCCTGGAGTCTGTGTGTTTTTTTCCCTGACGTTTCCCTCCTGCTGAGAGATTAATTAGCTCTCTACCTCTGAGATTAATGTAGGCGCCTCATGTCATCCTTCAGTTTGCCTTGTCATCACACACAATTACACCACATACATACACACACATACACAAACGCACATGCCTACTGTCTTTTGTCAATCTGGTATTGTCCCACTGTGGGAATGACGCCACACAGCTCAGCATTTCAGCCTAATCCTGCCTGATTCTTCTTTGCATGTCTTGAGAAAACACAATTTGATAGATGTGTACTTGATGCACTTGAGGCATATTATGGTATTGAACAGTTTCATTTATATTCAAACCATGAGCTTGCCTGCAAGGCGTACATGCTGCATGTACAAAGGACATAAAGCAGATAGGTCACCAGAGACAAAAGCTTAAGCCTTTGATGATAAAAGGATCAATCACTCCGCTAGAGGACGATCAGGAAGGTTTAGAAAGATTTGTGTTGTTTTTTGACACATTAGAGGAACGTTTGAGCTCAGACATGTGTCCCGTGAGCTAATTTAATGATTTTCTTATTCTAATGAGATGTTTTTTTTAAGTCTTTCTCCTAAATGGATAGTATATGTCAGACTCTTGGGTTGAAAGCACTTAGCGCGCCGAAATATAGCTTTACATAATTTTCTGCTCTTGGAGAAAATAAGCTACAGCAGTTCCTAGCTCTTTCTCCATTACTCACAGCACTCTATTTTAAACTTTCATGTGCTTCCAGAGTAAGTCCAACGCAGAGTAAATGCTGTGGGAGGAGGTCTTGTCAGGCTACGTTAACTAAGAGCTGCTGCGGTGAGGGAGGAGAGAGCAGCACAGTCCGTCACTTCAGCTGATGAGTTGCATATTTTACGCTATATTTGGCTAACATCTCTTCCAGATGTTTTTAAATGCATTCTTGCCTTACAGGATAACCATTTAAATTCAGCACAAATTCTCATGAGAGGATTACATTTTAGACACAACCACAACTTGTAAGTAGGAACGTGGAGTGGATGTAAGGTAAAAACTGCAGAGGTAGTTCTCCCAAGGTCTATTTATACATAAGACCTGGTTCTGTTGCCTCCTTCCCATAAACTAAACTAGAAGCCTGCAGTTTTGGAAAAAACAATCTATGCTTTTGTAACGCTTTGAAGCATCCGAGTCATCACATTAAATATTTTTCACACCCTGCCAGTCAGGCTCTCTTATGTCATAAACTGTATTTAAACCCATACTTAAAGGACAGTGACATTTAACCCTTCAGTAAATACAGCAATGAAAATCAATTCAAGCCCTATGCGATGTATTTACTGACACAACACATAAGTAGGATTTGCAGTTAGAAACATGGTTCTCATACTGTATATTGCACCTGGAAATGAACAAACGTTGATTTACAATCAAAATACCTTCACTGCATGACAGGATACGTAAGCTCTGCAGTGTTTTCATTTATCTCAGTGGCTTTCATTTGAGTGTTTACTGTCCCTCACTAGATTGCAACTTACAACTTTGCCTGTTATGTTGAAATCCACAATCCTGTTTCCTTTTCCACAGCAATAAATCCAAAACTACATTAACAGTCATGTGTGACATTATGTATTATCTAATGATTGCTCCTGCGTTGCGCAAAATCTATATCTGAGTGTGTGGATAAGTATCTTTGCTTAATATGCTTGGTAAACGCTTCTGTGTACCATCCATATTGTCTGTACAGTGCAACCATGTAACACTATTTTCCTTGTACACAAATCATGAGAAATTAAGACGCCATAATATGGGACAATGTTAACATCTGGTCTTTCATGTGTGGTATATTTGTTGAAACTGTTCACAAAAGTTTGTAAACTCCTGTGAACTGTATGTGTTTGTGTACCGTATATGTGTATGGATGCTCACCCTTGAGTGAACACACCAAATGATATCCCTTTCTAATCAACCGAGCTGGTCCTATTAGAGCAGAGTGTGATACGTGAAGCTAAGCCCCAGTGATTGCTGGGATTTGAGCTTAAGCAGAAAATAATTATAGATGATACGGTGTAGTCACACAGGCGACGGCCTCTCATCTTTTACTTTGAGTCAGGAGACCGCTGCTTGCTTCCTTTGTTGAATCCTCTCTCTAACACAATAACGCAAAGCTTCACTGAGATTACTTTCATGTCCAATTTTCCTTCCCCTAAGATCATTGGCTGAAAATGTGTTTGTAGTTGCTCTCTTTGTTTTTGAGCTGTATTTGCGCAAAGACAAGACGGTACAAAACATCTTTGATTCTATCCTCCTCTTTTCCCTTTATTCTGCTATTCATGAAAGTAACAGTATATTGGATGGTTAATACATGGCTTATACATGTCTTAAAGGTAGAAGACTGAAATTGATTTTTAATGGTAAAGATCTACATCCTGTGGCTGTGTAGTGGTTATGGATCAGGCTCTGTATTTGTGCACTGAGGAGCTAGGTCTGCAGCCTTCACTCTATACCCTTGTCTGTCCAAACACACATGGTATTTTAACACACACACTGAAGTATGTAGTTATCGGGGATCACATGACTAGTGTGCACAAAACAAATCCTACATCATCTCTCAATCTATGAGGCCCTTGTGAGAGCAATCAATAGAAAGTCGAACCTTTCTGCCCTCTCTCAGGGCACCGCGAAGCAGGCAGGAAGCGCTGAAACAGGAATGAGAGTGGAGATGAATTTATCTGAGTGGCCTTTTCGCAACTATATGCTGAGAAGCAGCAAAAATATTCAACATCTGCCGTGTTCCTAAGAATTCTGATAAATGAGTCCCTTTTTTGCCAGGAAAACAGGCCAGAGAATGTCAGTGAGTGTGAATTATCCAAAGGCCAGAGAACACATTTAGTGAGTAAATGCCATGTGTAAATGGCTCTACCACCAGCCCTATACCTCTGCCATGCCATTTTAGCTCAGAGGGTGGGAGGAAATGGGCACTTTCTTTCCTTCAGGCTGTCAGGCACATTGGTCAGGTGACTGCATGATTGACAACTGAGCTGGCCAGCCTTGCAGGTTGCCAGACAGCCCAGAGGAACGTGAGGTGTTGGTTGGTATAGCTCAGGTGGATGTACACTTTTGGATGCCTTTTCGCAAACGTTACTAGAGAAAATGTAGACTTTTTCAAAGTTATTGAACTTGTGAAACAATCTTAGATGTAGCACATACAGTACTTGTACCAATACGGACTGCTGAGATAATCTCATCAAGGAAAATTCCTTCTTCTATAACTACCAGGTTGTGACATGAAAAGAATGCATGGAATAAAAGAGGTAAGAAATATCCAGACTTTCCAGTTCATAAAGAAAGTTAGAGTAACAGATAATCCCTTAAACTAAAGCCAGTAGAAGACAAGAACACTCTCTTTATCCTTACAGATTTGGACCACAGCCTTTCCTCTCTTTGTATTTCACAGGCCAGTGACCAGCCACGACTTTCATCTGAGAAAGCAGCTGCTGTCTGTTCCCTCATTCCACTCTCCTTCATCCACGACCCCATTCTCTCCATGTGTAATAGTCGCCTCTCCTACGCACAACGTGCAGCTTCCCTCTCCTACAGCTCGTTTATCAAGTGGAGAGGGAAGCCTCCACTCTACAGGCTTTCCGGGGGAGGGGGTGGGGGGTGGCAGAGAACTGTTGATGGCTAAAGGACGGTGGAGCTTACCCTTAATTAGTAACTGAATTTGTTACACCTTTGCACTCCTTCATGGATTTGACAGGCACATTACCATTCATTTGGAAATGTGTTTCTGGTCTCCTGAAAAATGTAAGTCCAACATGAACTATCCTTTTAGCTATACTTTTGATACCTGATATGATCTCCTTTGATAAATGCTTGACTGAAGCCTGTTCCCCCTCCCTCATTGTATTGTAAGCTTTTCCTTGTCTGTGTACTTGGATGGATACGATATAGGTGGACTGGTAGATAGTTGGAGTAAATGTTAAAGTTCTGGTTTCAGTTGTGTTCAATGCCTTTACCTTTGCAGGGACATTGTGACTGTCTATAAGCAGATCTGCTACTCTGTTTCCAGGAAACCAAAGAATAATGTTTAATGGAAACTGATGCCAAATTGTGTCTGAAATAGATACAAGGCACATATTTCATCTTCCTCCTCTCTGCCAGTATAAGCTCTTGTGAGAAATATATCAGAAAGTCGACCCTGCCTCATTCTTGTTCTCTCCTCTTCTTTTGTCTGTCAGTCTTACACAACCTTAAGTTCTGCCTCTTTATGCTCCCTGACGCACGGCTTTCCTTTCAGCTTGCTTTCCAATTTCCCTCTCCACCCTTCTGGTCCCTGCATTGTATCACTATTCTCTTTCATTGGCTCATTCCTATTCTTCTTTACCCCTGTCTGCTCTGCTGTCGATCAGCGACAGACCCAGGGTCAGCGCCAAAGGGAATGCTGTCCCGCTTTAGATTAAACTAACTGAATTAGGAGGTCTTGCCTTTCAGTATTTGTATTTCTGCCTTATCCGTATCATTTGTTAATGTCCACCTACTTTGGGTCTCTCCTGTTTAATGTGTTTTGTTCTAAAGGCATTGTGGTACCTACCTACGCTCCAGAAATGAATCGTGGAAATGGAGATTAAGGTATTTAGAGTGTTTCCAGATAATAAATACATTTACAATACAGGAAACTCTACATCATTAGATTACATTTAAGAATTGAGTGTATCCAGCTATTACCAAATGCTCAATTTGATTTAAAAGCTCAACCTTATCCTCTGAAATTGCTAGCCTGAAAATAGCTTTATTTTGCCATTATTTTCCTGTCATTCACTGATATATATTCAGACAGAAGCCAGACTACTTATTAGGCAGCTGATTCACTGCAACCAGGGGACTTCATACAAATTGCAGCAGAGCACTACTGCGGCATCATTACCTCGGCTAAGATTAAACACTACACCTTCTACTCATTGTTTACAATCTAATAGATTTATACCTCTTATTAGTGTATGAATAACGTTCCTTTAGTAAAACATAAATCAGTTTCTTACATGATTAGACGGAAACAGTAAAAGAGACCATTGATTTAGGGAGTCAGTCTGTGTAAACTGAGGACTTTTTGGATTGTGGACATTGTCTAAGACCTCATACTTTTCTGACGTCATAATTGGACAGTGGCTTACGGCATTATGTGTAGCTTTCTGAATCCAGCAGTCAGACATTAATACCCCATTCACTCAGTAGTATTCAGCCAGGTTTGTAGAGGTGAAGAAATGTGGATGATTTGAGTTTCTCTCTGTCTTCTTTCGTTCCTCATATAACTATTTATCTCCCTGCCCACCAGAATGGTCATTCAGGAAGAAAAGCAAATTAAAATGATGTTGTTGACTGTAATACTTTTCCCAGGTTAAGCTTTATCCCTGACTTAATCTGGGACTCGTACTGTTAGATGTAAATCTTTCAGTGCAGGTCATGGCATTGTTCCATTGCTGCATGCTGTTTGAGTTTGACCTTCAGCTTCATTGCTAGCAGGAGGGAGTAGCTGTGCCCACCCTCAGACACGGACACACTCCTTTTCACGTGAGATTAGAGAATTCAATCCACTGCATCATTTCCACCCCTTATCCCTTGTATTTGAGTTGGGGGATGAGGAACTTTGAACACCTTGGAATTAGAAGGGAAAGTTTATTATCTAATGTCTGCACCTGAACACACGTGTGTTTGGGAGCGTGTATTGAACCGTTATGATTGCATGTGTGCATCTCCCTGACACGGGTGTTTTGAAATCAAGAGTTTGTGTAAAATGCTGTACTGTGTGTGTATGCATGTGTAAGTACGCAGGTGTGCCCTAGCAAATGTAATCCTCTGGAGAGAACTCTACAAAAGTCAGATTTATTTGTGGAGTAGATTCATCTTCTGGATGGCACATCTGCCTCTGAGGGCACTGCACACAGGCCCTGAGGTGTGTGTGTGTGTGTGTGTGTGTGTGTGTGTGTGTGTGTGTGTGTGTGTGTGTGTGTGTGTGTGTGTGTGTGTGTGTGTGTGTGTGTGTGTGTGTGTGTGTGTGTGTGTGTGTGTGTGTGTGTGTGTGTGTGTGTGTGTGTGTGTGTGTGTGTGTGTGTGTGTGTGTGTGTGTGTGTGTGTGTGTGTGTGTGTGTGTGTGTGTGTCGATAAACTCAGCCTGGCTTGCCACAAACCTTTCAACATGGGTGAGATTGAACCTGACTCATCAATATTTAGGACCAGTAAAGCCATAATCCAGCAAATAATACGGCACATAAACCGTGACTCTAAACACTATGGTTTAGAGTCATGGTTTATGTGCCTGACTGATAACTCAGTCACTAGAGCCATGTCTGTAATTTCCAAATGCTAATGATTGGGGTGAGCGTGTGTGTGGGAATGCCTGTGTGTATGTGTCACTTTGAGTGCCGTTGCTTGTTTGCGTGGGGGATCTTTTCTGACATGTTTCTTGTGCTGTCAAGGCATAATGTGTGTGAGTGATTACCTGTCATTGCAAGCCTGGAGCGCTCTAATCACATCAATGCTGTTGCTTTTTCATCGCTCTCCTACTATTTGTCTTTCTCTGTAACCCCTGCCAGCCCTTATCGCGCTACTTTTTTTGTTTTTCTTCTATCTCTGTTTCTTGTTTTCCCCTTCTCCTTGAGTCTGTGTATCCTGCCAGAAATCTGATACCAGGTTCTTGCGGTTGGTGTTTCTTTTTTGTTATCCGTTTTTTTCTCCCCGTTTTATCTTCCCTGAAGGCATTCAACCATGAACAGCCAATGCTTGTCTCCATGAAATTCCTGCTAGGCTTTGGCTGCAGCTTTTTGTATTACATGTAACAACCAGGTCCAGAGGTTGTGCTGAAGATGACGGGTCCACTGGAAGTATTCCTCGACATGGGTCATGCATTTTCAGGCCTCAAAAACAGTCGGGTACCTTTGTCTGTGTTTTTGGGGCATCATGAGCATGCTGTGTGCGATAATGGCTCTTTGTTCAATTTTGTTTTAATATTTTTGTTTAATGTACAACATATGTCCTTCATTAAAATGTTTGTCTTTGTTTTCTACAGTCTACTCACATGCTGATGATGTTAGGAAGATATATACAGTACACTCTGCACTGAGTTTGAGTTTGCTTCCAGATAGTTCTTTAATAAAATTGGATTTTTAATATAACCTCTTTTCCACTAATCTGCGAATACCTTTTGCACTTGGACATTGCTGTGCAGGCGGGCAATTGCATCTGCTTTATGAGAACAAATGGCCTCAGCTCTCCTTCTCCAATCAGACATAAATATCCGCAGCTAATGGGAGGCAACGCAACAGTGTATTGATCGTGAGGACTGCCCCTCGCCATAACACTGGTCCTACAAATCTACCCACTGGCTGACTAATAATTAGTCAGAATGTAATTACTGTGTGTGTGTGTGTGTGTGTGTGTGTGTGTGTGTGTGTGTGTGTGTGTGTGTGTGTGTGTGTGTGTGTGTGTGTGCTTGTGTGCTTGTGTGCTTGTGTGTGTGCTTGTGTGTTTCATGTGTCAGGACTAAGACAAATCGGTAAGGTTCTTTTAAGTTGGGCAAGCTCAAGCAGATGGTGTGTATGTTGGTGAGGACTTCTGAGGGTTGCAGGTGGTAAGATGGCTGTCGGAAGAGAAGAGATTTTGTTACAGATTTTGTGACTGATGCTTCCTACCATCTTTGTTAAAAGAAAACAGATCAGTGATTTGCTAACTGCAGAGCTCAAAAACAGTTAAAGTTTTGGGGGTTTTCCCTTTCCTGTAGTGTGTTAGGTAGATTTTAGTGCATGTAAATGGTCTGCAAAGGCAAACATCTCTAAGTTCACACCAGAGGGAGTTTCTCTCCAACACCCCCCCCCCCGGCCTGGAACGCCCGAATTGTAGTCCTTTGTTTACTTCCATACCAAAGTGACATCACTACGTAACACTCGTGCCTCTATTGGCTAGAGCTCCAACACATTGTACATGATAGGCTGAGGGGGGTAAATTGACCTTAATGTTGGCTGAGTTCTGAGAGTTTATCGTTGCTACTTTGCTTTACTTATTTATCCTAAAGGTGTTGTATTGACGATAGTATAGCCACCCCTGATTTAAGGACATTATAGCCTGCTAAATGTAAATTAGTTTGTTACTGCTACTTTGTTGTATTTTTAAATATCCCTCTGAGTTCATTGTTTGTTTGTTAAATCTGCTGCTTTATTGAACAATTGACTCAATTTTATTACTGAAGTTGGTTCACTGTTGAAAGCATCGCCCCATTATGTGTGACAGCGGGCTATTAAATATCTGAATGAGGAAAATATTCTCACCTGCAGGTCTTTCTTTTGCCTCATTTTGTGTTCACAGCAAGGAATCAGCTACACAATAATTGGTGAGCTCTCAGGTTTATTTACTGCAATGTTGAAGAGACTCAATGTAGGATTTGTGGCATTAGCGTTGGGCTTTGAGGATTGCGACCAGCCGAATATGCCACCCCCCCACACCTCTGTTTACAATAGATCTCCAAAAATACTACACACTATAGCCTTTAATATTTTTTCTTATTTTCAACCTGCAGAGAATATTCATGGTTTACCAAACTTCGGATTTGAGGCTTTTTTTGATTGACACTTCACAATGAGGGCCACCATTTCCATCTGTACCAAACCTTACAGTTCTGCTCTTCAGTGTTTCGGCCATGTGGCACTAAGCTTGCCGTTAGGTGACGGAGATGGGGTGAGCTCCAGTGAAGCATCCCTGTTTGATGATAACTCTGCCCTGTGGGAGGAAACGGCAGGATGCCCGACAGCTCGGCTCTGCCTCTGCTCCCCTCTCAACAGGTGCAGGGCAGTGAGTCGAATGCTGATTATCTGGAGGGACTCCGCAAGAAGAGGGTAGAAATCACAAAAGCAAATCCTTGGCATAAATGAACTCATTCATTCAAAGGTCAGATTATTAAAATATTGATCTCATTTTAAATCTGTTTAATAATTCAATCTAAGTCAGTTTTTTAGAATATAGTGGAACCTCTCAACCAGCAAAAAGATCGAGTGCCAGTGGGATGTGATAAATGTCTTTTGTACTTAGCCATTGTTTCCCACATGTGCATCCTTTATTGCATAGTCATTTAAAGCCATAATACACACACACACACACACACACACACACACACACACACACACACACACACACACACACACACACACACACACACACACAACCGGAGCCAGCCGACATTTAAAAACTGATGGAAGCCTCGGGGCAGAAGTTTGTGTGCATTGAAACAATAGATTCAAAAAATATTTTCATTCCCTTGAGCTGATCATGGACACGACTCGCATAAATTAATTTGATGACACTTCAGTAGTTTATAATGGTATCGACCAGTCAGAGTAAATGCCATTCTTCAGTAGGATGACGCAGAGAGATAGAGGCTTCATAGATGACCAAGCAAATGGATTACATTGCACAGCAGTTTGAATCAATAGACCACAGAGGTTTGGAGCTGCATTGTTTACAAAAAAAAAGATAAATATGATGCATGCTCAAATCTGAAGGCATAGGAGTGTCTAGTGCAAGATTAAAGGAGAAGCAAACTGAATTTAGTCCTGGTGTCAGGAAAATTCAACCCTAAAATAAGTTTGTCGGCTCAAATGCCTGCATGCAGCTGATGGGCTTTCAGTTGGTGTGCATGACTTTGCTTGATTTTACTCTGCGTAGGTGGTGAAGAAAGGTTATCACAGTGCTGCATATGAAGTGCATCAGACCCCCGTGGTCGATGGAGTGCTTCAGCAACTGACATAATGACTAGCTATGGTTGGTAGTTCCTCCATGTCTCAGGTGCCACTTCACGCTCGGCTGCATCTGTGAAAGTGGTTGAAAAGATAAGATAACCTCACACAGTAGCTTGTGAAAAATGAAACGCACTGTGCATCCTCTCACAGTCAATACAATTATAGATATTGCTGGTTTTCCCTTTATAGTTGCATAAGCCATAGTGGGGTTGGTGTGGTAAGAAAATAAATCAATGGTGTAGTTCTTGTTAAACATGATAGCACAACCAAGTAGAAATTGATAACACGTCGGTCTACTCGCCTAACAATCAATACACAAGTTATTATTTTCTCTAACATGCTGTACTTAAATGGTTAAAACGTCACTTTTTATTTATTCTGCTAGTTTTATCAAATGAAATGCCTATCAAACTCAAACGGATTAAGTTCTTTAAGCAGAGCTCTCTCCTATTCTATGCTGTCTCTTATTTCCAAAAGATTTCTGTTTTTTTCCCCCCGTTAAATTGGCACCCTGACTCATTTCCAACCTCTTTTATCTGTAATTATTTTCCCCTATTTGAACAAAGTGTGCGTGCGTTCAAGTTTGACTCATGAAGTCATGGTTCATCTGATAACACATCTCCGCTTAAACCAAGGAGACTTCATTATGTGTGCATTGTACTCTTATAGCTAAACTTTCACTTAAAGACCCACTCGCCTCTCTCACCTGATTTTGCTTTGTTCTTTTTCAAGTTTGAGTCACAGTAAACCACATAGACACTCATTACTTCAAGTATTCAGCTCGGCCCCACTCAGTCGGAAAGCTGTTGCCAAGATTAGTGGTAAGAGCTCTTCCTGAGAACGATGTGCGGTGAATAAAGCAGAAGCTAATCCCCCCTCAGTAGCTGTTGGCTAGATGGCCATTTATGGGTGGTTTGGCTGTTGTGTTCGGTTTCCATCGCCTCTGTTAATCCGCAGGCATCTGAAGTGGTTGATGAGACGCTTCAGCACTTCTTAGCATATACACAAACAAACCGACACATTCACTGGCACCCAAGCTGAGCCATAGCATTATGCACTGAAATGCGTTTGTATTTTTTGTTTGTGTGCGTGCCTGCATTTGCATATATGTGTACTATATAGATGTGTGTGTGTGTGTGTTCTTTGTCTACAAGGAAGTAATATCCTCTGATATGAGTCACAGGGTGGAAATTAAAGCCTGGGATGATCCCTTCCTCAATGAGCAAACACTTCATTTTGACAGATCATTAACTAGACATTATCTTTCATTAGGCGCCTCTGCATTACTTATTCAACACCCCTAGGACAAACATGCACATTTATACGCACATTTACGCAGGCTCGCACAAACCGTTGGCCGATTTGATTCAGTGCACTCAGAGCATTATCAGTGTCGCTGGATTGAACACTCAGAAGAAATATTGTTGAGAAAACTGTACATGGAGCTTGCTGCAGTTACACTTATCTAATATAATATACACTCAAATCGGATTTCTGTTGCGCCCATTCGTCTCATTTTTTCATTTCTCACTACATTGAAGTCCACAGATCACACAACCACTTTACAGATGGTCCCAGTAATTAGATTGACAATGGGTTTCACTAGCTAAGAGCAGGCAGAGTTGTGAAGAGCAACCTGATAAAAAGAGGAACGCTCTTAAGAGCCTCACAAGAGAGGAAATCATCATGTAGTGGTGATGGCTGCTGCTCCTGTCTCTCGCAGTAGAGACAAGTGCAGAGGGACTGAGCTAAATGCCAGGAAGGCAAGCCCCCACCCACTGCACCACAACTACAGAATCGGTGATACACCTTTTGTTGCAACATGAAAACATCCCGTGGGCGGCGACATTATTGGACAACACATTTTCGGGTAAAGGCTGGGGGCATTTTCCAGCCCGCCAGACTCCATCCATCTGTCTGATCGGCCCTCTTCCTATTTGCTCTCTCCATCATATCCAGGATCCATTCACCAGCCCTGCCCTCCATCCATCTCCTCTGCGACTTCCCCAGTCGCGGCTTTAAAATCCTGTGCGCCGGCCTCGTCCAAGCACACCCCAGCGATCTATCACAGGGCGACTTTATGGGCTTTTCTCCCGTACTCATGGCTATTTAGCTCTCCCCATCCAACCCACGACGATTTGTTATTTTAAGTGTTTGTCCAACACATTTAGGCTGTTTGCACTGAAGGCAAACTGATGAAAAACATCAACATATTATGGAAAGTTATGAATGAAATTAATGACAGAAATGGGAAATAGGCAGGGATAATGAGAGGGTGTTAAAGGACATAACAGGCAAAGTTGAAGCATGTGATGAAATGCAGAGGACAAATGGGATTTACCAATGTGTCTCCAGATTCACCTTCTTCTCAATGATATCTTTGAAGTCTTTGGACTGAAATCCCACTTCGTCCTCCTTTTCCTATTCTCTCTTTGTTGTTGACCATATTGGATTTCATGTGGAGGACTTTAACTGCATTCTGCACGCTTGGTTGCTGTTGCTGCTTCAATACTCAAGCTCAGGTTGCATTGCCGGGACACGCACTAACCATGCTAGGAAAATGTGAGAGATTGTGTTACATTTACGCCCATTCCCATTACAGTACAATGACAATTAACTTTGAGAATTGTTGTTACAGGTCTCTGGGAAACATAGGTGATTATAAAGCGGGTTTTTTCGTATCCAATTGTGTACATTAGATTTGAATTTCAATGGCTCTCTCATCTGGGACTGAATTTGAGAACAATACAATTGGGTATCCAATAAGCCAATCAATTGGAGGTTTGTGGTTCATTGCGTTAACAGCCTTTTGCTTCACTAAACATTACTCTTCATTACTCTGGGGTAGCGCAGGAAGTTCATGTGTCTGAATGTATGCATCAATCAATGTCTCCTGAAAAGGGAATTTGGATAAAGTTCTCTCTATGGATTCAAATTATAGTTCGGTGATGCACCCTTTAGATGGAGTCTTTGAGTTGGTCCTACAAACATATTACAGAGATATGAAACAGGCCCATAGGCTAACAGTCATCAGGGCACTCCATTAGTAAATATGGTTTGAAGGTAATGTAATGCCTTTTAAATTGTGTTTTTTGTCAATATCATAAGGATCCTTTTATCTGCCAAATATTCAGTCAATATTAGTTGTCCTGCATTATCTGCTCATAGAAACTAAAGCATTGTTATAGTTGTAATGCTTATGTCTAGGCGACTTGCAACACTCGTTCAAGGTTAAGGAAAGCTCAGTCCAGTTGGTTAAATATTTAAAGAAGTGGACAGACAGGACACACAGCTTGACAAAACCCAGTCCTTACCACACAGAAGCTCTACAAAGCGTAAGTGCAACGTACTGCATTTGGCAAAAACATTTAACTATTTTAACCTACATTTTTAGGAGACAGGGTTGCAAAATGTTACGAGGAGTCAATAACACAACAACAGTCCGTTTTATGTTGCTGTTAAAGCTTTCTATAAACAGCCAACGCATAAAGAGGCTTTCAACATGATGTCCAACTAGACTGCCTTTGAGTCTTTCACTGTCGAACTGTATTTATGCGCCATGGAGCAGATGGATTTATGTAAACACCTTTTGTGTTGATTAACCATCTTAGAGGTCACCTCTGGGTAATATCCTCCAATTTTGACTCTGTGTGTGTTGGTGTAATGTCTGTTTGTCTACCTTTTCCCAGACAGGAGTCCCCTGTCTAGACAGAAAGCACACGTATGGCAAAGTCTCCTGAAGGACACACAGCAGGAATTAAGATGGCAAAAAGGGGGAAAAAATACAGCAAGAGGAAATGAAAAGGAAAGAGTGAAGTAAGTCAGAGAGAGAGAAAACAAGCACTTTACACTCATGAGTAATTCAGACACTTTTCTATCCCACCTGGTTTTTCCTCCAGGCCAGTAAACATAATGCAACATATTTGGCTGCTCTCTATAGTGTATAAAAGCTGTATACATTATACTGAAGCAGAAGGGAAAAAGGGACATCTTATTTCTCGGACACCCTCTGTCACATATTCCCCTCCCAGAGGACAACTTATGGCATGATTGCTTGTGTGTGCCACTTTGTCTTAAAAGGTGTCATCCCCGAGGCAAAAGGTGACATCGATGGCAGCAGTCCATCTGACATCTGTCAAAAGCTATCACGTGTTTTAAATGCTCGCGGAGACAACTTTCCTGAGGGGGTCAGGGGTTATTTTTATTTTCTGAGACAGCACCGCACAACAAAATAAAGACAATTACTGTCAAGTGTGATTGCTGTGGAAAAAAAATACGAATCCTCCTGATATATGGAGGGAATCTGTTCATGTTTCCTGAAGGTCACACAATTCCTGTCCTGAATGGCATCATCACATATCTCTGGCTTAGAGGAGGAAATGGAGGTTTCCGTGAGATAGAGATACAGAGAGAATCGGAGCATGGCGGGGACAGGTGGAGAGCGAGAGTGGACAGTCAGTTCGGATTAGAGCTACAACTGGTTTGATGAAAACAGACTGAACTGATAGCAAAAGGTTTAGATGGGAATAAAGGGCTAAAGGGAAGGCAGCATGGGGAGATGGGAGAGAAACTAATGCTTTTAGAATTTAGATATTAGACCCGTAAATAATAAAGTGAAGTTTATGGGTCTAAAGGGCAATTTATACAGGAAACTCCCTACAGAAAATACAATGCTGCGGTTGAGAGGTTTTATGGTTAATTTATGCCAAGTACATTTTTATTACGTTTGTCAATACTTGAAACACACAGCTTAATCAAAAACAAGTGTATGAAAAATTATTTTACATTTTAATTGCCAGAAGGATATGATCTCAGACCAACTGAGAGCTGAGAGTAGTGGAGGTTTTCTGCCGGTATATCTTGAAAACTGATGTGTTGAAATTGAGTGGACTTATAAAAATAAGTATATATACTGTATTGTCCTTAATACCATGGTTTGGTATTTTTCTGTTTCAGGTGGTAGCCTAAAGTGGTGACAAAAAAATAAATAAAAAGACTGCAATTAAAGTTTATTGTGAGCCAGAATTATATTTAAATACAATTTGTACCAGGATCCAGGGTTTTTAGTGTAAGCCAGTATTTTCTTTTTCTGCTAATTGTTTTCATGTCTCTAGCATGCAAGATAAGCTCATCTTTGATTGAAAAGTCAATGCAATAAACTAGGAATAGAGCAATTGTTCAGATAAGAAATCCACATATCTTGAAAAACAAAGATAGTTGATGCACATACCACAGGTGCACCGTCAAATAGATCATATGATGCAAAGCTATTGAGGGATAAACAATTTAAGTTGACAAGGACATGGAACATTTATTTATTTTTACCGTATCCGTTCATGTCTATTATGCATGTTCCCAGATATTTGTGTGTGAGTTTCACTGGACGTCATCAATCAGTCACTCTGTGACTGAGGCCGAACTGACAGCTCTGAGCTGGAAGTCGCAGGCTGCGGTGGATATTAAAAGAAAGTGTCATTTAGACGTTTTATAATGCTTTTTAATATATGTTTTTTTATTTTGTAATTTGCAAAGCTTGAGGCTTTAAAATACCAACAGTGACAGGTTTTTCTAAATGAATCCCCCTTATTCCATCTGTTCTTTTAACATGACCCTACAGAACTGCAGATAATAGACATTGTGTTTGAGGAAAAGCAACATTCTGCATTTTTTTGTTGGTACAGTCTATAGTACCTTGATTTGGGAATCCCATAGTTTGTGCTATTAATATTCACAGTGCAGTTTGGCTCATGAGACTGTTGCCAAGGACAGGGGACTAACCTTGGGGTTGCAGTGAGAGCCAGAGGGTGCATCTCAATAGTTTGAGTGCTTGTCTCCTTTCTTTCCTTTCCTTTCCTTTCCTTTCCTTTCATTTCCTTTCCATTCTTCTCCTTTCAGGCTTTCTCAGTGAATACTTTTTATCAATTACTTGCAGGCACCAAGAATGTAACCTGTTTGTCCAAGTGTTTTTTGTGTGATAATCTGGTTTCAAGGTGCTGAGTGTTTATGGGAAAACACGGATTAGTACAGGCTTGATTTGAATTTTAACTTAATGCTACACACACACACACACACACACACACACACCATCCTGAGGGTTTGTGTTGACTCATTTCTCAATAGGATCATTGGCAGACACTGTCAAAAATAATGAGAGGACAAAGGTGTTATGTCATCTGAAAATCTAAAAATAAATAAAGTGTGTTTACTGTTGACGGAGTAGGTCAACAATGTGATTTGATCTTGACTCAAAAGCGTTTAACGACCCTTCTCTTGCCCTTAATGTTTTCTGGTGTTGATAATACGGATGCAAACATCTAACTTGCTAACAAAGCAGAGGCAAACCTCCTTACCCAGCTGGCATCATGCCCGGTATTTGCTGTTCTGTTTTGAGTTACAACAAGGTTGTTTCTGGGTCACTGCACATCAGCTTCATGTGTATGTCCACATCTAGGTTTATCTAGGAGTCCTGACCCCTCCGCGGACCCCGCAGTCACAGCCTTGTCAACACAACTCGCAGATTTTCTTTATTTAGGCTCTGAGTCTCAAAATCCCCTCTAACTCAACACAAATCGATCCCCCCACTTCCCCTATCATTCATTTTTTCACACTCCTCATCGCTTTCATTTAGAATCCACCTCTCCTTGTCTTATTTCATTTACCACCCACAGGAATCCAATCACCAGCCAATCGTCCGTATCTGTGAAATATTTTGTTGGTATTAGATGACAGAAAAACAGGCCTTGAGGTTATTGTGGGCCTCCCTCTTTGTAGTGGCAACATGCAGGGTTCAAATGAGGCTTAGCAGGGGGAACATCCACCTTATCATGACCCTTTCAGTTATTCTTAACATTCAAAATGTAAATCATCACGGATAAACTACCCATGTAGGCATATATATGGTAATGAGACGAGTAGACAGGGCACAATCAGGATGTGGCCACCTGCTCAACTTCAAGTTTCATCAAATAATCAAAGCCAAGATGGAAAGTATTAATGTTTATTGTTTGATATAAATGAGTTCATTGTAAGTATTCTTCAACTACATCTGGAAAGTATTTTTCGAAGCAATGTATTACACAAACAAGTATGGCAGCACTTTTGGACGGTCTCAACATTCACAATGTTGCCCTTGATTGTTCACACAAAACTTTAACGAAGTATCTTTTGGAAGAACAAAAAAGAAAAAGTAGTTTGAATGAGAGATTCAAATCAACCCATTAATTTGCACCTAAGCATATCCAGTCACTAAGGGACATATATAGATTCATGTTTGTTGTTTTGTTAAGTTACTTAAATTGTCAGGTGCACCCTCTCCTATTTCTCTATCTGAAAAGTGTGTCAGGAGGGGGCTACTGCTGCCGTGGGATGATCCCACATTACCTCATTTGAGGCGTACTGGCCTTTGAAGATATTGCAATCAACATGACTTTCACGGCTGACGTCCTTTCTTTGTGAAAGAAAAAACTACAAACTTTCAACAGCAGTATTTGAAGACATATTTGAAAACAAACACTCAGGCAACCTCTCATGTAGAACAAAATAAAAAAAAATGTGATTACAAAACGTGTTCTCCTACAGATGCTAAAACTGCACTTGGGTCCTAAACAAATCACACTCACATACAAGACAGATCGACGGTAACACACATGCCCTGGGCCTTTACATGTAGGCATCATGGGACTGACAACTGAACAATAAATCACAACTCTTATTTTAGTGACATATTTGACACGTAAGTCAGCTTCCTCTGACAAGGTCTTTTATGACCAACCTTTTTGTGACACGTGTTTGATTGAGATGTCGATTGATTCCTGTGAGATAAGGATGGATGACTGAGCGCAGTGGTGAACAGGGAGGGGAATCTAGCACCCAGCACTTTACACCCTTCCTTTAACGGATGGTCGAAGGGAGTGACAATCCTAATACAGTAATAACTTCACTGCACAGTTCATGCTTGAGATTAATGAATTAACGGATGGTTAGAGGGCTGGAGAGAGTGTTATTAGTGCAAAAGCTCGTATTATGTACGAAAATATGGCATCAAAGACAGATTGCTTGACAGATTGTGACCAAATGTCATAGGCAAAGGGAGAAAAAGACACTGAGAGGGAGAGAGGAGGAAAAGGGATAGACAGAGGCTTCCCACAGCCAGTGAGTATTTATAGATCAGATATAGCCAGAACCTCTGCCTGGCAGCAGCAGTGTGCGCCTTGTTGCTCCTGCTGATGTCTCTGTACACATTCGACATGGCTATGACTCAGTGGAGACATTAGGAGAGGGTGATGGTGGTATTAATGGCACACGCAGGCCGATGACCAACTCAGTTAGTGAGATTATGCATGAATGAATCCAAATATAAATAGCTGTCACACCTAACAATACAGAAAAAAGTAAGTAAGTAGGGAGTGAGGAATGAGTGAAGCAACCTGATGATAAATATAACTTACAGAGGACTGTTCAAGAATAGATGTGAATATTTATTGAATAATTATGCAACAACTACTTCACAAGTGTCTGAGGTTTGGAAAAAACTATGAATCAGCTAATCACTGCACATACTAACAATGATTCATAAAGCATCATCATATGTTTTTATGACACCTACATAAAGTTAGAGATCATTCACATTTATTCATGATTATCTGAGCTATACCTTTTTTGAGTGATTCGGAGTTATTCAATGTATACTCGCAAACTATATCTATATCTGCTCTTTAGAGTTCTCTCTTTTCCTGTGTGCGTGCGCGCGTGCCAGCCCTTGTGAGAGTGGCGACCAGAAGCGCGCTCGATTCACTCAGCTGCTGGATGCCGCGAGCGCACTCTGCAACAGACAGGGGAAATTACAACTTACATGGCTGTCTCTGTCTCTCTCTTTAAAATAAATCCATGGCAAATCAATTATGATTTGTGAACGGTAGTATCTTTTTAGCCATCATCCGTGAAGGCGATACACAAAACCACTGTTATTTTCACAAATACAATCGCCAGCACATCAGCTGTTTCCCACTGTTCCACATTCCGGCGCACACGGGGAAAATGAAGGCGAAAAACCGTGACCAAAGCTTGTCGGACTCTAGAGAGCTGGACGGATCCTATGACCAGCTAACGGGTGAGTAAACCGGCGTTTATAACACCGGTAGATGTTGTGTGATTGCCTGCAGAAAGAAAGGATTCACTATGTTAAACAAATAATGAAAGCAGCCGAGTTCACCTAACTTCATGTGGCTTTGAAATGTCACAACCAACTAAATGTGTTTTTTGCAAGTTTAAATTTAGGCTAAGTTTACATTATCTTTCAACGCATTTTCCCATCCATTGTTAGACACGGTGAATACTGCGTTATCCTCACTTATGCAGAGGGACATTAAAAATCGTTATACCCTAAAAAAAGGGCGAAAATGACAATAATTAACATATTGAATCTTTTAATGTCAGTGTTGCATGTCTGTGTTGGATAATCTGGCGCGTAATGTTGGTGATTGATAGTTGTTTGTACGAACAATTTGAAAACATAAGTCTGAGTTTTGCTGGCCTGGCTCAGCTTTGGGAGACCACCTTTTTGTCGCTTTCTTGCTGCGGGGTCGATAACACATGTCTGACCGAGCTGCTGCCCAAACTATGGAGCAGATTCCCCTGCTTAGGTGTGTTATCACTTCTGAAATGAATCTTTCATATCGCTGTGAGCTTTATCTGTCGAAGTCAGAATCCATGGTTGGAAAAAGGAGTGATATTCTCTGCCTACACCTGAGCGACACTTCATGCCATGTGTATTCAAACAGGGTTAATGTGTGCGTACTTTCGTTTTGGCTGTGTGCCCTGTGGATTGAGTTGTTTTTTTCTCCGTGTCTGTGGGTATAATTGGGATGCGCCAGAACACAACAGCACTTTTCAGAATATGAGACTTTACAGTTTTATCGCGATTTAATGAAGACTCTCTTTGAGTGACAGCGAGCATGCCTGCATATACCTGCACTTTGTATGTGCTCCTCTGTGAGCTCAGCACTCTCTTGAGGTGTTTCCTCGTCACCACAGCTTCCCATTGTCACATTATAGCTCACAGCTCTTGCTTATGTGAGCACCGCTTGCCTGTTAAGTGCCAGCTGCCTAAATAAAAAAGGCTTGCCTTTATGCTTGAACACATTTCAGGCCTGCAGAGGGAAAACTCCCTGTGCAGGCAGCTGTGTGCCTCGGGCTGGATGGGGACACTAATCTAATTTGCACAAGTCTACAGCATTAGCAGCTAAGTAGCTCTCAGTCACAAATGTAATGGATCCAGAATTAAGAAAATATTGAAAGGCTGTCTCAGTGCAAGCATGTTGGTGAGCGTGCAGCATACATGCACTTTGTTGGTATCTTCTGGTGGGTTTATCTGTAAATATTTTGCATTGTATCAAAGCATGTGTGGGTATGTGTGAGTGGGTGAGTTAAAAAGCAGCGACTTCACTTTTTATGCAGTCCATTGTTGAACGTTTTAGAGAATAAGAAGAATTTGTTCTACTGAATTCAAAAAACACCCATCAGGAATTACAAGTCAATGCTGGAATTGTAAGTCATGTCAGCCAACCCGCAGGCTGCTGACCGTCTTCATGCTTGGACAAACACTGAGCTTTGCAGAGCTTCTCAGAGACAACTCAAGTTCAGCACCTTCTCTTCTCATTTTTCCTGGTGCTTTGAACTCGGAAGAACCTGCTTTTCCTCTTTCTTGTTGATCTTTCATCTTCAGTCCAGCTTCTTAAAGTGGTCCCCTGTTTCTGACTGTCCACAAGAAGTCATATTGCTTTTTTAACAGTTGAGCAAAATGACAGGGCGGGGGGAGAAGGACTTAATCACTTAGTGTGGCAAAGCAATTTACTTCTGGCATAGTTTTTAATAACTTTTCCAAGCATTGAATTGCGTGGCTAATTCATCTTTGTAAGATGATGTCAACTCTAAAACATACTAAGCCTTGATGGTTTGCGTGGTTATTAAGGCTGGCTATTGCCGATAGAAGTCAGTGTAATGGAGATGTGATGCAAATAAAGCTGAGGGGAAAGATTGTATGTGCTGTTGTTATAGACACAGCTGACCGCAAAATTGGCGCAATGTATATAACTGCGTGTGTGTGACAGAGAGAGAACAGGTGTTGGGTGATTTTCTGTTTAATCCCCACTAAAATTGAAATGTATATAGTGCAATGTGAGAGCATGACTTGTGAGAATTGATTCTTAAGTGGGTTTTTGTGTGGGAAGACAGCTACAGGTGAGTCATTGTTCTCCGAGAGAGAGTGTGCTAAAAGCAAAGCCGGCCTGAGTTGCTTAAAGGTAGTGTGGGTGGTCTCCAATCACACTTTGAGTGAAATGTAACCATCTAGAAATAACTCTCTCTCTGCCTGCTATATTGTACTGATGTGCGCCCCACTGTGTGTGCATGTGTTGAGTGCGTGGTAGCCTTGCATTCCCCGTTGTGTTTAAGAGCACCGGCACTGAGATGAGATGTAATTATAGAAGCGTGGTGCAGTAATCTCCTCTTCTACCTCACATACCACACTCAAGAGAAATCATATCATCTACACTCACACACAAGAGCGCACGTACAAACACACAATGGCTTCTCTTGTGCAGCCATTATCTCAACCTTGTCATTCTTCCTTTTCCTTGCTCCAAGTTCAGAATATCAATAAAATGTCCTTGTAAATGATGAGATTTATTATATGTTTGCATCGCAAGCTTTGCTGTATCACGCCGTTTCTCTATTTTGTCCTTCATGATCAGATTTCTGCAGCATTTAGTCTTTGGATCAAATAAATCATGCAAGTCATTTTCATAAAAAAACCACTCCAAGTATATTTAGACTCCGGAGTTGATAAACAACGATATTGGGGTGACCTTGGGCTTTGTCAAACTGTTGTTTTATTCTAACATTTTATAGAGAAAAAAAACATTTGATATAATTGTCTGATTATCTGATAACGAAAATAATGAAACCTCGCCTGTGTTTCTGTAATTTCTTTCTCTAAGTGTGTGTTTAGTACGGTAAATAAGCCTTCTGTATATGGGTAACACTGTGTGTGCGGTGAGCTGAACCAAGCTCAAAAATAGGTATGAAGGACTCAATAAAACATGAAATTCAAGGTTATTTGTAATTGTGTGCATATAGACACACCCTCAGATAGAAAGTAATGTGTGTGTGTGTGTGTGTGTGTGTGTGTGTGTGTGTGTGTGTGTGTGTGTGTGTGTGTGTGTGTGTGTGTGTGTGTGTGTGTGTGTGTGTGTGTGTGTGTGTGTGTGTGTGTGTGTGTGTGTGTGTGTGTGTGTGTGTGTGTGTGTGTGTGTGAGAGAGTCAGCAGAGGTCATTACTGTATGTGCAAGATAAGTTAGGTAATGTAGTCGGTCTCTCAGATTAACTGCACATCCGTTGGTGGCAAACTGATCTGATCAACCATTTCCCAACAGTCAGCACAACCGGACGCACCACCAAGTGCAAATTAACAATCATAACACAATCATTGACAAACGCAGACATTCACTCACTACTGAAGGTTGGCTGAGTCTAAAGTCTTTTCTACTTAACTTTATAAATATGTAGAGATTCCTCTACGTTGACGCTTCACGCGGCAGCTCACCTTCGGGCTCTAAGAGAGATGCGCTGCCTTTGATAGATCTGGACAGTTAATTTCGCACTCACACACAGCTCTTAATGAGCAAAGTTAAAAGCTTGGGCATTCAGAGCCGCACTGATAGCTTGGAGAGAGGGTAGAGCTGTTGAGGTGCAGGGTGTTCTGCTGTTCTGGAAGCCACACAACACACACCTTAACTCAGTGACTGATGAAAAAGCCCCTATGGTGGAAATATAATCTACATTGTTACACCAAACCCATTCCAGGGCTGAGACATAATTAACCCTGTCAGAGGGAGTTTAGCCTGGAGCCACCTTCCCGGCATGACAGTTTTTGCGGCAGCTAGAATCGTTATGGCCACTGGCACTGATTAGAAGCCTTGATTGAATGTGTCGTCTGATGTGTCGGGACATGTGTGACACGCGTTGCCTCTTCAGGGATCCTCTCCAGGTTCCTGCAGACCGGTTTTCTCCTGGAAGTGCCAGAACTGCTGATGTGAAATGACTGGATTCCTACATGGAGGAATGCTTGGAGTGGTTCACTTAGGCTTATCTGTCACATTGGTTACATCACTGAGGGAGGGAAAGGGGGAAAGGAAGGTGGATGAAAAATAGCAAGAAAAAAGGATGGTGGAAGAATTATATTTCCCTGATAAATATCATTGATGCTCTTTAGTAGTCTTTAGGTGTTATTTACCCTACTTTAAATTCACAATCCATCGGTATGTTCCTGTAATGATATGGGAGCTGCCACTTGAGACGGGAGTTCTGTCTAACATTCAAATTCGAATTCGAGTTCACAGTACGAGTGTCTATATATTCTTCGCTGTCCTCTTCCTAATGTCCCCTGTACATTTCTAAGTATGATGACTGACAGTCCCACTTAAACTTCACTCTCTCTTTTTCTCGAACTCCATCGCAATACTCCCCCTCACTCTCTCTCCGTAAATCAGATTACATAATAATATCATATATATAATTCTGTCTCTAACAGAGTGTCTCACTTTCTGTATCCTGATTTATACCGCCTCTACTTCCATGCTCTCTCCCCATACCACTCCCCCTCACTTCTTTACTTTCGCATTGCCTATTCATCAGAACAAAACTGCCTCCCTGACCACACACTTGCCTCCCCTCTCTCCAGCAGCTCTTCCAGGCCACACTGGGACCTGTAGTTTAATGTGCCTAGAAGCTACAGTCAATCCTAATGAGTTTTAATCTTTGACCAAGTCTACGGAGAGGCAGTGCGATCGTTAATTAAAATAAGCCTGGCTCACCTCTCCCTTGGCCCCCCACCACCACCACCACATCTCCCCTCCTCTCCCTCTCTTTAACACATTCATGCAGAAGGAATTTGAGGAAAGAAAAGAAAAGGAAGTGAGAGGATAGAGATTTAAACACCTAATTATAGGAATACAGGATGCAGAACTGGTGCTGTAATTTAAAAACGTTTCAGACTGGTTTACCTGTTCTTCTAATTCGTTCACCATTTGTAAGGGTTATCATTGGTAAAAAAACAACCAATAGTCATACCTACAATATCATTGCAATATTAATGTAAGGAAGGAAGAAAGGGGAGGGGACAAAGTGGAAGCGGGGGAATGGAAATTGAAAGAAATATTTCATACAAGACATTTCCCCCCCCCCTCAACATCAGCTGGACGCTGTTTCATTGTCAGAGAGATTTATCAACAAGTGACTGATTGATTGACTGACAGAAAATGTCTCAGAGTGTGACAGAGCCTGGTTTCATTTGTGGAGTGTCTCTCTAATGCTTCACTGTACTGTCACTGACAACATCTGATCCACATTAGAGAATGATTTTCTGTCCATTAGCTCAGCCATTCTTCATTAGACTGAAAGTACCTCATCCGCATGGGGCAGAGCAGAGACCAGCAGATAGCCAAACGATGTTACTGTGTATTTCCATGTCGGTCGCAACCCTGTCCCCCTTTTCTTTGTGCACTCATTTTGTGTGTGTGCCTGTGTGTGTATGACAGCACGTCTTTTGTCATCAGAGGTAAACATCTTGCGTGTCTCAGATTGAAGATAGGTGATCATGTGTGTGTGTGTGTGTGAAGCTGAAAACACTTGTGCAGAGGATATCTGAAAGGCACGCGTGACTGCCATCAAAAAGATTGGAGGATAGGCCCTCGTGATAACTGCATTTTCTGCACAATATACTGTCCGTAAAATAATTGTGATAAACTGTATTTTTATAAAGTTACACATTTTTAGGAACATTTTATGCCACTGATATTATGACAGCATACTAGTTAAACGATCTCCCTTTCAAAGAGCATTGCACGCTTCAGTATAATATAATATATCAATAAAATAAAACATGTCCAAATAAAATATTCACACATTGAAAATGAAATGTGATATAAAATATTGTTGAAAACACAACCACACCTAAACATGAATACAATTTACTTGTAAAACAAATAGGTTTAATACTTACTTACTAATAGATATAAAAATTGTAGATACATACATCGTTAAATAGTCTATAGAGCATATTATCCTACTCCATGAGGACTGTGTGGTTGTTTGCAGCAATCTTTCTCCATTATTCTTGCTTTAACTATTGAAGTGGTGCATATGATATACATGCGTATGATTTTAAAGACATGTTGACCTGCCCTTCCTCTTGTGACTGTGAAAAGTAGTGACAGCTCAGACAAGCAGACATTATGTGACTGTAATTTAGTTGTGAACAAGTCTGCTGAGGGCACCACTGAAGGTTCTTCAGTAACAACTTCAGTGTGATTGACAGCACAGCAGAGAGTGATAAGGAGGTGGAGGTGATTAGAGGAAGCCTGGGGTTTGCTCTTGTCAAAAGTCAAATCTCTCACGCACTCTCTCACACGCACGCACACACGCACACACACGCACACACGCACACACACGCACACACACACACACACACACACACACACACACACACACACACACACACACACACACACACACACACACACACACACACACACACACACACACACACACACACACACACACGTATGCAGGGTTTGGCCTGAGGGATGACAGTGCAGGAGAACACTGCAGCTCTTCTTATAATCAATCAGTTAGCTCTGACATAACTTTGGACAAGGTCTAGTGAATAACAATCATACATATACACAACAAAAACACATAAAAGAGAAATGCACTCACACACATGCGCAGTGTGTGATACAGTCGGAGAAGAAAGCACAACGGGCAAGCCTGGTTGATATCTGTCAGGTAGCCTGCTATCAGAATGAACTTAACATCTCTGAAGCGCACACTGTCAAACTGATAGCCCAATCTTGCCACATGTACTGAAGAAGAGCTGTTTCTGGTCAGTAATGATGACAAATGATGGTGGTTATTGCCATAATATTATACTTCCATAAGAAATAATAATATTATTATTTCTAATTATTTGTTGTGCTTCATATTGTATTTTGCTGCTGTAACGAAAACATTTCCCAGTTTGGGATGAATAAAGTATTTCTGATTCTGATTCTGATAACAGGCCAAATGGCCAGAGAAATGTAATTTGGTCTGTGAATACTGATTCATCTTAAATAGTTTACTAAAATTGGAGAGTTTACATTTTAATGAAAGATAAGGGTTTTAGGGTAGAGTAACTTGTATAACCTTGTACTTTTGACTTTACATGCAAACCTCACAAATCAAGCAAAACATAACTTGTGGTGCACCACCATAACTAACGTGTTCATCCATCAATTCTACTGCAATTTTGTGCTGAAAAGTAAAAAAACCTGAGCAAAAATGATACACATCTAAACGCAACGCTAACTGGATTTACCATTTAAATTTCCAGGGGATATAAGACCTTTTATGTCATTGTATGGCGCTGTTGTTTAACATATTGTCCGGTATCAGTCGCTTGCTGACAGAACTAGCTGCCCTTGCTCTGGCCACACAATGGCTGATTGCTGCTCTGTCAGCCTGGGGCCAGGTTGTCACGAGGGACACTTCCTGACAGCTTGGTCTTTATCTCTCCCAGGAGAGATGCTGAAGTCAGCCAAATCCGCAACGAGCTAAATTTGCACAGTGTGACAAGGTAGAATAAAATAGGACACATTTTATTTTGGGGGCTGTTATATGGTTCATATGTATTATAATTGTGTGAGGGAAGGTTATTGAAAAATGTGGAAATGCTGACCTGGGAGTTTTGTGTTTAGCTTCACGCAGCTGTGTCGATGAATCCTGACTCCACTCTTGAACCATCCTCTCAGGCGGCCACGACAAGAAACGCACTTGTAAAGACACAGACTTTAGAATTCCAACAACATATTTGTGTACTTTAAAATCCATTCGCTTTAATCATCTTCATTTCACACTGCTTGCTCTGTGTGTTTACTTGTTGGCTGGGGGGCTTGGAAATCCTATTCCCCTGGTCTCTACCTGGTGAACCGATTACTCACAAAGCAACCTTGCGTTCCATAAGTGCTTCTCCCCAGCCACCATGGCCTGGCAACAGAGTTTCATAACAGTTAATGGAGTCTACTAATCAACACACACAGACAGAGACGCACACAAACCCACACAGGCAGGTGTGATTGATTGGTGGAGTGACAGTCGTGACAGCAATGGGATCGTTACCTGGAGCATTGCATGGCTATACCATTAAAGGTGGAACCAGTCTTAATGTCGTATGTATAGAGTGGAGAAAGGGGATGAATTAAGGAGGATATTGAGATGAACGACGGTTATACTTTCTATAAACCTGTTAATGACTTGGTACAAAGTTATTGTACACAATGACGACACTGGCTTGAGTCAATGTAACAACCAGGCACCTGCCCTGATCACTAGCAGCTTACTGTATCTCCTACTGAAATGTAACAATGTGTTAGCAATGCTGCCATCTTAGCTTAATCGGCTGTATTCTGTGCTACTGAAAGAGATTACATTGAATTATTGTATTTGAGCTGTTCATTCCAGTACTGATGACTAGCTTTTTATGCTGGGCTCAATCGTGTTAGCCGAAGGTGTATTCCCCCCAGTTTTCCAGACAGATTTGACATTGGATTTTGTCAGTAACAACTCATAAGGAGGCTAAACAACTGCCTGCTGGTAGCAAGTCCTGCTATTGCTATTTTTGCGGCCAGTAACTTAGGGAGTCCAAAGGCTCTAATTAATGTTTTCTATGATAACTGATAACAGTGTGTGCTTAACACCATTACAGTATTTTATTCACAAAAAGCTTCTGGCTCATTTTAATTCATTTTAAAAATCAATTGTTAGGGCATCTCAGTACTGATTTTACTGTTTCAAATGAATACAGGCATGACCAGATGCATGGCAGGGATGTCAGCCAATTTATTTTGTTCAAGTTGACAGTAATTCACTGCAGTTTTGACATTTAAATCCTATGCAATGACCAATTTGCTATCATTCAACTGTAGGCTAACAATAGAGAGTAGAGCCACACTTATTAAATTGTGATAAGTTATATTTTACCTGAAGTATTAGATAAGATTTCATACAGTATTAACCTTTGAATGAACGTTTTTCTTTATTATGTGTGATCTTAGGAAGGTTACTTCTTTTGCAATATGGCAGTACTTCTCTCCGGGTCCCAGGGTCCCAGGGTATTACATGACCCGCAATTTAAGCAGAGGCCACCAAACCGTCTGCACAGAGCACGGCTGACCTCAGCGGGTTGTCAGACTTCCTGACAGCTTGGTCTTTAACTCTTCCCTGGAGAAATTCTAAAGGGAGCCCAATTTCCAACCAATTTTGGATAATTATATTTTTCCCAGTGTATTTCAGAGCATTATTAGGAGCTTAAGGTGGACACTTAGAGTTTAAAAACCCAGGATACATTTGGAGGGGATTAATTTTATGTGTTTGTGAAATCAACTGCCATAATCAAGTGTGTGTTTAACTGTGACTCCTATCCCACACGCACAGAACACTCGGCAGCAATGTTTATACTATAACTTTATAAACAAAAGGAAAAGTTTACTTGAAGAAAGGCAGAGCAGCATCCGTCTGGAGGTTGTTTTCCCGATCGCCATCTCTTTTTTTCCAAACCACACAATGTTTGATTCTAATGAGGGTGAATTAAGGAGAGCGCACGTTCTGATGCACACTCAGAGAAAGTCATTAAGAGGGGTAATGATTATTAATGAGACCAGTATAAGAATAATGCGCTGAAATATGGGCCTGTTGTTGCCTTCCTGCGTGTTCCTGACTGAGAGAGGCTCTGCTGGAGTTTGTCTTCAAAGGAGACATTACTGACGGTGTACAATGGCACTCCTCCTGACTCACTGAGCAGCACAGTTTGGGGATTGAACTAGTTAATTAAAGTTTCCCTTTCATGTTAATATCCCTGGAAAGTTCTATCAATGCTTTGACATGCCAATCACATTTTTAATAACAGTGTAGTATAAGATCATCTGCTCAAGGCAGTTAAGTTTACATAGTATCCTGTAACATAAGTATGACTCTCTTTGCCATATCAATAAATGAAGCTTATTTTATAATAAGTTGGGAACCTGAACCTTCAGTTTTTGGGAAATTGTATATGTAGGCTACATTTTATAAAACGCTATTGAACCTAAGCTCTTAGGGGGTTAACTTACAGTATCCATATCTCCCCTGTCTCTTTAAAAATATATATTATGAAAGAGTTAAAACATTCAGTGGCCGATTTCATCAGCTCTAGCTATAATGAGGTCTATTCTCTGTGCTCTCTAACATGACTCTTTGATTGTAGTTTTCCAGTCAAATAAGAAGCTATACTTTGATGATGAATCAAGCTTCTGCGAGTTCTGCAAAAGTAAGAAGACCTGTTTAATTAATGAAATAATTATAATATTAGGATGTAGCGGTTTTCCTTCATGACAGGAGGATGCAGAAGGCCATACTTCACCTCTCTAACAATTCAATACTGGAAGAAGATTCAATAACACGCTTTTAAACAAATCAATTCGACATGCAGTATCCCATTGTACTTTTCTGTCACCAAGTTATGCTTACGTTTAGCTTCTGATGGTGGGGAAAGTAGTTGCCTTTAGAGGTCAGGCAATCTGTGACATCACGGTTGTTTGGTGTTTTTAGAATCTGTCAAATGTGTGTGTGTTTGTGGGAGTGTATGTGTAATACGGTACTATCTCCTTGATATTCCTGAATAGATTTTGAGATTTGGGAGTCGTTAGAGTTTGAAAAGCAAGAAGCACCTTCACTTTTACCCTCTGTCTTAGTTTTTTTTTTTGTGTAAATAAATGAGAGGCAGTATTAACACTGATGCGTCCCAAGTAACCCTCTCTTGCTCAGAGGTGGATGAGGTGATAAAAATGGATGTAAAATAAATAGTTTCAGCCCCCTGCTCTCATGCCTCGCTGGGTACAAGTCAGGAGTTGCCTGGGCACAGTAATGGAAAATAATGTGTATGTATGGCTATATATTTATAAATATATATATGTAGGGGGTGTTTGGCACTTAGAGAGATTTATTCATATTAGCCTTCCAGCTCAGTGCGGGCGTCAGGGTGAACTGAGATTAAGGTCATGTAGTTAAAGAAGCGAAGCGCTGACGTCTTAATGCCTGTCAGACTATACATGCAAAGGATGAGTCAGTTTTTCAGTAAAAACATAATTTTAGTATTAGTAAGAACATTTTTTATCATGCATTGTGCTATGAAGCGACATATACGGTATAGACAGACCATCTGGGATGTTTACACGGTTGTACATTTCTTATAAAACAAGCCTCTCCTTGCTGTCCTTCCAAAGTGCCAATTTAAATCGCAAAAATCAAAGAGTAACATCACTGACATTACATGGAAGTGTGATAATACAAATACGGTTTACGCCTCATCAGCTTGTCCTTTTTTTTAATCTGAGCTAATGATTGTCGTGTTTACAGAATACATGTATCTCAGTGGTGGAGTCTTGTCGTATATTTGCCGTGCATTTTTGTGCTGAGCTGAATCACTACTGCACATTGAGCAAGATTGTCTTATTTTCCCCTTTGCAGTGTTTGATTCATCTGTAATCTCTTGGCATATGCTAAGACATCTTTGGGCTTAGTGCAGCATATCAAAGTTTTGTACATGTGTGTATGTGTATGTAAATTAGAGACAAAGAACACAAGAGGATGATAGAAGTCATCTCTAGAGGCCCTCTCAGTCGTCCTTTTCTGTGATATTGAAAACAGTGTCGGCTGCTCCCAGATCCTATTTTCTCAAAACCTCTCTTATTTCTATCAAAGACTTCCGGGATAAAACATCTAACATGCAGTAAAATGTGATCAGGGCAAGCGGCCAGACAAAAACACACACCTCCACACAAACACTCCTAAACTAGCCAGGCAGCAGAAATGTAATAAGCTCAGATTCGACCCTGCAGGTCAATTGTTTTCACGGAAATGAAATAAGTCCAAACTTGGCAGGTACGTTATCATCTGGTCTTGTATCTCCTGTTTCTGTATTATTTAACAGACTTTCCAGGCAATGAAACCAAATCAAAATTTAATGAACTAATGCAGCCTCCATTTAGAGGTTCCAGCTGTCAGTCAAAGGGAGATGTGGCAGACTCACGCACACTCTGGAGGTGAGACTGATCCTCGTTGATCTGTTGATTCAGAACTATAATACCACAGCTGCTCTCTGTCAGCACCTCCAAGCAGCTAGAAAAGAACCTCTGTCACCGCTCGTCTGCCTCATAGGCTTTATGTCAGCGTAATGCTTATGGGAAACATTTTTAGCATCGCTTTCATTTTGTCCTTGGATGAAATGCACTACCATGGTTTGAAGGAGGGGGGGGGGGGGGGTGGTTATGGCATTAAATTGTGCAGATATTCATATTAAACTTGTCATACTGTGTAATAGGGTCTGGCTGATGCCGTTATGTGCATTAAACCAATACCATTAAAACCATTTTGACCAGTTTTCCAGCACGTTAACCCTTGCTGATATCCTATCCAATGAGTGATTATTCCTGGTACACTTTGGGAATATCTGTTTGTATTGTTAAAAGTTTTCTTTTAACTGTTCTTTCTGCTTACTCCAAATCTTTAGCAGCCTTTAAATGATTAGAAACTTGCCCTTTGTCCAACGTAGGGTAGTTGTAATGCAAATGCAGATAAAAAATCGCAGGTATGCACATCCAAAAGTGGCTACATCTCATAGAGCTTTTTTCTCATTGAAACATTTGAACCCACTGCTTTAGTTCTTCTTGGAGGAATGTTTTCTATAAAATATTTATGGCGAGCTTACATTAGATGTGAATAACATGTAAATCCACTCCCAGTCAGGATAGCTGCATCTGGTATATATGTAAACTGTGTGTGGCATTAAATCTCAAACAGTGCTAGACGTGCAACAGCTGAACACTGTATGCCTTTTCCAGTTTTCCATCTCCAGTTTTCCTTCATGTTTTCGGTAGACAGTGATGGATTGAAAAGCACACAGTTTGTGCGTGCACATGGTATGCCTAAAAAAGAGACACAGAGAGGGAAACAGACTGGTGTGTGTTCCTCTTTCGCAAGTTTGCTTCTTACGTTGCTGTGCCGTTACAGCAGGAGAGATGAATTGGTTCCTCTACGTCTCAGTTTTTTTAACCAGCTCCAAAGCAATCCTCTTCGCTGCTCCTCACTTAGCTTTGAGTTAGACAGGAAGTCTAAAGATAGACTGGAACAATGAGGACTGTGCTGCTGCTCTGCTCTAATAAGCAATGATTGGTACTTTTTAACGGTTCAAATTATGACATAAGAAGACCTGAACAAAGCCTGTTGGTAGGCACTGCTGATTATTTATTATGCATGATGTTGATCCTTCTCCAGAGTGCATCCGTTACCATGTTTTAACAAGTATGGAGCCTCACTATTGTATTGTAATACAATTTGAGTATAGGTATTGTTTGATTTACCACAAAAATGTGTTGTAAATCAAACAATTATATCTTTTTATATCGATAAACATCTACTTGAACTTATGTTTCTCCTAAAAAAATACATGGTTGACCTGACTAACAATATATAATAGGTGAAGCAGTCTTTGGAAAGTGCAAAAACACCTTAGTATTGGTAAGCAGGATCTCATACTGTATATGGGCACCTTAAGTGTGTGTATTTAGTAGGAAAGTGATGAAAGGTTTTGGCAGCTGCTTACATGTCTTGATGGTGCGTGTGAAAGATTAAGTATAGGGAAAGAGAGGATAAAATGATGGTCAATGCTTTCTCTTGGCACACAAATGAAAGGATGTATCTTAATGATTTGAGGATCATCATTTATGCTGATGACACCTCTTCTCTCTCATTTGTTAGTCAAAGTGCATGCCCTCTTGGCTCAATAGGAAATCCTCATCCTCTCTCCCTCCCTTACTCCCCAACGTCCCTCTTTTCTCTGTGACCTGCTTTGTGGCTGTGATGACAGGAAAGCTATGACAGTAATCCCCTCGCCTCTGTTCTCCTCCTCACCTCCTTTATCAGCCACTCGCCCTCAGCCAGCACAACAAAGACTGTTTCCTGTCACAAGAAGACAGCCGCTGTGTCAGTGTTAAAGTATAGGTTTCCACCCAACACACTCAAGTAGGGGTTTTTCCAATTGTATTATGGATGGAAGTGATACACTCAAGTGCAGTCAGTCAGAGATACTGAGTGGTACACTCACATAAACATAGATTAGAGCTCATTTATGCAGGTGTAATTTCGGTTTCCCCGTCGAAAGTGATACCATGCATCTCCAGCATCATCCTAAAACTGAATCACCTCTAAGATAGTTGTTGGATGCATGTACTGTTTATCCATACTAGCTTGAATAACTAATAAACAAATGAGCTTTATGCATTTTACATCCTCCCTACCTTTTTGCAGCCATAGCTGTTTTTCTTATGGATGCGCTGTTCACTACATAACAGGCCAGTTTTCATTATCGACTGCTTCTACGTGTGAGTCACGCTTGAATTGTTAAACCTACAAATGGGGATTTTTATTGCCAGCAAAAGTTACAGACAGATGAGACATAAGTTTTATGGCATCAGTTAATGGCCCAAAATTAAGTTTCAAACAAACGCCCACAAACACACACACACACACACACACACACACACACACACACACACACACACACACACACACACACACACACACACACACACACACACACACACACACACACACACACACACACACACACACACAGTCCATCGGAACACATTTCCCTGTGTGGGTATAAGACTGTGTCATTCTCCACTCCGTCCCTCTCTCATCTTCTCCTCCTCTACCCCTATTCAGCTTTGTCCTGATGGGGGAGCCTGTTTGTCTTATCGCCCTCTGCCAGCTGTGGTTCGGATCGGGGATCTAGTGGTCTCTCCTCGCCTCAGCCCACCCCATACTAAAAGAGAAGGGGGACAATGATTTGGCATGCTGCACACACAAACTCATTAACAATCACAGCACACAGACAGGCACAAAAAAACACACCAATACTGAGCCATGCACACATTGAGAGCATCCAAATTTCATGGCTGCATGTTGTATGGACCTTGGAGGAAAAATAATAATATTGAAGTGAAAATATGGTCCGACTCCTTTCAGCTGGCTCTTTCGCCTTTACACTGTCATTAGATACTCTCTTTGCTAGACTCTGTAATGCCACCTGCCTGTGGCTGTTAATGACTACAGGCCGCCTCTATTCCCACATTTTCTTCACTCACTTAAACACCTTAATGAACCACCTGTACAGCTTTTGTGTGTGTGCATGTGTGTGGTATGGTACCTAAACTGCCCGAGGGTTGACCCCTTGGCATATGAGCCAATTATCTTTACTTACTTCTATGCTAACGACTACTTTAAATGAGCACAGAGTCGGTGGAATGAGACGACTCTGGCAGCCACACGGGGCACATGTGCCGGTGTGTTTGTGCAAGGGCCAGCGGTTCAAGACAATCACGGAGATGACTCTGGCAAAGAAGTATGCATTGAATTAGGGTATTTTAATGATTTGGACCACAACATGCAGTGGACAGTTGGCATTATTATTATTAGGGTCATTACTCATTTGCAAATCCTACTTTTTACTAAGCCTTTACGGCGCTGGAATTCAAGAAATGATAGTTCAATTTCACACAAGCATTGCCACAATTAAGAATGGAAAATGATAAAAAGGCTACCTGATTTTCAGCCCGTTTGTGACACTTAAACTCAGAGAATATGCATACAGTAGCAAAAATTGTTCTTCCCCACCATGAGTACCTATCCTTGAGCTTCCACACGGTTAGACAGACTCTGATGGATCTCTTTCCTTTGAGAAATTTGGCATGAAAAGCCTCAGCACAGCAGAGGTTGTCTCAATGACTGATTGAGAGCTTGTCAGATTTTAATGACCCTAATGATTACAATGATCATGCTTCATGGAGACTCATTTCAATGTTAGTAAATCTGTCGACAAGCAGGTCGCAGGCAGTCGTTTTTTAGTAGAAAATCTCAAATTAAACTAAGGTGGAAAAGAATGAACAATAACGATGAATGCTTATGAAATCAAAGCATTAGACGGAAAGACAAAGAGCAGTGTAACTGGACTTGTGTTTGCCAGAAATTAGCATTCAATGTGACATTAATGTTCCTGCTCAATGTGTGTTTTCACGTCTTTGTGTCCATCAGCGTTCTTGGAAAGTTTTACTGCCCCCTAGCAGCCAGAAAATGCCTAATGCACATTTATTTTCAGCTTCAGTGTGTTCAGCACGACGGAACAGATTGCTTTTTGAAAAAAACAACATTTTGCCTTAGCTCAAGTTAGTAATTGGACTGTCTCTCAAGATTTTTTTCAGGTTAGCTTGCCAAGACCAGCCTAATTAAGCCCACACAAACATTTGACAGTTTCTCCTCACTTTCGCTGTCGTCTGGCCTTCTCTAATAAACTTGAGGTCTTAACAGGTATTGTTGGCTGTGTAGCTGACAATATTGCCTTTGTTTATGCTGCTATAAACGTCACTTTCAAATTAGCCGAACACCACAGGCAGCATTTGCTATCCATTGGAACCTCTGTTTAATAAACAGAATGTTTCCCTCTGTTTCTCAGCATTGCCACAGGTGTGTTGTGCTTTGTTGTTGAATGCAAGGTCCAATGGTTGATGTGTCCCAGCTTATTATTCCTCCAAAAAGCCCACAGGGTTTCATTTTACATTTGGAAAACAAGTGGCTGTCCTGTTTCAATGTCTTACTTCATTTACGTCTTTGAAATGCAAATATCTTCATATGGGCACATAGTGTTATTGCTTCCTTCAATAATTGTTTGGTCCAGCCTTGTATCAAGAAAACCATCTCACAAGCTGGGCAAAAATCCAGTGGTTTATAATACTGGCCGACACTTCACACAATCCTTATTCAATCTATTGGAGCCTTTCATCGCCCCATAACAAACTCTGAGATTACGACGGTGTCAGCTCTCTAAACAAACACTCACGTACTGTGTGTGTGTGTGTGTATTTATGTCCTCTCCAAACTGATGGTGTTGCCAGGCTTGTCTCCGAGGTGTTTGGTTTGATAAAGGTTATCTGAACAATTAACCTTGTGCGATGAGTGAGAGAGCAAAAATAAACAACTGGACAGCAGCAGCCCTTCAGCAACAGGCAGACAGGGCGCCTAAACAAACACAGACGTATATCGCTATGTGTTTGGCACACAGTCACCCGGGCTTTGATTTGAGCTGTCCAGTATCTTTGAGGGTTAAGTTTGAGACCCTTTCATTATATTCTTAGTGCCCATCTGAACAGCAGACTAAGTTTGACAGAAAACCAACACAAGCGTCGAGCTTTACCTGCTTGGAGCCCTTCGAGAAAGGACAATGCAGCTGCAGTCAACAGCTTGGAGGCAAGTTATCTTTGTTACTGAACAGCTGCTGGGCTGCTGCAGAGCTCCGGCCTCAGATTTGAAAATGAAAACACCTGGAGGTGATTTAATTGAAATTAACAAAGTGTTATAGATTGAGATTGAGCTGGCCACAGGTTTATCTGCTTCTTTTCTATTAATAACATTCAATAATTTACATCCTTAGTTTTCAGGATGCGCACCTGGTCAGCTCGAACATGAATACATGGTAATGTTATGTGATGGTGTCATGCAAAGGTATTTCACATATTACCTGGATCTTTCCTCCTACACTACCCTATAGCAGGCTTTGCTTCACAGAAAGCTTCTCAACGGGGATTGATCTCCGAGGTAACGAGACGGCGAAGTCTAAGAAACTCTGTCCCACACACGGAGTGCAGTGGTCTTTGTACTGGAATATCACACTGCTTTTTCTTTGCTGCTTTTTAAATGTTAAGTCTCGCAACATTCAAATAGAAAACCACATACAGCGTATATTAATATATGGAAAAGTCATTCAAAACAAGAGGACATTATTTTTTCTCATCAGTAACACTCACTGTCAGAGGAATGATGTCCCTCTATATTGAGCTTTCTTTACTGTTATCTCTCCTTTGTGACGCACCCAGTGTTTGGTGTGTGTGTGTCTCTTTGGATATAACTTACCGCGTGGGAGAGAAACTGGGAATAATGGAAACTTCATTTAGGATTTATGAGCACACAGACAAATTCCATCACAGAGATACAAACACGCCCCCACATGGTCTGATCCGGTTTGCTGGTCAAACTGCTTGCCATCACTCTAGACTGCAGAAGCTGTCTGTTTCTGACTTGAGAATTATACCATTTCTAAAGACAGAAACACACACACACACACACACACACACACACACACACACACACACACACACACACACACACACACACACACACACACACACACACACACACACACACACACACACACACACACACAGTAAAACCAGTTAACACACAAAGGAGGACACACACACATACCCCCCAGCACATCATCTTTGTGGTGCAGATTCATTGAATAACATTTAATAAATTTAACCCAAGAATATACAGCATGTTGAGTACTAGAGCTTAAAAAAATGGTCAATATATTGCTTTTTTAAGTTACAGAAAATAAATCTGAAATTATTGATAATGGAGTCTTCATTTAAGTACATTTTGAATTCCTCAGCTGCGAGGGTTTGTGGCTTTTTCTCAGTAATGTAAATATATATCGGATGTATTGAGAACAAAGACATTAACTTCGACTGTTGGGGAGTTTGATAAGCAGATGGAAATGCCATTCATTTAAAGGTTATCTGGGCTTTAACCAAAGTGATGGATTAATTTAAGTGTTTAGCACTGATGGAAGTAAATTAAAAAAGGCATAACCAGAGTCATTGAAATAAATCTTAAGGAAGAATGTGTGTAGTAAATTGTTTTTGTTGAGAAGTTTCACTCCTAGCATGGAGATATAGAGGAAAAGTCAGAGGTCACCAAGTCAGCAAGATAAACCGTCCAAAAATAATGAAAATCCTTACCTAATTTCACGGCAATCCATCATCTATAATATGTACTGTACACCAATGTCATAGAGTGACTTAGGGCTGTGGTCATCTGTCCTTGGCGATTCCTTACAATGAACATGTCACCTCAGCAGTATAGAAATAGCAGCGGCGGCCCTCCTTATCCATCCTTGTTTGGAGACTGTCAGAATATTTTGTTTCTCCCAGAGGCAATGTGTCGATACGCAAACAGGAAAACTATCTACACCCATCTAACATCCTCTGTTTGTATGAACAGGTGCTATTGTGACTATACCTACAAAAATAATCTAGGACTAAAAGAGGCAACAGGAGAGAAACAAATTGCCAAACTTGTGCGAGTAATTTACTGCAGAATTCATCTTTGTAGCTCTTTGTCTGTGCTAGTCTCTGTTATGTCCTCTCAGTTTAATTGCTTTTCTTTTTTCTTCCCTACAACTGACTTTTTCGTCTTTCCTGCCTTGTCCATCCAATCCAAACCAAGAAAAAGGACAGGAGTGTAACAGACAAAATTGGATGGCAGAGATGGTCAATAAGAGGGGGATGGATAAATGAAAATAAGTGAGGAAACCCCCAAAGCATTGTTTTTAGAGCAAGACGTTAAAACCAAGACTTTTAACAGGGAAAAGTACTTTTTGAAAAGTTTTGAAATTAAAACAGTTCCACAATGGATCGCTCCACAGTGGAGCTTGGGAATAACTGGCAGAATAGCTGCATTTAAGTTATAGGGCCACACTGGGCCCTGCAATATAGATAAAGGAATGTTGTGAAGTTTCAAGAGCTTTTTTTTTTTCTCCCCCGTTGCCCTGCATGCCTCACCTCATGCTGCTACCTCTCATCTGTCCCGGGCAGAAAAAAAGAAAAGGGTGAGCAGCAAGAGAGAGGGTATGTGGTTCATAATTCAGAAGAAAACTGGAATAGAAATGCAGAAAGAAGGCATAAAGGCAGTGCTGACAGGAAGGAAAATAGGACAAAAACAATTCAATATAGAGCACGTATACGCCTGCAGGAACCAATCATTACATTGATAAGGTAATTCCATATTGTTGACCTTGTCAATCTCAGTTTGTTGAATTGTTATGTGCGTAATGCTAATCATTATGACCCTAACTCTTCATATTATCCCCTTCAGCATTACATTATTTTTGCAATGATTGAGGCTGTAAATCAAAATAATGTGTGTCATATTAATTTGAAAACCACTTAGTAGTATGTGTCAGCTTTAATAGAGGTCTGACAATCACCATTTTAAACCTTTGGATGACTGAAGAAATGGAATGAAAGGTGGTCAATCCCACTGTGTGAATTGTGGCTTCCGAGCATTGATACAATCATTTTCTATTTGATTATTCTGTGTCTAAAACCGACATGTTATGAAGATTCTACTTGTTGCAATTACACATGTTCAACTTAAATGTTCAAATAAAAATCAGGAATCTTATTTGCCCCAGACATTTAAAAATAAATAAAAAGACAGTATTGTATGTTTTGTTTTTATGTCAGACTAACATTGATACTATATCCGAATAGAGGGAAACTAATGTGGCTGTTTACCACCCAGAGCCATATTTAACCGAAGTTTGTATAGATCGTAATAAGTTCATGTGTTTGGAGGGTTGTGTAACTGTTGAATGGGCCCCTTTTAAACACTCAGCAGAGGTACAGTTATTTTGAAGAGAGAAGATAAAGAAACCCTGAGAGAGAACAAGAGCGTTAAAGTGTGTTAGAGAGTGAACCCAATCCAACCTAACCGCCCTCCTCCTCCTCGTCCTGTCACCGATCCATACCTGTCCGCCCACTGATTTCCCGTGAGCCTTTGGGTGATTGTGTGAATTCAGCCAAGTAGAGCTTCTCTCGACTGAGCTAATGTTCGTTTACACAAACACACATGCAAGTACACACTCATGCGAGAACTGTACACAAACGCTCACATTAGCATTCACCCCCCACGCACACACATATTCACTGTCCTCTGTGTCTTACATAACCACTGTGTTTACAGTGATGGAGGATCGAGGAGCTACTTGTTTGTTGAAAACTTACAGGCGGAGAGTTGAGAGTCCTCTATGAATCTTAACATCATTCTTTATCCTCTGAAAGAAGTTTGTCTGTGTAGTGTGCGTTTATGTTTACATTGCCAGGTCCAAATGCTGCAGAGTGTCTGGTCTTTCATCACTGTGTTGTTATAGCGGGATGCAATTCACCCTGGTCAACCCCCTGGCCCCCTGCTTACATGGGGAGAGAAACTATTTTCCATTGCTTTACTATCCAGGATCTCTGTTCCAGTTTCATTATACAGAGGTATGTCCTCTCACACACACACATACAGCCTCTTCCAGCAGAAAAAAACCAACAGAAGAAGCACTTAAAAAGTCCAGCAAGAGTGGGCGAGTGAGCTCTAAAAATGTAGTGGAGAACGGGGTGGAAAGTTCAGTGGCAGCCCTGCTGGAGAGACAGACGGAGAGAGCTCCTTAAGAAATCTGTAGATGGTGTCGGGAGAAGTGAGGGATTAGATTAGGAGAATGAAGTGTAAGTACTGCACTTGTCATGATCAAAGCTGCTATTAGTGCTCTTAGTGGGGTTCAAATCAGGATCATTAAACATGTAACATGAGTGCAAATGGAGGAGCTGTCAAGAAGTTAGTAGTATATTCATTTCTTTCATTTTTAAGGTGTTCTTTGTCAGTGAGCTGAGAAGGTGTAGGTTGGAGCCTTGGGAAGGTTAGCGTCTGTTTTGGAATGAATGTGGACTCTTGTTGAAACACTAATTATGCTCAGGCTCAGCATGCTCTCATACCTGTTTACACTTTTCACCGACACTTTTTGATGAAATATTCCCTCTTAATATATCTTTTCTTAACCAAAATTCCCAGCCTCCAAATCTCTGTGACACGGCAAAGAACTTGAGCGGAGAGAAGCTGGAAGCCCTTTGAAAGGCAAACGACACTCCTGACTCCATAGCTGATACAACAAACACACACACAGTCCCATACACAAATACGGCAGTTGCAAAGGCAAGTCTCGAGCGCGCCAAAATCACACTGAAGGTGACCCCTTGTCCTCTGATGGTTGACAGCAATGGGACTGATGGGTCCCTGTTCCATTACGACTGATTATATCATTTAGATGCAGATGGGTCGTTTAACCCAGCAGCTGTCCTCATCACACACACCAGACTGAGCCTCCTGGTTAATAGCTCACAAGAAGCCATGAGGCTAACAGAGGCTGGCAATGAAGAGGAAACACACAAATTGAAGACATGGGCATCAAAAAGGGTTTAGAAACATTATCTGGATCAACCAGGGATGTGTGGTCCATGTCAACTTAATCCCTTTCCTAAATCCTTTTGTGCTCACTTTTTAATAAAAAGTCGAACTCGTCCTCACTAGCAGAGGGCAGAGCAGCTCTGGATTTAAAGCCGAATTGAACGCCTCATAGCAATTAAAAAATGGACCAGATTTATGATAGATTATATAACCCTGTTGTCGACTTGTGGGAGGATTCAGATGGATTTTGGCATGTCAGAAATGTTCATCAGCTGTTTATTTATCCGATTTACCACATGGTGGCTGTCAAAAGACCAATCATTAACTGTAATACTTAATATTACTGGGGTAGTATTTTAGTACTGCAGAAAAAACGGACCATATTGTCGACCTCTTTCAGCCATCTGCAGCTCCATATTTGACTTGTTTTATTTCTGGTTTCCATCTGTGGTGCAATGCTTCTTCTTTCTTTTGTTGACGACATTTTAAAGATGCTGTCATGTTTTAATCAACTCACTTGTCATAGCACAAAACTGTATTTACGTTCAATACAAATATCGACATCGATTGATCCATATAGTTTAAACATAGAAGTTGTACGTTTTGTCGTTGCAGAACATGTATGGTGAGCAAACATTGTAAAGCAAGCAAATTCATGCATTGAAGGGGAATAAAGCCGTTTATTTAGATAAAAAATAATGAACTGCACATTCATTTAATCAACCACGAGCATTGTGTCAGACAAATGTCTTAAACAACAAACAGAACAAAGGAAGACTTTTTCAGAGAAAGAAATATGTCTTACAGAAATGTTGCACTCCAAATACATCCACCCACAAGTTGGAAGCCATGCTGTTTCCTTGATTTGTTTTGAATTTAAAATATCAATGCTCTCTAAATTGTTCAATTGCAGTACAGATATTTAAAAACACATCCAAATCATGGACAGTATTAAGGTCCGTAAGTGGTGTTGCTCTGGCCTTCAGAGAATAATGAAGCCTAGTTCACCAAATGACTCTGTGTGAAGAAGGGAGGGGAGGGAGGTAATGGAATGTTTTAGTCGGCATCACTGAAACTAGTATTAGGTCAGATATTCGACTGCTGGGAAATTGGGTTACCTCAAACAAGGGTCATCTGTGACTTTATGCAAAGCAGTCCCTGTGGACACCCACAGGGAATAACACCATAGAACAAAAGGACCGTGTCTGTGTGTAGAGCAGGAGAGTCATGGTTCAAGCAGCAGCTCTAGATATTTAACAGAGCTATAGTTACATCTAATAGAATTTTTCAGTCAGCATCACTGAAACTAGTTTTAGGTCACATATGGGGCTGTGAAATTAGGTTACTTCAAACAAGATTTGATTTAATAGGTGTAAAGTAATCTTGAGTTGTAGTGTTACACCTGCATAGTTCCTGCATAGTATGGACCTTTATTTAATTCTCTCTCTTATCTCCTACTCTATTGAAATATGAGTCGATGTGTGTGTGCACCCACACAGCCTCTCTCTCTAGTGGCACCTCAACTCAGCAGCAAGTTGCTCACATGACTCTTGAAAAAAAAAACACTACTCACTAAGCCCTTAAGAGAAACACAGGAACATATAACATGGATAAGACACATGCACACATTGAACTGGTGCGGTAGTGGTCCGGGGGTGGGATAAGCGCAGACACACTCGAAAATGGATGCGTATATTTCTCTCCTCCTCCTACGCAGGCAGCCTGGCTCAGAGGGGGTCCGTATCCCTCCGAGGCTCTCTGATCTGGGAGTCACAAAACACCTGCTGCCTTCTTTCAGACAGGCAGGGAGAGAGGGAGTGAAGGGGGGGGGGCAGCAGTCAAGCAGCCTGAGGTTGGGTGTGACAGCGAGAGGAAAGGAGACACAGGCTTCAGAGGAAATGCAGAGCGCCTGACTTAGATGAAAACATGTAAACAAGAATAAAGCAGGATGTAAAAAGGCGAAGGGATGGCAAGAGTTTACGTCGACACTTAAGGAATATCAGAGACCTTTTATCACTCGCAGAATGTTTGATGCCTTCAAGGAGGTGCTGGTAGCAGCGTGTGATTTGTTGCTCCTCATTTTTAACGTCGGCTGGTTATAAAAACAGTGTTAATGCCCCATAATCTCCCCTATGGGGTACTTGTAGATCTCATGGCCCAGTGATCCATTCTTCTTGCTAATCTCCCACTGTTCATTTGCCAGTCTTATCTCCGTCGGGTCTTTCCCCAATTGCTTCTTCATCCTCCATACATTGGTTGCTTCATCCCTGGCTTTATCCAAAGGAGTCTTAAGGAACTCCCACAGGGAATAAACCCCCACAACAATAGGAGAGAGAGTGTCTGTGTAGCGCAGAAGAGAGTCATGGCTTGAGTCTGCTTTAATATGTGTTGTTGTTTTCCTATTTACAAAAATGAGGCCAAAGATTATTTTTCACAGGAGCCACACGTTTTCATCCCACAAATTTGTATCTGTTTTTTTCTGATTTCTCCTCCTTTGTATGAATCCCTGACCACATCATGTCCTCTCATGACCTTTCAGCTCGTGTGATACAAATACAGATTGACAGACCACTCTGATGCCCTGAGCAAACAGCAAAGCAGAAAACTGATCCTTATATCTGAAATAAACTTGGCTGTAGGCCGACACAGAGCAGTCAAATATCTTTGCATTTACCCTAAAACTCTTCAAATGGTTCAATTACACTGTTGCTATATTTTCTGCAGATAGAATAAATAACTGTATATAAAATCAGACAGGGCTAAACTGATGCCAGACATAAATCGTAGGAAAGTCAGCCCAAATAATTACTTTGCCAAGTTTGGTATGATGTTACCAATACATAAAACACTTTCTCCTACCTCTAATTATAAAGTTGTAGTGGGTGCCAACCTTTCCATTACCTAATTTATGCAGAGTTGAGGAAATGCATTGGTTCAATGTATTTTGTATTGGCATGTATAATATTATATGTATTTTTGATAGCAGGGCTTTAAACCGTAAGAAAGGAAATGCATGAAGAATCAAGTGTCTTACTTTGAGCAGAGAGTTACAGTAGCTGTGTTTAATGGTTTGTAGCTGCCCTCTACTGGTCCACACTGTTTAGTACAGGCAACTGCTCTAGTCTCTGGACACAACCGTAAACCCCACCCTCTTGGTTTTAATGTGGAGAGCCAGACACCTTTTTCTGGTCTTCTGCCATCTGAAGTATGTGTTGATTATTGTTTGTATTTTAAGTCCTGCAGCGAATGCAGACTGTAATGCTTCTCAAATCAGAGGTCTGTTGGAGTTGTACCTGCAATTCCAAACGACGTGTTTTCATTGCTGGTTAACGTGCAAGGGTAAATCAGAAAATGTACAGTTTTCTTGCCGGCGACTTTCCTAAGCTAATTTTCATACTCTTGTTGTTTTGTAAAGATATGTCTCTGCCTTTCAAAATGTTGTCCACTAGTTGTCGCTGCTGGGATCGAGAAAAACACTGACTGGCATTTTAATCCATAGACGACTACAGACATGCTTGGGCATATTTGCTCACTTACACACATACAAAAGATATATATCTTCCAATACATATTTTCCTATCTTTAGAACAGCTTTTTACAAATATTCATTAGTAATTAAGTTGAAGTATCATAGTCACATTTCTCTCCCAGCTGGCAGAGTCATGCATCATTAGTCAGTTAGCGTTTCAGCTTCATTAACATCTCCTCTTTCCTATATGGATTCCAGTAAAGCTGGATGTAGATGAGTGTGTTTGTGAAGTTTTGCAAACGTTTATTTTTGCTTTCGCTGTCCAGCTGTCTGCCCTCTGGGCGATGCCTGCTCCTGGAGTAGTGGCTTTGCAGGGGTTCGCCTGCAGATGGCAGCAGCACCATGGAGCTTATTCCATAGAGCTACAGTCATACAGAATATCAACTATTTCATTTATGAGTTAACAGTATGTTTCTGTTATTTATCAATAAGGATCAGACATGGAGACTGTAAGTGCTCTCTTATTACCTTATTGATTGAGTTTGGTTATTGTTGTTTGCCATCACTTCATCTTTGTGTGATGTTTGGGTTGTGTTTATCAATTATTCATATCATGACAAAATTTCACTTAAGGCCCCAACTTTGCCTGGGGCAGCATTGTAAGCACATCATAGGTTTTCAAATGTGTTATTTTTTGCAAAAATCAGCCATCCCTTTTGTTGTCATTTATTGTGCACTTTCCAAGAATCTGTTGTAAAACTTAAATTAAAGGCAAAGTCGTGTTAAATGTTTCCATTGAACCCCACCGCTTTATCTGAACTATGGAGTGTTATTTAATATTAGGTAATATTGCTGTAAAGAGCTCTCACGGCACATTAGATGGTAGGGTACAAATAAGTAAATTGCCTCAGCAGAAAACGTCACCATGGATACGGATGATTGCCTTGCTCATTGAGCTGTTTAGTTACCCTCCATTATTTTCTGTTTCACTGTAAATGTGTGACATCCCCAACATCTGCATATCATGTTCATTTTAATTGAATGATGCTATCCTTTCAATGTACAAATCTAATATACCAGTGTGACTTATTGATATCCTGTGAAAGTGAAAAACTGTGTTAGGGTAAATTGATGTGCATGACTAAAATAAGGTAAGAGGAATGTTTATATTATGGCATGACGGTATCGGACATCTGTGTTGATAGTGAAGGGCAGGAAATAATTATAAGGTGGTACATGTAAAATCCTAAAAAACAGGATTCTTCGTGAATGTGGGAAGTTGAATTAAGGAATACTTATGTGGCCTCCATGTTTAAAAGCAGCAGCTCGAAATCATTAACTGAGCTCACACAGATCATCTCAAGTTAAACTCAAACAAATGTGAACTTTTATTAATATACTGTACTGGAGCAAGTCCCTCGAGGCAAATGTAGAACGGAGCAGGAGTTGGTGAGGTTGTAAGGCGTTGGTCTGAACGCTGTGATAACTGTAAGGCTTAACTGCTCATCCCTGAAGCCGAGTGCTTCCACCTGTGCCTCTTTCTCGCTCCTCCCTTTCTGTCTTCTTTCTAAGTCACATGTTCACAGTGAATAGACTGTTGAGTGGGTTTTGCCAGCTGGTGCCTTTGCTTGCCACATAAATAGTATTAAAAACAAACGTGTGTGTGTATGTGCACGTGTCATTGCCAGACACTTGAGTTGAGTGTCAGTGTCACATCTGCCCTCCAACATTCCTGTGTGCTTTTGTGCTCATATGGCAGCCTGCACAGACTGCTGCACAGTGCCAAATCTGGAAAAGAATCCTTATGTCGTTCTGCGATACACACAAATATGATCTTTTATAACATTTTTCATCTGCAGCTGACTCTAATTCAGGACAATCCTTAGTTCAGAAAAAAGTAAAGAGGGAAGCGGTCAATCAGATAGTCGTGTAGATTTATCCTCCTGATGACCTGCCAGAAAAAGACCCAGATATCCAGTCTGCTTGAAGATGTCACATCTCTGAGGCCTCCAGGGTCTCCACCTTAATGATGGATCCAATCACTCAGACTGCCTCCCTGTCGGTCTATTTTCCCCTTTTTTGATCACTGACATTTAACGACTAGCACTATTTTATGTCCTTGTATGAACACAATTAAGAGCTGCTGGCATTTGATTGACGCCTCAATTAAAACATCAACACGTCCAACAAAAGGTATTGTCAGCTGATAATTGGTGCTGGAAGGACCTGCCGTGTCAACTGTTGTGTTCTTTGTTTTTGTTGTGTTTCTTGGTAATAGTCGTCAATGGTCTGCAGTGTGGATTCACACTCTGGACATCTTGGTGGTGGTGACTCACACTCCTAGATGGAAACACTTGAGAAACACTTCAAAAACACACACACACACACACACACACACACACACACACACACACACACACACACACACACACACACACACACACACACACACACTGCCTGTAACATTCTATTACAGGCAGCTTGGCACAAATCCTGGACATGTGTCAACGTTTCTTTGCATATCTCTGTATCAGAAGCAGCCACACCCCACCTTCCACTCATCTGATCAACTCCCCATACCCTCCTGTGAAAAGTCTTCATACTTGGTAACAGTCAGCTCATCCTAACATTAATTGTACCACTGCTTCCACTGTTTGTCCTGTCTGCTCAGCTCTGCTGACGGCAGTTCAGATTTGCAGGCTACCTGATATGTGGGTGAAAGGTTTGACATATTTTACCTCACCCACAGTGTCAGAGCTGGACGTTTGGTGTTGGTTATGTAGCTTTCCTGGAAGGAAGACATGTGTCTGAGTGACAGTTGATATTCTGAGAGAAGACAAAACTATGTCTGACTTGAAATTTGAGTCAGAATTATGGTCAAAAACTTTAATGTTCAGAAGTTGGTTGTTTCAGATACTTTTGACGCAGAAAAAAACTTCCAAATGCTGTTCTAACTTCCAAATTTCCACAAGTAGCCACAACTTAGTGTGTTTACGTAGGGCCATTTACATTGTGACAGCAGTATAGATAGAGACAAAAAATGAAATAAAATAAAATGTACAGAAGTTCACATTCAGGGGAAAAAAGCAAGTGAGCAGTATGTACGAAAGAAAATTGGTGTTACATTGTAGAATACTGTGTGGTAGCGGGTTGATTTCAGTAGTAAAATAAAATGTTATATTTACATAATAACATACAGATTCTTGTTGGAATGGACAACCTAAGAAATAGCAGCCAGTAGTAGTAATAATATTATCACACCATATTGCACATAAGTGTTATTGCACAACAGCGGTTTCATTATCTTTGTTTGTTTTGTTTTTACAATATTGCACGTTGGTGTCATAGTCTGAGTTGTTGTTGTGTGTGTGTGTGGGGGTCTACCAGGGGCTATGTTAGTTGTAGAGCATGACCGCTGCTATTGTACCTAGAATTGCACTTTAAATTCCAGACATATAAATATTTATTAGCTTTTTTTTTTCTTCCTCTCCTTCATAAACTAAAAACCACAAAGCTGCCCGTATTAAACTTGATCAGATCATGCACCCTGATCTCATGTCTGTGTGTGTGTGTGTGTTATAACAGTCACCACTGCACGTCTGTGATCCTTCATGCTGCACTGATTACTCAATCTTTCACTTTAGTTCTTCTTCAGTTCAGTAGGTGTATGGACTTGTGAGAGTGTGTATGTGTTTATCTTCTCGCTGTCTTTCTTAAACGATGACTCTTGCACAATCAAAAGTGTGATCATTGCTGAAATAAGTGTGTCTGTGTCACTCAAATGTTTATACAAAATTACAAGGTAATAAAGGGGTGATTATTCATTCATTGTGAATTCTAAATAGCCTTTTTACAACTTCATTTATGTTTGGAAATAAATGTTGTCTGAGCTTGTTAAAATACAATGTGTCATTTCTTCCTCACTAGGGTATATTTCAAAAGTATTAAATCTGCTATAAGAATTGAGCAATGTGGTATGGATAAGCTTATATTTTATAACATGTTGTCAGAGTCAGATATGCAGTATACTGTCAGTAAAGACAGGGCCTGAAGGCAGCAGACAAGTACAGCTGGATGGATTTTGAGAGGTTTTCTCTAAAAACAGCTGCTAGCTGTGGCCAAAAACAACGACGAGGGGGTTGAGAGTGACATCTGTAGAGTTGAAGTCTGGAAAGAAATAAGCTTAAACTCAATATAGCCAAGATTTCTTGCGTTAGTTCAACATTATTAGGCCTCTCACATCCAAGTAGCCATGTGATACATCGTTAATATAGAACGTTTGGTCATTTATTCACCTTTTCCTTAGTTCTTCTTAAACGTTTGCTTGAGAAAGGATGAAAGAATGTCGGACTCGTTCATCATATGTTCTTAAAGTGCAGAATTGCTCACACCTGTATTATTATAATGTTGAATCCCATTGTGCGTCCAAATCGAAAGTGTGTGCCTGCTGATCCTCATAATAAATAGAATCTGAGGATGAAACCCTCTTTATTTGTTACACACATGTACATGCACACAGCACAGCACACACAGTGAAATTTGACCTCTGCATTTAACCCATCATATTACTAGTAGCAGTGGGCAGCTATTGTACAGCGCCCGGGGAGCAATGGGGTGAGATAAGCATAGAACGAGACTGCAGGGCTGTCTGCAAATGAAGAAATTACAACCCCTAAACTAAAGTCTCACACCGGACTCCTGACATTAGAAATACATTAAATAAGTGGAGGTTTTTCTTCAGGAAACAAGCCATCATATATAGAAGCATCAGTAGTGGATAAAAAAGAAAAGTGCATGGTATGCTATTTGTTGAAAAGGGGTGCAGAACTGATGTAAGTAAAACAAAAACAGGTTTATTCCTAAAGTGGGTTTCAGGAAGACATTTATTTTCAATTGCTATTGAATGATGCTCAATGATTATTGACACTTTGAATGGTGGGTTACCAACAGGAACCACACTCAAATTGCAGAGTGTACCTGAGGAAGCAATGTAGGCATGTGCTAATCCCTACATTCACACTGAAATTAAATGGGAGTTAATCCTGACCTGAATCATTATAGATCCCTGAATCAAGAAGTCTTGATTCAGCATATTAAATTAGTGAGAAAATCCTCACACGTTCTTTAATAGTGAGTCACAAAAACATTTCCCATCTGGCCTCCCACATGCTCCCAATCTTGCTGTGTTACTTGGTCGTGTCAGTGCTCTTTACTCTGTCTTACAGTGTTGCATCGAGTACAGAACAGCTCGCTGTCAAACACTCACCTTTACTTTGACCCCTTTCTTTGACTTCTTAATGAGAACGAGAGCACAGAGCTTGTAGAGCAAAAACACAAATGTTTAGGGGAAGCATCTGCCTGACGTTTGATAGATTTTCTCTTTGACCTAAGACACAAACAGATGTGTGTGTGTGAGTGCGTCTGCCACTCAGACTACCAGAAAAATCCATGGAGTCAGGGGTTGCTGTGGTAACGGTAATCACTTTTAATTCCACATCAGGGAGAAGGAGCGAGGATAAAGGTGGAGCGGCAGCCGTTTAGTAGGGTGATATGGGACTTGTGGAGAGAGAAACAATATCATGTGTCAAGTGAGTGTGTTCCCTTGTCAAGTGGTCACATTTAGGCAGAATGATAAGGATGAAGACTTTATATACCTTTCTTTCTCATTGCCACATGATTAGCAACATCCTCCTCCCTCTTCCCCTCTTCTCTTTTATCCTTCCTCCCTGCTGGCAGGAAATAATCCGTTCATCAGCTGCTGGAGACAGTATTTGTCCGACAACCTCTCTCCCTTTTCCCCGTCAGGCTTTTCCCCCCTTTTTAAGTTTTACCACAGTGGAGAAAGGAGTGAAATATATTAATTATGTATCACCCTTTTTGCCCCATCTCCACCTCCCTACCTGTCTCTTCATGTAGCTTCACTTTCCCTTTTTGCTCCTACACTCCGCCTCCTCTACTTCCCTTTCCTCGCTGTTATGAATACCATTAATGAGCAAGCGAGAGACAGACGTACACAGAAGGACGGTGCGTGACGCTAATTAATGGGCTTGCTTTGTTTCCTCTGTCACTTTACTGAACCTCCTGCTGGCTCAAACACACACACATACACACACACTCTCAGAAGCTATCTTATGTAGGAGCTTCGAGCAGAGGAAAAATAGAATACAACAACAACAACAACAACAACAACAACAACAACAACAACAACAACAAGATGTAGAAGTGTGCAGCTAGAGAATAACCAACACCTGCCACTCAAGCCAGTCTGTTCGTAGTATACTGCTCACACACACATACACAAACACACTCTCGCATGTGCGCCTGTCCGTAATGTTCCGGCACACTCCGCTCTCAGCCAATGAGAGGCCAGATAGGGGCTTCTCAGAACGTGAGAAGGAGGAGGCAGAGCGCTGCTAGCTGATTGACAGCCAGCGCCCTACAGGTGGAGAGAAGAGCAGAGAGCGAGAGGGAGAGAGAGAGAGAGAGAGAGAGAGAAGGGGGAGGACAGCCGAGGGAGGAAAGAGTAGGGGTGAGTGAGGAGGAGTAGAGAGGCAGCCGCAAACAGACTTTCATTTATACACACACACACATTCACACACTTACAGTGCCCAGATCCTCCTCTCCTACCTTGAGAGCTTGCTTCCCCCGGCAGACTAGCCGACACCAACACCACCATCACTATCATCACCTCCACTCCTACCACAGCTGCACCAAGATGAGCCAGTGCAGGAAAAGGTGCAAGAGGCAGCTCACCAAGGTGGCTCGCTATTTCTACCACTTCCTCATGGGAACACTCACTCAAGGTAGGCACCCATAAACTTCCACTTTCACCCCCAGGGTTTTTACGGGTGAGTTGTTTTCGTGAGTCCAGAAGCAGTGAAGTGAAGGTGGTCATCACTGGAGTTGTGTTTATAGCAGAAGGGCTTACTAATATTTGCTGATGGTTCAGTATATTGTGTCCATGGCTGAATTGTTTTTTTCTATCTAAATGATGGAAGAGCAGATGCACTTCTTATTTGCATAAAACCAAAACAAGCACATTTGTTCCAAAGAGCGTGACTGGACTAGTAGGATTTGCGTGTGTGTGTTTGTCAATTGTGTGCACGTGAGTGTGTATACAGTACGTCTGAGTGCTTCGTTTCATCTCCAGACAGTGAGAGCATACAAAGCGTAGATATCAAACAGCTTCATGATTATTCTCTGCATAATGTATGTTTATATGTATGTATGATTGTGGGTGTATGTTTTTTTTTGCCACTTTACTCAGTTCCTATGCATAAGAATGACATTAATGGTCAGTATGCACTGTGGGAATTAGAAAGCTGTTGGTGTTGAAGGAACTCACTTTGCTGCATTTTGACTCCCTCCTTTCCTCTCTTCCCCCTTTTCTCTCTCTCTAGTAGTCAAACAGATTGCCCTCTAGAAGCAAGTGGCATTCCACCTTCATTGAAAAACTCTCAGTGGGAGAAAGACACTCATCCTTTCATCCAGCCCTTCAGCCATAGCTCAGTATGACATCAACTCCCCCATCCTCCTCTCTAGCTCTCCCTGTACATTAACACACAACTTTTGAATGCTAATGTATGTAAGCTGAGATGAGAAAAAAAGTTTAATAAGCTCATTCAAAATCTTTTTCTTGATCCTTAGAAGTTCTTGTTTTTTTTCTCCTCATGCTCTGAGTTTAGTGTTGATTGAATAAAGCGTCCTTTGCTAGAAAAAACCTACCCATTGATAGTCTGCTGCTTTTCTTGTGAGTGATATTGTGCAGAAGCTCATTTTGCCTTGGGGACGACACAACAGAGTAGACTGGTTTTATTGAGTCTCACCACTTGATCCTTGAAGGTGGAGATAAAGCCTTGTTTAGATGACCTTGTCAGTGGAGCGGTGTGTGAATGCTAATATGACATCCGTGCTGCTCATCTACACCTCGGCTTTTCCCCTCGTTATCTCCTCAGACTTTGACATCTGCAGGGCTTCTTGTTCGTGCTCTGAAAGCAGCTATTGGTCATGTTTGCATGTGGTTAGAGGCTTGGACAAGCACACACACTTTAAAATCCATTAACATTGTATCAAAACAATAACATTGGATATGAAAACCAACTCAGTGTAGTTATTAAATCATTAAAAAATGTATAATTAAGTGGCCTTAATAAAAAGATTAGAATGATGGTGATGTATATATATTCAATTAAAAGGTGCATTAAAAGCCAGATGCACTTCTGTGCTGTAGTAGTAAAAGTAGTGCTTTGGTGAATCACAGAATTATGGTATATAACATTTGCAATAAGAACTCGAAAATTGTAGTGTGCCTGGGTTGACTGCTATACAGTGTGTGAGGTTAGTTTTGATAGCCATTGTGAATAATACCAGTAGATGACAACACAATAACCGGTAATTGCAAATAAAAACATAAAAGCATTATGAACACAGGTAGATATTTCATATTTGTTTTTTAAGTAAATGAATAATTTACAAGACATTTTACCTGTAGTAGCGCCCAATTCTGTACGGACAGCTAACTAGCTACCACAGTCCCTAAGCCCGTTCACCGGCTCTCTCAATTAAGTTTTTTATTAAATGTGTGTGTGTGTTGTGTGTGTGTGTGTGTGTGTGTGTGTGTTGTGTGTGTGTGTGTGTGTGTGTGTGTGTGTGTGTGTGTGTGTGTGTGTGTATGCACATACACATCCTTAAGTTTACCAAGAATGGAGTTACCATGACTACTGGCTCCTGTTTGTCTGTTTCAATGGGGGAGAGAGAGAGAGAGAGAGAGAGATGTCTGCTTCAGTGCGATGGGAGCAGTGAGGGCTGAACTGTGTAAAGGCTGTGCGACATAGGGTTTTCATCAAGGCCATTCAGAGTTTGGTATTTGGCTATTGTGGCATTTTTGGCAAGGTGCTGAGGGACATGCCATTTAAGTCAGGCATTGAGGGACACAATTTTCTCTGCCTTCAAACTGTGTATGAGAGTAACAGTGATTCAAATTATGCAAAAAAGGTCACATGACATTAAAAATGCCCCGGGTTAATTGGTGTTTTTATTCCACCTCAGTGGATATAATCAGCAGACCATCAGACCATGTTTGAAATATTTTCCAGTTTTCTTCTTGTTTTTATTCCCCTAGCCTTGATTCCTCCCAGTTTTTCTGGTTACGCTTTCATGTCTTTAATTAGTCTTGTCTATTATAAATATAATCAGACCCTCTGCCAATCCCTTCATAGACCTACATGATGTTTAAAAGCCTGATTGTGTCAGGTAATGGCTTGTTGGTGTTTCTGTGTGTGAACATTACTGATGACACTCATTTGCAGTCACCCTCCTTATTGCCCCTACTCTGCCAACTAATCAGTTTGTTTCATTAGCCTCTGTAAGGGTACCAAGGCCATGCTTGAGTGTGTGTGCGTGTGTGTCTCCTCTTGTTCTCTACCCTAGAGGATTAATTGTGTCGAATTTACCTAATAGTGGCTCTAGCTTTGTTAAGTGAATTTAAATGAATTAAATACTGTTCAACTTGTTTGTTCCCACATACCCACACAAATACAGTGGAGGGAAATAAGTAGTTGATCCCCTGCCAATTTAGTTTACCCACTTACAAAGAAATTAACAGTCTGTACATATTAGGGTAGGTTTATTTTAACAGTTAGAGACAGAATATCAAAAATCCAGAAATGTACATAACAAAAAAGATATGAATTGATTTGCATTTAATTGGGGGAAATAAGTATTTGATCCCCTTGCAACCAACTAGAATTCTGGCTCCCACAGACCGGTTAAATAAGTCCTCTTGCTTTAAGATAGTATTCCTGATGTCAACTCTTAACCTGGATAAAAGACACCTGTCCATTGAATCAATCAGTCAGATTCCAACCTCTCCACAATGGGCAAGACCAGAGAGCTGTCTAAGGACATCAGGGACAAAATTGTTGTCCTGCACAAGGCTGGAATGGGCTACAAGACCATCAGCAAGCAGCTTGGTGAGAAGGAGACAACTGTTGGTGCCATTATTAGAAAATGGAAGAAGCACAAAATGACCACCAATCTCCCTCAGTCTGGGGCTCAATGCAAGATCTCAATGAAAATGGGACATGGATGGGTCTTCCAGCACGACAATGACCCAAAACATACGGCCAAGTCAACTAAGGAGTGGTTAAAGAAGAAGCCCATTAAGGTGATGGAGGGGCCTAGCCAGTCTCTGGACCTAAATCCAATAGAAAATCTGTGGAGGGAGGTGAAGCTTCGAGTTGCCAAACATCAGCCTCGAAACCTGAAGGATTTTGAGAGGATCTGCAGAGAGGAGTGGACCAAAATCCCTCCTGAGATGTGCGCAAACCTGGTGGACAACTACAAGAAATGTCTGACCTCTGTGCTGTCCAACAAGGCTTTCTCCACCAAGTACTAAGGCATATTTTCCAAGGGGATCAAATACTTATTTCCCCCAATTAAATGCAAATTAATGAATATCTTCTGTCTCTCACTGTGAAAATAAACCTACCATAAAAATTACAAATCTTCTCTTTGTAAGTGGGTAAACTAACTAAATTGGCAGGGGATCAAATACTTATTTCCTCCACTGTAGATACATGAATATTTCAGTGAAATACACCAAATGCACTCACACTGTCTTCTCTTTCCACTTCATGCTGTTGCACGACAGTATCTCAGTCTGTAGAAGTTTTTTTTGCTGTACAGAATCTCTGTGAGCCCTATTGATCTGTTCTGAGACGAGCCCTTATCTAACTTAAACGGTCCAAAGCTGACAGCTCAGTTCTCCGGCTTCTATCTGTAACCACTCCTCTCCGTCTCCATTAGTGATGAATTTGGGTGTAGCAATGCTGGAGAGTTCATGATGTCCCATAAGAACAATATGTATTCAAGTTGTTCAATGCAAGAAATTCAACAAAATGAAGTAGTAAAAGAAAAGTAAAATAAAGGTTAGTCCAAACCAGTCTCAACTTGCCCATATAGTCCTGACAAGAGGTCTTATCAGGCTTTAATAATGCAGCATGAGGAAAAAGCACCTGTTTGGGTTTACCTCAGATGTGTATGGACTGAGAGCTAATCCAAGCACAGCATGACAAACATATGGAATTTGCCCATTTACTCACATACTGTACATATACAATACATATATTGGCTTGTTTCCAAGTTTTTGATTTATTTTGTACAAATAACATACAGTCCCATGGTGAATAAATGAAATGTGTATGCAAAACTTATAATCAGTGGTTCTTTCACTGGCACACCTAACTGTAGTAAACCCTGTGCAGGACAACCCAAAAACGTTCCACTCTTTTGCATTGCCTTATTAATAACTCCGTAATCGCAATACCAGTTCATTTGTTCCTTGTTTATTTTATTCATGTTTACAGCCCCATAGCGCTGACAGCTCAATGCATTCTGGTTCTATTTTTGCTAAATGACTAATGAATGTTTCCCAGTCATTTCACGACTACACGTTTTCAAATCAGATTGACCAGCGACACTTTTTGCCCAAACAACTCTAGTCCACAGTACACAAACATGTGTCTTTAGATTGTGAATAGTCTTTAAACAACTATTAATGTCTGAAGACGAATGGACGAAACAGCAGCAACACATGCTGTTCATTACTGCATATACATTTGCTTCAGCTGATCCAGATCATGTGTTGCAGAGACTGGCTTCCTGTGATTTATTCATCTTATAAAATGCACCCTCTACCACTGTACCTTCATATTTTCCTGCTGTAAATGTTTACCTGAACTTTATGGTTTGCAAATCAGCACCAAGAAATAGTCACATTCATTTCCCTCAAAGGAGTAGGAGTCATTTATTACAGGTGTTGACATTTTTCTAAATGAAACTGGGCGATAGTCCTTCTCCATTAGAAGGTTATCGCTCATAGTAATTAATAACCTCGGATTGCCTCCCACATGTGGAGAGTTACCTTTTTGTTGCATGTTGCACACACACACATTAACACACACACACACACACACACACACACACACACACACACACACACACACACACACACACACACACACACACACACACACTTTTCTACAGGCTGTTTTTTTGTTTCAGTACCTTGAAGCTGATTCTCTTTGCTGCTCACTTGTGGTTTTGACCAAAGAGATTTTGCTTTCAACCTTTCATCGATGAATAAAATATGTTCAGCCTTGGCCCCATCAGATGCTGAGCTTTATTTGTTTATAAGGTATTGCTGCTATTACTTGGTGTATTTGATAATGAAAAGCTTTCCAACTTTGTACTTTGCATAGGCTCACTGATAGCTAGTGTTGCTAGGCATTTGTAAGAAAAAGCAAGACAAATGTTTTTTTATAAACCGTTGTTTCCTTTAAACATATCCCCTTCAAGCCCCTGTACAGTTGATCAACTTTAACAGTGTCACTTCTGCGCTATCCCTCTCATGTCTTACAAATATCATTATTCTTCCTTCTATTACTTTCCTCTACTTTTGACTCAAATTTACATCAAACGTCATTTTTTGGCTCAATGACTGCCTGTCATCCACTCTGACGGTTGCTTGCAGGGGGTAGTGTGTGTGTGTGTGTGTGTGTGTGTGTGTGTGTGTGTGTGTGTGTGTGTGTGTGTGTGTGTGTGTGTGTGTGTGTGTGTGTGTGTGTGTGTGTGTGTGTGTGTGTGTGTGTGTGTGTGTGTGTGTGTGTGTGTGTGTGTGTGTGTGTGTGTGTGTGTGTGTTTGAATAATGTGTGTGCATGGCATGTGCTAAGGCATATCACAGTGTGTGGTAATGGCACTCACAGTGGGACGGGTTGGTTCATTACCATAAGGATCATTTACGGTACTCCAATCCGTACCTCTTTGTTGTCTCATATTAATGCAGTATAGGCAATATAAAAGACAGCAGGAAGCAGTGCTGAGGCCTCGGGTTTTTGTAGACATGACTTGCATGGCAGAAACAGAGGGATACAATTTGGATTAATTTACAAGCTTTGTTCCACTTCATTTGAGATTATTATTTTACTTGCTCCAGAGCCAAGTTTTCATAATCTAAAATATCGTAAACTTTAATGAAAAGATAGACAAGCAACAATGGGAGAAGACATAGATAAAGACAGAAGCAATGCCACACGTCTAAGTACTCACAATCCGTTTTAGGAACACACTTGTGTAGCCGTCAGACGTGAAGAATCTCACTTAAGTTATCTGTGCTGATTATTTCTATCTCATGTTGACACCTTTTGACTCCTACATCCACCGTCAAGATAAAAAAGGTGGCCTAAAAATAAACTCCTCTTGGAAGTTCAAGGTTGAAGACTGTGCAGAAAAAGGTTCCTCTTTAAAGATCTATATTTAAACATGACATCTCTGTCTGGCACCTGCTGCCAATTTCATGCACATGCAGTGACATCATAGATGAATGTATGAAAGGAAAAGCGACAGTTGGTTTGTAGTTATTTATGCACTCCGTATATGCTGAATAGTCCCTCTGTGTAGCTGTTGCTTGATCCCTTATCCTTTATTTCTCTGGCAAGGATCCCACTGTTTTAGCTCTAATCTGCGCCATGCTGTCCACATTTGGCTCAGTCCCAGGCTGATTGAGTCAGAGCTGGCTCTTCCCGTAAGGTACTTTAGTTGCTATGTCAGTGTGGCGTATGCACTCATATCCATTTCTAATATGATTTAAAGCAGGTAACAGGCTTCTCACCTCTGACTCCGACTTCCTCTCAAGAGATACCGGGAGAAAGACAAGAAGCTAGAAAAGATATTTGATTAAATTTAAGTTCTCGTCTGAAGCTACTGCTGGTGCTAGCTTTATTCTAATTGGATGGAACAGGCTGCGCCTGTCATCCTTCATCTCTCTGAAGAAGAACTCGTTCGTCTATTGCAGAGTGGCCTGTTGATCTTCAGCTGCTTGTAGGTCAGTTTTCTGTGCCAGCGGGGCTTTTAGGTGGAAGCCTTGTCCCTGTCAATGCCCGACACCCTTCTGCTCCACACTTCCTGTGTAGCATTAGTAACAGCTCTCCAGCCTGCCTCTTGCCCCCCCTTCAACCTCTGCTCCCTTCACCTCCATCTATCCCTCACTCGTCTTTCTCCCACTCACGAGAGATGTGAAACATCACCCTCATCCATCATGTGTGTACACACACACACACCTCACACGTGCTAAAAATAAACCCCTATTACCAGGAGTCTTAGTGTGGGAAGGGGGGGTGAAGGGGGAAAAACTAGGTGTGAAGGGGAGGGGGTGGCGAGAGAGTGAAATGGAAAAGCAATGTATTGTGCTGAGAGGAATAGGAGAAATTAAAGGTAAAGGTTTTATAACGATTGTCTTTCTCACTAGGACTGGTAAATCATAAAAAATGGGACTATTTTTATTGTTTGAAATGTATTAAGCGCTGTTTGTTGGTTGGTCTGGTATTCGAGGTCCATAGAATACAGACCGTACCCAACTCGTGAAATGTGGTGGATTAGCAGTCATTCGGACAGATACAGGGTAAGAATATGGTCTTCGGAGTGCATTTGTTTAAAAAAACTCTCTTTAGGAAAAAAATTCAACTGTCTCACTGAAGCACCATCCATTTATTCCCAAATAAATGTGTTTTAATAATCTTTGTGTACAGTATCCAGAATATGTCAGTTTTTGCTTTTTTTTAATACCTCTGCTGAAATGTGCTCTTCGGGCAAAAATAAATTCACTTTGTAATTCAAATAAGGACGTAGCTGACATCAGAATCCAGAAAGAAAGCATCCACTTGGAGTTAGAAAAACTAATTTAAAAAAGTATGAACTTTTTTACACTTGTGTACGATTTACCTGTGGTAGTTGCTTCTAAATAATGGACACTTAATCAAACACTTTGGGTCAACCAGTTGTACATTTGTATGTATTTGTAGCAACTCACAGTTAGGATATAGCAGCCGTGGAACACCTGAGTAGCTTTAATCAGTATGCCGTCTTATTTTTAAAGAATATGTGTGATTATAAAGTGAGGCTTGTTGTCTTTGAGGATCTGAATTGTTCTCCCTTGACCCTACTGGTACAACCCATATACAAACCAGGAGGCCAAAGAGGTTTACATGTACTGTATGTATTGTTACCATGGACCGTATATTTAAGGGATAGACGAGGAGTTTGGCCATATAGGAGCGTTTCTGTTTTTTGTGAGAACTCAAAGTTATTTTGCTATGACAGCAGAGGTCATTACCAGGTGCAGAGTCAGATTGAAACAGAGTTTTGTTTAGGATATTTGTGAGTCTCTTTTTCAGTCTGAATATTGTCCTCTGTCCTCACCAATGTTCAGTGAGAAGCTAGAAAAGTTTTTCTTCCAAAATACTGGATCTCTCAACAGCACCTGTATGTGTTTCTCAAGAGGGGTTGCATTTATTCTGTCTTCAGTTTATTTGTATTTTTTTCCACACAAACAAGATCAGACATAACTACCTCCCTCGACAACTCAATATTGTTGGATGTTTGTTTCTCTGTGTGTGTCTGTCCATGGTGCTGAAATACTGCTTCTCCCACAAGACACCTGTAGTGTGTTTTCCTCTTAGCCTTCAAGTTGTTTCTTTCTTTACATTTTCCAATACTACACAGTAACATTGCGTTGCTGGGAAAGCACATAAGGTACTAAGTATGCATAACATTTCTAAATATAATTGTTATATTGTACTGCACCTATGTTAAGATACGATAAAGCTCTAACAGTTGGTGTCTTGCTGGCCTCCGGGTCTTTCTCCTTGACCTCTGTCTGGTCAGCTGGAACACACTCACATTTCCACCTCTCTCTGCACCCGAACACAAGGAGGAACATTGTGGACAGTTTAAAAGATGCATCTAGTACCACCTTTGTCCTTCAGGTTTCCTTCAACTTGCTTAACCCAACAGAGGTAGCCCTTACTTCCATTTCTGCATACTAAATAACTCTGGCCTTTCAACAATCCAAATACAATCCAATCCAAGAATCAATATGCATAATATATGCAGAGAAAGAGATGAACAGCAGTGTTGGTGCCTTGGACTAATGACTGACCTTCTGGCTGGGTTTAGATTATGAACCAAAGCCAGATATATAAGTAATAAACTAATCCATATTGTACATGTGGTTAGAAACCTCCCCAACACACACATGCTCTCATGATTTTAAATTCAGAACATTCAATTTACACCTTAATGACTTGTTCTCAATTTTTCAGGGGAAATTTTTAGTAGTATTTTGATAAATAATTAATTTTCTAATCAGCGCTTTCCAGCCAGCCCCTCAGTCATTACAGCCTGACTAACTCAATGGAAGTGTATTTTCCGTCCTTCGTTGACAAGTTCCCTTGGCAGGTGGATAGATTTACTGCTAACTATAGCTATCAGAGCAGTGAATAAATCCAATCTAACTATAGCTATTAAAGGCCCATGGGGTTTTTCAGTTTCACACCCACACCTTCATGGATGTGAGCACAATGCATACACCTGTCTTTCACTAGATAAATAGAAGAGCACCATATAGTTAGCAGTGTGATAACAAACCCATTATAAAAGTATTGGGTAAAACACTAGCATTCCTTATTTTATTTTACATTATATGCAACCAGTAAAGGGCATGATTGGATGTCGGTCGTTTATTGTGCAAAGGTACAGTCACATACATTTTGCTGAATTATATTTTTCCACACTCTGCCCAATAAAAGGGTTGATGAATTGCTTAAATACAAATTATTTATAAGAAAATGTATTATAAACAATGCATGAAAGTGACAATTCAGTTTGTACTGAACAAATTACTTACCTGCTGTTTGTATTGGACAAATGAGCACATCTGTGCAGTCAACATGAGTGCTTCAGTAGAAGTGAAAACAAATATTTATAAACTGGAAATCTAAAGTCACCGTATCTTTACTTGTAAAAAAACCCTGCTTGGTTAAAAATAGAATTGCTGTGATTTGAGTGAGCATTTAAGGGGACCTTGATCAGGATATTTTTCAAATGAATAATACTCACGCTGCAAAGTACACTTTAATTACACTGCCGATCAATTCTGTCATTTTTATTTTAATTTGTTTATAAAAATGTTTTGAATAAGCATGAACAACAGGAGCCTGATATTACATATTTTAATATTTCAAAACAGTCTGAAACCTTAGCAACTATTAGAGAAACAATAAACCTTTAAGCATTTTGAATTAGGTGTATTCCCTCTGTCTTCCTTTATTTTCCTCCTCCTGTCTCTTTGAGTCACACCCGTTGTAATGGACAGCAGTGTACAGTAACAAAGAAAGGATGCACAGCAGGCCTATCCACCAGGGAGGCCTGTGGTCAGAGGCACTAAAAGTCTGATGGTCCCCAACCGGGACAGAGCTGTCTGTTTCACTCAGCCATTCAGGCATGAAAACGCCGGACCTCGGACAGGGACAACCTTGAGAGGCTGTGTCACTGACCTCTGGTCAACATAAGAGAAATGGAGCAAGAGAAAGTGAGAAAAGAGAGGGAGAGAGGTAGGGAGATAGAGGTGAGGCAGGCTGAAAATCATTGCAATAAGAGTGTACCTACTGTATGAAGTGATGGATAAAGAAAGTTTAGTTAAGAAGAAATGAGTCCAACATCGGAAGAAGTGGGACACAGAAATGAGACAAAGTTAAAAAGACATATTTCAAACTTCAGCCCGTTTATGGTCCCCACTGCTGCCATTATTCCGGCCCCTAATACTGTCTCTTTCTTCACACTGCAGTGCCAGCTGGTAATGATTATGCTAATAGCATGTCAGGGCCAAGTGAAGCAGGTTCCATCAAACAGGATTAAAGTGTTCCTCAGACTAACAAATTTAGATAATTTAGTCCAAGGACCGATGAGGAAAGGGACCACTAAGTGAATTATATTAGTAATGATGATAAAGATAGTTATGGGGTAATGACATCACAACTCACCCTCTGCTTCTCTAGGATAAATATAGAATCGAAAAAAAATCACAAAATAGAAATAGTCCTAAATTGATAACCAAACAGCTAAAAAAACATCTCACCCAGCTGAGAGATCAGCACCATATGTGATTGACAACAATTCTCGACACTTCTCTTCTCCCTGTTACTATTAATGTGTCACTTCTGTCAATTTTTTGAGTGTCTCTTGTCTGTCATATTTTTGCGTTGCATCAACCGGATGTCAGTCAGGTGTGTGTGTGTGTGTGTGTGTGTGTGTGTGTGTGTGTGTGTGTGTGTGTGTGTGTGTGTGTGTGTGTGTGTGTGTGTGTGTGTGTGTGTGTGTGTGTGTGCTTCTGGCTCTCACAGATGGGAGTTGATATGTCATTCAAAGGCTTTGTATCACTTTTTTTTAAACACATACAGCAAATAGCCAGCATTTAAACTGTTCTTCATTATGTGATTTTTTTCTCTTCTAAACAAAGAAATTGTAACCAGATAATTTTGATCATTCATGTTCTTTAAAAAACAACCTTCAAATGTCAAACATTTTATTCAAAATGTGAGTGTGTTTCATGTAGGAACCACTTCCATGCAGCGAATAAAAGGTATTTTTATGCTTTGTAGATATCAAACAACTGGAGGGCTCATAGAGTGCAAAGCGCAGCAGTGAAGGATTAGCAGCATGTTCTATTATATCTCGATTATCAAGCATAATATTATACTGACAATTAGTATCAGTAGCAAATCTATTTGCAATCTTAAATCAACATAAACTGCATCTTCCATATCCCAAAGGTCCTCCAGTTAGGTCATTGTCCCACAGGGACATTTTTGGGCATGTCCTTGGTGAAAGTCAAGTCAAATTCAAATCACATTAATATGGAAACCAGAATATACATGACATTTATTCTCTATCATACTCAAGTGTTCTTCTGTGTGTTTAAATCAAAGCTAATACCTGTTTCACCATATTATCGTCTTCCTCATAATCATCACCTCCACTGTGTGCTCCTCCCCAGTTTTCCTTTTCTACTCTCTGTGCAGCTGCTTTCCCGCTGTTCACTCTTTTTGTCCGTCTCTGAGGCGGCATGCTGTCACTCTGACTCCATTTACTCAGGTCCAAGCCTTTGTGTGTGTGTGTGTGTGTGTCTGTGTGTGTGCGTGTGTGTGTGTGTGTGTGTGTGTGCGTGTGTGCTAATGACACACACACACACACATGTGGTTATATGTGATCTCATCAGTTCCCACCTCCGGTTCTCCAAATCTGATTCCTCTCAGGGCTATTTTTAGCTTTGGAGGCCCACTCCTACTGAGTAACACGTCATGGTCTGTGTTCCTGCTTGCCTTTGTGAAAATAGGTGTTGGTGCGTGTGTGTTCAAGTGTGTGTTCTGTCTATAACAGTTTTCCCAGGAATCAAGCGCCTGCTTGAAATTGTTTTACCGAAGGATTGCTCAGTGAAATTATTAAAAGAAGAACATATTATCTCACTTATCTCAGCGCTGAACATATTCAATATGTGTGTAGAGTTACAGCTATTCAATGAGCCAAACTTACTTTTATAAAAGGGGAAGACAGGATTGAGCTTTTTGATGTTGCTACTGAAGGCAATGATATAACTATGAGAACAGTGTTGGATTTAAAAGGAAAACTGAATGAAACATGATGAAAGTAATAGAAAGGTTTTTTAGTTTTTGTTATTAATGAGATTCTCACAAGCAGAGACTATCCGTTGTCACTTGTGCCAGGCAGACACAAATGATCAGCAGTGAAAATATGTTCCCATTGGAAATACAACATGGTGATTGTCCAGATGAACATTACACATAGTAAATGTAGAAATAGTGAAATCAAACATTATTATGTATTGTATGGCATTTGATTTATTAATAAACCATAATAAATGTGGTGGCCATGCATGTAAATTACCCTCTGCTAACTGTACCCAGTTTTGTTTTGGGAGTTATATATAGTATCTTCCCTTGTTCACACATGTGATGGGTGCAAATGTAATTGTGTTAGTTGTGCTTACAGCCTTAAAACACCATTTAAAAAAGTCAACACCATCTCGTATAATCAGTGTCCTTGTTAGTCTGGAAAATCCATAGAGCTCACTGTCAACCGATTGTATGGTAGGTATACTTTTTCTTCAGCAGAAAGAAGCTGCAATGAAAACTGTTGCCACGGCCTCTGTCAGTTATCAGTGGAGAAGACATTGCTTTATGGAAAGAACGCTGCTGTTGAAAAGGAAGTTTCAGCAAAACAAAACGGTTCACCTGAAGTGTACTGGGATGAGGCAGAAACACTTCTGTATGCCCACATACTGTTACAGGAAAATAATATGTATTTGGATTAACCAATCCTTGAGTCATTAGCATAAACTAACACTGTTAACATTGTAGAGGATGCACAGTAGAGGGCAGCTGATGGGTCCTATGAGTGATATACAAATAACAGGGATAAACCAAGAGATCAATAAGGAGCAGTCTGCGAAAACTAGAAAACAATAGCTGAGTAGCACTGATTGTATTCCTTATTCCGCAGGGAACCATTGATCAGGCTAGAAATAGAAATCTCTGCAGACAAATGTAGTATTTACTTTAAAAACTGGGAGCACAGCGGGAAAAGGATTTGAAACTATTATCCTCTGGTAGACATTTGCAACCCTTATGAAATAACCGTACTCTGTGTGTATGCTTGTGTCTGTGTGTGTGTGTGTGTGTGTGTGTGTGTGTTTGTGTGCTTGCTGTGCTGAATACTAATGGGCGCCATAGTCTGCACAGCCATGATATGATAATGAAGTTTGTCCTGTCCGCAAGGTCTGGAAATATTAGAGCGACAACAGCGATGAAACTTACAGTAAGTGTAAGTGCAGTTGAAAACAAGCTGAACCGTGTGTGTGTGTGTGTGTGTGTGTGTGTGTGTGTGTGTGTGTGTGTGTGTGTGTGTGTGCTACCTTGTGTGTGTTGAATGTGCGTACTGTGTGAGTTATATTGATGCTGGATCAATACATTCACAGGCACAGTATAATAGATGAAATGGGAGTGCCTTTCTGTGTGTTTTTTTTTTACCAATACATGGTGTTGAGTGAAAATGGATGTGAAAGGTGTGTTTTGGTGTGTGTGTGTGTGTGTGTGTGTGTGTGTGTGTGTGTGTGTGTGTGTGTGTGTGTGTGTGTGTGTGTGTGTGTGTGTGTGTGTGTGTGTGTGTGTGTGTGTGTGTGTGTGTGTGTCTGTCTGTCTGTCTGTCTGTCTGTCTGTCTGTCTGTCTGTCTGTCTGTCTGTCTGTCTGTCTGTCTGTCTGTCTGTCTGTCTGTCTGTCTGTCTGTCTGTCTGTCTGTCTGTCTGTCTGTCTGTGTCTGTGTGTGTGTGTGTGTGTGTCTGTCTGTGTCTGTGTGTGTGTCTGTGCACTCAAACCTGAGATAACTGATGCTAGGTGTCTTGTCCATGACTCCAGCCTCTCTCTCTCTGTCTGTCTCCCTGTGTCAGTGCTTTCCTCTCTGGTGACAGTTGACAGCTTTAACACAATAGAGCGGTGACTGGGCCCGACTGTCAGAGACTATCACAGCTTTCACTCCTTTCCTGTCTCCTCTCCTTACCACTGTCCAGTCCCATTTAACTTCCTTATAATCATTTAAATAGGGCTGTTTCCAACAATTATTCACTATCAATTATACAATTATTTGTATTAGTTACTTATTTGATTTATAAAACGTCAGAATATAGTAAACACTGTTAATTCCAGTTTGGTTGATTGTCCCAAACACACAGATATTCAGTTCAATATGATACAAAACAGAAAACCATATTATCTACATTATTGAGATGCTATTATACGAATAATATTTCGTTACCTTATGTTAACAAAAATGTGAACCAATTGTCCCTTTGTGTAGTTATGGATTGTTTGTGTGCTTTTCTTTATGCTTGCCCGTCAATAGTGTGCTGCCCACCCTCATTGACTTTGCAGGGTTTTGACTGCGCAGTACAGGCACATTTCTCCTTTGGTTATAGGTTGGATCATTTTGTACCTTTTGAGCAGCTGCTGAATCAGCGTAGCGGGAACTCAACGTACATGTTGTCATTGTACTGCTCCACTGAGACATTAATTCAGATACAAAAGGATGGGCAGTGGGCCTAGCAACAGTTTTTGTCCTTTACTCAACTGAAGCTGAAGCTGGAACAGTTCAGCCATGGCAGATACGCTACAACTCAAGGTCTTTGTACAGGTGTTTTACCTTTGAGTTAAACCTGTGGCTGTTCCGTTATTACCTTGTCTAGCCAACCACCAGAGCACCCGGCTCGGTGCCAGGCTATATTTGCCGCTCTCTTAAAGGTGAGGCTAAGGACTTACTGCTGGAGAGATGGTCTTACAGACTTGGCTCCAACTCAAAACTGCTGCATGCTTCTTTAATTAGCTTAGAGGATGAGAAAAGAACATTTGAAAGTGACATGTTGGACCATCTACCAAAATATTCTCTGCACCTTTAAGCTTCTGCAACTGTGTGTGTTTGAATTATTTCATAATGCATGCAATTGCTTTAATCTACACTGACCTCTAGTGGAGATTGATTGCACTTGCACAAGTTAACGTACAATGACCCTGTTTATGAGAAGGGGAATTTGTCATTATATTTCAATTTTGTAATTCTTCCTTTCCTAATGATCCCTTATTTCCTAAAGTATATCATTTCTGAGCCTCCTGTATTGTTTCTTATTCTCCTACCTCTCTTGCAGTGTTGTGTTGTCTGTCTTTCTCTCTTCTCAACCCTCTTTCTCATTCTCTTTCTTCTCTCCCAGTGGGCCTCTAGCCGTCCAGCACCAGCTCGCTGGAACCGTGAAATTCAAAGTCCACTCACTCTTCACTATATTCATGTCATAAATAATACATTGTGTATCTCAAACCTTGCTACAGGTTGGTTTTTTTTTGTACTATGGCGAAATAATGTGATTTTCCAGCACTATCTCGTGATCACTTAACAGCTGTTTTGCCATTTACTGTAGCTGCGGCTGTTGTTTGTATAAGGTCTTTAACACCAATGTCGCTGTTCCACATCTATTATGTGTCGTCATGGGTCATAACAGCAAGTCACAACAGCTCTTTTTTATAAGACACGTTGTCATATCACAAAATGAACATAAAGGAATGACATAATGGGCCTCATTCAGACCGGTTGAATGGATAATTGGGAATCGAGGATTTTTTTTATCAACCTTTACAAAAAGCAGACCATAGATCATAAGGGAAAAAACGACACACCCCTTATCAAAACAGGTGGTTCACAATGACATTAGTTTGTTCAGGTGTGTGGGTCCAAATCACTGGAAGAAGTAATCATCTTTTACAAAATACATATAAAACATTTAACATTTTACTTGAGAATACCCCAAAATATTGCCAGCAGTAGATATATAAAGTTCAAAATCAGAAAAAGGTATTTTTTAAGAATAATATGCATTATCTTATTGATTATTGTAGTATGTGCATACATGTTGCTGTAAGTTAAGTTGAAGCTTATTTATTTAAAATATGCACTGATAAATAGTTTTATTTTCATCCAATTTAACATGCCATTAGTTATTGGTTGATTATAGTATAACCTTTAAATGCAAAAATGAATACTAACTTCCATTATTTCCAGCTAAAGTTTAAAGTAGTACTATTCTACTTCTTCAGGTTCAGTTATAGGTACAAACTATTATGTGTGTTACGCCCAGAGAAGGAGGGGAAACCTGCCGATTGTCTCTCAATGAGGCATAGTCATAACAAATACATGCTGAGCGTGGATCTTGATCCCTCTCCTGTGTTGGTCATGTGGATATTTAACTCTGCGGTCATCCTGAGTGACTCTGAGGAGGGGATTGGAGGCTTATATGCTCTCATCCTGCTGTCAGTATTCCCACTCTCCTACTGGCTGTTTATGAGGAAAGGTGAGTTCAAGAATATTTGTATAGCAGACTCAACAGAGGAGACAATAATACAGGTGTTTCTTGAAGTTGAAAATAAGTTAAAGGTATATTGGAGTGAAGCTGCATATCCTCCTGTGGATGAGTCTGTGTAACCAAGTATCTGTGGCCGTAAAAAATAACTGCCATGGATGACTTCTGAATTTACCCATGGCGAACAAGTTAAGTGATTACGTTTATTCTGTACTTCAGTGTCTGATCTTTGCCCTTTGTGCCCACTAGATGTCCCAGTCTAGCCAACCTAGGATTTAAAAACACCTCCTTTTTTGTATCCAGTTCCCGGTGTATTGTATCTGTATTGATAGTCTACTTGGCTCAGCTCACAGTGGGACATGAAAAGCAGAGTTGCCATGTTTGGCCAGACATCTATCGTGTTATTGATTTCCAATGTGTATGTTCATACAAGTCCTCACACGATGCCATAGTGTCGAGTGAAATCTGGCTAAGGAGCGATTGTGATCTTTGTAATTGTAACATGATTTTCTCTATTCACAGAAAGCATTTGTGTGAGTCTATTTCTTCTTCCTCCCTCCAAGCATGGTCGGTCAAGCCTCATTGAAGCACAGATCAATAGTCATGTTCTCCAATTAGCACATTCTAGATTAGAGAATGTAAAATGCAAGGATCAATACAGGAAGACACAGAAGCTTATTTGTCATGTCGTTTCGACCTTCTTAGCTGTGGGAAAAGTATTTTTATGTACAGCAAGATAAAAACGTTCTAGGCCTGAAATCTGTCATATATCCTTCTGTGCTGCAGTCACGATGTGTCTACCTGCAATGGTCTGAAAAAGCTCAAATGTCAGATCCCTATTTCATAACATTCCCCTGAGGCCTTACATGTGACACATTCATACAATAGAGCCACATAAATACTGAGGTATGAGTCAATGAAGCCATTCACTTCATTTTGTCATAAACCCATCAACACAAAGTAAACAGCACTCTCCAAAGTTTAGCACCTATCAATTGACTCGCTTTCCTTCAGTGCTCACGTCCGACGGCACATCTTACAGTATATTTAGCAGCAGAAGGAATGAGGAAAAATCAATAGCAGCCAAAGGGGAAGAAGGGAGGAAGTGAGGTAATGTTTTCTTTGAAGATATTCTGAATGTCTTGTATGAAATATGAAACAAACAACAGGGCACAAGTTTATGTGGAGGATTTTTCAGTCAATAGAACAACCTTAGACACTTTGTATTAAAATGATTTTCTAGGGAAGGAGGACTGTGATTTTTCTCTTACATTCTGAAAAAGCAAAGTCTTCTTCATACATTTCTTTAGGCTCTTCCCTTGGCTTCAAAAACCTTCAGTCCCCACCCGCTAACATTTAAAAAACAATGTAACTTTATATTAGGGTTGAAACATAGTTGTACTTCACTCTGGTTTACTGGTGAAGAATAAAGTGAATCTATACTTTATTGTTGATATGCTTCCGTCTAAATATGTAGTAGTTTTAATTGCCCCTACATTAACATAAAATCCATTAATCATCCCCACATTTTATTTAATCAGACTACTGGTTTATGAATAACTGCAGTGAATATACGAAGAATAGACCCTCAAAATCTATTCCAAAATTAACATTTTGTGGATTTTTAGGTAATAAGGTAATAAGGTAAGAATTACTTTATTAATCCCAGACTGGGAAATGTTTGTGATGCCGCAGTATCTGATAGGTAAACGTGATCTAGGGTTACCCATTCATTTCCTATGGCGGTCATTTCTGACCAACGGGAACGGTATTACAAAGTTGACAAAACCACTCAAAATGAAATCAGTGGGGATCAGCAATTGTATTTGTTCAAATGCCTACTGTGAAGGATATCATAAGGAGGCAATCAAATGTAAAACACAATACCTATGAATGATGAAAGTAGTAAATCGGTCAGATTTTATTCGAACACGCCAGCAGGGTTAAATACAGAGAGAATTTTTTCAAAAAAGCAATTTGCTCTGATTGAGATGGTAAATGGACCTGTTTCTCAGAGCTTTTTATTGAACTTTTAGTTTTAGGCAGTCGTTCCATGTGAAATTAATGTTATATTGAGTTAATTTTGCCAACCTTGGCCCTGACAATCTAAATATGTGTTACTTGTTTGTCTCATTTTGATGAAATTTCTCCTCTAGAGAAAGTAAGCGTAGGAGAATATTGATAGAGGGCACATCTGCAGGTCCAATTTTCTCTGCTGACAGCCAGAATTAGGTGAAAAATCCTCCAGGAGAGAAGAGATGCTGGAGGGTAATAAAGAATAGATGTCTCCTCCCTTTGAGATTCGCAGATCACCACAAAGAGGGACCTGACCTTACAGACACAGGCTCTTCAGTTTGTCCTTCCTTTGTTCCTTCATGTTCTGTTTCTGTCTTATCTTACTTCTCATTACTCTCCCCTGCCACCATGTCTCATGCAACAGCATGCCTCCTCTTCTTCTTTCCTTCCACCGCTCTGTTTTTCCCCTCCAATGACAACCCTTCAATAAATATGTGTGCAGAGAAATCATTTTTAACCACCAAGTCAGGCTCAGATTTCTCTCTCTCTCTTTGAGAGCATGTTATTGAACATTCCTCTGTTTACCGTATGTCTGCAATTTGAACGAGTAGAGTGAGGTGACATAGGATTAGGTTTCCTGACGTCCTATTGTGAGACGTCTCTGTAATGAGGAATGCTGCAGTACAACCAGTTAAAAATGTAGTAAACGGAATGTCAACAAAGAGAAACAAGAGCAGAAGTGAATGCAGGCACATCACATTTGTGTGATACCTGCCATCTTGCATCCCTCCACTTCTTCCTCTCCATCACATATTTTCCAATACTGTTATTTATGTAGCATGAGCTGAAACGATACCCTCTCTGGGACCTGCGCTGGGATGGGCTGATCCTCGAACAGTGGCTAATAATGGCAGCTGCACTCATTCTTGGAAATGCGTAAAGTTCCCAAAACTGACAGGAAGTATCTGGATGTATGACTCAGGAAATGACCATATGAAACATAACAATACTTTTAGTTCTGTAGACAATAAGAGCTGTCATCTTCATGTACTTTGTTTTTTTTAAGACCAGCAGATCTACTTCAGAAAGGGACTGTAAAAACATTGACTGCTTAACAAAATGTATTCGTCTTTCACTCATTTTCTCCATGAAGTTAAATTAGTTGCTAGTTTTTTCTGAGAACACAAATACATGGACATCTTTTTAATGAATGGATGTTTTTTCTGGAGAAAAGTGCTTTTTTTCCGCACCTTACACAAACAGTAGCTTAACAATTCACTTCCTTCTGCATTTTAACAGAAAGCAGAACTTGTGAAGAAAATGAATCATAAAGTAAACACCTTTATATACACTACACTATACACTCTTCCGTAATGGGTAAGATTGCAAAATCAAAGCAAAGAAATATCCATCAGATGTCTTAAAATACCTTATATATTCCTAATAATGCATGATGTCGGTCAGCACTTTGTTAAGGAACAAACATTGAACATTAACAATACATGGTGTGAACAGACAAGAGATTACATACATTTTCTACAGCATCAATAGATTCATGAGGTATCGTTCTTTTTCCTTTCAGACTTAATAATGTCAGCACTGCAGCTAGTGAGTGTATTTCAAATATGTCGCATTTCAAGCCAAAAATCCTTGATAGCAACACATTTCAGCAGGCATAAAGACTTCAAATATCCAGACAATGTAAACACACACTTGGGATGGGAATTGAATTCAGATAAACATAAATATATTTTCTTTCCATTAGTTAAATTTGGCTTTTCACAGTCTTTTCTAGTTACCAAGGAAACCACATTGGGCAAATCAATGAGGGTAATATCACTGGAGAGGGAGGGCATACCTAAACTCCCTCACCCCCCAAACAATCCCTGTCTCACTTTGAGTTTGAGTCTGGCCCTCTCTCTCTCTTTCTCTCATGGTTATTCTCACTCGCTCTCATTTTCTATGCCATCTCCCACTCATCCTCTCCCCCTCTTGTTATCTGCTGCCTCTCCCTCACTCACTCTCTCTTCCCCCCTCACAACACTCGCTCCCTGACAACCACTGCCAAAGGACTAGCAGGCGCAGCACATCCCATGTTTCCATTACTCAACGGAGGCCTGCAAGAAGAAAGAGAGAGCAGCGGAAGAGAAGAGGAATGGGAGAAAAGCTTAAACTTTAGTCCAGGTGTGGTGGCGATCTGTAGCTCTGTCTGGCAAGCCTGTAGCTCCAGCAGTATGGCCTCAGTCAGGGAATAAGAGGGGTGTTGTGGGGCCAGATTTTGGGTGACCGAAGAGCATCTTTATTTCCTGTTTAGTCTAAAGTTAGAATACTTGATTGTATTGAAGTGGATAAAAGTAAGGAAGTAAGCGGAAGCCGCCCCTTAGCTGAGCTGAAGTTGAACACAGCTCAGGTTGGGTGAAGTTGGACCGGAGTTGTGTTGCTGGCGGGACTCTGCCCGGCCTGAACCGACCTGGCTCGGTGGCGCAGTGCTGGGCGATGACAGACGGTGGTAACCAAAGATGTTGAATCTGGATGGCTTGGAGATGATCGCTGTGCTGGTGGTCATGGGTCTCTTCATCAAAGTCCTGGAGCAGTTTGGGATGTTCGAGCCTGTCGGAGGGGAAGGTAATGGGCTTTCTCTGAGATTTAAGGGTTTAATAACGGGACGATAATGGTGCTGTAAAAATTGAGTTTTTTAAAGGAGATGTGGGTGTAAGAATGTGTGCATGAACAGATATCTGCAGTACCCATTAACTCCGGTCGTGAGTAGGCTGCAGTCCTGTCTCAGGGTTTGGGTTGCAACTGTGGGCCACACAACTTTCACACACACACACACACACACACACACACACACACACACACACACACACACACACACACACACACACACACACACACACACACACACACACACACACACACACACACACACACACACACACACACACACACACACACACACAGTAACTTTAGCTGCGAGTGAGGCCTTCCTCTGCCCCTGGGGTGTGTGCTTTTACCCTTTAATCGATAACACTATGGACAGAGTAGGTCTGAGTGCTGTAGAGGAACTTGTCTCGCTGAGGGAATGCCAGCCTCACTCTCAGCGCTCTCATTAGCCTATAGCCTCTAGGATGGAGCTGTATCAAGAGAGAATATATGGCTAATTTCCTTTGCAGCGGACCATAGATCAAAATGTTTTGTCATGAAGCTAGCCTAATGTGATTTGACAAAAATAATTCAGTTCAAACGTTTCACTCAACAATATTGTCACCATTAGAGCTATGAACAAGGGAGGGACCCCATCATTGATTTGTGGTGAATCAGCAGGAGACCATATACTCAATTAGAAGGTCTATTCACAGTTCTTTAATAATGGCTTGGCACAATAACATATTTACTGAATAATACGCTTACAGCATTTCAAATAGCGTCTGCCTTTAAATGAACGGTTGACTGAAAAGGTCCTTATCCTGCTCTGGCTAACCCCCAGGATCTGTCAGCATGCACCAAGGCCTTTTTGGCCTGTCTTATCTGGATGACCCAAGCTTTGTCCCATCTAAGTGTAATCTACTTTACCTTGTTCACGCTTGCTTATCTCAGCACTCTTAGTGACAACAGGGAAGATGGGATTCTTATCTCCATTGTTACTTTTGGTTTTATTCCCTTTGCTCATTTCCAGAGTGCCCTGTACACTTTAGGTACCTAGTTACAGTGGCTCTCTGACAGGAACTAGAGGTTTCATTTCTTCTCAAAAAACACTTTACAGATTAAGAATTTTCTAGAGCAGATTTTTACAGATGCTTCACTATTTGATACAATCTCCATCCCTGACGCACATGCTGGACTGCACCCAGTAGTCAAGGTGTGCCAAAAGCGCTGACATCTCAAAAAAGTTCCCCTTGGAAAACGATCAACCGTGCTCTGTGTACACATGCATGCAAACACAAACATACACACACATATACAGGATGCATCATGCATACCCCCATTACACTGTAGGCACCAGTCTTCGGTATATTGTGATTGTTCTTTATGGAAAATAGGGGGCGTAACAAGTGTGTGTGTGTATGAGCACCAACTCTCTTAAGAGTACTTAGGCTAATGAGTTTTCTCTTTAGTGGAGGAACTTGGTCGCGATGGCAGAACAACTGTATTGATCAGACTATCTGCACAATCATGCGCTCACCTATGCGCACTACATACAGTATTAGGGCACCTGATATACACTTGATATACACATGCCTTCATGGGTATGTGTGTTAGGTTCATGAGCAACTTGTATCCCATATGTTCAATATACTGGTAACACAGCGGTTACTCAACTATTTTGACCATTTGTTTCTTTGTGAAACTCTCACACCTTCATTTATAGTCATTTGTAATCTGTCCCTTCTCATATTAGTCCTTCGCCTAGCCATCTTTACTCATCTATTCGCTATAGATTTTTTTCATTCTGCTTGACCTTTCCACTTTAATAGTACAGTCTTGGTTTGGCTGCTTGTGTGGCAACGGTTTCATTTACTTCCCTCTCAGGAAATCGATATGCTTACGTGAGTTGGCATGCCAGCATGTTACCTGTAAGTGACTGCTTGTGTTTGCTTTGGCATGGTAGAAATAAAGCTGAAATCAAAAAGTTAGCCGTGCCTACTGAAATATGTTTCACTGTTTTGTGAATTCAACCTTTAACAAAGGGAAGGTCAGTTTGGGAAGAGAACAGAGAGAGACAAGGGAAATAAAGACACTGTTTGACTCCCATTACTTTAATGAGCTGTTGTTGACCTAACGCTGATTAAACACACAAATACACACACGTTCTGTTTTCTGTGACAAAGGTTATTAATTGTTTTTAAACGATACAGCTTAAAAATAGAGAATATTCTAGGGAGCCCCTCTTGGACCCTTAGTATAATTAGACATACATTTGACCCATTTTTTTCACCACGCCATTCTTAGTCATGTGATAGAACTAAACAACATAAATGTATTAGAAATATATTAGACATGTTTTAAACGTATTTACAGCATCTCAACACAGAGTTAAAAACATAACATTGACATCAAATCCATTACCTGTAATAAAACAAAATATCTCAGGCATATCAAGACAAAATGGCTGATATCAGCACAACAAACACACACATCAACATGTACTTTGTTTACCTATGAACATTATTTTATGTTAAGTCATGTTAATTAGAATTAATGAACTAACCCTGCTAAAGTGACTTTGAGAGATTTACTGCTCTGGAAAAAGTAAAAGAGCAAGGAAAAAAGAAAGAGCTGCTCTGGAGGTTTACAAGACTCTGATAGATTTAAAGGTAATGGCTAATGGCTGGAGTGTGTAGAGGTTTATGAGGTGGAAATGGAAGAATTTTACAATGGGGTGTTCAGTCAAGAGCTGGAAGGAAGAAACTTGTTTTGAACAACAGAGCAGTTTTTCTCTACATTTCATTGGTTAGAATGTGTGTGAGTGCTATCAAGCTAGGAGCTGTAAGCCTAACTGCCTGTGCTGCTGTTAGCTGTGGTACTTCTGGTCACTCACTTATGTGAAACGTATGGCATCTTGCCATAATCACCACAGCCTGTCTCATCCTTTGATTTATAATAAATTGCTGGGACATGTTCCAGTGCTGCTTCATCACTTCTGAGAGGCCTTTTAATATTTTCTCTTTCCTTGTCGTATATCCACTAAAGGAATGTCAGCCATGTGCCAAACCAGCCTGCAGACTCTTTAACAGAGATGTTTTACTTCCTTTGTTCTCTTTCATTCATCAGGTCACTGGAAATGTGATTATTTGGTTTTCAGTCTTGCAGAGAACTGAAGTAGAAATACAGAGATATGGTGTTGGGAGGGGATGGATTTGTACAGAATATAAAAGATGAAGATTCTATAATGATGATATTTTAACCTGTGTTTAAGTTTGAAAAAATGATATAAATAGATTTGACCTATCATTGCAGTTATTACTCTACCACTGAGGGCAGAACATTATGATAATGGCTTGACTGATAATGATTTGTATTTGGACTGTCCTTGTTTCGGTTGAAAACTGATGGCTCAGCAGTTTTAATCATGACTTCATTGTAGTTAAAAAATATATATTGAGTATCGGGGTGCATGTATTCCTCTCTCTCTCTCTCTCTCTCTCTCTCTCTCTCTCTCTCTCTGTCTTTCTCTCTCTCTTCCCTTTTCTCTCTCTATTTCTCTCTGTCTTTTATCCATTTTTTGCTACACAGTAAGGCTCAGCAAGTATTTTTCCTGCTTAAAAGGTTATTTGGCTATGCTCAGTTATGTGTGTGTGTGTGTGTGTGTGTGTGTGTGTGTGTGTGTGTGTGTGTGTGTGTGTGTGTGTGTGTGTGTGTGTGTGTGTGTGTGTGTGGGTGTGGGTGTGGGTGTGGGTGTGTGGGTGTGGGTGTGTGTGTGTGAATGAATGATAGGGCTAAGTGAGGGTAAATGGCTAAGCGGTCAGCAGAGGACCCATTTGTGTCAAGCACACACACTCAGAGACGCTTCCATCATCTACCCTCATCGTAATTGCCCTTCAAAAGATAGTTATGCTAATGGAGGATGCAGGGTGTGTGTGTGTGTGTGTGTGTGTGTGTGTGTGTGTGTGTGTGTGTGTGTGTGTGTGTGTGTGTGTGTGTGTGTGTGTGTGTGTGTGTGTGTGTGTGTGTGTGTGTGTGTGTGTGTGTGTGTGTGTGTGTGTGTGCGTGGGGTTGTTTGTTTGCACACCATTTAGAGTCTGTAGGGGTCTGAAGACATCATAACTCTCACATCTGATGATAGTGTAGTCACCCTTAAGTTATGAGTCAACCTCAAAAGAAATAATTACTGGCATCCTGACCTCGTGTTTCGTACAAACATTAATTGTTTAAGGTTGTTAAATAGCAGCATGGATTCACTCTGTTAGGAAAGATGAAACAAAGACAGACATGTAGAGACTGTTGCTTCTGTCAGCGGATTGGACATCACGTGTCCTGATTGTGGCAAGCTTTATAAACAGTAATTCAACTTTAGTGAGTGTGAAGGAGTGTCCTTGTTGTCCTTGTCTTAGCCTCCTTCCATCCTTGCCCCTCTGATAGCCAGAAGATGAGAGAGAGAGGAGAAATTTAATACACAACCCTCTCTATCCTCCCTATGCCATCCCCCTCTCCCCACTCTGCTGTCACCGTCTGTGTTCTGTTTTTTTCTGATTCTCATTTAGTTTTAGGTACTCTATGTGTGTGAGTGTGTGAACTACTCACTGTATTTATATTACATGTGGATAAAAGAAGAAAAGTCGTTGATGTGCTGATGCTTTTCTTCTGATATATATCTGCAGAAAGATGAGAACAATGAGAATAAACTGATGAATTCACATAAACACACACTCACACCGGCCCTTGAAAATATGTTTTGCTAACTTAGCAAACTTTTGAAAGACTTGCAACGACACAGCTTAGTCTTCCTTTTGAAGACCTTTTGCCATTTGCAGCTAAATGCATTAACGTCACACTAATATGAGATACAGCATTTTATTTTGAATACAGAAAATATTCTGTCATAGCTTTAGTTGGATCAAAGCAGCATTACTCCAAAGCAAAGCACACTACGGGTTAAAATGCATTGATTTTAAGGCCATTTCAAAATGACCAACAGATCATCTTGCGATGGGAATGCACCACCTAGGACTAAAGTGGGGGGGCCATCATCTACAGACACAGACCCAGCGATGGCGACAATTTGACCTGTCCTTCGGGATTAATCAAGAACAGATTTTGTAATTTCTTAGCAAATACTCTGATTTCTGCAGTTTCAATTAGCTTATTTAAATCCTTATTTATTGATAACTTAAGGAATTAAGGGATCCTGCGTGTTGGTACACATTTCCAATTCACACAAGGCCATTAATGCTATTGATAAACATAAGGATGGTCAATATTTTGAACGGGTCAGTGAGCAGAATGTTACATAAAGTAATTGGGTAGGCTCAGAAATGTGTTTTTTCCATCTCTTTTTCTAAACAAATCCTCAAAACTTTATCCACCCACAGTTTCACTCACTACAGTTCCCAGTCACTGAAAAGTACACACTCTCAAAGAAACATGCGCAATATTTGACAAGGTTACATAAGCCTTTCAGCTGGATTCACCCTTTCAAAACATTTATGTTTGTGCAGACCTGCTATTGATTTAACTGTCAATTTCATCCCCATTCAGGGCTGGATCCCAATAAACATTTAGAAAAACTTTCCTGTTTGCAGCTGCCGGCTGAGTTCAATGTTTTTCTACTTTTTGTTACAACATAGCAAAGTCATGTTTGTCTAAAAGTCTGGTGAGTTGCTCTGTTGCTGTGACAGTAATTTCCTTTTAAAGATTTGTCTTAATGGCCTTTTTAGATCTTTCTACTGAAACCTTACCTTTAGAGAGCTGAGATCCAAACCCTTTTAGCTGCTACAAAGTTTTTTTCTGTAATATCGAACCATTCAGGATGTTTACCAGATTTGGCTCCTGGCAGGAAACAGCAGAGTAGGGTGTTTATGATTTGATGGAAATACATTAAGAGCACTGGCGTGAGTGATGCAAACCCAATTTCACTCACCTACACTATTTAAAAACACAGCATGCATCTTAAAGAAGCATTGATGCAGCTGTGTGCCAGGAAAAAGGCATTAAAGTACAAAAGCTTTAATGACGTTTGGTCTGCTTTAGGTTTGATCTGACACATTGTCATTATACCATACATAAGTGTTACTACCCCTCTCACTGTTATGTGAATGTTTGTGTGAGTGTGTTGGACATTTTTAATGGCTTGTGATCTTTCATTATCCTCCCACTGTTTGTCTGGGCTCTGGAGCAGAATTTAAATGAGGGACAATAGCAAAGAGACGGAGAGAATAGCTAGAGGGGAGCAGCGTTCGTGAATACAGGGTTACTACCCAAATGTCTTACCTTGCAGTGCCCTCTGCAGGTGTAAAAGTTAATTGTGCAAATTAGTGTAAGGGAAGGTCAGATATTTCAGGCTCGGTGTATGCTTGTTTAATGTTGTGTCACGCTTGATGCTGTGAACAAGTAGCGGGGAACTTTAAAAAAAATGTATCCCATCCAGTTTCTGAGAAAAAAGGTGGAGCTAGCCAATGTTTTTAATCAATGATTAAATACATTTTTTCAACTAAAAGACCATTAAGGATGTTATGCTTGGCTAATCTTATGTAACATAGATCTACATGAAACATGTTTAATCATTAGTAGGTTTAAATCTTAAATATATAGAAAGGACTCAAACATTCACACCTTCAAATATTCCCATTCACCACCTAAAGTAGTTTTATATTCAACTGATCGTGTAATTGTATCCAAACACAGGCACATGCCCATTTAGAGAACTACAGTGTATGACCAACACCTAAATCTCTAAATATAACTAATCCTTGTCAGTGTATATGTGTTCATGTACAAAGAAATAATTCATTACATCTTGTTTTCTCAAAAGAGAGAAAACCTCTCTGATCCCTCCGTCTCACATGAACACTTTTCATTAGCAGCTCTCTGTAGTTTCTTCTGAAAGGACTCCGTCTCAGTAGAATAAATCTGTTTTTGTCCCACAACGCTGTATTAAAAATATCCTTAAAAGATAATGATCTATGCAAATGATTCTCTTCTTTCACGTATTTAATTGGAAACACACTAGCCAATTTTGAGCACCATTTGTCAATGACCTCCTGTGTCTCTTCTTCACTGCACGCATTTACACACACACACACACACTCACACACACACACACACACACACACACACACACACACACACACACACACACACACACACACACACACACACACACACACACACACACACACACACGCACACATACACACTCTCTCGACATTTTAATCAGTTTTGAGAGGAATAATTGCCCAGGTAGACGTCTAAATATGGAGGTATTTCAATTACACTGTGTCTGGCTTCAGGCAAAATATGCCTCACAGAGACTAATCAACTAAGATTGATTATCCTAATATTATAATACAGTCTTAGTGCGTGTGTGTGTATGTGTGTATGTGATGTTGTCAACATTTGCCGTATATCAGTATTGACTATAAGGTGGTGCAGGACCATCATTAACTTAAGATCAGATCGTCTCCTTGTTTGCACCGGCAGTGAAAAAAATCTTCTTAAATAATTCCATCTGTGATTGTCTGCCCTGGAAGAACACGACCGCCCTAACGAGACATTTTGAGGTGACGACGAGTGGAAGTCAAGGGGGAAAAACAGTTGCCCGAGGAAACTTTTTGGAAGCTGTTATGTACACTCACCACTGGCCTGCTAATTATATCACACACGCTGTGAACTTTCAAAGCAAATGGAGCAACATGACCGCTCAGTTGGACACCGCTTCAAAGTGCTTATCTCTGATTAGCATTGAAGGGACAGCTGTCATGTGAAGAGCTTGATGTGTGAGCATGTCAACAGTTGCAGATGTTCTAAACTTGTATTTCAAAAAAAGCTGTGAAGAGAAATGCGTAGAGGCAAAATTTGGTTGAATTATAGTTATGCTAACGGCGTGGTCATAGGCGATCTGTCAGTGGATACTGGACGGATTGCCATGAAATATTGTGATCCCCAGAGACTGTCTCCTGACAAACGCATGACTTTCACTCTGCCACTGTGAGGTTAACATGTGTTGTTTTAGTCTCCACAGTTATTGGATGAATTGGTCTGAAATGTTATGTTCCCTTCAGAATGAGTTGTAGACACTTTGGGGATTCCTTGACTTTGTATGTCGTGTCATCATTAGGTTGAAGTGTATGACTAATTACCTGGCAAACTGATGACACTTACATCAGTCTCCGCTACACTGTGTTTAATGCTAATGAGCCAAAGCACATTGGCATGCACACATTAGCATTTAGCTCGGATCGCTGCTGCGCCTAAGTACAGTTTCACAGAGCTGTTAGTGTGGCTGTAGACTCTATTTAGAGATTACGTAATTGTTATCTCAAAGCAACAACTGTATTATCGCAGATTTTAGATACATGCTGACATACTGTACTGTATAGGCATTTAAATGTTGTTGCATTGGTTAAATGTTATGTAAATTTAGTCCACAGGAGTTTTACAGTAGACGTCTAGACACCGAATCGTTGCATGCAGGGTTAAAACAGGACAGCAATAAAAGTTTATGTTACCATTATTAGAAGCAACCGCAACAACAGTACCAAGGTCAAAGGTCAGTGCCTTACAGTATTTCTGGAATCACAGACACGTCATGTCTGAGTTAAAGTTAAAGGGGACTTTTTTTTGGGTTTGTTTGCTATGAATTGATCTTGTATTTCCTCTCTGAATATGACATGAGTTATGCTTTATGTAAGAGATGATGACAGATAGGTGTGACCAGCCTTAAACTCTCACACTTTCATCCTTGATTTGACTCTCAGACTGCGTACGAATTGACTGGCCTCAATATGTCACTGAATTTAGGATTTTTTGTATCCTGTAATTCATTGTGTTCTTAATATGCATGCAAACTGGGGTAATGTAATTATTTATGTATTATAAATCAATCTGGCCATTTGTGAAATAAATTACATTAAATTAACTTTTTTTTCATTAAATCTTTTTAGTAATCTAGTTTATGTGATCATAAATAGCCTTTTTTTAATAATGCCTAATGATTCAGTGCAATCAGAGGCCGGTAACATCTCCCTTATGATACTTCAGGCACTCTCTAGCCTCAGTTGCTCTCTCACCTAAATTGACATTGAATGATGGTTGTGCTCGAGGCATCCATGAGCATAGTTTCTGACTTGGAACATGAACTCATTGCTTGTTGTCATCTTGTTTACCAAAGAGCTTGAGTCTGCTCTGATTAAGTGTACTGTTATTCAGTCTCTCAAGGCTGCACTAATATGTGTGCTCCCCGAGGCTCAGCAGCTATACCGTAGTTGTAGTTCTCATTCTGACTGTGAGAATCATTAATCAAACCGCAGACAGATCAAGCCCTATGTATAAACCTCTCTCTCTCCCACAGCTTCCCTGTACTCTCCCCTCCATCATGCTGTTTTTTTTTTGTATCTCTTACATAAAGAGGACATGCCCACGGGCACCGATATACAGACCCATGCATGTGCATATCCAATATGAAAGCAAAATGAGGCACTAGGGAATGAATATTCCTCCTGTCTTCCCTGTCAGTTTCCCGTAGAGCATTAACTTTCAGTTTTGAGGACAGCGATTGGAATTGAAAATAGAGTTGAGAACGACAATGATGGAGCACTTTGACCTGAAGGATGGTCACTCTCGACGTTTGCTGAAATCTAGCCAATTCTCCTTTTAACACGAAATGATCTGACTTTTTCTCGACCAACATCCATTTAAATTAAGAGGACATAGTAAACATAAGCATGCTCATATAAGATCATATAAGTTAGGATAGGTAGGAGGTCAGGTGGTAAGATGACATAATTTCCCCCCAGAAGCTTAACCTATTCTGTTTCTAAACCCATACCATACTCTTTTTGTACTGTCTTTCATTGGAACCATGTTATTTTGTTCCTAAATATAACCAAAACTCAGCAAAAAGTTGTATTCTTTTAATTAATGTGATTTCTTTGGGAGGAAAATAGATGTGGTCCTGCTGTTTTGACTGCCAAGGAATGACAAAACATGACACTTACATGTGTTATTCTGGAGGGGAGTTACACAAATCTCTCTTTTTATTTTTTTGAGAATCTTTGCAAATGTGATACCTCAGCTGAGAAAATCTGCTCTCTTTATCCTGCATTTTAAATCTCTGTACCTCCCTGCAATAAACTCATTAGAATAATTTGTATGTAAGGTAGGGTTTCCTGTGGGATTAAAAAGTGCAATCTGCTGCCCACCATGACCTAATGACTGAATCTAACCATGAAAACATTCATTTTCAATTCAAAATGATTTTACTTAATTACAGTGATGTCAAATTGGTTTCCAGCTGCAATTGGTTGAAAGGTTATAAGTTATAAATAGTTCATACAGGTGACCCCTCATGTATGTTGAATCGCAATGGAAACATCTACAAGACAACCAAAACGCATGACCATGCTTCCATCCAAAACATTTTTGGATTTTTGTTCCAAATCTTCAGAGATTCTGACAGTGGGAGGACGTCAGTGTGCCAGATGTGGCATCAATGTATCCCTACCCAACTGAACTAGGCCCCACTGCACTGGATTGCATATGTGGAATACATGTTATAGCCAGATTTTTCCTGCAGGCTGTGTGTTTCGGTGTGCATGTGTGTCTGCTTTACTCTCTAGGGACATTGCCACATCTGTGAGTTTGTCCACAGTAGCCGCTGGGTCAGACGCTTTGCCTCTCCATCATCACGGTCTCCCTCATGTTAGTCAGTCTTTGCTTCTTCTTCTTGTCTGCTTCTCTTAATTTGGATCCTAATTTTGCCCTGGCGACATCTTTCCATTCAATTGTTTTTGGATACCGTCCTTGCTAAACCCCTGTTTGCTGTAATTCCCCCCTTCTACCTTGCCCCTCCTTTCCCCGTTTCTCTTCCTACCTCCCTACTCATTCTTCTCATTTGTCTTTTGGATGTCCACCCTCTCTGTTACCCCTCCCGACCCACAAGTGGTATTTTTCAATCCTTTTCCATCCATCTTCTTTTCCCTCTTCCCTCCCCTGTACCCAGTCCCATCACTGACCCAATTAAACATGGGGAGGGACACAGCAGGAGGAGAGTGACGGAGGTAAGGCAGAAAAAAGAGAGAGAGAGGGAGGACAGGCAGAGGGTGAGAGAGTTTGATAGTCAGTGGCTGGAAAAGCAGAGACAGTCAGAAAACAATTACCACCAACCTGCCAGGACACACACAGTGAATTGTCCGAACTTGAAACACCTGGAAGTAACACAGCCTGTGACAGCCTCGGAGGCGGCAGGGGTGGAACAGCAAGTCGACAGTCCTGCTGCCACGCACTTACTGTTCTCGATGAAGAAACGAGGAGAATAACAATCTACCTTCAGTGAAGAAAGCGGGCGGGGAGCCGTGCCGTGCCTGAGATAGGATGGAGGAGTACCGGCATATAGAGGGAGACTGAGAGGACAGACTGAAGAGACGAAGAAGGTGCATTCCTGGTTGGAGCTGAGGGGGGGGAAGTGGTTGCCCCGTGGCAAGAGAAAGATTTTTTGGTGCCAGAAACACAAAAAGAGGAAGGGGGAAAGGATGCATCTGTTCTTCCAAGAACAGTGGGAGGTGGAGGGGCTGCAGACTGTGGGCATCCTCCTGGTGGTCTGCAGCTCCCTCAAACTAATGCACTTTCTGGGGATTATCGACCTTTCCACAGAAGGTAAGGGAAACGGTTAGCAAATAAGAAGGCAAAATTACAAATTTGGGAGGAAAAGAAAACACACAGCTGTAAAGGGTGTGTCTACATATGCTTTTGTTTAAATGTTAAACTAGAATAGTTTGGCCTAATTTATTCACGTTATACCTTTTGTGTGAGTGTGGGTTTGTGTGGGTGTGGGTGTGTGTATGTACTAAAGAACATGCTGTGTCTCTTTCTAACTTACTTATCTTAGCATACAGTATGTGTCTAAGGAGGGAGCTTTTCAAAGTCTGAAAGGTAACCTTTGTGATGTCCTCAGTGTCAAACCCGGAATGGTGTGAGATAGGAGGCATATGAGGGGGGTAAATATCTCTGCCCTTAATGCAACGTTTTTTTTGGCATGCTTTTATTTTTGGGCTCTTTTGAGTCCCCTCATGTATCAAAGTGATTGACTAAGTAGATGCAGAGCAGCTGGGAGAGGAGATAGGTTGGAAAAGTGGGAGGAGATAAACATAAGGGAACAGGTCCCAGACCTCATTGAAAACCAGTAAACACAGACACATAGACAAAAAAAACAACCAACAGGAAGTCCATCAGTTCTAAATATTCCAGGAGGACTTAGAGTTTAATGCTGAAGGGTTCATTGTTTGATCAACAGTACAATATCACTGTAATCATCTGCCTTCACTTTAGTTCATAGTAATTTCACTGTCACTATGAAACAGAGCTCCTTTAAAAAACACTGGACGTTGCAAAGAAAATGTTTTACCATCAAGCTACAAATAGATATGTTTTTCTTATTTCCTGAAGAGTTGTGATGGTTTGTCGGTGTTCCCTGCCAGAAACTATTGAACTCTAATTGCACTACAGGGCGCGCTGGGGAAGCATTTCTTAATGCTGCACAACAGCTGTAAAATATGGCAAGTTGCTTTTTGCCCTGCCTCGTGAACAATATGCAGTTTTTATTTCTCTGCTACTCTTGTAAAAATGAAAGCATTTCCTTTCTCATTGTCAGTGCCAGTCAAACAAAACAATTTTGACTTCAAAGGATTCAAATAAATGAATCACATGTTACATGTTCCTACTACTTTATTAATGAGCTCAGTAACCTACTTGATTTCTCCCTGAACTCCTAGTTGATACTATGCTTTAAAACAGTTGTGAAATAGAATAAATACAGCTTGTGTTTTCTCAGATAGATGCTAGTAGATGTTTACGAATATGTGTTTGGGGCATGATTTATAATATATAGGGGGCCTTAGGGCGCTGTGCCTGTGCGCATTGAAATCAGGTTAATCCCTCTGAGATCAAACATATCTTTCTGAAGACAAACTTGGCCAAGACAGCTACAGCAGATTGACTCAAAAACACAAATCAAGGAATTTCACCAGCAAAAAAACAAAGCTACAGAGATAGAAACAGAGGAGATGGAGAGAGGGCTGTGAGACAAGGGGGGAGGAAAGGTGCGTCAGTCTTAAAACAAGAAACAGTGTTTCATGGAGAAGAAAGGAAGTAAAAATGATGAATACTTTTTTTCACTCTGCCGGCCTTCAGAGCAATCAATACAAATTAAATTTAGTTTACTCACACCCGGAGACGAGCTGCATCTGGAGCACAATAACAAACAGTGTAAAGAAGGTTGCTTTATTCTGCATCTGTTACATCTATATCTGTTAGTTATGCCTTAAGCTCTGGTTGCAAGCACATGTATTATTCAAGTAAACGTTGTATATATAGTTTTGTTTTGACTTGTTTTTGTTTGCTGCTCTATCCTTCTTAACTTTATCTTGGAAACTGGAAATGTTACTCTTTTTTTCTACTTCTATTTTACAGTCAGAGTTGCTGGTTACAATTCATATTTTCATTTTATTCCCATTTATTGAAATTGAATATGAGGCTAGCTATGTAATAAATGTACCTCCAAACTAGACATAGTTGAGACACTCTCACCCGGGTACACAGCTCTTGAGCTTTAAGTCGTATCACATGATTTTTCACCTGCTGTGATTGTAGAATACAGTACGCCATTTTGGTTGTATATTTTATATAGCTGACACAATTATCAAAAGTGTCTTACTTTTAATTCAATCAACAATGCATATACAAACACAAAATACAAAGAATCCTGCAAGGAACATTAGCTTTAAATGACCATTTTAAGGGCCAGCCTACATACAGAAACGATTTTTATTGGTCGGAACAAAAGGTGGGTTTACGGTCTGCAGCAGAAGATGTGATTTTTTTGCTGTCCTGATATTATTGTGGAGCTTGTTCCACAATTTAAAGCCTGTGGAGCAAAGGACCTTGTTTTTCAGGGGTACATTTTCAACTTTCTTTTGTTCTAACTACTTGGATTTCTTATCTATGTTCATTTAAGAGTGAATTGTTGTTGAGGTTGGAAACAGCAATTGGAAAAACCCTATCGTCTGTCGTTCATTTCTGTTTAGTAAAAACAGTACAGTATTTGCTACCTCATCCATTGATCAGAAATACAATGTGGTATCCATCTTTCCATCAGACATAATTAAAGATTTACTTTATTTTAAAGATTTACCCCGATTCATTTCTGAACCTTTGGCAGATGGTCAGGCAATATGATTTCTGTTTTATGGACAGCTGTTGGGTCCATGTTGAAAGAAATCATGTATTAACACTCAAAGAGACCCCGAGGCAGAGGGCTGAGCCAGTGCTTGGCGGCTGGATGTATTTATCTGGTATCCATTGGACAGTGTGTTCTGCAGTTTTGACTCCAAGTGAGTCAAGAGCTACAGGTCAGGAGGGCCACAGTCCCTGAGGCTCCCTGGTGCAAAAACAACAGGGTAACGCAACACAGAGTCGGTGAAGATCTATTGTTTTTCACCCCGTCAGGGCCTTCATCTCTCACATCCCTGGGGTTCTTCTAAATAGGGTGAGAGGACTGTTATCATGGAGACAAGAGTTAGTACTTGGGTTTTTATTTGCAATTGTGTTTTACTTCCTCCGTTAAACATGCCTAAATAGGGTTGCTTTGAGGTGAAATGCTCAGTGGTGATAGACGTGATTGGCTCTGGTTGAGGCTTTGTGCAGTACATCTGTCTGGTTCTACTATCAAGTGAAATAAAGTCTTCAAGTCCATTGTAGAATCAAACAGTTTCGACTCTTGCCTGGGTTTTTTCTTCGTCACAGTTTTCTGAATGTAACGTTGACATATGAGAGCCAGTCTAATAAGGGAAACTGTGTGTTCCCAGGGGTCGGCTGTGCTGCTGTTGTGTGATAATATCTCTGTTTGAAGAGGTACTCATGGTCTCCCATCGCTGATCCAGGTCAGCAGGCAATTACCCATTTGACTAAACGGCATGAATCAGTCTGTTGTTGCATCTGTCCATCGCATGGAGTGTTTATTTGTTTTTTTCAGGCATGTGTGTGTGTGTGAAAAAAGACTTTGATTTACAAAATTGCGTGTGGTGCATGTGTCTAACCTTTGTGCTATGGTTGGTGATTACAGGTAATCCTTCCACCAGCCAAAGCAAAAAAACCATAAAGCAGCGATTCCTCAAGCTGCTGCCATGCTGCAAGCCCACGGCTGCCCCTTCTATCAGTCAAAGCAAGTGCTCCTTCACTCTCTATACATCTCCACTTTCTTCCATGTGACCGGACTCTCTAGTCAATACACAAGACTCATATAGACGCTTCTGTAAATACAGTTGTGTACACACAGCCACGGAAACAGTCAGAGCACACACTGTCTGACATGGTTGCTGCTAATGGGTCAGACCTCTTTTGGCTTTTTGGAGATTTGAAGTGTGTGTTCCCTTGGGCAATGTGTGTGTGTGAGGTGTGTATGTTTGTGTGTAGTAACTGACAGTTATTTTTAAAACCAGATGGATTGAGATATATCTGTGAATGGATGTGTCTCCACGCCTTTTAAAACGCCTCTTTTGTTCCTCTAAATCCTCTTCTCTCACTTTCTCTCACAAGCACAATAAGTAACCTTAAAATGTCTTTAAACTACTTTACCTATGTTATGTGTTTTGTTCAATTGTGTGCATTCATTTTCACATATGTTTTCAACATTTTCAAACCCAGAAGTTAACCCAATTCTTAACAGGGTAACAATTTCATATTGTCACATGTAATGCAACCTTTAAGCATGCATATGGACTTTCTATTGCTTCAAGACACATTTTTCAATGCACTTCTTCTGTTTTTACTGACTATTTTAACTATTTAATTTAGGGCCACATGTAGATATTAGATGCTGATCTAACCATGCCAGTTTCTTTTGGACAGTTAAGAGATCTCTGTCAGTAATTTGGCACCTCGTCATAACCTCCCTAACGTCTGAATCTTAAGTCATTCAGAGAAACAATCACAAGAAACACTGAAACAGTTTTAACCAAGAGAAGCTGTCTGACAAGGCCACGTTATTGTTGTTTCGATTAAGGGACCACTAGTAAAATAGAAATAACATATTTTGCATTTGCACTTCAGTTTTCAGCAATGAGATTTAGACTCATTACTGTTTGTCCTGGAACAGTGATGTGTCGAAAACGCTTGAGGTAGTAATCTCACAATTGCCTTAACCCTTTGTTTGTTTGTCAGTGACGTATTACAATAACAACTTGCACTGTTGTTAATAAAGGATGTTGGTTTGCTCTTTGTATGAGACTTAGATGACAAACTCAATTTCAGTTTGATGACTCCCTTGAAATGTGTTTGCCGGGTCGTGGCTGCCCTGGACGTTGTTGTGGGTGAAGTGATGATAACTAACTCTGGTCTCTCCCTCCCACAGACAGCGTGGAAGATGATTTTGAGTTATCCACTGTGTGTCATCGCCCTGAAAGCATGGACAAGCTGCAGGAGCAGACTAAGTTCACCAAGAAAGAGCTGCAAGTCCTATACAGGGGATTCAAAAATGTAGGTCTGCCTGGAAAACAGAGTGATAAAACAGGATAAAATATAAATCAAACTTTTAAAAAATCTGCTTTTACTTATTGATAGCAGTATAAGCCTTGCCAGAACTAAAGCTACCATAAAATCCTTATTTGCTCGGAGAGAATTAATGAGTTTCTTTATTCACATTTCTTTCCCAGGAGTGTCCATGTGGTGTGGTGAATGAGGAGAACTTTAAGACCATTTATTCCCAGTTCTTTCCACAGGGAGGTGAGTTGTCAAACTCTATCGCTTAACCTGAAGAGCTCCAACTGTGTCTATAATACTTTAATTTACACCATTCTCTCCATTTCATAGACTTCAGGTAAATGTGCAAATAACACACATTATTTGATTCTGCAATGTACACAAGGAGTTTCTCATTTTCATGATAAAATGAACATAATTACCTCAGTATAAATGTACTCTGCTGAACCATAGTCCATGCACTGCTAGGAAGCAAGGCAATTTTTCATTTCATGATATTTTGGTTGATGAAATGTTAACGCCTCCAGTTGTATTTCAAATTATTCTTATATCTTGGCTAAATTTAGCTGGCTGCTAATCCTGTTGAAAGACTTTGCTTCATGTTTCGAGGGCACGCAGGTTACTGTAAGTCTCTACCTTTGCAGATTCAAGTATGTATGCACATTTCCTGTTTGAAGCTTTCGACACTAACAAGAACGGCTCTGTTAGTTTCGAGGTGAGCTCTATTTTTATATCGGCTTCCTTTTTAGAAATAACAACAAATGTGTGCTCCGGTGAAATTTGCCACCACGGCTTTGTCCTCACAAATACGTTTCCCTTTTAAAATGCCTGCCTACAGAGAGTAATCCTGTGATGAACATTTGACTTTATTTTCTGTGTCATGATTTAAGTAATGCCTAAACAAAACAGTAAATTGTTTGCAATCTTTCCAGGACTTTGTATTTGGCTTGTCTATTATCCTGAGAGGGACCATTAATGACCGGTTAAACTGGGCGTTCAACCTCTATGACCTGAACAAAGATGGCTGCATCACCAAAGAGGTAAAGGCAGTGGCTGTTTGTGGAGGTTTAAGGTGGGGTTGGAAGAGTAGGAGAGGGACATACTAATGACTAGGTCATGTCCTTGATGTTCTGGGAGATGTGGAGGTACAATATTACATTTCATTTTTAGTGGGAATTGTCGGTTTGGATTTTGATCCCTGAATACATCAGCTTGTCTATTTGTAATGTATAACTCTGCCCCAGTATGACAAGCATTCCCTTGGTATTTGTTGCTATAAATAACCATTATATAAGCAGGTACATTTGTCACAGATGTCATATTTAACCATATTAAACCACTGCATTCAAATCAAATGAACGTTGTGTAATATACTTAATGCAAGTTAATCGTTTTCTAATCAAACAAGACAAACTAAAATATAAACTGTCCGACTCATGACCTCTATACTTCTAAAATAAAATAACCTGACCACATCAAACTGATGCTCACTAACTATTTCTACATCCTCAATCATATTTTGTCTCTTTTGTCCTGTCCTTGTACTTTCTAGGAGATGTTGGACATCATGAAGTCCATTTATGACATGATGGGGAAGTACACATACCCCTCTATGCAGGACGATATTCCACGAGAACATGTGGAGAGCTTCTTCCAGGTATATATCTATTCCTGATAGATAATATGCTGATTGTAAACTAATTTCTCCTGCTGTATCTGTCCAGAATGTATATGTCTAATTATTTGATATTTCTTTTGACTTTTTGGTTGTTTTCACTATTCCTCACTTTTGTTATTTTTGTTACTATTATTTATTTTCTTAGTTACTTGTGCTTATATTGTGTTATTTATGTTGAGGGCCCCCTTGAAAACCAGATGGTACATCTCAAAGGGGTTATTCCTAAAATCAACACAATTATCGAATGAATGTTTTTCAGGAAATAAATGTTTTCCTGCTATATTTCTCTTTCAGAAAATGGACCGGAATAAAGACGGTGTGGTCACCATAGAAGAGTTCATAGAGTCATGCAAAAAGGTGGGGCGGAAAAGTGGATTTTCAAATCCTCAAGGAACAGTATAACATATGCTTTGTGCCAAGAGTTAAATGAGAATATTGACTTTTTCATGTATGTACTGTACATAAAATGTGTACCTAAAGCTATCAGCAAATGAGTTTAGTTTAGCATAACGACTTTCATAAGAAGGATTTCGAATGCTTGTGCTAAGAAACATTAAACATGAAAATGACATAACATGTTGATTAGTGAGCTTGAGAGGTGCCAACTGGTTGACTGTACCTTACAATCCTCACTAACCTTATTATGAATCATTTAGGTCACACATAATGAAAAAAATAACACCTGTTCCAAACCTTGTCTCTGTCTAGGATGAGAACATAATGCAGTCCATGCAGCTGTTTGACAACGTCATCTAAGAACCTGGATCAGAGTCCCTGGCACCAGGGAGGGGGTGTGTGTGTGTGTGTGTGTGTGTGTATGTGTGTGTGTGTGTGTGTGTGTGTGTGTGTGAGGAATTAGGATTAAAAAGAGACAAAGAGAATGTGTGAGTATGTGTGGCCATTTTCTGACTTGCAAGCTTGTGCTTGTGTGTCTGTTCAGAGCTGTGAGTCCTGAGATCACCAAGAGACTGTCTCCCTCTTCCTGGAACCAAGGGGCATTTGTCCCAGCAACTATGGAGTTTCCCTGACTCCCTTCATCATGCAGAACCTTAGTTTTACCCTAGAGGCACAGATTAAGAAGGACAGCAGCGGGATCACACTGGCACAAGCAAGACCCCACACTGGTTTTGTTTGAAATGTTATTTATTACTATTACTGATGGAGGATCTATCGCAGCCTGTGCTGGCTGAACTCAGACGGAGCAAGTTGCCTCCAAACCTTGATTTTTTTTCTGTGGCTGAGATTTGGATTTGTGAATCATATCTTGCCTCTGTGCATGTAGGTAAAGTCTCCCCGGAGCCGCTAGACTCCACCGGCCATGAATATAGAAATGAATCCGCCGCCATCTTGTGGACGAGAGCGAGAAAGACACTTCCTGAGGAAACAACTGATGAATTGGATATCCAGTTATTTTTCGTTTTACAGATGGAGGTTCAATTGTGTTGTTTTCCACGAGGAACTGATTACAATATCGCATGATGATGTCACTAATATCCAATTATCTATTTACAGAGATACTCCAAAGTCTGCTTGTCTGTCTGCTGTTCTTAGTCATTCACAGGTGCCTCACCCTTTGTGTACATGTGTGTGCATGTGTACCAGAAAGAGATGTCACCCATTTTTCTTGTGTGAAGGAACAACACCCACCCCCATTCATGGGATTCTAGTAGAATAATTCCAGAGCCTTCCAAACTATTACAGTCCTAGCTGTAGGTGTCTATTGACTGTTGTACATTTTCTAGCATTCCCGTTGGTGTGATATTAGGCAGTACAATGTGGGGATTGCACTATACTCAACAAGATGTTTTTTATCATCCCAGCCTCCTTTGACAAAGGAAAGGCATAACAGAGTCATACAAGCCTTTCTTTACATCAAAGGGGAATTATTAGATTGCAGATTGTACTTGTGAACCTCTTGTAATCAGAATTGTTATGTGGCTGTAGCAGGTTCTATCCCTTAAAACATATTCAAAACCCCTGTTGCTTTAATTAGGCTCATTCAATTTCAAAGAGGCATAGTATGTGTGTGTTTGCTGTTAGTGAGAGACATGATTTAAAAACATAACTTCACCTCATTCTCTATTCTCCCCCGTTCTATAACACCAAAGAAAAAGGATAAATTAAAGAGGTTTATAAAACCACTCTCAACAAAGACAAATGGCGTCCCAGTGGTAGAAGAGAGAGGTGAAGCACCCAGTTTTATTTCACTCCTAAGTATGACAAGGGGCAAGTAGAGATAAAGGGATGTCATTTGGTAAATTTGCCATGTGGTTTTCCTGCTCATTGACCAAAATCAAGTGTAGTTGAGTGTTGCAGAGTCACACGTTATTAGAAAGGCTTATGAATAATTTGCAACCACCAGTAATACTGTCTATCTATCAGCGTGTAAGAAAGAGGTCCTCATGCGTTCAATTTATTGGCTATTTCCTTTAAATGCAGAGACTGACATGGAGTAGCAATAATGTCCACCCCGTATCAGCACTTTTCCACCTATCGAACCTTGCAATCTTCTCAGACAACAGTTAATGGGAGCACTATAGCCCTGATGACAATATGCACTTCCAACCCTGCAATTTTCTTTGATTCTGTTCTGCATTTTTTATTTTATTTTTTGTTGACTGGGGTTAAAGTGGTTTGGCTCTGTTCCTTGCCAATAGTTTTTAAATGTTTTTCCTGACCACAAGTAAAACCAGTCTATACCCGCATGTACTGTGTCTAGAACAATGAGAACCTACTAACCTGTTGTACTGACTGTCTAGTTAGCTAGCCTCAACCGGTTGCATAAAGTATCCAAAATGTGTATATTTTGTACAGAAACAATAAAAATCAGTTACTATGCAAATTAGATTTGAGTTTGGATTTTATTCAAATAGGACAGTGCATTTATGCTTATGTTTTGACATACGGTACAAAGCGCCAATCAAAATCTACATAGGTAACACCTCATATCATAAATGTCAGGAATAAATGGTTCATAACTTAAATATACAAATGTACACATATAATCCCAACAGCCACATCTGATTTAACTAATAGGCAGTTTATGACCAGACACAAGGCAACAGGTGAGCAACCACTCAATAACCATGTTCAGTCACAAGCATTCTGTTAAAACTGTGAACTTGAACAAATACATATCCTTCGTGGAAATCTTGTTGTCATTAAAGCTGGCGAGAAACTAAACATCTGTTTGCTTTTGCATCTCTTTGTTTTGATCCTCACAAAACAAATCACATCAAGTCTTCCTCGTCTTCGTGGTTCATTCAATAATCAATGATGGCCTTCATGTATTCTCGTGAGTTGTTTTCAATAACATCCTGCTTTTAAAACAGTGTTATGAAACATTGGTCACCACAGGAGAGCTGCATAAGCATATGAATAATAGTCCAGTGTTAAATACATCGATTTTTATGCTTCCATTTTTCTTGGTGAAGGCTTCGTTTACAAGGACCTGCTCTTAGTGGCTTGAGGTGTGGCTATTAGGGATTAGATTTTTTCCGAAACTGTTTACTTGGGCATCTTGCGGAGCTCTGCCAGGACCCAAATGGCTAGTGAGAGAAGAGCCACAGAGCCAGACTGGTGAGTTGCTGCCAGTGGAGTGGGGACATAGAGTAACAGGGTGCTGATACCGAGCGCGACCTGAGGAGCACAAACACACAGAGTTCAGTTACACTGAGGAATAATAGACAATTAAAATAGAGGTAACATGAATCTGGACTGCCTGACAGCTTACCTGTGCATAGGCCATTGCTGTGAGAAGGTTGATGGCGATTTTAGCCCTTCTGGGCAGCAGCATCCTCCTTGAGAATAGATAAAGGCCGGTAATTGCCGTCATAGACGAGATTGCCTGGAAAAAACAATATAGAGGACAATCAACAACCTTCACCCACATGCCTCATAATGTTTTATTCACTTTGTTAAGACAATTCCATTTAGAAATAATATACCAAAATTCTGTGGTCGAACTGCACAGTTGTGGGATTTTCAAAAACGTTTTTGAGGATTGGAGAGAATGCCAGAACATCATCTGGGATCCATCGTTCTCCCATCTTAGGGAAGGAGTTATACACCAGCCCAGCATCCAAACCAGCAACAAAAGCACCTGCAATCGATCATTTGTAAAATGGTTCTGAATTAGTATCCATATGGAATCCATATACATCTATCCTAACATTCTGTTACATTAGAAACTTTAAATTACAACTTTAATTTTCCTGTATTTACTTAAATACTCTTTTACTGTGCCCCCATTGACTCCCTAAACATACTCTAAAGCAAATTGTATTGCACTAACATAGCTTACAGGCCAATCATACATAAATTAATATATTATGTGATGTTGCATTCACAAAAAACTAAAAAGTACCTGAAAGAGCTGTAAGGAAGACAAGTCCACCTGTACCCTTGGCAAACCTCCTAAGCTGCATGAGGCTTTTGGTTTCTGCCACCTGTGAGAGAGGTGCCGTCATGAATAAAAAATTGAATCATTTCCTCACACACACTGAGATTAAACATATTTGGTATTATCATAGGAGAACTGTATGCAGGAGATGGCCTCTGTACCTTGTGTACGGGCAGCAGCAGAGTGAGCCCTGTCCAGAGACTGGCGCTGTAAAGCAACAAGGCCGAACCAAGGTGAGCACTCAGACGATACTGGCTGACCCGCGGGATGTCATGAGACTCAGGCTTCTCCTCCAGACCGCTTTTTACCATGTACCACCCCAGAAGACCCTGAGAGGACATACAAACACACACAAGGACAGTGACTTATGTGTTTTTATATATAACATGATATCCTTACAATTTGATTACAAACTTTACAAAGCTAATCTTCAAAAATAAAAGTGTGCCAAAGTTGTGCTGAAATAGTAACATTAAAAAAGGGAGGTACAATAAGGATGAACTTTCTAAGACTGTCCTCCACCACCACAGTGGTATTGAATCCCACCTGGAAAAAGACAAATCCGCAAAGTCCAAGCACTTTTCCCTTCATGGAGCGAGTGAAGTATCCTTTCCTCCAGAAGTAAACGGTGGGGAGGATGTACGCAAGTCCAACCAGCCTCCCCCACATACGATGACCCCACTCCATGTAGAAGATAAACTTAAACTCTGGCAGTGTCATGTCATGGTTCATTCTGTGAAAATATAATAATGAATATAAAAAATGAAAGCAGCTTACAAACGTGTGTTTTTATTTTAAGAGATGGGGTGTCTTTAAAAAGTTTGTGATATGGTGAACAGAAAAGTTGGAGCCTTACATTTTGAATTCAGGAAACTGTTGGTACTTTGAAAACTCAGCCTCCCACTCGGCTTGCCCCTGAGGTGGTTTCATCTCTCTCACCAGATGCCAGTCAACCATGGAAAGTCCCGATTCTGTTAGCCTGATTAAACAAATGCACATACAGTAAGCACAATCTATCAACACCCCTTGAATATGAGAACGACAGTTATAAACAAACAAACAAACAAACAAACATCACTTTACCTTGTGACACCGCCCAAGACAATAGCCCCAACCACCAGCCCGCTGCAGCCGATCAACCAACGACCTACTATGCGATTTGTAGCCAGGCTAGGGACTGCTGCCGGGGCACAGGAGGCCCCAGCCTCCACAGTGATGGTGCTCTGACCTCTCTTCACAAGCCATTGTCGTAGCTGTGGACTCCTCTGATAACGTAAATGAAAAGGGGTAAAACAACTGTCACATTTACCTTGCTGGCAAATATATTGGTTAATTAACTGGATAAATTCTGCAAAACACATAAAAAGCTTCAACAAAATGTTGTTTTCACCCTTGGGCAAAAGGCTATATAAGCTTGGTTTAATAACACATGACCATGCCCTTACACAAAGTCAGTCCATTGAGGAAGAGTATTGACAATTTAGCTAAAAAACGTCCAACATCTTCTGATTAACCAGAATTTATACTCTTACCAAACGATGGGGACTGCAGAGTTTTGATTAGGATAATCCAAGAATCATGTGGGAATAATTCAGGTGTTTACATACATGTGACCAAGTCACACATGATGAACCTACATGACACTTAGCTTTAGCTCTCTAATCATACTTTTACTATGTCCAGGCGACCACTTGCAAATACGTGCAGGCTGTTTGGTTAAATGTCAATGGTGGATGAGGAAATGTAGTTATTGGACATTTGAATAATAATCATGTTATATTACTGCCGTTAAAACGAAAGTCATCATATTGGTTGTTTCATAAACGCGAACGTAAGGTCGGTCTGATAGGAGGTCGTTAACGTAATAACGGCTTTTAATTTGACTGATAACGTTAGATGCGGACATGACTGCTGCAGAGTACAACCAGCCAAGTAACGTAAGATACATTCACTTATTTTAATAAATGTTAAAAACAACACCAAAGTGAAACATAAAGGGGTTCGCTCTTGGGCTAGTCTTTCGAAAATGTCTTCAGTATTGCGTGATGATATAAGTGTAAATTGCTTGCAGTGCAGTCTGACCTTTTAATGCTTCTCTAGCTAGTTAGCTATCATCAGGAGCTAGTTATATACTCACACTGCTATGTTGAAATCCCTTTGTAGCATTTCTGCAGCCGCAGAACAAGGTTGTCCGTAGAGAAGAGAGTAACATATTTGAGCTTTATGTAATAACTGGTCCTGAAGTGATGTAGAAAAAGACAAAACGTAGGGTAAAGATGTAGTCGGCTGTTACACAACCATGTTGGTTTCGTTTGGTTTCCTAACTGTCCAGTTCAACTTTAACCTCATGACGTCACAGAAACATAGCGAAGGAAAACATTTTTTTGTATATGATGGACTTAAAACACAATACTTAAAAGACCTATCATAAATATGTATTTTGTATTATTTTTCTAAATTGTATTATCTCGAGACGGGACGAGATGGTTGGTGCATGTTTTGGGTCCTAGCGTATCCCGCATGGGCGGTCACGCTCTTCCCTCTAGGCCAGCAGTGATGCATAACCAGTAAAGCACCGCCCATCCGCCATACAGTGTGTTTTAAATTCAACTAACCAGGAAAAGATGATCCACTGGTGTGTGGATGTGTAATAAGAACGGTGTGGTCACTGAAGTTAATCAGTCACCCAAAGTACTGACTTCATATTGCTTCCAATTCACTGATGTGTTCGCATGAATCAAGAGAAAGTTGATCTGAAAGGTAGTTGTGGTGCAAGTTAAAACATTTAATTATTGTAGATTGGGCGTTTTTATCATCTCTTTCTGGTACTGTGTCTGTTTCATGTCTCACTATCAAGGCTGTGAGGATGGCTGAGAGTTTTTTGATGGAGGCTTGTGTTGACTCCGTGGAGTCTGCTATCAATGCTGAACGAGGAGGTTGGTCATGTGTCATTAACGCTGTTGTGCTTTTGGTATTAACCCCACCATAAAAAAGCAGTTAAGCAGACAGTTTAAACTCTTTTTCCGATACCTTGTCCTTATCAGTGAGTATTATTGTACATTCAGAGTGATTTCATTTATCAAAGGGCACGGATCATAAAGGTACTCATGGGTGCAGTCTGACCGTATGTTTCTCCTGACAGGTGCAGGTCGACTTGAAATGTGTTCTAGTCTTCTGGAGGGAGGGCTCACTCCCAGTCTAGGTGAGCTCAGTTCATTGCTGTAGGCCTACATGCACACAACCCTAAACTCTTTTGTATATTTAAGAACATTCAGTTGGAACAGCCTGCACATAAGGAACTGTACCAACAATCATTCCTTCTTCACAACATTAAGAACCTAGTATATCAGAAATAAAGGATGTGGACCATATTACAGTTCCATCAAGTGTGTTGTCTTATTTTGTTATTGAATGATTACACTTGGTATAAAAGCTGTACTTATCATAGTTGCTCAACAGGAGTGTGGTGAAGTTAGTTTTAAGCTGAATGTTCCAAAGTCTTACTCATTTTCACAAACTTTTGGCAGTCAGAGGACGGATAGTTTACATCTAAGACCTCTCTCTTCTAATCAAGAATTCTTGCAATGTCACTGTTAAATAAATTAACACAGAGAAAACAACCTAAAAACTCGCTTATGCCCCCATTTCTGGTTTTGCCACAGGTCTGCTGCAGGTAGTGAAGCAGTATGTAAAAATCCCAATCTACGTGATGATACGGCCTCGTGGGGGGGACTTCCTCTACTCAGACCAGGAAGTGGAGGTGATGAGAAAGGACATCGAGCTGATGAAGAGCCACAGGGCTGACGGACTAGTGCTGGGAGCCCTCACAGAGGATGGACGGGTGGACGCAGAGCTCTGTATGGAGTTACTGGGTACTGTCTGCATGTTTACTTGATCATGTCTATAAGGGCTATAGCAAGTATGTATGCTTTAAAAAGAGTGAAAATATTCAGAAAATGTAATGCTTTTATACTGCATCTTTTGATTGTATTTTGTTAGAAGTTTGTATTGTTTCATGTACTTTTCTGTTTGTCATTTTTTTGCTCACTAGCTGCTGCTCGACCTTTACCATGCACCTTCCACCGAGGTTAGATTTCTCTCCTTTAACTTAAACTGCTATATACTTAAAGCTCTTGAAATTCCATGCAGCTGCCAGCAACTACACTACAGAAAAGCATCAATGGATTAATAGCCATTTAGAGTGATTACAATGACGTGAAAGACTTCTGAACTCATGTTTTTAAACTGATATTGATCCTACTGCAGCGTTTGACATGGTTCACGACCCAGTGGTTGCTCTGGAGACTCTGATATCATTGGGGTTTGAGCGTCTGTTGACAAGCGGCTGTGAGAACTCTGCTTTGGAGGGACTCCCTCTCATCAAGCGACTTGTTGATCAGGTATGTATGCATGTTATGTGCGCATACATGTTCTAATGCAAGCAAATGCAAATGGCAGTGCTAAGTAAATGTGCAGCTTGTGTCTCTCCCTTCCTACAATTCTTTTATCCTACACTACACTTTTTTCTTATCTTCAACAGGCGAAGGGGAGAATTGCCATCATGCCAGGTAAGTACTTGTTTCTTGTAAAATCAATCAATCAAATCGAAATGTTATTAGAGACTGAGGGCTCCAAGTTAAAGACATGGCCTGAAATAACAACAGTAAGGTCTCCAAGACAATTTATTTTTTAGACTGATTAAACAGCAAATATAAGTATAACTTTGATTTCTTAGAACAGTTTGTAAAGTACTTACAGTAAAGAGTTGGTTACAATATGCTCTGAACAGGAATGCCTAGAGATGTATAACACATATAAAATGTATACAGTGAAAGACTCAGGTCTGTGCATTTCAAGTAAGGATGTTTTCAATCCATCCAAAGTTTGCAATCATCAGTGGATGTTATTGACAGCATAACTTTAGACGATAGAATTGTTCAACAGCCTTATCTCCTTTCCTTTGGAAAATTATGTTTCATTGTACCCTATTATATAGAACGGTTAGGGTTACGGGTTGTTGTTATTTGATTATTTATATTTATTTTTATTCAGGAGGAGGTATCACTGAAAGGAACCTTCAGAGAATTTTAGAGGGATCGGGCGCTCAAGAGTTTCATGGCTCTGCTCGCTCCAGTAGGGATTCTGGCATGAAATTCAGGTATTTAGGATTTTCTTTCATGCATTACAATATTTCTTGCAATTATAGGCATTTAAAAAATGATATTCCCCTATGCAGGAACACCTGTGTGACAATGGGAGCAGCTTTCTCAGCACCTGAGTACGGCCTGAAGGTGACGGATGCCAACAAGGTCCGCACTCTAAATGCAATAGCCAAAAATACCTTATGAATTCAACAATTCAACAATGACTCGAAAACAAATCAGATACCTCAAAAGCAATGATGAGTAACTCTGCTGATATGTCAGAAATTAGTTTACTTAAGTCCTGAATAGGTAGACATTTGGAACTTTATTTTTCTCCTTTTTTATAATCACTGATCAAACTGTCTTTGTAAAGTTAGAGCTCAGGGAGAGCCCTTCAACCTTATGTGATATGCGATATCTCACAGTGAGGAATAATTAATAATGTATCTTTTTTATAAGGAGATATAGTGTAGTATTATACACAATAGATTGCCAAATCAAAAATTAGAAACATTTCTCAATGCTGTTTTCCCACTGCCATATAACGCACCTTTGTGACCACCTGTACAATATTTCGTTCAAAACTGAAACAGTGTGACTTGATTCAGTTTGCTCAATATTCAATTAAAGTTCAAAACAATTGAACAATTCTGTGCACTTTCTTTTATTGGTGATGTTTTCTAATGTCTCCTAAATATACCATATACAAAATGATGAATAATTTACAGTAGTTTTTATTGTGAGGAGTTGGAAAGTCTTTAAGTCCACTTATATTTAACCAGGCTACAGTAAAGTGACACATTTGAGAGTCAGCGAACCTGTCATTCAACAATGGGGCAGATCAATAGACACACTGGTGCACTGACATGACAGAGACATAAGGTGATGTCATGTCAGTATACACAGGTTTAAACTTCAACAACTATGTTATATACAGTGGGGAGTACAAGTATTTGATACACTGCCGATTTTGCAGGTTTTCCCACTTACAAAGCATGTAGAGGTCTGTCATTTTTATCATAGGTACACTTCAACTGTGAGAGACGTAATCTAAAACAAGAATCCAGAAAATCACATTGTATGATTTTTAAATAATTAATTTGCATTTTATTTCATGACATAAGTATTTGATCACCTACCAACCAGTAAGAATTCCGGCTCTCACAAACCTGTTTTCTTTTAGAAGCCCTCCTGTTCTCCACTCATTACTGGTATTAACTGCACCTGTTTGAACTCATTACCTGTATAAAAGACACCTGTCCACTCACTCAATCAAACAGACTCCAACCTCTCCACAAGACCAGAGAGCTGTGTAAGGACATCAGGGATAAAATTGTAGACCTACACAAGGCTGGGATGGGCTACAGGACAATAGGCAAGCAGCTTGGTGAGAAGGCAACAACTGTTGGCGCAATTATTAGAAATGGAAGTAGTTCAAGATGACGGTCAATCTCCCTCGGTCTGGGACTCCATTCAAGATCTCACCTTGTGGGGCATCAATGATCCTGAGGACACTGAGGGATCAGCCAAGAACTACACGGCAGGACCTGGTCAATGACCTGAAGAGAGCTGGGACCACAGTCTCAAAGAAAACCATTAGTAACACACTACGCCGTCATGGATTAAAATCCTGCAGCGCACGCAAGGTCCCCCTGCTCAAGCCAGCGCATGTCCTGGCCCGTCTGAAGTTTGCCAATGGCCATCTGGATGATCCAGAGGAGCAATGGGAGAAGGTCATGTGGTCTGATGAGACAAAAATAGAGCTTTTTGGTCTAAACTCCACTCGCTGTGTTTGGAAGAAGAAGAAGGATGAGTACAACCCCAAGAACACCATCCCAACCGTGAAGCATGGAGGTGGACACATCATTCTTCGGGGATGCTTTTCTACAAAGGGGACAGGACATATTGAGGGGAGGATGGATGGGGCCATGTATCGCGAGATCTTGGCCAACAACCTCCTTCCCTCAGTAAGAGCATTGAAGATGGGTCGTGGCTGGGTCTTCCAGCATGACAACGACCCGAAACACACAGCCAGGCCAATTAAGGAGTGGCTCCGTAAGAAGCATCTTAAGGTCCTGGATTGGCCTAGCCAGTCTCCAGACCTGAACCCAATAGAACATCTTTGGAGGGAGTTTTTTTTGTTTATTGTCCAGCGACAGCCCCGAAACCTGAAGGATCTGGAGAAAATCTCTATGGAGGAGTGGGCCAAAATCCCTGCTGCAGTGTGAGCAAACCTGGTCAAGAACTACAGGAAACATCTGCTCTCTGTAATTGCAAACAAAGGTTTCTGTACCAAATATTAGGTTCTGTTTTTCTGATGTATCAAATACTTATGTCATGCAATAAAATTCTAATGAATTACTTAAAAATCATACAATGTGATTTTCTGGATTTCTGTTTTAGATTCCGACTCTCACAGTTGAACCTATGATAAAAATGACAGACTTCTACATGCAAAGTGGGAAGTAAGTAAGTGTGAAAACCTGCAATTGTATCAAATACTTGTTCTCCCCACTGTATTTATACTGTATATATCTTGAGTTTGAAGCATAGAGTGTATGGTTTGAAGCAGCAAGTGTACGGAGTCATCTGAATGAGTAAGAAAAACTGGACTATTGGAAGAACAAAAGTACAAGGACAAGTTAATTACCCTTTTCCTTTATTATGTATGGCAATGGCTATGGGCTGCCATAGTCAGTTTATAGATCATAGCAACCTATCCGGGTATTTTCCCTCTACAGTACGTCATGGCTGTGCCCCGTTTATCGGGGTGCGCGTCAATGTGGACGGAGCTCAACATTTGAACCACGCCCTACGCAATCCATGGTAGCTTCTTGCTGCAGCTCACATTGGGATTCACACAACAGTCATTGAAGTGTATTTGAAGTAAGTAGCCCTGACATAATGCATAGTCTACAATGAAGTAGTCATGTTATACCGAAGCAGTAATGATAATGAAATTACCAACTAATGCTAAATTATTGCAGAGAAGTTAACTAACTTTATTTCACGTTGTTAAGCCCTAAAATCCCAAATTGTAATTCTCACTGCCCGTTCTGCATATACAAGGTGAGAAATATCAGGTCGAAAACCTTGTCAAAGGCCATTCTGATGTGAAGCACAGAGGTATAATAAACTGCTCTTTTTAGTGCTGTCTGTTTTTACCATTTTTCACAATGAGAGCTTAAAATCTTCAAGTTTATTGACTTTACTATTACTATTTCTTGTTGTTTATTATTTAGTAAAATACCAAATTGCATAATTGTTGTTCTCTTAACAGTTCTACCCTCATCAAGCTTTGTTCATCGGTTGCCCTAACCCTGAACAAAACTTCTCCCAGCCTTAGTTGAAGTCCCTTTGAATGAACTGCACTTCGGTATTGCACAACACACATTTGAACTTATCTGACACCAATAGCTAATTATTACAGAACGTCATGCATTAGCACCAGAGTTGTAAATCAACTTCAGCACAGTCAGTGCTCCTCCTTACTGTCTGTACGGGTTGTCTCACATGTCACATGGGATCCGTGGGACTGAGCACACAATGAGTCAGCTAGATTATGACCATCAAGTGTTATCAAACCTTTAACCATTAACTGCTGAATTGTCAGTAATCTGTTTTTAGGATCATCACAGTCAGTGTAAAACCTTTCACACACAGTTATTGGTAGTAATAAAGGTCACAAAACTCCTTACAGCGCTTGGGTCGTGCTGAGTATCAAGGTAAACATTTTTGTATTTTAAGCATGGTAATCAAAAGGTTTGTTTGTTAGAAATTGACATTACAAAGCTTACATGTTTAGAGGCTGGATGACAAGCACATGCGGATTATTAAAACAACACAATACTGTTAAATTTGATTCATGTGTTCATCCTTCTTATTCCGCTCATAGGCTAGAGACTCACACATGCACACCGTTAGAAATACTTTATTTATTTATTTTTTTTACAGCCCAACAGCACAAAAAGAAAACTCAGATCTTTCGCAGACGGACAAAAGTTTCGTTTTAGGTCTTCTTAATGCATATATAGCTGTTTAAAACTCATGATGGCCTGAAACAAAAATGATGTCACCTGAAATAGTCTCCTTCCAGAGAAAGTGAGAGAATGTAGTGGAAACACAACAGGAAAAGAAGTCTAATGAGCTCACTCCCTCCCCTTCCCAAAACACACTTCCTGTTTGGAGACACAAGGGAAACAGCACAGAAATACTTGTGTAAGACCCTTCCTTTTTTTCTCTCTTACATGCAGTTTTTTGCCTGAAATATTGAACTTTAGACACATCTGAGCGTTGATGATTGTCTGTGGGCTGGACCAAAGCAACATGAACTGAATGAATTGACTGCAGTTGTTGAGTTCCCATTTACTCAACAGGAGGATTGCATGTGTTTACTCGTTGCAGACATCAAAGTAGGCAGCCAGGATTGCTGGGACGACAACCATCAAAGCTCAAAGTCCCTTGCAGTCACGTCCTACAATTGTCTCTGGAGTGTAGGCGGACGGCGGAGAGAAAAGGAGGGTTTGAGTGTGGCAGCGGGGGACAAGAAGGCGAGAAGCATCTGGCTCTCTACTTCTCTGAGAAGAACTGAAGCCTTTAGTGGGGAGCATGTCTGCTGCTGCTCTGGAGAAGTACTGCAGGTCTGTCTTCTGGGTGAGTTCAACAGCCTGGGTTAATGTTGCTGACAGCAGACACAGTGTGGGTTAAAGGGAAATGATTTCATTGTGGCCTCCAGTTCACTTGAATAACTTATAAAATGTTCACAGATACAATCAATAACTTAAATGTATTGTAGACAAGTCGCTTTGGATAAAAGTGTGTAACACATGACCTGTAATGTAATGTAACAACCCTTAAATACAATACAATATCTCTGATTATTACAAACTTTTCAGTTAAATTCTGAAATGTTTTTTCGGTTTGGAAAAATTCCATCTTTTTAAAATCTTGCTCAAACACTCAAACAAATGAGCACTATACGCTACATGTTGTCTATTTAATGAAGAAGAAGAAGACATACTTTTATTAATCCCTTACAGGGAAATTGCTTTCTCTACTCTGTTGTGTTGACACACATTAAACACACAGAGGATATACATGCACAAACACAGAGGAAATACATGAACACACAACCACATGCAGAGGAGAGGTGGCAGAGCAGAGAGGCAGCCAGGTACCCGGCGCCAAAGGAGCAGTGTATGTAGTGTAGTAATGTGGTTGTGTCAATCCATTTTCACCCCTGTACTCAGTGATTTCAGTAAACATGTGACAGGCCAATAATGACTCTTAGGTAAGGTATGACTCGGCATGTCTATTAACATCACATGTTTATGAGCTATGACTCTGCGTCCTTATGATCATAAAACATCTTTCTAATACGACTCTGCTTTAAGCTTTTCAAAAGGATTGATTTTCTGCCTTTTGTCAGTCTTTCCAGCTAAATATCTTTGGGTTTGTCCATTTTTTCAGACAAAAGGCATTGTTTATTGTTTATTTACAGATCACCACGCACATGGGTTTCACTCCATTGTTTCTTGGTTCCTGCACACCGAAATACAATAGAGCCAGCTACACAAAAGCTAATAATTAAGGATGAAATAGTAACAGTCTTATCAGGATTATTACACATCAAAACAAAAAGAGGACAAACCTAAAAATAATAAAGTGATGCTAAAGCAAGCAAAACAAACATTTAAACACGTGAAGGATTCAAAGAGCAAATAGCAAAGCGTGCCTGTGTGTTTGTGATATTAAAATAACAAGCATACACACATACATGAAGGGTTATTTGCTTATTCTGTTATTTGGCAAGATATTTATTTTTAGGGGTATTCATTTGACATGCGTATGTTACATATCAAGCAATTTTGTGTTTTTTTCTTTACGTTTTATAGATTAAATGTTCATCTCAAAGGGTAAAAAACACATTGAAATATTTATTTACCTCAAGGGTAATTGGTAATCCATTTAACCAATGAAGTTATATAATTTATATAAACTTTTCACAAAATTGCACTTATAAATGCCGGGACACTAACAGTGACATTAACACTAATGAAAATATACCATCCAGAAAACACAGGGCATATTGCATTAAATTCCAAGTACTTGAAATGCAAATTCTTTATTTGAAAAGCATTCAGAAAGCTTTGACACAATATACTTTTCTCCTTTGTGTTCGCATCTTTCTTTCTTAAAATATTGTTCAGCCCATTTCACTCCACGTTGCTGTAAATCCATTAGCATCCATCTCGTAATTGCTCTCTGCTCTGGAAAAGCAGATTAGTCAACACATGCTGATGTCCATTCAGCCATAAAAAGGGACTCAATTATAATCCACTGAGTTTTAATCAGGAGGTGTGACCCTGCAGTGTAATCTAGAGTGAGCCCCGGTGTTTTGTGTTTGTGCTTTGAGATAAGGAGTGAGATGTGTGATGGAAGTGTGTGTGTCTTTGTGTGTGCACCTCAGAATGCTTCATACCTGAATAGAGAAGACCCAGACCTCCCAGTATGTTTCGAGCAGACAGTGCTGGTCTGGATCCCCCTGGGCTTCCTGTGGCTCTGTGCCCCGCGACACCTGGCGTCTCTCTGCTGCAGTAAACAAGTGACCAAAAAACACCTGTCCAAGCTCTACATCTGCAAGCAGGTAAAGCACGCAGCAAGTCATGTAATAATGAGATGCAGTGAGGAATAAGCTTTTTTAAATATATTTTATACATCACTAGCAACATAATTGAGACATATTATAGTGACACATCTTGGTGGTCAAATACACAATTATTTCATTTTACAGAAGAGTTATCTGTTTTTTTACATCTTTAAAGACACGTTTTATAGTTTTTCATACAGAAAAGTACAATTTGCACTTTGAGTTTTGTTTACTCAAATGAAAAGTGCACTTATAAATAAAATTGATTATTATTGTTATTATTAATTACAGTTAAAATGCCTTAATGTGGACTTTTATGTGATTTCCTCCCCTCAGATTGTGGTGTCTCTGTTGCTCCTGACGGCCATAGCAGCCCTGGCAGTCACAATAGGGCAAGATTATGGTCCAAGCACAGACCCACCTTCAACAGTTAAAAACGCTGGTGTATACTACGTTAACCCCGTCCTATACGCAGTCACATGGGTAAATATTGGATTTGTATTGATATATTTGCTCTGGTATTAAATATGGAAGATGACATGTGTTTTTGTCCTTTCTTAGGTACTTCTGCTGTTGTGCCAGGAAGGAGTCAGGCGGAGGGAAGGAGCAGTAGACTCAGCCACTATCTTCGTTTTCTGGTTGTTCCTTGTTCTGTGTGATGTCTTTCCTTTCCAGACCCTCCTACGAGAGGCACTAAGGCTGGTACGAGCAAAGACATAGTTCAGAGCAAAGGCTTTTAGCTAGAAAATAATGGTTTTCATTACTCAGTGCACAATCCCTTGATTTGATGCATTTCAGCTCTCTGTATTTGTAACATCTTTGTTACACTAAATTTTGACCCACAGGGCGAAATCACTGATGTCCCTCGTTTCTGCCTTTTCTACATTTCCTTTGGCTTAGAGTTGATTGCACTCATTCTCTCTGCTGTGCCTGATATCGCGCCAGAAGACAAGGAGCTTTTTAAAAAGGTACCGTTTCACCCAGATGGAGGCCTTTTAGTTTTGTAACCTTTTTCATTTACAACTGTGAGTTACAAAAGAATGTAAGAAATATATTACACTGAACATCAATCTGTTCAGCGCTATGTGAATGTGATGTATGTGCGTGCTTTTATGTTTTTATCTACAGAATCCAGAGGCAGGTGCAGCGTTTTTGAGCAGAATAACTTTCAACTGGTTAAACAGGTAAATTAAAAGTTGCCCTCGTAAGAATCCAAGCAAGTATCCACACACATACATTACGCCTCAATGATCAATTTCTCCTTGTTTCTTCAGTATGATGTTCAAGGGGAACAGGCAACCGTTGGTACAGGAGGACTTGTGGGAGCTGAAGGAGGAAGATAGCACAGCTCACATCAACGAACGCTTTGAGAATTTCATGAAGTCAGACTTGGCTGCAGCTCGGGTCCGGTTGCAAAATAAGATGAAGAAAAAACAGGATGGCAAAGCTAAGGAAGACACCTTCCTAAATCCCCTGTCCAACGGACTGGCCAAAGGTGTCAGTCAGGATGTGCTGATGATGGTGAGAGTGTGCAGGAATACACTTTTGTACTTTCCTGCACTTCAAATTGCTATTGTTTTAAGTAGTGCCATTGATTCCCTGTCAGTGCCCCACGTTTACTTATTCAGTTCATGTGAAAAAAATACTTTTCTTTAGGAGGAAAAGGGAAAGAAAGAGGATGAAAAGAAGGAGAAAAAGAAGAAAAAGGACAAAGAGAAGGAGGAAGATCATCCAAATTCATGGCTGATTTCCACCATTTACAAGACCTTCAAAGGTCTTCTGCTTGAATCTGCCTTCTTCAAACTGCTGCAGGACCTACTGGCTTTTGCCAGTCCTCAACTTTTAAAGTGAGTCCAGTTTTGTCTTTATCTATCGAGATTTTAGACAGAAAACCCTGAACCTGCTTAACCACAACAAAGTGAAACTTACTCTTCACTGGGTGTTTGCTTTCTTCTTCACTAGATCACAAATCATTTACTCAGGGTCAAAAAACACTCAATGCTATACCACAGAATGTTGAACTGTTGACAAAGTGGGGAGGGACACAATAAAAGGAAGATAATATTGGGAATCATTTTTTCATTTTGACGTAGGCGACAGGATTTAACTATATCTTTAAAATGTGTTCTCCATTGTTGGGATTTGTATTAGTCTTGTGAATGTGCTGACCCATTAGTGTTAAATAGGAGGTCTGCATGGTGCTGAATTATTGTTTAACATTTAAAGCTAACTAAGCTAACTTATGTCGAAATACATCAATTGTACAGCTCTGTAGGTTGACATGTCCAAGATTACATGTGCAGCAGTCTTTGTAATAATCCAGAGTCCGGCAATAATTTGACTTTTCATTATGTGAGCAGATGTGATCAAACGCAATGCTGCACACAGCAGGAGCCCGAGCACAGTGAAAGTAGTTGGTGTCCTCTGAGCTGTGAGACGGAGATGTACTGGCTATCAACTCCACATCTCCGTCTCACAGCTCACTGTGTCTGCTCCTGACTGTTTTATAACTCCCTGCAAAATGTCAAACTCAGCCGCTGTAAAAAAAAAGCACAAAAAAAAGACTGCTGTGTTGTTGTGTACACGCACATTTGATAGGATTGCAATACTTTTTTTTTAAATGAGAGAAATGATTAAATTACATGACAGAAAAACAAAACAAAGATAACTGAAGAATCATTTGAGCTGACCTATTACATACTTTTTTATACTTCTCCTAGATTGATGATCTCTTTCACTCAGGACAAATCTAGGTATACCTGGGAGGGTTATCTGTATGCAGTGCTGCTGTTATTGGTGGCCCTCCTGCAGTCTCTGTTCCTGCAGCAGTATTTCCAGCGCTGCTTTGTGCTGGGAATGAAGGTTCGCACGGCCATCATTGCTGCTGTGTACAAAAAGGTAACAACTCATGCGACATTTTTAAACTTTACCTTGCACATTTAAACAAAAAAGGAAATCACCAGGCCAGTTTACAATATAATTATGTACATTAACACATGTACTTTGCAACACCAACACAAGAGACTTTGTTAGCTGTATGAGTTATATGTCACTTAAATCAACACATGAAATGACCACCTATTCATTAATTGCGCTATGCAATATCTCACACATTTATATCCAGTAATTATAAGCCTCTTTTTATGTTTCCAGCATTTTATAATAGCCCTCAGCTCATATGCTAATATACAACAGCATGAAATTAAAGAAACATCTTTTGTAATTATTTTCTTAAAAATTACAAATTGTAACAAATTGTCCTCTCCTTTCTTCCTTTCCTCTTCCCTCTCTCCCTACAATCTCTTTTTCATCCCTTTTTTCCAAGGCATTAGTTGTGTCTAATGACACGCGTAAAGAGTCTACAGTTGGGGAAACAGTGAACCTAATGTCAGCCGATGCCCAGCGCTTCAACGATGTGACCAACTTCATCCACCTGCTGTGGTCCTGCCCTATTCAGATCCTGCTGTCCATTTTTTTCCTGTGGATAGAGTTGGGACCTTCTGTGTTGGCAGGTCTGGCAGTCATGGTCCTGATGGGGCCGATCAATGGACTGATAGCCACCAAGGCCAGAAAACTCCAGGTCAGCAGAAGTGCACACACATACACAGTTGTTGTAACAGCCTTCGAATAAATTGCTCGCCACACAAAAACAAAACAACAATTGTAGATTTACATTTTACCTTTACAAAGTCAAAGATGTTTTCCAAGAAATGCGAGGCAGCTTTGAGAAACTTCAAGTAAAATAAACGCAATGCATTGTTACAACATGAGGTTAACAGTGCACATGATAATTAAACACCTTTTCTTCTTTTCAGATAAAGTGCATGAAGTTCAAAGACAAGAGACTGAAAATCATGAATGAAATACTTAATGGAATTAAGGTGAGTAAATAGCCCGTAATTAACAGGTGGGATGGTAATGATGGTAATTCTTTAAGAGCATTGATTGGAAACAAAGAAGCTAAAACCGTCTGATGTCTGTCAGACAGAAGGTTTCATTAAAAGCTTGGCAAAGGAGAAACAGGAGAAGAACAATAAAAGCTCATTTTAAGCTCAGCCATTTTCTTCCCCTATTTATCCTAAATATCAGAAATCAGAAATACTTTATTCATCCCAAACTGGGATATTTATTCGTTACAGCAGCAAAATAGGGCCTGCATTAAGCTTCTTTATCTCATGATGAGCCATTTCAATGATATGAGTAAGCTCAAAAATACTTTACAATCAATTATTTATTTGGCTCCATTGTATGTTTAATAAATGTTCATGCTGATTTGTGGAGTAGGGGGAGTGTTTGTGAGGCCTACCTTGGATGAAAAATTTGTCAGCCTCTGGAAAACCGTATTTTTAGTACGAGTGCCGTCTATTAAACTGCATCCCCACACGTAGTTTATGGACATTCAGTCATAGTGTATACATGCTGTCCCTGTTTCCCCATCCTTCCTTTTCCATGCTTTCCACAATACCTGCTACTTCCTTGTTCCCCTCTTCATTTTATCTCTCAACAGATTCTGAAGCTATATGCATGGGAGGCATCCTTCCAGACGCAAGTGGAGGACATCAGGGAGCAGGAACTTAAAGTCATGAAGAAGTTTGCCTATCTGTCGTCTATCGCTGTCTTTGTATTCAGCACTGCTCCGGCTTTGGTAAGTCCCTCTAAGGGAGCCTTGCAAATAGATGGGCTAACGATAGTCTCTGCAAATCTCACACTGCCGGTTTTTGCAGGTTTCTCTGGCCACATTTGCAGTGTTTGTAGGGGTGAGCCCAAACAACATTTTGACTGCCGAGAAAGCTTTCACCTCCATCTCGCTTTTCAATCTCCTCCGATTTCCCCTGGCCATGCTGCCCATGCTCATCGCTTCCATTGTGCAAGTAAGGGAACATCAACATACTGTATGCTACACACACACACACACACACACACACACACACCAAAGCTGGAAGCCCACTAACCTATTCTTTGGCATTTCAGACGACTGTGTCTAAAAAGCGCCTGGAGAAGTTCTTGGGAGGCGAGGACCTTAAAACTGATATTGTGCTCCATGACCCCAGTTTCAGTATGTTCACCTTCAGAATTTACACCTGTTCCTCAGGTCCATTTACAGTACATCATTCCTATCTGTCAGTCATTTCATTTGTCTGTGCATCTCTTTTTATCTGCTAGACTCTGCTGTTGGTGTACATGATGGCTCCTTTGCTTGGGAAAGAGGATCTGAGCCTCTGCTGAAAAAGTACGTCTGTTGTGTCTGTTTCGACCCCTCCCTCTCTTACACATTTAGATATTATGCTTTACAGTATGGTTGCCAAACATTGTGTTCCTACTGTATTTAACAATGTTGAACACATTTGTTCTGTCTGTCTTTGCCAGTATTTCCTTGGATATTAAGCCAGGTCGGTTAGTAGCAGTAGTGGGAGCTGTGGGCTCAGGCAAGTCCTCTCTCATGTCAGCCCTCCTGGGAGAGATGCACACCACCAAAGGCTTCATTAACATTCAGGTGACATTTATTTCTGACGTCATATCTGTGTTAGAACAATAATGTGTTCTTAAGTAGTGATAGACACATGCACAACATTGTTAATGACCTAAAGAGATTCAAATGTAAAAAAGTTTTTCAACCCTGGTTATAATTGAACATTCACTCATCATCAAATGTTCAGGATGTTCAATTCTGTGTGGCTGCAACACAGCGTACACACGGTTCCGTTGCGTTGACGCTTGCTGGTGGGCGTGTCTGGCGCTTGAGGTTAGTGCGACCCACAACCAATCACATTAATCTCCCGCCCCGGACACACATACACGTGGTTTGCTTGGCTAGCGCTTGCACTGGCAATTTGCATACGCAGGATTTGATTGACTGGCGTTTCCGTCGACGCTTGAAAAGTTGAAGTTTTCTCAACTTTCACCGGGGCCAAAGCGAAGCAACGGAACCACAATGCAGTTCGGCAACACTTGACATCACCCCATTCAAAGTGATTGGAGAGGTGAATCAACGCAACGGAACCGTGTGTACGCTGCGTAAGGCTTACAATTCAAAGGCAATCAGTAGATATCTTACTCTTTTTTTCTTTACAAGAAACATGACAATACACTGCAAGAAAGATGCTCATGTACAAACAAATGCAGGGGTGGAAAAGGGATAATAGTATCAACTTATTACATGCATGTGTTCTTTTTTGCATGCATGCACATGGTCTGGCATCAATACATGGTTTACTCCCGAACAATAAACAACATTTTATTACTGTTTATTTATTTCTCTTGATGGATTCTCTATATTGATAATTTACTCTTATGATTAAGCTAATCACTACTAGATACAAGCGTGTAGGAAGAAAATATAACAAAGCAGACAAGGCTCATATTGACTATGGTTCTCCAACATACTGTATAACATGAAGAAAATAAAAAAACATTACTGCACTCAGAAAACACAACCATAAACCTACAAGGTATTGAGGAATCATCTTTTCAAACCATTTTAGAGATTTACTCCATATTAGACCTCATGGATTTAAAGCAGCAGCATAAAGACGTTACTTAGCCATCAGACAACATTGCAGTTAAAAGGAAGGAACTCTGTGCCTGACTCATTCTGTGTCTCTCTCCAGGGTTCTCTAGCCTTTGTGCCACAGCAAGCCTGGATCCAAAATGCGACTCTAAAAGATAACGTCCTGTTTGGCTCTCAATATGAAAAAACCAGGTTCCAGGAGGTGATACACGCTTGTGCCCTGGAACCTGACCTGCAACTGCTGCCTGGTCGTGAACTCACTGAGATCGGAGAGAAAGTAAGATTCAAGGATTTGAAAAACGGGATGAAAGTTGCTTGATGTTGAGTGAGAAACACAATCATATTGAACATGTGTCTCAGGGAGTAATGCCACTTCATTTTGACAAGAATACCAATACCAAAACTATTGTCAATGTGTTTTTACCAATGAATATGCTGTAAAACCATGGTGATACTGAATACCGATCAAATTGCCCTTCACTACCTTGCCACATTTACTCTGTTTTTCCCATTATTTCATAGAACTGATGATTACATACGTCGTATTAGTTTCCATAACATTACATCAAGTATACATAATGTGATGTGCTCCTCTCCTCTCCTCTCCGTTTAGGGCATTAATCTCTCAGGTGGTCAGAAGCAACGTGTGAGCTTGGCCCGGGCAGCTTACAGTGAGGCTGATATTTATCTATTAGATGATCCCTTGTCTGCTGTGGACTCTCATGTAGGAAAGCATCTCTTTGATGAAGTGATTGGACCCAATGGAATCCTGAAAGACAAGGTTTGTGCTAAGCCTACATTTGTCACTGAATAATGTTTTTTACTTTATGATAACTATTTTTGTAATTGTATTATTTATTTGTACATAGTTTCTAAACAGAACGTAAAAGTGATGTGCTCCACAGGGTTTAAACTGTACTGTAGCTGTTGCTATATTCAGTATATAAAGCTTTAATTATTATAACACATACTAAAGATGTGCACTTAATTGGTACAGCTTTGGTTTGCTTTTAGACAACACTTAACCCTTTAATATCTGGAAGTAATTTGATTTCAGTTGTGTTGAATTGAGAGAAAGGTCAACTTCAATATAGTGTAAACCAAAGTCACATGGGACACATATTGGTAGCTGGCAGGTAACAAAAACAGGTATTATAAAAATGTGGAATATTTCATTTATTTTTCAATTGATTTACTGTTTGAAGTGAATTTTGATGTCACAATTAAGGCCAAGTGTTTCTTCACTTTTACAGACTCGCATCCTGGTGACTCATGGAGTGAGCTTCCTGCCATATGTAGATGAAATAGTGGTCTTGGTGAATGGAGTGGTTTCTGAGTTGGATCCTATAAAAGCCTTCGTTCCAGCAGAGGAGCCTTTTCTGAATTTCTAGACACATATGCCAGAGAGCAAAGAAATCACACCACTTCAGAGTCAGGTAGTTACAGCCTTTTTTCTCACAGCATGTTAGATATACTGTAAGAAAAATGAAATACTCCAATTTAGTTCTGAATTCTGTTACAATGAGGCTCTGGAAATGCATGTTGTGTGTGGTTTAAGCACCTAACTTAGTTAATTTTTTTCCACAGTAATCTGTGGTGTTTAAAACAAATAGGACTGTTGGTCAATTTCAGCCTATCTTGAGCCTCACCAATGACACTATGTATGCTATTGTGAACATATGTATTTAGGTGGAGTCAAGGACACTGTAAACGTGGAGCTCATACCTGAAACTGAAGACCTTCAAGCCGACTCTCCTTTGGAGGACACAGTTTCTCTTACACTAAAGAGAGAAAACAGTATCCGCCGCAGCACGCGCGTTGGCAGGTTAGAACAACTTTGAAAAAGAGTGTGTGTGTGTGTGTGTGTGTGTGTGTGTGTGTGTGTGTGTGTGTGTGTGTGTGTGTGTGTGTGTGTGTGTGTGTGTGTGTGTGTGTAATGATTTGTAGGGGGATTTGTGGGTTTCTTATTGAGAGTAACTCACCACTGTAACAAAACCTAATGTTGCATCGCACAGCATACAAGATTTGAATCTTTTACCAGCTATATTTTAATCCTGGATTATAATGTGGTATTTTTCCCACATTTTCTAGTGTTAGACTAAGAAGAAAAAGCTCTGTAAGAAATACAGAAGCTGCAGACAAATCAAACAAAGGCCAGAGACTAATTGAAAAGGAAACTATGGAAACAGGACAGGTAATATCATTTTTTTTGTCTCATTACTGTTTGTCTAACACCACTATAGACATCTTTAAGAACCCTTTTTCTGAGCCTTTGTCCTCTCTTTTAACCAGGTCAAGTTCTCAGTATTCCTCCAGTACCTGCGTGCCATGGGCTGGGGATATACCATCATCGTCTTCCTGGTTTACTTATTACAGAACATTGCTTTCATTGGTCAAAACTTGTGGCTGAGTGATTGGACCAATGATGCAGTGGACTACTTCAACATGACATACCCGAGTTGGAAGAGGGACACCAGAGTGGGAGTGTTTGGAGCTCTGGGAGTGGCTCAAGGTAACTGATTACACAGGCATTGGCATCTACTAGACTCTTTGGTAATACTTTTCACTTAGGCGGCCACGCCGCTGACTGCAGACTAGTAGGCTCATCTTGATTGGCCGGTTCATTTTGTGTAATGAAATTTCTGTGGGTGAACGCGTGCGGGTAATTGGTGAATACTTATCCATTGACTCGAAAAGAAGACTGTCTGTGAACTAGGTTGTGATACATAACCATCGCTAAACACATTTTCTCTATTATGCAAATATTTTCAGATGCATGTTAGCTTGTTAAAATGAATTAGGGGCAGTACAAAACTCTCCACACATTGAGTTTCTACATTTCTAACACGATGTATTAAAGGTATAAACTGATGGGAAGTCAGTTCATTCACTTTTTTAGTCTTAACTATGAAGCAAGATCCAGGATTTTATTAGCTCAGCTTTTATGCTGGATTCATGTGATATAGGCTCAATGGTAGAAATCAGAAATGTGTTTTAGGACCTAAGACAGTTGTATGACAGATATGGCAAGTTAATTATTTGACTTGGATGTGCAGTAGTGGAGATTAGAAGTTACCCATACCTGTTCAGCTAAACATTCCTCTTAACTGAAGCCACAGCATGTTCTTTTTACATTGCAGTTCGTGTACATATTAAAGAAATGAGATACAATAGGTTTATAAGTGCAGTACGGTCATGCTGATGTGCCGTATTTATGACATTGGAAAACGTAGGCCTTTTGTATGCATTCCAACCTTTCCATGCTTATGCCCAGATTGTTGTTTTTTAATTGCCAAGTTTAAAGCAGTTTACAGTTATGTTTCTATAAAAACATAATTTTCTTCGGAGACAGAAGAGCTTGAACTAAGACATGCTGAGGGCCATAATAATGCAGGAGGGCCATTGTCTCTTGTTCATTGTGATTGGGAGCTTTCTCATCCCTATAAACAAACACAGGTTGACATGTTTTGGGTGTAATATTTTGATCATTTTGAATTATATACGATACAGCATCTTACTCTAATGTTTCGCCACACTGGTTACCTTAGTAAACTCAGTAAAAACAAGCAGGGCTTTTGCATGGCACAAATGGGAATAATATATGTCTGATGGCATGTTTTGTTTTTTGGACACACTCCTTGGGGTCGGACAGATGTTGTCCGATTATCTTGTCAGATGATAATATACACATTTTGATGACTGATGTTCACATAAACCATAACTGGCTAAATGCAGAAAGTCGTTTCTTTTCTCGTTGCTTGGTGTCGCACTCACATGAAATGAATGTTTCCTCTGACAGCAAGAAAATATGTGATTCTAAAGTATCTTTATTGTGATACTCAAATATATTTGTGAGAAACTGAGGTAGACCTCTTAATGGTGAAATGAACAAATCTATGCAAAGAGGAATAACAGCAGCCATGTTTTCTAATAGATGTGCTGGGTTATTTTTAAAAAATGTTGCTGCTGCTTTCTGTCGGAGAGTGATTGGAATTGCCACCCTCTAAAGAAACAAATGAAATAGGAACATTATTTTCCAAAAATGAATTGGTCTGTTTTTGTTGAAGTGCTCTCCAAGCTGCTGCAAACGTATTCAGCAGAGTACCGCTGCTCTCTTGGATTTAATCAGATGCAAGAATGAAACTTTGGATAAGATGATGTTGACACTTCAGAATTATATCCAAACTAATGTGATGCACCTTTTTTAGCAACTGTGGCTCTCGAGTTGGTTTTCATGGGTTTCAGGATCTCTTCTTCTGTTGCAGGCGTCTTTGTGTTCCTCAGTACGATGCTCATGGCGAAAGCTTCAATCTCTGCATCACGTATCCTGCATTCGAGGCTGCTTAACAACTTACTGCGGGTTCCCATGTTATTCTATGACACCACACCCATTGGAAGAGTTGTCAACCGCTTTGCAAAGGTAGGATTTATCATTTACCTTTTTTCATCTATTTTTTTCATAATATTTAACCAGTTGAGATTAGATTGCTTTCATCTGTTGTCGGTCATTTGAAAATATGTAATATGTTACTTTTAATAAAGACTAACTTTCCCTTTTCTTGTTCCAAAGGATATTTTCACTTTGGATGAAGCCATTCCACAGTCCTTCCGCTCCTGGTTAATGTGTATGCTGGGTGTGTTGGGGACACTGTTTGTCATCTGTCTGGCCACTCCTTTTTTCACTATTATCATCATTCCTCTGGCCGTTGTCTACTACTTTGTACAGGTGAGCAAAACCTGAGCAGTGAACATAAAAGTGAAAAGGGCTTTTTCCAATTGTAAAAAGAATCCACCTAAACGTTCCACCTCGTTCTGTTATTTTCCCTTTCTTTTTTCATCTAGCGCTTCTATGTAGCATCTTCCAGGCAGCTACGTCGACTGGACTCAGTGTCTCGCTCTCCTATATACTCACATTTTAGTGAGACGGTGTCAGGTCTGTCAGTGATAAGAGCCTACGGCCATCAAGACAGGTTTCTAAAGCACAACACAAAAACGATTGATGAAAACCTCAAGAGTGTCTACCCGTGGATAGTGTCAAACAGGTCAGATATTGAACTCCAAGTCATCAAAAAATCCAATCCAGAACTCCTTATCAGATTTTCAGTCTAGTTTAAAAGATGATATGATTATATCTTTGTGTGTGTGTGTTTCTTCACTCTGTAGATGGCTGGCCATCCGCCTGGAGTTCCTTGGAAACCTGGTGGTGTTTTTCTCTGCTCTGCTTGCCGTGATATCCAGGGACACTCTGGACAGCGGCCTGGTTGGCCTGTCTATATCTTACTCCCTTAATGTCAGTGACTTATACTCTACTCTTTCACTGCAGATGATTATGTAGATTTTAATGCCAGTAATAATTGAAGGATGACTATTCTGACAGTGGTAATAAGGTACTTTAATGCTAACAAATCCCAACGGTCCTCCTTTCTTTACAGGTAACCCAGACCCTTAACTGGCTCGTAAGGATGACATCAGAGCTGGAAACCAATATTGTAGCCGTGGAGAGAGTGAGTGAATACAGCGAGCTTGAGAACGAGGTACGCAGCATCAAGAGCTAAATCTTTGTTCATGAACCAAAATTGGCTTCATGGCGTGTTAATATCATTGTGTTGTTAAACCTTTTTTTCCATATAATCTCTTAATCGGAGCTTTGGTTACAGTAGGTATAGACATAAACTACATTTTCCTCAGCCTTACACCGTCTGTTTTTTTTTCTACAGGCTAAATGGGTAACTGACACTCGACCTCCAGAGAACTGGCCCGAGGCAGGAAGAGTTCAGTTTGAAAACTACAAGGTCCGTTACAGACCTGGAATGGACCTGGTGCTGCATGGCATCACCTGTGACATCAACAGCACTGAGAAGGTCAGTGTGTCTGTGTGTAGGCTAACCGTCAGTGTGTGCATGTGTGAATAACAGCAGACATTCAATTGCACGGCTGAATAGATTTTTTGTTGGGTTGCTGGCTAAGTTATTTTTTGCTTCAATTAGTTACACATTTACATTTATTTTCTTGCAGTTATTATTGTTATTGTTAATGTATATTCATTTAGTGTTATCATTTTTAGTTCATTCAAATAAGCATTTCTGCTTTTATTTTGAGGGATGTTTGGACACTGGGTGATTTGGCACCTGGTGATCATGTATATATTGGAGACGGGAGGTTTTGGGATCAGCACAGCAGTTTAGGCATATGTTTTTTTTTACCAGGGTGAGTTAACTGAAAGCTTTAGGAAATGCTGCAATAGGAGAATAGGTGAAACTATTGTTCATTGTACCTTTGATTATATTAGATTAGATTAAATATACCAAACAACATTGTTGCCTAAACTTTGAACAGCGTAAGATTAGCTAGCTAATGCCTCAGCAGCAGTAATATATTTTCAGTTAATTATAGAGAAATATACTATATACTTTGGGCGTTACAGTTGGTAAAATGCATTACAATGTTATAGTGTGTGAAATGTTATATTTCTGGGCAAAATAGAAGAAGAATATATCAAATATGTACCTAAACAATATAAATATAAGAATATAAATGACATGTAAACATTCATGTTAAGTTAGAGTACGTAGTTGCTGTTTATTTTTGCAATCAATTGTCACATTACACCTAGCCCTGACTACAAACTTAAAAGTACACGTTATATTGCAGCCTTTTTGGGAAAATAAGACAAACGCCTTTTTCTTACTACCCTCTCATTTGTGCCTTTCATCTTAGCAAGCAATCTTGAGGATTTTCTTTGTTGTGGTCTGGCCTCAGCTGCTTTTCTTTGCAGTATTTTTAACCAGTTTATTTCCCCTGGTTGTTCTTCCTCTAATGAACCTTGATCTCTCATCCCTCTGGGTTTTATTGTATATAGGCAGTGTCTATACAGGCTGCAGCACAATGCATACACATATGGGAACTGAGAAACGTTCTATACAGAGCCTTGCATGTGATTGAAGCGTGGGCAACAAAGCAGAGATTATGACCTAATAGATATAAATTAGACATTTTGCCTTGAGTTCTTTTATTCACCGGCTTGTCTTGGACTGATGGATATGTTTTATAAGAGAGCTACAGCTATAATTATACTCACTTTAACAAAATGCTGCTTCTGTTTCTGAAAACATAATTTTCACCTCTTTCTAAAAACACCTTCAGTATTTTGACCGCCTGTTTTTTCAAATAGTCAGTATAGGCTTCAGTGAGATTATAAAAATTACATTATTATTTCAAATAAATACAACAGAAAATAGGTGTTCTATGACTGCAGTTTATAGAACCTGGAAGAAAACACGTGTCAGTCTTTATGTTTAACCCTATGTGCTGTCTCTCTGCATTCAGATTGGTATAGTGGGCCGCACAGGAGCCGGGAAATCAAGCCTGACCAACTGCCTGTTTAGGATTATTGAAGCTGCTGAAGGTCGTATCCTCATTGATGGTGTAGATGTTTCCACAATAGGCCTGCATGACCTCAGAAACAGCCTCACAATCATACCACAGGTAAACACAACAACAATTAAAATCTCAATAACAGAACTCAGTTTTTAATGGTACAATAACTCATCTGACCCTGTGAGCACAGGATCCAGTGTTGTTCTCGGGGACCTTGAGGATGAACCTTGACCCGTTTGACAAATTCAGCGATGAGGCAATCTGGAAAGTGTTGGAGCTCTCCCATCTGAAGAACTATGTAGCAGGACTGCAGGAAGGACTACAACATGAAGTTGCAGAGGGGGGAGAGAACCTCAGGTGGGCAACATCCTAAATGATGAAACAAACAGCAAATGAGAAATTCCGTTTTTCTTCAATTACAAACATGATTAGTTTGTGTTAGGTTATACAATTACTAAAACATGAAGGCAACACGCAGGTAAATGATTCACAGCTTACTTCATGTGGAGTTGATGATTTGCTGTAAATGTTACATTTGTAGCTGGCAAACAATTTATGTGTAAATCTGCCACAATTAATGCTTAAGATGCAAACTTTATTTTTAATACACTTTAATCTACTGTATTAAATATTCATTGCTTCTACAATTAACCTAAATGAATCATTTATAATTTCATACAAAAACAAGTGTGTATTTGTGGTTGCTCAAGAAAACATTTAAACATGTCACTCTCTTGTCAGTGTTGGGCAGAGGCAGCTGCTTTGCCTGGCTCGGGCACTGCTGAGGAAGTCTCGTATCTTAATCCTGGATGAAGCCACGGCAGCTGTTGACCTGGAGACAGACGACCTGATTCAAACCACCATCCGCCAGGAGTTTTCACACTGCACTGTCCTCACCATCGCCCACCGCCTGCAGAGCATCATGGACAGCTCCAGGTGAGTTAGTGTCTCCTCACATGTCCGGATGAGGTGTCTCTGCACTCATATCGCTCCGGTTAATGGCAACTCTGCCCCTTTCCTCCCTCATTTTTTGATTATCAGATTTAATCCAGAATTGGCTTTTAAACAATATATATATAGTTTATTGGTTGACTCCCAATTATACACCCAAAATACAACAAATATTCTAAAGAACAACTGTAAATGCAACATTATCTTCTGTGCTCTTGCAAAAGGACACAACTTAAAAACTGCAATAAAAACATAGAGCATTCATGAGTGTTTTTTGGAGCAATCCAAACACATCCTTTTAGTAAGTTATATTATTTGGATGTTTTGTCTCAAAATGTTCCGATTTGTATTTTGGTCCGAAACAATAGCCTAGTCATATTCAGAATTGAATGGGCCAGGTGTTCCAGCAGTTGAGGGTGCATCCTCTATTGTTATAAAAGCCTGATGGCCCCAGCTGTGAGATCCAAGTCCACCTCTATGTGCACATCTACAGTATAAACAGATAAGCAGACATGAAAGTTCTGCAAGACTTCAAAGTCCCCACTGGCTTCGCAAAGAGAGCCTTCAGCACCACAGACTCAGGTTGGGGGTGAGAGGTTGTGTAATACGATGTATGAAATAATTCATTGTATTCTATAGATGGTGGAAATGAGGACTTAGAATTTTGTAACAATATGAAATTCAGTAAGAAAGTGCTTCTTTATCGACCAGTTTGCAAAAGCAAAAGATTAAAATCAATAGGTTGGAACTGACTTGCATTTGGACAAAATAACGAGAATAACATGGAGTAAATGGAGTTTTTGCTCAGTGTGTATTTACCATATCATATTCAAAGATTAGTCATTATTATAAGCAGACATAATCCACTAGTTAGCAAGTTGGACACTTGGGTAAGCAATTTGAAATTCGAGTTGACAAATAGGGTATCTGCAAAAATCTTCAAATCTTTTTTACAATTAAGAAAAAACATCATTCAAATCATGCATGGTTTGGTCTGAAACAGTTTCAAGTGTTTCTGCTTGAATGGTCCTTCAGCATGAATGATTTATTGGCTGTATTGGCTTTGCTGTATTCTACTATCGATATATTCACTTCATAACAATAATATCAATGCCTATATTAAATCATGTAGTCATTCTGACTATAATCATTATCTTAAAGGAAAAGCAAACCCACCCTTCTATTCTTATTGTATTTTCCTTCACACAGGGTTATGGTGCTTGATGCTGGAAAAATAGTGGAATTCGATTCTCCGAGCAACCTGCTTGAAAAACGTGGCAATTTCTATGCCATGATCAAGGATGCTGGAATAACACAAGAAGACGTCACAAGTCTTTGATTTTGAAATAGGACTTTCAATTTAACTCCATAAATTGCTTATGTTGTCAGATTTTTCTTCAAAGGCTGGATTGTGCTTCGATATGAAGAAATATTTTACATTTGTATTTAAAGGAAACAATAAAAACAAGTCTTATGCTGTACGTAAATCATTTTAGTAGACAAAATAAATATTCTTTCTAAAATAATGGGTAATCGTTTTTGATGAATAAAACTTCAGTTGTTCAACCTCTGTGTCATATCGAACACTGTGTTTAATGGGTCTCAACAGTAACAGCTTAACATTATGTGAAGTACACATACAGCACTATAGGTGAGAGTTAGATGAGAAGATTGACACTCATGTGTTTAATGAATACTGTGTAAGCCAATCAATTGTTGTTTTCTTTTCGTTTAGATTTCTTTTCCCATGCCAACCAGCTACTGAGATGTTTTTCTGCAGGCTGGCTGTCGGTTTATTTTTAGTAGATAGGAATAAGAGTTCAGTTTGAAATCTCATCTGACTCATTCTCATGTGAGAGAAAGCATTTCACAAAATATAAAATAAATGATTTAATAATCAAATAAGGCAAGCGCAATGTCTGTTATTTAAACATACTGTATGTTTGTTAGTTTGTCTGTACTCAATGCCTCGTATCTATAGACGTAATGTAGATCTATTCACACCCTCCCCTATAAAACAGTACCCACAACGTTAAAAGTAGTTGTTTTCCAATGTTTGCTTGTTAAGGTTTAAATTAGTTCTAAATAGAGATGTACGTCTCAAGACTGTCCTTCTAGGTGACAACAACAACAATGTGTATGTTACTCCATTGCAACTGTGTATTTGATGCACTTCTTTTTCCTTGAATTGTTTAGTGAAGGGCAGGTGCGTATGTGCACTGGTTATTATCCGCATGAAACATACAGAAATGTTATCTGTGGATCAACAATGCTGTTGGGGAGGGGTGGGGGGGACAAGTCGTTATCTGGAATTTCTTTGTTAATTAAAACAACATTATACACAAGCTATCAGACATTGAATTTATTTAGGATTTTTTAATTATCAGCCAACCTTTTCACTGTCTCGATTGTGGAGAGAGAGAGGGGAATTTGATGAAGCGAGGGAGAGAAGGAGAGCGAGTGAGAGTTACAGAGAGAAAGAGGGAGGTGAACACAGCTGGGGTTTTCCTGTATGTGAGAAGAACTACTGGGCTTCATTCTGCAAAATTCACTCCAGAAGGTAAGTCCAGATTTTCTTTTGATCCAGTGCACCTTGGAATGGTTAATGCAACTTTCCAATCAACTGCTCTTCTTTTGCAACTGGTTTTATTCGCAACGCAACTGGTAGGACAATGTGTGCTCAGATGTGAATCAGACTCCTGTGTAGTTTGATGACATCCTTGAGGGATGAATATATTTGCAGGCGATTACATGCAGGCTGAATGCCTTTCCCTCTAATATCCCTTGATATTAACTTTACCTCTCAATTTCATTCACTGAATGTGGCATAATTTGGTCTGAAATTGCAACAGGTGTCTGCATGATTTAGGATGGCTGATTTGCATTTGTTATTTTTGTGTGCACATTAATCTCTTATGTCGATCTCTTTCACTTAATATGTTTTTGGCTGTTATTATTTAATTAAGGATTTGCTTTGTGTCAATTCACTTTTCTTGGACATATTTTAAGAGATTTAGAGATGCTTACTTTTTCAGTTTTGGGTAAATCTACAATACATTATTTTTTAACCAAGACTGAAATTCACTGCCTGTGTATTGCATACTGTAGCAGTGTGTAATGTGTACTTTATCAAGCTTTTTTAATTATTATATTTTGCATTTTCAGAATATAGTACTTCAAAAAGTGTTGAATTAGAATTGTTAAATGTGTCCCTTCTTCTAAAAGCTTATCCTTGAGAAAGACCCTCTTAAAATGTGTCAGATGGTTTGAGAGAGTAACCGGAATATCAGCCGGCTGTTCTGTTGAATTGTGAAAAAAGCAGATATTGTAGCACTAATTTAAAAGTCTACTAATTAATAACAATAACCTCTGACTGGAATAATGCCTGCTAATGGAAGCCCTTTTGTCACTTTCATTAATAAGAATCATTTATTTGTCTTCAACATCTTTCTACAGCTGTGTCACCATGAACCTCTCAGAGCATATTTCGTCCCTCTTCAGCTGCAATGTCAGCCCCAGCGAGCAGCCACAGCTCGATATCAGTGTCACCAAAAGGGAGCCGCTGACAATTGCTGTCCCCATGACCATCTTTTACAGCATCGTCTTCTTCTTGGGAGTATGAGCAGTCAATATACAGGGCTTACTTCACACAGAATCCAATTTTACCTTCCGAATTACATAGACCACTAAATGCTGTCCCCCTAACACTTTACAGGTGGTTTTCAATGGTGTGAGCATCCTGACCCTCCTAATGGATGCTCACATGAGAGTCAGTGCCATTCGTTTCTACCTCATCAGCCTCGTCATATCAGGTATGCTACTATCTTACACCTCATGGAAGGCTGGTACTGACAATATTAAACTGAAATCTTTCAGAAAAAGTCAGCTTTAATTTGCATACATAACCTTCGGCCAAATTATAATAGAATTTTTAAAAAGAATCACATTTGAATACATAGAACCACATATATTAATGATGAAATGAATTGTATTGGAAATCTTTGTTTTGAATGCCAAATTAAATTGCAAATGAATTGATGATTTTTAATTACATTTTAAAAAGCCATCTCCATACACAGGATATTTTAAGCATGTTAATTGTCTGGTCATGAAGAGGATGTTGAATGAAACAGTCACTTGACATTCATCCACAGGCCAAGTAAAGTGCATTTATGTTTCACATTCCATTTTATTATAATTATGGCCAGGTTGTGCTTTGGAATAAAATGACAATAATTTAGCCATCATATTAAATTGGGCATGGTCTAATGTGTTTTCAAACCTAAAACTAACTAAAGACAAAGCACTCACATTCAGGAGTGACAACATTAATTTATTTAAGTTGTCACTCCTGAACTTCAGTAGTTCCTTTCAACATCACAACATGGTGTATTGCCTACTTCAAGAAACCATCACAGGTGTGAAAACCTTAAATTACTTTCTTTTTACATTTCAGACATTCTGCAACTGTTGACAATCCCGGTAACTCTGTATCGGTACTACTGGGAGAGCTACCCATGGCGCCTGGGCCAAACAGTATGCAAAGTCTACTTTATGATCCGCCAAGTATACTGTGCCACTACAAGCTGGGTTATCATGACCTTCACCACAGAGCGCTATGCAGCCATTTGCCACACCATGTGGTCTGTCTCCAGCCTAAAGGTTGATTACTTTTCACTTTTCAAACATTACATCAAAGCAAAAAAAGCTTAGTAAAGTCTTTAGACACCAATAATTGCATTTGTCCACAACTTTCAACATTTAGGATGATGTCCATTTCAACCAACATGATTTGAACCTATAAACAAATAGTATTTTTTAGCCTCCCTCCTTCCTTTCCAACAGAAGTCTCGGCTGCCATGCCTTCTTTCAGTATGGATCATTTCTCTGGTCTCAGCAGTACCCTTCGCTCTGGTCTATGACCAAGCTCGTGCCTGCATCCTGGACTACACTGCGGCCACGCGAGAAGATGCCTTCCATGTTTCCACTATGTGTGAGATGATCGAGCCTGATCCTGCACACATCTACAAAGGAGCTTTACTTCTGAGAGCAGGAATCTTCTTTCTGGTAAGTCAATGCTGTTTGCTCATCTGCTAACCACACAGGCACTCATCATTGCAAACCTTCAATTACAGATCCCACTGGTCTCCATCTGTACTCTCTATCTGTTAATCCTGCTCTACCTGAGGCGGAATGGACGTCAAAGGAGAAACATGGGTCTCACTCGGCCAGATCCAGAAGGAAGAAGAGACATTCAGTGCCATCAGAATGGAAAGCTACTTTTGAATGAGAAAAGGGCTCTAAAACTAATGGGTGAGCCATTCAACATGATATTGTTATCTCCCTAGTGCTTGATTTACCTTGATTTGACCTGCAGAGTGCTTGCCCCTTGGTGACTGCTTTTGCTCTTGGTTGCTAACCAGACAATAAACTGAACATAACTCTGCATTGGTGTCAGATTACATTATTATTTGAATGTTTTTTAAGCTGAGCGATTGTGCCATCTTTTATGTTTTTCTTTCAGGTGCAGTTGTGGTGGCCTTTTTTGTTTGCAACTTTCCGGACATTGCCTCGTCGCTGATGCAGGTCTACGTAGTCGTGTGGTCGGACACTGTTCTTTCTGTCTACACAATCTTGAAATCATATTTGTCACTTCCACTGTGGTATATAAACGGTGCTCTGGACCCGCTGCTGTTCTGCATTTCCTCCCACACATTTCGCAGGGCATGCTGGAGAACACTGGGTAGGCTCAGGCCTCGCTGCTACTTTAAGTATGGACGTTTTTTTGGGCTGCGACAAAGAAATTCTAGTGAAGAGGCAAGCACTACAGCCAGAGAGAGGATTGATGCTAAAAGCCAAAGAGAGAAGACAGACAAAAAGACAATAACAGTCACTAACATATCAGTTCGGAGGAATGGCCCCATTCAAGAGCTGCAACAACAAGTACTCTGAACCATTGTCTTTTTCACGCTATGAACAATAAATTAATCATATTAGATGAACGTGTAAACAAAAATATGTTTGTTTGATAGCCTTATATTATATATAATATATATATATATAAGTGTTGTTGAATCTTTTTGAAATATTTCTATATCATTTGTGGAATGTACCCGTATTTGGATGTCAAGCACTCCATTCAATTACTGTCCATTCGAAGGCAGCTAGAAATATGTGTATACTACTTTATTGCTTTATAATTTATTAAGGTTACTGGCTAATACGTTAATTTCTTCAAATTTCGAAACACTTTACTTCCTTCTAGTGTTTTAACTTTTTATACACCCCATTTTGGTTCTAGTTACCAGTTTTAGATTGCAGATTAAGACTTTTAATACAAAACATTAATCATCTCATAAATTACAATATAGTATTATGAAACACCCATACCTACAGTTTTATGAACACATGAATGCATTTATGAAAATCCAGTAATACGTATGATACTATATGTCATTCTTAAATGGACCATAATTATTCCTTTTTATATATATACAGCTCCGGAAAAAATTAAGAGGCCATTCCAAATGTTTCTTATATCTTTATCTCTACATGTTTGGCAGCCATTCCAGTGTCTGTTAAATTCCAACACAGACAAAAATTGTCAGTAGTTTATAGAACACAATAATAATTTAAAAACATAATTACCTCAAAAACATGTCTATAAATAATAAAACAAGAGAAAATAATAATGCTGAAGTGGTCTCTTAATTTTTTCCGCAGCTGTATTTGTAAGCCAAGACATTTGTACAAAAGAAAGCTTTTAAATGCAATCTGCTAATTGTTGTCCACTATTAATTAATTAAAAGATGTTAAGACTCCCTCGACCACTTCATGTGACATACCAATGTTCAAAAACACAGAGGAGGGACAACCTGTTCAGTAAAAGAACATTTTTACATCTATCTGTCTATGTCTGTTATTTGCACCCTGTGACAACGTTTGTTAAAATGATGGGTTGGCACCCTGAATGTGTCACAGATGACGTGTTAATAACGATCTTGCCCTTTGTGTTTATTTTATCTTCGAAAAGCTGCGAGGAGCTTACAATACTGCACCAACATTTTGTAAATATTGCTTAGTAACTTTATAAAATACACGTAAAAAAAAGTCTTAGCAGGAAGAGACCAAGTGTAATTCAATCCACGATCCAATACCGGCTTATGTAGATATCTATCTATTTAAATAGATAACAATCAAGACACTGTAAATCATTCTCCCTAATGGTTTTTTCATAAAGGTGTTCTCACACTCGTCTTCTCTTATAGAATCTGAAGAAGAAATAATGGACATTTTGTGGCTGAAATGTTGGTATTTATAAAGTGAAAAGAACATTTTACACATACAAGACATGTATGGGTGTTTTCTTTGTTTGCAAAAAAAATGACTACCAAGTGTTCAGCTGTGTGTTTTTCTACTCGTGGATTGTTGAGAATTTGACATTCCTTAGTTGTTTTTGAGTTACTCAGACACACAAACTCAGTTTATATTTCGCTTTCCTTTGTTGAAATCAGTAAGTGTGATAAAATAATGAGCCTCTATTTTGGATGACAAATTGTTATTTACATTTGAAATAAGTTCATTGTACCAAAATACATTCTCTAATAAGTGTGGACAAGCTCAGAGGAAAATAAAATACAATAACATGATATTTATGAAAACATACAAAAATTGGACTAACTGGATTATGAGGTTGGTTGCTAGGTTACCAGAGATCAACCTAACTGCAGGCACTCTGTGAAGCACATACACAGGATAATGCGCAGCGAGGCGGTCACTATGGGGAAAAGAACAACTGACAGGCTGAAGGGTGTTCTTTTCTCCATAATGACCGCCTTGCTGCACATTTTCCCGCTTATTACGCGGCCAGATACTAAACAAATTAACCACTCGACTCCCAATATTAATTGAGATTATTGTATTGACTCAAAAAAGATTGTAATTCTTCCGCTAAGAAAACTCAGTTCCACGGCGCACCAACGGCTGGAACTTTGACAACAATAGCTTCAGGGCATCACTGATCGAGGTTTTCTGTAACTGTTCAAGCCTGTTCACAGTTTCTGATCCACTAACAAGTCCTTAAACACTGCAGAGCCCAGCCCGTGTTCCTGTTAGTGTTTACACCCTGTCTGTCTTCTTCTGGTAATTTATCTGACGTCCAGCGCTCCGTCTTTAACCTCCTTTCCTTTCTCTTACTTGATCCCAGTGTTGCCAACTCCTCAGTAAGAAAGCAGCTATTGGCTGTCCTAGAAGTCGCTAGAAGTCGCTAAATGACGTCATCGCACAATTTGCATAATTTCCTTCATTTGCATGTAGCTGTAATTGACGCTGTACGTACATACATTTTTTCCTGCATTGTTAAATGTTAGAATATCAACATATTGTTATGTGGAGTGGAATTGCTAGCTCTTACGTCCAACCCTCCTCTTTTATCCCGGCTTTGTATTATTCTGCTCCTATACATATAAAGGGACTACAGAATAACTATATAATAGCCCAACAGGGCAACTGGTTTATTAATTCACTCTCAAGCGAGTCTACATTCAGCATGACCTACGTGCATCTCACGTTCCACTCTTACTCAGGTGTCACACTCAAACAGGTCCGTGTGGACACAATTACTATTGTTACATCCTTTCTCTTTTTTCTTTCTTAATTAACTGTCAAAAATGCACACAATACAAATGATCCCTGCATGACAGAACTAATGAATTACTCATGAAAAACTACTCCTCTTAACCGGAGTGATATTCCTTGTTAACACACTCACATTTGATGAGATCAAAACACAGATCAACATTTTCCTTTTTTTTTTTCTTTCTCAGTTACACAGTGTCTGTCTTACTGGATTTTCTATTTCAGTCTAAACCTATGACTACACACATTACTAAAACATGTGGTGCTTTTCTTAACTTTTTTCTTTAGTCCATGAGTGGTCCACAACTATTAGTTCACAAAGTCTTTGTAACGTTGTGGCTTCACCACTGTGCGACCAGCCCTTGTGGTCACAGGCAGGACCTCGTCCCCAGGTGAGTCTGTGTCAGCCATGTCTGCGGCTGTGTGTGGTTCAGGAACAGTCTGTGGAGGAACAACAACAGTCTCTAAGTCTATACACTCAGTAAGGGTCTGTCCGTGAGCACGCCTGAGGTGTTTGCGATTCCTCCGCAGAACACCACCAGACTGCAGCTGGACTTCGTAGATCTCGCATCCACAGCCCTCAGAACTTTGCCTAGTCTCCAGAGAGTATGAGGTCCAAATGGCTGTATTCGCACACAGTCCCCTGGTTTCAATGAGTCCAGATCTCTGGCTGATCTGTTGTAGTAGGCAGACTGACGTAGTTGGTTACTTCTTAGTCCTTGCTGCACCTGTTCGACCTTTGGCTGCAGAAGGCTTGCTTTTGTAGGCAGTAGTGTTCTGGTGCGGCGACTGAGAAGTCTTTGTGCTGGACTGGTGTCCAGGCCTTGTGATGGTGTGTTCCTGTGATCCAAAAGAGCAAGGTAAGGATCCTGTCCAGCCATTTTAGCTTTGTTCAAAAGTGTCTTGGCTGTTTTGACGGCTGATTCCGCTTTGCCATTGCTCTGGGCGTATCCAGGTGACGAAGTCTTATGCAGGAATTCCCACCGTTCGCTGAATCTTTGGAATTCTTGTGATGAGTATTGTGGTCCGTTGTCTGAGATGACAACATCAGGGGTGCCTTGTCTGGCAAAATGGGCTTTCAGTTTCCTTATCACAGTTGTAGATTTTGTGTCTGAGAGATAATCTATTTCCCAGAAATTTGAATAGTAATCTACAGTGATGAGATAGTCCTTGTTGTCAAAAGAAAACAAATCTGTGCCTACTTTAGCCCATGGTCTGTTTGGCATTTCATGTGAGATCAGTGTTTCTTTTTGTTGCTTATAGTCCACTGACCTGCAAATGTCACACTTGGCTACATAGGTCTTGATCTGGTCATTCATGCCTGGCCAGTATATGCACTCTCTGGCACTTCGTAGGCATCCTTCTATCCCCAGATGAGAGGAGTGTAGACGGCACGTGATCTCTCTTCTTAGCGCATCAGGTATGACAACACGTTCGCCCCGAAACACTATTCCATCTTGGTGACTCAGTTCATCCTGGAATGAAAAGTATGATCTGATTTCGCTTGGTGTCTTCGATGTTATTGTAAATATTCTTCTTATTGTAAATATTCTTCTCTCTTTTTGCACTACTTTATTTATCTTTTGCACCATGCATGTTGAGTTGTTGGAGGAGCACGCGACATAAGATTTTCATTGCCAACATATACGCTGTATCTGCTGTGCATATGACAAATAAAACCTTGAAACCTTGAAACCTTGAAACCTTGTCATTTGGCCATCCCTGTTGCATGGTTTCAATGAGTTTCTGCAGAGTCAAATCCTGTGTCGTTACTGAGCGGATTGAACTGAGGCTGTCAGCCGAGATGGGTACATGCTGCAACATATTAACAGTCTCTATTTCAGCTTCCACTTAGCCAAAGGATGAACACTCAGGAAGGTACGCTCGGCTCAAGGTGTCTGCTAACACCATATCTTTTCCTGGTAAGTACACAACATCAACATCATACTTTTGAATACGCATCATCATTCTTTGTAGTCTTTTTGGTGCACTCAATAGTGGCTTTCTCACTATGTTCTCTAAAGGTTTGTGGTCACTTTGTACAGTAACCTTGCGTCCATATGTGTACTGATGGAATTTCTCCAAACTGAAAATCATTGCTAAGAATTCCTTCTCTATTTGGGCATCGCCCTTCTCTGTCTGTGTGAGTGCTCTGCTTGCAAATGCTATGGGCTTACCCCTCTGAATCAGTGCTGCGCCCAAACCTGTGTCTGAGGCATCACACTGCACAGTCAATTCCTCCTCTGGGCTGTAGTACTTCAGTACCGGTGTGCTTGAAATAGTCTCTTTTAATTTGAGAAACGCCTTGTCATGCTCCTCTGTCCAATTCCATTCACAGTCTTTGTGTGTCAGCTGCCTGAGTGGCTGACAGTGGTCAGAGAGATGAGGACAGAACTTAGCCAGGTAGTTCACCATACCCAAGAGCCTCTGAACTGCTTTCACATCTGTTGGTTTTGGCATTTGGTCAATGGCACGTACTTTTTCCGGATGTATCCTTAGACCATTCGCTGTCAGGAGATGTCGTATGTAAGTAGTCTCCTTTTCTCTCAGCTTGAACTTGTCTGCATTCAGTTTAATGTTCTTTTGACTGCATCTATTCAGAAACAGTCTCAATTTCTCATCGTGGTCTCGCTGTGCCATTTCCTGTGTCTCACCTTGTCCTGTGATCAGCACATCGTCAGCAATGATGTACAGACCCGGCAGATCATCCAATGCCTGTGTGAGCTTGCGCTGAAAGACCTCTGGTGCAGGGCTGACCCCCATTGGAAGCCTCAGCCATCGGTATCGTCCAAATGGTGTAGCAAATGTAGTCAGAAAGCTTGACTCTTCATCTAATTTCACATGCCAGAAACCACTTTTAACATCACAAACTGTAAACACTTTAGCTTTAGCCAAATCGGGGAGAATGTCCTCAATCGTCTGCAATGGGAAGTGGCTACGCTTCAGTGCTTTGTTCAAGGGTCTTGGATCGATACATATCCGTGGCTTCCCATTCTGTTTTTGGACAACCACCATTCCGTTAATCCAGTCTGTGCTGCATTCTACAGGGGTGATGATTCCTCTGCGCTGTAGGTCTTGAAGTTCGGCCTTCAGTGGTTTCATCATGGCAACTGGCACCCGCCTCTTTGGCAGCTGCACAGGTTTCACTGTATCATCTATCTCCAGCTTATAATCTCCTTCAAGGCAGCCATCACCCTTGAACACGTCAGCATACTCTGCTTGTATCTGCTCCATTGTCCATTGGCCCCTTGTAGTCTTCACTTCTGGCACTGCTGTAACTATGCTGTCAATTGCCATAATATTTTCATAGTACACTTTAATCAGCTGCATGCCCTCAATGGCCCTCTTGCCAAGCAGTGGCACTGTCCCTCCTTCATCCACCACCTGGAACTCCAACTGGTACAGCTTTTGGTTTCTGGGATTTCTCAGCTTCAGTTTGCATCTTCCCAGTGGCTTAAGCTTGCTCTTGTTGTACATCACTAGTACACTCTTTGTGTCTTCAATTTTTGTATTCGAATCCAGCAGATCGATTGGAATTATATTACAAGTGGCACCACAGTCTATTTGGAAGTTCACAGTCTTTTTCCCCAAAAGCATTCCAGCAAAAAGCTGCGTGTTGTGTCGTTTATCAGAGTCTACTGAACTCACTGTCTCTATCTTTTCTTCAGTTACACAGAGAATTTCGTCAAACTCATCACTCTCCTGTTCTGCTACATTGTGCACTTCTTTTTTTTCTCTGTTCCCATTCTCTTGGTTGCTGACTTGCTTTACATTTAGCTGCAAAATGATTCTCTTTGCCACACTTTTTGCATGTCTTACCGTATGCTGGGCATTTCTGCTTGCTTCTCTCATGTGATTTGCCACAAAATTTACAGTCCACTTTATCTGCTTGGTGTTTGAAGTGTCCTGGTCTTTGTATTGCATGCACCTCCTCCACTTTAGGTCCGGAGATGGTTTTAACGTTCTCCCGCGACAATTCCGCGGCTCTACACAATTGAATGCATGTGTCGAGCGTCATGGTGTTCTCGCGGAGCAATCGCTCCCTCATGCTGACGTTGTTGATTCCACACACGATCCGATCCCGAATGAGTGAGTCTCGTAAAGTCCCAAAGTTGCCGGTCTTTGCTAACACTCTCAGGTCCGTGACATAACAGTCTATAGGTTCACTCGAGCCTTGGTTTCTCGAGAAAAAACGATAACGTTCCACAGTCTCGTTGACACTCGGATTGCAGTACGCCTCCATTTTATCAAGAACGTCCTTCATTTTCCAATCTGCCTTCGCGGTCTCACCCATTAGTGTGTCCAACAGCTCTCTCCCACTCTCTCCAATGAGATAACTGAAAAGTTTCACCGTTTTCTTTTCGTCGTCGTCCACGGTTAAATCCGCATACAGCATAAACTCTTCCCTCCAGGTCTTCCATGACTTTGAGAGATTTCCTGAGTCCATGCATAACTGTTGGGGAGGTTTCAGTCCTTCCATTCTGGGTGGTGGTATGCTAATCTCTAGCTAACTTCTCAACTAGCGTTCTTCCCGCGAAGCTGATAACGCTCTAACTTGAAGTAGACACTCGACAAACTGGTCAAGTCCGTGACCGCTGCCACCATGTATTATTCTGCTCCTATACATATAAAGGGACTACAGAATAACTATATAATAGCCCAACAGGGCAACTGGTTTATTAATTCACTCTCAAGCGAGTCTACATTCAGCATGACCTACGTGCTGCTCTTGCTCTTGCGCTTGACTTGACTGATATTTTAGAGACCCCCCAACATTTCCCATATCATGTTTTCGGGGGATCTCGTGTCAGTTTCAGGGGGTCTCGGATCCCCCGAGTCCCCCCGTAGTTCGGACACTGAGTAGGTCCTCTTCATTTTGGTCAAGGCTTTCTATGGCAGGTTCAGCAACGGAGAGAGCTGACTTAAATGAGTAAGCAGCTGATGTGCCAAAAAGCTGCAAAACATCATCAGGCAGCTTGTGCTCATAGCAAGCATCACCAGACAGCTTAGTTCAGACCATATCGAACAGACAGGATGGAGTTAAGTGTCTGCAAGGACATCCGATTTCTTAGCTTGCTTTTACCACACTCATCTGGCTGAATAATCTCTCGACTTCAGCGTTCGAGAGTGGCAAGGACAACAGAGACACAGCAGCAATGGCAAGTTCCTGGAACGGGTTGATATCTGCTGCATTCCTGAACTTCAAAACCTCACTCCAGAAGCCCACTGTGTTTTTTGTTTCATTCCACTTGAAAAGATGGATGGCATGCCATTGCTGGACAATCTTGTCTATCTCTGCAGGAGAGTAGCCAAGGAGCTTGGGTATGTTTTCAATTTTTTCCAGGCTCTTATTGTGCTTTAGAGTTTCCTCCTCATTGAAAATGGACATGTACTGCAACGCTTCCATGTTGTCCGGCAGTTTCACTCTCAACTCTTTAGTGAGGGAGATGGTGAATGCTACCCACTGCTTTCGGACATTGTTCTATTCTTCAGGCTCAAGGTGAAGCTCAGTTGCCTTCGACTCGAAAAGGTCAACGAGGTACGGATTCGGACTGATGAATCCATCAATTGGCTCTTTGAGGACATCAATATTGGCCAGTGGATTCAACACCCTGCTACTCACAGACTTGATCAGGCTAACCAAGCTGTCAAGAAGTTTCAGAGGATCTACCTGCTCTTCCTCAAAAGCATTGATGGCCAGCTGTACCTCGCCTAGCACTGACTTCAAAAAAGTTAGATACAGGATGTTTTGAGGATTGCTGTAGGCCTACATGGAGTATAAAACCTCAGCCATGTAGCAGTGTTCACTTGACTTGGTGACTGTGAAATGCAGTGTAATTGCCTCTTGCTGATACAAAATGCGGGAAACCGCCAGTTTTATGGATAGCCAACGTGTGGCACGCACCTTAGTGATCTGTAGGGGTTTCTCCCCTCAAATATTGCTTTGTAAGCCTCTCTGCGTTTTGGAGACACTGAAAACCATTTATAAGTCTCCTGTACCAAATACTCCACACTACGGGGGATGGTGTCATTGGACGCATGACTTACAGCAAGATCCCACCAGATCTTTGAGGCCTTACTCCTCCTTAAGCACTTTATGGACCCCATTATTAATCCCTGTCATACCAGAGGCATTGTCAGTCCCTATCCCCAGGAGTTTCTCTTTTTGAAGACAGCACTTCTCCAGGAAAGCAACAACAGCTCGGGCTATAGATCTGGCATCTCCTCCCTCCAACTCAACAAGCCCAAGAAATGTTGAGACAATTGTCTGTTTGGTGTCACTAAAGTACCTTATCACAACACCCAGGTACTTAGAGACACTAACATCTGTGGACTCATCAAAGGAGGAGGCTGAAGCTGGTCACCGACATCTGTGATCAACTTTTTCAAAAAGTATGGTGCTAAAACACCTCCAATCATCTCCGTGGACTTTGACCTGTGCATTTTAAAATGAGTAGCAGCAGTGGAGTCTGAGAACGCAGCTTTACATGTTTCTCCAATGTGGTCACATGCCAGCATGGAGCAGTGTTCAGCCATAGCTAATGCCATGGTGGCTTCAGACTTTTTTGTGGAGTCGGTTTTTAAAAAAATCATTAATGGCAGCTTGCTTTGGGTGGAACTGTTATAAGGCTTTGCCTTTTCAGTAGGTTTTTTAGAAACCATGTGTTTTCTTACATCGCAAAGTTTGGCGTAGAAATCATCCTTACAGTGCATGCAGTATGCCCGGGTATCGTCTCCAATAAACGGCTTCAACCAGCCTTTGAATTCAATGTTTGATTCCCACTCCTTTCGATATTTTTGAGCATAAAGTTTAGACATGATGAGCTAGCTAGCTAGATGTTCAGTTTATGTCAGAGAGGCACACACACAGTGGACGAGGTGAGTAAGTGACTGAGGCTGTGTGAGTCAAATGCAGTTATTTATTTGAGTGTGACACAGTGAAGAAACACTTATATTTTCGTTCTACAGCAACAGATCGGCGACAGCGCCAGCGGTGGCTTTGCGCACGTGCGATTCATTTGCTGTCCGGACGCCGAGAGCGTCGCTTAGACTGCCGCTGGGACTGCGGCGCAAGGCTACTGTGAGACTGGCCGCCTATGAGAGCCTTGGGACGGCGGAGGGGCTTACGGCAGCACTCGCTGCTTGAGGAGAGTAACTGCAGAACGATACATGCTTTCACGTCAGAGTCTCCAAAACACCAGAAAAGTCTCCAATAACACCAGAAAAAAATCGCTAGATTTGTCGCTAGTCGCTTTTGGAAAAAAAAGTCGCCAAGATGATTTGAAAAGTCGGATCTAGCGAGAAAGTGGCCAAGTTGACAACACTGCTTGATCCTCCTTAGCAACGGTCAATATATTCCTTGACAGCGGCCTACACTACTGGTCACATGTTGTGAATTGACCAATCAGAATCGAGTATTCAACTAAGCCATAAGAGTGGGCTATTTGGTATAAGCATTGAGTTATTTAAAGCCGCTCTTATCCGTATTTTTGTATCAAAAAACGATCAAATAACTACTTGTAATAGGGACACTAGAAAGACGGACCTTGCCTTTCTCTCATGGACAAAAATGGAAATAGGCTCTTCACCATTGTTATGAAAGAACAATATGCAGTGGTTGAGTTGCTAAGTGCACTCAATTATTATGAGATATTAACTTTACTTAATTTCTGTTTTACGCTACCTTATAATTCTACTCCACTAGATTTTGGTGGGAAATATTTTATTTTTTTACTCCACTACATTTAGCTTTACATTTACCAACTACAACATTTAAGCAAGAAACACATACATGCAAAATCGGAAATGGGCCATTCTTAATAATACTGTAGGTATTTTTCTTGGGTTACTGTAAAATATAAAACCTTTAGAACTTGAAAAATCAAAAGCAATGACAGATAAATACAAACTGAAAAATCACAAAACATGTAAAAGGTAGTTTACATACCAAAAACAATGTTTTACTGAAGTAAAACAAATTAATAGCACTTGTTTTTTCACTACTCAGTAAACAGTTTGTTCAAATAATGTAAGTGTGCAGTTTAAAGCTGTTGAATTCAACATCCTTTATCAATAGCATGTGCCACTTCAGGTGTTGACATGGCGGACCCTATACTGGTCTTTTGGAATTCGGGATTTTGTAATAAATTCAAAAGCCAACATTTTCAACTTTTTTCTCTCGACTAAATAAACCTAGATGAGAGCTCTTGACCTACGAATATTTCCAGCCAATCAGAACCCCGTGGGCGGGACTAAGAATTAAACAGCGGAAGATTCAAAACGAAGATGGCGGCTGAAAATGATCCCCACAACAATCACAAACTGAGCAGAAGGTACAAACTTTTCGCGAAGTATGTCTTTAAATGAACATCTAACCTTACATCTTGAAGTATGGGTTCTTGCATTTATTAGTGCAGATGCATTATTTGTGTTGGGAACTACTAAGTAGTAGAGTAGCTTAGTATCAGATGTGTTAGCGTTAGCCAGCTTAGCTTACCTAGCAACAGTTGTGCTTTCATTACCGTACATTATGAAGCGGGTTTATGCAAGGTACGCTTACACATACTTTTTTATTTGCTTTGGTGTATGGTGGTGCAAACACAAACATAAGAACATGTAAGCGAACATAAAACAATATAACGATTATAAAAATAATAAAGTATAAATATACAAAGACACTATAAAACGTAGTGCTATGACTATATGACAAACTGCAGTATATTATATTTTGAAATGGAAAGCTGTGCAGATTTAGGGATGTATGGAAATGTGCAAAATGTATTCAGAGAGATGGACATGGCTCTCAGTATTAAAAAAAGAAGGAGAGAGATGTGTATTTTTGCATTTGCATGTGTAACGTTTACGTATGTCACCCCTTTTGTCTTAACTTGACTAAAAGCAATTAACCTCTGAGCCTCAAAATGAGCACCAACCAGTGGTGTAAAGTAACTAAGTAGATTTATAACATTTTGATTGCAGGACTTTTACTTGTAACAGAGTATTCCTACACTCTGGTACTTTTACTTAACTATAAGATCTAAGTACTACTTCCACCTCGGGCCCAAACCCACCCTCTGTGTTTGTCTTCAACAGGGGAACAAAATGCACTATGTTTATCAGCCAGTTAAAGCCAAGCACAAGCCAGCCTGTGATCTTTAACCCAGACTTCTTTGTGGAGAGGCTGAGGCATGAGCATCCACAGGCCTTTGCGGATTTGGTGCTTAGCAATATCACCCGACTCATAGACCTTCCAGGGGATGAGTTTGCACAACTCACCGGAGAGTCAGAGGCCAAGGTGCCCTCTACCAATGGCTTTCTGCGATCCTTCAACTTCCTGAAACGGAAAGGTGGGGACACTGCTGTGTTAACACTTTTTGAAATGCAATTTTAGACTAATATTGTATGTGTGCAACAGTATTAACGAATGGTAAATTGTCTATAAAAGGCCCGCCGTTTATTTATCCACAAACCTATTTAATGTCATTAAATAACACTTCTTCAGACTTGCAATGTATGTGTTTCCACCAGGGCTGGAATTATTTGTCCATTAATCGATTAAGCAGTCGCTTAAAATGAATCTGTTTATCATTATTATTTGTTAAAGGATTTTTTTTGCTGAAAAATGACCTGAACCTTACACTATCTGTTATCCTGACATTAATAAATGTAGGTTCCATTTGATTGATCGGTAATGTTATAATGTATGAAATGATTATAATAAATTATTTTAGGGAATAAATCCAACATGTGCAATCTAAACAATCAGTCTTACTTTGTTTTTGATGACTTTCAGACAAAGGAGTTGTTTTTGGTGCACCACTAACTGAAGAAGGAATAGCACAGATCTATCAGCTCATTGAATACCTGAGTAAAAGTGAGTATTACTGAATATACGGTCATACATTCTGCCATGTTCAGGGCACATCCACAGCCGTTATGATGATTGATATCATGAATACAGTTTGTATGTGTCACTCCAGAGGCAGGCAAATCTGAAGACATGACATTTTGTTCAGATAATCACCTCTAATATTTATTAGATTTAATAATCTCTTGATATACCTAGTTTAAGTGCGTTATCAGCCTGTATCTGCGGCCATGTTCAGACCTGACAAGGAAATCCATTCACAAGTGGACAGCTCTAAGTACAGATATGAATGCATCCAATAGACTTTGAGATCCGATAGCCGACACTACGACGTTAAAAGAACCACATTATTTAAGCAGTGTGTGTATACATGCATATTATGCTACATTGAAGGACCACCTTCTCAAGTGTGTGTGTGTGTGTGTGTGTGTGTGTGTGTGCACACATGGGGCATAAAGGTGAAATTAAAGGTCTCCTATTATGCTATATTTAACAATGCATTGTAGGGTAATATCTATACGAAACATGTCTGTGAAGTGTATTGGCTCAAAATACCAAACAGATCCCCCATTGTAGTATGCCTAATACCCCTCTGTTTCAGCCCTGTTCCTGAAGTGCTGATTCTGTGACTGTCGTTTTAAATTTGAGTGGATCTGAAGCTGGCCACGCCCCTTTGGAGAGCATGCAGCTCTCTGTCTGAGGAGAATAGTTTCTAACGGTGATACTCAACTAAACGCTGCCGTGATTAAACCCCATATTATGTTCCAAACCACATCAAGCATTATTTCTGAAACACTTCTCAGTGTTTACCGCTAGAACAGTGACATTATATGCAAACAACAACTCTTAAGTCCCTCCTGCAGACATCCTGCTTAATACACAGACACACAGAGCTGCACGAGGGGATTCAGCTCGCGACTGTATATTAGGGACCATAGGTTGAGACGTGTCACTTGTGCGGAACGTTGCCTGGAGTTCAATGTAAAGCCAGCCCACATTTCCGATATGTCGTCATATCGACAGCAAATCTGGATCAGCTTGTCTGTACCCCCGTTTTTAGAGATGTGGGTAAGGAGGAAAAGAGAAAGGAGACTATTTTCTGACACTTTGTGAGTCTCCTTTCACACAGGGGACACATATGTATGTATAAGACATCAAAAAGTGCATTTTGCATAATAGGGAACCTTTGAGTTTACATTATCAGTACTGGTTACAAACATGCTCAGAAGTAAACGACATGCTAACTTGATGAAGGATTTTGTGAGTTGATTAGAGAAAGACCAAACGATATTTGGTATAAACACATTAACGATGCTGTAGTCCTGAACGCTCTCCGGGAAGTTCGCTGGAGGTGATGTATTGTAGCCCAGGTGTGTTTTATAAGTGATCGCTGCACCATACTTATCATGGTATTGTCTCCTCTGATTATTGTGCCATGCTGTTGCACCCGTCATAATTGTTTTTAAATGAAAACTGAACATGTCCGTTTTTATTTACATATAAATGGGGAAAGTGAGATCTGATGATAAGTGGTCACTCGAGACGCTTGTTGAGATGCAATCATATCCCAGGTGTGAACAAACGTAGTCACAGCTGACTTGTGATTGGATCCCCCAAGATGCATGTTAACGCAAGGGCTGAACAGGGTCTTTAAGTCTTATAAGAATTGGATTGCTTGAGCATCAAGGCTGTAACTTAAGTTGTACTACTTGTTCTTTGACTTAGGTGGAGTGCAGTGACTTAGCATGAGGTCATGTTTTTTTTCTAGAAAGCGATGATGTCATTCTCTGAAAGTGGACACCAGGAGAAAATGCTTGGGTCAATAATTTATCTGAAAGCACTTTGCTCTGGCTGTCTCCCTCCTTTCTATTTAAATTCACTCCGTCCCCCCCCCCTTACTTCTGTGTCTTGCCTCCTTCAGTTTTTGTCTACCCTCCTACACTCCACATCATTCTTTTTCCCTCCACTTTTGCCGTCGCTCAATATCTTTCTCTCCCACTCTACAGATCTTCATGTGGAGGGGTTGTTCCGTGTGCCAGGCCACAGCCTCAGGCAGGCAGCCCTGAGGGAGATGCTAAACGCGGGGGCAGATATAGATCTAGAGACAGGAGACTTCCACCCCAATGATGCGGCCACTCTGCTCAAAGCCTACTTGGGAGATCTGCCAGAGCCCCTGCTCACACACAGACACTATCATGCTCACCTGAAGATCGGAGGTGGGGGTTAACTCAACAGGTCCTTTTTATATCTCAAGATAAAATAAACCTGATCAATTTAAAGACAAGAAAGAAACCAATAGTTTCCCCCTTGCTCCCTTTGAAACAATCCTCTTATGTTCTGTGTCCAGAGCTGACTCGCTTTGATGATAAGGGCGATAAGACGGATGTGCCTGACAAGGACCGTCAGATTGAGGCCTTTCAGCTGCTGTTTATGCTGCTCCCTTCAGCCAACCGCAGCTTGTTGAAGCTGCTGCTGGACCTGCTCTACCACACCGCTCGGAATCAGCACATCAACAAGATGTCTGCTATCAATCTAGCCACTATGTTTGCTCCACACATCATCTGGCCCAAAAATGTAAGTGCTATGTGGATCTATCTACCTTCTAATTAAGTTAAAACCATCCCCACTATGTTTGCTGTCAAGTTCATTTTGACAGGGCTTTTGTTTGTGTTGCAGGTGATGGCGAGTGATCTTCAGGGGAAAATTGAGCAACTGAATAAGGGGATAGCGTTCCTCATCAGGCATTCACAAAAGCTCTTTAAGGTAAGCCACATCATGATGGTTTTCTCTGCAGCTGACTTCTTATTCTTTACAAATATATGTGTGTTGTTGCGTCTCTCTGTATGATAGGACATGATCGGATGGGATGTTTGTTTTCATTTAAAACAAACCCGTGAAGGTGTTTTTATTTAGATATCATTAGAATAATAAATGTAAAACATCACAGCTAGGAGGTAGTGATGTTGTTTTTTTAATATGATCTTACTTTATAATGCGATGCTTATAACCACCCTTTCATGTCAAGTGATGTTGTTGCCATGGTTGCATTACATGCAAAAGGGGTAAAGAAGAAGAAACATATTACATTTACATGTGAAACAAATATCAGTAAAGGCTATTTGGTTTTCAAAGTGACACATAATCAGCAGCATTTTAAAAGCCAAAGGCTGCAGCATTGTATTTATTAATTTATTTACATTGTATGCCTGGTTTATTGCCAATGCTCCACCCGGATGCCATTTTTTATGTTGAGAGTGAGGTCATACATTTCCAAATACCCTTCACGTGGATCACATGGTATACTTTTAATTGTTCACAATGAGCTCTCTTTAGAGGATTTATTTTACATTTACTTTCATTGAAGGCACCTACGTACATCAAAGAGTATACCCGCTTGTACTTCACAGGATCAAAAACTCTTGAATCGAGGGTGAGTGTGTTTTGCCCTCCAATCTTTTGTTCTCTTTCTAAGTTCATCTTAATAAAGAAGTGTGTGGGGTAGAACCATATTATATTTATCTCTAAAGCTCTGTTCAAATGTCGTTTGTTCCATTTTCTCACTTTTGAATCTAGAAATGTCAGTGTCTGGTTAATTTAGGGTACATCCTGTCTAAATACAGAACCTTGAGAGACTCTTATCTGCACTTAATAGCATGAGTTTTCAAAGGAAATTGACATCAAAAACATTCCTGCCCACTGCCATACCACTGTACAACAAATCCCCTCTGGCTGGCAGAGAACTCTCAGCTCATAGTTTCTCTCTGAGTACAGGACTTATAACTTGCTGTACATTTGACATATATATTTAATTCAATATTCCACTCCCTGCAATCAAATGTATATATTATTTTTTACTCTCTAATGCTGGTTTATTTCTATTTTTTATATCTTTTTAGAATAGTTTATTTCTACTCTCTTACTCCTAATTATGTGCAATGCCTTGTTTTGTTTTATGCTGCTGCAACGCAAACATTTCCCAGTTTGGGATTAATAAATACCTCTTATCTTATGGAAACGTCTCAATACTGTCAGCTTCTAAAGCCTCTTGTTTCTTGCTCACATGTTGTGCTGTGTAACTTAGCTCTTGAGGTGTTACTATGATCACTTGAAAAGCAATAGATTTAAAGAATTTAAAGAGTCTCGTCTCATGTGATGTCCTACATTTCTAGGACGACCTGACACTCTGTTCTGGGAGTAAAGACGAGCCCATACCTGCGGTAACAGCTGCCTCCCCTTCTCCCTCTGTGAGGACAATCAGAGGTGAGGTCAGCAGTTCCTCCACCTCAAAGTCCCCTGAGAGAACGAGTTACACTGAGTCTGCCCTCAGAGAACTGTACCAGCAGGTCAGCACCATGCCTGAGTCGGCCAAAAAGAAGAAACTAATCAGACAGGTGTGGTATAGGTCCGCATAGCTATTGCAAGGAGGAAGAACATAAACACACTATTTTCAACCCTGCACCTAAATGTGTTGTATTTTGTGTGTAGTTTGACAAGCAGCCATTGCTGGCACCTTCGTCTGACTCTCGGACGCCGTTCAGCAGGAAACACTGGCGCTCCCGCTCGTTGGGAGGAATTATCAAGGTTTGTTGACGGTGCCCCTGTGTACCATTACAGGTTTTTCAGCCTTAATTCCATTATGTTCAGATTCTAAAGGAAAAACATTTGAACGAAAAATACGCGTTTAGTTTACAATAGAAAAAACATAGTATGTTTAACACAACCCTTCCCATCTCAATGTCGTGCCCTGTTGTTTATGAAACAGAGGAAGGTGTTGGGAGGTCAGGTATTAAGAGAGAAAGAAAACTGCAGACTGCAGAGTCCTCCATCCTTTGGGCAATTGATGGCAAAGGAAGAGAAAAACCCCAGCTGTGGAGGAGTGAGTATTGGTGCAACACAAAGCAAACACAGTATTTTCAATAATTGTAATGTTGTGGTCCTGTAGGCCACCTGCCTTCAGATGCCTCTTGCCATCACAGGAGGTAATCACATGAATGTCAGGATGACTGACCGGCTCAATAAATAGTTTTGAAATTTTCTTTAATATTCCCCTATGATGGAGGGCATGTATGGAAATACACACAAGTAGCAATTTCCTTTTATTTAAATCAAACTAATCCAAATGTTGCATTTTAAATTGTGGGACAGCACGATTCTCTCCTAAAAGTGTCATCGACTATGACAAGTAGTTTTCCTCCTGCCTGTGCTGAAGCAGTTTCCTGGCTCGTCCAGCTGCCTGTCTGTGGTTCACCACAGGCCAGCCTGGCCTCTCTTTGACTCAACAGTGCTTACATTGCTAATGATGCCTGATGTACTCTGCTGAAAGGATTAAAAATAACCAAATCTTTTTTTCTCTACCTCTCTTCTCATCTTGTTTAGGATTAATCGACTTTAAAAGAATGTGCTCTACTAAGGAAACATTGGTCTGGCTGTTATGTAAGGGGTATTAAAGGATCTTCTCGAGGTGTCGACACAAACTAAACAGTGAAAGGCACTGTGCAGCTTTGTTTAGACACCATGTTTAGATCTGTACTCTGCTTTTCTTTCTCAAGAAGTAAGATGTTTATGTCTTGAAGGTTAGTGAGATAGCAATTTCTTGCAGTCTAGTAAGGTTTACTGAAGCTGAAAGTCTGATATGAGTTAAATCGGATGATCCACGCCTTTTATTTCAAGTCAATGCAATTAATGGATTTTCTTACAAGGTCAATAGGTGATCCGTCTTCATCTCCTTGCATATTTTTCTTTAAGATGTTTTGCAGGAAGCAAATGATCTGTATTGAAACCAATGAATTTGTGGGTGTTTAGCTTTATCATCTGGAACACATTTATTTAATTTGCAAACCACATTGTATTTATTTTTTATTGCTCATATGGCTGTTTCAAGTCCCTGATTCCAAAGCATCAGATGTTTTGATAGGATGTGATACGCAGGCTTTTTCTATAAAAATGTGACTTTTTTTTGTGTGTAAGTAATAATAAGTTAGTAGGACTCTCACAGTCAAAGCGGACCCTTCAAGACTTTTTTTTTAGACAAGTTGTGAATTCTGAGTGCCTTAAAGTGAATATGTCTTAAGTAACTGTATAATGCAATTCTAATTTCCGCTGGAAATTGCTAATAGCTTTGGGAGTGTGCTTAACTGTCTATAAAAATGTAATTCAGGCATCAGGTAGCAAGTGAAATACCAGCTTATGTAGATAGTTTGTCTATGTTTCCATTAGCTCAAATCCTGGGTGTCAAGCTGTGAGTCTTTAAACTACTGCTACTTTAAACTACTTCTTGATCTTGCTTTTATATTTAAGTGGTCTTAAGGCCAGTGTTGACTCTTATGCAACATTTTATAACGTTTTATATATCTCAGATGAATTTATGCAAACATTTTTCTTTTGACCTTTTTTAAAATTGTACTGTCTATATTTATCTTTTCAAAACGTTCAGTTCAAATGAAGGAGGATTTGTTGTTTGCCTTCAGATGTGGTTGTAAAGCAGGTGCTTTCTTTCAGAGTTTGAGCCACTGCCACTTTTAAAGCCTGCTTGTTGTCTTTTAACTCTTTCAGTAGCAGTTTTCAGGTCAATGGTCACTGCCAGGCTGTTACATTCCAACTATAATGTGATCATTGTCGACGATGTAAACTGATGATATTAATGCTACTGTGAAGCTATGCAACTTACTGTAATTAAAAGACAATCAAGCAAAGTTCTGTGGGTGTATTTTCTTTTGACATGATATAATGTGTGCTTAAGTAGGATTGCAAGGTAATTATGAACCTTTTTTTCATTAATTGGTGTTAAAAGACGTTTATTTTTATTTCGTTTTTATTACTCTCCCTGGAATTTGAGTAACGCTACCCTCTGCAGCAGTTTTTCTTGCAGCCACAAGGTGATGCTGTTTAGTTACAAATAGTCATTCAGCCAGAGCACATTCATCCATAGACTGTATGGGTACGACGTGCTTTGATTTGTCCGTGAAGTTGCTCAACTGTTAAAGACGATGATTATGAATATGATTGATATATCTGCATACACTCCTGTGCTGTAAAATACCCTAAATATGTACATAAACATTCAATACTTACCGAAAAAAGACATTCTTAATTCATATAAATGAAATTAAATACATTATCCCACTAGCCGCTGCAAATAAATGCTGCTTTACATTTTTGTTTCCCCTTTCTTTAACTTCTTCCAAATTGAACAGTGCATGTCCCGATGTCAAACATTCAGAAAGTAGTCAACAAGTTGTGTGTTCGTGTTTGGTTTTAAAAGTGTTCATTGCAGCAAATAAGAAACAGGAAGAAAATGAGATTCAAACAAAACAAATTGTACATAAAATAAGAGATTTTGCTAAAGTTTACAGATGTCAATCAGTTTGAAGCTAGATATGACCTACAATTAAAAAAATACCCAAAATGCCTCAGAAGGGATCATCTGTTACTAAAAATCGTTGCTGGATTTGCCCATGAAATGGACATATTTGACGGAGTCTGAGAGAGAGTGGGTGGACTGGTTAGAGTGGAGGCAGCCTTCTACAATAGGAGGAATGTCTCGGTGTGTCATTATAGTGTCCATGTCAATGCATGTTTGGTATTGTAAGTATATGTTGTAAACATCTGTGAGAATGGACCTGCTTTTTCTCATGTTCTGTAAATATACATCAGACAGCTTCCATGATAGGAATAGCATTGTTTTACAGCCAAAACTCTGGAGGGGCTTTATTTAGCATTCCTACTCCAAAATGAGAATGATGACTGTAAAATGAGTCCGACGTACTGTAATCAACTTCACATTATCTGGTGTGCAACTAAACCCACAAGCACTTATGATGAGTAGATGTGATTTTGCTAGTGTATGCAACAAAATGCGTTTCAGAGGGAGCTAATTTAGTCTAGAACTACCGATAGTGCAAGGACAAACATTTAAGGTTAACATATTTTTTGTAGATTCCAGCATAATTTATAGCTTTTTTTTGTGTCAACAATGGATGGTTGAGGAAACATTCTTTCATTTTCTCTGAGGCACAGCTCTTCTGAGGGTGAAATACAAATAACTGGGGTTTGAAACCATGCTGTGGACCTTTCTGGATGCTAAATTTGGTTCCTCTTTGTTTTTTTCCTTCTCTCTATTAAGCACATTTTGCTTTTGTAAATCACACATGTAGGAACTACCAACTTGATTCTTTTGTTTAGGTACGAGCAGCTGCCAACTCTGTCTTATTTCTTTGATTTCTAATTTAGGCTTCCAACTGTTGAAACGTATCTTTTCAACTGGCTTCAGCACTACTGTGAACTTCTAAATTAGGAGTCATTTCACATTAATTGCAGTTATTTCCTCATCAGAGTCAGTTGTTGGTGAGCTTGTTTGTTTTTGCAAACTCTTTCAATCCTCCAGATTAATTGCAAATTGCTGCCATGTCCTCCCAAGGCTTTGATAGCAGCAGAAAATTCAAGTTGCGTATTTGCGTGCATTCCAATCACGACTGTGAGAGCGAAGGGACGTTACCACCACCCCCCATTACCACTAAACACCACTGTGCCCTTTTTAATTAGCCATTCATTGGAGGGAGATCTACACGGCACTGACACTTTTACGGGGACAGATGGAGTATTTTTTCAGAGGAGCGTTCGTGTGTGTAGTGTACACCTGCACACACACCTCAGCACATGTACTTGTTTCCAGTTGGTACAGAAACAAAGCAGACAGACAAATGTGTCAGCTTGCATATCCCCTCTGTGTGCCTTTGTTAGTTAAAGTGAAAGAGATTTTGGGTCTTTGGGACTGTTCTACTGTTTATGTTGGGAGGGATCCACCCTGCAGCAAAAACCCTCTGCAGAAATAGACTGGCTCAGTTTTAGTTAAGTTCCAACTTTTTTATTACACTGATTTATTAACAAACTAAAATGGAGCAACAACTAACTGCTTGTAAGTAATAGTAATTCCTTCTGACAAATTTAATACAGGAGCTATGCCGTGTATAATATTGAGTTTATCAGTGAATTTCTACACAAGTGCATAATGAATCATTCCTGATAATGCTGACTGTGTACTAAAGGACACCAAACCAATAATGCATCATTGACCCTTACCCCTTACATGAGGGGATGTACAAGTATTTATTTATTATTTAAGTATTTTGTATTGATTTTGTGCCGTTTAGCAGTTGATCCAGCGTTAATCTACCAGCCTCATTACGTAGGTAAGGCTGCAGATAGCCAGGACCTAATCAATCTAATCATTAACAAGACATGCTTGTTGCTGCTCTTTTTATTGCTAACTTTTTCTCAATTTCCTGCACTTTATTTTATAGTGTCACCGTTTGTTTTATTGTGTGGATAACTGTGAATTGGATTCAACCCTTTAAAACCAGAGGGCCATTTCCTAGCAATTTCCTATTAGTGATTTTCACTTCAAGCAGCTACAAATCAATATGGATTTGGAAAAAGTTTCCTGAAAGCTACAATTTCACTGTCAACAGTGGCTGGACTGTAAAATATACAGTGTTTTAACTAAACGTCCAACTTTAGAAAATAATATTTATATGCTTATCATTGAGTTTTCCCTTCTCAACACAGTCCAGTTTATGTCAGTATGCTTTGAGTCCACTGAAATGCATGATCCTGGAATTAAGAGGGGATGTTATGCCAGTTACTGCCATAAATCCAAATGGCTGAGCAGCTTTGGTTATGAGAGTAGCTGCTTGTCTTTGAACGTATTAGGAAATCATTTCTGTTGCTGTTCATGCTTAAAATAAAGTGTTGACTTTTTATGGCTGTGGTCTGCCTTCCAACAGGTCATGAATATTTGTATATGTGTGTTTGAGTGCGTTTACTTTTTCATACCAGGTTGCTGCTGCAGCTTCTGTGTGTGTGGGGCCACTCGATCCAAACGTTAGACCCACATTTACAGATTGTTTATTCCGTATTTTTGCCTCCAAGGACCGAGGTGTTGATTTCCTCTTTTTCCCAGTGGATTCCCTTTTGCTACATGCATGCATTCACACACACACACACACACACACACACACACACACACACACACACACACACACACACACACACACACACACACACACTCACACTCACACTCACACTCACACTCACACTCACACTCACACACACTGACAGCCCAGTCTCCCCACAGAATCTCCCTTCGGGCAGGGGTTATGCAGTGTCATGCAGGTTAGGTCTCTCTCTCTCTCTCTAGGGGTGTGCCTGGAGGCCAACCTGAGAGAAAAGGAGTAGAGTGAGTACAAAATAAAATCTCATCTGTAATGTGAATAGAATCAAGCGAAAGAAAGGGATCTCGAGAATGAGAGTGAGTTCAGGCAGGGTTCTGGGGTGGGGGGGTGTTTTGTGAGGAGGGAGAGAAGTGGGGGTGGAGAAGAGGGGTAGGGGTGGAGTCGGGGGGCTCTGCTATTTGTAGATCCTTGTGATGGATGACTGGTGAGTGTGTGTGAGAGTGTGTGTGTGTGTGAGAGAGAGAGAGAGAGAGAGAGAGAGAGAGAGAGAGAGAGAGAGAGAGAGAGAGAGAGAGAGAGAGAGAGAGAGAGAGAGAGAGAGAGAGAGAGAGAGAGAGAGAGAGAGAGAGAGAGAGGATTTTTTTTCTCTTTCTGCTCTTTCTCTATTCCCTCTCTCTTCAGGCGAGCAGAGCAGAGCGGGACTGAGTGAGAGGAGGACAGAGACGCAGACGTGTGCAGACCAGAGCACAGCAACTCCACAGAGACAAGAGAGCAGAAGAGTTTGCAAGGAGAAAATAAGAGAAAGAAAGAAAGCTTTTTTTTAAATCAGCAAACTGTGGTGGATATCATACCTACATCAAAAGAAATATAGAAGAACAAAAAGGAGTTGCTTCACAGCTAATAGGAAAATATTAGCATTTTTTCTAGTTTTGTCTTCAATTTATAAACACCACACATATTTCATTATTTTAGAGGACTTGCGAGGTGTAGCAGGACTCTCTTTTTTCCCCAGAGAAGCAGAGAAAGGTGGACAGAGAGAAGTAAGGGTTTTGTTGAAGAAGAGCTGGCAGCAGTGTTGGTGTTGAATATGTCCATCAGAAGGAGCTGCTTTGGGGCAGGCATGGGACGGCTTGCACTCTGGATGTGGGTGGTGATGCTCTCCGCTCTGCTCATGGGCCACAGCAGCGCCTGCCCAGCCCTGTGTACCTGCAGTGGCACCACAGTGGACTGCCATGGACTGGGTATCAAAACCATGCCAAGGAATATCCCCCGCAACACTGAGAGATTGTGAGTACCATCTGTGTGTTTGTGTGTGTACATGTCCATGTGTGAAAGAGGAACTCCCTTACTGTGTCCCTCTGTCTTCTTTAGTCACTGTTTCTCTTCTGTTCCCTTGTTTTATTGTAGCAGTGCCCATGACTTTGCTTAGACTCAAACAGAACAATAGCTGTGCCTGTAAAGCTGTGTGTGTGAGTGTGTGTGTCAGTCAGTCAGTCAGTCAGTCAGTCAGTCAGTCAGTCACTGGCATTCCAGTCAGGTATAAATAGGCGTTAGGGACTGGAAAGAGCAGGAGCAGATGTGCCTTTAACATGTGTCCATAATTTACTTACCTGCTTGTTTATTCTTACTGCATGAATTTTATATTTATTTCTAAGTTGTGAAAGCAAAGTCTAAATTTTCCCATTTTCTTTTTACGTTGAATACATTTAGAAAGAGTTTTACGTAAAGTTTTTGAAACAGACCTGGGTTCTGCAGGTAGCTAGATTCTGTTCTGTTCAGGGAACATGTATCCCCCCCTTCATATCATATGTCCTGTCTGTGCAGCACTGTGCCTCTTTTTATCTCCCACCCCCCCACTCTTCCCCGTTTTCACTTTCCGCCACTCAGGGGCCAAAAGACTCCCCTCTCACCCCCTTCTCATGCCCCCGAACACTCACTCCACAAATTGTTAAATCATGTAGAAAATTAAGCAAATCTGCTACTTAAGTGAGCCTTGCACGAGGATCACGTAGCTGTCTTGTGAAACGGAGAGAGGATGGGAGAAAGAGGGAGAGGTGAGGCAGACGCCGGCTTGCCGAGTGGAGTTTCTCTGTCTTTTCGGACATTCCTCTGAAATATTCATCAGTAAATCAGAAGTGAGGAGTGCAAGGGGAAATAGATTGTTCTATTTCAGCTTTTAGAATATCAGTCCTGAATAAAACATGCAGTGGGAACCAAGGAGAGAAAGCCTGTGTCAGAGGCAGTGTTGGCATTGTGGGAGTTAGTTGCATATTTTATGCTTTTCATATTTAATTTCTAAGAACACCTTTTTTGTTGCAAGGCGGTGCATGCTTCCGGGTTGCTTATGTGCACATGCTGGTTCAACATTTAAGCAGAGAGGAAACATGCTCATTTTGTGGTTTCCTTTTACATGAATGGCCATTCACACTGGAAATATACCCTGCCCCTCCACTCAAGAGTATTTCTGTGTTAAAAGTTGTTTGTGCATTCATAGGTCATGTACAGCAGGGGATTTTATCGTTGTAACATCTCTGTGTGTTTTCATACACGTCTAGCACACTTGGGATGCTGCATTTTTAACATGATGTGTATAAAGGTCAATGGTAATTTATTCCTAGGTTGTTCCCTTTTTTTGAGGGGGGGGGGGGGGGGCTCGGGATTGTGTGTTAACTGCATTTATTAGCCGTGTGTGTAGGTCATGTAGATAGCCAGTCTCCACGGAGAAGCACTATTTAACAATAAAGTACTTTTCCGCAGGCCGTTACATGGGGTGATTCATCATGGTGATTGTGCAAGTCAACGCTGCCCACCCTGCCTCACATGATGGTCCCATGTGCAAAGCTAGATTTATGTGTATGCATTTTTAAAAAGCGTGTCTATGTGAATGATATTGTGCAGCCGCTACTGGGGTCATAAACTTGACCAAATGACTTGGTCAAGTTTTATAGAACTGTCCCAGAAGTTAGGTCACTGGTTTTGAGGACAAAATGTCAACTAAAGATTTGTTATTTGTAGAAACACTTTAAAATTACAAATGGATGTTGAAAAATGTCCTTGCATGTGGAAGAAGGTACTGTAATGTTGGGAGGGAAACGCAGATGCAGGCAAGAGAAAGCTAACAAACAGAGGAGGTTGCGTTTGATTTCCTGTGTGTTTACGGATATCTGTGTGAATGCATATGCGTGTTTGCACTAACGTATACAGGGTGATGCCTTCGGGAGATAGAGTGTGTGTGTTAAAGGAGGGGGTTGGTTTTGGGGAGAAAGTGTGTGTGTTTGTGGGGTGGGTATGTGTACAAAGGGTGTTGAGACAGACAGCAGAATCCCATTTGCACTTGTCAGTGTGGGTTTGGATCAGGTCTGACCCCTGCGCTCCTCAGACCAAAGCCTGTAATGAAACTGAGCTCCACGTATTAAAATCACACCTTGCCTCGTAAGGGCCACCGGCCTCTCCCTCCCCCCGCTCCCCATCTGCATCCATCCTCCCTCTTTTCTTGTATCTCTTCTACTTCGCTCTGTACATCTGCTGTGACAAAATAGCACATGGTAATTACTTTGACATCAGGTTATGCTTAGAGAATATCAACATCTGTAAGGCTGCATAGAGTGACTTATCACAGGCAATAGGGTTGTCAGTTAGGCGTTTAGGTGGACAACTATTGAACAAACCTGCATCCCACTCTCTCTGTTTTATCTCTATAACAGACCGGCTGTTTAGATTAAGTGTGTATCTCATCTGTGAATTAGTTGATTTGCAGAAGCGGAGGAGCTGCGTGCGCGTACCTTCATCTAATTGCGAAAAGCCAGAGTATTGATGTGTTTTCTGTGCCAGAACATACCCTGTGCTGAGATTTGGGGGCACGTTGGAGCTCCTCCAGAAAGAGGGAGGAGGGGGCTGCACACCATATGTGTGTGTGTTTGTGTTTCTGCTTTCATGCATGCCTATATAAATCTGATGTTCACTTGTGTTTGTTCATGAACTTAAGCATGTGTGAGCATGTGTGCAGTGAATAAGTAATGTTAGATGAAAACACATGATGCTGGTGAAGATGAGGGGCTCCATTGCTTCGATAACCATGTTTATGTATTTGGGGGGTTGAAGGTGGGAGGTGTTTGTTCATGTGCCAGGGAATGCCTGCGGTGTTTTTGGCACCAGCACAGAGCTGGTACCACTGACAGCTCACCGGCCACCTGATCCATAATTTACCCAGACAAGACTGAACACAGCCCTGCCCGCTACCTGCCAACTCCGGCTTTGGGACTAAAGGGGAAAGAGCGAGATGTAAAAAGACAAAGAAGTGGGGTGAAGGGTGGAGCTGTGGGGGTCGAGAGCAGGATGAGATGATCGTTCAAAGTGAGACTGGCACATTATCTGAGGTGGTCATGAAGGGATTACGGCACGGAGGACTGAAGAAACGTGTAAATCAACCACAAAGCTGATGAATGAATAAACAAGACTCTTATTTATAACAAAGGGCAAAAAGATCTAGGCTTTAGGTAGACTGACTTTCATTCAGGTCTTTTCTAGAGTCTTAATACATCCATCGTTATTGCCCGTAATCCCGTGAGGAGTGATAATGCCTGGAATGAAGATCATTCAGAGAATGTTTATGCTCAGTGGAGGATTGTGAAATTACTGGACTGGGACTTGGTCAATTTGATTTACTCTCTGCACTACACAGCTGTGGTCTTTTCTCTTCTACTGAATACTATAGCGGACACAATCGCTATAGCTGACTATAAGTCCGTCAAGTTGGTGGTAAAATATTCATTGTAGGTCAAAGTAGTTCCTTTTGTGGCACATTGTTCTGTTTTCATTTTTTAAATTGCTCCAAGCACATAGTGATCTTTTTAATTTTGACATACATGTTCCATGTTGCTTGTCTAAGCAGTGTGATGACAGACTGCTAAGCATCAAAGCAGCTGCTGTGTGTCTAAACTCACCCAACACCCTGCTCCTGCTCTCCTGATGAACGCAGCTACTTTATGGAAGTGTGTTATTGCAATCATGAGAAGAAATGACCCCATCAATGCGTGTCAAAGAATGCCATCAAACACCAATGCATGCACTTTTTTCTTTTTGTCTGAGAGCTTATATGATACATGGGAGCATGTGTGAGAGTACATGCGTGATTGCCTTACACGCCTATTTAAGAGTGGCTGTATCTCAGCAGACCATGAAAATCGAATTTGGAGAATCCACCTAGATCACCTTTCATCTCTCAGAAGTCCATCTTTCCTTTTAACCCTCCTGGCTAGTCAGTAAGAGGCTGGCAATTGAAGAGTGAAGTGTATGTGTGTGTGTGTGTGTGTGTGTGTGTGTGTGTGTGTGTGTGTGTGCGTGTGTGCGTGTGCGCATGTGTGCGTGCGCGCATGTTAAAAAGCACATCAGTGAACACTCCTGACATTGTAGATATGCCTTCATAATTCACATTTCACGCTAGTCAAGATGCTTTTGATGTGATGCAAGTTCGAGAGGAAATGATGGGCAGCAATCCAGATTCATGGGCTGCTTGAGATCAGCATGGGTCTACACACTTTTCAGTAGCTGTTTTCAGTACTACATGTGTGTTTAAATGAAAATGTTAATTCTCAATAAGTAAATGTATAATTTCATTAAAAGGTATATGAATGGCATAAAGCTCCAGGAAAAACCAAAGGTCTTAAAATCCATTATTTTTGTCTGAAAAAGCAAAGCTAAGCTTATATGTAGCTGAACCAGAGTATATATGGCATTTTTGCTTAAACTATGACCCAAACACACCTGATTGTCCAAGGAGTTGAAGATACCATTCCCTTTTGATCAACTTATCACTTAATTGACTTCTCATTCCAGCTTTGGCTGTAAGGTTGTCCAGCAGATGAGCTAATCTTTCTGAAGACCTGGAGGAATGCAGGCTGAGATTGGGGGGGGGGGGGGGCTTTACAAAGAACAACTCTTTATTCTCAGGGTTCAGCAGACAGATTTGAAGACACATGCAGCATCCATCAAGTACCAGTCCTCAGCGAACATCTGTCATGCAAACGTCTTCTGAGTCTTCTGTGTGGAGTAACTGAAACATAATAGATGTGGCAGAGCAGATGTCTTGTCCACATGGTACACTTTACAGTCAAAGAACACATTTATACAGCCTAGATGCCTTCACGCAGGACTCAAAGCCACAACAAAACCTCAGTGTCTGTCACTGAACAAACTACAAATACAGTACAAACCATGAAAGACCCTTCAGTCTGCCTCTACAGCGCTGTGTGTGTTATTTTTTCAGAAACATATCGAACCAGATGTTTTTTTGTTTCACTTAGGCCTGAAAGTGTGTCATAACGTTTGATCAGAAAGTGGCTGTGTGCTGCTTTCCTCCCTATTCGTTTGTATGGCTTTTTTTTTGCAATCTTCCACTCTTTTTTGCTATCAGTCTAGTTTCTGCCTAGAACAGCATCTGCTGTATGAAACCACTCTGAATCTCCTTGTCAAGGTTGTTCTAGTTTAGACCAGATAAAAAACAGCAAAAGAAAGATGCTTGGGTTTTAGTCCTTGACTTTCACCTGTAGCCGTTAATAAAAGGATGAAGGCTCTGCTGGTCAAGGCCCCGAGAAGTGGTTTATTGAGTTTGTCTGCGTCTGCGTGCAATGCATGTGGAGGATCTGCTTGGTGTTTACCTTTCCAATCAGAAAACCTGCTCTTGAGGCCTGACTGAGCAGAATAAAAACTGTAAATAGCCCTTGAGGAGCCCAGGAGCTAGGCAAACACTCTTAGACGTCTTTGCACACACACACATGCACACTTATGCTTGCTGATGCACACACTAGCTAAAAATGTACAGTGGAGGGACATAACTGCCTGTCTGAACCCCGCATTTCAATGTAGAGGGAATGTGTCGTTCAAGCTGAACAGAAATCTAACCTCTTAGCGTGGACAGAATTGTTCCATTTGCGTTGAAGAGTGTTATTTTGGTCATGGTGGTCGGCTTTCTCAATCTCTCTTTCTTTCACTTCCTTAGTATCTCTATCTTTGTGTTTGAGGTTGTTGTAAGCCCAGATGGTACTGCCTGGTTCTGTAGCTTGTTGGTTCACCTAGTATGTAGGTCACTCTCACGTCACAGTCTACCAGGCCTCATTGCTACACCAATGTTTCCCCGACAGCCCGTCAGCTCCTCACTGCCACGCGCAACACTCCACCACTCTGCTCCACACCGTCGCTTTCAGGCAGCTAACAACATTGTCACAGCAGCTCTGTCTTTTCTCTGTCTCTCAGTGCCTCTTTCTCCCCCCCCCCCCTTACTCTCCTCCTGCGTGTTTCACGGCTGTCACGTCCATATGTCGCAGAGTTCGGATAAATAAATTCTTTACTCTTCCGCAGCTTCTCAACCTGCTCAGCTCATTCATTAGGGAGAGCGCTTGCTCCGGTCCAACAGCATTATCACTGTGTGACTGTAGTTAATGAGCATCTACGCTCGGTCTGTACATGACCTCAGGCTTCTGATCATCAGATTGTTTCCACAGTGAGGAGTTTGGACAGCTCTGTGCCACCAATCCTCTATCAGCTGGCTTCTGTCTTCCCTGCCAGGCCAAAGCTGTTCAGGACAAATGGTCCTGTTGCGCTAACATCAGCGATTCACAATGACTGCACTGCTAAAATCTAAGCACCTTGATTAGTCATTTTAAATTCAAAGAGTCATTTGGAAAGATGTGTCAAAATCCTTACTTGTCTGCATTGTGAATATATCAATCTGAATGAACTTTGACCTTATACATAGCAACACTCGCCAAGTTTGACCTCTAGATAAACGATTATCAAGTAGCTGTTGCAGTTTGGTCTTGCTAGTTTAACTGTGAGTGTGAGTGAGTGTTATGACAGCGAATTAAGTGTTTGATAAAACAAGTACTATTTTAAACTTGTGAAATGCTCTTGTAAGCTTGCTGGGGATGTTTGCTAACCTGGCTTTGTTTTGTCTTGTCGTGCCTCCTTTTTGTCACAGCTTGTGAGTAGGAAGTTTTCATTGTGATCATTTTAGGCCTGCGAGCATAGGATTATTGAACTGAAGTTTGGACTTACGACTTTACCAAGTATTGAGAAGTAAAGAGAAGACTTAGCAAGATATTTTCAATTCTCCACGTCCACAGTGTGGCAGCTATTTAAAGGGCACTTAAAATTGACAGATTAAAAAGATGTGTCAGACTTTAGAGTGGCCTTCCATGTTATTTCTGACAGATCACATTGCCTTGTTTGCTAACCTGTAATGTTCCAAACGGTCTATTCATTTCAGCTCTCCATAAATAGACTATGTTGTTGGAAAGCTGTTCAGCCAACAGTAGTTTCTCTTGTGATCATTATTTTATTTTGCTCTCACCAGCTCCCAACAGAGCAAAATTGACTTTCCCACGGGCCCTGTTTGTGTACATGCCAGTAGGTGTGCTTGTGTTCACTCCCTGATACCGTATATTTATATGGTCTCTGTGTATGTGTGTAACAAACATTGCACATGTGGATATGTGCACAGTTTTTGTGAGAGTACATCTGTACGCAGGCCTTGGTGAGCAGTCTGTTTGCTTATTCTCCCTCTCGTCTTGGGTTTTTATTTCATGTAATGTTGCTCAATACAAACCAGGTCCCCGTCAGCCGTGAGACCCCAGCAGCTGCTAGAAATAAACATAATGAGTTTTCAGTATTGTAGCAGCGCCCTGAGCCCCTTTGAATTACAGAGATGTAGAGCGTTGGAGTATAGCTGCTGTGTGTCAACCCGAGGGAAGTTACACCAGGAAGTACTCCCAGGCATCAATCTGCTTGAGTCGGAAGATGAAGAGGGATTAGATAGTGATGTCATAAATCCACTCGCTCTCCAGGAAGTCTGTCAGCACTGGGAATCCTTGCACAGTTTCCAGAGGATGGGATGGATTTGACTGAAGCAGTTGAAGGGTGCAAATCCTTTGCTGTATTAACTGGGTATGATATTCTACCTCTATAATTTGAAAACCAAACATCTGTCAATGAAAGGACTGAACGTGCCTTTGCTTCTGTGCCAAAAGTCATTGCTTAGCCTCCTTTGATTGTAAAACAAAAAAAGTAGCCTTGACTGATATTATAGCTAATAAACAGCAGATTTAGCTTTGAGGCATTGACATCATATATTACTTTGGCATATAGTGCCCTTATTTAGACATGGAATCAACACAAAGACAATCACCGCTGACTCCAAACTCCAGACTTTTTGCACAGAAAGAGTAATTTCTCCAACCTTTCTGTATTTAAGTTACCTAGATTTCTTGATCCATGGAAGAAATGACTTCCTGGTTCAAAAATTGTTGTTGTTACTGTACATCAACGACTATCCTAAAAACAAGAGAGTAAATTGGATCATTTCTCCAGAGACAGAATACTTCCATGGCAGCAGATATCACCAGATTTTCCACTTTATTAGAAAGAGTTTCCTTTTATGCAAAATGCATGCTTTGGACAGTATATGTACTTGTTACAGAGCGGTATAAAAGTAACTTTGGAAGATAATGTCAACATACAGCACTCATCAATCCAAGGGGCAATGATATTACCAGGGCAATTTTCAAAGACCTGATTATCACCTGCACAAATTCAAGAAGTTGAAAACATTGCATGCTTTCGGTTGCAAAATAATGCCAATGGAAAAGGTCAGAATATGTCATAAACAGTGTGGATCCTGACTAGCTAAAACATCATATGCTGCCGGTGGCATTTGAGCACTGCCTAAATGTCAAGGCTTTGCTGAACAGGTGCAGGGCAAATGTGTTTTTTAAAAGTGGATACTTTCATCAGAAAAATACGTTTCCAGGAATAATACCTTTGTTCAGTTACCAGATCTCAGCTAACAAAACACTTTAAGATGTTGTTGCATGAGAGATTAGATTAATCAACCCTGGAGTACATTCAGAAACTATTGCACGTCTCCTATTACAGGACAAAGCAAGACCTCATTGCTGGAAGAGAAAAGTGGGGTTTCACTTGTTCAAGAGCGAGACATTTTTCCACATATTCCCCCTGCCACCCCACACTCTAACCATCTTACTGCGATTCCTCCTCTTCTATCTTTCTCTTTTTTAATGTCCTCCGGGTGTCATCAGCAATGACCACCCTGAAGATAAGACATTGGGAATCCAGAAGTATGTGCGTGGGTGTATGAATGTGTGTGGCGATCTGCGTAAGCACCTGTAATGAGCACCACATGTGTGTGTATCGGAGCCCAGGCTAATGAAGCCCAGTCCATTATTTATTTCCCGTGGCCCTGTCGCTTGGCCTGTCGATGCACCTGTGTACACACACACACACACACACACACACACACACACACACACACACACACACACACACACACACACACACACACACACACACACACACACACACACACACACACACACACTCATGCATGCATGCACGCACACAGACACACAGCTACACACTCACACACTCACCATCTGTCTATAATGACCGCTCTCTTTCGTACTGCATTGCGCTACAGTCCCTGGAGTGGTCATTAGACGAAAGAAGGAGAGAGTGACTGAGGGAGAGAGACCGGTGCTTTCGGCGTAGATTTGGATCCAGTTTTTTGGTTTTGCTTCGGGTTGGGGGGTTGGGGAATCAGGTTAGGGTGGACTTATAATGCTTATACAGTGCAGAAGCACAGTAAAACCTTTGCGTGCTTTGCCTGCTCTGTTTTCCCTGTCATGAGAAAACAATTTGCAAAAACATCTGAGTTTTAATATGGATCTTTCAGTCTTTCATGGCGGGACATTGTGAACCTCTCCTATATCAGAAAAGGGGACTGAACCAGTGAGGGTGCAACAGTCGAGTTCAGCGCGCTACAATTAAAGTCATACACAACACTTGATGGTTAACTTGTAAGAACCCAATAGTAAATTCAAAACCTCTCCTTTTTGACTTTTTTGTCCCTCCCTTCCTTTGCAGCTATGGCCAGCTCTCAGCAGGGAGGCTGCTTCTATTATATCCCCAGCACTTAGCTTGCTGGCCTTGTGGCCCTACCCAAATCCCCTCCGCTGGCTCCTGCTAATCCTCACCAATAGTAGAAGGACAGAGAGAGAGGGGGGTTGTGGGTGATGGGGGGAGAGGGCTCGAATAGAAAGACAAACAGGGAGCTCAAATGTGGCTTCCATTTTAATAGAACTTCTTTAAAAGCTCCCAGTAGAATACAAGCTTGAATTTCCCTCAATCACAACCTTTCTGATTTCATTCGTCATTATATGTTACCTTTAACATCTCAAGCCATTTGCATTTCATCTAAGACATTTTCAATATGCAAACAGCTTGGGGCACAGTGTGTGTGCTGTGTGCCTGAAGGGTATGGTTATGTGTGTTGCTTAGCTCCAAGTAAGATTTGGAATCAGGTATCAGTAGACATAGATGCATCCGTGCCACTGAAGTCATCAGGCTGAACAGGTTCTGAGGGAGAATGAAGATGAAATATTCATATATGTTTGCATGTCTATCTTTTCAGGGAGCTGAATGGGAATAACCTCACACGCATCACGAAGAGTGACTTTGCTGGACTCAAGTACATCCGAGTTCTGTAAGTACTTGCCTACAAGTTTATATGTGTATCTGTGCTGCATGTCCATGTATGAGTTTATCTATTCATGCATACCCGAGCTGTGTCTAACCTTGCAGCTCACACATTGTACAGACTTGCTGCTCAAATTAGCATAAACCCAGTGAAGTGGAGATGCTTCTGTCGAGAGTCCTACTCCAGAGTACATTAAGCTACTGAGTGACTGCAGCCAGCGGAGTAATGGACTTCTGTCACACTGTATTCTGTATGTTGTAGTGGCACTTATTGTCCCTTAGACGCACATTTGCTCACTTGCCCTCTGTTCCCACACATCAACATGTAATGTGTACACAAGCGCTAGTCCTAAATAGGCTCTCCACACAGTTAACACATTCAGGTAAAGTCATTGACTCCCTCTGTGTTGAAATTAAACAGCACTTGTGACTTTAGGTATTAAAGTAGTTATAAAAGTGACTTTATATGTGCATAGGAGCACACATACTTGTGAGTAATGCCAGTACAAGAGAGGAAGTTGTGGAGACCTGAACATGTTTTAAATGTAACACAAGCTGCACATAGTTCTTACGACACAGCAAAGCCAGGCTATTTTCAATTCTTATTGTTAGTTGGCCTTTCTGTCCCAACTGTTCTTGTCACTTAAAGTCTTCCTATGCATGTCCCCTTCCTGATCCGCCTTCTACCTCCATGTGGAAATTAAATGCCTTCATGTCGGCAGCTTTTCACCAGCAAGAAAAAAGGAAACAACACCTTGCAGGGGTACTAAAGACAGCCCTTCTTTTGCTGTAAAGCCTCTGACTCCCTCACAGCCACCATTGTGCTGTACGTAACACACACTGCTCACTTTCTGAAATGTCATTCATCTATATACAGGATGTATGATTACCATGGTTAGGTGGTGGTGCATGGCATGTCTGAAAGAAAAAAATGTCTGTCTCTGTGTTCTGGGGGGTGACCTCTGTTGGGCAACAGCATAAAGACTAACAGAGGGTTAACCCCTGACCCCTTAGCAACCCTCAGGAGGAGCCGAAAAGGAACATAAGTTTATCTTTACAGTCAGCTGCCATCAGTCTTAAATTAACACAGCTGATTTACTGCCATTCTGCCACTGCTGGTGTACATCATTGATGTGTGTGTGCGTGTTTGGAACAATAGAGGAACAATCGGGCGGAAGAGGTGAGATCCCAAAAAAAAGTTGATTTCAAATCAAAAGTAGTGATCCATTTTTTTTCCTTCCATCTAAATTCATGAGAAAGAGATCGGAGGTGAATTGCACTTTTCTCTCTATGTTTATGAAGTGCGAGCAGTGATTAGCATTTATATTCGATGGGGAGGAAGCCCAGACTGCTGAGTTGCAGCGCGGCGTCACAGGAGACATGAGAGGTTGCCTTCAACACAGAACAGTTGTATACGTAATGAAGGAAAGCTCTTGTTGCTTCTAAAGCTGCTGGACGCTTTTCTCTCCTTCCTGGCCTTGTGTTATTGTAACACTTCCAAAACCATCCAAACCTCTTTTTTTGGGTGCATTAGCTTTGGCAATGTAAGTGAGGAAAGGATGTGTTCCTGCTTGTGTGTGTGTACTGTAAGTTTGTTTGTTTGTGTTTGACTAATCACTTTGATGTACTGCCTGTGACTTTGATACTCTCCAACAGGCACACATACACATACAGCTGACTTTCCCTTGATTGTGCCAATTGTGAAAACTCTGGAGACCACCTCAGTTTCCCCTCTTGCACTTTCTGCCCCCTTGCCTACCTTTTCGTCTCGTCTCCACCCAGCCTCTGCACCCAGTGGACCACACCAGAGCCCGAGCCCACACTTTCTAAGCCACCTTAGAAACTTTCCTGGCTGCTATTCCTACTTCTTGTGCCAAGATTCCACACTGTGCCCTCAGTCCACACCACTTTCCTCTGTGCGTGCACGTGTGATAAATACACTGCACCCAGTTTGAATATACGTGCTGCAAAAAAACCCGCCACCCAAACCCCAAAGCCCCCTTTACTTTGTTAAAGCCTGAGTGACCTTTTACAGACTCGTAAAAAAGTCGAAGCCACACTGTATCACATTGTCTCTAAAGGCTCTCTTTCCCTCCTCTTTGCAGGCAGCTGATGGAGAATCAGATTACTGTGATCGAGCGTGGGGCTTTTGATGACATGAAGGAGCTGGAGAGACTGTGAGTACCACCAAGCATTGTCTGTATAAAGCCTGATCAGAAATAACACTTGTTCTAACGTCGTACTTCAAATCAAAGCCCTAATACTGATGTATTTTTTCCAGTACTGGGATAAGTAATTTGTGATGAGACTAACAGGAGGAACTGACCATGGAGGGTGTATCAAGTGTGAGGCACTTCCCAATCATTCCTTTGTGGTCGGATGGTGCTGAGAGGGTACAGCGTAGGCTGGGAGAAATGTTTTATTAGCCTTCCCTGACAGGAATGCCCTCAGTGGGATATGTGGGCTTAAGAGACCTCCCCCACCACAGACCCTGGCTCATCTGGACAGCACCAGGACTCCTCGACAGCTTGTAAACCGACTGGGAAAACACACAGACAAACACAGCCGACCACACCTCAACCAGCTCATTAGCAAATCAATAGTGCTAGCCGCATGGAAACCTGCACAGCAGATGACTTTAAGGACACATGCCATCATGCACACACAGTGGTTAACTTATAAAAGACTTTCCCCAGATCTGAAACCCGCATTAACAATTTACATTACCATACTCCAGACGTGTAGGCCTACAGCCCACCCCCCGCCCTTCTCCTTCGAGTTCAACTGATCCCAAACATTGGGTAGACATATCCGTTTGCCAGACCAATGTGGAAATGAAGCGGCTCGTTTCTCTAATGTTTAAAAGCCACTAACCCAGCAGCAGGTACAGCAGACCATTAATGCCCATTAGGCACTAAATCTCAACCTCAGCTGGCCAAGCACCCTTCTCAGTGTATACAGTGAGTGGCGCAGGTCCCAACATCTGTCTGAATGTGTCTCAAGGAATGGCAGCGGCCTGCCTCTCAGATTTGCAGCCTCTCAGTGCCACAGCCGATGCATTCACTCCCATGTGCCTCCAATGGGCCATTCAGGGAGAAGAGAGTTGTGGTTTCCAACAGATTAGCAACAGTCTGTTTCTCATTGACTTAATTGTTGTATTTGCATAAAGCCTGCCAGTCCTGGACGTTAGTTGTTTGACGTTGCCAACCACAATTCCTGTCAGTGCTTCCTTTGGCTTGAATAGCTGCATCCATTTCTCTCAATTTTTATTTAGGAACATCTTTTTTTGATAGTTCACCGAAGATAAAATCTGTTCATGCTCAGATAACTGGTATGGATGTCATTTGCCTGTTTAAATGGAAATGCTGCAATTCCGTTCCTCTGAGAAAGTCCGCAAAGCACTAAGTCCTACTAGGCGCAGCATCATAATTTAACTGTGCAGAGATAATTTACGGCGGTGTCTCTGACAAGAGGTTTAATTCCCCTGAACTTTCAGTTGGATATTTATGTGACATTCAGAGCACACTGAAACACAATAGCCTGTGGCTAAGTCGATTCTCCGGCAGCTAGAAGAAATTATTCACAGCCTACACAAGGGCACGCATGCATAGAAACGCACACACACAAATTCACCGGTTGATCATATGTTTTCCCTGCCGCAGGCGGCTGAACCGTAATCAACTGCAGCAGCTTCCTGAGTTGCTGTTTCAGAAGAACCCTGGCCTGTCTCGACTGTAAGTAAATTCAGTCTTATTTTTTCATTTGAGCACACTGATTTTCGTATTTGTAAGCACACACTCGCTATCTCTCTTTGTCTTTTCCATATCATGCATGCCACCAATATTGCTCAGAGATTGTATGTGCTACAACGATATACTGCAAAGCATTGATTTGAAAAGTCTGAAGAATGTTGGCTTGGTTCGGCCTGGGATAAACACAATTGAAGGACAATAAAGCTTCAATTTCTCTTTGCTGGAATTCCTTCAGATGTCATTAACATTCAGACTTATTAGGTGACGTTTGTGAAGTGTGCACTGTGATTTCCATTGTAAAGCTGCTGGATGATCGGAAATCTGAGTTCTTTGCACACTGTTGGGCCTTTGTGCCAAGCCATCTGCAGTTTCTCTGAGTCTGTCTGCAAGAGACTCCGGTGAAAGGGAGTTGGTGTGACATTGGGACTAGAACCGATGGACACATTCGACTTTGAAGGTGATAGGATGTCTGTGTTCCTTAATGAGGTCTTTTTATGTGCCCAAAGCTCACTCTGCCAGAAGACTCACATTCTTCAATGATAGTTTGAATATAATGGGTCATCACAGTTTTCATTCAGTTTCCCCTCTTAAAGCTAATCCTGTACCATCTCACACCCACATACAGCCGCGGAAAAAATTAAGAGACCACTTCAACACTATCTTTTCTCTTGTTTTATTATTTATAGGTATGTCGTTGCGTTAAAGTGTTTTTTATTTTTTTATTGTATTCTCTAAACTACTGACAATTTTTTCTGTGTGTTGGAATCCAACAGACACTGGAATGGCTGCCATACATGTAGAGATAAAGATTTAAGAAAAATGTGGAGTGTTCTCTTAATTTTTTCCAGAGCTGTATTCTGACACTGGAGTGCCCAATGCAGTAAGAAAATCCCACAGTAATGCTAGACTTTTATTCTCTTCTGCAGCAAGACTTTTTTTATTTCGCTGAGATAATCAGTGTCCGTTTCCTCGCTGATCATTCCAGCTTCCATCATTCCAGTTCGGATTACTTCTAGCATCTGGGAATAATGAAACAGTGGGACATGGAAAAATAATTTCCCTCCGTTCAATCCACATAGTGGTACAACTAACCCATGATCCCGGCCTCAGCCCTCCATCTGTTTATCTTGCTTTTGATGTTCAACACCATCTTGAATCTATCTGTCACTTCCTTGTAACTATCTCCCCACGTCACCTCACCATTACGCCCAAAACAACCTGCAGGGCTTGAGGGCAAGGACTCATCTTTTGGGGATAGGCAGGCCAGCTTGTGGCTTGCTTACACTGAGCAGCACTGGATTGTCGGTCTATCTGGAATAGACACAGAGCAGACGAGGGCTTCCAGACCAACGGATGGCCTTGAACAAGTGTGATTAGTCCATATGTAGTAGCGGTCTCTGCCAACAACCAGAGGATTGTACTAACAAAGCTCCCCTGTTTCATCCAATCTAACTTCACGCTCATTATTCTAAACCTAGCGCTGGCTTTTCTGCCACGTTCTTGAGACTTTGTTTAATATTGCTTAATCGATTCACTATGTGTCTGTTTATACACTCATTTGTTCTCTATCCTTGGCTGGATAAAAGAGAATCGTAATGGGCCTTAAAGCTTTTTAAGTGTGGAGGTGCCGTACATTCTTTAGCAGTTAAAACAAATGTGCAATCCTGGGCCAATGGATTTAAAATAATGCCATCTTTATGGTGCTGGTGTTTGATTGACAGCTGTTACTTCATGAAAGACTTCTAGTGCTTGTTAAAAATTAGGTCCCGTAACTGGGGATCAGGAACAGCGGTAGAAGACAAAGGTTTTTCCTAATGCGTTTCTTAACTCCTGAGCGGCGTGTCTGGGCCGCACGGTGGGTTCTGGTTCCAGTCTGATGCGGTTAGGTTACAGCCTTGTCTCGCTCCCGCCAGCAGCTTTTAATGGACTTAAAAGGTTCTCAGCTCCCAGAGGAAGACTTTTGCGCTTTTGCGTGTCTGTGTGTGTGTGTGTGTGTGTGTGTGTGTGTGTGTGTGTGTGTGTGTGTGTGTGTGTGTGTGTGTGTGTGTGTGTCTGAGGATACCAGAGAAAAAGAGATAGAGACAGATAGAAAGAGAAACAGTGTCTTGGATGCATATGTATTTTTGTGTGTGTGACTCTTTTCACTTGCTCAAAGTGCTCACGGGGGCTTGTTAGGGTCTGTCTTTATGATCCTAACAAGAGAGGTTAATGTGAAAGCCTGCTGCCCTCAGGTGGAGTGCTAACCCAGATGGTTTCTCTTCTTCCTGGACGCAGGATTAATTGCCCCTTTTCTTTTTCTTTATACTTTTTAACACTCTTCCCCTCCGTCTCTCGGATTCCCTTCTTTTCCCCTCTTTTTGCTCATTCTTGAGTGAGGTTTTGGAGAAAAACTTTGTATAACAAAGTGGCTATTTGTCTTAGACGTCCCGCTGTGAGGACAAACAGAAAGAAGGACGTAGGGGATTGAGGAGGGAGGGATAGCAGAGGAGATGGTTGCTCTCATTAAACTTTTAAGGAAAAGCTAGCTGGGTTAATAAAAGGCTGTTGTTAATGAGCAGAGGACTGTTGATTTGTGGGGAGTTTTTAAACACTCCACTTCCATGCAGTCATTAAGCTAATTGGGTAATGAGTTTCCACTACAAAGGGAAAATAAAGAGTGTCCTTGCTATAACACAGATCTTAATAAATGGCTAATAAAACCTACTCATACAAAATGAACAAATGTAAAATAATTACTAATAGCAATTATGCTCAAACCTAAGAAGTTGAAAATGTGGACCTTGTTTCATGAAAAAAGGAGGTAGCACACATATTTAATTTCATTTTAATTTCAGTTTTCTGCTTTCTGTTCCAAAAGCCTATCTCTTTATCCACACCCCTGCTTCCCTGTCCCTTCCCATGCCAGGGAGATACCAGAGACACTGATGCATGAGGGACAGAGAAGAGATAATTGGAATTGATTGGAGATGATTAGAGATAGTTAGAGTTAGTTAAAGCTGCCTGTGATGGATGGCGTCGTCGAGAAGGCATGGGAACAGCGGCCGGGAGGTGAGAGGTGCTGCGCAGAACATCAGTGAACAATAACAGTGAAAATAGAGTTGCATTCATCACTGTTAACGACCTGTTGCCCCCAGCCCACCACCCCTGAGTTCTCCTCATCCCACTTCCACTGCACTTCAGATCTGTAATCTACTCATCCATGTCTGTAATTAGTGTCTTTCGCAGTGGGAGAGCAGGAGGAAGGAAGGACTGAGGGACCCAGAAAAAAAAAAGCGATAGGTGAGCCGAGTTAGAGGAGTGCAGAGCAGTTAGCCTGATAGCTGGCCCCAGGTTATAGCATCTGGTTTGGGCTCGGGATGGGGGGTTGAAGGAGGAGGAGGCGAAAGGGTATTTTGCGGTTTTTGATTACCGTGTTGCTTGTTGCTGCCACAAACAAATGGCGGCAACAACACAGGCTTGTTTGAAGGGTTGTTGCTTTCGTTAAAATCTAACGTGTGGTATCACGTGGTGGGGGTGAGAGGACGGTTAAGAGAGGTGTTCCCTTGTGTATCACCCCAAGAGGTATGGAGGAGGAGAAGGAGGAGGAGGAGGGGAAGGTGTGGTAGTACCTGCAGGGGAGCAAATGAAACCCTGGCAAAGGATCGGAGAGGGGAGGCCATTCTTCTTTATGATCATTTTTTCATGTTAATGCTTGACGACGGGTACGCTGATATACACAAACCCTAAACACGCACGCTGAAATATTGGCTGGGTGACACACATGCATAGGAGCACATTCAGAAGACAGAGAAAAAGAGGGAAAATGTAAATAACACTAATTAGACACAAACACTGGCAGAATAGCGCTATAATTACATTTCTGTGCGCTAATGTGTGGATGGCAGGCACACACAAGGGATTACGTTCTTTATATGGCTTTGAATGTAGATAAAAGAGAGGCTTCAACTATGTGTTGATGCAGAGCTGCCTCTTCTGTGTTTGTGTTGGAGGGATGCTGTGTTTTCTGTTTGTTGATTGCTTGATGCTTAGGGAACGGTAGCTCAGTGGAAGAAGAAAGAATTGTTTGCGGGTAGTAGATCTGGAATAAATAATGTGCACTATCATTAAACCTATAAATCATCTCTCTGTCTCAGTATTCCCACTTGTTTTGACATTGTTACCATTCAATATACAGTATTTTCCCCTTTCATTTGCTGAAGATTGATTGGCTTGTAAAGTCACTCTGGTGTTCCAGGACCTTTTATGCCACAAAGCCAGCAAATTAACTCTTTCAACTTTTCACTATTTATGTATAACTGGCTAAAAGAGTGTCTTAAATGTGCCATTTTTTTTGTCTCCTCGTGACTGTTTTTAAGTGTTGTTATAATGCTGCGCTGTGCATGTGCGTGCGAGCATGCATGTGCGCCTGGCAGGCTGTTAATGGCCAGAGCTGGTCTTGCCGTTTCCTTCCCTTTGTCTCTGCTTATGAATGACCTGCCTCGACGTGCTAGGTCTCTCTCTCCCTCAGAGGACCGCATGGGCCCCCGCTTGGCAGCAGTCCCCATGGCAACCCATCATTCCATTCATCAGGGGGTTTCTGTGCCATCGATGGGAGACATCCTGATTTCTTGACTGTGGTTTGTCTGACACTAAGTAAACACTGACTGCAGAGACTTTAGTGAGCAAAGTTCCCTTCAGACACAATGAAAGCAAAATACCTGCGTGCATCAGAGGCTTTTTATGGTTGGTTCAGCCGAAAATGATAACGTTTTTTTTACTACTAATGGTATTTACCCGTACAGATATTTTTGGTTTACTTGATAGATTTTTCAGATTTGTCCATTTCTAAGTTGTGATGTGGTGACTACACTGAAAGGAAAGCATTTTTTTGGTAGGATGTTTTTTTCTCATAATGATGTTGGTGAGTAACAGGGTATAGATATCAAAATGTGTATGCAGGCTATGAAGAGCTTTTCCGAATGTGGGCAAAGCAACTATTTAAGTTTCAACTTTAAAGAAAGTATTAACTACCTGACCAGGAAGTCAACCGAAAAATACCTGGCAGGCCTTAACTTCTTGCCCCTACCTCTCTTCCTGGCCCTGTCCTTGTCAGCTGGTAAAAGTGGCTTTTATGGCTTGTCGCTGTTTTCTTTACGAGTCGGACCGTGTGTGAGAGAGAAATGCAGACCAAACCATGTGAGGGGAGCGGAAGCCAAAAGGGGGTAATTTAAAAACCACTCCGCCATCTGAAATATTCACAACCGCAGCACAAGGGAAGCGGGAGAAAAATGAAGAAAAAAAGAAAGAGAAAAGAGAGTCAAAGAAGAAAGAGTGAGACGGTCAGAGGTGCAAAAAAAGACAGGGCGAAGGCACAAGAGAAACAGCGGTGTTTATATTTACTAACGATTCTGTGTCCTTCCTCATGAATTATTGAACAGATGGATTGAGGCTTGTTAAATATTCACACTAAAGCGCTGGGACATCAGTGATGTGTGTGTGTGTCCAGTGTCTGGTACACACTGCTCTACATACTCACCCACACCAGCCCTGATGCTCTAAATATTCATTGGGGCAAACATGCACACAGAGACACACACACACACTCACGTTATTCTGCGATGACCGTCCCGATCATACACATCTGTGTGTGTGCATGTACGTCTTCACACTGGGGACTGGCCTGGTCATTATGAATTGATACAGCATGAATAAGACATCACAGTGTGGTCTAGATCCGTCATGAGTATACACACACAGGGATTTCACTCGCAGAGCTGCCGAAGGAGGCCTCCTCCTCCTCTCTGTGCTACTGCCGACAGTTTGCCTCTCTGACGGCTGGCTTCGCCTGGTCCAGATTGGAACTGACACACACACAGGAGGAAAAGGGTGCCCTCGTGTCTTCACACACATACACTCACTTCTTGAAATCACCAAGCAGGGGCTTGTGGAATGCTGCAATTCCGGCCAGGAATAACAACCCGTATAGCACTAGTTGGGTTGTCCTGCTTGTCTGTGTGTGTGTGTGTGTGTGTTCATGAACACATGCTTAGTGGGGGTGTGTGCCTTACTGCTATGTGCAGTTAAACGGCATGGAGCATGAATGCAGCCATCAGAATGAAACATCCAGCTCATTCATCACAGGCTTAATAGAGTGCAATCTCCCTGCAATAGGTGTTTCCCTCGCTCAGTGCATCTGTCCATCTCGTTACGCTACGGTTCAAGATCTGGGGTTTCGATCAACGGTATCTGCTCTGGATCATCATGTGGAAGTGTTGTGTGTGAGGAGCTTAGCAGGAAGACTACAGTGTCTGTGTGTAATCTCTAGTTATGAGCTGTTAGGGTCTGGACTTGAGACTCTGGAGATCAGCACTGGAAGTAACCCAAGCAGACCCAAACACAGTCTCTCCGCCTTTGAGCTGGAGTGGAGAGGGGGGTCAAAATCTTTCCCAATATCCTCAAAAGCAGGAAGAAGCAAACTGCCTACACATGCGCATGTGTTGCCCAACACAGCAAAACCACACAAATATGGTAAATGGCTGTTTCAGCCCTATCCTGCGGCCTCAGGCTCTATCTCTGATTCTGAGATTTAAAAAAAACAAACAAACTGCAGGGCAAATTATGCCTGCACACACACACATACACATACACACACACACAAGCACACATGCAATCAGACTAATGCCATTGCACCAATACTTTGCCCAACTCCTGCTGATTTGCTGCTGTAGCAACCAATGCTCTGAGGGGCTCGGGCTGTTTACCTTTTCTGAGCAAGCGGAAGACACACAGCAACACCCAAGAGTTGGGAGCTGAAATGGTTCCAAATGAGCTTCATATTTACTGAACGAGATCTCATACAATAGCTTGGGAAAAGAGCGGTGAAATGGATGGAAAGAGATTTTTGGATTTCTAGTTGTGTGTGTGCATACATAATTACAGGCTTTAGACGCATCCCTTTATCCTGTGGAAGGAGCGTCTTAGGTTAAACTCCTTCCTCTTCCCTGTGGCTATATTTCTGTTTCTATGTTCGTGTGTGTGAACCCTGAGCTCTGTCTCCTCTCTGTCTGTGGTGAGCAGGTCCATTCTTAGGGCTTTATACTTAGCACACCTCCAGGCCTTTTGTTCATGAGACTCCACAGGGTGTAGAGCTGTTGCCACATAGCAGCTGAACTTAGGAAGTTGGTTACTGTTTCATTGCATAAAGACGAAGCCTTGTGTGCCTCAAGATTAATTAGGTTGACATGGTGCAGGCTATGTAATAAAGCAAACTGGTGACAACAGATTTGCTAGTTGAAATCTGAGATCGAACAGTTGGTTGGTTAAGTGAATGAGGCAACTTTTGTCTTCTGCAACTGCTGCTGAGGTGCTCTCGAGCACACCACCTCCCCCCTACAGCTCCCATAGAGCTGCTAATATGCAGCTGTGGGCTGCGGTTGTTCTGTGGAGGCTTCCATGTAACACCGTTTGGATGCATTGCAGTGATGTCAAATTGAAGGCAACATTCAGATGTATTATAATAAATTAAACATTAATACTTCATGATTGCAAGTTATACAGACAATGTTTCATAGCCAATTTTCACAGAGAAAACCCTGTCTTCTCTAAACAGGACTATTGCAGAAAAAAGGTGTTTCAGCGTATAAAAAAAACCTTCCCCGCTCTTTGTTCTGGACCTTAAATCTTACATAATATCCAAAAGTAGCGCATTATGAAAATGTTACTATTTTAAAAAAGCTAATTTGAACCAATCCTCACAATCTTTGCCGTATTAAGGATAGATTTGTATAGTTTCAACCTGATACATACAACTTTTGAAAAAGGTAACCACCAAACATGAGCTGTTACTTTGAGTCATAAAGGCTTAGATAAACCTCTTTACCCACATCTGATTTAACACAGTTATGTGTGCATATTAGTTGAGAATCAAAAACAGACACTTGGAAGTAAAATTGAAACATGCATCTATTCAAACAGTCTTAAATGTGAATACAACCAGAAACTTCTCTCCTGTATGTCTGTGCTCTCTCTTCAGCCATCCAACTTTCTCAGTAAACAAAAGACACTTGTCTGCTGAGGTAAGTCGATGGACTGCCCACATTCCAGTAAAAATACATATTGAGCCGTGCAGGGCCACTGAGCACAGGGGAAAAAGTGGATTCTAGTACAAACGTCTATCTGTTTCCTATATTTGCTCCCTCTCACAATACTGTCCTGCTGGTATCACAGTATGGAGCGGTGATCTCATTAGCTACAGTGCGTTTGTGTATGCCCACTGTAGAGATATTATTTGGTGAGAAACAGTATGCTGCCTTCACTTCTTAGCTTTGTAAGGTCTAACAGGAAATCGCTGAGGGATGGAATCGATTCGCCTTCCCTGCTGTTTCAACTACAAGTGTTCACACACATTCACACACACCTGCCCCACCCATGCAATGCTTCGAGAAATGAGTGTTACATCTGAAGAGCAGCAGAGCTATGTGTGCGTTTACCTGGTGTGCATTGTATCCTGCAGTCACACCAATCTGATGCCTCAGAGGGCGCGCTGAGGTGGAGAGAGACATCGAGTATTGATTGACAAGGAAGAAGGCACAGTCGGAAACCACAAATGATGAAAGACAGAAGGGCAGGGAAAGAGTAATGAAGGTGTGGTAGGGAAGAAATATAAATCCTTTTTTGTAATCCTACTGTAGAGATCCTCTTTCCGCTCGGAAAGTAACAATTTTTCCTTGTAAACTTTAAATTGTTTTTCCAGATAGTTTAAAATTCCATTCTGCTAAAGCCAGTGAAGGCTTGCAATTCAATCAAGTAAACAGAAACAGAATGGGAGGAGTGAAAAGCGGGTAAAATGAGTTAGAGGGCAATGGAAGGACCTGAAAGGGACAGACAGTGCCTAGGAAGCAATAAATAGTGTGGGTATAGGGTAAGTGGGGTTGGCAGATAAAGCGAAAGAAAGAAAAAGAGGCAGAGGGGAGAAAGATTGGCCTCATCTGTAGACTATAAAAGGATTCTCATCTCCTCTCATCTATGTGGCTGTGCTGGGAGAGGGAGCCACGGGCACCTGCAGTGGGGCATTAGCCAAAAGCCCTATTATCACTTCAAAGCTGGACTCTGCTGGAGGAGGCCTGAGTGACACTGGGGCCCTATGGAGGATGAAACACGGCACAGAGATAGGAGTAGAAAGCCTCCTCCCTCTGTCAGCTTTCCCCATTTCCCCTCTATCATCCCCCCTGCCCCTTTCACTGTACCTTACTTCTTCTCTGTCATCTACCTTGTCTTACCTTCCTTATCGCTTCCCTTTCCTCCCCCTGTTTGACTTCCTCCCTGCCTCTTATCTGTATCTTTAACACCTGGCTGCCCTATATGAGCTCCCTTTCCCCATTCCTCTTCCCTCTTCGATGAATTTCTCCATCCTCTCTGGCTTATAAAAGGCCTGGGGACGGGAGGCCCTGATGAGCCCCAGGCTGTGGTAATGAGCTCGCAGGCCCTTTCATGTGGAGATCAAGCTGATGGCTGGAGGGGGTGTTGTTGGTGCTGGTGTTAGTGGAGTGGATATTACCAGCAATGGATTGTGGCTTGTAGAAAAGAAGAGTAATAGGTCAACCCAAGCCCAGACCGGACCTGGAGATGCAGACAGTTCCCATGAAGTCAAGAGTGTCCCAGCCAGACACAGAGACACACAATGCGGTCAAAGAATGGGTCAAATCATTATGGTCTTTGTTACTTAGCGCATTCCTCTGTCCAATACATTATCCCGGAGACCTTTCCCTATATTTACAGGCCACAGAAGGTCGGATGCTTTAAGCAGGACAACGTCTATAGGCCAGAAATCAATGGCAGACACACAAACTCATACACCATTTTCTATTACTTCTCTCCGCTTGCTCTTTGATTGTGTCAACACTTCATAAAATGGACATCTTAATAATTCCAGGGACACAGAAAGGGGGACAGAGGGATATTTGAACAATGGCTGATGCTCTTTGATTTGACTACGCCTAAAGAAATGTCGCTGCTCCTTAAAACCTGTTAAATCCTCCAAAACCAATCTATGCATGTGCGTGAGTGTGTCTGTGTGGTTCTATTAATCCGTAACGCATAGCCACACACCATTAATGCTCCCTCCCCCTGACACCTTCATTAGACCCAAAGACGGGAATTACTTCTGACTTGTAGATTAAGACCACTTTTCTGAACTGCCACGTTAATGCATGCTATTGTTTCAACTAATTCATTCATTATTGATTGACGTAGTGTTTAGAATTTAAGAATATGGTGAGAAAAGGCCTTCAAAGTCTTTCAATTAGCAGTATAAAACATAGGAAGGTTGCACATTCCTGCTACATATTTAGTGTCAGAGTGTTTGTGTGCAAGTGTGTGAGAGGATATGCCCAGGTTCCACTTCATAAAGCTGTTGTAAAGGAGGCCATTCATGGCTAACAAAGACTTTTCACATGGACAAGCTAACCTTCACACTTCCTCAATGCTATGTTTACACATTTTTATTTCTTCTCCCTCTCATGTGTTTATTTGGTAAAAATCTTTGGTGATTTTAGTTTGTAGAGTGCGCTACAAAACAAGACCTCCTACAAGGGGTTGTATTTTTCGCAAGACATTTTGGCAGAATCCCAATCAAAGATGGATATGTGATAAATACATCAGTTGAATCATTAGAGTGTCAGTCTGTAATCTGGGCAGGGTTGACTTTTTCCACATTCCTTTGTCTTTTTATAGTATGGCTTCTAATAGTTTCTATGGAGACTGAATTGGCAGAGTGTTGTTTTGCTGCGTTTAGCCCCTCGGCAATCGCAGCCTCACCTTCGTACCTGTGTTTCTGAATATAGAAAGATAAAAGGTGGTGAGACATGTGTTAACATCCTTGCTTTTTCTAGGGGCAGGGCAGTTAAGAAATGTTAAAAGTTTATTTCACATTTCGAGTAAAGTCAATGCTGGGTGATGTCGTGTCAAAATCAAATTAGTTGAAAGTTTCTCCCTGGCTGATTGAAGGGGACCTGGGAGTTGTCATGATGCTGTCTGTCCTTTTATTCTCTGTAGCATAACAAAGATATGTTCAATGTTTGACAGATGTCGTAGAACTGAACTGCACATTACTCAACGTTTTAGTTTTCTTGTTCTTTGCTTTTCTGGCTTTCCTCCCGGCCTCCCCTCATAGGAGGAAAGTTGGTTTAACTAAAGAGAAAAGGTAGAAGTCAGACAGTTTTTTTTCCAAGTTGTAAGAGTGAGCTGAGCGGAGCAGAGTTGAGCGGAGACATCCAGCTGGGTTAGAGAAGCACAGCCTGGTTTCCCAGGCAGGCACCGTCTTTGTGACATGGTTAAAGATGTGTCCTAACACCATTCCCATCACCCCTCGTCCCCTCCTCTCCCCACCTCGGCTACCATCCCTCCATCCCTCCCTCCATCTCCAGAGAATAGCCTGCCCTTTGCTCAAGCCATTCCGTCTCCTTGGAGCTCATTGTTCCCTGGTTGCTAGGCGATATGTGGGGCCTCATTTGGTCACCTTGGATACAGGGGGGAGCCTGGGTATTTGGTATGGGGTCAGGACTGACAGAGGTGATGTGAAGGTGTGTGTATGTACGTAAGAGGTTGTGCGCACACATAGTTAGCCATCAAAGTGTGTGTGGGTGGGTGCGTGTGCGTGTGTGTGTGTGTGTTTGGTTGTCTGTGTGTGGTTGTGTGTGTGTTTGTGTGTGTGTTTGGTTAAGGGTCAGGCGTGACAGCACTGGTACAATAGGGTGGGGTGTGACCAACCCCTCCTTCACCATTTATTAGCCTATTCAGTCACCCACTCCCTTGCTCCGAGCCAGGCTGGGCCAGGAGGCAGCCGAGCTGTCAGTCAACAGGGAGGGGGAGGGGCAGAGAGGGGATCCCACAAAACATTATTAATGTGTAACACAAAAACTGCTGCAGTATCCCTCTAAAGAGGAAATTAACGAAACAAGCAGCCACTGTAACGGCAATTACATCGCTCTGAATAGACCAGTGTCTTCCAGTTGCCAATGCTGCATCTCTCACACCTGCTCTCTCTTTCATCTCTCTCTTTTTCTCTTTCTCGCTCTCTATCACTCGCTTCCTTTCTCTCTTTCCATCTACACTCTGTGTTTCTCTCTTCCTGCTCATTCTGTAAAACACACACCAGGGGAGAGCCTCTTTGTCAACCGCCCTCCTGAATTCCGATCCTCAATCGTCAAGCTGGCCGTGGCTGGCCGGCCTTGAAGAGCCCTGGAGTGGCTTTCATAAACCTTCACCACACACACACACACACACACACACACACACACACACACACACACACACACACACACACACACACACACACACACACACACACACACCACACACCACACACAAACACACACACACACACACACACACACACACACACACACACACACACACACACACACACACACACACACACACACACACACACACACACACACACACACACACACACACACACACACACACACAGGCTACCCTAAACTATTGTTGCCAAAGCTGAAGCACTTATAGAGTGTGTGAGAGTGATGAAATGAGCAAAACGGAGAGGAATTTTTTTAGAAAATTAACTCTTATTGAATCGAGCCCTATTCTCAACTCTATTCTTCTGTCGTTCTCCCCTTAGCTCTCTCTCTCTCTCTCTCTCTCTCTCTCTCTCTCTCTCTCTCTCTCTCTCTCTCTCTCTCTCTCTCTCTCTCTCTCTTTGTGATTTACAGTAAAGTCTATAAAGTTTATTTGACTGTGTGATTAGCTGCAGAGGCATGTTCTCTGATATCATTAGGTTCTGTGGTGCATCCCCGAGCCCCGAGAGAAAAAACAGCAATGAGCATTCAACCCCTAATTAAGCTTCATTGAAGATGACTCACAGTCCGTGTTATGTGTCTGTGATTCATCAGTGTGTTTTTATGATTTTTTATTCAAGAGACAAGCAAACTTTTCCTCTGCCCGATTGCCCTTAACTCTTTTTTTCAGACAGTGTATCACGGCCTTCTGTTTTGTGAGTAGCAACAAACCAGCACCCAGAATGGATTTTGCAATGCACTGCAAAAAAAGGTCTGTGGTTGCATTGTAGAAAAAAATATTCCCTCGGGAATCAGTCTTCCCCCCGCAGGGCCTACATGTGTGTGTTCCAAAACCAACAGTGGAGCTAAAATTGTTGCAGTTTACCAGCTAAATGGCTGCCTTGTGTTTTCATCACTCATCACTAATGAGTTAGAAGGAATGTGTTGTCCTCACCCGAGCTGTACCTGATAGCGGATGTTAAGTTGATCTGACATGCCCGTGCTGAAGGAAAAGCAGAAAGCCTGGCACTGTGGAGGGCATACCTGCGCTGAGAGGCAGGGTGTGTCCGACCTGGGTTCACCACTCTGACAAAACCGCAGTGGTAATGCAGCAGAAAATGACTCCAGTAGCTGGCACATAAAATTGAGCTCAGTTTGACAGCGGGAGAGTCGTTTTTTCTTTTCCTGAGCCCTGCGCAGTTTCCGGAAGAGTCATTAAAGAATCATTGAGTGAGGATGCAGAGAGATTCATATTCATGAATTCATCAAAACAAGTTATTGAAAGCAGCCATTGCATTCATTAAGTGGGTCTGCTGAATTCGTCCATTGGGCTGCATTGATGTGGTGTTGACCCCGGACCACAGCGTGCATTGCTGTCAGTGTGGCTTTGTTGGTGGAGCGCTAACCTTTCTTTGTACCCATGTTTGGGCCAGTAACCTTGCTTTGTGATGCAGTGTGTATCAGGGTGTAGTGTGACTCCCCTTCTCCATAAATCACTGTCAGATTCCAGTGGTACGAAACAAAGCCCTCGCCTGAAGCTTGGATAATGGGCTTCTTGGTGTTCATGCGTGTGTACCCGTACGTGCATGTGTGCCAAGTCTGTATCCGTTCATCTACCAATCAGTGACAAACAGTTTATAAAAATTCATTGACTGTGAGATGAGTTTTCTTCAGATGAATATTGCACGAATTGCAGCATTGGGTGACAAAACACTCCATCGATTTCAAGGAAGGAAGAAGGGAGGGATTGAGGGAGGGGGCGGTAGAAATGGGTAAGGGAATGAGGTTGATCGCTGGTGCGTGATGGAATAAACTGCTGAATTTCTGTCACTGTGTGCGCGTGTATGACTGTGTGTGTGCGTATGTCACACACAGGGGGCTAATAAATAAATGATGTTTGAAATGAGAGCAGCTCTCCGTAGACCATCTCCACTTCATGAGAAGTGCCTGTTTACAACTCTGCGCACACAGTGCATGCACAAACCCTCATGCGCACACGTGCTGCATCTATGGCTATCAGAGCTGATGAATAAGTTTTTGCTCTCCTCTCCAGGAACATGTCTGTGCTGTGAGCCTCTAAGTGTGTGTTCCCACTCTCAGGCTTTTATCACATTACTCCCTGCATTCCATCTATGTTGATGGCGAGGGGATGGGAAGCATTACTTTGCAGGCCAAAGCAAATACACACACACACACACACACACACACACACACACACACACACACACACACACACACACACACACACACACACACACACACACACACACACACACACACACACACACACACACACACACACACACACACACATTCAAATAAACACCTACCTTGTGAGAGAGGCTTGAGAGCATTAGGAGAGCTTAGAAGAGCAAACACGGTGAAGGCAGGATTTGGGCAAATTCTAATGGGAGGAAGCGGTGGGGTAAGGAGAGGATTTATCCCCGGTATCCCCGCAGGCCCGGGCACGACAAAAGCCATAAGTTTAGAAACCAAACAGTGTGTGGCGCTGAATCATGGTTCCTGTGTTTGCTGTGCGGGCTGTCCTAACATATCATTACTTCTCTCAGGAGAGATGGCTGTCTACCTTCCAGACAAAACCTGACCTTTTACTTTCTCCCAACGGTAGATGAACCCATGCCATTCTTGATGAGCTGTGAGTGAAAATGAGAGGTGGTGGTGGTGGTGTGTGCTGCTCATGAGGGGGAGAGAGAGAGAGGGAGATTCATGGGTGTCAAGGAGAGGGCATTTGTTGCACAGAGGATTCCCACAGTCCCATTGTTTTTGGAAGATTTTCAAACATTACCATTTCTAGGCAACTGAAGCAAAGGTCAGAATGGAGGAAGGAAGAGAAGAACAACAGACTAGGAGGTGAGGGAGAGGGAGAGGAAGAAATGGGTTGGTGGCAGGGGATACAGCTTTGGAATGCTGCAGTGGTTTTAATTACAGACAGAGGAATAGTGTTTTTAAATATTTAGAGTACAGACGATCTCTGGGTGTGTGTGTGTGTGTGTGTGTGTGTGTGTGTGTGTGTGTGTGTGTGTGTGTGTGTGTGTGTGTGTGTGTGTGTGTGTGTGTGTGTGTGTGTGTGTGTGTGCACACATGTTGTGTTTATGCAGTCCTGTGAGTTACTGATAGCTTATTCATGTATGTGCAGGAGGGGGGGGGTCATGCATTTGTTAGGAAGGAGATGAGAATGTGGTATTTAGGTAACTTTCATGCTTTCTGATCAGTTTTGTGGTGGAAACCTCTGAAGCAATGGAGACGAAACTCAGAGAGACCTGGAACTTTGATTGCAAACATTGAAGGTTTATCAAGAAGTTAAAGGCCGGAGAATTGACAAGACATTTGCTGCATCCACGAGTTGACAGAGCGGTTGCCCGACCAATTCTGAAGAACTGTACTACAATACAAGGTTTTAACCAGTTCAGAATGGACCATCAACATTCTTCAGTCGCCAGACTAAACAAATATGGACCCTACGTCTAACTAAAGCTGTCGCACATTGGATAACAAAGTGCGTCCGGGAACCTACGTTCCAGATAAGAAGGGCTTCTAGATGTCCCTGAACAATAAACTAATCTCATGTCAGCTTGTGCTCTGTCATAGACTGGCATCAGCAATGCACCCAAGCTGCCCCTCCTTAAGGGAGATTACAGCAACCCCGAGGCCGAAAGACCTATGCCATGGGAATAGAGACAGAGGAAGGAGAAAATTAGGAACTATGTGTCATTATTATGTTTTTTATGAGTTGAGAGCATTACTTCTTGGTTTAAACAGAAATAAAAAGTCTGCTAAACTTAGAAGTTTGCATGTTTTGTGAAATACATTTAAAAAAACACAGCATCCTGTTCGCTTAAACTCCTGAGTTTGAGTTCCTGAACCAACGCAAGAATAAGAAACACAAAACTGAATGATTGTTCCCTCTAAACAACGTATTTTCCTCCCAGACAGATTGCAATAGAGATTCTCTTCAAACCCCACTTGACACAAACACTCAGGCTCTCAAAAGCAGGCAAAGCAGTAAAATTCAGCTATAAATGAAATGGAGTGGTGAGTAAAAGCCACAGGAGATAGGGTTAAGATTCAAGAAGTTGTTTAAAGGTGCTAAGTGCTAGATCTTGACAATGTGGGTCATGTTGTGAGAGACAGGCTTGAACTGCTCTCATGGTTCATGACTCTCCGGTAGATGCATCTGTCGGACTGACGTTTGGGTGCAAAAAGATAGAAGGGCCGTAATCTCCTAATCATTAAACAGGGAACTACAGGATGTAAAGAGATGGGACTGCTGTCTGTGAGCGCTAAGCCGGAGGAAGTCGGGATGCCAGAGTTAAGTGGAGCAATATCCTCCTTGCATGTGTGAAGGGGCTACTCTTGTTAAATGGGTGCTATCATAAGCAAACAGTCACTCCGTCTCTTGCTGTATTGTTTGCTCAGAGCGATGCCAAGGTCAGTGCAGACTCACATCCAGAATGGTAAATAAGCTGTAATTTTAAGGCAGCGCAGCGTTCTGCAGGCTCACATTGATCTGTCATTGACAAAGTTAATGAGCGTGGACATGAGGCACGGAGTCTCGCCACAAAGACATCAAAGTGCCGCTGCTATGACTGGCCTGCTGTGAGACTGGCCTTCAGGCAGACACCCAGGCTGCCGCAAACCCTGACTCCCCAGGAGGGGAGTGAGGGGAGGGGATGGAGGTGGAGCGGATCTTGGCTCTATGTGTAAGGAGTTTGAATGTCTTTATCCTTTTCTCCCTGTCTTAACTGTCTCTCTCTAACACACTAATTTCTGGCGCATGTTTGGCCTGTGTTTGTGGTTCTGAGCAGGGTTAATGGAAAGTAGCAGCAACTTTTGAGCAGCAAACAAGATTCCTTAACTACTCTGCCTCTGCTCACCACCTGCTGCTTGGGAACCTGCTGGCAGCACACACATGCACACACAAAAGTATTGCTACTAGGTAACCCGTTGGCTAGCTGCCTTTTCATTCCTCTCTGTCAACAGCAAATAAGAGAAGGGGAAAAAGCAAAATCCAACAGCAAATATTAGCCTATGCGGGACAAAGGCATTCCAGACAGAGCTGTCACTCTCACTCGCTCATCCACAGTGTCCCATCCTCCCCAGCTCTACCCCCACCTTCTCCCCTCACACAGTCACTCCTGTTCCTTCTTTTATTTCCTCCCATGGTCTCTCTTTTCGGAGGTAGGCATTTCTGAAATCTGTAAAACTTTGTTAAACTCATATCAGCTTTGTTATGACAAAATGCATCTCTATTTGTCATGAGAGTGTTTGAGTAACTGGTCCAGCTCTCAGTTAAGATCCCTGAAATCAACTTTATTATCTTCCACCTGGCAATGGAACTTTTTAATTTAAAGTAACGGTTTGCTTTGATATTTACTTAGAGAATTAGGGAATCAAGCAAACTGCTTGCATTTGATTTCTCAAATTGTAGGAGGCAATTCCCCTCACACCCGCTGCTCACATTCTCCCAGCTTTTTAGTAATGCTCCTCCCGATCCTCGTCTTCTTCCCTCCCCTGCCTCTGGGGGTTCAGATGTCATCCTCATCCTTGTCAGAGGAGTGTAATGGATCGGTCACGCTCAGGGCCCTCCCAGCCTGAGTCACAGAGCTGGAGTGAAAGGTCATGGCTAGGGTGACATCGGAAGCTCAGAGAGAGGACATCCGCTTGGCTGTTCCCATCTGCGTGTGTTAGCAGTTCAGTGTGTGTGTGTGTGTGTGTGTGTGTGTGTGTGTGTGTGTGTGTGTGTGTGTGTGTGTGTGTGTGTGTGTGTGTGTGTGTGTGTGTGTGTGTGTGTGTGTGTGTGTGTGTGTGTGTTGTGTGTGTTATTTTCTAAATAAACACCTCCTCGTGACTAGTATGCTGGCTAGCTGTGGGGGATGATATGCACAGAGCAGTACACAAGAAAATGAATAGCAATAGATCAGCTACATGATGTAGCATTGTCAGGTAACCATACAAATGTGTATTTACACACACTCTCTCTCACACACTCTCTCTCACAAACTCTCTCACACACACACACACACTCCTCATGCCTGGCCTATCTATCATAGTCTCTGGGGTCCTCCTGTTCTTTCTGGAGGTCAGAGTTGAAAATGGTATAGAGTGCGCCTACATAGACAAACCGCATAGAGCATGTGTGTGTGTCTGTGTGTGTATGTAGGTGCCAGAGCTGTGCAGAGCCTCAGTGTTGATTAGGTCTAGACCAGTGGGGTGATCTATGGCCATCTGAAGAAACATAAACCAAATGTAAGTCAACACATATGATGATATATTACTTGAAGTTCTCAGGGTCAGCAGCACTTTTTCACCAGACAGTTGAAGGTCTTTCTTGTGGTTTTCTTGATACTTACAGGATTTTTCTTTTTGTCGGATGGCTTTTTTCCCCATCAAACCGATATGGTATAGAAGAATCACAGCGTGCACGATTAATGCATGGCACATTTTCTGTCTGCCTCTGCAAATGTCTTTTATTTCATAGTTGACTTGGGTGATTTTATTTTGCCAGTCTATTATGTCCTGTCCTCCCTTGCATCTTTATTATCCTTTGTTTCTCCTCCACCAACCCATCTCTCCTCCTCCCCCCTCTTCTCCCTCTGACTTTTCCTTTCCCTTTTTTGCCTGGGTGGTGAGTTTTAATTTCATGCCCCCTGCTCTGGCAGTTGGTCCTTTAGCGAGTGCCAGGCTTGCTTTGTGACACACAGCTTCCTCAGGGGCTACCAGTCCCTCTTACACACACAAACACACACACACACACACACAGCCGCAAATATGAATGATCTCAGCCTCGGGCAATGCATCGTCATCCATGCAGAACTTATGGCAATAAAATGATCCAGAGGTTGCTTTCAAGAACAGACAAAGACGCGTGCTGTCGGAGGCATGATTACACAAGCAGGCAAGGTGGCAGGTTAGTTCAACAACAATGAATGGACTTGATTCAGTGTTCACACATATGGAACAAAAAGCCACTGTATTCCCACTTATCCATCATAGCTGCCATTGTTTCAGTAATTTATCTAAAGGTATGGGCCTCATCTGGCCAGCGCCAGTATGCTGTATTGGCATTCATTCATTACTCCACACAGACGACTGGCAGCCGTGGGGAGTAATCAGTCTTTATGCTAATGTTTGTGGATGATGATGGATGTGCTCCAGCCTCCATTATGTTGGACCCTTTCTGTTTCAAAAAGGAAATACTATTTCCTTCATTCAGTGACATTTTTATCTACACAGATGATAAGATGACTTGTAATGTTGAAATTCACCTTTGATATGTACGATATGTTTTTGATTAATTTGGAATACTGTGAGGTAGACAAAGAGACCCCTTTGAATTCATGTGTGTGTGTTATTGCTTGATAGTGTGTGTTTTTGGCCTTTGTGTAGTAATCCATGCCTACGGCGGCACCTCTGCAAAGGTTCATTAACCCTGAATTCTCAGTCTTCTCAGGCCTCAGCTTTATCTCCTGATCATTGTAAATATCAACTGCTGCAGGCTGGTGGTTTATTAATGAACACCTCAAGGCCACATTCGATTATTCCAAAAATATTTTAAGGCAAGAGGGTAATATCCCATGTCGAATGAATAAAAGAGGCAGGTAGTCCCTCTGTCAACCCTTTGAAGAAAGATTTTGTCTTAAAGGGACAGAAAAAAAACACCACCTTTAGTTATCTTACCATAGTTTGGGTTACAATTGTTGAAGTTTGAAATGTATCCGCTATTAGATGTTTGTTTAATCCAAAGACGAATGGAGTAACATTTGTGCAAGCAAAGCATTGAAAGATGACATAAAAGCTACTCACACAGTGAATGGAATTTCAATGGAAATACTTTAAACCAAAGTAAAAGTTCCAACGAAAAAGTCTGCCATTATACCATAAGGAATAATTGTTAATGTCTCCTCGGTCATAGTGGCAGATCATCTATATCCATGAGCTGAAATTGTTTGTCTTTGTCTGTCATTATGTGGTGGTTGTAAGGTCTGCTTCACTTACTCCCCTGCCTACATTGTATGTTGGCTGTCAGTGTGGGAGGATGAGGGTATTCCAGTCAGAGCAGCATGGAGGACAGAGTAAACATCCAGAGCACTCACTGATGTCCATTGTTCAGCTCTTTTTCTCAGGATTACTCCCACCCACTGCAGCACAGCTGGGACCAACTCTATTGTCCTCTTCCTTCCTCTGCCAGCCTCAGTCTTGTTCTCACAAACAGAACACACACACATGTACACACACACACACACTACCCTCAAGGCTTAGTCACAATTCCAGCTGGGTTCCGTCTCCTAGCAACCAGCACCTCTGCCATTTCTGGTCCCTCACCTATAGTTTGGACTGACAACCCATCCCGACATCAGGGATCGTACACACACATACATACACATTTACATACACACTGGTTGGGATTTTTTGACTTGCTGCCTGAGTGAAATTGAATCAGAAAAGTATTGGGTCGTTAGCTCTGGTGGAATTACTTTCTTTATGCAGTGAAGTTAATTAAAGAGCACTGATAGAAAGAGGAAGAGTGGAAGAAAAACCCAGAGGCTTCGATTCACTTTCACTGCATATTTTCCCCATTTTTTTCTCTATGAAATTGGAATTTAAAATAGCCCACACAAAAGAAAGTCAGCAAGTAAATTAAAGAACACACAAAATCAAAGTTTCAAAGTTGGTCTGTGTTGTTGTTTGAGTAACTATAGCCGATTGCCTTCCTGACAGCCTCATGTTATATTCATGAGAAGATTTCCATAGTCTCGGAGACCCTGCAGTTATTTATTCATCGCTTCCTGAATGCCTTTACTGACCCCTGACATTTACACACACCTGTCACAGGAAGGAAACATTGCCTCTTCAAAGACGCATGTAAAAGAAAAGCCCATTTAACTTTGTCTTATTTTTTATAGGATAGATCTCTTGTTAAGTGATTTCGACAAAAAAAACAAAACGTCTCACTTATTAGCCTAGTGTTCTATGCCAAAATGAATTGAAACCAAAATGATAAGTCAATGTAAAAAAACATATCAGCAACAGCTTTGATTACCAATGGGTTAAGTCATTTTGTTAACAAAACTGGTTCTCTTTGTCTTTGTCTTCCATGAAAATAATCTGAAAATATATTTGGGTTTTGGACTGTTGCTCAAACTGAAGAAGCACTTAGAAATGTCAACTTGATCTATGGAAAAAAAAAATCAAACGTGATTATGTCATTATGATAAATATTGGCCAAAAGTCTCATAGCAAATTTCCCATATAGCCTTATGATGAACACAGTGTTGCAGTGGCGCTATCAACAGGTGAAATCTGACCCCTGGTTAGAAATCCATAGTAACACTAGAAGATCTTAGGGTCTGCTCCCATAAACTGTCACACACATCTCTAAACCCCCCTTCTGTTTGTCACAAAGTTGTGTGCGCAGCTTAACATTATTCACCTGTATTGTGTAATTTGTGAAGCTCTGAGCGCAGATATACAGGGACGAAAGACCTGCATTACTGCTGATTACATTGTAGTGTGGCTGCACTAAGAGTGTGTGTGTGTGTGTGTGTGTGTGTGTGTGTGTGTGTGTGTGTGTGTGTGTGTGTGTGTGTGTGTGTGTGTGCGTGCGTGCGTGTGTGCGTGCGTGCGTGTGTGCGTGCGTGCGTGCGTGCGTGCGTGCGTGCGTGCGTGCGTGAGTGCGTGTGTGAAAGCACTGTATGTATTTGCGAGTGTGCCTCCGAGGGTTTGTTTGTGTGCATGTGAGTGTGTCCTGTTAAAGATAAGGTGATACATGCCCCGAGTGAATTGTCGACCTGACATCAGCCACAGTGCACCTGTCTCATACATCATGGTGAGCAGGAGGCAGTAACCGTGTGAAACGCCAGCAGCCTTTATTGCTCCATCACTTCTATGGGACAACTTAATCTCCCACTCAGTGCAGTGTGGCATAATTTCCTCCACAGGAAAGTGAATCTTATGAACTATATACTGTATATATATGTCAATGCACAACTGATAGGAAAACAAAAGAAAAAGTTTAAAGATATAATTTTAAGTCCAACAATGTCGAGGGAAAACATGTTTTTTTTTCTGATGAGTTCCCTTATTTAGAGTATGTGTCCTTGAATGTGTAGGCCGGTACCTTTGGGCTGTTTTTTGATTTAGCTTTCAAAGGGATTTGAACAGAGAGCAAGCATGATATAAAGTTAACTACTCGTTTCACCTTCCCTCTGGCTCAGTCCTCTCCTCTCCTCTCTCGTCTGATACTTACCATGTGTAACAGCGACTGCGAGAGTTTAAAGTAATGACTTGGAGGTTTCACTCTCGATTACAGTTAGTCTTGAGCAGACTTAGTACGAGTTCCTCGGAGGGAGGAAAACGGAGGAAACGAGATGATATATGCAGGAGTTCAATTTGGTCAGCAGTCATCAAATCTCCCACTTCTTCTTTCATGTATTATTTTTTTAACACGCACTCCCCAGAGGCTTTTCTCCTTCTGCTTCTTGATGCAACTCTGCACCTCTACGAAGTGCATGGAGTCGATTAAGTGTCTGGTAGTGTGTTCAGTTTACGTGTTGATTGAAATAGCTCCTGACTGTGTGTGTCTTTGTGTCAGCCCAGTGTTCTGGTATCAGCTGCCTGTGGTTAGGTGTGGTGGATCTGTCATCCCAGCAGCTCAATAACGCTGACCTCAGACCAGCTCTTCCTGGAAAAGCTGTCATTCGATCTCAAGGATCAGTTACCCACTTTTTAGGTAGCCAGCCGTCATAGAGGCATCTTTAACTACTTTAGTAAGACCACATAGTGTGTACTGTATCTGAAAGTGTGTGAGCAGCCACCCATATTGGCTTTGTTGTCTTTCTAAATGGTTGTCTCCTTCCCTTTAATGCTGTCCAATGTAAAACATGGGACTAACACAGCAAAATGATTTCCAGGCTATTCTCAGAGATGGAGGTCATTGTTTCTGGCTAAAGTAGGGATAGGTAATGGCACTGATAATAGACCTGTTGAGCGGTATGTTTTCTCTCACCATCCCTCGTTTCCTCTCTGTTCTTCCCACACTTTTCTTCTATTGTCCAGCAGGTAGACAGAATGATGGATGGACAGGGCTTGGCTGTGTCCCTGTGCAAAGTGGCGCTATCGAACACCCCGCCGTCAGTGGATAGCGCCTGTAAGCGCTTGTCATGATCGATGCCGCTCAGCCCTGCTCCATCACTCAGCTTGACTGCAAATGAAAGGCTTGGACACACTCAGAAACACAAGTAGACATAATGGCTGGGGGAAATTAGGGATGAAGCGAGAGTGGGGAAAAAGGATAGATTTTGTCCCTTCTTTCTTCACCATGTTAACTCTTTCATTTGCTTCACGGGTGGCAGCAAAGCACCCTGCCAAATGTATGCGTTCATATGGGTTTTTTTAAGCCTACAAACACACATAGACATCATGAATCACTTACAGTGAAAGAGGAGATGTGGGCAACAGTTAAACTAGCTTTGTCTCGATTCTCTGTGTGTGTGTGTGTGTGTGTGTGTGTGTGTGTGTGTGTGTGTGTGTGTGTGTGTGTGTGTGTGTGTGTGTGTGTGTGTGTGTGTGTGTGTGTGTGTGTGTGTGTGTGTGTGTGTGTGTGTGTGTGTGTGTGTGTGTTTGTGTGTGTCTGTCTGTCAGCCCTCATGTGGGCTTGATAAGTTCCACTGACATTGTGTTTTCTCTTGGTGGTTGTAGAGTGTTCCAGTCTGGGAGCGATGTGTGTTTCTTATTGGTTGGGGGGCTGTAGATGATTAGAGCGGAGTCCATCCATGAAATCCCCTTTAGGTTCCATCGAAAAGGGGCTGTGTGTGTGTGTGTGTGTGTGTGTGTGTGTGTGTGTGTGTGTGTGTGTGTGTGTGTGTGTGTGTGTGTGTGTGTGTGTGTGTGTGTGTGTGTGTGTGTGTGTGCATTGTGTGTGTGTTTTTGTTATGAGAGCAAGAGAGAAAAGAGAGAGAGAGAGAGAGAGTGTGTGTTTTGCTAGCTGTATTTTTCAACATCAGAATAAATCACAAACCGTCTCCAGATGCGTCCACATGGCCTCCTTTTAGAAGCGTACAACATTAGAGGGTTGACAATATAAATGAGGGCTTTGCTATGACAGTCTGTGGGGTCTGCTGAAAATTAGATAATGCTGCTTGATGACTTATTTCCTGAAGTCCATATGAATAAATAGAGAAAGCGACACTGCAGAAGAAAGAGTGACACGCAGCTACGCAGTTATTTTCCCCGGCAGTTTGTACTAGTTTTGGTGGACTTGTGTTGACATTAGCTTTCAAAAGAAAAGAAAATCTACAAAGAAAAAGATCCTATTGAATTATTCTGCCTTTGGTATTAGTGCAGTGTTTGTTTTTCATTAGGATTCTTTGTAGAGTCTATATTTAGGCCTAGAAGGGAGACAGAGAGGCGTTCTCTCCTGGGTTTTTGCGTGAGAAAATTCCTAAAGCAAAGCTGTTTATTTCTCTCTTAATAAGAGCAGCAGTTTTTCCTTCCCCGCTTATCAAGTCCTCCTCCCACTGAGCTCCATCCGGCTCTCATCTCTGCCACAAAGGGACTACAGAAACACCTTACACACTTTGCGTGATTGCATGTCCTATATCTGTACGTCTGTGCATGATAATTTGTGTGAACAGGAATGAAGGGTTTTTATTTTAAGGCTGTGTTTTTGACCTCTAGATGATAATGGTAATCATCATGATTATGATCGTGGTGGTGGTGTCTGGCTCCCTTGTCCAGATTGCACTGTGGCACATATCATTGAGTGTAGACAGGAGAGCGAGAAATTGAACTGAGAAGCAGATAGGACGCATGTTTATCATTTATTTTTGCAAGAAAGAAAGCATAATGGGAAGGTGTGGAGAGACAAGGATAAGAAGGAGGGGGGCATGAGGGTGAAAAAGAAGAAGCATACTCTTGACAGCACACAGAAATAATCAGTCACTTTCTCTGGGCCACACAAATACACACATATACATGCTTTTGTTTTGGCAAGCACCCAAAGGCCCTGCAGCCTCGATCCATACTCCTTCTTACCTCATTCTCCTTATGTTATCCCCCACCCTCGACGCCTTCCCTCTGCCCGACACTGCGGGTTTGTTGTCTACTGTAGTTCTCTGTACCTCGACCAAAGACATTTCTACACATAAATGCAGTGTGTTAACAAATTCCGGTTTTTAGTGGGCCTTCACGCACTCTGGACTCAGAAATGGCCTTCCTCAAGGGATGATTTGTTCTGTCATTGCTTTCTCATGGTTAGACGCAGACGCCCCTCGGTTGGCTGCATCAGCTGGAGCTTCTCCACTGACAAGGCTAACAGCTTGACTTCTGCAACAGATCATTAACTCCCGACTTCCCCTAACTGCTCCTACTGACTGATATTACACATAGACAGAATACATGGCATAACAATAATGTATAAACGCATAGTAGGAAAATTGAATACCCTCAAAAGTTTAACTTGTTTATTTTTGTAAAAAAAGTCTCAGTCTGTTTTGCGGGACAGAGATGCTTACTCGACCATATGGATACTACTATTATAAGTTTAGAAATTATTGGTCTGACTTAGATAAAGACAAATTGCAGATTTAGACATACACAGACAGTTTCTACGTCTTTGATTTGTTCATTTTAATGGATGGCTCCTTTACTTGCAGTACCTTGAGTCATTTGTTGTTACATGTCCGGGGTCAGCCACTTCTCTCTGAAAGCCCACTGTTTATGTGTGTTGTTGTTTATGTGTGTGTCTACTAGTATTTGTTTTACTGTGCAGAGTGGAAGAAAGTAGTTAGCAGTTAGTGGCAGCACTCTGCCATTCTTTTAACAGCCCTCACACACCTCATTAACGCTCTTAATGAGTAAGTAATCAGACACATTACCCCTATGTCTTTCTCTCTCTTTCTCCCCCTTTTAATGGAGGAATGAAATTAGGAGCACTTGGCAAGAATAAACCTTTTCTTATCATGCAATGTCGTTAAGAAATCAAGAAAACAAACACAACGTTTTAGGTAAACACACTCTAAAATAAATGCTCTCACACTGGCACACATACAAGCACAACATATGCACATTGTTTCAGGACTAGCAGTCAATTATCAGTAGGAAATGTAATCAGGCTGAAATTAAGGTAAGATCAAGCGTTTACTTCATATGGTTCTACTCTTTTTTTAGAGACAGAATTACAATGTGTTCTTAACTTGACTGTGTAATGATTTTGAAGTTGTACAAAAACCCAATGTTATCAGAAATAGGATGGAATAAGGTTGAGAAGCTATGAAGGCATTAAAAACTGTCCATAGCTGCACTGCCTAGAATAAAGTGTTAAGCAAAGGTTGATTTTATTCAGCCTTTCAGGTCATGTTCTTTGCATTAGTAAGCCACAAATCACCAGCACTTCTCCTAGATCCCATAAGTTATGCATGTGGGATCAAACTTTGTTTTACCAATCCCTACTGCAGCATACAACTTTAAATAACCATTTATCCAGTTTATTAACTTGAGTATTTTAAAGAACAAAGATGCTTTTGGTTACCTAAAAAAGCTGAAAAAACACTTAATATACATGCCTACCAGAGTTACCAGAAAAGACAGAATATGGGAATAAGACGAAAATGGTAACAAAGAACAATAAGGGTGAAGGGGGTCAGAGATGGAGAGACCTCCACATAAATCTGTATCTGGCAGTGTTTCTTTCCTCAGTGAAATCCTTGAAACTAAGAACCTCAGACCATCCCATCTGATTTAGGATCCACTGTGTCAACCACTGTTGTCAACCAACTGTAGAGGCTGAGGTTGTGAAATCTTTAGGGCATGAAAGAGGCAATTGTTTGTGTTCACATGTAGGCATGTGTGTGCATATGTATGCTTGTGCGTGGTTTCATTTATTCATTAAAAGCTGTATATTACTCACCCACAGAGTACCACACTGTGGAACCTGAGGCCCTGAGGGTTTTACCCAGAAAAGGCTGTCTGTTCTTGAGGTGGCTGAGCCATTTCAACATCACTAGGAACTCTTTTTGTGGTCAGAAATAAAATATTTAAGAAATAAAAGGGAATATTGTAGCCACAAAAAACAACCACCTGGAAATCTTTTTATGCTGCTTTTTTGATCGACATGATTTATGCCGCCACAGTAGGTAGTTGTGTCGGGCAGAGGAGAGTTGAAGTTGTGTACAGTATTAGTGCTGTGTACTGAGATAGAGATCAGAGGTTAATGATGGGAATCAGACAGGAACGAGACATTACTTTCAACTTGCGGCTAATCTCCAGACCAGGCGCCTTGAGCTATGTCTGATAACATTGCTAATTATACCAGATATAGACTCAGCGGGGATTCTTGTAAATAGGCATATCAGTAGCTGAGTTTATTAACAGGGAACTTTACACTGACTCAACGACACCATTGTTTGTACAAGGGAAACCTTAAAAATCCTGACCTCCGCGTGTTATGGGTTGTAGTTCATACAGCGAGGACACACCTGAAAACATGTGTGTTACCTCATCATTAGGACTACAATGGAAATGAACTGTGAGCAACGTCACTTAAAGAGAGCCAGGCTACATTAATGAACTAACTGCCCGCTTCGAGGTATGCAGTGCATTAAGGTAAATCTATACCAGGTCTAGGCCGTTTGAACACTAACTTTGCCACACTCGTTCACTCAGGCATGGGCTCACACACCTGGAATGAAAAAGGACTGGCATGCTGTGTGCAGGAAATAAGGAAACAAAGAAGTTGCCGGTCTGACATCATTACAGCTCTCTGGGAGATGCCGGGGGGCCTGGGCTGGGGATGAAGGCTGCAGCCTTGCCTCAGGGTTTGGGTCTTCCTTGTAATGTGTGGCTATGAAGGTTTCTAGAGTCCTTTAACCCTGACCAGAGCTGTGCCCTAAGGTTAGGACCTGTGCTCCGGCTTCTGATACATAACCTTGTAGGTTATCTGCTCCTTTAATAGTTTACAATCTGAAACGTAGGGTAAGCTTGAATATGTGCCAGATATTCAAAGGCAGAATGATTTGTAGGAGAAAAAAAGAACAAAGACAAAGGAACATTTTTGTACCTTTCTTTCAATTCTCTCCATGCCAGTTTGCTTCATTTAATCTCAAGTGATGCACTGTGGTGGTATTTGCTGAAGGGTTGTTCATCACGCTATATCTATTGTCATGCTTTGGTGATGGCGACCATGATGGTCAATATCATTGCGGTGACTGTCCTCACATAATCATGTCTGTTTCTGTGCTTCTCTGGAAATCTGCTTCCAAACTGATCAGAAATGTCAAATACCTCGGAGCCAACACAGTTGGGGCTGAGTTTAGAAAATACCAGTGAGGGGCAACCACAGAATATGTAAAATACAGCATGGTCTCCCGCAGAAATGTCCTGTTTGCTGTTTTAAGAATGTGTAAATGCAGAAATGAAGCGTTGCTAAATTTAATGTTGCTCTGGCTCCTGTAGGAATTGAACACGTTGATAAATCCCAAAAGGACACAGAAGACTTCAGACTCCAAACCATGACCACTAAGATTATTTTGTTATATGTGACAGAGGAGAAAATGAACCAGGCAGAGGGAGAAAAGTAATATAAGTAAATGAGAGAAAGACAGACTTTCTGGCACGATAGATAGCATCATTTAGGGGTGTCATGGGGGCTTTTTTGGGCACACATTGTCCCTAAACAGGCCTTAAGTTATAAAGCAACCTCCCATGACCTTAGCATCTAATCCAATCAAACAGCACCATAAGTGGGAGCATATATCTCAAGCCAATCGTGTTATAGCGTACAAATAGGATTATGGGGTTTTGAGTGTGTGGATTCCACCCTAGAGCTTTTTATTTTACTACTTACACACATAGCGTTGTGTTCACATTGTCAGAGCCTTCCTGCCCCGTCTTGCATTCCAGCTTTTTTATTTCTGTCGCCATCTCCCTGTCTCTTCCTCTCCTTTCTTCTGCACTGTAGCCTCTGGCAACAACCCTGTCCTTGCCCAACAATCTGTTATAATTTCTTATCGTAACCTGGGGAGAAAACACACACATTCAGACACACAAAAAAAGATATACCGCACTCCTCCCAGATGTCCATGGGGGGGGAAGTCGTTAACAGTGTGTCTGCAGTACAGCACAACTGATTCTCAGTGTGTTTTAGTGTGTTTGTTGCAGGAAGGTGAGGACAAGGTGAGAGGACTAATTAGTCATCAGATAGAGTGCATGGCCAGGTAGACCAAAAACATTCCTCTCGCATGGAGTCGTCTTGATAAGAGGCACCAATATAGCCCTGGTGCCAGACTGACTCAGCTTTCAATTCTGGTCTCAGGCTGTTTTGCCAAGAGAACAACAAAGGAGCTGGAGGGAGCACAACTGTTCCCATACTTGCTTGTAAGGAGACATGAAGGTGGTTTCATGTTTGGGATATAACTATTAATGTGATTGAGATAGATTGTTGTTGTGTTATTGCTTAATTTGCCTACTGTGTTGCCTGAATATCTTTGGTAAAGCAGATGTTATGCACATTTCCTAAGGAAATAAAACCATAAAACCTCAGAAGATAAAATTAGACTCTGCCATTAGATGGAATATTTATGTTCCCTTTGAACAAAAGCCAGCGACGTGTGTGTTTCATTTGCACATCTGTACATGCACTGCGCATCTTTGTGAGTTGTGAATAACAGCCGGATAAAGCTATTGTCAAACTGTTGAAATATGATGCAGTTAAGATTAATGGACAGCTTCTTCATTAGTTTATCAAAGGTGAAAAGGTGCTCAATTTAGGGCCGTACCCACGTAGTTATGTCATTTTAAATACACAGCCATCTCCTAATGGAGACTGTAAAGACAGGGCAAGACCCCACAAGTTACAGCCGTCTGCCAACATGCAGTTTGATCTCTACATCACTTTCACCCTGCTCATGCATTCATGCCATATGAAATATTGAAATGTGCATGTGGAACTTTACTATCATAAAACTTCAAGAGTTGCTTTGGATTTCTCATATTAAAAGAACCACAAAGCAAACACAAATTCCATTCATTTATTTGGCCTGCAGAGCCCTTTTTTAAATTTCTGCCGCACCATAAAGGCACAACCACCCATTCATTAGATCGATTGCACAACAAAACCCCTGCTGTGATTTGTGTTCCCCTCTTTTATACTGCTTTAACAAAGAGTTCAATATTAAATCTGGGAAAAATGATGGAAAGGGTGACCCTATGGGGACATAATGTGAGACTGGTTTGTGGCCGGAGTCTTGGGAACTCATTTCAAAATTACCCCGTGGGGTTTTTGCATAAATGTGTGATGTGGTGTACATTAACATTAAATAAGTAGAACTTATCAGTCCCATGCAAAACAGTTGAGTCTTTTTAGAGATTGTGGTGTTTTTCTTCTGCCTCTATGGGAGGCCATAAGTACTCTGTTTACGTCTGTCCTTGCTGTGGGGGCAAGACAGGAGCCTCTGTGGCAGCGCCCTACAGTCATCGTTGTAGTGTGCGTGTGTGTGCGTATATGTGTGTAGAGAAGGGGAAGAGCCTTTTCTGAATGAGATTAGCTCACCATTTAAAAGGCAGACAAAAGACTCTGCTAATTATAACTATGGCTACTTGTGTTTCACTCACTCTCCTTCCCTCCTCTCCTCTCTGACCCTCCCCTTTCTCACTCTTACTTTCCACACACGTGCACTTTTCAAATGCCTAATTTGTACACACCGTTGAGTGCTAGACGGACACACACACAGCCTAATAGTAAAAGACAATGTTCTTTGTGCTGCGTCGTTTAAATTAATCCATCCCACAGGATCAGCGAGGACCCCTCATTGGGTCGCCGCCCTGCTGCCTGTTTGTGAGTTGGGTACCTCAGACCGGAGCATGGTCAAGGCACAGAGAACAAATTATGGCATGAATGAACACTGACTAATACAGCTTTTATAAAATAACCACTCCATTGTGAGTAGAGATCTCAATGCAGTACCACACCTCTGGGTTTTGGCACAGATTTGAGAGGGGGAAAACACTGCAATTGGCTTTCTGTATCGCACTGAAGAGTGTGGTATAGGGATGAGTGATATTGAATAGAGTGCATGTTCTGCTTGTTGAAAACCATGCTTTAATACTGGAATATCAGGGGATAAGGTATGTGTAACTAATGACTTCTTATTGTTTCCACAGAGATCTGAGCGAGAACTTTATCCAGTCCATCCCCAGAAAAGCCTTCAGAGGAGCTACAGACATCAAAAACCTGTGAGTACCTCAGCCCTTTCAGCAGGGAGAGATGTACTAATGAAATAAATGATGATCTTGTTGTGAGCCTCTGATGTAGTGTTGATAATTTGATGAAATCAATGATGAGCGAAGCAAATCAAACTAAAAAAGCTACTGCAAGTGAACAGCAGTCAGTATAATTCCAGCATGACTTTTTTTCTTTATGTGGCTGAGTTAATGGCCCTCGCTAAGAATAAAACACCATGTGTGTATTGGTGTGTTTGTGCATGCTTAGTGGATTGACTCTGATTAAAGAAGACACAAGCAGCTCCCCGAAGATGGCTTGTAGCAACAGTGATTTACACCGTCACCAGATTACATGCACATCCACACACAGAAGCACAGATTTATGGTGTGTATTGATGCAGATAAACAGCCAGTCATGTCCCCCATTGCTTTTTTTCTTGGGTGTAACATGATCTGAGATGACTAAGCCAGTATGGATTAACAATAGCTCATCAGTGTACTGCCTACTGTATCAATGAATACAACTACTCCACAGGGAGACAGAAATATTGTGTAAGTGTCCCGTGTAACAAATCCTCTCTTTATTCCCTGTGTGCTCCACAGTCAGCTGGATAAAAACCACATCGGCTGCATCGAGGATGGAGCCTTCAGAGCTCTGAGGGGCTTGGAAGTGCTGTAAGTATCTCAAGTGACGCTATTCATTCAGCTTCGCCTTGCATCAATCCATTAAAGCACTTAGTTAAATCAAGGCTTTGTTGATAATCATATCTAATATATACACACATATACGCAGACCTTTAATTAGTAAGGCCTTGGTTCTTATGCCAAAATACCCCCAGTGGGCCTCATGAGGGGGCCTGCATGATGGAGACCAAGCTCCATTAACTCATTGTTCCACACAGTTGACAGCAGTGTTCCCCTCCATCACATTAACACCCTATCCAGCCCTGGGCGGGCCATCTGACAAGGGAGTACCAACCATCTTGATCAAAAATCCCATTCAAGTGAGCATTCCACCCTAGGCCCAGCAGCGGACATGTTATGCAGTTTTTTTTAAACATTTAATTAATCATCCCTTGTCAAAAAAATCATAATCACAGGCCTCTGTCAAAGCTCTCCACCTGAAACAATGGAGGCCGTGGGACAAAGGCACTTTGACAGCCTTGTTATTTTTATGGTGAAAGACTGTGTCGTGCATGTGTGTTTGTGGGCTTTTTTAAGGGGGTGGGGAAACAAAAAAAGCCATTAAAGGCTGCTTTCATGGCATGGATGGATTGCAGATGTAGTGATAGGTTTGTCATTATGGTGTAAGAGGGGGTGGGGGTCTGTATCTATAGGTTTTATGGGGGAGGAGGACAGGTTGTGTTAAAGGGGGGAGCAGCTTGAAATATGGTCGAGGGTTATTAGGCTGATTGAAATTACCTGATTCTCTCGCTGCAGCTGATGCCCAGGGTTCGATGGGGTGTGTGTGCATGTGTGTGTGTGTGTGTGCGTGTATTGTATCTTTCTCAAACTACAAGTTGGGGTGCTTGTGATATCTCTTGAATGAGCATCCATGTGTGTATATTTGCATGCACGACTGTACGTGTGCGTGGGAGGTGCGAGGGCTTCCCATCTGTGTGGAATGAGGTGTTATATTCCCAACGGGATGCCACAAAGAGAGACAGCAAGAAGGGGAGAGAGGGGGTAGATTAAAAAGGATGGAACGGAAGAGGACGGCCGCAACACAACTCTTTTTGAAGTATAGATGTAAAAATATCTCCCCTGCACTGACGATATGACTTTGTTTGCTCTTTGCTTTTAACAGGACGCTGAACAACAACAACATCAGCAGCATCCCTGTCTCCAGCTTCAACCACATGCCCAAGCTACGAACCTTGTAAGTTACATTTATCTCACCACAGTGCTCTATACCTCAGTAAAATAAAAAATATATCCTTCATGCATGCAGGCACACTAAAGAAAGTGCTGAAGCCCCATGTGCTCTCAATGGGAGTAGATAGGGTCTGTCATTCCAGGCAGTGTTAGGGAGCAGCCATAACCACAGAGCACCACAGAAGAGTCTGTAGCGATGCCAGCAGCCATTATCCCGTCCAACTAAACACACTCAGAACAACAACTGGACCGATAAACGAAAATAGCCCCAGAAGCCTATTGTACATTGTGCATTGTATGTGATTACTAAATCTGAAATTATGCACAAATTAAAACAATTATGCCTCTTAGAGCCGTGACTCCAAGGCCCTTGCGGTGGCTTTTTGGGGTTCTTCACTCCCAGTGGGGTTATATTAAATAGCTTTTCTGTTTGTGTGCTCACTATGTGTCTGTGCACATGGTTTTGCAAGTAAGCAAACGTGCTCCAGAGGTCCACCACACCACATCGAGAGTTATTCTGGACAGGCACAGCATTTCAGGAATGCTGTATTTGGAGTATTGGGTTTGTAAAAGTCCTCTTTAGTGTTTCAAATGTGCCATTTACAATCATCCATGTAGCGTATCATTTAGTGTGTTTCACCACAGGGATTGGATGTGATGAGTTCTCGGAATAAATAGACACTTTCTTGCTATTTATGTTCCAAGGTAGTGTTTCTTTTAGATAGCAAAGAAGGCAAAGACAACCTTATGATGCATTCAATTGTTCCTCTCATTTAACAGCCGTCTCCACTCCAACAATCTGAACTGTGACTGTCACCTGTCGTGGTTGGCGCAGTGGCTCAGACAGAGGCCTACGATTGGTCTTTTCACCCAATGTACTGGCCCTACTGAGCTCAGAGGACTCAATGTGGCAGAGGTACAGAAACACGAATTCACCTGCTCAGGTAAGACCCATCTAGTTACTAACACTTTAGAAGAGAGATACCACAATAGCATTGCATTTCATATTGTGTATTGTTCACTTGACATGGAAAGCTTCTTTTACTGCCTCTCAAAAAGGGATAAAAGGGCAATGTCATTGTGGGTACTTTTATCAAATCGTCATGGCATAAACTCTCTGTGCTATCTAGTATATATTCACCCTCCACTCCCACTGTGCTTTTGTGTCAGTGTGTTCACCTGGCAGCCACCTGACAGCTCCTCTGCCCCGGGCAACCCCACGGTTCTCCTCTGGCCCTGCATGTGTCTCCAGCTTTCAGAAGCTGGCAGAAAAAATTCCATGACATATATATATATATATAACACACAATTTGAGCAAAGTCCTCACCCGCTGACAGTAGTGGCCCTCGTTCAGTGGACATTATTCATGGCCTCTCACCTCCTCGCACATGGATTATTTGGCTTTTTAACTTGCTGTTTCTCTCTTGCCTTGTGCGTGTGAGAGAAAGAGAACATTTGTGATGGGGTTATCATATCAGGACAATGGAAAAACAGCATGAGAGCCTCTACTCCCCACAAGGCTATCTTTCTCTCAGCAGCAGCTGCGGCGGGTGTTTGTGTCTACGTTTGCGTGTTTGTCTCTCTGTCTCTCTTTCTCTCTCTTTTTCTCTCCATGGCTTGTGATTTTTACACAGCCATACGGCGTGACAGTACAGATCATTAACTATTCATCGCCCAGGGAAAGAGACTCATAGCGTGGGAGTGAAACAATTCCATATAGGAAAGGGGAGCAGTGGGTGTCAGGGACATTTGTCTCTGGATGGACACAGGTACAAAAAGTTGAGGTTTTGCATGATGGTGAGTTGCAGATCATGCTGGATGCAGATATAAGCTTCCATTATGTAAGAATGTTTATGGGTTTTTGTGTTTGTATTGAAGACAACTGTAGGAGATTATTTCTATGAATGTCTCCAAAGTGAATGATCATCGGCACTTTTTGAAAATCCATCGCTGTGTTGGTCCGCCTTCCTGTGCAAAAAAATACACGGTCATGCATTCACGCAAACACGTGCACAAACACACACTCCCAGTTTTTTCTTGAGTGGATGAGTGACCAGAAGTTGAACTCCCAGAGAAGGACTCATTAGGGACTGGCTTGTTGGCACACACACACACACACACACACACACACACACACACACACACACACACACACACACACACACACACACACACACACACACACACACACACACACACACACACACACACACACACTGTATTCTTGTGTACGTAGTTTGTGCTGTGACCAGGCCAGGCCACCTGCGGGGGAATTTGGGGCGGGGTGGCGTTCTGTTGGAAGACAGGAAGAGGGAAACAGAGGCATGTTGTTGTGAGGCAGTAGAAGGAAAATGGGGTACATTGTGTTAGTAGTTGTTGTTGCAAAATATGAGTATTTTCTTCAGCGTGACTCACTGACTATCACTCCCAGTATTTTCTGAAAGTGTCGCAATATTTCACATTTTTGTCAGTTATGAGCAAAGTAACACATTTACTGCTTCAACGAATAATATATTTTTCCAGACAGACGCATCAATCCAAACATCTTATTAAAATACCTCAAATTGACAGGCTCATTAAAAACCGGGGAATGCAGACCCAAAAAATGTGTCAAAATTGGATTTAAAAACTTACAAACACTTTTACCCCTATTTTTCAATTTCTTTCTTAGAGGCGATCTGATGCATGACCAGCAGCTCATTTGTGTTTCTCTCTCTCTTTTCTGTTAGGTTCTAAAAGGTCAATTTTCCTCTCATTTACTTAATCCCCTGATTCAAATTACAGCGACTTCTTTCTCTGAGTGGCTTCCACTGTGATTTTATTGAGCAAAACATAAGCCTGAAACCCTCTTGCTTATTTACAGGAGAGGTGAGTAAAAGTTGGACCACAATTGAGGTTATAAGACATAAAAAATGATGATGACTATTGCATTGAATGAATGCTCCCAGGGAAAAATAAACGAAGTAAAAATATTGTGTTTTAAATTAGCAATGAGTATTGACTTGCTTGAGGGGTGGAATAAAACACAACTCCTGTGGCTGGAAAAAAGGAAGAAATGAGTGCAGGGAAAAGACGAGAGAACCCAAATGTTGTTCTGAAAGGAATTCAAGGCAAGAGACAAATGGAAAGAAGCCAGTGATAACATTTTGAAATGATGAAAGAAATGACATGGAGTTAGGTTAGATTCAAAGTCTTGGGAGCAAATGGACAGGAGGTAATAGGTGGTGGTGACGGTCATTGGCAGAGAGGCTGAAAATGAAGATGCTAAGAAGGGTGAGAGGGAACAGAAGAGCAGCTGGAGGATAGGAAAGTGATGGAAAGGTGCGAGCAAATGAAATAAGGGAAATGGGACAGGAGAAGAGTGGTAGAGACAGCGGATGGGAAAGGGATAATGGGGAAACCAGCTCCAGGAGTAACAGGGGACAAGAGTACATCAAACAGCTTCACCTCAAGTATACCTGTCAGAGAGCTGTCATTGTTAAGGCCGCTCCAGCTGTGCTCTGCACTTTCCCTGATCCCAGGCCTGTCAAATATGCCATGTTGGATCAGAAGGGAGTTCTTCTCTGCCCTACAACTGATCCCAGATCTGTCAAAGCTCTGCCATCCCAGATCACAGGGCCTCAGATCACATGGGTTGAGCGACTGTTTGAGTGTTGATTCACGCTCTTGATGCTATTTGTTGTGTTTACCTGATTGCCAAATCTGTCAAAGAATCTTGTCTCTTAAGGTAATTGAATATGATTTGCCAGATACAGGAAGCCTAACCTGAAACATAGCCTAATGGTTTATGGTCCAACAGGGAGAGCCCATAATTTCACGGAACAGGCAGCCATCTTTCTTTCAGTTTTAGGAAGTGGAGTTTTGGGCGTGTTGCTTTTTCTGTCACTGACTTTCACCATCACTCACTCCGACTTCCTCTCCCTGAATCTCTATCCCCACTCCACTCTCTCTCGCCAACATTTTCCACCCAAGCTGAGCGATGGATAGGAAGGTAATCAAATATTCATGGTTTGAAACTCGGATTAGTAATGCTGTGTAAATGAGGCCATTTAAAAGTCTGTTTTATTCATTTTATCTGGGTTAGGCTCGCATACACACATCTGGTACACACACACACTCACAGACCCAACACCCCATACTGCCAGAGCAAGCTCTCACTCTTCACCATATCGTTGACAGTGCCGCAGCTATTTGAACAGGTATCTAGAGACAGCGTGATGGGTTCTGTGCTCTGTATGCAAATGTAAAAGTTGAAGTGTTTTAGAACAAATGGAAGGGAAGAGGTGGGGGGTTGTAAAGCTGAATGTGCAGAATGGCATCAATTCCACACAGAGAACGCAGACTCAGGAGAAAAATTTACCGAGCGATCAATGGATGTTATTGGGAGGCCTTCAATCGCTGCTCCGGCTCTATTATTCATGTCTTTCTTCTTCTCTCGATATACCGTGGCACTCCTTTGATAGATAACCCAGTTTCTTGCCCATTGATTCTCAAGGATGTTGGGCTTTACAACAAAGTCAAGAGGAGGATGTTTCATTTCTATTTCTCAATGTCAAAACATCCCTGGGAATGTGTTCATTTGCAATTCGGCTTATAAAGCACAAAGGGTTGATGACATGAACAACAAAGCAGTGTGAGCTCCACATGAGTGCAGGAGCTGCTCCATGTCGGCGCTCAAATCCTCCGGCAAAACAATCTCGCCCTGTAATCCTGCTCAGAGTCATGCTGCTCTCATTGAAACAAACCAAATCCATCTGTGATCACATACCTGTAGTCCCTTGTTCTTTTCTCATCATAATTGTTTCTCACTGTTTCACTTCTCATGGAGTTGCTCTCTTTTAATTTTCTTTGCAGGTCACCAGGAGTCTTCCAGCCCTCAGCCGTGCAGCATCGGTGGAGGCTCTTGCCCCGCCATGTGTACCTGCAGCAACAACATAGTGGACTGCAGAGGGAAAGGTCTAACCGCCATCCCAGCCAACCTGCCCGACACCATGGCTGAGATGTAAGCACAATACCTGTTTTCTTTAATGAAATCAACCTACAAACAGATGTCATATTTGTCCCAATGATAGAAACACTAAATCATTCAACTATTTGATTGGAATGTTCTCATGGGCTCCACATTTATGTGTCATGGTGAAAATTGTGATGGAAACTTCTGAAGCAATGGAGACGAAACTCAGAGACACGGGAGAGCTGGAACTTTGATGGCAAACACTGAAGGTTTATTATGGAGTTAAAGGCCGGAGAATTGACAAGACATTTGCTGCAGCCACGAGTTGACACACCGGTTGCCCGACCAATTCTGAAGATCTCTAGCTAGTTCAGAATGTACAATCAACATTCCTCTTATGTTCCAGATAAGCTCGGTCATAGACTGGCATCAACAATGCGCCCAAGCTGCCCCTCCTTAAGGGAGATACAGCAACCCCGAGGCCGAAAGACCTATGCCTTGGGAACGCAGACAGAGGAAGGAGAAAATTATGAGCTGTGTCAAAGTTTAACCATCTAAGCCAAAAATTCTTCAACTTTTTAGTAAAGGTGTGAATTTAGGTTAAACTGTGAATCAGCTGTGGGTATTGGGGAAAGAGTTGACATCTTAGTTATTTTTTTATACTTTGCACCTTTTTTTTTTCTTTTGTCTGAACTTTGCAAAGACCACTTAGAGTTTCATCAAAGCGAAGTAAAACAGGACACAAGATTTTGCATCATGTTATACCATCTTAACACGACTATTTACAGTTCCCTATAGGATAATGTGAGGTAAAATTGCTGTTCAATCAAGACCTTTTTTACCAATCAACATTTACATATTCAATCATGTAAAGCTCAGTTTTGATAATATTTTTGCGGCAGATGATGGTCAGAACTAGACAGCACTTTGGATCTGTCATATTAAGGAAGTTTAGATTCTTAAACAGCAGACCCACATGACTGAGGCGCTGGGAAATCCTTTGAAACATGGCACTGCTGGGCATTTGTTCGCAAGTGTGTGCATTAAAGATGTATATGTGTTTCCAAATATATATCTCACTGTCTGTGTATGCTCATGCCGGGGGTTTAACATGGCTGAGAAGATTTAAACATGCATGTTTTATGTACATATGTTGTTCCAGCTTGCTTTTCTCACTATGCATCACCGGGCAGCGAAGCATCCATCAATTAGGCGGACAGTGTGAGAGACGCACGCAGACTTAAGACTGCCGCTACATGCTCTTATCGGCTCAGATGGCTGTGAACCACATGTGTGCGCTTTGCTCACATCCCTCCATCAGTTTATCAGTCTTTCAACATCTGTCTGTGCATTATATGTTTACGCCCCACATGCTATCAGTGCACCATAATTCCCCGAGAATGCACGGCTAGACTTTCAAGGTAGTGCTTTTACTCCCTTTATCAGGGGTTTATTGCGCCTGGTAGAATTCTGCTTTAAATAGCATAGCAGTTATACGTTTTATGCATGTAGAGGAAAAGGGAGTATAGGGAAAGGCAGCAGTCAGATTGAATGATCTTCCAAGGAGCATGTGTGTAGTTCAGAGGACACAGCAAGTTTCTAGGTCTCCTCCTCCCCATGGGGTCTGTTTATAAATACCCAGTTATATGGGAGTCACAGATCCCATGTTCCCCAACAACCCTGACCCATTTCTAGTGCAGTGGTGTGCTGGATTTCCAAATTTGGACGTATGGTGCACACTTCTTATCTGATTATTTGACCACCCAAAAACACTGAGGTATTTCAGACCATTTTAAGTCTTTGCACATACTGTGTATTGACTTTTGAGATGTAAATAATTCAACCTCACCCTTGCCTCTCTGTTTTTGCCATGTTTTATGGTTTGTAAACTTCTCTGGCCTGCCCTCCAGTTGTAATGTTCCACACTTGGAGTATCTCATGGAGACTTATGTGATCTATGATCCCAATAACCGGGGAGCAGCAGTAATGGGAGAACAGGGAGACGGCTGAAAGATAGCTCCACCATGCAAAGTTTTTATAGACAGTAGGTTCTCTCTGCACAGCAGATGAGTAGAGACATTTAAATGTCTCCCTGCCCTTCTGATCTAATTGGTGCCTAACCACGTCCTGCTAATAAACTCTACTATGTCCTGATTCATGGTTTACAAGACCAGGGAATCACTGGCTGCTAACATGCACATTCCTCCTGTCCTGCCCATCAGCGCATTACCTTACAGGTTATATTCCCACATCACTTTTTCCTTTACTATTTCTCCTCCTCTCTTAATTTATTTTCCTCCTCCACATTTCTCTCCGTATTTCCCTGCTTGCCAAAGCACCACAGGCAGGTTTGAGGAGGCAGATCAGCAGTGAAGGAATAAAAAGGCTCAGTAATTTGGTGCAGCAGGTTTGATCTGTGCTTGAAGTTCATTATAAAATCAGTTTCAATTACAGCAAGGCGGGCTGCTGGATATCAAGGCCAGCCTAATGCCTTGTTAATGAGGCACTAGGAAACTCACATACACACACAAACACACACATGCTGCTCTCATTACGTACAAATCGGAGAACTGCAACCTCCATGCCCTGCTCTCCCCTAATGAATGCCAGTGTTGTGTTTATGGCTGTGGGGATGTGAGCTGGTTTCTGTACTCCTCTCTTGTGAGACCAGGCCCAGTTAGCCTAAACACTACCACAACAGATTATTATGCACCATAGTCTGCAATGACTGAACTCTGCCATAAAAATGCAGCCCCTCCTCTCCCCTTGCCTTTCATCCGCTGCTGCGGTCCTGCCATCCATATCTGACTCACGCACGCATTGGGTGAATACCCAAAGGCGTAATGTGTTTCCCCTTAATGAAAACCATGCTCAGACCCTAATGAAAAGGATGAGGAGCATTGATTGGGCTGACAAACACCAGCTCACAGATACACACGGACACACACACACATACAAATGTCCTGCCTGACAAATTGGATAGGAAATCATTGATTGTCCATCCGAAGGCGACTCTGAGAGATTGTTTCTTCTTTCTCTGGTGATTGGACAAAGCAGCTCCTTTGTTGATTGGAGGGATTAAGTCGCTTGCACATATCGATCTGCTAGCAGCCACAACGCTTAGGCAAAAAAAGTTGTCAGACAGCATTGTGTGCCCTTGTCTGGCTTGGAGGGTTTTTCTTATATGCTGACACACACACACACACACACACACACACACACACACACACACACACACACACACACACACACACACACACACACACACACACACACACACACACACACACACACACACACACACACACACACACACACACACACACACACACACAGCTCGTAGATGCTGAAACACATGCAGACAGCATGAAGAGTGCCAGACTGGTTTGAACCGGGCAGACAGACTGGTTGATGAGAGAAGGCGCTAAAGCCACTTGGCCCAGCACTCTGCCGCATGGTGAGGGCAGAGGAACCACAGCGCTGTCACTTAGCTGTAAATCCACAGACACACTGGAACAGGCAGACAAAAACAGACAGAGAGAGCATGAGCACCGCAGGAATCTGTGGTCTGGAATCACTGTTATCCTAAGAATGTCAATTACGCTCCTATGTCGCTCCATAAATGTAGGCCACTCCTTTGAAGGGTAAAGAGTCCTGATTGAAAAATGTGGAAACTCAAAACTGTTAAGCGGCTGTGGCAAATGTCTAGCAAAACATTTACCCCCCATAAACAGACATAAACATATCAATGCAGGACAGCCAAGAGGCATGTAATAACTCTGTCTCTAGAATAATTTAATTATGTGGAAATGGTCATGAACCAATAAATTACACACTTAAGAGAGGGTTGGTTAAAACTATCAACAACATTCAGTTTCCAAAAAGTTTTTTAATATTTCTCAATTTCCCTGTGGTAACAAATAGCATTTTAAGGATCTTTTATATTCTGTCGTCCTCTGGTCTACCACATCTCGCACAGGCCCATGCCTCATGTTCTGCCGCCAGTTCCTCTGCTGGGAGGCAGCATGGTCGGACAACCAGACAGGCCCACAGCTGGCTCCCTCTGGGCCCTGCTAAGCCTTGTTAAGGATAGTTTTAAAAGCTGTGAAGTGACCTGCAGATAAACAGCCCTCTGCCAGATACACCAGGGAATTGCTCTGGGACTGAGCTCTGGGTCCTAAGTAGCAGCCGGCCTGAAACACACAGACGTGCATGCCCACACTAATGGGGTTGAGTGATGTCTGGTTCCCCAGGACCATCTGACACTGATTAGAGTTTGTGACTGTTCTGTTCTAAATGACCAATTGTATGTTTTGTCTCTATGTTCATTTTGTTCTTTGACAGTTTTTTTATGGTGGGATTTTGTCAGACATTTTTCTTGTCAACGTTTTGCCTCAGCAGCCCTCAGGCTCACAGGAAAGAGTAAACTAAAAAAGTAATATTTCACCACACTGCAAAGGTTTCAGCAGACACTTTGCAGACACCCAGAGGAGAAAAACAAATTTCGCAAGAAGTGAGATCATTATTGATTTCAGGATCTCATATGAGAACATAAGTGCTGGAAACTGTAAATGTTATACTAAAAAGAAATATGACTTTTAGTTGACGGCCTTTAACACCTACACACAAATCGAGACGTAGCCTTTTCCCCTCCAGTCCTTTTCCACAGCACTTTAGTATTCAGACTGTTTATTGGTTCTGAGGATGTTATGACTCCAACATGCCTGGACCTATTACAGCTGGGAAATAGATCTCCGCTAATATAATCAAGCCAATAACCAAAGGTCAGAGGTAATGGGAGGATTACTCAACTATGTTGCCATGGAGAACCCTATTGTTGGTTAACTGATGGTATCTTTTCTCCTTTTCTCTCCTTTTTTCTCCTCTTTTCTACAGACGTCTGGAGCAGAATGGGATTAAATCTGTTCCTCCTGGAGCCTTCTCTCCCTACAAGAAGCTGCGTAGGATGTAAGTACAGCAGTACATTCACCTCAGGGCTAAATAATACAGACAAGAACAAGAAGTTGAGGGCTGGAAAAAGAAGCGACAATTGGCAGTCTTCTCATTCCACTCCTGAGGAGCATGAAGTATTTATTTTGTCTGCGCCGAAAGAACATATTCTTGTTCTCAGACTTGGGGTGGCATGGAAAGCAGGCACTCAGATGCTACATGAGCATAATAACAGTTCTCATCTTTCATGCTGCGCACTGGTATTCCCCTGGCCAGTGTTGTGTCCAGTCTGTGTGTGTGTTGTGCCTGCGTGGGCACACTGTAAACTGCGGCTGGGACGATGATGAGGGGATGGAGAGTGTGCTGGAATGAGTGCTGAGGCCTCGCTCTCTCTGGGAGCGAACAGCATTGGGCTGGTAGCTCAGTGGTTTTTCACCAGCTGTCCGGTCAACCAGCCAGCACACACCAGTCGGCCAAACCCACAGCTCCAACACCACCAGGCCTGACCGACACAGCAGCAGGGAAAAGGAGGAAACTGAGGGTCAGGGAGTTTCTCTGCACTTCTTTAGGGATCCTTCTCTGCTTTATAATCCAACTCCAGGGACAGTTTGATGTTCAAATGAGGTATATGCTGACCTCATCAAGAAACTGCTTTCTCATTGCAGTGCAACATTTACATTTTTCATTACTTTTTTGACAAAATGAGTAGAAAACCATGTGGCCTCAACCAAATCATGCTTCTATGTCATAGTAAAGGAAACAGCTAAACGCAATACATTTTAAGGTAAATTCGAAACATGATTACACAACCTGGTAATTACTTTTTACTGAATAATATGAAAAAGACTTTTAGATTTTCATGTAAAAACCAGGTTCAATGGCTATTAAACAGATTTAAATGCATATAAACAAACTGTTAAAGTTAATATTTATTTTGTGCCGAAAAATATGATGCATCAAAATACAAATCTTATCTAAACCCCACAAAAACAGATCTTACATTTAATTTCAGCTTGCTTTTTTTGTAAGTTTATGCTCAACAAAATCATAAAGGCACTTTAAGCTAAGTAAAACTTCAAGCAGACATGAACTGCTACTGTTTCTGATGGTGAATCTGCATTTAGCAACAACAATGCATGGCCACATGTCTGTGTTGACCCTCAGTCCCTCTGTTGATTCAGCTGGCAGTGTGCCCTCACTGGCCGGCCTCTCCCGGTGTCCAACACCCCCATAACACACTGTGTGTAGACAGCATCAATAGATCATGATACATACAGTATGTCCACGCTATGGGTTCAGGCTCTGCAGATGTTCAAATGTATGTCTTACAGTATAAATAGATGTCTCCCACATATTATCTATAGAAAATATGTTATTGTAAGTCATGATTCTATAAGTTAAAGTTATAGTTAGGGATATTGTGTGTTTGTATTGTTTATTTGTGGAAGTATGTGAGCATCCCTCTCCTGACCCTGTGTGTCCTCCTCTCCCAGTAAATACCAACCACACAGATTTTCTTTCACCTTGTCCCAGTTTAGATGCCCTACACATGAACCGCTCCTTACGACAGGGATGCAGCCTTCACACACCGACACATACACAAACACACCAGTGTCTGAGTTTACAGACACACACTGGTGCAGATTTGGCTCCTTCGCCACTTTTTTAGTTTCCAGGAAACCTCAGTCCTTTGCAAAAAGACAAATGGGTACTTATTTGACTGTTACCCTTAAATGAGAAAATATCCCTCTCCTTCACCACATGATGATTTTCCTTCAAAGGTATCCAGTCGACTGGAGTTCAGTCCACATAGTCCATTAACTCTCCCTCTCCATCTGTCTTTCTCTCTTTCTGTCCCACTGTTCCTCATTTACTGTTGCATTTACTCACACACACACACACACACACACACACACACACACACACACACACACACACACACACACACACACACACACACACACACACACACACACACACACAAACACATATGCACACAGGCTTAGTGGTTATCCTGTGGGGAGAGGCCTGTGGATCCTATTAACTATGTTCAGAGGCAGTCTACTGCATTTTGGATTCTAGCCCTGCACCCCATTTTTACTCACACACTCACCTTGATACAAAACAGGGCCAGTTGATAGGCCACAAATAATATAAGTAAATGTTTTGATTGGCTCCAAAACACTAGCTCGCTCAATTTCATTAAATCTCTTGAATAGACGCACCAGCAAATATGGGAAGAGAGCTGGAACTTATTTCCAACCAGCTCACACTACATTAACTTCCTCGTTGCCTGCCAGTGACACCAATGGATGTATTATAAGAACACCCAGGTGACACTGGGGTAAAACCTCCCACAGAAAACGGACTTTCTCACAAGAACTCCGTTTCTTTGACTAAATCTCTGACCTTCTTCTTCAACGCAGAGACCTGAGCAACAACCAGATCTCAGAGATAGCTCCCGATGCCTTCCAGGGCCTGCGCTCCCTCAACTCCCTGTAAGTGGCCCTGAGCCGAGTTTTTGCATGTATCTCTGCATAAATATTCACCCTGTTGTCATTTCCCGTGTTTTATGCAAGTGTGTGTTGTGATTTCCCAGTGTGCTGTATGGAAATAAGATCACCGACCTGCCCAAGGGGGTGTTTGACGGCCTCTACGCCCTGCAACTGCTGTAAGCAGAACACACACACTGCTGATATACTGCAGACTGAAACTGAATACCACACATCCTTTACTCCCACTCAGTAAAACAAGTCCTAACCTTCAAATAAACTTTGTACCTGTGCATAGTCTTCTAGATGGAATGCATAATGAATGAATACATAAAGAAACTCTGACAGGCTGCTTCCCTCCTTCCTTCTTCCTCGCTTTCTCTTTGTCTCCTTTTCTTCCCCCTTGCTCTTAGGTTGCTGAATGCCAATAAGATTCACTGCGTTCGTGCCAACGCCTTCCAGGACCTGCAGAATCTCTCACTGCTATCACTCTACGACAATAAGATCCAAACTGTTGCCAAGGGCACCTTCACTTCACTACGAGCTATACAGACCCTGTGAGTCGAACACAAGCACATAAACATGCCGCTGCGCACGCTCTGACACATACTGAGCTGTCACCATAAAACATGAGCCAACACAGGAGTTGTTTACTTGCAGGTCTGTGTAATAACACCGGAATGGAATCATGAGGTAGAGAGGAGAGTAAATCTATCATCTTCACAAACACACGAACACACACAGCTTCTGCGGCCAGATCGAGATCAAAAACAGCGCACACCACACCCTCTTTCCACCGCCGTTACCCAGACAGCACCAATTCGGTCTAAATGAATGTTCTCCTTTTTTCTTCTTTTACGATAAACAAGGCAAACCACATGCTGTTATCAATACAGACCCCACACCATGGCGCCTACCATGTCTCAAACACTCCACATGAGATTGTCATCCATATATGCAAATACATTCAAGACACCTGTTGAAGATGATGATGGATAGTGCTACTCCTATGTTCACCACACACACGCACATGCACATGCACACGTACACACACAAGCACACAGCCCTGGGTTTAAGGGTCCCAGTCTAAAAACAAGCTTCTTGTTTTGCCTTTGCATGTATTTATACCCCTTCGAATCGGGGTATAAATACATGCAAAGCCTTCCCACGATCTCTTAACTCCTGTATTGACTACATCATTCGGATTACAGCGCACACTGAAGTGAGCTAAAGAAAAGTTGAAGGGATGTTGATTACAATATTAGTTATGGTCATCTTGGATTCTTTATTTTCTGGTGCTTTTTGTTGAATTATTTTGAGTGTTACGCTGAGAGCTGTAGCTAATCTCGAGTCAACCCCATTTATAGATCATGAAATTGGAAACATCTGTATAACACAATATAAATCTCTTGCAGAACAAACTACTGCCTCCAAAATAAAGGCCATTTCACTATATTAAATTAATGCATGAATAATTTACTAAATAATCAGCCTAAAGTTATTATGTATTATATTATTGAATAATATGTTGAATTCTATGGAAATTCTTAACATTGTCATTTTTTGTTTTGTTTTTGAGTAGAGTTTGCCCAGAATCATGAATCAAAACATTTACATTTTAAGTTACAGATGGACAGAGCCAAGCTAGCTGTTTCCCTGTCTCTATGCTAACCAGCTACTGGCTGTAGTTTCATATTTTCCTCACAAGAATTAGAGTGGTTTCAACGTTTTCTTTTACTCTTGATAATTAGTGTAAAAAGCCATTTCCTGAAATGCTGTAGTATTGTATTAATGGTAAGATCATGTTATTATGATATGACTAAATATAGATATTTTCTTTATGGTGTTTCTGTTGGCCCATGGGTCACAGTTTCCATGTATTTAAAAAAAATATGTCAAACTCATTCTCTCCCTCCTTACTCCCCCTCTCCAGTCACCTGGCCCAGAATCCATTTATTTGTGACTGTAATCTGAAGTGGCTGGCAGACTACCTGCGCTCCAACCCCATCGAGACCAGCGGTGCCCGCTGTGCTAGTCCTCGCCGACTGGCTAACAAGCGTATTGGACAGATCAAGAGCAAGAAGTTCCGCTGCTCCGGTAGGCCGGTGGCTCTGTGTCAGTCTGACCAAATGTCTCCCTCACATTTCTCTCTCGGGCTTTGTATCTCTCAGACAGACTCTGCTGTTTTTATTCCACTTGTTTCTCACCTTCGTACTCTTTCCTTCTCTCTTCCTCTCCACTGGGAGTGGCTTTTATCTCTGCTTTGGTCTTACAACACATTTAATGAGTGATCATTCCTGGCAAAAGGTTTTATTCGACCTATCATTTGCTGTGCCGGTGCAACTCAATCAATATCTCCCCAGATGAACTTGGGCCAAGGAGAGACAGATTTTTCACAGTGTCTCTATTTCCCCTCCATATTACCACAGTCTGATTTCATATTCAAACCGCAGTGAGCTGAGATCACCAGTCGAGGCTGGTATAAGGGCTAGAGTTTCTTTATGTGCCCACCAGTCCTCTGCCCTCTGCCAATCTCAGCCTCTATCTCCCCCCACTGCTCCCCACTCTCTGCCTGCCAGACTCAGGTTTCCTTCACTCCCCCTCATCCCCCCTCTGCACTGCACTATCCATGCCTCACCATCCACCCTCCCTCCTTCTCTGCCCACTATTGTGTTTATGCACTGTGCTGTGCTGTCTGGCACTCTGCGCTGCTGAGGTTTCACACTTCTTTATAGCCTCATTTGTTTGGCTAGACCTGCTGAAGAAGGGAGTCCATGTGTTTTTCTCCTTCTGTTCTCTCTGTTTTTTGTCTTTTTCCTTCGTTTTTCTATCTTTCTTTCTCACTGTCTCCTTCTTTCCTTCATGTCACTCTTCCTTAGCAACAGCCAAATATTTACCACCTTTTAACATCGTTACTAGTTCCTCCACATTGCCATGCACAGAGACAGTCCTAGGCTCCTCTGTGTAAATGCCATATACCTTGTGTCGTCATATATAAGCTTTATATATGACTGTTCTGAAGCATAGCAACACCACAGCTATGCAAGCCAGACTGGTCTCACTGACATCCGTCCCTCTTTCTTTTCTCCATCACAGCCAAAGAGCAGTACTTCATCCCAGGTGAGTGCTTGTAAATGTTCACACCTATCATTGTCTTCCTCTTTTCTTTAATTATCCCACCGCAGCCATGTAGAGGCATCACTCTTTCCATTACGTACTGCTCATTTAAATACCATTCTCCCGCAGCTTAAAAGATATTTTCAGTTTATTACAACTTTTTGTAGTTTTGGCCCAATTCCTTTCCATAATGATAACATTTTATTTACCAAGTTTATTGCTGAGAGCTGGAAACCTGGCAACATAGGTAATACTTAGTCACATGGGGAAGGAAACAATAGCAAGATGCCATGATGTTGAAGAGCAAACCAAAGAGACTAAAAATGATCCTTTCATTTGGATGATGGTGGGATGAACAGAGGAAATTAACATCACAGAATTTACTTTGGGCATTAAAGGTTGAAATTATTCAAAATGTGCATGCTGGTAGGTAATTACACATATAAGAGCAGCTAATTGGGCGTTTGACTGACCGGACCCATGTGTTGATCTTAATGGATATATGTGTGAGAGCGTCTGTTTCTCCTCAGCTCTGTTTTCCTAACAGTCTCAGCAGATAGAGTCAAAAGGAAGTGGCTCTTTGCTTTGGCATGAGCACAGACAGTCACTCACCAAGAGGGGCAGAAACAGGGGGGGTGGAGGGAGGAGGACAGAGAGGGGAAGGAGAGTGTGTCCTTTCTATCTGTAAGCGCTAAAGAAAATAAAGCCCACCAGAGGACCGAGATTCCTATCAGCGGATGTTTCCGGACCTCTTAACAAGAGCACTTCCAAGAAAATAACTAGGAGGAGCAGTGATGTGTGTCGAACTCATTGCTTGTGTGTGTGCGTGCCTATGAGGTGCAGTTGCTTGAGTGATTCAGTGTCTAGGGCTGCTTGTCTGCGTGTTAGTAAATTAATGTGTCTTTGTGCGATGAGCTGAGATAAAGCTCTACACTGGCTAAGAGAACAAATGGGAGTACAATGTAAGCACAAGGAAGATCAAAGTCAAATGTGATTAATGAGAATTTTACCCCCCCTGAATTATAATAATAAAAGACTGCACAATACACACACAAACACACAGACACGTGCACTCAACACACACACAATCACCGGCAGCACAGGAATCCATAATACATTGATAATGAGGAACCAAGCTGCAGGGAATTGTGAAAACTTCTACAACTCCAGCGATGAGTCATTTTGTGCCTCAGAGAGGGAAAAACCTAATTCGTCTCCTCGTGCATTTTTCTCCCGTTTCGTTTAAATCTGCTGACAGTAAAAGTGTCACCACCACCCACTTGTGATGATGACGATGACTCAGGCTCGTCACGAATGTCCCCCGGCTCCTTTACATCCTCAAGATCAAAGCGCTGAGCTGTACTTTCATTGCTTCCTCTGTAGCAGGAAATGCCTTTTCCTGTTGTATGGCCTGGCGAGGGAAAGTCTGTTAATGACCTGCATTAGTGGGACTATCCGCACCCTCCACTGAGCCACTCTGAGAAGTGACTCAAATTACGAGAAGTCTTTGCATTGGCAGCCACTGGAAGGCATTTCTGTGAATGCAAATTCACTCTTTTTCTGTCCAAACATATTCTAATAGGATCAAAAATGAGGCTTTGAGGTTAGGTTATGGTTTCAAATGTCACTCCATTTATGTGAAGATCATTTTGGTGCATTAAATGTAGGATTTGTCCTGGTTGTTTGAGGTTTTCCTGCTTGGGGTCCAAAGGTGCTGACGTCATTACCAAACCTGAGGGGCATCGGTGTGACCATGCAAAAAGGGAACAGGATGTTAGGGTATCCTAACAGAAATCACTGGGCTGTTCCCTCTAAATGGGACATATGCACACACATTAAGTCTACACGCACATATATACACAGACACAGAGACACAATACACAAACTCAGACACACACACACACTGTTCTAAGTGGCTCCCAGTGCTTCTCCATTATTGAGCAGCCATGATGTAACTGGCAGCACGCTTTTTGGCACGTAACGTCTATTCATAGACAGAAGAGGTGCAGGAAAACCCACATTCCCCATGCTGCCTCATGCCCTTGCTCTCAGGACAGACGTCTTTCTGCACCTTTGCCACTCACCTTTCATTTCTCTCTCATCTGCATGTTTACATCCCTCTTCCTTTTTCTTTCCTGGATGCATTTCTGTCCCTCATGCCCTTCTTTTCTTTTTGCTACCTCTCCGCTCCTTTGACTTCACCTGTCTACACACGCTTCCTGTGCTCTCTCTTGGGTGCTCTGCTTCACTAAAGCTGGCAGCCTAAATCCTCTTTGGCATCCCTATCTCAATCTCCCCTGCCAGTGTTCTTTTCACCCCACTGCTCCCACTCTATCACCTCTCTAAAATAACTCACCCTCGCCCCCACCCTTCCATCTCTGTCCTATGAATAGTAGCAGAAAGGCAGGATGTTCCACTGCGTGCCTAAGGTTAAAGATTTGCTCGGGAAGATGCCTTTCAGGTCACAACAGGACAAACTACTGACATTCAGCCCATTCCTGACTACTGCATCAGTGAGGCAAGTTTCTTGGTATAGGAAAGAGACTTATATCAATCTGTGTGAATTTGTTCCTGTTCAGGTACAGAGGACACCCGTCTGAATAATGCCTGTAACAGCGATCCAGTCTGTCCTCCCAAGTGCCGCTGTGAGTCGAACGTAGTGGACTGCTCCAACCTCAAACTCACCAAGATCCCCGAGCACATCCCTTCATCCACCTCTGAACTGTAAGCAATCAGGAAAAGGCCACTTTTAACAAAGTCATGATAAGTAACATGTAATTCCTGCTCTGACCAGGCTTTATGTGCAAGGTCTTTAACAGCACGATGTTGAAGAGGATGTTGTTACACTGTGCTTCAATCCCTTTTAGGACTCCATACATGTACTTCCACTTTGGCTATGACTGGAGATATGGAAAGACATCAGATATTAATTTAAAATGCTTGGTTTTGGAGTAAAATGTTATAGTTGCTGATCAGAGACTCTCTAAAATAATGTTTAATGTAACATATTTGGTGGTAATCCTCAGGTTATGGAGATAAAACCTTTTTTTTAATTTTAATTAAGTACATAAACATTATTCCAGAGCAGATTCTTTGCTGGGTCAGTTATTATGTGATACAAACTAAAATTACGAAACTTAACAGCTCATAAAGAATAAATACTACTAACCTCATGTGAAATATAACCTCATCCAAAGACAAAGATCCCTTTGTGCACAGTTAGGCTCAGGAACATTACCAAAAGCTCCAGAGACAGGCATTAATGCCCCTCTAAATGAGGATAGACCTTGCTTGTTGTGTCAGCTAGGTGAAATTGAAAATGAGCTGCACTTTCTGTTTGACTTTCCTATCTACAAGGACATAAGACTTTTAAGTTTTAGTAAAATTACCTCAATTATGTGGATAACTTTTGGCTGTATGGCAAACAAAATTGTACGTTTGAAAGGAATGTTTTTTTTGTGGCAGATTTTATTTTCAAGCCTTCGTAAAGAATATTTAGTTTAAAATATAACGATAAAATACCCTGTAATAGAATAGCAGAGACAGCATGAAAAGAAGAGAATAGGTCAAGAGTGAACCTTTGAATTTGTTTTGAAGGAAATACAAAGTTGTTGACCAAGCAAATTCAAAAGATCTGAATATTTGAAGAGGACTTTATATTTTGATCCATTTGTTTGTTTGTAGGGCTAATTTATGTTCCACTTCTTTCTCTCCAGCCGCCTTAACAACAATGAGATTACAACTCTGGAGGCAACTGGAGTTTTTAAGAACCTTTCCCAGCTTAAGAAAATGTAAGTTGGACTTTTATTTTACTTTTTAACTTTACCTTACAGCAGTCATTATGTTAATATCAATTTCCTTCTCTGACAGTAACCTCAGCAACAACAAGATCACAGAGATTGAAGATGGGTCATTCGAAGGTGCGTCATCTGTCAATGAGCTTCACCTCACGGCCAATCAGATCGACTCGGTCCGGAGCGGGATGTTCCGCGGCCTTGAGGGGTTACGCATGCTGTGAGTAATGCATCTACACATACAATCACACTCTCAGACATGTTGTATCTCTAAATTCAGGATAACATCTCTGATATTTTTATGATGAGGTGATTGATTTCTTTCCTCTTTAGGATGCTGAGGAACAACAAGATAAGCTGCGTCCACAACGACAGTTTCACAGGGTTGCACAACGTCCGCCTGCTGTCTCTGTACGACAACCAGCTGACCACAATCACTCCAGGAGCATTCGACACTCTGCAGACTCTCTCCACACTGTGAGAACCTGGCATACACGCAAGTTTAACTTCAATCATGCATTTAATGTTTCAAAACTCTCACAAACTTTCTTACGCTCACTTTCCCGCAGTAACCTCTTGGCCAACTCATTCAACTGTGACTGCCGGCTGGGCTGGCTCGGCGATTGGCTGAGGACTAGGAAGATCGTGACCGGTAACCCTCGCTGCCAGCGTCCTGCCTTCCTGAAGGAGATCCCTCTGCAGGATGTGGCTTTGCCTGACTTCCGCTGTGAGGAGGGTAAGTAGTGCCAAGTCAAACTGCCTACGATTTAAGGCCCTTTCTGTATGTCCTTATTCAGACCGTATCTGAACTGTTGTTGCGGCTTCCTCACTTTAAATGAAGTCATCTGTCTCTGTGAAAGGAGATACACATCTTCAATATAGCAGGCGACCTCCAATATGTGTGAAACTAACCTGTCTGGGTATGACTGATGAGGTTTTAGTGTTGCACTCTGCTCCACAATACATTATGACCAAGAGCTGCTTAAAGTGTCTGAGATCATCTTAAATAATGACCGCTATTGTGTGACTCTTTTGTTTACTGAATAGATTGCTACTCAGCACTTCCTAAGCTGCTGGTCGATGCCAGGCTGAGTGGAGCTATTGAGCTGTTTGCCATATTGACCAGTCAGCCTATTTGCACCTGAATGAATGTTGGACTTGTCTTCAGCTTCCTTTCTTTGCTCTGTCTAATCGATATTACATTAGCGAGGCTCTTCTCCCTCTGTCCTTACTTATTTTTCACACTTGTCACTTCCTACTCTTTATTTGTCTCAATGCCTCACCATCAGCTAGAAGGATTGGCCTGTTTTGGCACTGTCTTTTGTGAGATTTGCTTTGTCTTCCTACACATTTTTTCCAGGGACAACAGCTCTCTCTGTCTTTGGGCTGTTTTCCATGTTTTTCCTCCTGGTCATTACTCGTCTCTCTTCTTGTCTGGTATCTGACTCGCCTCTATCTCTCCTGTTTTTCCCCAGGGCAAGAAGAGTCATCAAGCTGTGTGCCCAGACCCCAGTGTCCCGGTGAATGTACTTGCCTGGAGACTGTGGTGCGCTGCAGTAACAAGCACCTCCACACACTGCCCAAAGGCATCCCAAGGAACGTGACTGAACTGTGAGTTCCCCAGCAATAATTATGCCAATTGCATGCATATCTTATCAGTTTGAGTTCCAGGTATTTTTGTTCCTTTGTCTGGCTTTGGTGGAGGCAGCTCTGGGAAGAAAAACAAAGGAAACGATATATAACAAAAAAGTAGGGAGGAGGAATGAAAGAGATAAGAATTAGTGAAAACAGTGGAGACAAAGAAGACAGATCCCATCATCTGGAAGAGGGGAAAGGAGTCAATAAACCCCACAGTTATTCTCTCAGACATTCTTCTTCTGTGTTCCCTGCAGCCCTTAGGGCTAGCACTGATGTCACTCTCCAACTCCTAGCCAAGGATCTGTGTGTGTGTGTGTGTGTGTGTGTGTGTGTGTGCACGCATATTTGCGTAATGGCCAAAAGCCTGTCCACAGGAGCATAGGGGAGCAAGAGGACATTTTAATGAGCAGTTTTCAATGGAACGGGGAGGGAATGGAATAGGTCTGGAACTTTCCAATACTGCTTCAAGTGATTCAGACTTACACACACACACACACACACACACACACACACACACACACACACACACACACACACACACACACACACACACACACACACACACACACACACACACACACACACACACGCTGTGAAAGCCTTAAGGCCTGTCATTGTCCCAGCAGGTGTGACCAGGTGTGCCCTTCTGTTGTGGGCTTTCATCTATTCATCTGGAGAGTTTGCTACTCCATCATTATCCCAAGTGTCCTCTGCACCATCATTACCTATCATTACCTCTGAACCCTAAGGCCCCCTCCCTAACTAACCAGCAACCCACCCCCACCCTTCCCACCCAGAAAACAGTCAACACAAATAGCAAGAGAAAGCCCCTGCAGCTAGGTTCAGGGGGACCAGGACCCTAAATCAGCCATTTATCGCGGTGACAGCCCTCTGGTAGCACTTTATGTTGGCAGTCAGCAGGGTGGTTGCATCCCTGCAGGCATTATGTCAACTGTGGTTGCTTGTAAATACATCAGTATGTTAACACACACATCCAGGAACACACACTTAAGTGATGGTACCTCAGTCACTTAAGAAAGTGGTGTGCTTGGAATGTTTGAAATTAGCTTTATTTCACTCATTGTTTAGATACAATGAATATTTAACAGTATTTGTATGGAATAAAAATGATTTTACAGGGAGCTACAGACCCTAACCTCACAAGACACAATCTGATGTCAAGATATAAAACAAAAAGAGTAATTTTAAAGAAAATCAATCTGACAAATGATAACCAACAGAGGGCACTTTGGTATGAGAGAGGATGACTCAGCATTGATAAATGAATCAATAAGACATGAAAGCATGATAGGAACTGTATATTTGTTGTGCAATGTTGTGGTATTTATGGCAAAAATGGGCAAAGTTGGTCAAAGGTCACCCATGTTAAACGAGACACAATCTGAAGTCAAGAAAGAAAGTTTTTGCAACATGAGCCTTAATGGGCTGCAACAGCATGTAGAAGAGTGTTGTGGCTAAAAAGTGTGATGTCATACAACAAAGCTTTAAGCTCAGCCCCTAACCAGTTCTCAAAGTGAAAATAATATGCTGACAAAAAGCAGAATAACATTTCCAAATGTAGAATCGAATCGGTTTTTAATGTATTTGTAATATTTAATCCCATATTAAAATGATCCTGACTCATTACTGAACTGCTTGTGACGCTTGTGTTCAGGTATCTGGATGGAAACCAGTTCAGTGTTTTGCCAAAGGACCTGTCTGCCTTCAAATACCTACAGCTGGTGTAAGTATTCGTCTGGCTGGCTCCTCTGCCTCACTTTTCCGATCAATATAGTGAATGTTTGTTTTTTAAATGTTCCTTTCAGAGATCTGAGCAACAACAAGATCAGCTCTCTCACCAACTCGTCCTTCGCGAACATGAGCCAACTCACTACTCTGTAAGTGCCATCTCAGCCAAGAGCTAGTATTTCATTCCGGTGCTGACAGTAGGATGAAAACAGATGACTTTTATATGTATATATATATGCATATGTAATTATTTTTACATTGCAGAATCCTGAGCTACAACTCTCTGCGTTGTATCCCAAAAATGGCCTTCAGTGGACTGCGCTCTCTCAGACTGCTGTAAGTTTATTTTTTATACATAACATTCAGATTTCTGTGTGTTAGTCTTTGAGTGTCTGTTTAGGGTTAGGATTAGATCATAATGTATCTGTCCAGTGGTATAAAATGCATATCTGAAAAGTTGTCTCAGAATTTCAAGACAATGGTCAAAACAGCATTTTTATTTGGGACGGTTACTGAAAGCTTTCTAAAAGAAGACAGGACTCACTTTCAGACTAAGTGGGTTATTGACGAGGATATTTTTGCAGCTTGCACTGACTACAGAGGCGGTGCAGCAGATGCCAAGAATCTCTGATTTTCTCCAGAGGACAGAAACACAGTCTAAACAGTTATGACAGCTTATGAATTTACACACACACACACACACACACACACACACACACACACACACACACACACACACACACACACACACACACACACACACACACACACACACACACACACACACACACACACACACACACACACACACACACACTCACACAACCTCTGACCTATTTTTCTCTGTTTAAATGGCAACCATGGGGGCAGCAGCAGTGCTGTTGCAGCTTCTGCTCTTTCCCACACCTCATATAGAAATCTTCCCAGTCTGCCTGTTCACCTCTTAACGCCCCGAGCTCATCACTGCCTCACTGCAGGGCCAAACACGCGCCCCCACAACCTACTGTACAAAATCACTCTGACGCTGATTACCAGCGAATGGTTGCCCCGCTAACCGTAATGGTTTTGACTCTGCCTCCGGGCTTTTATGAAGTTATGATGTCTTTGATTGTGTCCTCTCAGTGACCATGGGCTCCCCGTAGTTGAATCGGTCTGCTAAATAACTGAGATGTAGAATTTAAATACGTTTGACAGATAGATGACGAAACAAAAACCAACCTCATGGCATACTCTGCAGATACAGCAGCTGGATCCCTCACACTTTAACTCGAACGTACAGTTTAGTTCTGTGAGGGAGAAACAGCGATCAGGCCTAGCATCACTCCTTATGAAAGTTTGCCTCTGTGTGTGTTTGTGTGTGTGTGTGTGTGTGTGTGTGTGTGTGTGTGTGTGTGTGTGTGTGTGTGTGTGTGTGTGTGTGTGTGTGTGTGTGTGTGTGTGTGTGTGTGTGTGTGTGTGTGTGTGTGTGTGTGTGTGTGTGTGTGTGTATGCATAGTTTATATGTTTGTCATCTCCTGGCTTGGTGCCCGTTAGTATGTGTGTGGGAGTGGACTTATCGGCCTTCCATGTGTGCTCATAGCAGGCACACTTTTTACTACTGACAACAAAGCTTTGACAAAGCCTCTTTTTACGGCAGGATTCGTCTAAAGTCCCGATCATTACGGGGCACAAAGCGTAAGAGCCCTTTTAGCGTGGAATGAGAGTGAAGCTCGGTCATCATTAGCCGATGCCGCCTTGCTAGCCGGGCGCGTCGCTTTGATCTCTAATGAAGCAGCATCCTTTATTTCTGCTCTAACTCACTCACGCCACCTTCACTTTTAAAAATATTGCAAATGTGCTAGACGCCATGTGAGGCCCTCTCCTCAACGCCATCCGCCCCACAGACACCACACAGGCTCAGAATTATATAAGCTCACACAGACTGTCTGGACTACCTTTTTTGTCTCAGTCAGGCGAGAGTCCACATGAAGCAGAACACTTTGATGTCTTTACTGCTGGCGTGATCAATCATAAGTCTCCCATTAAATGTCAATTGGTGCCAAGCTTTTTTTTTACAACAAGGCTGTGTGGGTGCAACAATGCTAAAGCGACAATGAGCTCCATTTAATAGTTTCAACCCGGTTCAAAGTTCAAAGTTGGAAGCTTCATAGAAAACCACAGTGAGATGCCAAAGCCGACTACAAGCGGGACACACTTGTGCGTACTCACACACACTGAGGTGCCAAAGGCTTTATAAAGCTGCCCCTTTGGCTTTACAGAGCAGTAAAGAGGAGAAGAATCATTAACGCTCAGGGCTTCAAACAGACCAGGGGTCTGAGCCTGGCATGGGTGTGGTAATGTGGTTTGGTGCACAGTGTGTGTGTGTGTGTGTGTGTGTGTGTGTGTGTGTGTGTGTGTGTGTGTGTGTGTGTGTGTGTGTGTGTGTGTGTGTGTGTGTGTGTGTGTGTGTGTGTGTGTGTGTGTGTGTGTGTGTGTGTGTGTGTGTGTGTGTGTGTGTGATGGTTGTGGTTTTTTGAGCTGCAGATTAATAAACTGCTAATTGGCCTGCTGGGTATTAGGTGTGAGGTGAGTGAGCTGAGACAGCGCTAGGGCGTGACTCGCCAGGGCTTGGGTGGGAGGCTGTGAGAAAAGAAAGTGATATCAAAGACTGTGATAAAGTAAAAAGAACCAAAGAAAAAGCTCAAGCCTGCAACAAATGAAATAAAAGCCGACATATTTCGAAAAATGCCGTTGGATGCAGTGCTGTGAGGAAATTCCAGTATCACATGATCTTCAAAACATGCAGCTCAGAGGACTCACAGAATCACAAACACATTATTAACTGGTTGCAGGTGAACAAGGCTGTGTGAACATTTTGAACAGTTGGATAGCCTGTGCACACTGACTGTTCAGAACGTCTTGTGAGTTGCAGGAACATCAATTGCAATTCCATTCTCAGGATATGCAAGATTAGAAATAGATTAAGACGTAGGTAAGATGGAGTGATGTAATGAGTTACAGTTGTTGAAAATTAAAAAAAGGAGACAGACGGAGAGAATGTTAGCAGGGGAGAGGATCAAGTTTCTTCCTGGAGACTCCCTGGCTCCTTTCTCCCATGAGATCTGTGCCTAGCTGGCACACTGCAGCTGGCTTCATGCCCTCAGTATCCTACCTCAACCCAACTTCTCTCTCTACACTAATAAGCATGCTCCCCTGCACACAGGCCAATTAAGTTGTTGTCTCAGATGGTTACATTGTATGTTTTCCCTTTCGTACTCGAGCACGGCTCTGCATCCTTACGCTGACCAGCTTCCCCCTCTGTATCCTTTCCCCTGACTCGTCCACAGCTTAGTGGTAATTCACAGATCAAACAAAGAAGGAAGTAGGGTGTTCAGTGTCTGTTTATACATCCCTTTTCCTCATCCAGGCACAGAGAGCAGATGTGTCATGTATCGGTGCTGCAGACTGAGCTGTGGTAACATAAGAGTGTGGTCAGCTGAGGGTTGGAGGTGGTAATGACCCTGCGGATTACAGCACCCATCAGTCATTTAGCCATTAAGCCATGTTGGCTTGTCACCCTGCATGGAAGTCAGAGCAGAGCAACAGCATATACACAATTGTTTATATATACCCAAATATTACTATGGATGCATGAGCCCAACCACACAAGCACATACATATATGTGTAATTCTGCATTCATAAATGTTTTTTTATATTTTGCATGTGGTGCAACTTTGTTACCCCCCCCCCCTTCTGTGGAGTTGCTGGCGCTGCCAGCAGACAGACATACATAGAAACTTGACACCAGTCTTTTACAGACGCACAGAGCTTCACATCTTTGCCAGCTGCACAAGGCTCGACCAGAAATACATACCCAATACAACCACTGAACACAACAATATTTCCTGTTATATCTGTTCTGATTAGTTGTCCGAAAGCAAAGTATAGTACGTGGTACAAGGACTGCAACTAACATGTATTCATTACCATTAAATATGCCAATTAATGTTTAGAATATGTCAGAAAATTGTAAAATAGACAATCTCAGTCTTAAACATTACATTTTCCAGAGATAAATAATTAAAATGACTGACCCAACAGTTCCTAAGCCCAAAGAGGATCAAATTCAATCATAAAAGAAAACCAGCAGAAATGCACACTTCAGGAACCTGTAAAATGCTTTGCGACTTAGTGGTACATTTATTACAAAAATAGTTACTTTTGAGTTTATAGTTGTCCGTCAACTAATCAAAACATTTTCTAAGCATTTAAGAACTGATACTACAATCCAAAAGCATTTATTTTTCCTTCGATAAAACATGTTCATGGTTTTAATTATCTCCTTTTTGTCGTCTCTTTCCTCCATTGCCCTCCAGGTCTCTCCATGGCAACGAAATCTCCGAGCTTCCTGATGGCATCTTTAACGATGTGGCCTCACTTTCACACTTGTAAGTAGTGACACACACACACACACACACACACACACACACACACACACACACACACACACACACACACACACACACACACACACACACACACACACACACACACACACAAATCTGCATGCCCCAAAGCTAGCTTATGTGATCCCATTTCTACTAACCACTGAGTTTGTGGCCGTAACACACACACAGTTACAGGCACAGAGAGGGTCTGGTCAGACAGCCGGGGAGCGTGGCTCACAGTAGTCTGTCTGTAGTCCTCTTTGGTGGGCTTCATATGAGCCAGGCCCTCCCTTCATCAGCCGCAGTCCTGCGGTTAAAGAAACACACAGAACCCTGTACTGTCTCATCTCCCTGTGACATCTCTGAAACACACACACACCCACTCACTAACTCACACACACATGCACACACAGATTCTCCATGGTCCGTGGACCTCAGTGTTTGTTTTAGTTTGCTTATTTATGTCTGTAATTGTGTGTGTGGTGTGTAGCCGTGTGGTTGTGCATGTACTCGTGGACATGTGCAAAAGTACACAGAGGTATCTTTGCAGTGTGCCCGCCTCTGCCATCCAGCCTAGATATTCACACCATCCCTTGAGAGACACTGATCAATAGACCTATCAGTATCAGAGTGTGGGAGGGAGAAGGGAGAGCTAAACAAAGACATTTTTTAGGAGGGCGGTACAGGAGTCAAGGCTGCATTAAAACAAGGTGAAGGGAGGGATGGAGGGCAGCCATTGATCCACAGTCACAGTCAAGTGGCTTTCATGTTAGCAGATGTCAGGTGTCAGCTATTGGCCCGGCCTGAAAGATGAGCCTGTGTTCCACCGTAATGGAACAGCATCGATTCAGGAGTGTGTGTGCATCCAGCAGGAGGACAGAGCAGCATTGATTCACAACCACCATGACAGAAGTGGTTAAGAGTGCCTTCTGTTTGCACCTTTGCCTATAATTAAGAAGCCCACCTCAATATGATGTATGGCACAGAGTGGCATTGAGCCTTAAACTTTAAATCCGTTTTATTCTTAGAGAAGCAGCGGTTTAGTTGTATGATCAAAAAAGTTGGCTTGGTTTGTTTTGCGTAAGGTTCTAGAGACACCTGCTGGTGATAGAGTGTATTACAGTATCATCCTATGGAGCTTCAAAAGTATAAATCAGAAACCCTTTATTCATACCACAGCTAGGAAAAGGGATGGTGCAGACAAAAGGCAAAAATAAGGAGCAGAGTAGTTGAGTAACATTAAATCAAATAGGAACACATCCATGTTATCAAACATTAGTAGCAGCATTATAAAAAGTAGGTGAACATATGGAAGTAATGAGGCAGCAACATGTGACCTCATTTAGAGTGTGTAAAAATAGTATATTGCACATTGTACAGTCAACTCTAAACACTGGTGTTAGAGTATTGAGGTAGCAGGTAACATGACATTATATATTGCTGTTACTGTCTGTATTGTGGAGTGATCTACTAGGGGCAAAGCACAGCAGACCTACAATATCACAGCATTTATCCATTTCTTTATACTGCTCTTTTAGGGCAATTGGTGCCAACCCCTTGCACTGTGATTGCCGCCTGCGCTGGCTGTCAGACTGGGTGAAGACTAGCTACAAGGAGCCTGGCATCGCCCGCTGTGCTGGTCCTCAGGGCATGGAGGGGAAGCTGCTGCTCACTACACCGGCAAAGAAGTTTGAATGTACAGGTGGGTTATTGTGTTGGAAACAGAAATATAATGTTAGCAGCTCTAGAATATACCTGCAATTCATTTTTATTGGTTTGGCATTTCCTTTAGGTGATGTGGACACTACAGTGCAGGCCAAGTGTAACCCGTGTGCGTCCAGTCCCTGTCTCAACCAAGGCATCTGTCACAGCGACATGGTGGAGGTCTACAGGTGCAGCTGTCCTCCAGGTTTTAAGGTAAAAGCTAATGTAAACACCCATCTGTGGGCATCCTTGATGTGTTGCAGGTCCCAAAGAATGCATAATGTAGATCTAAGTAATAATGAACATTATCTCTGTTCTGTCAGGGCAAGAACTGTGAGACAGCTCTGAACGCCTGTGTGAGTAACCCCTGTGCTAACGGAGGAACCTGCCAAGTGGATGAAGAGGCGGAGGGAGAATACCGGTGAGGAAGGGAGCTTTGTGAATCTATTCTTCAGAAGAAACTTTAGACAATAACGTAATGAGTTTGTATGTTTGTTGCAGTTGCACATGTCCACTGGGATTTGAAGGCCCCATTTGCCAAACCAACATTGATGACTGCGATGACAACGACTGTGAGAACGGAGCGACCTGCCTCGATGGAATCAACAACTACACTTGTTTTTGTCCCCCCTACTACACAGGTCAGTGCAGGCAGGACAGTCTGCCTCAATGCAACTGACACAAGTACCAGCAAGATAAATGTTTTCCAATCCAAAGAATTTGGCATTAAACAAAACAATCTGTCAGCATATAAATATTTCTTGAAATATGCTATAAAAAACAAAGACTTGACTTAATCAAAGAGATTTGAAATGAAAGAATAATAATAATTTATATTGATACAAAAAACTAGATTGCCTTTTAACTACACACCATTAAGAAGTATCTAAGAAATAAATGATTCTGCTTCTTTATGATAAAAATATATACATATATTTATTTGACAGTTTTTGTTTTAAAATGAGCAAAACAAACGACAAAAAGAGAAACGCAATCTAACTTTCAGACCTAATTTTGTCTACATTTAAATGAATGCTTTGAATATCTAACCTAGACAATTAAGGTTAATTGCAAGTATTACGTAGTTAGTTAAAATAATGTTATGCATATAGTGCATGACAAGATTATTCATCATGAATTAGAAATATTTTCAATAAATCATTCGGAATAAATAAAAAAACGTACTATTTTTTACTTGAATTGTGTAGGGGAGATGTGTGAAGAAATGGAGGATATGTGTGCCCCTGGACAAAGCCCCTGCAAACATCAGTCTACCTGCCTCATCACCTCCAGTGGACCCAAGTAAGTGCCAGCCCCATTAGAATAAGCTAAATATGATGATGCACTATATTAAAAAAAACAGAAAGACTAGGGGGTAGCTTTTCCTTGATTCCAGTATTGTCTGTGTGTATCGCAGGTGTGTGTGCTCTCCTGGTTATGTTGGTGACGACTGCAGTGTAGACTACAACGACTGTGAAGAGCATCGCTGCCAGAATGGAGCTCAGTGTGTGGATGAGCTGAATGGATACTCCTGCGAATGTCCTGAAGGATACAAGTGAGAGGAGCACACATTTAACACACGCTGTAGGTTGATAGTTTAATTTGCTTTCCTTACGTCATCTTTCCTCTTTCTCTCTATAGTGGTCAGCTGTGTGAGGTCGCCCCGTCTCCTCTGTCCCTGTGTGAGCTGGCCGACTGCCAGAACACTGCCCAGTGTGTTGAGCGAGGTGGACGGGCCCTCTGCCAGTGTCCCCCGGAGTTTGGGGGACCACGCTGCGAGAAGCTTGTCAGCGTCAACTTTATTGACAGAGACTCCTACCTGCTGCTCTCTGACCTCAAGAACTGGCCACAAGCTAACATCACACTACAGGTAAACACAGAGTGTGTTAATGTGTGAGCGTGTCTGTGATTCCTCTGTTTCGATGCTGCCGATCTGAACCACGAATAACTGAAACACCCATTGCTAACATTTCTCTCTGCATAGGTGTCAACAGCTGAGGATAATGGCATCCTGCTGTACAATGGAGAAGATGATCATATTGCTGTGGAGCTCTACCAAGGTCATGTCAAAGTCAGCTATGACCCAGGCAGCCAGCCAGGACATGCCATCTACAGGTGAGTTTCCTTTGACACAGCAGGTTACTGTCGCTGTGAGTTTATGTTGTATTTTTATTACATCTAATCACGATATCTGATTTGTTATCTCTGTTTTCCTCTACCAGTACCGAGACTATCAACGATGGCCAGTTCCACACAGTGGAGTTGGTGACCTTTGACCAGATGGTGAACCTGTCCATTGACGGGGGTCTCCCTACCACAATGGACAGCTTCGGGGCGGTGCGGCCCCTCAACGGGGAGGCTCCACTATACGTGGGGGGTAGGGGCCCTCTCCAGAACACACCTCCCTCCTCTGCAGGCACTCTTAACTACTACACTACTGTCAATCACCACCCCTCCCCCCTCGCTTTGTCACCACCGCAACCGATCCCTCCCCTCAACCATACAACCCCTTCAACCCTTTTACTCTCCTCCATCCACACCTTCAGTCAGGACTGTGTTTGCTAGGTCACACAATGTTTACATTTATTAATAAATAAAACATTTCAAGATAAAACCTAACTGTCAAAAAGCACATCATAGCCTTTCAGCAAACAAAACACCACTTTATAATCCCATAGCTGTGATCAGCTCCTTTCTTACATTGGGTAAACAACACCCTCTAGTGATCACCATAGGAACTATCAAACACAGTCTCAACTTCAGATTTTTCTATTTTTGCATGCATGTAATTCCACAAAATGTTACTGTGTTTAATTTTAATGTGTGATTAAGCCACTCTTGACATTTGAAGATTATGTTGATTCATACCAAAAGAGAGATTTTCTGAAATGTGTTGTTGTGCATCCTCAGCTGACATTTAGCTCAGGAGTGGCTCAGAAAACGTTCAGTGTGTTTCATTGCTGTGTTGTGTTGTGCTGTCCTGTTCTTCATTCATACAACACTACAGAAGACATTTTCCCCATACCATTGTTGTTTTTGCTATCAAATGTTTCAAGGATGAAGTGTCTTGTGGTGCAAATGCAAAAATATCCAAGCCAATCAAAAAACAGTTGCATATAAAAATGTGACATACTGTACACGCACTGTTGGGATACCCATGTTTGAAATACATTCCTCCATTATCTCATACCAGCCCTGTGTTAGATGTCTGTGTTGGTGATCCAGCAGGCACGTCTCCACATCTTTTAACATCATCTCTTTTTTCTGCTCCTCCAGGCATGCCGGTGGATGTACATTCAGGCGCTTTCCGTCTCTGGCAGCTCCAAAACGGCTCCAGTTTCCATGGCTGTATCCAGAACCTGTACATCAACAATGAGCTCCAAGACTTCACCAAGACCCAGATGAAGCCTGGCGTGGTACCCGGCTGCGAGCCCTGCAAGAAGATCTACTGTGTGCATGGCATCTGCCAGCCTGACGGGGCTCAGGGACCTGTGTGCCACTGCCAGCCGGGCTGGAGCGGGCAGCAGTGTGACGAGCCTGTGCTCAACCCCTGCCAGGGCAGCAAGTATGTTAGCTAATGGCATAAAATGAAAGTGTTTTTTTTTTTTTTTAACTGAGCAGGAAATGTAATCAAGGTTGTCTTCCTAGGTGCGTCCATGGAAAGTGCATCCCACTGGACACTCAGTCGTACCGCTGCGAGTGTGCAGAGGGTTATCGTGGCGCCTTGTGTAACCAACAGGGAGAGCTGTTCAACCCCTGCCGTCGCTTGACCTGCAAACACGGTCGCTGCCAGATCTCAGACACAGGCGATGCCTACTGTCACTGCGAGAGTGGCTACACTGGGGAACTGTGTGATGCAGGTGGGTTGCTCTATGGCATTATGTATGAGTAAGATGCGAAATGAGCAAATCTTATATATTATTTAAAAAGATCAGTGAATTTGACTTCAGTATTCCTGTGTATACTCTGATGAGTAATGTCTGTGAGTGTTCTTCATGTTTCCAGAGTCTGAATGCCGAGGGGAACCTGTGCGAGACTTCTATCAGGTCCAGCGAGGCTACACCATCTGCCAGACGACACGCATGGTCTCTTGGGTGGAGTGCTCCGGAGCTTGCGACACCGGGGCCTGCTGCGCCAGCCAGCGAATGAAACGCCGGAAATACACCTTTGAATGCAGCGATGGAACCTCCTTCAGCGAGGAAGTGGAAAAGACCATCAAGTGCGGCTGCGTGGGCTGCATGTAGCACCATTCACTCACATTTCCTGCCGCTGCCGCCGAGCAGAAGATAGAAAGAGAGAAAGAAAGGATAGAAGTAGGAAGAGAGAGGACTGGAGGAAAGAGAGGGAGGGAGGGAAAGAAAGAAAGAGAGAGTATAAAGAATATATATAAAACCTCTATCTATATATTATGGACAACAATGTTTGTAAAATAGGACATTTCCTCCCCTTACCAGGGTGTGTGAATTACAGTAACACAGAGAAACCAACATCATGAGCAACAATGTAGATGTGACAACAACGGCAACAGAACCATTGCATCTGCAACATTGTTCCTAGGGGTCCAGAGATTTCAAAAGTGTTGCATTCAGAGTGAAGCATCCCTCCAACCCAAATTACCCGGTGTGAATTCCCCATCCATCTGTGAGGCCTCTGACAGCCTAACCACCATCTACCATCTTAACCTCGTGGAGGCAGTGAGGGCAGTGGGGGTCCAGCCTGGCCAAGAATGGCAGAAGGAAGGCAGAGAAAGACACAAAGAGAGAAACAGGAGAAGAGACTTTGACTTGGCAAAGCTATCTTGAGTTGAGCTTGGCTGGGTTACCCGGACTGGGCTGGATATGGCTTGGGTTGAGTTAAAGTTGTTGTTGGTTTGGTGTAGCAATTTCTCTGCCAGGAAACAGTCATCCATCCACACATGCACACGTAGAAGGGAACAATGAAAAGGTAGGGTTAGAGTGGCACATACTCCAGTGTGGATGTCGTGGCTTCGAGGCCCGGTGGCTTCCCAGTTGTTTGCTGTGAGGTACCTTAATGTAGAAACTCCATAAAAATAGAGACTGCACTGACTAGCAGCACTGAAAAATGACATACACCTCTCTGTACATCATCACACGCATGGCATACATACATTTACAGTCTTAAAAAAAAGTGAGAGGGCTTGTGTGGTAAAACTATCTATTCTGTTCGTACAGCAAACCAATCTGGTGCTGGCATTGACCAGTGATTACCAATCCCCCAGCATGCATTGCCTCAGGGTTAGGATGATTTGCATAATCCCACACCCTTCAGAGCAGGAGGCCGCTCCTCTCGATGCCTGCAGTATTAAACTTGTGCAAACTGTTGCATGTGTGGAGAAGAGTTTGCCAACAAATATGTAGAGCTCCTTAATATCGTTATAAATGTTATTACAAAACAAAAGTTTGCAGAATCATCTTCTGGTTTCTGTTTTGTTCTGTCTAATTTCTCATATTGATATGTTTTTATTTTTGTTATATTTTGTCTCATGATGTAACCTAACTCCTTTAGCTGCCCCCAACCCTCCTCAACAACTCTTTATATAGAAATGCCTAACAGATTCTAATATATATATATTTGTATTTCATTTTGGTATAGTATTTTTCTATGTTAAAGAGTAAGTCTGTTTCTGGAAGCTTTGGGACTGGTGGAAAGGCTTTCAGTTGGTTCCCTAGGTGTTTTTATTTGTTGATCACACTCGCTCCAACAAGGTAATTAAATACATGAATTGGCCACAAATACAGCAGCTGGTTGGCCTTGTTGTATAGAAGGCAGTATTGGTCTAGAAATGTGTGTAATATTGTATATGTTGTCTTCCATGTGAATATTACATCTAATTCATGAAAGTCTGTGCTTGTTTTTATTTATTTTATCTAAAGGCGTTTTCTGTAGAAAAGGGCGCACATGTTGCTGACTTTCAAATATTTTAAAACATTTCAAAAAGATGAAAAAAGGTAAAAAATAAAGAATAAAAATACATCTGTAAGGTATTTGTAACATCACTTAATAACAAGTTACAGCAGTGTTTTCCTCCTCTCTGGCTCATACATTCCTCATTCGCTGCAGGAGCTGGAGAGGTCAGAGCCGGGATCAAGAGATGTCCCCCCCCCTCAAATTTACCTTGTAATTACCATACCACGGCTTAAAGGCTTCTGATTGTTTTCATGTTCATTTTGTTGAAGTGTCCTGTTGTATTTCTACCATTTTAATTTGAGATATGTTTGCCATAGAGGTGTTTTTAGTTCATTAGTCAAGCTCAACTGATCATAAGCTGCTGTCAAGCCACAAAAAGGATGAAATGCTTCTGAGGACGATGATCATGTTAAGGTTTATCATTCGAGATCGGTCTGAATAGGCGACCGTGTGAAGCGTTACATGCCTACTACTGACGGATCATAAATGAGAGAGGTCTGGACATTTCAATGTTTGTCGGTTCTATCTGGCGATCCACACAAAAAAGTAATAAATGGTGCCAATTACAGTGAACACAACAGTCATACCTGAATGTATAAATGTGTATAGATAAATATGACCTATGCTTATTCATGAAGTGGTAACTTTTAGCTGTTATTTAGTTTCCAATGTAAAATATAGAAATCACATACTGTTCAATAAGTAACAGTCCATCAGGATGGCTTAAGGCATTGTTCTTCCTGCAGATTTGGATTGTGTTCATCCATTTCGCCGATCTAAATGTCTCTTTATAGTGTGAAAAGCTGCAGAGCCAGTTCTCAGCTTGGTACATTGCACACAGAGCTTCTATTCATATTGCTACCCATGTTAACTTTGTTTTACATGCTGTAGATGTGATCCAAGTGTTGTACAATAACTTTAATAGAAGATCTCGTAAAGGATGCTTATGAACAGTCACTGTAACTCTTAGGCTGTGTGCCTCGTAAAGGTGCATATGTAGTTGAACGTGGCTTTCTTTTCATGTCTCCTTTCCTTCCTCTGCACTGATCTATACTGGACTGGTGCATTCAACTTTCTGGTAGACATCTTAGTGGTGCTTGTGCTATATTGAGATGTAATTCAGTTATCTGGTCACATACCAGAAACACATATTTTTCATCCTATGAACTATATACATAAATATGTTATTGTAAACGACACGATGTCTCTGTTGTATTGAAATGGTGCAAACACTAAAAAATATCCCTCGTTGGGTTCTGTCTATTTGCTTTTTGTTACAGGATAGATGGTGGGATTAAGCGGAAAAAATCCCAATATTGCTGAATGTATGTAGTGCCACCGACAAAATGTTTACCAAACCTCCACTCTTTTTCATTAATTAAACTTAAATGTGTGTGCTTTTAAGAATGTGTTGTCTTTTTTGTTTTAGTTAACGTCTTCTTGGTCTTCTGACACAATTTAAAAAACAAACATTTATAAACCAACAGAGATAATTAATCCTGAAAATAATATATTTCATGAATAAAGTCATAAAAAATGTTGTCGCAAAAATTGCAAAGATTTAGTAAACAATTTAAAGAAATGAAGAATCTGTAATACTACAGTATGTCATACATATAGAAAATAATGTAATATAGTTTATTATTAAAAGAAAGTCATAGAAACGTCATAGTATAGTATCCTAAATGTAATATGTTGTAAATAATATATGAAAAGGGATTGCAGATTAGTTGCTACAATAAAAAGGAGGACTCGCCTCTTTTAAATGAAATGTAGTTTTCCTCTCCCTCTTCTCATCTGAGTGAAAAACTGCAGTGTGACATTATGAAAGTCCTTAAGTTAGCTAACCAGTTAAGAGGCTTGAATAACAGAGAAGTCTATTTTAATATAAGGACAGTGAAATAACTGTACACACCATGGGCACACTTTCTTTTGGAAAGAGGATGCCACAAAGGGTCACCGAACAGTCACAGCCTTAAGTGGAAGCACCCCTAACCTCAACAGTGTAGCTTAGTGGCTTCACATAGCACGTGTGTCTGTCTCAGTGGGGCTCTGCCTGAAGTGTTACCAGTGGACAAGCATCATGCTCAACATGATAACATTCAACAGCTTGGCTCAGTTCAGATACCCTGCTGGGTTTGCCTTTCAGCGGCACAGGCTCAGTTCATTGTCTTTAAGTAATAAGAAGAGCAAAAGGGGTTTTAGTAAGTGTTAAAAGACATGTGTTGCTATCTTTACTCCTGTTGGATTTTTGGATTTCACTGTTAAAGGTATATGAATCACACATTTCCTAATGTCATTTTGGTGTGATGTTGTTCCCTCAGTTTTCTGCAGGGCCTGAGGTGATGGAGGCCAACTGTTTACCAATCTGTCCCTCTGTGGGAGCTTCCTGTGGTGCTCAGGACTCTTGCCTCTGAGCCATATGGCCAGTCCCTACAGTGTGAAATGCCTTCATTTGCTACCACAAGGCGTTTCACAAAGATTAAAAACGGCAAAGTCTTCAAGGAGCACCGATGCCTCCCCCTAGATGTCATAAAGGGTAGTAAATATTAGCATGGAAGGATTTTAACGGGTCATTATGTGTCAAATTAGGCATTAATTGGAACAGACAATGCCTGAAACAGACCGTTCTCTCAGAACAGGTATAAGGCTTTTAAATGTGCAACCTAGTTTATTTCAAGTAAATGGAATGCTAAAATGTTCACTTTGCCACTTTCTTCACTTCATTCAAGTTTGGTTAAAGAACATTTTAAACACTTGTACAAATGAGCCAAAAACCAAGATAAAATCCAACATATTTATATCAACTCCAGCAAAAATACAAAATTCATAACATAAAGATGTTTCTTTCTTGGGATTACCACAAATAAAGCAGTCATTTCTTTCTAATATACAAAATCAAAATCTTTAAATAGCAACTGTAAAGAATAAACATGTTCAAGTCCGATATTTGGTGGGCTGTTATAGATTTGCTAAACTAATTAGCTGACAAGGAGTTAAATAACAATAAAAACATGAGGGACATGTTTTTTCATTTACAGACAATTTACCCTCTAAAGAGAAATGAACACAACAAAATAACTGTGCTAAAAATGACAATACACTAATGAAAGGTACTACTTTGGAAGTTAGGAAACTTCACATTATGAGAACATCTGCCTGACAATAAAACATAAACTGCAACATACATACATTGGATAAACAACACAGAAGTGTGACGAAGACTACCCAAAAATGTCACATCCAAACTTGTAAAATCAGGGAAGGAATGAATCACCCTATAATGTGTCATTAATGCTAAATAGGCCATAATTTCATTCATATTTACCAATCAAATATACATTTTTAGGCCTTTGTTGTTAGGGAACATTGTTGCCAAAGTTATAAATAGGCCGGTATCCCAAAGTCATCTCAGATTTTTCAGTACAGCTTTTTGACTTTTAATTGTGCGTACAAAGTCTTGAATGAGGTTAGTATTCTTCGAAGTTCAAGGGTATAAAGATGGGTATGGGTGTGAGCTCTGGGAAGGCTACAACTTTAATGCTAGGGTTGCTTTCTGCACCTTACCAAGACCTAACACGTGCAGAAGCAGGACAAATGCTTAATGGGATGTTACTGTTATGAGTATAACAATGGTCGACAGGGATGAAAAAAAACCAAAATAAGATACAACATGTTTTTGATGACACACACACAGCACACCTGTCTGTCTAACAATTGAGACTTATTTGCTTTAACATCTAGAGCCTAAAGTGAAAACAATATTAAGTTAATGCTCTGGGAAAATTAGTAACCTGAATGCCTCAGTCAACATAAGAATGTACAGATGACACACGAGGCATAAACTGTGTGAAACATAAACCCCTTTACACACACTCTGTGAAGCTAGTTAATGCAGACAGCCTCTCCATTCATTGAACGTTTGTATAGCTACAAAGGACAGGAGTTTTCACATTTAGCGACACATTCTATTTGTTTACACTTCATAAATAAGGCACCGGGTCACAACAGTCACATATTCACAATGTTGTGTTTAGAAGACAAGCTGGAGAAACAAACTGTCTACTTATCTTTTACAAAACACGATCTCCCTTCTCACAGCAAGCATTCTGAAAAATGCAGTGTATGCTATTATCTAAAACAATCATTATTTACAAAATGGCAAAAAAAAAAAAAAAAGTAACAAAACTGAGTGAACTCAAATGTCACTTCGATAACTGCATCAAATGTTTGATGTGTATCCCAACTTTTAAAATGAGGTTTTATAATGTTATCTGCAGCCGTGTGTTGGGTAGCTGGAACGGAAAGCCGAACAGTAACTACATCCATTCCACTTCGTGTAGGACGTGTCTGTAGCCTTAAACTCAGAGCAAACACTCAGCAAATATCACAGTTGTTTTTTCACACTGAAGCTTTACAATAGTATAAATGACTTTCAGAAAGTCTTCCTTCTTCACATATTCGCCAACTGAACAAGGTGTCCTGTGAAGGGTTTCATGCGAGTAGAAAATATATATATATATTTCTGGTCCTTCTGCATGTACTCCAGATAAAAGAAAACAACATAACTTACTCAAGACTACCCTTCTGTGCAGGTGCACTTTCATTTAGAGAGTGATGTCCTGGTGCGCTTTGCTGGCGTCTCTAAAGGCTCCTGAGCTCTCTTGGTTGCGGATTTTGTCGCACTGCGAGGCAACACGGCCGTCTGCCTTCTTTGCGCCCCTCTTCTCATCAGCATGGTTCTCTTTGCTTTCCTGACTGGTTTAGAAGATGCATTTTTTGTTTTCATGGACTTCGCAGCCTTCCTTGAAGCCTGACTGGGGCCCCCACTCAAGGGGACTGCTACCTCGACTTTTCTCTGGGATCTTGTTAGTACCTGGTCAGGAGAGGTCGGAGCCTTGACATCCACACTTGGCTGTGGGGTTTCCTCAGCCTTCTCGGCTCCTTTGACTACAGCGACAGTGCTTTGTGATGATTCCTTTGTTAGGGATTTGGTAGGACTCACTTTATTTACAGCTGCTTTTTCTACATCTGCTCTCTCTGCTTCAGTTTGCTTTTTATTGTCGGCCTTGCTTTTCGATTTGTCGCCAGGGTTCTGTTCAGATACTTTAGGAGGCCCTAGTCGTTTAGAAGATCTCTTTGGCATTTTGTCTTTCTTAGTTGCATCTCTTGAAGCTTTACTGCTGCCCTGAGCCTTGACTGCCCTCTGTTGAACAGGATGCTTAGCAGTTTTTTTACCTGCCAATGTTTTCCTTCTTTCCATCTTTGCCACAGCTGCTTTCATTTTTTTCCCTGCAGGTAGGGCTGATTTTTGTGCCTTCGTAGATGGTTTCACGTTTGACTTGGCAGCCGACTTTTTGTTGTCCAGTCTTTTCATATTGTCATTTTTTAAGGTTTTTGAGGCCTCTTTCAGTCTAACGTTGGTTTGAACCTGCATCTTCTCTCTGATATTGGAGTATTTCCTCAGGATCCGTGCGCTAGCTGGATTCTTTGATTTACCAGAGGCTTTCTGGGATTCACCCATCTGTGCACAGGCTTTTGCAGAGGAGTGTGACTTAGTCAAGGACTGAGAAGTACTGGGCAGTTCTCTTCTCTCTTTCCCTTTGATTGAATTTGCCATTTGCTCCAGGGCTTTAGCAATAAGTTTCTGATTCTTGGGGTTGCTCTTCACAGGAGAGGCGATGGCAAACTTCTTCAAATGTTTCTTCAAACGCTCTGCCTGTATGCTTGGAAATATCCCCTGAGCGGTCCCTGAAGAACTAGCACTGTGGAAGCACAGCTGAGTTTCCGACGGAAGACGTGTATTTATCTTCTTCACAATGACGAGGGACTTTGTTTCTGTTGTTTCGAGGTACCAGCGACAGATACTGGAGAGATTAAAACCTTTCATGAAGAGCATTTGGACAGGGGAGTATTTCTGGTGCTCTGAAGACTTTGATTTCCGTGCCCTGCGCTTACTTTTCCATATGGCTGCTTGCCTGTCTGCCTTGTTTTTGTACTTTGTTGCCGGCTGACCCTCTTTGTCCATTTGCACCCAGCCCTTTTGCATTTTATCATACTTAAGGTTCAAATTTGTAAGTAGGTGTTGGTTTTCTTCAGCAGTAAAATTTTCAAGGAATCTGTTGGTTTGTTTTGGGGGCCCAGATCTTGATGTAACGATAGGAAGGGCAGAGCTTTGGGGAAACTCACGCGCAACAGCCACTGAAGGCTTCACTTGAGCTTTGGTTGCTTTTTCTGGGATTAATCTAATAGGGGAAGCTAGGTCATTCTGTCTTCCAGCTACAGTAGCACTGGTAGAGGGTACAGCTGATCTCTGGGATCTCAAAGCCAATTTCTTGTTGTCAACTGGTGATAAATGAGTAATAGTTGGAGGCATCTCAGCTTTACTCTCACTCCGTAATGGCATTCTTGTGGGTTTGTCTGAAAGGGAAGAACTGCTCTCATCTCCACTTGCAGACTTGTCTCCTAAAGATGCTACATTTGACTTCTGCGGCAAAGCAACATCACTTGCCTGTGCTTCCTTTCGGGGAACCAGCTTACTTCTTATTGGCGTAATCTGTGTTGGCATTTCAGTCTTTACAGGACTTGGACTTGATTCCGCAAGTGGCTGTTTGTCATTCTCACTGCTTTCTACTTCAGCATTTGTAGATGGTAGTTTGGGTTTGGTCTGTGATGTACTTTCTTCTGTGTTGCTCTGCATTTCTTGAGAGGTTGTCTCTACTTGCTGTGAGTCTTCAATCTTTTCTTCCGCCATTGTCTCTGGGACTGGGACTGTGTTCTGATTGGACTGTTTAGAGGCTTCAGGGGAAGATGATTCGATTGGGGGAGGAGAAGTAACAGGAGGCGGAGAAGGAAGGGGTAGGCAGGGAAGGGTGTTGGTAGATGGAAGAGCATGGGTAGCAGTAGGTTTTGGAGATGAAACTGCAGCATTAGATTTTGGCAGCGAAACTGGAGTTCCAGCAGCCTTCTGTCCGGCTGATCTAAGTTGTCGCTGCTCGGACAGGGCAGGCAAACTATCCTTGTCTCTTTTTTGTTTCCGTGTTGGATTGGTCCTGGGGGAAAATGTAGATGTTGGACTTGATAGTGTGGCAGAAGATGGTTCCTTATTGTTCTGAATCACATGAGTAGTATCAATAGATTTTACAGCTATGTCCGTTGGAGCAAGATGCTCCTCCGAATGCTTGTTTTCAACAGCTAAATCAACCAAGGTCTTGTTGTCGACATTCTGGCTAGTTTTAACTGGGGTTTTAGTAGGAGATGTGATGTTGTTATTTGCTCTACGCCGCAGACTTCTATCAGAGGCCGATATGGGTCTACCATTGACAAAACCCACTACGACAGCTTCTGTTGTCTTTATCCGCTTTGGCATTGATACTGCAGTACCCTTTTTTCTACGCCAAGGGGGCAATTCCTTCAGGAGTGCATCAAGTGTCTTTGTGGACACGTCTTCATCATTATCACCTTCAGTCTCTAAGGGCACTACACAGTCAGTTGCCTCGGACATTTTCATTTCTGGCTCTTTTGGCTGCGCTGCCAAATCTGTGGTGCTGGACTTTTCTGTCACTTTGAAGTCGTCATGGTGTATCTGTGTCTCCGGTTGAAGTTCCTGACCTTGCTCATCTTGGATTTTTTCCCTTTTATTTTCATTTATTTCTTCCTCAACTTGAGCCACTGGTGATGGGGCGCTATTCTCCTTGAAAACAGGCTCACTGTTATGCAGTCTTTCTGATGAAAGCTTGGGCTCATCTTCTTTTATGATACTGTCCCCTAATGGCCCGACTTCTGTTTCTGCTACTATTTGCTCAGGACTTTCATGCATGTCCTCTTGAGAATCATGCTCGTTAAATTGTTCTGCTTCAAATGGAGCCTGAGAAACAACTTCTTCGCTTCCTGTTGTCTCAACCGAATCTGCACTTGTATCCATTTCTAAATCTGTGTTCGTATTCATTTCTTTGTTTTCTTTTGGGGACCTTATCAGCGATGAAGGGACAAACTGCTCTTTGCTCTGACACCTATCTGTCTGACTATTTTCTACTATCACATCTTCTTCACTGGCTGCTACCTCCACCATATCTCCTGTTCCTGGTACCCCACTCTCATTTGACACTTCTCTGGACATTTTCTGACTCATTGTCTCTCTACAGGCTCCAGCAAAAGGCATATCTACAGGTGGCACACCTTCAGGCTTTGAAAGCATTTGTTTTGGGGTGACCAAGGTGATCATCTCTGGCATTGGAGTGGGACAGTTTCCCCTCCCTGCCAATGTTCGGACAGTTTTCAACTCCCAGATTTCATCTGAATACAAATGTCCTCTGGTGCTTTTTCTGGCATTGCGGCGAGGAAGCATGCCATGCTGCTGTTCCTTAAAACACTCCGTTATTGGTTTGTCAATAAAAACAATGTCACAGTGGCCAAGATCAGGGTCAGCCAATCCCCTACAAGCTGAGTCCCTAATTCCATGATCAGAGGATGACCTGACGGTCTTCCGGGCAGTCCGTGGAGCGTCTGAAGGAATGCTCATGTGGACTGAAAACAAGTTTGCTTGTTTATCTTTGACATGCCCCAGACTATCTCTCTGCCTAACGTGATGTGCATGACTGGTTTGATTGTGTCTTTTCATAGAGGAGCTAAGTCTAGCACTATGATTCTCTGTTCTATTGGATGGATTTGAGTTACTCTGCCTGTCCTCCAATGTGTCAGAGTGAGATGAAAGAGAGGCGTTGAGCACACACGACAACTTTTTACCGGCAGCAACATTACTGGCCATGATTTTCATCTTAAGAGGAGCATGTTCACCATGGCGGTTGTTTTCTGAATCCAATGGATTTGCAGTGTTAGGGACCAATGCTTGGCCAGGGGTGCGAAGATCCAAAGCAGGGCCAGCTGATGTTTTCAGCAACACAGCATTGTTTGTCACTTTTCCTATTGCATGGGTGCTTGGGATGGAATAGGACATATCATGGACTTCTGACTTGGGAGTGGATTCACAGGGAAACCTTAGCTCAGAGCATGACTTCTTAGGGGTGCGTGCACTGGATTTTGAAGTGAAACAAGCACTTCCCTGGATCCCAGAGGAAGAGTTAGAAACTTGCTGTGTATTGGAAGATGACAGTGCTTTGACCTCAGTCTGTAGAAAACCTATAGCATCTACTATCTGTTTCTGATGTTGAGTACAGAGTTTGGCCATGAAGCGCTCCAGCGTGGAGGTCGACTGCAGGTCTTTTGCTTTCGCAATAGGAAAGTCTTGAGACTCCCTGGGGGGGGAAAAAAAGAAATATTATTGCACACGAAGAAGAAGCATTATCTGTTCATACTATTGATTGGTTTGTTATTAATACACTTATGGAGAGAAATGTTCATTTGAATCGGCAAGTCTGTGGTTTACTTGCTTAAGTTTGTTTTAAATAATTCACAAATGGTACACAATGTTTATCATTGCATATTTATTAGAAGAATAGGTGATTTTAAAAGTGAGCCTTTCATCCAGTGAACATAACCAATTACATTGTTACAGCTATTACATTTTTTTTTCTTTGCACAGTGGTGCCTTTTGTTACAGTATACATCAAGAAAATCTTACACATGCACAACACATTTATTAGCGGTGGCCCACAGGTCAAACACATGTTTATCCCTTGAAAGAGAAAATACAATGGGGGCGAAATATAGTACATTATTTTTGTCAATTTTTCATGTATTTAATAACTAGTGTAAAGGGTGACAATTCGATACAAGTGCTTAACAGCTTAAGACAAATTAACTAGTAAAAGAAAGATCAAGCGAGACTAAACAAAGCTAAGTTATTATTTCTAATACCTGTGTTAATGCTAATCTAATGTAATCAGTCAACTGGGTGGAGCATGTTTTATATTTGTGACTAACATTTTTTCAGTGAGGTAGGTCTATTACAAAATCGTCTGCGACCTTTGGAGCATTTATATTATTATATTATGCCAAAAATATATAATTCTGAAAAGGTTATTTTCTTTGTAAAAAAAGAAGAAAGAAAGAAAGAAAAAGAAAAGACAAGTCCTTCTAAAGATACAGTGGATACATTTAAACAGATAAATGAAACCACATCTGGATTCCTGAGGTGACATGTCACAAGGCGTAAAAGTAATGAAGAACTGAAATAGCTTAGCCCACAGCATGTGCTGCTGAGCGAGAGGTGCTGGCAACTGCAAGATGAATATGTGGTCATAAAATGATCTGCGTCTGATATTTTACGCGCCAAACAAATACTTGCAAACTATTTCTTTACAACTATAAATATTGCATTGCCGAATAACAAACTACGAATATTTATTCTTTGACTAAGTAAAGCTGAAACCTATAGCGTTTCACATTTCACCTTTAAGCTATAGAGGAGATGCGGGATACCTAGTGTAAAGCTTGTTATGTAGACTCTACCTAGTACTACGATTCAGCTATACAGCAAAGTGAAGTTTAGATTTGTATTATTATTGGGAGTATTGTCAGTATACTCTAAAACATGAAGAAACAAAAAGTTATTTAAAATGAAATACGTTTTTCAGCTCTAACTCGCAAATTTAACAATCCAACCTTTGAAGAGGGAGGTGTAAATGCTGCAGGACATTATCTGAGATACATTTTAAGGTTTTCTGTAAATACCTTCAGAAATGCAGTATGAGGATGTTGATGAAAGAATGATGTATGAAGTATTTTTTTAAAATAGGATGTGCTGTTTGAGGCACTGAACTTGAAAGAAACTGTTGAACTAAATAGCCATTGGTCAACATCGTACCTGCAGGTAGGTTGCAGGAGGTTAACTTTGACATTCATTGTGTAACGAGTATGAAAAACAATAAAACTGAGAAAGATGCACTGAGATTTTTTTTGGACCCAAACACAGAAGTGTATGGCATTTCAAATATCTCAAATGCACATTTGTCAAAAAAAGAAAAAGAAATTAAGAGATTAAAAAAATAACATTTCCTGGAACCTGACCAATGTTTTTGCTAAGCCCACTTTAAATCCTGCTAGCAAGTTTCTAAGGAGTAAAGTGGAGTACCTGAATAACTTGTGGTAAATGTTTCATCCCTGAGAGTTTCGCTCTCTGTTTTACTTTGCATGAGCAAGTCGGGAACTGATACACAAAGTACATGCCTTTTTCTTCCAGAGGATCAAAACAAGCAGAAGCAAACAAAACTCATTTTAACAATATTCCAAGCACACAAACATGGAGGTATTGACTCATCGACAATGTCCATATACTGCACTACGGAGAGAAATAATCTCGCAATTAAGCACAACTATATTTTACCAGACAGGTCCAGTGAGCCATTTACCAGATTTGAAAAGGTTTCTGGATATTTCACTTTCACAGTTTATCTACTTGATACATTGTTGACTTGACAGTAAACACACCAACACTCCAGTATTTTCAATAAAACACCCTCAAAGATAAACCGTCACCATATACAACTAACTTCCCACTGACACAAATGATTTAGTACCAATCATGCAAACATACCCAGTGTCATTCCTGTACATTGTTAATGTTAAATCAAACATAAATATGTACATTTTCTTTTTAAATACAGGAATATTCTCTGCTCTGGTCAATGAAGACCTTCTGTCCTCAAACAATATATTTACCAAGCAAAAGTTTCCCCCCTTGCGTCACAATAAACGGGATCTTATCCCTTCGCATTTATTACGTAAGACAGTTAAATATATATTTAAGCATTATCTACTTATGTCTATACACACTCAAGTGAACAACCTTTTGTTTGATTAAAGCCATTTACATTCATGGTTACTTAAGTGGTGATAAAATCATTAATTCATAAATATTGATTAATAAATACTGCATTAACAAAATAACTCCACGGATCAGTTTGTGTAGAAATGTAAGGGGGTGTAAACGCTTCGCCCACTATGGAAATAAAAAGGTTTCCCTAAGTAACAACTGTGCAAACAAAACCCAGACCCCAAAAAGGATTTAGACAACGTAAATATCATATATTTGAGGCGGCAATTAACTACAAGGATACATTGAAATATTTACATACGGTTGAATTCAAGCGAGATATTCTCCCGTCCTATAGAACTTTATGAAAGCTTTTTCTGTAAACTATTTGCCTTCACTCAAAGATTTTACAAGAAACTGTGTTGAGTACATGAGAAATTGCTACATAAAACAGCTATGAGAACCGTAGACTGTGATATGGGATTTCCAGATGAGGTAGTCGGCCATTAGATTTGCTACAATAGACAATAAGGAGCGAACATTTTATTGTGTTACCCGTCAATGAACCAAAAAAGCGTGTATGCCTTAACAAATTCATTAAGATGCATTTAACACGCTGAATGAGAAAACAAGAGTGGCTTTTGAGTCATGCTGGATGATTGTCAATGCTAAAAAATACAGTTAATGAAAACGAATCAGCGAGCAGATTTTACATAATGGTATTAATTAAGTTTTCTTGGAGAAGCTATTAATTTTTCAACCAAGACAAAGTGATTCAGAAGTTTTGAGTATCTAAGAAAATCTGTGTAATTAAGCATGGTTGATTGAATGTATCAAAGTGTAAACTAAAAGTGAGCGGTGAGATGCAACCCAATTAAAAAATTCAATTAAAGAGATAAAGCCTTCAATTAGGAGCAAGTCACGAAGGAAATGAAAGCAAACTGAGGAAAAGGGATGCCCAACTAGTTAGTTAGAACCATTTAAAAAAGTGATTCCATTGTTACATTGCGATTAACATACAAGTGTCCCTGAACGATGTTACTGCTGAACCGACTCTCACTTAAACATGTTTACAATTGATGCAGGTTGATGTTACGTTAGAAGCTAAATGCTTGTGGTGAGAGAATCATTTCTTTTATCAAAACATCCATATTCATCTAAGCAACATTAATAATGCTGGAGGAAAAAAAATGACCAAGATCTACTCGAACTGTGCATCGACCTGATAGAAAGAATATTGGGCCATGATCCCATATTCTGGAATGTCCTGAGGTATAATTGGTAATGCACAATGAGGTGTCCTGATAAAGCAAAAATACCGGGCAAACATTCAATGAAAAGGGCTTTTTATCCATAACGTGTTGTACCATTACCATGACAACACCGAAATATTCTCAAGGAAAGGAGCGTTAACCCGCACTCTCACCTGGTTCATGATGAAGAGATCTATTGTCATTGAATGTTTGCCATGGGAACTTCCGCAAATGCTAGATGTGGGTAGAGGCATGACAGTAGCTAACATGTTTGCTAACTTTTCTAGCTAGCAAATGTTAGCAAGCTAGCACAGTCAGTCAGTGTGTTTGACTCCAGTTGCTAATGATGGATAAAAGTTTTTACAAAATAATGACTTTATGAGCATCTCAAATGACATAACGGCTCCTACTCACACATATTTGTTAACATGACGTAAACATTTTTAACATATACACTGTTGTATTGGAGAGAGTTAAAAGTTATCGGTTAACAAGTGTTCAGCTAGTGACTGTGAATAATCAGGTCGTTAAAATGGAGTCCTCACAGACCGATACATGTTAATAATTGACCTGAAGACAATTCTTTATCATGTGCCGAGTGCGAGCGAGATGTGTACATATGTGCTGTATATGTATAATTGTTTATACATCGTAAATAAATAAGGATCAATTGTGCCCTTCTCGTGTGGAGAAAGACGTTCCCAGAGATAATACCTGAAATCTGAAAAAGACATGCCCTGATTCACAAAGAACTGTGATGCTCTGAAGGCTTACACTGGCACTGAAATGCTACTGAAAACTAGTTAAGGTAGGTTGTGAAGTTATCTGAGAGTAGGACACACATACTTGTCAGTAAGACATCCTGACAAGTTACCTCAAAAAAGGGGGATTTGGTCATCATCCCCTTCAGAGGTGACTAACACGAGGCAATGATTCAGTGAAGCTTATCTCTAGCTGAGGTATATTTATGTGTATACAGTGATCTACTATCTGAGAGATATTTTATATTTTCTTTGACTGACAAGTATTGCTTCCCCAACTGAATTCATCCTGAGTGCAGTGAAGGCAATGGAAAAAAAATACCATTCATAAAAAGGACAGCAACACACACGAATAAAAGTTAGGTGGAAAAAATGTGTCGTGCTTGACTTGGATTCATAAGGAAAGTGAAAACCTGGACAACATTTCATGCTATTGCAACAGACTAGAATAATAAATACATTTGTTGTATATAGTGTTTGGAATAAATACATACTCTGAATATAATTTACTTACATCTCCAGTGTCAATTTTAGTCACAGAAGTGCATTTGCAAAACAGTGATAGAGACCTTCACTGTCATCCATAATGACCTAGATACTCTGTAGGATAAACTGTATCTGATATACAGCCGCGGAAAAAGTTAAGAGACCACTAAAGCATCATCATTTTCTCTTGTTGTATTATTTATAGGTATGTTTTTGGGTTAAATTATTATTATTTTTATTATTGTATTCTATAAACTACTGACAGTTGTTGTCTGTGTTGGAATTCAACAGACACTGGAATGGCCGACACACATGGAGAGATAAGGATTTCAGAAAAATTTGGAGTGGTCTCTTAATTTTTTTCCGTGCTCTGAACAGTACCGGGAGAAGACACCAAGGGGCGCTACTTCCTTAAGAAATATTCAATATGGCATGCATGTATAAAATACATGTTAGAGCCAGGAATGACTCATTCAAAAACATAACCAAAACAAACAAGATAAAATGTACGAATAATGTTGTTAGTTATAGTTCTTAAATAGTAAGTATGCCTTCCAGGCACAATATAATTGTCGAGGAGACACTTTGAGTGTGTAAAATAGATGGCCATAGCATATTTATCTAAAACTGACTGAAAAGGTAGGTGTAGAATTAAATATATTAATAATAAATATGGCTAATGAGATTTAAATGTTACTGTCAACCACTAAGGGTTGTGGGAGAACCGTCAGCTACTACGACTGTCTGGCAAATGCAACATCTGTGGGGTTGAAAAGTACATCATTATGGTCACATTAAAGTTAGATCACTCATTCGATGAGAGGCTTCCATCATGGAAATCCTCTCCGTTCTCATCAGATGCACTCTCCCTTTTGTCTGAGACAATTTGCTGGGAGAGTTCGATCCTCTCTGGGGACCGTGAAACACCCTGCTCCTCTATCTTTATCAGCTTCAGTTTCTTTTTGGGTGGGTGTTTCAAGGTCCCCAGTCGCTCTTTAACTTTGTATTCCAGGGTGCTGTGTGGAATGCCATAGATCGTTTGGGCTTTGGACACACTCATTTTCCCGCCCATCACCACGTCGATAGCCTCTTCAAGGAGGTCGGTGTTGTACTGTCGGTATCGACCACGCTTCTTCCTTGGCTGCTTGTTACCTAGGTCTGACTCAGAATCCAGAGGGTAGCTTCCCTGCAAGGATTTGCGGTCAGTGTCATAAGGCCAATAGTCCTTTTCTGAACCTGAGCTACTGAACCCCCCACTGCCCTTTTTCTGGATCTGTCTGGGTAGAATGGAACGAAGTGCCTTTCCCAGACCGTTCTCATAAGCTGATCTCGAATACTCGCTGGAAAGGGAATCCCAAGACGAGTCTGTTGCTGAATTCAAAACTCGCACCTGGGGGATCTTGAGGTCAAAAGGTGATGAATGAGAAAGAGGGAGGCTGTGGTCCCTACAGGCCTCCTGGAGGTTCCTTTTCTCATAGGCAAGTGACTTTGTCAAAAGTCCAGCAGCCTCCAACAACCTGGGTATGTCTTTGAGGTGCTCACTAGCCTCGCTGTTGGTTTTGAGTTTGAAGAGGGCCCCAAAATGACTTTTAGAATTCCAGGAAGAAGATCCATTTTTGAAAAGGTCAGAAGGTCTGGAGCCGTTGCTGAGAGGTGACTCAGGGTCGCTCTCCAGATCGGGCTCCTCTTTGATGTGCAGCGAGTATGCAAGAGATGAGGAAGGCTTATAACGGTTGGAGTGGCCGATATTCTCTCTCCTCCTCCCATCCTGTAGGCTCTTCATAAACAGCCCGACTTGCCCGTCTGCTCTCAAGGATGGCCTGATTGGATGGAAGGAAATTGGGTGTAAGCAGAGCTTGCACAGTGCCTTTTCTCTCTTTTCTAAAGGAGGATGGGTTGGGGAGGGGAGGATGTTGGCCACTCCTTTATTATATGACCTTGCTTTGGTAACATCACTGTGTTTTAAAATACCTGACTGCGTAGTTGAGTGTGACTTTTAAGAACAAAAAAGTGTCAAGTTTGACCATTTTTTTATTTAATTGCTGTGATGATTGTTCACAACTTTTGCATCAACAAAATAGATAAGAACGAAAAAGAAGACAAAGGGCAAAGAAACATAAAAACAAAAGCAAAGAAAAGGCATTTATTGGAGTCTTGGCTGGAAAAGCATAGCCAGAAGGAGGCCTTACTTGTCATTACAGTAAGGCAGCTGGGCACGTAGCTGTTAAGCACGGCACACTAACAATGTCATACAAAATGACCGATGCAAAGCTCTTGACATTTTGTGTGACGTTACCACTGAACAAGCGCAGAAATAAAAGAGTAAGCCAGCAGAGGGTTTTGTGTATCAAAAGTCAAAACCCAACTCAAGTATGAACCAAAAAGATACACGTACTTTAATTGAAAAAAGTTCAATTTCAAACATAATAGAAAATCAGAGCCAGCTTTATTCCGCTAGGATTGATCATCATTTTTGGATTATATAGGCTCTCAAAGCAGTAATTGAGGAGCATTCAAAGCCACTAGTGTTTAATAAATATACAAAATATAATTATTGGTACATTTAGGTCCAGATGGATATAACTAAAGGGGTAAACAAAAACAGAAACAAAACAAATCCTATTTAGATAATGTTTGATATAATTAGATGGCTACAGAAAATTCCATTTAAGTTTGAAATACAGCCGTCATGTTTATGTACATATTGCACGTTTTACAGGAGAACTACCTGTGTTACCAACATTATAACATATGCACAAGCAATGCTTACAGTTTGAGAATATAACAACTTAATACAATGATTCCTCGGGAGAAGAACATGGTGTGCAAATGTGAAATTATTTATTTAAACACCTCTACTTCTGCTACAACATAGAGAGTCTCTGAGGATTGCGTTAAAATAAATATGGAGAGCTACATCCGCTGCATTTGTGCAGGGCTTCAGTCCTCAATGAGAATTTTTGACAAAAGGAGTTGCAAGACTCAAGAAATGAGCAAGGCCATGAGTCCTGTAGTAAATCAATATCAATCAGGCCAGCCAGTTCTTTGCCGGACAATAATGAACCAAAACAAGGCTGAGCTCACAGAATCCTTTGAAGCCACAGTAGCTCACACATTAACAAGATGCTACCCATTTATTCCCGAGCTGGCCATACCAGTGACAGGTCCCACAGAAATCAGGACCAGGCAGCTGCATTAAAGTCTGCAAGTCATTTCATTGGAATAGCAGCATGAAACAACTGCATCCAAACGACGCACTGGAGTGAGGTTTAAATTTAGAATCCAGCAGCAGAAGCACATGAAAGATGTCCCTCTATTGCAGCTGAAAAAAGTCTTAACTGTGTTTATTGGTGGCAAAAACACACTTCTGTTAGCACAACCCTGTTTGTTGCTATTCATATTTCAAACTTCCAACGGTCTGGGATTTCAGGACTGAGCTAATCACATGAATTGATGCTTTTAACTTTAACCCCTCATTCCAAATTCGTTTTGTCCTAAACTACAATCAAACATATCTGTGAAGTCATCATTGCTTAAGGAATGGAGACTAAAGAAACAAAAGAAAATAGAAACTTATCTTACCCTTTGAGTGTGGAAGTGGCTGGAGAAAGGCAGGGACTCCGGTCGGAGAGGCTGCCACTGCTGCAGCGGTTCTTTTTGACAGATAGGTCAAGAACTCCATCTGTTAAAAAAAAGGAAGGAAAAAACTCAATGTTAAGTTCAGAGCACCAGGGCACCAGCTCAGTCATGAATAGCTGCCCTGTTGCAGAAGTGTTCACACTACCTTGTTCAGTAGGCAAAGACGGGGGCCTCTTGATAGTGAGGTCAAGAGGAGCCTCCTGGTCAGCCATGAGGAGCTTGCTGAGGACGGGGTTCTGGTTGTGTGCGGGCCCAGCCACGGTGGCAGTGGGGCTGGTAGGAGGAGAAGCCCCTGAGAACAAGGGAGGGGGCGGCAGGCTTTGGTCAGGGCAAGGCTGGGAATCAAAGCCACTGTCCTGAGAGGAGCTGGTTTTTGAGGTATATTCGGCAGCAAACTGTCGCATCATTCTCTGAAGGATCTCCCGAGCCACTACAGGAATGTTTGGGTCCGAGAAATTTGGCACATCTGAAAGGAAATAAACATGGAGTTAAAAACTGTCAAGTTCCTTGAGTGAACATTCAGAGTCATGAGTTATCGGATGTGTAATTGTAGCAATAGGGTAAAACATTTACTTTTAGAATTCTCAATATAAGCCTACAAAGCTACCCTACTAAGTTCCCTACTAATAAGCTTTTTAGTGTCACTTAGCTTTCTCCATCACTGCCACACACACTCACCTTTTCTGCCAAGGACTGCATGGAGAAATTCCTCGGCTTGTTTCTCTAGTCTGCTGATTGTGTTCTGATCTTTTACCAGGAGGGGTTTTGGTGTGTCTTCAATCCCCTCGTTGCTTAAGCGAATTAAGTGTTCCTGTCAAATGACAACACTTCTAGTCAATGGCATTCAGACCTACACAGGACATGTACACTGAACGATACATGGGAACGTTATTTTATTCGGCTCATTCAGGTCAGATGGCTGTTTCTCACTTTGTGTAATTTGATGATAACTAATCCCGCTAGTAAACAGTAAAGGATTAGAGAGCATGGGCACTTCAAATGCATTCCTTACATCCATCCGTCTTTTACTTTTAGTATTTCCTCCTACAAGTTCAGAAATGAAAATGTAAGGAAAGAAATAGAGAAATCAACAACTCTTACCTTTACATTGTCTCGTCTCAAACAGCAGAATAAACAGTTTTCATCGAATGACCAGTCAGACACTGCTGTGGGCTCTAAGTCTGTGGGCACAAAACAGATGACAAGCAATGAAATACAATTCTGTCACAAATCTGTGTTCTTTACTTTTTCTAAACGACGTGTTTTATCAGAAAACACCTAAAAAGGGGGGTTTTGGACCACGGTTATAGTAAGAGCTTTTACTTAAAAAGGTGCAGCAACAAATCTTTTGACATTCAATAACCGCCCCATAGGACGGTCAGGCTGCGGTCACTGCTTACGTAGAGCCAATGCCACATTGTTACATAAAATATACATCCAAGCCACCCCTGCTCCTCCTACGCCTATTTCCAGAAGGAATATTTAAAAAGGGGGGGGGTTCATAATATCTGAATGAATCTTATGTTTGTTGGTTTGGACAAAACCCTCTCCCCCTCCACGATACATTTTATTATTTGACTATGTTGTTATCTTTTTTCATGATTTAACATTAATATATTAAGCACATTGAATGAAGCCCTGTTGGAGGAGTCTGGGACTGGGACTTTGTGTTGCCACCAACTACACCACAGCTATTGTGCATATGTAAATAAAGCCTTAGACTCTTTGACTGTTAAAAATGTGGGATGCATCACAACAACGACCTACAGTCTTCTACAATCAGTATGTATCCTTCTTCAGAGTATGACTCAATAAGAAGACAGAGATGTGTGAATGAAATAACGGAGTGGGCCGTTACATACAGGCTTTTTGATTTGTTTCGGTGCGACTGACAGAAGTAGAGTGGTGCAGTTTAACATAATGTTCAGCAGCCTTACTGATATTGTAAAAGCTCTACTGAGACTTTAACAATCATCTCTGTGAAAGTGTAATGAATACCAAATTAAGGGTCACTATTGTCTCACTAGCATCATGCATTTTAAAATGTCTGTAGTACACTGTAGACTTTTACACTGGCCCCACGCCATCCAAAACACCAACTGTGTGGGGAAACAAGGCAGCTTCTCTTCTGCAGTCTGGGAGAGTGAATGTAGAGAGGTACCACATGGTACAATGCAGCAGTCATAATGACCAGTTACACGTTTAACCAAAAAATCTCATTCATGCACGCGTGTGATCATGGCCACAATTATGATAATGGTCTTACCTTTAAATAATTGTAGGTCTTCTTCCAGCTGTGGAGTAAACAGACCTTCGAGAATGCTCTCAAACCCTGAGGAAAACGATGAAATTCAGTAAGTATGCAGTTAAAAAGGATCATATACATTTGGACGAAATATTTGTTATGGTATACTCCTAATTGAGGCTTGGTGCTCCAAACAGCAGAATAGGCGCTCAAATGAATCACTGTTTAGGGCACCCTCATTCGCCCAAGGGCCCAAATTAATTTGTTGTAGTCAGGGAAGAAAAAAAATGGAGCATGGTCTACTGTACATCACTGACGTGATAATGTCTCGTACATTCACCCAGGCTCGTCTTTGCATTTCCATTTCATCTTGACAACCCCTGTAAGCAATCCCCTGCTTCTATTAAAGCACACATTATCAGTTTTCACCCCAGGTTTTTTTTTTACTTCAACAGTAAATACATGCTCTTCATCCTCCTGTTGCCAAGCAACGAAAGCTACCTACAGAGTTGGGAGAGACTGCTTGGTGAAACATTAAAAACAAGAGCGCCATATGATAGTGTAAAAGTACCCTATTCAATGTTGCAGATTGGGAATTCTGCCAAAAACCAAATCTAAAATTTCACTTAATGCAGTTAAGCAACTTACAAAGAGCTAGCAAAACATCCTTCATCCCATAAACAGGCTGCAGAAAATCTTGGATGCATTACTGATGAGAAGGTGGTGTCCTGCAGCCCCAGCTGTTTCAAAGATTTAATGTGTTATGCTGCATAGGATGTGGTTCAACAGTGCATTAACACAATATGCAATGTCTGCCTATTGCCGCGGGGTCAGCGTAACAAATCCAAAACCACTATATGCATTAAATCAAGCGCTAAAGAGGTCAGGGGTAACATCTGTCTACTGAACTGGATTTTAAATGAGTCAGAGTGCTATTTCAAATGATGCAGGCACCAAAACAGCAGCATATAGTGAATCAAACCATTCGGACACCGAACAGCTAAACAGATGGCTGTAAAAAAGAGAAAAGCAATGCAAAACATATATATGCATTTATAGGATGGAAATGATATCACAATTTAGCCTTCTATTTAAAAAAAACAACATCACAAGTTAAATCAGCCAGATGTGTTTCTAACATCTAGTGCTGAAGGCCTATTTACAGAACGTCTTCACAGAAAAACAAAATGAAAATGTACAGTGCTTACCGTCCCCCCTGTTCCAAAACTCACAGTGGATTCAATAAAAGCTGTCATCTGTTAAAATGCCCTCGCTGCCTCCCTACAAATTCCCACCCACTTTTCAACAGCCAAACATAAAGAGGGGAGTGGGGGGGGGAGTGGTGAAACTCTGCCTTGCCTATAGCTGCATGAGTCTGTTTCTGGGTTAGTGCACAGGACTTCAGCTGAAGCTATCCAATCCTATTTTCTGAAATATTTCAAAGGCATGGGGAGAAAAGTAGGTCATCCACTTTGGTTTGACAGAGAAGCGGCGTGACATCAAACTACTCTTAAGGAATTCAGTTTAGGGCATTTTATAATGTGTCAGTGTAAACCATGACTTTGAGGCAACATTAACATGCATTCATACTGGCACATCGTGACATCACTGAATCAGAGAAAGAACCCTCTCACAAAATAAGAACAAATCCAGTCACTTCAAATATTTATAGCGTGTCATGCAAGCTCTACAAAATAAAAACGGAATAATGGCAGAAGTTAAAATGCACAATAAATGGGATACAAACACTGCAACCTCCCTGAGTGCCCTGCACTTTGCCTGCCATATGTAACACACTTTTGGGAGTAAAAATAACACAGAATGTTCAACTTTTCACTTACAAAGGAACGTTCACCAACTAATTAACTTAAGAAGGAATAAGGCCACGCTACGACATATCTGGTTTGGTGTATAGCGATCAGCCACCAGATACAATCATAAGCACGGGGTAGAAAGGTAGAGAGTGATAATGGGAAAGAAGCAAAAAGAAGACCGGTGGTATTTGCCATCGGGCTTTAGACCTAATTATAATAAAACTTATCGAGAACTAATGAAAATGACAAGCCAGTGATTTCAGGTTAATGAGGCTAACGAAAGTCATCCCATCCACTGCGAACATAGGGGGGGTAGGAACCTACAATTGCTAGTTCATGTATTTTTTATTGTAGGCCTATATACATTTTTTTGGAGAGCGTTACTCATTCTTGTTAATCATTTTGCTTTATATGAGGAAAGGGATGATTCAGGACCATTTTGCTATTTCTAACCCTTGTTGCCTTGTGTATTTATTTACTCTAAATGCACAATGTGGTTTTTCTCCAGGCAATTTGTAGCCGAGTTACGGCACAGCTTCATTTTAGGAATGCTGAAACTAAAAATGTATTAACATACCGAGAGTGTTGCTGAAATGATAAATGAAATAAACTCTGTTCAGGAGATGAGAAGAGCCCCTTTTTGTCAACAGCGGAGGATGAATGTTCCTTTTTTGACCAAGGAATAAAAATGATAATAAAAACACATACACTGTAAGTTCAGTCCATTTCAAATCATACACTTGAACCGCATTGCTATTATTAATCGTATTGGAAGTCAAAGGTTAACTATTATAACGATATCTCAGATTCAGTATTAATAGACACACAAAGCTAAGTGCGATTTTATTTGTCATCATAGAAATATTCTGTTACCATTACCATTACCGTAGACGGACTAGGAACCATTACTGAGACGTCTATGATTTTTAATGAAGCATATTTGGACAGAAGGGGAAACACACTCTACCCAGAATTTAGACATACCTACTCTTCATTTTTTCTGAAGAGGGTTTGGTTAAAAGGTAAAAGACATATCTGCAAGAGACTAGCTTTCAACCAAGCTTTTCATGCAGGAAACATGTCGACAGAGAAAAAAAACATCAGATTTTTTGAATAATTGCTTAAAATGTTTCCATTCAAAAATATATCAGGGTTTGTAACTTAGAGAGTCTATTGGCAGAAGTGGAATGTTTTCGTCCATGAATAAATCAGACTACATTAAGAAGCGTTGTGTTGTTGTCCGGACAGAAAGTCTTCACTAAAGGAGCGCGTCCTCCTCAGCAAGTTTGCCATGTTGCACTACCATGTTTCTACAGTAGCCCACAATGGACAAAACACTGGCTCCAAAGTGTCGTTAGCATTTTCGCACAACCTAAACGCTATCGTCGGTTCTTTTCGCGCTCTGAACAGGAGTGTTTAGTTGGTCGCAATCGTACCGCTAGGTGCCACTAAATCCTACCGACGGGACCTTTAACCCTTCTTCTGACCTACATCTCCAACCAAAACAGACAAAATGAAGAGAGGAATGATTAGGAGTGTATGACACCCTCACCGCTAGCACTTTGAAAGATTAATCCCACAGATCTAGCATCAGCTTAACCTTTCTAAATGCTAACCTTAACCTATGCTGTACATCACTGTGAATTGAACATAATGAGTGATGAAACCGCTCTTTACTGCTTATTGCTCGCGCCAAGTGGGTTGGTGGTGTAGCCAAAAGGTCAACATTCAGCATATGCATAAAATCTCTGAAGAACCCCCTTGTCATTTCTGCAGTTCAGTGGAAGTAAACGACTTCTTTGATAACCTTAATGATGCTGCTTTACTTAGTGCTAACAAGTGACTTAATTGATTAAACCATTATTGAGAAATCGTTGTTGGTAAATGACACAATACTGTGCTGTGCATGAACTTTGATGGCAGTGGTTAAGACTTCAACTAGAGGAACCACATTTTACTGAGTTTATCCGAGCAATGCTCTACAACATTGTGGTAGAGTTTACCCAAATTAATCCAAAACAACAAGGAAGCAGCTACGGTAATGTCCTGTCCCGTGTGCCTTTGAAAAACCAGCTATTCAACAATACAGACAAAATGAATGGACTTTCACTTGCAGAACCTGGCTACAAGAAGTAATGGCGTTTGCTAGCGCTGTCCAATCATAAGTATGCTAAACATTTAGAAATCAGTTCAAATGTTTTCATCTGACAAAGCATAACTGTTTCTGGCACAACCTTCTGATGGTAAAAAAAATCTGGTGGGCAGCAGGAAAGGTTGTGTGTCCATATTGTAAGCTTCACAGTCTTCCATATGAATTCATTTTACATCAATTATTTCTACAAGCAATCACACAAATGTAAATTCTGAACTTAATCATGCTTGGATGTATGCATCACAAAAACGGCAATGTTAATAAAATGCTTATTTAGCCTCCTCTTGAGACTGCAGTGATCTTTCCAGTGGATGACCCACCCTTCCCTCTGCCGCTCTAGTGCTGTGGGTGTACAGTGCTGCATCAACCCCCACTCAGCCCATCCCCCACTGTAACTACTGTACAAACGCTATCTCTGAAGGAGTGACCGCGAGCTCGCAGAACGGGAGCTTCCCTAAGCACGAATCTGTATGCAGCCAAAATAAACTTTGCCTACAGCCTTTGGAATACAAAGGGGATTTATCTGCCACAAATTATTTTATCTTTTAAAAACCTGCATCACGTTTTAAAAATCCAACCAATGTTCTGTATGTGATGCTTATGCGTGGATTTTTGTACGAGGAGGGTCACTGATATCCCCGAGCAGTGCACTATGAAGATGTTAGAAGGGGCTGGGGGCTGAGGATGAGTGCAGAGATGACAAAGTTGCACAAATTAGTCGAGATACACTACATGACTATTTTCATCTAAAGACAGAAGATCAAAGAGAACAATTCTTATCCTGAACGATCTAAAACGCATTTTTTGTTGCCTTCTAAGCTATATACAAAAAGGAACTCACTGTAGGTCAAAAAACATGCTTACATGAGCAAAAAGTGCTTAAAATGTCATTTGGCTACACATTGTGTTCATTAGAAGTATACAGTAGTTTGGAACGGGCTATACAGCGAAGAGGTGGCAGCTTTGGGCAACATCTACAGCAGAGAAAAAACTCTGCATGAATACTTAACATGATATGACGCAAACTGACAGTCAAATGGTGTAATGCTGCGCAAAGCATAACTTTGAATAACAAATATGATACCGCCATGATTTTAGGCAAATATGAAAAAAAAGGATGCATGCACACACTGCTGAAGCACAGAGGAACACACAATTAAAGTGCACTCCATATGAATCCATTAAAGCTGGAGGTTATGTTTGCAAGATGTCAACAAACCTCAGCTGGCTCTTTTTAAGGAAAATGTAGGCCAAAAGCCCATCAGAGGGGACATGCTGGAGGAGAAAATGGGCCATGCTAAAGTTTAAATAATAAACAAGACAATCTGCCTGATGTCAATATTTGCTCGTCATATTTGAGCACCTTAATCTCACCCACCAATGCAAGCATGAAAAACTGGCATTCTTGGGATTTTCAAATGTGAGCTAGGGCTGTTCCAGTCCTAATGTTCCCAAATCCACACATTTCCATCCACACAGTTTCATCTGGGGGCTGGTGGACCATGAACACATGTAGAAGCAAACATACAGAGACAATTGTTGCTGCTGTTCTGTGGGACAATTGCCCTTGTCTCTGCCCTGCAGTTCGACTGCAAACATTAAACACACAAAGACAAAAAGTCCATTTCAGCATCAGCAGGGTGGTGGTGGCGTGCAGCCCTCTCCACCAAAAAGCCAAACAAAAGTATGTCCTTGTTGTCATGGACAGAACATGCCATTCTGCAGAGAGCAGACTGAAGCTGTTGTCATGTACTCTGCAGCTTTACAATAATAGCCCAAACACAAGGGACATTTGTCAATCATAGAGGGGGGGCTGACTAACTGAACTGCCCAGGGAGTGGGGGCAGTGACTAGTCAGAAACTCTTATTCTTTCTCCAATTCATTTTAATAATGAGCACACAGCCCACCTAGTTTTAGACTGGAATATGTTTTTCTGGATGGGTCTAAATCGCCAGCTGAGTCATTTAAAGTAAACTCTTAACATAATAAACATTAGAACGGTCAGCTGTGCTGTAAAGCCCTGCTATTACAACAAATAATTATGTCAATTTGAATATTGTGCCTTTTACATCATACAATATGTCTGTTGAGATGGACTATAGGGCTGAAAGTCTGCAGCTTCGACTGGTCTGCGTCGATGTTCTGCTGTTCTTTCTGATCATGAAGTCGGCATCTTCCTTTCCCAAATAAAGTAAGAGCTGAACATGTTTAACATGCATGAATTTTGTGCACACACAAGCCTTGTACATACATTGAACAATTCAATAAGACCTATTCATAGAGCAGCCCGATGAAGTGAGAGTGATTAAATGTGACATTTTGAGATCAGCAGTGCCAGAAGTGGTGTTCTGGGTTTTAAATACATTTTTATGATGCATGTGTTCATGTTAAATTCAGTTTCCTATTCTGCCCAAAACCATAAAATGCATGCATTTAAATAACATAAATGTTGCATCAAAAATCCAAGAGGCCTTATTTAAAACATGGACAGACAGATTTATGTGTATAGATTATTCTCATAATTAAAGTTTGCATGTTTTTTTCCTATTAAGCTAACAGCAAGTATCAGAATAATATGGGAAAGGTTTCTTAATGGTGATTGCTGCATTTCTTTATGAGTTAACACAGGAAATGATGTTTTCACATTACCCTATGAGAGATAAAAGTGAAGATCAACTTTGTTTTAACCAGAAAAAAACGATTTGATTTGAACATTAGGGTCAGCGAGCAGCTCTCTCCTCATTTGTGTGATCAATGTGTGTGATGGTGCCGAGTGTCCACATTGGCTGTTGCTATGTTACTGACTCAAAAGAAGAAGGTTGGCAAGACATGGATTTAAAAATGGCCTCTCCGTCTTCTTCAAGTCCTACTGTAACATTGTGTAACACTACTAGTGTAAGCCAAGTGACCTTATCTGCTGATGATCAGTCCTAAAACTTATCACAGATACATTCTTATGGTTTAAGGAAGAACAGATGCTTATAATAATAAAGTTTCCAGGAAAAAAAAGAAACATGAACACAACAACAGAAAGGTTTACTGTCCTAAAGCAGCAAAGTAAAATGGTTTTACATTACTTAAAGCAAGTCGTTAAAAAACAATCACGTTTCTACACACATTCAATGCTTAGACCGACCAATTCTTTGTAAACAACACCAGTTATAGATTAAAATGAATAATACATGTGTAAATCAAGGGATTGCACCCAGAATGCATCACAGAAGGAAAAAATATATGGCTGTAGGCTAACACAACCGTGTTGCTTTTTAACCATAGAGTAAAAGCATTTCACTAAAACCCGAAGCTGTCAAACAGGTGGACGGACGGTAGGACAGACGAAGACACTGCAATAAGCATGGCTAAAAGTCTTCCTGTCCAACCCCCAAGGTCCTGTTCTGCAGGCTCCTGCTATTGACGACATTGCTTTAGCTATACTTGTACAAAATTGTTTCAACGTCCACCCCCACACACAATAACAGAGCTTTAATCCTTCAAGTCAACGAGGCCATTTAATTATTTGTTTTAAAAAGAGGCACTTTAAGTTTATTAGTGCAACAACGTCGCCAATAAAAGACCCCCAGCAGCGAGGTTTCTGCCACTTCCTCAACACAATATTGCACGCATGCATGGGGTGATTTAGATTAACAAACAGGAAAACATTCACCAGGGGCGTAAGTCGCCCTCCCCCATCCAAAATACTACAGTATCATTACACGGGGACGCGCATTTTAGCAAACGGGGTCTTTTAGCCGACGCAACGCATAGAGACACTCCCTTTAAAACAAGCACGGTGCCCTTTAAACAAACTAACGCCAGAAACGTTAGATAACTCAAGTCTACAGTTCGGATATGATATGCAAACAACGACGAAACCTACGAAGTACGGCAAATTGTCACAAAATGCAGTTTATATAAGAAACTACTACTACTGGCTGCCGTGAGAAGGAAACAGTTGAGGACAAAAAGTCGCTCGGAGATGCCCCGAGTGAGTCCGGTTATAGATGGTTATTTACACCGATAAAGGTCGCACAGAAGCAAAATTCAACCGGTGCAATTGTACGCCGTGTACCTGACATTGTCCTTACCTACACAGTGAATGAGTTTATGTTTCCAAGAGTCAAGTTCCTGCCGAAAGCCGCGCCTGTCGATTGTGCATTGCTGCCTTTTACACTGACTCGCCATTTTCTATCGTTCTTGTCTGGCGAGCACGAGCACGGGAAGAGGAAGCGCTCCTTATGTGAACGCGCACGCCCCTGTGTTGAAGAGGAAATCACTCCATAGGGAAATGTAGGTTTAGTCAGTGGTGGATAGTAAAAAAGTACATTTACTCAAGTACTGTAATTAAGTACTTTTTTTGTGGACTTCAACATGACTTGAATATTAAATTTAATACTACTTCACTACATTTAAAAGGTAAATAAAGTATTTTTACTCCATACGTTTATTAAACAGCTTAGCCACGTTTAACCAGTGGTGGGCCGTCAGGGCCAGCAAGGCCTTCTCTGCTGGCCTAAACATCATCAGAATATAAATTTAATTTTGATATATTTTTTGCACAAATACGTATTAAATTATTCCCCAAAGTCTATTCTCTTCATTTTATAGCGTTCGTCTTGGCTGCGCTGCTTCCAGCCTCAGAACGAGATTTGGAGGGCTAGCCTTTATGTTAGAGCTTTTATCCAATCATATTTCAGCCATAATGTGTTGCTAGGGTCAAACAAATCTGCCCTTAGGCCTTCAGAATCAACAGTGCGGGCGGCTGTAGCTTAAAGTGAACGCAAACAAAAATGTGGCGTTAACCAATCAGATTTCGAGGTGGCGACAACGGGCCAGCTAGCAGGCGTACGCTAACGTTAGCACGTGCACATCTTCTGATTGGATACGCACTATTGAGAGGCAGAGCTAGGCAGTAGGCAGAGCCATACAGTCTATGGGCAAAGCTAGCAAACAGAACTAGAACTTGAGCGAGCTAATTTGTGTAGATTTCTACAAGCTATTTTTTTCAACCCACAATGGCTGAAGGAGGAGAAGAGATCAATTTGGTCGAAGATATAATTACAACGCCATTTTCAAAACGAACTTTTCAAGTAAAGCTACACATCTTGAAAAGGGAACGACCAACTCCAACGCTAGGGAGCCTAGCACTGCAGGGAAACTACGAGCGGTACCCCTGGCTCACAGCCTCCGAGAGGCACTGCAAATTGTACTGCCGGGAATGCCTGGTATTTGCAACTGATCGATTTGGTGTTTGGAGCCACACTAAATTTGCAAACTTGAGTTGTCTAACCAAGGCAGCAACGAGACACCAAAGCACAGCTGGGCACTTGGAAGCACTGGTGCTTTTGAAAACCTTTGGGGACACCCGAGTGGATCTACAGCTCAACGAACAAGTGCGCAGGGAAACGGAGCTCCACAACGAAAGGGTGAACAAAAATAGGGAAATATTGAAAGACTGATTGATTGTGTCCTGTTTTTGGGTAAACAGGAACTTTCATTTATGGGACACGATGAAAGCGCCGAGTCCAGAAACAGAGGACACTACGTGGAGCTTCTTTCTTTTCTTGCTGAGAACAACACAGATTTGCATTACCACCTGTACACAAACAACATGTTTACTGGGACGTCAGGCAAAATACAAAACGACCTGATTTATGCTATTGCTGAAGTGATGGAAGAAGAGATCAAAATGAAGATTAAAAAAGCACCCTTTGTCGCTGTTATGGTGGACGAGACGTCAGATGTGGGTAATGTAGCACAGCTGGCACTTGTTCTGCGTTATGTGACGGACACAGGTGTCAAGGAGCGGTTTGTCAGATAATCTGATTAATTAAGTTAACTGTAAATGCTGATGTATTGATTATAAATGCTTCGGAAATATTAATATAACTCTGTTGTACTTGACTATGTTAAGGTGATGCAATGCCCGGTTATACTGCGTTTCTGTCTAAATGTATAGTGTCTAGAGCCATGGCGTCATAATGATGGTATTAAGAGGTGGAATAATTCAGGTAGGACTGTGTAGGACATCACTGAAGGCCTAGGTGTGAAATGCACGGCCCGCCACTGCGTTTAACAAAATGCGTCTCTGAAAGATGTAACTATTGGACTAACTCTTTAAGTCACAAAAGAGTGAAATTGTTCAAATATTTACTAAAGTTGGTCAGAACTTTGTTTTTCTACAACAGTACAATTCTACTTGATGCAAGAATACTTTCGAGAAATGTCCCATTTCTATACAAATTCTATATTACATTTAATCCACCAATGTTACCAACAATAATACTTATCTGGTAGTTTATTATAGATTCAAAGGATTCAAGGGCTTTATTTTTTCATATGAACTATAGCTAAATTGGAGTTTTTGGAAAGATAATCTTGAGTCTTAGGCTCCTCAAGCTATGCTACATGCCATATACTTAACATAAAAGTACATTTACAGAAAATAGTACAAAAAAATAGAGCAATGGACAAAATTGTTCAAATGAGGCTGAGGTATTTTATTTTACTTAAAGGTCACTCACTGTGGTGGCATTTCTGCCGTTTATAAAAGGCTGATTTAAACAAACAGGCAATAGCCCTGTGGTGCTAGATCCTCGGATCCCAAAGGCTCCCATATATGTAGTAATGAGTGGTAATTTCATTAATTGAACAAAAAATGAAATTGTTAGGCCCCAGGGCAGATCCTGCTATTTTGACCAATGCTTTTCCACACTGAAATATCTCCATAAATTGCAATTGTGTATGTATATAAATATTTGATAGTAGTAGTAGTACTAGTACTACTAGTAGTAGTAGTAGTAGTAGTAGTAGTAGTAGTAGTAGTAGTAGTAGTAGTAGTAGTATTAGTAGTAGAAGAAGCAGCATAGGTATTAGTAATAGTAAGGGTGGTGAAGTGCTTTAATAATCTTCAGTAAAAATGCCCAGCAACCTATTTGAAATATTTCTGCTCCAGTCTCTATGCTCGAGCACTAGGCCAATCAGAGAAAGTTTTCAATGAGAGCCAACAACTGTCATGCAATGAAACTGCGCGGCGCTTTAGTCAGGCTGCTGTTGTAATGCTGCCTTCATAACTGTCGGGATTATTGAATTCGTGAGCTGAGCCGAGCGTGAACGTGAACACAAAAACAAAAGTAAATACTTTCAGACAAGGAAACTTTTCTATGAAAGTTTTTGGTTGAGTCTTTATTCGTCACGGATCATATGAGACATATCTCAATGTTTGACGTTTGAGATTGTATCGTGTAGGAATATGTTTTGCTATTTCCATGTAACTAAACTGCTATAGCATAGCCATTCCCCTCAATTCTAAAATAAAATAACGACCAGTAAAAGCTTTTATTGACGATTATCTTAATTTGTGACAAATATAGCGCACTTGAAGCTTATTTTTAACGTAATTTGTTAAATGAGTGTAGGGTGTAGGAGTTTACGAAGAGTACCTGAACGCAGCATACGTTTCTCAGCCGGTGTTTTCATATTGTACGCCCCTCCGCTCTTGTACGTTGGTTTCCATGCTTCATCGACGACAAACGTAGCGTACAGGTAAATGATAGCAATAAAAGCTGTTGTCGCTTTTTGCTTATTAGCTATGTTGCCATAGGTTACGGTCGATTAACATTGGCTTGTCATTACAAGCGATAGGCTATTTAGCAACATGCATGTAAAGGCTGCACTGACTGAAACATTGAGTCTAAATTCGATATGATAACAATATCGTTTAAGTGTTTCGATCTTTTGTGAGCTGATGAATTATTTAAGATTTTCAATGGCGCCCCATGGGTAAAACTACACCTTACTGCCATTCTGTAACAAAGTGTTATTTGTTGTACACATTATTTCGAAACGGGCACTATGCGATAAGCTTTTGTTTATATCTGCAGTCATGCTACAGTCACGTTTTCCTGCTTATTCCGTCACAGGAGGCGCTTCGCCCCCTTAGTGTGCTTTTAAACTAGGCTAACACACCTCAACAACCAACCTGCACTAATCAGACTTCTTAGGTTGACAGTTATAGGACCTGGTGTAACTTCAACCTATGAACCCACCCATACTTAGGTAAAACATATAATTACACAGACGTTTATTTTTCTCCTCACCAATTCTGACAACAGTATCCTCACTATGTAAATATATGAAGACAGAAACAACTGCCTCAGGCTTTAATTGAGGAAGCTGCATGACCTTAAAAAGAATCCTTAAACTAATGTATTTATGATGTTTGGTAGTGTAACTAAAGGAGCTGAATACTAGTCAAATGAGGTTGTATGCCACTAAGCCGAATGCATGATTTGCTCTGTCTTTATTTTATTCATTTATTGTATTAATGGTTATGCCCAATTAGTAGTATGTTTGAAAAGCTTGGGTTAGTTGCTTTCGTTACCATTGTAATGAGCTGGGCTTGAACAATATGTCCTGAAGTGACAATTATTCCCTCTGCTTTAAGAGTTGGAGGAGGATTTATAATCCCATTATGGAAAAGGTATTTCTGTCTTACTTTCCCCCATAGTTGAGGTTAAGGTAATGGTCAGCTAAAAAAAGTATTTTAGAGCTGAAAGCTGTTCAATGATTGTGTTCTTTAGCTCTGTTGCCAATGTGTGTGTCTGTGTGTTGAAAACAGGGGGGACATGACTCTGACCAGAGGATCTTTCACCTATGCCAGTGGGGAAGAGTATCATGGCGAGTGGAAAGAAGGCAAGAGAGTCATGCATCTTGGTTTATATTTAAATTTGTGTGCAAGGATCCCCAACTTAACTACACATAACTTCACTTGCACCTTCTGTACTGTACACAGTGCTCACAATGTCTCTCTAAGGCATCATTGTGGTTGCAATCAGTCAAGTAAAGGAGAATGTAGAGACACTGACGGACTGGGAAAATGCATTAAGTGTTTTTTAGGTACCAAATTGGGAAAGACAACTCAACAATTATTCTCTCTCAGAATGCTAATATCAATAATATATTAAATTAATATTTCTAAAGGTTCAAATCTATTACTGTACTAAGTTCAGCTCTACTTATGCACCATATTTTAGTTCCTCAAAATAGTCTTAATGTACGAGTTAAATTGTAACCATAATTAACAAAGCCATAACTGAAGAGAACGCAAATTGATGTTAATTCTCTGAATACTTGAATCTTGTGACATAAACTAAGGTAACAACATTGATTCAAATGTAATCACAGACTGTATATAAAGAAGTTAATGAAAATATATGTTGTCATGAATCTGCATGGATGTGTGCATACTAAAATGTTAAATATTCTTTCAAAGGTTCACTTTAGCAAAGATTACATGGACGTTTGCAATGCTTTAACTCACTCTCTCCACGCACACATGTGTGATGCTGGGGACATGCAAGCCCAAAGCTGTTTATTAAATCCCAATTAGCTAGTACTGGTGACCCAAGACGAGCAGAGCCAGATTTACCAGATTTAATCTTCTGGATTAGACTTTGAACCTGTTTGGGAACTCTTGGAGAGCCCTCTGTCAGCTTCTACTAAATACAACCAAATCAATTGAAATACAAGGTTGATCATCAAGGGGGTTCTATTCCAACTTGACATCAGGATTCTAATAATTTACAAATGCTTTTAGGTCAACGAAAAACACTGTCCACACCATTTTAACTGGTGTATTCCTTCCACCTTCAAAGGCATGCTGACCTCCTTTTACAGTTTGGCAAATGTGAGCATAAAGCCAGTAATAGCAGATGTCCAGCAACGTGTAGGTGTGTGCCCTCTGACATGATTATAAGCTTCAGAAGTGGATCAAAGGTTACCAGAAGGGGAATGCAAGTATATTCCTTGAGTGTTTTTACAGTCTGGATCTTGAAGTGGAAATCCCTGCTAAAAAATCTGCTGGATTAGAGTGCTGTAATTCCCACTACACAGGAGGCAGATGGGACTCCTAATTCAGTAGTAAACCCTTAGCTGACAGAGAGGGGGGAGGATACCTAAATCCCAGCATGTACTGACTTGTGACATATGTAGTGGCTCTCCCATACCAAGTGAATATAAAACCATGAGCTGCATTGCGAGTTCAAATGTCATGCTCAGTTGGTCGTCTCTTACAGTATGTTGCACCATTACGAAGGACTAATCCATAAGAGGCTAAGTGGTTAGATAGGGTATGATGACACCCATGAAGATCAAATGTGAATTGACAAACAGTATAAAGGTCATATGCCCTTACAGGACTCATCATCTGACAGAATTTAAGCCATTAATCACTTTGATCTGCATCTTTCCAGGTCGGAGACATGGAGTTGGCCAGCTGAAATTTCAAGATGGAACCTGCTTCTCTGGCCAGTTTGAGAATGGACTCTTTCATGGCTTTGGTGTACTGCTCTTTACAGATGGATCCAGGTGTGTGAGCAAAAAGAAAAAGAAATGCATGTTTTGTCCTCAATCAAAAGTTACAAATAACACCCTAATCTCTTTTTACCATGTCAGGTACGAAGGAGAATTTGCACATGGAAAGTTTCAAGGTGCGGGGGTCTTTAGTCGATGCGATGGCATGAAGTTTGAAGGAGAATTTAAAGATGGACGTGTTGAGGGATATGGTAAGGCTATTACACCACGAGGAAAGTTTGCCCATCAGGATGTTGGTAATATCTCTCTTCATTGTGTCCTGTGTCTGTGCCTCCAGGGCTTTTGACTTTCCCAGATGGAGCTCATGGTGTCCCACGAAACGAGGGCTTGTTTCAGAACCACAAGCTGCAGAAGAGGGAGAAGTGTCCAGGAGTGGTGCAGCGTGCACAGGCTTCAGCCTCCAATGCTCGCATTCTGACACTTTGACCTTCATGGACCCTGGAGGACACATGATCAGGGTTTCAGCACCTTCTAGGAGGATCTCAAGGATGCAGTGCACTCCAGCTCTTCTCTCCGTGTCCTCTCTTTTTTCACCATTTATTGTTTTTTTTCTGCATCCTCCTTGCTTAGCCTTCACAGTGGCTTGGAATGCACATGCAATTTGACCAAATAATGGCTTTCTTTCTGACTGACTTGAAAATTACCACACCATTAAGCACACCTTTAACTTCACAAGTCATGCAAACACCAAATGCTGCTTTTTCCCCCTTGTACTTATTGTTGCACGCATAAATAGTATCTAGTGTTTTCTCTAGAGTAGTTAGCTATCATATCAAACACCTTGTTCTAATTGTAGATCTGATACTTTAAAGAGGGTTTTTTGCAACTGCATTTTGAGTAGTTGAGAAAAGGTACTCTTTTAATTATAGCAATTCATATTTTAAAAGTCTGTTATCCATTACAATAGAGTTATAAGGTCCTATGTGGAGACTTGGCCTCTGGTACAGCAAGCAAGCACATATGGATCTAAACAATGCAAAGCTTTGAAATTGGCTTTACACAGTTGTTTTAGGATAAAAGATACACTTTGTACATTTGTGTGAATGTACTCCACAGGGCACCTCCTCTCAATTAACAGTGCTGCTGCAAAATCCAGCTTTGCATGTATTCATCATAACTGGTGTGTCTCCTTTAAAAAAAAATCTGTATTCACGTTTGCCTTAAAGACATTCTGGTACGATTGTAGTTCCTGGATGTCCATCTGAAATTAAGATGACTCACAGTTCCCCTTCCTTCTCCTCTGCATCATTCGCCCTAAGGTGTCTGTCATCTTAATAAATTTGCGGCCTGTTTAAAGATTGCCTTCTCTGAGGGACATATTGTTAAGCTGATGCTGAGTCTCAGCTACCATTACTCACAAGTCCAGCAGCTCTCCTCTCTACAATAAACCTCCTCTCCAAGTGGGAATCCTTGGAGAGGAGTTTTAACTCTGCTGGTTAATTATCTCATATTTGTATTAACTGAAAGACTTGGATGACTGGACATCCTCAAAGTTGTTAAATAATCATAATTAAATGCATTGAATTGGGGACATTTCTTTTAATTAAGGCAGCTGAATGAAATCATTTCTAAACCAGATGTATATATTAGAGTATGTAATTATGTATGTGTTTTTCTGTGTGGTATATACATATTCATTGTCATCTGTTGGGTTTTTCTCACCTTAAGGAATTGGGTGTTTCATTTGTCACAGGAAAAACTGTTACTGAGTTAGCTGAGACCGTGTAGTTGAGTATTTTGAGAAATGTATAAACCATTATAGCCAATCACATCTCTTGTGTGATAACCGATTCATTCAGTGTTCTTTAACAGCAAACGCTTCTACAAAGCATTTTTACATTCACCTACATAGACGTTTAACCAAAGACAATCAAATTATATTACAGGTGACGAAGCCTGGAACAGCCAACAGGAGTTACATGTGTTTAGTCTCACTGCTTAACAATAAAAATAAATCAATAAGGACAAACCCACCTGGGGATTTGGTGCGCATGAAAAACTAACGGACCTAAGATTAAACAGGGAATTGTTTTGAGGTTCTGTTTCTAGCCTGGATTATTACAGTTACTGATTTTGACTGTTGTTTTATTCTGTGAGGGGGAAAAAATCAATACTCTGTTTCATGAACTCACACAGCTACTTGCTTTCAATCCCTTCTTTGATATGTCAGTGTGCTGCAAGGTACAATCAGAAATATTGAAGATAACATTAGACATAGAAACAGACCATTGCATGCCTCAGTGCTGTCCTCTAAGAGCACACAATGATGCTTTAATGTTGGCTGTATGTGCAAAGTGTGTAATATGTGTTTCAGATCATGTTATGGTTTTTTCCTTTCTACTATTTCGGAGATTGCGCCAACTCAAGCCTTCTCTACCTACACATGTCTGCCTGAGTGGAATTTAATTCTCAAAAATTCCACCTTTTTCCAACTGGAAACAAATGATGCTTGAAAAGCGTGCCTTTTCCAGATTTTCATCTTCCTATGAAATATCATTGCCGTGGTTACCTTTTTTCAGTAACAATATAATGTTGCTTTAGTGCTCTTAGATAAAACTACTGCACAGTATCCCCTCATTCTCCTTGAATAGGTCTGACTATGTATTGGAAAGGCGATAATGTGTTTAATAAAGCCTTGTGTTGAGAAAAGACATGTATTTCATTGGGCTATCTTGTAGATAGTAACATGATAGAATTTTTAAATTTTAGATACCTATTTAGCTATTCCTGACATTTTAACACAGGGCTAGATTTGCATTAGGATGCAGCTGTACATTATGATGATTTCATGGTTAAACAGGTTTCTCTGGTTTTTGGCTGCCACACAGCACAAAGCAGAAGCATCCAGTTCTCCCATCCCCCTTCTCATCCTACACTATCAGCAACAGCTCAACAGCACACAGTTTGTATCTCACATGGCATTTCAAACAACACAAGTGAAGCTGTTTTACTTATATACTGTAAATCCAACAGATTTAATCTTTCAGAACTACATTACATTGAATACTGTATACTGTATTATCTCTGTTAGGGTCAGGTTGGCAAAATCAATGTCACATAGCTAACCTTGTATTGTACACAGTATGTGTCCCTGGCAGTTATTCAGCCTTGCCTGGAACAGGAAATGCTGTGTGTGGCTGATAATGTAGCTGATGAGTTTCTTACAGTGAGCACATTGCTTTTTAACAGGAGGCTGCATGCTTTCCAAACAGCGTTATGCATTTACATTGTGAAAAATACACACAACATTTGTTGAAAAAAATTAATGACTAACTGTGCATAAACAACTGCATTGCAAGCAGTGGAGCAAGCTGTTGGTATCCCCTGTATAAATGAACAACCTCCCTCAGAAACATTTGAGCCACTGATGATAGAAGGAAAATATGTCCACTGAGCTCCCCTTCAATCCCTGACTTTAGCAGAGGCATACCAGCCATCTCTGCTATCGTCAGCTGGCGTCTCAAACACAGTGCTACTGTGTGCTCTGGCCTTGTCTGTCATCTAGATAAAACAAGGACTTCTTGATGTATATCCAAACGCAGCTTCTGCACAGCACTATCTATTAATATTATTCAACTTCTAAAGGCATCACAAATCAGATATGAAACATCCATGAGAGTGATCCTCAGATCATAAAGCTCTTTAGAAGTAAACATCAAAAGCCAGGGCTTGGCTAAAACATTTGAGAAATTCAGCTTTGTTTCCGCATTTAAATGTTTGCGTCTCCTTCTTTAAGATAAGCAGATCATTTTGAATCTGTCACATCCAAGCTGACATTTTCTAGTGTCAGAGTTCAGACTAATCTCAAAGGTTTAACTGCCATGCCCTAGAAAGGCAGATTTGGTTGGTGAGCACATATAATGTATGTATTCAAATATCATGTACACAGACCTACAGTGGAATTACAGAATCTATTTTAAACCTGAGACAGATCATGGAAAGCGATTTCATAAAAATGTACTGTATGGGTAGATTTGCAGCTTTTGCACTAATCATTCCTCTCTCTTGCAGTGTTTTCTGGTCCCACCTCCCTCAGCTTCTCCAGTCTCTGAAGGGTCTCCATGATGTCAAACTGCCATTGTTTTACCTGCTGCACTGCGGTCACTCCCTCCTATAACACAGTTACACAGTTTCTGTTAGTGAGGCGGAATATTGTATTTTACCACACGTTAGCTTCTTATATGCAATCAATGAGTAACCTTTCTAGGAACTGTTTGACATTTTGGCAAGTAACGTTTACCTGCTATGGACTGCCGGTTATCTCTTTTTTAAATCATCAGCATTTCTTTGAGTTCTCATTGAGTTAGCTTAGCATTAAGACAAGGAACACAGTTTGACAGTTGGCCTAGATCTGTCCAGGGTCAAAGGTAATACATTCTGCCTACCAACACCTCAAAAGATCCCCAACTTATATCTTGTTAATTTAATAAAAACCCAAGTTCAAAAACCTAAATTTGCCAAAAGGGTTTGTGCTGCTCTATTTCTTGATAGGTCCAATTGCCATCAACCTGCAGAAACTCAAGGTAGATACTTTGCATGACCAGGAATATATCACCTCGTTAAACAACCAATTCATTTTCTTATTCTTTGTTTTTTGTATCAATTAAATAACGAGAAATTGGCAGCAGTAAGGCTAGCTTGGTTGAGCTTGCGACAGATTTACTGGGGCTCAGATACCATACGGAGGACCAAGGATCGATCTGGCCTGGGACAAGTTACACGTCTTCCCCTCTCTCTCCTGTTTCAACACTGTCACTCTCCTGGCCAAAAAAAACGATTTTAAAAAACCAACAATATACAACATGTTGATTACTGAGCTTTAGCTCGTTCTACTATAAATGCTAAGATACCCAACTGACGGAAGCTGGCTGCAGTATCATATTTACATATAGGCAAAATATATGTTCCCAAAATCTCAAATCCTTTAAAACCATCTTGAAGCCATACGAGAAATTTTGAAAAAACTCACATGATTTTTTATTTTTGTGTCAGCCCCTGCATCTATGAGCAGCTTCACTATCTTGAATCTGTTGAGATGCACAGCATCATGAAGGGCTGTGTCGCCTTCCTGAGAGTAAAACAAGGTATTAAATGCAGAAAGGGTATCAAGATGTTGAGAAAAGGCTGTTGAGTTGCTACCTACCCTGTCCCTGGAGTTGATTTTAGCACAACAGGACAGCAGGTACTCTACAATGGTCGTGTGGCCTGTTCTTGTGGCCACATGCAGAGGAGTGCTGTACAACTGCAATGTGGACATTGACATACATTCACTGTGACAAACACATTAGGGACTAACTGTATAGGCGTATAACATTACGTAACAGTATGTTAGACAGTAGTTCCATATACACTAGTATGAGTTCCTGTACAAGATCAAGGCACAAATAAAATGCACATTCACCTTATCTCTAACATTCAGGTCAGCCCCGTGGCTCCTCAGGGCTTTGACAACTCCCAGTCTTCCCCCTCTGCAGGCCCAATGAATGGCCCTGGAGCCCAGCTGAAACACAGTAGATTGGCCCCATTCTATTAATAGCTCACTCCAGGCCACTAGAGGCTGGAGCTTTAGTGAGTGAAGATAATCTCAACCAATCTCATCATCATCTTTACAAACAAGCCATGTGCCCACATGTCTTACTTGATCTTCAAAGTTGACATCAGCCCCTTTTTCCAAAAGCGTTTGGACAACTGCAGTGTGTCCCTCTACAGAGGCACGGTGCAGGGCTGTCCTCTTCAGCTTGAAAGTTGAAATAGATCACAAGTAATAAAATGACTTATTGTATAGTATGTTGTAAATGTATCTGATTTAGTGACATACAGGGAGCGCATACCTCATCATGCACATTAGGGTTCCCCCCATCATCCAGATATTTATCTATTACATTCAGTTTCCCTTGTCTGGCTGCTTTCATTAATTCTGCAGTATCCATAGGCTCTATCTATCACGCGCATACGACACACACCGAGACACACACACACACACACACACACACACACACACACACACACACACACACACACACACACACACACACACACACACACACACACACACACACACACACACAAGACAAGACAGGTAAGGAGATCCAATTTTATATATCGTTTTATCTATTTTATCTCTGTTGGGCACATGAAGATGGGATTCTTGAAAAACGTAGCTCACCAGAGGGATTTCAGCTGACACCCTGGGCGACTATGCTCTTGATCTTCCTTTTACTTTTGCACAGATCTGTGATAGTCTCTCATATACTCAGATCCAACATTTCACAGTGTAGGTCTGAAGACATCCCCACTCTCTTCTCTGCCTGGAAACTGACAGAAAAAAGCAATACCATAATAATTATATATATAAATGATGATTATCATGCTATGAGCCATACTGCCATATTAATGGAGAATCATCAAACATTTTGGTAACATTAGTATTTTTCTTACCTACCTGAACTTATGTTTCTGATCCTGTCTTAAAGGTTGCCACATCAATTGGCCGCTGTTCAATGTCTCTATCTCTGTAGGACCCAGAAAAAAATAAATAAAACTGTCAATAAAGTCACTTTGAAAGTTGAAGCTTTATACCTTGAAGTTACAATACTGGGTAAAATGTGGCCAACTGAGTGTTGCTTTATACAGAAGCGCTGCAGCCCAGTGGCCCCCTGGCTGAAATATCGAGTTCATGGTGGGACATTGTGTCACCCCATCAAACAGGTGTGTGTGCATTTTGGTGAGTGTGTATGTGTGTACGTGTACTTGTCAGCATTACAATGTCCCTCTCTCTTTCCCTTTCTGTCATGCACAGCACACACACACACACACACACACCACACACACACACACACACACACACACACACACACACACACACACACACACACACACACACACACACACACAACCCCCTGGCATGTCATGGCCCGGGTCATGAGCTCAGGGAAAATTCATTCCACAAGATCCCGATTTTCCTGCAACATTGTGTACCTCTCTTCCAGTGTTGCCACAGTTACCTTGACATTGTTACTTTACTGATTACTTGATTTTAAAAGTAACTAAGTTAGATTACAAGTTTCTTTATTAGTTACATTCAGCAGCTGCCGACAACCCCCCCCCCCCCCCCCCCCCCCCCCTCACACACAACATAAAAATGAGTCCAACATACTGCCCGACCAACTTCTTCAACTCTCCCCCACTTACTGCTTTAGTTCGACTGTGCGGTGCTGCGACTCCAAATGTTTCTTCAAATTTGACGTAGTGTTTTTGAAGCTAGATAGCACTTTGTCGCCAGCACAGAGTGTACAACGAACCTTAATATTGTCATCTTTAGCTGACACAAACTCAAAATAGTGACTGTATTTCCACCTAGAAAACGCGCATCTCTCTCCTCCCTCCATTGTTGTTTACGTTTGTGTCGCTGCGTGGTATTACACGTGAGTTGTCCTCAGGCTGAAAACGTGACTTAACATAGACGTCACTCCCTGAGACGAAAGAAGAAAGCAAAAATATATCTTTTTACAAAGGAAAATAACAAAAATAGTAACGCATAATGATTTGGATAAGTAACTTTAATCTGATTACTGGTTTGGAAATAGTAACGCGTTAGATTACTCGTTACTGAAAAAGTGGTCAGATTAGAGTAACGCGTTACCGACATCACTGCTCTCTTCACAGGAGTACAACCCTCATAAACACGCCGTTTTGGGGGATTATGTTATTTCTAAAGGTTTCATTACTGCCAAGTGATAGCTTGTAAATATCTGTTTGATAGCACACCAACAATCAATGATACAGCCTCAGCTTTGATGTTTATTTTACAACCATGTTATGGGTAGCCTATATGAGTTGGACTGAACAGACATCACACAGTAGATATAACAATTACTTTTTAGTGCATTAAACCTTCAAAGTGTCATCCATGGGTTTTTAAACATTTATTTATCACATTTTCTCACAATGAACGTGTTTCTGGACATACCTCTCACTGACATTTACCTGCCACAGTGTGACCAGGGTAATGGTTAACCAGTGTCATTGACGGAAGTGGCAGAATTCAGTGGAGTAGGAGGCAGCAGCAGCCATTTTAGCAGCATAGGACTCTGTTTACCCTTCATGCATGGAGCCAATAGCTTAGATCTCTCCCAGGCTGGCTGTGAGGTATTTTGTTCGTATTACTCAAGAACTGTTTCTCTTTCTGCTTCAGTTAGTAGACACGATTTTTTTAAACACAGTGTTTGTTGACATTTTGTCTTACTCTAAACTCCATAAATACAACCATGTTTTCATAATGAAAATTTGTCTTTACTATTTAGAATAGCATTATTGGTACATTTCATTTTAATTATGGGTTGTTCCAGAATTGGAGGACGTTTTGACATCACAACTTTAAAAAAATGAATCCTTTATTTTCTATGTTTGTTGTTATGTATTTTATAAAAACAGGTAGTAAAGCATCACAAAAAAGGATTTGGCCAGCTCATACATCAATGGTACACTTCATCTTAGATATTTTATTTGTTGCTTTTCAACAGCGCTCAATGGGGGCTAGAACTTTAAAAGCAATAGCAATCAACTTTAAATAAAGAAAAAAAAGACCATTTTAAAACATGTAGATTATGCTAAATTATATAAAAATGTTATTTTTCTAAAAATAATAAATTGTACTGCTATTGTGCAACCCTGTTTCTGTCATTTCCTATTGATTGATTGAAGTATAGTGATAGGGTTGCAGGTAACAGGGTTGCAATCAATGCTTTATCCTTTAGGAATTCATGCTAGCTGCAGAATGTAATGCTACTTTCAAGGCAAGGATACATTTGAATTTAATTTGTCTTATTGTGATAATGTGAGTAACAGGGTTGAGTGGCGAAGAGTGCCACACTTGTTCTAGACTGAAAGAATACGATAAATATGAAAAATAAAAGAGAGGACTGAGCTTTGATCTACCCATGGCAGTAGCACATGGCGTGATAATGTTATTTCCTCTGTGTTATGTAACTGCAGTTTATTTTAACGTCCTCTGCCAAGTTGTGTGGGTTTGGGTAACAGGGTTGTGCGCATGTTAGAGACACACCTTCAGTTTAAAACTGTTATTCAAAATAGGTTTATGATTTAACAAACTGCTATGACAATTGCAAAAGACATGCATTAACACAAAAATAGCAAAAAAAAATGTAAGTAAAAAGCCTATTTTAAATGTTAAATTAGACATACAAGTTTTTCACCAAGAAGTAGGGACAAGAGAAAAATGCTTTTTTAGAGGAGTTTTTGAGCTATTTGATATTTTAAATAATATTTTGAAACCACTTTTTCTACAACTGATTTTACATTTTGTCTAAGGACAAGTATATTTAACACAACAAGTGCATGTTTAAGCATTTTGGGCATGGATCATTTATAATTTTACAGGTGGGACTGGAAATGTCCTCCAATTCTGGAATGACCCTTATAGGATTTTGATCATTGCTGTGATGTGTGTGTTTCAGGTGGGCGTACAGGTGCCATGGTGACGCTGAATAATCTGAGTGTAGAGGATTCATACGATGGCTCTCCTCTGCTGCCTGAGGCTGCGGAGGCTGCAACACCAACGTCTGTCTTTCATAGACTGCGAGGGATCACACAGATTGAATCCAGGGGGTTTTTCCTCAGCAGGTGCATCTCTGCAGGATCTGTATTTGTTTATTGGACCTGTTCTCACATAATGCTATAATGCTATTGTCTTTTCTCCGCTCAGGAATGAGAACCTTACTTTCAGTCTGGTGCTGCTGATAGGATGCTACTCAGCTATTCTGATTCCTGCATATCTCCCTTCGAAGACAGTGACAATTCTCAGTGATGACAATATACACCCTAAAGATCTGGTACAGAAGCACATATGAGTGATTGTTTTAGATTATTTCTTTACTTTTATCAAACCCCTTTCTTTGTTTTGCTGCTCACTTCAGGTCTTACTAAATAAGTCAGCCTCCCTGCTGTCAGGCCCCTGCAAGCCTCACTGGTGTCTGAACCACCTCCAGGCCCTGTCCTGTTCTGCAGGCCTCCTAGACATCCCAGTGTTTGTGCAGCAGGACAGGCCTGTGCCCTGGGATCTGTCCCCTCCTCTGGGGCTCCAGGGCAGCGAACAGCATCTGGCCCTGGCTCTTGCATCTCTGCCTCAGCCTGGCCTGCCTCCATCACTGAGGAGTGATGGCAGCTGCAGGCGATGTGTGGTGGTGGGCAATGGAGGGGTTCTTCATGGGAGCCATCTAGGATCCCACATTGATCAGTACGATGTCATCATCAGGTATGTGTGCCGATGTTAGTCAGAAACATGTGGGAGGAAATCTTCGTTGTGTGACGGCTCTGGTTCTATGGTAAACCTGTGCTGATGGACCTTTTCCTCAGCAGCTAAAATCAGAAAGAGGTCGAGAGGAAAGTCATGCAGGGAGAAAATACCCTGCATCATCAATTTCATACTTTTTAATCTCTGCAACCAGGCTGAATAATGCTCCAGTGCCTGGCTTTGAGAAAGATGCTGGTTCCCGCACCACCATCCGCCTCATGTACCCAGAGGGAGCACCCCATTCTGCATCTGAGTACAAGAAGACCACCATGGTTGCTCTGGTAGTCTTTAAGTACCTGGACCTAGACTGGCTCACTTCTGTCATCACCAAAAAGCCCTTGGTAAGCATACATCACTGAAACCATTGCACATACAAATGGAGTATTACATAAGCCATGTGCGTCATAGATATTCATCATCACACTCACTGCCTCACATGCTCTACATTTCCTGGGTTGATTTTTAATAGAGTTTCTGGTCCAAAATGTGGTTCTGGAGGGAGGTGGTGGATGATATTCCTCTGAGACCAGAGAGCTTCAGGATTCTCCACCCAGAGATAATTCACAAAACAGGACAAGTCCTACAGAAATATGCTCTGAAGCAGGGAAATGTGAGTTCCATCATGCTTTGCCAATGCTTTGTTCTACACTTTCATACAATACAACATGCCAACAGAAAACCAATCTTAGAACAATGGCACGTCTAGGTGGCCTTACATCTTCGTAATATATTTATATGCCCGGCTCTGACATGTATTGGTTTTTGCTCTAAGCCTAGGAATTAAGGGTGTGAAAGATGAGCAAACACAACCTTCAACTCAACATCGTCATACTATTACCTATTCTCTTAATAATGAGTAAATGTTATAACACTAGTTGGTTCTCAAACTGGTTGAAGAAAGGATAAAAGATAATTTTCTCTTCTAAAAAAGATGGTGCCAACACTAGGTGCGAGTGCGGTGGTGATGGCTTTGCAGCTGTGTGACCAAGTGAGCCTGGCAGGGTTTGGGTACGACATGAAGCACCCAGAGGCAAGGCTTCACTACTATGAGACCCTACGCATGGGTGCAATGAAGGCTCAAGTAAGTTTAGATCACTCAATGTTGGTACTAGGGTGGTAAATTAAGTATTTTCTTCTCACCTGCGACTATGGCAGGTCATTGAGCATTTCTATCAGTCACTCAAAGTTTTTGTCTTAGTTCTTAAATCTTTGCATTCTTAACACTTCATCAATAGTTCAAGACAGTACAAATATATCATGTAACCTTAACAACTGGCTATTTTTACCTCTGAATTCTGCCTTCTGTCTGCCAAACAATAGGACCTGCCATCTGCCATGGTGGCAGCAGCCAACATTTACCGTGTTTGGCAGGGGGCAGGTGCTAATTGCATTCTTAGAGCAGTACACCTTAGCAAGCCTCATGTTTTATTTATTTATGCCTTGTTTTTTTATTACCATTGTCCAGGTGGTGCATGATGTCAGTGCTGAGAAACTCTTCTTGAGGGACCTGGTGGCTGCAGGGGCCATCACAGACCTCACAGGAGCTCTATGAGGCAACAATGCAGAAACTGATAACGTACCGACCCCACTCCTCCTTCTCACTGCGAGGCCGTGTGGAGTCCCCCATCACAGTGCCCAGCTGGAGGAATCGTTTGTAATGCGGACTGACCTTTCAAATGCTCACAGTCTCCTGGGTCGACTGACAAGAGAGCGTATTAAAGGTTGGACAAGCTCATGGTCGGTGAGACTAACTTTAGAATATCTTTATTAAAACTCAATAAAGTTGTTACAATACTTGCAGTTACTATTATATTAATCATCATATGGCTGAATAACTGTTTCATCACACCTAGGACCAAGCTGCATCCATTTGCAAGGGTGAATAGTTCAAATGATGCCGTTTCAATTCTATTTATAATGACTCAATAAACAAATAAATGTGATATTACTGATGTTTATTGTCTCCCAAAATACACCGCTACTCAGAGAGACATAAAGTAATTACAGTGTTACACTAGCAGTAGCAAAGGCAACAATGGCAATATCTACATAACTCTCAACAAAACACAAACATACAGATTTACTTATAAATAAGAAATGTGATAAATGAGTATTCATATATTATAATAATACAAATATATTATAAACATCCAGGAGTGATATTATCAATAATCTTTAAACAAGAATCACCATAAGTGCAACAATGGTGTCCAATTGTGCTTATAAGTAAAAACATAAATGCTTCGAACAAGTACATATACATATATATACATATACATACATATGTCTGTCTTTCATAGACAGACATATGTCGGGTGTGCTCTGTATTTATATGTATATATGTATATAAAGACAGTGAGAGTGTTTTTCTCTTCTTGGCAATACAACAAACAAGTACCTTGGCTACTGTGACTCAGTTTAAGTGTGTGGGTGCGTCTACAGCAAAGGATTGCGCGAAGGCTCCCATAGTTTGCTTGCCAGCTGTCTGCAGTGCTGGAGGATGACCTCCGTGGGGATCACCCCCAGGTGAACCGTCAGCAGTTCGTAACACTTTACCACCTCACCCTGGTGATTCTTGCTGTAGTACCGCAGCAGCTTCCTGCAGGACATGTTACTTTCTTTAGCCAGCAGTAATCTTGTTTAGATTAACATCAACAACATTACATCTATATTGTCATGTGTAGGTGTTTACCTGTAGTAGTCCCAGGCAAGCATCCCAATGGGGGCAGAGTCGTCAGGTAGGGTGGGTATGTCCCCTGCCTCTAACTTGTAGCCCTGATTGATCACATATGCTATTTACATTATGCCATTTTTTAAACCTTTACCATATAACATGCTGCTTATTTTTCTTTGTTATGATCTGATATAAAAAGATGACATGCCGGTAACTCACAGTTTCATTTTCAAACCAGAGGAAGTAGCAGAAGTAGAAGTCTCCGTCGCGCAATGTGACCGTGGAGTAACCCTTCTGGAGATAGCGCCGCGTTGTGCTGACCAAATTCCACACCTTCGTGATGGATAGGTAGAGAGAAAATCATTTGAGACAAAAATTAGCACAACTATTGAAGTTATATTCATTCAGAATATGCTTATTTGCTTTGTTGAAGAAAGTTATGTTATCGTTGCAATATGGAACTAGAGACAGTTGGCTTATCTTAGCATAAAGACAGAAAAAGTTCACTAATAAATATAGTTATTTTCGTTTAATCTTTACAAAAACTTAAGGGTCGCAGCTGTTTTCCTCCATTTCAGTCTAATGCTAAGCTAACAGGCAGCACATACAGTATTTACTGCATTGTAAAAAGAGCATATTTCCCCAAATGTCAAAATATTTCTTTAAGCTCATACATTTTCTATACTACACTATACCTAACCAATCACATCATGAATATAAAATTATTTTTATATTATGGGTTCTTTGCACTGAAAGCAGGAATAAACTAACAAAAAGTAAACTATGACTTAATAAGATTAACAGTTTCTGCTCTGTATTTATCAATCCGAAATTGAACTCAACGTCAATACGTTTGAAGGCGTGCACTTTCGGTATGACTGACCTTGCTTTTGACGAACTGAGCCAATGGTCCCTTCCCCAACTCCGACGTATTGCGTTCGGTGATGTTGAGCGACGGTGCAATCATTTGGCCGCTGGATCGGTCCACGCAGATAAAATGTATGAGGCCCGGAAAGTCCTCCAGGTAAGTGAGATTAACTGGGTCAAGATCAATACACTCAGGATAACAGTAAATCATATTTCAAAGAGATTGCTGGGTGTATGCATGTTGTTCAAATATGCATGCACTTCCAGAATGATCACAAATTAACACAGACAACACGGCATCACAGGGAGCAAGTTTCATTTGCTGAAAGGATATGACACCATGGTTATATTCCTCTTGCTTTTAACCAGCAAAAAATCCTTCCAGTCCATCAGTTTGTCTCTTTGAGAGAAGAAAGACAGACATGATCAATGACTAATACCAACTGTCTTGCAAGTTAAACAAATTCAGATATAATTCATATTTGAAAATCTAGATTTGTGTAAAAGATGTTTGGCTGACTGATACGCACTGCACCATGGTCTGGGCCCGTTCCTGCAGGCCGGGGGAGAGCCGTCGAGGAGTGTCGGCCGTTCCAGATTCAATGAGAAAACACTGGCGGTATACTCCACAGAGCTGTGTCTTCATATTCTTACAACTGCGGATAAGCCTAAAACAAGAACCATCAATATAATCACTGAAAGCGTCGTCAAATAGCTGTGTTATGCCACATGTTGGCCAGCAGAGGGCTGCAGACTCACTCTCTGTTGAACCCTGGTCCCCCTTTGCCGATTCGGTTCTTGAAATCTGTCCAGACATTATGTAACTGTACGGACTGAATAGAACATGACAAAAAAAGGCAGATCTTACTGTTGGTGCAAAAATGGAATACATGGAAATGGTTTCATATGATGTAATCACAATGATTTAGTAATATGCAAAGAACTGAGCATGAACGACAAGCTTCAATGGTGGTAAAGAAAAATCTACCAACTAATGTTTATTTGCTACATCATGTTTTAGGAGAGGTACAAAAAAAGGCTTTTAACAGCACATGCAGGCACCAAATTTGAATAAATTACCCATCAACTATTTCATGGGTTGTCGAGGACCAATTTTATTGAAGAATCTGATTTAAAAAAATACAATATTTCAATGTATTATGTTTTTTCATATTCTTAAATGTTTTTTTTGATGACTGGTATTCTTTGACAAAGGTTGGTGTGTATATCAGTAAAACACAAAAGCCTAACTTAAAGGACATACTGTATTGTGTATGATGCAAACCACGTTGGTCCACGTACAAATCCATACCTGTATCTCACTAGCCCCCAGGGCTTTTATGAATTTATCCAGTTTGCTGCGGATGTCTTGTATAGTGGGCTGGCCTCTGGTAGCAGCTGATCCTTCCTGGCCTTCATTTAAACGCTTCTCCAGTTTGGCGAAGGCCTCCAAAAACGTATACACTGACATGGCCACTGCACTGGTGGGAATCTGTCAGAGATAGAAGTGAAGGAGTTTAAACAAGGGAGCAAATATGTATTTATGTAATGATAACAATGCATAACATTGCATTTAATATGACCAGAAAATCGTGTCACAACTCTGCCCCCTACTGGCCATTCAAGTTTACAAAGATATACAAATAAATTACATAATATATTATAAAATTACAAAATAATGTATGTAAAAAAATGAAAAAATTAATAATTAAATAATAATAATATCTATATGTATATATGTGTATATAAACTCTTTTTAAATTAATATAAAATAACCCTTATCACTTATCACTTAATATAAAAAAAGATATATGGTAATAAATTAATTAAACGTAAATGAATGAATACCAGTTGGCCTGAAAGGAAAATAAAAATGTAGATAACATCAGTTTGGTTTCCACAAACCTTAGTTAGCAGCACAAGTGTGATGCCGGGCCATAGAGGCAGGCAGTACATGGAGTGAGGCATCATGGGAAACAGCCCATCTTTGAGTGAGACTTCTAAGAATACTCTGCGAGGGGTCGAAGGGTCGGGCGGAGGAACTTCCAACGTGTGCAAGCTGTCCTCTGCCATCTGACGACACAATTTTACCGAGATCTCATTCAAACCGAATTATAGTTTATTTTGTGTTTGATATAATAAATCTGGATTCACTATTAGGTATATACACTCACCTGGACGTCTGGGTCCACAAACTCAAACACAGGAGTGCTTTCTCTCACTGGCATGTCTGCTGACACACAAATGAAGACAACGTACAGCAAACTGTTGTTGTTATAATGTAATGGGAGAAATAACTGGATAAATATTGGTACAAAGACTCCTATACCAACCTGAACTGCGCGAGTCCATATCTGTAGGGGAGGGTTCTGGGGTATAAAAACTTTCAGGACCAGAACCAGATGTACTCTCAATGTCCTTCAAAGACAAACACACAACATGCACAGAAACGGACGATGAACATTCAGAAATAAGGTGACTAACTACTTGTGTCGGTGTGAGCTGCTGTCATAGTTTTCTACCTCAGGATTAGGATCATCCTGGTCCATGTTGCTAGGATACATATTTTGTGCCATGATGATGAGGGCCAGGAGGTCTGAGGTGGAGAGTGTGCTCGCATTGCGGCTAGAACAAGAAGATGAGCAAAGAAAACTTGTCATTTATAAAGAAAACCTTGAATAAACAAAATAAAGCCTCACTGACACAGAAGTTATACATAATAGTGATAAGAAAAAGGTAAAGGGGTTTAAAGGACACATCTGTACCTAGAGTAGAAGGCGAGTAGTTTAGTGTGAACCAGGATGAAGGCATGCAGCACTTCCTCTCCAGCTCTCTCCACACTGCTGTTGAGCTGCTGAACTAAACGGCGCTCCAGGAACTCGATGCACTGCTCGCACAATGTGGGGTGGATAAGCCTTTCCACTGCCTAAGAGGAGGAGGGGGTCCAAGAAAATAAAGATGTCAACCATTGCTTTCTTCCTCGCCTGAACATGAGACATTTCTGCCCTTAAATCATTTGGTTTAGGGGCAAAAAATTATCCTAAATGTGAATCCAACTTAAATCCAAATTGTTATTTACTGGGTTGTCTGATCTTGTTCTCACTTGGACCCCTTTTTGCTATTGCTATTGATTTGGTCAGGTGCAACTTTAGTGGCTGATTAGAAAGCTAAAAAATAATATAAATACCAAATTAAAAAAGGGAATTTCTGGCTTTCTGCCATCTAGTGGTGAACATTTATATGTGGAAAATAGAAAATCCTTAAACTGGCTGTCCACCAATAGCCCGATAATGTGTGGTTGATGGAAACTTAGATCTAAATATATATTTAAGCAAGAACAATCTGATGAGGGACACATTTGTTATACAACAAGTAAGAAACAAACAAAAGAGGAGGGGAATGTTTCCTTTAAGGCCTGCAGTATAAAGTGTCACTGCACCTCCACTAGGAAGCTCTGGTCGTTCTCTCGGAGGTGGCAGTAGGTCTCCAGCAGACTCTGGAGGTGTTTCCACAGCCTTGCTCTCTGCTCTGTGTCCTGAGGACGCAGTCTGGGGACAAACACAGTTCATATTTAAACTAGATGATGCTTAAAGTCTGTCCAGTATAATAAAGGAATGCACAAAATGTCTTACTCTTTCCTGAGGAGGATACTGCTGAGGGTGACCATGCCAAACTTGACTTCAATCATCTTTTTCATCACGTAGATTTTCCTCCTCAGATCCCCCTCCCCCTCCTCACCATCTCCATTCACAGCAATGTAGAGACACTCATCAAACTAAAGAGGACACAAAATGACATACTGAAGCCTACATTGCCCTATGCATGTACATTTAAAGAAAATGAAGTTAGTTGTTTTAAACTGTTCTCCAGAGAGTAAATATTTGCATGGAAAATGCCTATCAGGCTGCTGTCAGTGACTGAACCTGAAGGAATTATCATGTGCTGCAGGAGGACAAAACATGGTTTGATTCCTCAAGACTCACGTGACTAACAGGACGCTTCACTGGACGAGAGGCCTGCTTTAAGATCACAGTGCTGCTACTGTTAGTAAAGCAAAGTTAAGGAATGCAGGAATCTGCTTCCAACGCGAAAGGATTAAGGGTCAAAAGAGGTTTAGGAGCAGAATTGCATCCTTTTATTATTCGATAGTGTGGATAATCTACTCTGAGGATTGTGCAGTAGTGAAAACAGCTTTTATTTTGAAAGGCAGGCGCTACCTGGTGTAGGACGTAGATATGGTTGTTCTCTGTGGTGAAGGAGGTGTAGCTGTCACCCAGCCTGTCCACCATGGTGATGCAGGAGATAATGATGGGAGCAAACAGAGTGCTGATGCTGTCCTCAAAGGCTGGAAGCTGACCATGACAACAGAGAAAGGTAACAACAAAAGTTAGGAGTTATTTTAACAGCTACAGAAAGCCTTTTGAAAGGAGTGCAAATAGTATTGGTTGATTTTCTTCCTCCTTACCCCATGGCCATCTTCTTGAGACGCCCCGTACTGGTCTTGTACATTCTGATGGAATTCAGGGTCGGTCCAGTGGAAGAGGACCTCTGCACTCTGACTGGATATCAGCAAGCACTTCATCTGTCCTGCTTCGCTATGGTGTCCTATTTACTCCAACCGCTCCACATACATTATGCTATAAAGAAAAGAGTATTGAAACAAAAGATTCAAATAATGTCAAATATTATTTTCAAACAGGCCTAGTTATATACAGTATCAGCCACTGGAGAAACTGGGGGACATTTTCCCACACTCCATTGCCCTTTGACCTAAACACTAAGATACTGGTAAATACTGGTAAACAGTATCTAAGAGCTGATATTTTATCAGTGACAACCTCTGGTGAGAGCACTGATAAAAAAACAAAACAAGTAAGGTCAGACGCAAAAATGCCAACTGGGTGGGATTTAAGGACGCTGTCGGTCAGAGCAGATATAAAAGTCCACTGCAGTCATTTGCTGCTGCTGATGATTGCACCTTAAGAAATATATTTTTTAGTTTAATCAACCAAGGATTTTTAAAAGGATTTAAAATGTTGTATTTTCTTCTGATCTAATGAAATCTACATATTCAAAAAAGAAAAAAAGTTCAACGGCTAAATGCCATAGTTCATCGATAATCTTTTCAATTTAGTTCAAAGGAAGATTCACTTCCTTCACTTATTTCTAGTCTCGTCTCACAATTGTAGAAAGGCAGAACAAATGTGATGCAACACTTCCTTAATATTGCTAACCATCATCAAGGTTGTGCACACAGCCTGCAGTGACATCCCTTTACTCACACATTTGATCATGTTCATGTGCTGTAAGTGGACATGTTGTAACAATCAATTGACTCTAGCTGTATCAATAAACCATGGCATACGTTTACATATTTTCTTAAAATCACATTTGTTACTACAGTGTTGGTCTGGAAATACAATATTGAGTCATTCTATTTAACCAAAGTCCTTTTTTTCATGTCCCTTTCTAATTCCTTTTCTAAATATTATACTTTTTACTTTCTAACCTGCTACACAAACATGCTTTACAAGGTAATGTTTCTACTAACTAGATTATTTTCCTTTTAAATTAAACTATGGTTCATTGCTTTTCCTTTTAATTATTTGGATTTGAATCATTTGAAATCCACATACGTTTGGTCTGACACTCAATAGTTAGAAGTGAGCTCAACCTCAACTAACTACAGCAGAACAATCCTGCTTTAACATGAGAGCATACTGTAGGTAATAATAGTCTAATGACATACAAGTATACAGTGGTTTAATGTTACATAAAGTACATTCACTTAAGTACTGTACTTTAGTACTATTTTGAGACACTTCTACTTTACAGAGAATGTCAAATCTTTACTACTCCACTACAATTCAGAGGTATATTGAGTATTTTTACTCCACTAGATGTATTTAATATCTTTAGTTACTTTGCAGATTTGGAATAATTATGTGAAATATAAACACCACTTAAATAAGATTAAGTAACATTAACAAGCTACCCTGCAGTATACCATGTCATTCAAACTAGCTGCAATAATTATAATCAAAACCTATAATATACTATTAGTGAAATGGGCAACATTTGCACAATGAGTACTTATACTTTTGTTACTTTAAGTACATTTTGTAGCCCAAAAACTGTTCTACTTTTACTTGAGTGACATTTTGATTGCAGCACTTGTACTTGTAAGTAGTAAGAGTATTCCTACACTCTGGTACTTCTATTTGTACTCAATTACAAGATCTGATAGTATAATAGCATAAAAGGCAAAGGGCACATTTTTCTGCATGTAGTACCTTTACTGGTATAACTTTAAGCACATTTTCCTGATTATACTAACTTGTACATACTTATTAAATGATTACACTAGTTATTGGTACGGTACTTTTTCTAAGTCAATGATCTGAATACAATATAAGCCTGTATGCAACATTGGAGTATTTTGTAGTTGTTCCAATCCGTACATTAGGCTACATCTCGTGTTTTACCTTAAGCTGTTTACTTCCCCTCCCCAAACTTCAACTTCCTTAATTCACGCTGAATGCCCATGCGGAAAACAAACACACTTATATTTATGCCACTACTCACTCTGTGTTTCCTGCATCTCAGTCCAGTTTCTCGGTTGTCCGAAACTTCAGCTGTCCTCAGTTTGCCGACGCTTTCATCGCGGCTGCTGTCTCGACCCTGCCTGCTTCTTCCTGCAACACGGGAGAGTCATGTGACAACAGCAGCAGGAAGTTAGCGCACAGATAAAGAGCTATAGAGCAGCCTCTTAAACACAGTCCGGTCTAAAGAGTTTGTAATAAATGTGGATGTTTTCAATGGGTTGCCCGCGTCGAGGGATCCGCGTGCCACTAAAAATCACATGTTAGTGCCTAAAGTGGGGCACATGACTGAGGCTGTGGGGCAGACAATGGTTTGGCATTTGTGGAATGCAGTTTACTTGTTGAAATAGAGATTAGACATAGAGTATTGCAAGTGTCTAAGACAAAATCCCTTATATATTAGGATTAACAGGACTGAGTAGCCTAATAATAATATTAATTAATTAATAAAACACCACTAGAAAATGTAATTTAATTTTACATTCTGTTCTTGTACTTATTATATTTGCATATAGACTTCTGCATTTACTTCGTCACTACAACATTCTCTGCACTATTTAGTTTATTGTGCTTATTTATTTATTTTGTGTATAGTTTTCTTCATCTCCATTACTTGCACATTGTTCTTGCAACATAATCTGCACTATTTTATTCCAAACTATTCTACTCTTTGTTCTTGCACTGGTTTTTATTTGTTTATTATTATTTTATGTCCTATATACTGTAACTAGGTTGCTTTGCTGGAGGAGCTTGGGACTTACGATTTTCAGGGCTATTTCTACACTGTAGTTACTGTTCATATGATAAGAAAGCCTTTGAATCTTGAATCTAGAGTATTAATGATTTCATTAAAAAAATGGACAGCTGTCAGCTGGATATAAGTCCTTAAATTGACCAAATCTACAATTCTAATAAGTACGTTGAAGTTATAATATACATGTAATTGCTAACAGCTTTCCTATTGCAATACATGGAACTGAATAATTAAAAAATAAAAAAGTCCCAGAAATGATCTCACAGATGTATGTGTAACTTATCTGGTGTAACTACTATTTCTAAAAGACAGTTATTATATAAGAGAATTAAGAAATGCACATCAAACTTTAAACTCAATATTTAGTAGCCTCCCACATTTGTTCCTATAAACATAAAATACACAGGTTTTTCATCAAGGGAGCAACTTCTAGGAGACATACATTACATATGCTGCATATACACAAATACACACTCACCAAACAACAGGCTGTTTCTCTGAGAATGTTTTGATGGCTATAACAAATCTGTGTTGTATCACAATATTCAGCACAGACTCTATGCTTGACTTCTGAGCAGAGCAAAGAACCCCATAGTTAACATAAATATTTATGTTTTATTAACCTTGCTCGGGTCAAAATGGTCCAAAATGCCAAGAGAGTTCTTGGTTGTGGGCCGTAGTTTAATCTAGTCCATCAGTTTTCTGTGGGATCCAGCATTCATGGAAGTCTTATTTAAGCTGACTCCTGTATATACAGAGTAAACATCATGAAATCCTCAGTGTATGCTAACAGAGTGAAGGGGCCTTGCATGTCTCAAAATGGATCACCGAGTGTAAACAGTGTGAGGCAGGCCTGGCTAACAGTTACCTCCACTAAGGAGGCACTGTCACGCAGAAGTGGCCAGACACGGCCCAGTCCGCCTAAATCACAACACAATTAGATTTTGTCAGAGGAAGTGACGCTCAGCAGTTGTTATTTCAAGGTGCAGGTTTATATGAATCAAAGTTTGCCAAACAAAACCATTTCCATGGATCAGCTTGATAAGATCCTGTTCTGAATGTCAGGAAAATCCTTAAGATCTCACTGATCGATATCTCTTTGGTAATTATGACTTAGGTCAGACACTGAATTTACTCCAAAAACATTAAAATGAGATGTGTTTTGCCATGGCTCCTAAGTAAAACATTTTGTCTGTGGATAAAACATGTAGCGGATCTAAGAACTTTTATAACTAACACTGACAACCCCTTTCAAGCCGATTTCTTGAGAAAGAGCAGCCCCATTCAGGTTCCTTCTGTCAATTAGCGGTCTGTTCTCTCTGTTTTTCCAGGTTTGTGTGTGTTTTAAAAACAAAGCATGGCTGCACAATTATCCAAAGGGGCATACATGTATGGTCTTTTGGATATGATGAATAATATTTATTTTCTTTTGCAACCGATTAAACAGACCAGGTGTTAACGAGTCTGGTTTGATTCCTACTGTCAACATTGTTGGCCTGTTTGAAACTAACCACATGCAAAACGAGTTAAACCCTTTCTGCTACTAACATAAAAGCAAAAAGAACATTTTCCATAAATAAAACAAAAACATAATTAAGGGTCGTGCTTTGGATCACCTCTGAATGGCCGCCCGTTTTAATGACTGATCATCATGCAACTTCAGAACACCTTTTATAGTAACTACTTCAGAGCAGTTTGCTAATACCATGCTTGTCTGGGAGAAACTGAACAAGCGTTTTATTTAATGGTCACTCTCTATCTTTCATCTCCGATCATGATCCTACCAAGCAGATCCCAGTTGTCTATGCATCAGCAGACACTGAGCCAGGTCTGGCCCATGTTCAGTCTGTCTGGGCCAAAGCTAAATTCTGGAGGTTTATCCCCATCCTGCCTTCATGTTTCCCATCAGCAGCTTCTCACTACAAAGACCTGCTCCAGCTGCTTCCACATCTGGGGCCACATGAGTTTTACAGTTTGTGTATGTGTGTGTAAGAGTGAGTGAGAGTCCCAAGAGGTGACTTTGAAACAAAGGTACACTGTTAGACATTTTATGTTGAATACTTACTGTATGATATTTGCGGCAACTTTCTTACTTGTTACAATAATTTTTGACAAATTAGGTCCAGTGAAAAAAACGTACAATGGCTTGAAGATATAACGCTATAGAAGCACGGTGGAAAACAATGGACTCTGTTAAAGTATGTTTTCTGTACTTTGATAGAGAAAGTTAACAGGTTTCTTATTAAGAAATTATGGTACCAACAAATTCAAATGTCTTCCTCATTTCTCTTAATTTTGGTGGTCCTGGTGTGCAATGGAATGGCTGCTTGGTGTATTTCAACAGAAAACTTGAAATGCATTCAAGCAGAAATACCTTACAGCTTTACAAATGTAGCCCAGGAACTTAATTCTGCAACCTGTCAGCAAAAGCTTGCAATATTATCTCAAAAATTAAACTTGGTAGGTATGCATCTGAATATAGATTTATGAAGAATCAAGGTATCAAAACCAAAATCATAAAGCAGAAGCAGTAGTAGCTTTTTTCTAATAAATAATTAATTGTGTGTTATGATTATTATTTCCTTAAAGAAGTAGATATATATTTGCATTTCTCAGTGTTTATTTACATGATGGAACTGTTTATACTGAGGCGTTCTTTAATGTTTGAAACTAGTGAGCTTACAAACACAGTTTAATGTAGTTCACTAGAAATGTATTTAGCACAAATGGTGAAAATACAACTACAAGGTGTTTGTAAGTGTTTATTATCAATGTAAACTTTTTTTTAAGAAAAAATAATATACAGGCACACTTTACATATTAAAATAAGACTCTCCAAAAGAAATATGAACATCTCTACATTAACTATGCACACATACAAAGGACACATAATATATTTATACAGTATATATATTTAACATGTTGGGGCAGTGAAACTGCTGCTGCAAAACTTCCACCACGTAAGAGTGTACACATGTAATTATGCAATCTTATTCATGCCAATAAAGAATACATGATGACCCTTTTTTTACTCACTCTGTGGTTGCAGTCCAGAAAATTAAAAGCTTATCTTGAAGTTAAATGATTAAAATATGATGAACTATAAGTAAAATAAATGGGAAACGTGGGTAATGTACCATGAACTATCTTAAGGTATTTCCTTTTTCTTCCAAATAAATAGAAAACAGTCTGTGACGATGACATTTGCATCTTCATAAACTCCACCTGTGATTCAAAACAAATTATAATTTGTTGTTTGGCCATTAGTACTGCTAACATAACAGAGTCATTTAAAACTAGAAATGTTAAAGCAAAGCAAATTATGTAGTCATATAAATTAGATGTATACTGTTTGTAAGTAAACATATCAATCTTAAATCACGTATTTGCATCACTCTTTCTTATGTACAATACAAAACCTAATAGTTTGACAGTAAATCTGTACAAAATTATGTAAAATATATGTATATTTAATACAAAAAACTCTAGCAGCACAATAGGATTATAAAACGTGAGATCACAATGAAGCTAGTGACATTACATCTGCACAAACCCAGATTTTGTGTGGCCGCAGGGTGCATGGTAGAACATGCATCGCTGCAACACAACACTAGAGACACATCCTGGCCAGATGCTGCAGTGGAAAAGCAATGACACACACAACATACAAAAACAGACTTTAAAAGAAGAATATTTTCCCTTCAAACCACTTGATATGGCAGTGAAGGAACCACACTTTTAGAGGCAGAATAGACTAGACGGACACATCAGTAGCTTTATCAACACATGCATACACAAACACACACTTACACTTACACTCACACACACAACACACTACACTCACACACACACACACACACACACACACACACACACACACACACACACACACACACACACACACACACACACACACACACACACACACACACACACTTTGTATGTTCTTGACTTGTATAATTCTTCAGAAACGCTGCCTGTTCTTTTCTCTTCATCGTCAGTGAAAGATTAATTACAAAGAAATGAAATAAAGCCTGGGCAGAAAAAAGATAAGATCTTTAGGTTTTACAACCCAAGCAAAGAAATGATAGTTCGAGAAGTTGAATTAATGTAGACTTTTGTTATGTTGCATAACTTCATACAAAGTCACACAAACATAAGAGTCTTGTACAAAGATCTGCTGGAGAAAAGAATTAAAAAGAGTTCAGTGCAGCCCTTTTTTGTGTGTTTTGGGCAAGTCTTTCTTCAGTTGGACCAGAGAGGATAACAAGGGAAGAGGAATGATGAAGAGGCTGTTTTTAAGCTAGATGATTGTGCTGTTTTCAAGTCAAGTGTCTACTGAAGTGTCCTTGACCATGACATGCACATCCTAAAAAGCTGTTTTCCCAGAAAAGGAAACAACATTTAAAAGCCATATATCTTTTTTTAAAGCTTTGGATAAAAACTGTGGTTTGAAAACTTTTAAGCAAAAGTTCCGGGATGAGGGGTCAGTGTTATCTTCGGCAGGCGTATGCGTTAATGTTTTTGATGACATAAAAGCCAATAGTCATAGGAGGCATGGCTATTGTCCGTCCAGCCCTCAATGTCTTAGGCTTTAACTCAGGAAATGTCTCATTGTCCACCATGAGCAGCTTCTCCCCGTTCAGCTGGACATATCTGTAGGATAAGAGAGGAAAACAGGGAAATACAAACTGCGTTAGCTTAGAAGGATACCATTTTTAAAATAAAAAAAATATGTAGGTAAAAGTGACAGGCAAGACCGGTTTACGCCTCTCTAACAAAGCAAAGAAAAAGCAGCATTACTCTTTAAGGCTTTTGATTCTGTCTGTGTACACTTGGGGGAGCTATTGTAAAAAAAATGCAATTTCACAGCAACACTGTAATAGAAGTGAACATTCGAGTCAAATCTGATGGAATCTGACCACTGGAGCACTAAATCAATCCTTTTTAAAGACCTAAAGAAAAGAAAATATTCAACTATCACTACTTGTCTTTGCAGTATGCTTATTGAGCAACACAAAATATAACAGTACAAAGAAGAATATTAAGGATTATACAATGTGGGTTTCTAATCAAATGATTAGCAACACATATTTTAGATATCATTTCATTTGTCATTTTCCAGTAAATTATCACTTGATGACACACAGGTTGCTAAAATACAATAACACCATTTAACTAAAAAAAACGAAAACGTTTTTTTTTATTGAAAACAGCTAAAAAAAAACAACTTTATTTTCCTTATTCAACCTCTAACCATGAATATATATTATTAATGAGTTGCTTTAAACACATCACAGTTATACTATAGGGAGCAGTTTTTCGTAAAAGGATTATAGGCTGAAAATAAGCATAGTGATGTACAGTGATACTACAAAAAATATTGTTCAATATCTAACAAGATCTTTTACAAAGCAGGAAAACCATTAAACATCACCTTGAGTCAGATGTTCAGTATTTCATATACCTTGTTTCTCTTTATATTTACAAGATATAATTCAAGTATATTAAAGTCATTGTCAGATTAAAATAATAAATCATGCTCTTGAGAAAATTAAACACCTTAAATTGTATTTCTACTATACATTATCACCTTTAACACATACCTTTTCAACCTCAAAGTGCTGTTGTTATTAGTAACCATGTTTTTTTTTTTTATGTTTTGTATTTTAAAAAACATATTAAACTATAAAGTTCACAATAACTTAGAGATTAAGGCCAATGGTCTGTAAATGTTTATGTGAACATCAAAATTCAATTACATATCATATTAAATTACACTTTATAAGGAAAAGTAATGAAACAAAGTTGCTTCAAGCATTTCTCGAACACCCAATGGACCTAAATACTTGGCCAGAGTTTAAAAGTACCTCTATACTCAGAAACATTTATAGACATCTGGTGTTGCTAAATTCTTCATAAAAGTTTCCCTGCGCTGCGTGTGGTTAAGGCAAGCAGTTAAGTCCTGGAAAAGGCCCATCGTTAGCTTTCTCTCCTATTAATTACCCTGCAATCCTGTTCTAACACCTAAAACATCCTCCATCGTTATGCTGTTATTCAAGGATTATGCCTTGCCACCATTAGGGCCAAATGTCGGTATCGTATAACACACACATACACACACACACACACACACGCACACACACACACACACACACTCCTAAACACACACCTGAGACTGTTATTCCAGGATTGGAAGCTTACGCCTGAGTCTCAGCATAACAGGCTTAAAGGAGAGAGGAAGAGACTAAGAGTATAAACCTTTTGGGCAATGTGACTTATATGACCTTTAAACATGAAGTGTAATATACCGTAGGGATATAATTATAGGTTTAGATAGCAAAAATATGAAAATAAATAAAAAACATAAACAAATCACCTGTTGCAGGCTATACAAACATATTCAAGCAAAAGGCATTCTTACATAGCTCAAACATGTAACACTGACTCCATTAGCAAATACAAATACGAATCGATGACATATTTAAAACGTCTGTTTCATACTGGTTAATATATATATATTGTGTAACTCCTTTGTCCAACTAATGTGTAACCTGTTTAAAAATACATTAAAAAAAATATGAGATTGGTTAGTGTTAAGCAAGCAGTTCAATATTCCACAGTTTAAATTAATTCAATGTTCATTGGTTTGTCATTGAAAAAGGAAAAGTGTTCAAACTTATTGACTTTTTGTTTCATGTTTTTTGTTTCATTCTTTAAATCGCCTAGCTATCTACACTCTAGTTAGGCATGAATAAGTAAATGCATGTTTGTTTGTGGTGTGTAATCACACAACATGCTGATGCAGTGTGAATTATACCACTCCAGTCCAACACCCACTGATTTCTTGAAATGCATTCACTGCAGTGTTTCAAGAGCCAGCTTAACACCATATTAAGGGTGGAAAAAAATAAAACAATTAAACACCCATAAACTTGTCAGAAAACTTCTCATTATTCCTATTCCTCATTTAAATTCCTTTCACACGTTTGCCAAAATGATAACTTTTGGAAAATTGTTAAAACCTTGTTTTTCATCATTAGAGGAAATAAAATGTTGTGTTAAATATATAAGCAAATACGAAACTACAGCTGTTTTGGAAACCTGGTTCTTTCCTCGGTGCATTTGTCTTGTTCGATTATCCCAAATTAATTGCATAGGATGTTCTGTAGGATAACCTCTCTTTTTTTTTCGGGATCGAAAACATAATCCAATGCCGCTGTGTGTGTGTGTGTGTGTGTGTGTGTGTGTGTGTGTGTGTGTGTGTGTGTGTGTGTGTGTGTGTGAGAGAGAGAGAGAGGGGTACTCACTTGGCTCTGAGTCCGTCAGTACCGTAGGGTTGCAGCAGGTACTGATGGACAGTATTGTTCCGTAATGTCCCCGCCAACTTGATTTTCTTTCGCGACCGATGCAGGTTGATGATGTAGATTGTTATGGACCCTCTAACATAGTTATGGCTGGTGCCGTAAAGAAAATGATGAAAATCTCATTAGTTTTCCTTTACCTTAAGAAAAGACAATCAGTAAGATAAAAGGCTCCTCTCCACATCTGTTAATAGGGATTTATTATAGACATTACGTTGCCATATTGAATACAATTCACCATAATTAAAGATGACTACAAAGAGAAGAAAGCCTTTGATATTTTTATCACACACAAAAAGAAGATCAAACCACAACTCCTTGATCTAAGCTGGATCAAAAGGCTTGCAGAAAAATAATACAGTAAGATAAAGTATGCTTAAGAATGAAACTCCATGAAGCAGCAAGTTATCATCTATATTTAGTTTGAACCATAATAAACCACATTTTATTTTTATCATTCCTATAAAGGCTGATGCTAAAATCTGCTCCTCTTGTACAGTTTCCAATGTATAAATCTGACGCTGTACAGCCCAGGGTCAGATGAAGGGTGTGAATGCGACAGGCAACACTTCTTGAGTTACACAGACAACAGAGTGTGAGTCCCGCTCCTGAGAGCAAAGCGCTGGGGACACAACTTGATAGGGAGACTGGCCAGAGGTAAATAACTAAGCGAGACATGATAAAATCTAATAAGGGCCCAGATACGAGGACAAAGACAACACAGCTTTAGTGAATACCACATGTGCGCCTTAGTGTTCAGGTTCAGGGCTGGTAGACAACTCTCCCTGCTACCTCCTCCATAATCTTATATCTTTAAGAAATCTTGGGTTTTGGTTCGATGTTTATCTTTGTTCTTTTGGGATCAGGGTGAGCAATTTATTTAGTTACCTCAACAAGACTGACAATATTAAATATATCTACAGAGAGAAATAGAGTATTGATGGGAATGTGTCTGGCTCTGTGTTAAACTCTTGCAGCCTTGTTTTTGAAAACTGTGGACCATGGCTGTGAATAATAGATCAGATGGTTAGATTGGAGGCAGAGATAATGACCTCTCAGGCCTTTCAAATGATGAGGTTCTCAGCGATCCAAACCAGGAATATAAACATGTGTTGATGCCGTTTGATGTTGGAGCGTCGCTGGAAAGTGAAAAAAAAGCATAATGGCAAAAAATGGCAAGCAAACCACTAAAAGGGGTAAAAGTGCAGTGAAAGTGAAAAATCTAATCTGCAAAGACTTTTTAAACCAGGGACATCCTGAGCACATTTACAATAGTTGTTGTCTTACACAAACCACTAAGACTACAATGGTTCATCCTCTTTAGTGCTGACTGTGTTGCTCAAAGTGGCAGAAATAACCACAACTGAAGCTTTGTGTCTTATGATCAAATAAATCTTAGCTGATGGGTGCATTAGGTGGGACTAAGCCACTTCTCTTTCTCCCAAATTCACTATGCATACCAGGTGTCTAATTTGAAAAGTATTTCAAATATTTGCATGTATGTCATCAGGCCTCATGTGTGTGTTGGTTATGCAACTCCTGCCCAGTTATCGACCATCTCTAGGTGCAGCGTTCCGCTATTTTTCTAAGAGATGCAGCACCTGTCTAGAGTAAGGCCGTAAGTCTAGCCTGGTGCTGACAGCCACTGGCCTGGGTTAAATGATAACCTTGAACAGACCATGATGGCACTCTTTATCTCCTCCAGGCACAGACCGCCTTATTGTCCCTCCCCCTCCAATACCCCCCTCCAGCCAATCCGAGATGGGATAAAGGCCTAGCACACCTTTCAGCGGCTCTTTGACGGCAGGGAGACAGAACCCACACACCTGATAAGTGATACCCGTTAAGTTTTATAGGCTCTGAGCTGTGAATGAGCGGGTGTCTGCGGTCTGCTTATTTATGGGAAGCCGAATGGGCCGGCCTCGGATTTTGTTCTTCCTCGCCAGACACTGAGCCTCAGGTGATTGCATGAGGACACGGAGAAGGAAAAGTTAAAACCACAGCAGTCTGTTTTCCATCTAAATCCTCAAGGACATTTAAGTATTGCCACACCTCACTGAAAGGCTGAGAGGATGTGTGCTTCGTCATCTGTCAGCTACGAAAGAGACAAAAATCACAGTATATAACTCCGTGCTAAAGGTGGTTACACTGTAGCACGTACTTGTAGTAGCTGGTACAGTGGGCGTAGATACGCAGCTTGTCCCGTATAACTCGTCCTGGTTGCGGCTTCCTCTGGAGTCCAGCCACCCGCACGGCTAAAACCCTCGGACCAACCAGACGCTTGAAGACCAGAGAGAACCAGTAATCCTGTAAGAGCAAAACCATTGCATGCACGCATACACACACACACACACACACACACACACACACACACACACACACACACACACACACACACACACACACACACACACACACACACACACACACACACACACACACACACACACACACACACACACACACACATTTGGGGTTACTTTTATGAACGTACGGGTTAATATGATCTTCATAATGGTCCCGGAGCTATAAGGAAGTCTTGATCTAACTGCTGGAATGGAAACAATTTAATAACTCTGCAAATCCACTGTAAGTAAATGCAAGGTTAAATCAAACGTATGAAGTTTTATTAAAAGAGACCATTTGTGAAAGCATTGTTGGATTCTGGATTCCCATGAAAGGAAATATAACCCATATTACTTCTTCAGCCATGAAATGTTCTGGTGATCACGGTTTGAGTTTCATAAAACTTAGACAATTAATAATGTGCCAGCAAAGCAGCTGGTCAGTGACTTAGAGATTTATTCAAGAAAAATGCCAATCCAATCATGTCAACATTTTGACATCTGCCATTTAGTTGGAGCTGATTGCACCATGTAACATGTCACATTGTATAAATGCCAGCACTGACCGTTTTCACATTGACAGGTCTTAAATATGACATTTTTACAAAATATTATGCTCCATAGTGAATTGGGATTTTCTGTTATCATTGTTGAGTGGTCCACCATACTGTGTCTCAGTCTATAGACTACACAGACTCAACACCTCTCCAAGAGACCCAGAACAACATGTGTTCCTCAGGAAGTTCCCATGCAATCCTGCATATGGCAACATTTAAGGGCTTCTTTTTTCCATGCAGGGCTTTAACTTAATTTGCTGCCAAGGCATCGAAGAAGCAGAGCACAGTATGGAACTGTATAGTGTTGGCCACAGGCAGAAGGATGGATGGGTGAATGTATGGCCAGAGCTCTGATCTATGATCATTACATAAAGTATAAAACAGAGAACAGTTATGAGTCTGAAGTGTTATTTGAGCAAGATGGCCAGAGTTATGCTATACTCTTACTTGGGATTTAAATTTCACAACTCAAGTAAGAGAAACCATCAATGAATTGGCATATTTTAAACTAGGACTGCGTTTAAATCCCAGACCATAAAATAGATTTTTTTAGAGGAAGATCAGTTGAGGTCTTAATCCTAAACGGTCTCCCCTTTGTTTTCTATTTCCCTGTCCAAGTGCCTGTCTTTCTCATCCTGTCTTTATGCTCCAAAATGTTCAAACAATAAGACAACAAGTGGAGGAACAAACATCCAGATACTATACAGGCAGGCACAAGTTACCTAGGATAATGTAATGGACTAAGGATACATAAATCCATGCACCAGAGAATAATTAAACCTAAACTGTGCGGAATATGTAGATTATAACAAGGAGAAAACACAATTAACCTTTAGTGTTTAGCGTAATAGGGCAAATGAGCGTCAAACATTTGGCTGAGACGCTGTTAATCCATGAGATCATTAAGTATGAAGTCATACTATAACATTGCATATAGCGGGAAGTTAAAACAGTTTGTGGTTTTCAATTAAAAAACAATCTTTAGCAAGCTCTAATTGGGCATCCCAGAAAACACTAAAAGATGACAGCTGTAACGAATTAGGAGAGAAACACTCCAGGAAAAGGTAAAAGAGACACAAGTATACCCACAATATTCTGCCATTGAGGTTTGCTAGTTGGGGTGTTCGAACTCATCTTGTATCTGCTTTTGCAGCTGCCTTAAAGGGATAGTCCGGCAAAAATTGACCCCAGGGTCTTTTTCTGCATGAAAACTGATCAAGTAAGCCCTCCAGAGAGTTTTTTTCGTTCATCAACCAGTATTGAGCTTGCCTGGAAAAACCGGGACCAACGCTAATAGCCAAAATGGCTTACAGTGCATTCGATCGGGGCAGTGCGCAGAACACTTCCAAAAACGACATTTTTTAACCACTAACATTGCTCGAAATAGCACCAAACCTCTGCAGTAGCATGACTACGGTCCCTACATATAAAACGGAGCACCAACAACATAGTTTGCTAATTCAAAGTTTATTAAAAGGAACTGTTTTACAAGACTCACCAACTGCCCCCACACCAGCTCCTCTCCGAGGAAAGTCTGCACAAGTCGATTATCGAATGCACCAGAGTTCAGTTCAAGGAGGAATGTTTTGGAATTGATAATTCCATGGAAATTCATATCTAGTGAGTGTTGACACGGAAATGAAAGGAGTTGCCTGTAACTTACATGCAACTCCGTTCATTGGAATTATACATTCCAAAACATTCCTCCTTGAACTGAACTCCGGCGCATTCGATAACCGACTTGTGCGGACTTTCCTTGGTGAGGAGCTGGAATGGGGGGCAGTTGGTGAGTCTTGTAAAACAGTTATTTTTAATAAACTTCGGGCTTGCAAACTACGTTGTTGGAGCTCCGTTTTATGTGTAGGGACCGTAGTCATGCTACTGCAGAGGTTTGGTGCTATTTCGAGCAATGTTAGTGGTTAAAAAATGCCTATCTATTTGGAAGCGTTCCGCGCACTGCCCCGATCGAATGCACTGTAAGCCATTTGGGCTATTAAAGTTGCTCCCGGTTTTTCCGGTCAAGCTCAATACTGGTTGATGAACGAAAAAAACTCTCTGGAGGGCTTACTTGATCAGTTTTCATGCAGAAACTATCGCCGGACTATCCCTTTAAATCTCTTGAAATATTGTCTCTCTTCAAAGCTTTTGAAGGATAATGTTTTCCAACAGGAGCAATAGGCGTTCGCCTACTTCCAGACACTAGACACTGGCATTTCTGTTTGAAGCCTACTTCACCTTAGTTTAGAAGTTTAAAAACCAGGCATGTGGACTGTAAACAAAAAAGAAACAATTTGATAATGATTGAAAAAATAAATAAAAAATTGGTACAAGAGTAAGTAAGGCAAAGAAAAAACAGAACTGTGTTAAAAATGAAAGGTAGTTGATTCATTCTGTGGGCAGGGGGGTTTAACTGGATTCCACCATTGGGGGAGTCATCCTATAGGAGAAGGGGCCAGGTCATAAATTTGCTCTGCAGAGGACAGGTTGGCCCTGCAGTGAATTTTCTCAGCAGGTAGGCTGGGGCAGCCTTTAGACATCCAGCCATGTTAAAAGTATTGTGATCCTAGCGGGAGACCGCCATTCCTAGAACAATAATGGAGAGGGAAAGAGAAGAAAAATGAAGCCATCTCGATCCAAATGAGGTGGCGTGACCCTTTTCTCCCACTTTCTTTGCTTCACAACTATCAGGTAAAGAGAACTAATGAAAGATTAAGTGAAAAATGTCGTGATTCTGTAGAAATAATTAGTTCAGATGCGTTAAATTATTGGTTGTATTAGTATTTTCAGAAATGCTAATACTCATTCAGGCAGCTATTTATAAGCAGAAATGGAATAAAGTAATCTTGAATGATGACAAATGTTTGATCATATTCCTCTTGATTGTAGGGCAATGGTTAACGATACATGCCTGTAATGTTAACCTCTCACCCTTGCCCTGCCTCAGCTAAATATAAACCATTTGGCTCATGGTAGACTTTTGTAACTATATATTTTTCCTAGCTAAATTAAATCAGTGTAACCCTTAAGTCCCCACTTGTTTGCTTTGTTTTACCTAGCAAGAAACATCTCATGTTTAGCTTTAAGTGCAATAAGAACATTATAATCTCAAAACTATACCTATGCTTGTTGTTTAAATTCTTAACGTTCATGAACAACTTAAAAAAAGATCAGTGTGTGTCAGAGGATTAATACTTGTTGTATTTCTGTACCTTGAGGAACTTGGGATTGGGCAGTTCCATTTTAAACAGTGCTTTTTTACTAACATGCCTGTGTATGAGCATCTCAGGTTGCAGATCTCTCACCGGCTGACTGTCCCACACAGAGAAGCGCACAGTAGTGATGGGGGTTGAGGGGAGCAGTGACACTGTCCTGAGCTACTGACAAAGGGCTAAGGTTACATGGCATTTCGCCCCCACGTCTAAGCACTCATCACCACTAAACGCCTTTCATCTCACCTAATAGCTCCCACGGGAAAGAGCGAGAGGTGCTATCGAGGCACTGGGTCGGGTACAGAGAAGGTCCAGATAGTAACAGGACTATTCAGGTCAGAACCTTGTTATTATGAGAAAGAATTAAAGCCTTGAAAATAAGAAGCAATGGCAATTATAGTCCTTGATGGAATGAGAGACTCACAGGTAGAGGGTTAAAGTTCTGGTCCACAAGGTGTGTGTATCCGTAGTCAAAGAACGAGTGACGCAGGACAACATCAATCCCCTTCACAGCAGCCATTCCCAGCGCGTTCACCCACCTGGAATACATATGAACACATACACAAGGAAGAGAAATATTAGGCCTGCAGCAGCAGATGCCTCTAATTGTGGTACAGGTAGCACATACTGCATTGGAAATAAATATGTTTCTCTGTCAGTTTATAATTATCAAAGGTGTCATTATCCTCAGAACACATCACGCTGCATTCAGCAACAGTATGATAACAGTACTCACAAAAAGCCAGCAGCGTATGTGTCAGAGAGATTGTTGATGCCTCCTGCCCACGCTGGCCCGAGTCCACCCAGCCACACCTTCTTACCAGGAGAGTGTGTGTTCACAACCTGCATGGAGAGGGACAGAAACGCAGGTGTATCAGCAAAATCAACCATGCAATCAAGTTAATGAAAGCTCCATCTCCATAACAATTTTTTCAGTGAAATTGTCACAGTATCTTATACCAGTGGTTCTCAACTGGTGGGTCGCGACCCAAAAGTGGGTCACGGACACATTTTGAATGGGTCGCAGATATGCAAGTGAAAAAAAAAAGTTGAGGAAAAATAAAGAACATGTGCACGTGCAGTAGTGGTTTGACTGGAAATGTCGGCGAACAGAAACGGTTTTAAATGATCATCTTCTCAATAAAATATCTTTGCTGATGCTTCTCGAGTCTTCTGGCCAATCAGAAAGAATACGGCATGTTGCTGCAAGTCCCCAAGGAGAATAACTGCGGTAGAACTACGCTTTATACATCCATGTCATTTACCGTTTGTTTTTTTATAATAACAAAAAAATGTGTAGGCTGTCTTTCATTTTGAACCACAGAACAATGATAGCTATCTACCCTTATCCACAATTTAAAGTAATTTACACAGCCACCCTCCTCTCTCCTCCTCTCTCTGTGAGGAGCAGCAGCTTCAGCTGGCAGAACAAAGTAACAAAAGATAAATGGCCTTAAATATGATTAAATATGTCAGGTAATAATAGATGTATTTATTTTCTTCTCAGAGTGCACCAGAATGCGTAGTTTACATGTTAGAATTTCAAAAAATCTCAGGGGTTAGGTTTTGAACTTGTCACATTTTGTTATGTGTGGTGAGTTTCCAGGATTGACTCCAAATCTGTCTTTTTATTTAATCCAAAAAATATTTGCCTTTTTTATTTGATAAAGTTCAATTCTGATTCTAGAAAACGTGATGAAGATCACCAGTTTAAACTTTTTTTTAAAGCATGCTTTAGTTCTGTGAAGGGATATATTCTCCCCTGCATGGCATATACTGTATATATATATGTATACATTACTGCAGTGGTTCAAAACTTTGGGTCGTGATTGATTGACGAAGGAAAAAGTGGGTGCTGAGGCTTCACCAGTTGGGAACCACTGTCTTATACTTCTGTTGACTGAATTTCAAAGAATCTGCAATTTGCTGGAAAGTCATTACAGCTTGCAGTAAACATACTCTACAAACAGGAGACTGAACCTTAGAAAGGCACACAGAATAAAAATATGCAGGTGAACTCACTAACTTTGACTTGGCAGTGTTGTACTGCAAAAAATAATCTCACTTTTGTTACATTTCATTGTATGTTTTAACCTTTTTCTTGGCAATGATTGTTTATTTTTCCCTGAGGCACTTTGGCACTGTCCATCTCTTACAACTCAGCAAGTCTGCCATATCAGCCAGTGTTGATAATATTACCTCATGGTGGAGAGACAACCATCTTACCCTGAGGGCTCGAATTGTGTTTAGCACATGTGGCCTTATCATTACAAAATATAGCTGAGACGGCATGACTTGGCTACCTCAAAAATGCTAATATAACTTGTGATTGAAATTAGTTCCTATCCAGCCTTGAGGTGTTGTGAATGACCTGTGATATGACATCTGAAATATACACCACATAATACAGTTTTTTTTAATCTACAATACAGCTCTAACTGACATTTGATATACACAGAGAAGCCACAGCAATCAAAATAGTTGATGTAAATATTTTCACCGTAGAAGTTCAGTTTCAGGACTTTAAGTAAAACTCAAGTACCTTGGTGACTTTATTTATCTGCTCTGTCAGTGTGTCCAACAGACGGGTCTTTAGGAAGTCCTCCACTTTGTTCACTCTCCCGTCCATATAATAACTGTAATGGAAATGGAAAGAAAAATGCTGTGAGAGAAACACTCTGTACACACTTTACAATGTAAGCAACAAACATCATTATCATCACAGTTTTACAGCACTTAATGGTTGGAAAATAAACTGAAATGTACAAGCCTTAAGTTCATTATCCATCGAAGCACACGCCGAGTATGAGTGTGTGTAACTTAAGTTCAATTGATTGATAACAATATACATTATATAGTGTTACCATATCCTTCGGCATCTTGGACCATATACACCAAACACAATTGACTAGTGTATCTTATATTGTGAAGACACTCTCTTTATTTCATAATATTTGAAATGGTTGTTGAGTTTCTTTAGGTCAAACCTGTGAAGTTGACAAACCTGGTGCCACCAGCCTTCATCACTTAGCTAACTAATAACCTTTAATATATCACACAAACAGGCGGGACAATGGTACGTTAACTGTACAACAACACCAAAGAAGCCTCACAAATGCAATACTAACGTAGCTGCGGTTCATTCTTTGGTTGCATAAAAGAGCAATTGGAAGCAGTGAGATTTTAAACTGACCAACGCAGACATCCATGTGTTTTAGAGATAAAGTCACAAAGAGAGATGATAATGAGAGATGATGTAAAGAGAGCACAATGAAAGAAGACTGTTATGGATGTTAGAGCCAAAGTCCTGAGGAATATCACCCAGATAGGAAGCCTCTCCAAGATCCCCTGCTAGAGTCCAAGAGAGGAAAACAAGGGAGCAACAACCGCACACTCCTGTTTCAGGTCACATAATACACATACAGTGTATCTGCACTGCTGAAGACAATATGTGTGTTAAATTGATGATAGCCAAAGATATATCTAGTGACAGTATCCCAGATTCCCAAACTTCCAATGTTGAATGTAAGAAAATCAACAATTTAAGAGCCCAATAAACACTATAACAACATCTGACAGTGTATCAATTAAGCAATTTGATGTTAAGTTTTAATATCCAGCTGATCTTCATGTTCAGTTTGATCCATTATAATCTGAGTGCTACTACATTTTCTTCACCTATTACTAAGACTTTGAAAGAAACTCTTTTTTTACATCTTCTTTCCATAGTCTTGTTAAGTAATTTTGCTGAACTAATCTACATTACTCAGGACTTACCTAAATAAAAATGTATAATTAAATGTTGTAGTCGACAGCAGAAGGATTTGAATGCTCACTTTTAGAAATGGTGAAAACATATGCTTGCAGAGTTGTATAACCCAGTAATGTCACATAAGGGCACTCATTCGCTTCACATAAGCAATGGAAAAAGTGACACACATGAGTATCAAATGACTCAGTGGAGTCATTATTTTTTACAGCGCCATGACAAAATAAAATAACAAAAACCGATACGACACGTGTTTATTAGATATTAAAAAATATATATGTGAGTCATTGCAGCGCAGATTTGTCTTCAAAAAACAACAAATGTTATTAATCAAACACCACATCAGTAAAAGTTTTATTCCAATTTAGAATTACTACAAAACACTTATAAACTGGGATGAAAGATTCAAGTTCCACGCCATTAATTAAAAGCTCAACACATTAAAGGGGGACAAGGCCAGGGAGGTTTGCACTGGAGTTGGAATAATAAATCCAATAGAAAAATGGACCATATAATCTTAACAGCAGCATCAAAAGAGTTCAAAACTTTTTAGAATAGTCTGATATGTCAATGCAATCACTTAAAAAGAGCTGAATTTTATTCATGGGGGGTGAAGCAGTGTTGCAATCTGAGTTTAACCTCATTGAAAATTTCGTCACCATGTTGGAAATGTCCCAAGCTCCTGGCCTCAAACTGTAAACAACTTGTGGATTAAGTCATAGCTTTACACAAATTATTTGGTTATCCTGTCATCTTTCCAGAGAGCACACAATAACTCTTCAGACCAGAACCCAGAGAAAGAAATTCCAGTTCATATATGGAAACAGAATAAACTGAACAAGTTATTTTACATCTATATCTCACATTATAAATAATGCTGTTATGGTCACAGCCTATAAGAGCACAATGCAACCAGGAAACATTTGCTTTCTTTGCTTGAGTTTGGTGGTTCATTAGAGAAGGAAGCCTATAAAGAAATAAAAATATAAAGAAAACTGTTTAAGTATGTTGACCAGGATTGAGGGGATTTCAGCTCGGTATTCCTAGGATTGCCCAGTTCTAAGCTCCCAAAACAGAACCAATAACTTTTCCCTTGTTCATCCAATATTTGGCATGACACTTAAGCTGCCAGACTTAGAAAAACTCAATAAAATGCAGAAGGAAAAACACTGGGTCTGAATGTTTTCATACAAATATCCACTAGATCAGCTTGTTTTCTGTAGCTCTCACTGTGCCAGGACTGCACTAAAGAGACAAAACAATCAGCACTCTATTTAAAAAGAAACATAGCATGGACCACAATAGAAGTGGATGTGATCAAATGCCCGATGGTTGAAGTAGAGAATATCAATACCAAGCAGGCAAAAATACACACATGTTAAATTATATTAGAGAAATTTAGAGTTAAATGTAGTCCCACATTAATTTTGCTTTAGATAATGATCACAGAGGACATGTTGTAAATGGTCTGATTGTGCAGTCTCAGTACTACTCCAAGTCAAATACCTTGTGTGTGTGACATGTATCTGTTTTGTTATGCTGCAAAACATTTTTTTTCGTAATGAGTTATGTTACCATCTTCTGATTCCTTTCCCCATCCTTTTAACCCCTATTCTTTTAAAAAAGTAAGATGGGTCTCTTGATGTGGACCGGCAGTTTGAACACAGCTGAGAGATATGTAATTTCCCTCGGGAATGCCATCACGGAGTTTAAAGAGTCTCTGTGACTCACACGAGGAAAGGATGGGATCACAAACCTTTGACACTTCTTTTTTCTACACTCAGCTGTAAATACACACACACCCTGCTCTCTGACATGCAGCACTGCTGTCATTCTGACAATGTACAAGAAAAATGTGAGTATAATGTGTAACCTTGGCTTTAAATTGTAATTATGTAGCTGCATAGCACGTTTCATTCTTTATTTACACATATGATTTTTTATTAAGAAAACATTAGCAAGGAAATTTGAAGGAGAATTGGGTAAACCCACTAGGGTCTTAAAAGGGCATTCTCCATGCAGCACATTGGCTTACAGATAATAATTACTGTAATGTTATATCAACAATTTGCATCTATCCATAATTTTACACAAAGCAGACAATTTTAAAGAGTTTATGACTATCCAACCAATAGCTGTCAAGATATCTTATTGAAAAACACAATGTAACCTCATGGAGCCACCAGAGGAAAAGTCAGGGCGCACCAAATATTCATCTTCTGTGGATAATAAATCTATTTCAATCTAATAGTTGTTGAGGTGTGTCAGCCTGGACCAATGAGGAGTCCTCAATGCATCTTGGGTGCATTAACACCTGGACTTAGAGATGTCCAATTGTGATAGGATCACAAACACTCATGTAAAAGCCAGGTCTGAGCAGGGCCACATAGCACAGTGAGGTCTAGCCAGAGTATGTGGTGTGAGCACCACAAATTAAATTACATTAACTTCAATTGTATTGGCCTGAAATCTCAGACGTATATATTTCAAAAACTGAGTAAACAAACTCAAAACAGTCTGCATCGTATCACGCCACCAGAGGACATTGACAAACGTTTTCTCATCATTCGGGTTCATTTCACTTTAAGTTTCAACAGAAAAACAGATAAAAATGTGTACACCCAGACAATCAGGCAAACATCTTGAGAAACAATGGGCACACTATCTATAGTCTTGGATAACATTGTATTGCAGAAAGATGGAAAAGAGGGAAAACACGGGAAAGAGAAAGATCATGTTATGTTGGTGATTCCAAAACTGGATAAGCAGCACTAACTGGACAAGATGCTCGAAATGTCAAACTTAAATGTTGTGGAAAAAGCGTAATGACATAATGGGAACCAAATATTAACGTTTTTACCAACAGAACACCTCCGACTGTAAGCCATGGACAGACTGTCTAAAAAATCCATATGATTCTCTAAAGTTTTTAATGATGATGCGTTTCTAACCTGCTACGCTTCATATCTACACAACTAGCCAACTGCAAAGGAGTAAACACTGTGTTGTAGACGTGTTAATGAGTGGTCTCTACTTTTATACGTTTGGCTTTTTTTGTAGAGGTCAGAGTTGCCGTCAGGAAGGCTGGTTAAACAGGAATCTGGATCTCCAGTGTAAAACGGGCTAATTGACAGAGGGAATGAGCCAGAGCATATGGTTTGATTTTAACAGTGTGGGTGGTGTTTTTCTAAGCCTTACTGACAGCCCTGCCTCCTTCCGTTTCTTCTAACTTCTCCTAATTAGACCTGACCTTCACCTTAATGGCCGTTCACTCAGTCGCACAGGGTTTGTCTGAGCTTACAGAGGGTGTGTCTTTTAAATGTAACACGTGTGTGTTAGAAATACTGATGAAACATGGGATGAAATAACCATTGATACGTCTCCAAGCATTCCTGCAGGATGTGCAATAGACAAATTACAGGTGTTATTAATTTAAAACACAAACACACACTCTCACACTCTCTCTGAAGTCACTTTTCCTGTTGTTCCATTTACACTTTATAGCCATTCATCCACATTATGCACCAGTCTCTCTCAGTAACAGGCTTAGAGTACTACTACTACTGTGCAATTGGGTGATTATTATACAAAACATGGTGCAGTTAGATTTATGGTTTGTTAAGTAAGTAGTCTGCGGTTTAAGAAGAATGCACATGGATTCGGGGGTAATCTATGGATAAAATAATAAAATAGAAAAAAAGGGTAAAATACCTACTGTTGCCACGTTACTGCATCTACAGCAGAGCCCTCATTCTTCATGAACCTGAAAGTCAGAAAAACAGAGTTATCTTCACGTTTTTACAAACTGGGTGTCATTTTCACAGTTATTATAACATTTTAACCTGCAACGGAACTGCTAATTCACGGGAACATATAGGGAATATAGTGCTAAAGACAGTTTCAGACAGGCATGCAGGGTGCAATACATTTTACCACAGCATATTGGACAACATGTTTGACAAGACAAACAGTTTTCCAAGAGCAAAATAACTTTACTCTTGGTTGATATCTACAGGGATATTTCGTAGGGTTGGTTAGATTTAGCGAAGACATTTATATATTCTAGAGGTGAAATAAGAACTGAATTAAGATGGTCAAACTGCAAACATAGAAATATTTCCATTTGAAGCCCAGTAAACACCAAGTGAAGTGTTTTCTTGAGCTGTTTCCGCAGCCTGTACAGTTTGCTTTGATTCTGTTCATTACAAACTCCTGCACACAAACAACAACTCAGCACATACACAGTGACTCATCTGCCTTCCTCCTCCTGAGCTTCTGCATCTGTGTGTGTTTCCTTGTCTACCTGACCCAAATCTCTCCATATTTGGGGGTAACAGCTTGGCTTTAATGTGTGTCTCTAAACTTTCACCCCTTCAGCTTGTTTAGTCTGTCCAGCTCTGGTATTTGGACTGTTGAGCAGCTCAGTGTCTAATTCATCTTATTTCCTGAGAGCAGCAGAGTAGTTGGGCTGTCAAACACAAGAGCCAACCCCTCGTAACGGTGTCAAACACACGAGGATCACTCCGTGGTTAAATGTGTCACCAGTGACCTACAGATACTTCATCCATCACTTCTTCATCCACTCACTCCCTCTTAGCTTCTCAATACATCTCTTCTTTTTCCTATGGGCCCACTCCTTGTTAATCAGTACAAACACACACCTTTTATTTCTGAGTAAATTTGATCTGTCAGCACCGTGAGATAAACAGCGGTACTGATCCTGTGATGTAAGTAGCTCGAGTACCTAGAGGAGGGAGAACCGTATCAAATTATTCTCTCTCCACTGTCTTCCAACTACCTGTCAAAATGTGTGTGGATGCAGAGAGGAGCTGGAGACAGATCCAGGCTGAGATATACAGAGACATTTAACTGTTCCTGTTTCTGCACACAAACCTTTTTAGCCGGGATCAGCTTAATTTCATAGACTCTACTTGGCTTCACGAGATGCTGTTTCTCAATTTACTGTGTTTAACAATGTCAGTTAAGGTCAGAGAGCTGTATCTTGCACCTCCGTCATTTTAAATTGACTTATTACCCCTGGAAATGTTTTTATATTTGATGACCGACAAGTATTAGCATTGATTATAGCTTTCTTTCAGCCAACCTGCACCAATGTTGATGGTCAACAACTCTGACCTTTCCACTCAAAAACCATAAAGTAAATAGCAGCATTTCAACTGAATTCATTATTATAAAGAGAAAAAGATATCTAGATGCACCCACATCTATAGTTCATTTAGTGAAGTTGTTTGGTTATGCCCCCTATAGGATTTATAAAGACTATAAACAAGACACGTTTACATAAAACATATTTTATATAATTACAACACACATTTTCCTTCAGTATCTGTTACAAGCTCCTACTTATGGTTGCCAACATGATGAGTTATAATTGTTGACAAACACATAACAAAAAAAAAACACTTATGCAGTCGTGTGAAGGACCCTGATTCGAATCCAGATTGGGACCATTAGCAGCGTGTCCTCCCCTGTCTCCCCCCTTTCAACTCTTTCACTTTAATCAAGGCACGGATGCCTCAAAGAAACCTTGAAAAAAAATCTGCTTATATTTTCTCACCAATAGTTTGTTATAAACTGTTTATCAAGCATTTATGTATTGCTCATAAGTATTTTATTGGGGGATAAAGTTAGATGTTACCACTTTCAAATTCCACACTCAAGTTTAATATTCTTGATAATAGAAGCAATTTTCCATTTCAGGGTCACGAAAACATCTCTTTATAAGGTCTCGCTTTATTTGGAGCATCCAACAGTGACAGAACTGTGTGTATCTGTCGATGTTTTATTTTCAATCTGTTTGTTGTACAGGGCCACTGGTGCATCCATTTTAGTCAAGTTTGTTTCCATTTCAACAGACACAAAAGCTCAGAGAGGCTTAACTTTTTTGGAAGTGATGAATATGTTTGTGAGCTGCTGTCATCTATTTGGTCAAAAGAACTGAGAGAGTTTTTCTTTTCTGTCTTAAAGGTGTTTTAACAAACTAAGACAGGCAGTAACATCCAAAAGGATTCGGCATACATGTTTTCAGTGTCTGATATTCAGTGAATCTGAGGGTTGTGTTTGAGTTGATATGATCACACAAGAGCAAGAGCTTGTGTTACATAGAGGTAACCTTTTTCTGTCACTCTTTAGTTTATTTCCTATCAATACTGGGCTGTCTGATTTAAAAGTGTGTTATACTATGTCCCATAATCCAGGTTTTTATACTTATAGCTTGCCAACTCATATGATGATTTTATCTTGCAAATGGCTATTGAAAGATGTGTGTATTGTTTTTCTTGGTTGACAGGATTAAGCCCTCAAATGCCTGGAAAACTTGTACAATAAAGACCCTCCTCATAACCTCCTCTAACTACTTCACTATTTTTAAATAACATAAATTCAGTTCAATCCAGGAATTATTCATAAATAATGAAAACGAAGTTTGCATTTGAAAAGGGTAAACAGTAAAGTATTACAAAGCTGCCTTTTTGCAGTAAAAATACAAACTACAATGTTGTAGTCTCAGGAATAGAGGGAGAGCTGTTGGATAAGCTATTAGAGTCAGACCAAAGCTGGTGGAGCTTATGGGTTAAACCAGCAGGTGGGACGTTGTGCGGTCACGTTATCAATCAGATGACACTTTATTTAGGTTGACATGGTATAGCTGGAGCTGAGACGCTGAAACCTGCTGAGTGGAAATCCATAAACACTTCTGCAATGTGTGTGTGTGTGTGTGTGTGTGTGTGTGTGTGTGTGTGTGTGTGTGTGTGTGTGTGTGTGTGTGTGTGTGTGTGTGTGTGTGTGAGTGCTTTAAACACAGTAAAGCTCAGTAAGAGTCACGATCCCCTGCAGCATATATTCCACTACCTTACCCCTTTGTTTCCCTGCCGGATAGCCTTACAAGGACAGGAATCATTTCCAATCAATGTTTTAAATGTTGACACTCACCCATCCAGCAGCAGGATGGCGTTCTTCCGGGGTCGACCTGCATTGGGGCCATAGAGGTGAGCTCGGTGGTAGTAGCGCACGGACTGCAGCAGGGTCCGCAGCTTGGTGTAGTCCTGAGCCAACTGCGTGCTGTTGACCGCTCGACCCACCATGCTGCGGTACGCGTTCGGCTCTGGGAAGAAGAGATGCAGTACACTGAGCCAGAGAGACAGAGTTTACAAAAGCAACAGTGAGGAGGTCAAGGTGAACATTTTGTGTTGTTGTAGTCTGATCTTGCTTTCCTAGAGAGTACCAAACATCCAGTAGAAAAAACGGGTAATTGGGCAATTCGCAGTAATAGAGACAGATGGACTGAATGTGAGACGGATGGTCCAAGCACACAGGGTGGCCTAGCAGATTCAGGAAAATGAAGATGGGAGGGACATAGTTTCCCCAAATAGAGGAAAACTAAAATTGTACAGGATATTTAAGCAAGATAATTGTTATTATCTTGACCAGGTTTTGTTTGAGCTGTAAAATATATTTTTCAATAGGTCTGTGCTGTGTTCCGGAAATCTTTGATGGGAATATTATTGGCCAATTTTAAGAGGATTAACTTCATTCAACCACTCCGAATTTGCTCTGCGTCTGCCCTGTCTGGCTACTTTTACTCTGTTTCTGCTACAGTCAAAGTCCTCACTTAAACCCTCAAACGGTTCAATCAACGGATTTTCAATGGTACTTTAAGGCTCAGTGTAAAATAAAAGTTGCTATTGTGGGCTTTATTGCAGATGAAATGAAATAAATTCTGATGTGATGTGCAGCAGGGAAACACAAGGCTTTGTGTGCACTGCAGCTCCCCAGGAACACAGATGGTTAGGATGACATGAGAGCTTGCAGTTCCTTTGATCCCCAAATTAACCCTTAACCTGCTCTACACTCACTTACAGCTCGCCATCTCAATTTGTTCTCTTTCGAAGCTGGAAAAGCCAGTATATCTTTAATAAATAAACGTATAACTGCCTTCTCTTTGCTCTGGACTTTATACATGTACTTTGGACATGTATTGGACTAATCCAACATTAAAAGTTCAAAACAGAGTGCGGACTGTAGCTCATCATGTTATTTAGTATGCAGCATGTGGTGTGTATGTGTACTGACCGTTGCCAAGCTCCCAGGAGATGTTGTACTTTTTGCCAGCGCCGTACTTTAGGAGGCTCAGGGTGGAGGAGGTGTTCCAGGAGTTGTCTGGGTTTCTGTGCAGCGCGTTGAGCCCCAGGATCAGGTGCAGACCAGCACAGTCGGCAAAGTTGTACAGTTTGTCTAAAGACCTGGCTGGGAGAAACCCACAAAGCAGTTGTAACTTTGACTCTTTTTACACATCTGGTATCACATGAACACAATAGGGACGATGTGCAACTCATGGATGTACTTTGTGTTGTAGGATTTTTTGCAGCTATAAAGAGAATATAAACATATGATAACATGCAGATTGCAATATCGAGTACAAACTGCACTCAAAGTGTTTTTTACTGTGATTGTGATGCTACTTTACCAGAACAAAAATGGTTAATGTCAAAAGAAACAATTTTGTCATCACGCAACGTGTCTGGCTAAAAGTCAATGTACAATAGGATGAATTTTGTGTGTTATGAAGCACTAAAGAGATTTCAATACTGAGAAACAGTAAACAACTTGTAATTCAATGAAAAAATAAGTTTATTCAAACAACATTGGGTTTGTCCATTTAAACAAACAAGCTCTTTCTCTTGTGACCCTTTTTAAAAAGAGTGGCTTCTTCTAAATTATTCAACCTCAGTAAATTGTAAGGTATACAATTAGTTCAAGAAGATTCGATTTCTCAGAAGTGTTCAGTATTTTGGATAAACTACAAGACTCCGCCGGCATTTATTTATCAAACATTTGTCGTGTGCCAGGTATTGAACTTTGTGTTTGCATTTGTATGTTATGCACATGACAGCAGAGTCTGGTATTCAGCAACATTCAGTGAGAATCCAGAAAAAACGATTTTCCCATCATGGACTCCTGCGGTGTAGTGCTCCTCAAAGCTGCGAGCACAGGATCATTCAGTTCCTCTGCAACTGACCACTCACTCACGTTAATGTCTGCTGTCTCTATCACATCACGTTATTCTCACTGTGCAGTAAAGGATAGAGCGCCCTACCACAGATGCTGGTATGTGGTGAAAGTGCCAAAAGAGTTTGTTTATATGTTAATGTACGACTGCAGGCTTCTCCGAGAACCCCAGGCTCTTGTATTGAAATGTTATCTGCTTGGAGTCCTTCCATTAACGTATAAATTACCTCTATGTCTGACCCTAACTTCCTAGGTTCAACAGGAAACAGATGAAGTGTGTGTGCAAGTCTGGTTCTGGCTAGAATTTGCCCTCAACTGTGTGTTTGGCACCAAATGAGCTTGCCAACTGTTTGCTTTGTCCAAACTGGAATTAAGACGGGCCGACTAGGGTGCATGTGAGGTCTTCTGGATACATATGGTGCTGTTACGACCATGTGAGCGGTACAAGGTACTCTAATGTTTAATATCTGAAAGGGAAACGTCTGGTTTTAAGACAGAGTCAAAATACATTGGAACATGAAACAATGCTTATTAAGTCACACCTTGTGCAAATGTATTCTTTTATATTCAGCATTTACTGTAAGCCTTTATTCCAATAGAGCAGTGGTTATGAATAATCCACAGAGCAAATAGGGAGAACAGAAAGAATGCATGTTGCACCTGGCATTCATTCGCTTTCCAGCAAGGGCCGGACAAAGCCTGAAAACAAAAAGCAATGCTAGCAGTTACAATGGTTTTATTACACAAAGTGCTCTTTGGGAGTGTATCTCCTGAGTAAACTGTCTGTTCTCCATCTTATTAATAAGCACCAATAAAGTTATTATCATAACTGCTATTATCATAACTCCTTTTCTCTGTGGTTACACCAGAGTGGTGTCTGTTTGCAGCAAAGTTGAGGGCAACAGTACAGAGAAAGCAGCGCCAGATGTGGCTGTCAGGATGAGTGATTCCAGGCTTTTCCTCACCTGAGATCTGATCAGAAGGCTAGCACAGCTAGCAGCCCCGCACACATCATAAAGAAATAATTTGACCTAAAGCTGCTAAAAATATTGTTTCTCTGTTGGCAGGCCTAAGAGCACATGTACACATAAATTAATGTCCAGGTGTTTATGTGTCAGTTCGGTCCCTGGGGAAACTTACTGGTGATCCTTCTTAACCAGCGGCAGACAAACTCATAGCGATAAAAAGGTATAAAAATGAAATATCAAACTGCAATGCTGAAAGGGGGGGGGGGCTGGCCGTTAAATATATGATTTATCTTCTAATTTCAAACAAATACATGGATATAAAACCTGAGCTCATCATAGTACATGGAGCTGAAATGACTAGTTGATTGATCTACATATATAACACTTTTTAAAAATCATATCCTCAGGATGCAACTTCTCCAATAGCAGAATTTGCTGTTTCTCCCTGTCATAATATATTTGTAAATTAAATATCTTTGGGTTGGGCATTTGAAGATGTCACTTATGGCTATCCCTATTATTCAGATGGGCAGTTAAATACTTTAGCTAAGCTACAGCTAGACAAGAGTTTTTTCTTATTCAGGGTAAACAGGACAAACAATAGTCAAATTCCCTGGGAACGGTCTATCCTTTTAAGGATAGTTAATCCTCAGTCAGCGAGTTTCTGTTTCGGTTGCACACACCGAAAACAGCTTTTAGCCCGAGGAGTGAGTATAGTATTACTGGCCAACGTAGCCAAGCTCTCACTTATAGCCTGGAAAGAGAGGGTCATCATATGTTTTCTTCCAAAGAGAAAGGGATGCTGGGTAAATTCACCCTCCTGCTGTTAGGAAATCTGCAGATCACTAAGGCCAAACATGAAAGTGCTCCTATGCAGACACTCGCGAGGCCCTGAAGCTACAAATCTGTAATCTCAGTCAGATGAAAGTAATGACATTTCCAAGACACCGTGAATCTGTGTGTATGCACATGCACACAAACCGTTTGTGTGTGTGTGTGTGTGTGTGTCTGTGTGTGTGTGAGCTGTTACTTTCAGGTCTGTAAATGAAGAAAAATGATATGTAGCAAGATTTAATGAAATATTGGGGCAAATAGTGAAATATAGAGTGAAATAGCAGCACTTATTTTTATTGGAAAATAACTCTCCCAAATGGGAACAATATAAATGATCTACTGTTTTGAAAACACAGTCATAGACGATCAATCAAGCCTACATTGAATTGCATTCACTTCTGTTAAAACTATCAAGACAATAAGATATGGAGATCATCCCAATGACATTGATTCATTTCTCTAAGTCAACATCATTATTCACTCGCTGATTTTTTTGTAAGAAAGATGTGTCTTGTGTTGTAATATTTTTTTAATTCAAGTCTCAATTCAATTCATTAAACAATGAAAGCATGTTTAAGAGGTCAGACTGTACTCACTACAAACTTCTCTTTTATCTTGCAAACAGTCCAGTTGGAAACAAGCAGAACAAACCCAGAAAACAGTGTGAGCAGGCATGTGTGTGTATGTGCCTGTGTTGGCGTGCCTTTGTGTGTTTGTGTGTAGCGGAAAGAGTGGGGTCTGGATATTGTCAAGCTGTCTATCTGATAGAAAAGCCAGTTCTGTGAAGCAGGGCAGCCGGCAGAATCAGTCAGCGCTATGCCTCATTTCTGCAGCTCTGCATATTCCCTCAAACACTGAGGTACACATAGCTCTATGTACGATTGGCCTGTATGCACTCAACACAAACAGTGTCGGCTGCTTTATACAGTATACCACCCACATGAACAAGACACCCAGTTTGCAATGAAATAACACTTTTCTCTGCTCTGCACCTTTATCGAGTTACTGTCCGCAGACAAGACAGGTGTATTTTTATATGACTCTCTTTCCTGATGCAGTCTTTCAAATGTGATCAGCTCCTGGGTCATAAGGAAAGTCTTCAGATAAAAAGAAAACAGCTTTTCAAACTGAAAGTCATCGAAATCTCATAAAGAAATGTTAATATATTACACATCAATTTGGCCTTGGAAATGAAATAGGGAGCAAAAAACTGATTTCTGTGTCTGGTTTCATTAAATATATAATATAATGACGTGCTGCCGGACACAGCTTACTGTACTTCCATAGCAAATGACCATTTGAATGTTTAGTCCCATCAAAGTCTGACTAGAAAAAATGAAGTACAGACGCACACACTCATACACACAAACACACACACATGCAAGTTTGAGACTTGAGCTGAGTTCTGGCTCGCTTTAAAAGCCAAATCAAATCCGAATCCTCAAGAGACATGTGCAGACAGGGCAGAAGACTGTTTAGAGAAATTAATTCTGAGCCTTTTTTCCTGTTTATGGATACAATGTGTTTTTCCATATCTGAAGATGCACATGTTGCGCTCAAGCTTCCAGAGGTCTTAAAATGCATTGTTAGGGTTTACATTCTTATGAACATGTTCAAAGAAAAAAAATACCTCAACATTCATAATATCAGAGAAAATGTGTTTGGATTAAAAAAAACATTTTTTTCATTTTTTGTGGATAATAAGCATCGAAAGTGAGGCAAAAACGCTGTTCCCATATGTGAGAGCATAGAGGCCTGTCATTTTTTATGTCTGCTGTAACAACTCACATTACGTCAGACTAAGATGGGAAATAACACTCACACACACACACACACACACACACACACACACACACACACACACACACACACACACACACACACACACACACACACACACACACACACACACACACAAACACACACACACAAGAGCATGGTGGAGACGGCTACTCTTAGACTGTCCATCTATCAGATGGTTTTCCACGTGCTGTGAACAATTGCTGATGACAGTATTAAAGGTCTTTACCAGATGGTTTGAAGAGTATTTTCACATTTACTTAACACACGCCATGTGCAAACATGCAATTGCAGACAATATGCATCAGCAGTCATGAAAAATGTAGAAGTAAACTGCTAAAATGCTCGAGAAAACCAAAGTGTGGCACGCTCATCATCAGCTCCTTCATCATGGCTACAATCTCTCAAGCTCCACGGAGTCTTCTATAGCAACTCTCTCCCTTCTGTTTCTCATTGGCAGAGGTCCTCCACTAACCAGATCCTCTGTGGCTGCAGAAAACACACTGTGACTGAAGCAAGGTCATATCAAGTCTGACATTTCAACTTTTTATAAGATTGTCAAAAGTTTAAGAACTGCTTTCAATGCAGTGTGTTATAAATCCAGACCAGTATACTGTTACGGTCGCTGTATCGAAAGCTATTAAATGCGGTGGTGTGCTATGTTAGCATGGTGTATCTGCGAGTTATCCTGACGCTAACTTGACACTGCATTTTAGGGTTGCGCAGAGGGAGAAATGTGGTTCCAATACTTTGTGTCTCTCCGCTACTCGACCAGCATGTTGCACAGAACCCAAAGCATCCATGTTTACCCACACACACACACACACACACACACACACACACACGTCCACATAGACTCTTCTTACATACAGTATGGCTACACTCCAGCGCAACCATTCAGGTCAAACCACTTTTGAGTTTTTTGGAAGAATGCAAGATATGTGGCGGGCACCTGCTTTCAATTCGGTTAGGAGAGGGGGACCGATATGTGTGTGTGCGCACATGCGTGTGTGGAAACAAGAGTGTGAGAGAGAGATTATCTCAATCTGTGAATTTGCTGTGACTAGACTTGTGTGTGGCCCTCCTCTGTGCACCAGTGTAAGGAGATGCAGAGCGAGCTGGTGAGTAAGATGAGAGGTATGTTAACATACACTGTTCTCTATGTAAAGTACATCCACTCTATTCTGCTGTGTGTGTGTGTGTGTGGTTGAGAGAGAGAGAGAGAGACAGAGATAAAGAGAGAGATAGAGGGAGAGAGGGAGAGACAGAGAGAGAGAGAGAAAGAGAGAGAGGGAGAGAGGGAGAGACAGAGAGAGAGAGAGAGAGAGAGAGAGAGAGCGAGAGAGAGAGAGAGAGAGCCTTGCAACAAACTTCCGTAGACAACAAATCAAAGACAGAGAAGTGGACAAAATAACATCAACTGCCTTTCATTGGCTTTGGGCCATGTAACTCAAACCACTTGTTAGGGGAACAGGGTGTGAGGGAAATGTGTATGGGATGTGAGTGTCTTTCACATCTGTTTGGCAATGGATGCTGTCTATCAGTCCCTAATGAGAAAAGTACGCTTTTTAGATACTAATGATCTCACTGTGTTTGGCTTGTAAAAAAAAAAACAAGGTGTGTGGAAGTATCCCAAGGAGAGAAACATCACCATGTCCCCTGTCTTTGTTTGCATTGTGCAGCCACCTACAAACCACAACCAAACACCTCCAAAGGAGAGGGACATTTAAGGAGCAATGAGTAATGCCTAGCCACCCGCTTGTTTGTCTTGTGGAAAGTTGTTAGCGGCCGCAGCTATTCCAAAATCACAGTGCCTAAACTCCAATGCCGGGAGTCAAAGCGTGGTGGTGGAGCGCTGGATAAAACTGATAGCAAGAGAAAGTTTGCTGGCCAGATGGGTGTCAGGGCGGTACCCAAGTATAGACCCCCGGTTCTGGGTTTGCACTGGATCAATTTCAAACTGACAACCGATAGTCAGTCTCCTTGAGCTTCTAAACGCTTTCAGTTAGGCAAAATCATTTTTGTTTGCCGGGGAGTATGAGGTGATGTAGTGAGTCGTTTCAGCCTCTTAGACTTTACTTCAATACATAACTATCAAATCCCCCTATGGTGACTCACTATCGCCTTAGGAGAAACACGTGTTACTACAAGGCATAACGAGCTGGGGCTAGACAGTAAAGAGGCTTATTTCATTGTGTTGGCGATATCCCTACAAGGCGTCATACTAAAAGTTGCTGTCATGTCATTTTATTATTCAAAAGAAGACGCCCATTGAACATTCAAGCCTCTTAGTGGGCAGCCCGGTGAACATGCTTGATTGTCAGCTGTGCGAGAAGTAGTGCAGAGACAGAATCTAATCCAATTTGTGTGACTGTAGCTTTAAGACCACTACATACAGGATATATTGTTAGCAGAGGTGTTGAGAATAAGAACTACACCATTAAGCCTTAAACTTACCAATCTTAATGCTGCTTGAATCTTAATCACTATGTTATGATGATACATTGCTCTGATGTTAGAGAGCTCATTAGAAGAACCGAAAAAGTATGATCACTATCTCTCCAGTTTCCTTTCAGTCCTACAGAGTTTTGTTTCCTACCGTCCATATCTTTAGTTCTTCGGTTCACTGTCACCACAGAAAAGCCTTTACATTTTCGTTAAGTACATGTGAGTCATAAAAGTCTTGAAGTCCAGCAGATAGGATTTAAAAAATGATGTCTTTTGATCACTAAAATGCAATGAGTGGGACTTTGCTGTTTTAAAGATGTTAAAGATAGGGAAGCAAGAGCCACTCCTGACATTTTTACTACCAGAGATTACTAACACTGTCACCTCCAAAGAGGGTGGTTTGAAAGCCTCCACCCCTATCCAGTGAGCCATCTCTTCACACACCTCTCCTGATGCTGTAATTGAGCTCTTATTGCTCTGTAATTGCAGAGAAACAAGACTCCTGTGGGCAGGCAGGAGTGAAACAACAGGGAGAGTAGCCCAGGGCTTCACTGCCCCTGAACCATCAAAGAGTTTGGATTTAAAACAATGTCTGTAGTCCTTCCCACGAGACACCTGCTTAGGCTGTGTGCAGATCACTCAGTATTCATCCACAGGAAGAAAATTCAGTTGTCAAAGCTTGGGTAGGTTACATTGGAGAAGCAAACACCACTAAGTTTTTTTAAAATTATCCACTCACAATAAACCTGCAGAATGATGCACATTTTTTTATGAAAACGTGGTCACACTGATCACCCTTTTTTTCAGTCTTCCCTACCAAACTGTTCGTCCTAAATGAACATTATGATGCGAAAAAGGAACACGGCTATTATTAGGACTTATTAGTGTCCTGCGAAAGCCAACAGAGCATTTAATTCCTTGATCGAATTGATTAATTATGACCAAGGAATTAAAGAACAAAAGACAGGATAAGAATCCAAAATTATTTACCCACTCGAGCCATAACTGATGCCTTTTTTAACACCATGAAATTGATCATGTTAAGAAATCCTAAGACTGGCAAACAAAACATTTGTTTATGAGGTATTTAGGACATCTGCTACATTCCCAGCTCACAAGTGTATCTTTGATCCCAGGCCGTGTGATGGATGAGGGTTATGAAGACCAGATCCCAAGCAGGGCAGCAAAGCAAACACACGGTACCCCAGACTCCCTTTCACTGCAAGAATAATCACCATAATCACAGCAATCATCTTCCACTCCCAAACTATATCCACACACATTACTTATGCTTCATTTAACTGCAGGTTCTGTCCTCAGCTTAAAAGAGCACAGCCAGATTAAACAGTTACAGAATTACAATCAGTTATTTGAAAGTAATTACATTTATAATATCAGATGCTGGGAAAAGTAAAATAATGTTCAAAAAATGCTACTATGTATTGACCACACCGATTAAACAAGGTATTTTGTAGTTTAAATTTAATTATTGATAATAAACCTTATTAAATACAATTGAGTGCATAATAAAGTTACATTATTTGTTTAATAATTTCATATTTAATCTGTAAAAAGACATGTACAAATGTTATCACAAATCTGCCAATAATTTAAGCAAAGGATTTTTTTATACGCGGCCCATAAACATGTAAAATAGCCCGACTTTCATATTTTACTTTCTCAATGTATAACTAATTTGTAACCTAAGTGTTGTATAAAAGCTTAAACTTACAATGCAAAGCCACTCATTGAGCAAAGTTTCAGGGTGATCAAACACATTTTTCAAGGCTTAAATAAAGTGAACCTTTATTTTAAGTGATGCTAATACTTTATGACTGTGGAATATAATGATTTTGTGCTATAGAACTGCAAATAATTCAAAAAACAGAAGCATATCATCGGATCAACCCTTTCCAGATTGACCAGTAGGACGAACACTACAGGGGGCACCTGTCTCAGTTAGCCTCTTCCCATAACTCATGACTTTTTTAAAAATGCCATTTCAGTTTCAGCGGCAGGTCGTTAGGACATTACTGGGATTCATCCCAGCACTGTGATGGATATCCCTGCCAGATGTTTATGCAGAATGAAAATGGGACTATTTTCAATCATTCACATGAACTAATATCTCCCAAAGTCTCAATGCTGTCTCCTGATCAGTCTGCAGAGTTTCCCTGATCCTGTTTGTGGAGCCCTTAAAGCTGCAATATGAGAATCTGAGCTGATTTCCATATTTTAAAAAAGAAGGTCCCACCATTTGTGATTTCCATTACACTAAGACACGTTAGCAGACATTTCCAAGCAGTTGAGATCTTGCGATCCCATCTATTGTGTTTTGGTCAGTTAGTCTGTTAGATTTTGCAAAATGTTCTGCTTTAACACTTGTGGGGGTTCTTAAAATAAAAATAAAAACAAGTACAGGAAATGCTACTAGCTTTGAAAGCAATACCAAAGAGTATTGTTTTGAGTTTTACAAAAAAATAATTTACACCCTCTGTAGGGAACATAAAAAATCACTTGTCTGTCAAATTGTTGTTGAAAGATCAAACATCCAAATAAACATTTTAAGTAGTTTTTGTTTCATTATTTTAATTTGCAAACTGTAGATGATTTTGTATATTACATTATAAAAAAAACATTTACAAGTAAAGAACATTGTAGTTCTTTAAATATCTGACCAACAACATATATAGTGCTTTTATGCTAAACTACACCAATGTGATCATAGTCTCTGCCATAGATTAGTTTAAAGAATACAAATGACAAAAACTAAATCCATGATTAATGTTATGATTATGGTCTATCTGCATTCAGGGAGGTTAGATACTCTATACCTTTATATATTTCAAACCTGTTCTGAGGGCGATATGATACCAAAATATAACTTAACTTTGCTGAAAATGCAGCACAACAATTAGCTATCTGAACAATCCTCACACTAGAAGCAACATTCAACACCTTTAAAAAAGGCAGGTAGGTTTGTAAAGGAGAACAAACAAATGCTGCTACAAGGAAAATGTATGAAGGAGCCAGTTTAAATAATAAGATACCTTTTAAAGGCTACTAAATCAGTACAGAGAAACTGGTACACATCTGGTAAGAGTAAGATGTTATGTTACATCTGGAGGATTTAAAAAATGTTTCATGTTGGGAGGATAAGAACCTCAGCTGAGGTCTATGAAGATGAAAAGGCAGAACGTCCTGTAATATCTTGACTACCGGTACTCTTGAACGCTGTTAAACACAGGAGACAGCTTTTATCTGTTAGTGCACAACATAAACAAAAAATATGAATTATTCAGAGGATAATTCAGCATTTTTATGTAAAAAATGCTTTCTGTCAGTCTATATACTTTTAATTAATGTGTAGGGATATCATTGAGGAGACGGCACTTATCTCATTCTTGGCATAACAAAATGGTATTACTTTCTTGATTCACTCTTACTCTCCTATGATAACTTACACAATACAAAATAATATCTGTATTTTCTAATGGAGAAGAATGGCAATTCAACGTTTCTGCCAGTGTGGGCTGCTGCAAAACATCTCTTAGTTTAGACTCGGGTTTACAATGGTAGCAGTGGGAAGACAGTTCTGATGAATCTATTAAATGTCCAGCATAACAACTGAATCACCTGCAGCATCACTTTAGTGTTGAGAGGTTTGTGTTGGTGTGAATCTAGAGATCTGCTACGCTTGGCTCAGTCCACGTGTCTGTTCTGGACCTACAGTGAAGGATTTAGAGGCAGTGGAGTTCACCAAGGAGAGAACAAGTGATGTAGAGCCAGGCTATTAGCGTAGCGAGTGGGGCATGCTGGCTGCACCCAACCAAGGGCTAACTACTCTGCCAGGGAAAAGGACCAGTCCAGGCCAAACATCTGCTCCTGCTTAGAGGTGTCGGCTGCTGCCATTCAAAGCAATGGTTCAAAACCTCAGGGAAAGGTTTCACTTGGCCTCCTCTTGCCTGGGGCATCGAGAGCAGTCCTGTACGCTCCCTAAGGGAATGCAGGTCTAAGGAAAATACCACAGAAAATTCAATTCCACTTTCCCTTTCCGTGCTTCAATCTTCTGACCGAGGCAAATTTCATTACACACTTATGGACTCATAAAATACCTTCAATAACATGCCGCTGCGTCCCGCACATCAGAGCTTCAGAGTCAAGGGGCTTGGAGGGCAACCAGCTATAATGGGTAAAGTGCCTCAGTGCATGAGACCCAGCCGTGATTCTAGTCCAGTTATATATATATTTCTTCCATCCTTTTTCCCCTTTATGACATGTAAACAGCTACCATGAAGAGTTAAATTAATATGTGGTATAAGGGTTGCACTGTCTGAGTGACGAAAGTCCATAAAATAGTTAACATATTTTCCCTGTCATCTTGCAACCATACATCAACCGACATCTAATAAAACCTCCAAATAAAAACCCAAGGCACCAATTACTGGATACTTAAGCCAATTAACAAAACTGAAACAAAGAGAAACTTTGGCAAATGAGAACGAAAACAATTTGATCACACATCTAACATTAGGCCTCCATTACCCCTCTAATGAGCCAATAAACTTCTCGGAGGTGACTGATCTTCAGATGTAGCCAAACCGCTATCTGTTGTTGGTCTCCGTAAAAGTAGGTTACCTTCCCAACACCAAGCCCAAACTGGCTTCAAGATGTGGACAAGTTTCTCGCGTACTTTGATGGATTTACAGACAAACAAAGCCCATCATGCTTCTCTCACTTGAGTTTACAACATGTTTTCATCTGACTCAAACAAGTGTAAAATAAAAAAAGCCGCACTATAATCCATTACAACATAAAGCTGTTCAGTAATCACTATCTTTCATAACAAACAGAAAAGCAAAACATTTCAAGGAGACCTTTCTGCCATGAGGTCAGTTCCCTTTTAAGACTTTACATTTCAGCTGTTTCCTGGAACTCTGGATTATGTTGTTTGGATACCAGGGTTGTTTGTTATTTGGCTGTTTGCTTGACAGAGTCTGCACTGAATCATTGTTTTGGAAGGTGGCTGGGCACCTGTAGGGTTGAAGTTTCCAAAAGGAAACAGGATATCTGGGTTTTTATGCAGATGCTTAAGGGGTTTGATGTTGTGGGTGAGAAAGACAATGAACTGAACACCTTTTAATAAACCCCAAAGGTAATAAGAGTCCCCTGTTCAATATGTGAGACACTTCTGCAGCTTTTCTCACCAGTAAGCTATGTGCTGCCCCTGTAGTTGTGCATGATGTTGCATAAGCATGTTGCAAGACAGGAATCTGAGAAAACAAATGTGACAATTTGTTCAATTTGCAATCTGCCAAATGGTAATTTTGCAAGACTGAATAATGCATATTGATCAGGAGTTATTTGATGAAGCAACACATCATTATGAGCAGCAGCATTCAGTAAATGTAGAACTTCTGTGCGACCCTGCTTCTGGCACATACTTGAAAACCTCTGAATAGATTTATTTAAAAAGAGTCTCGGTCAAAGGGTTCAAGACATCTTGAGAAAATGTTGTTGCTCTTCATTTGAGCTTAAATGCAACTTTGCTGAAGAAGACACAAGGTACCATGGCACCATTAAGACCATTTTTGTTTAACAACATTATTTTCCACCTTCAGTTTGGGAGAGTTTTCAGAGCCCTATAGACACCACACACCGAATAATAAGGAAGTAGCTTCTTCACAAATCCCTCTAAGGCACATACATGTTCTCGTTTCATGTCAGGGTCAGAGGTCATTCACAGCCAGGAGCCTTGCCTCTGGAGCAGGTAGAGCTTTAGTCTGTTTCGCAAGCCCCTCAAGGACGGACATGTTGTCTGAATTACCATGTTTTTTTCTTTGTTAATATAGAGAATGTTAAAGTCGTCTAAAAAGGTTTCTTTAAAGAAAACCAAATGTAAGATTTGATATCAATTCAATGAGAATATGTTCATCATCTATAAATATAAATACACCAATCACATTGAAACTAGAGTCTGTCACGTATAGAAATAGGAAATAAATATGAAACATGCACTTTTCTGTTTTCCATCTGTTAATGTCAGAGGTAACCCGAATTTGATGCAAATTTTAAAACGGCTTGTGAAAAGAATTTGGAAACACCCTTTTTATTAAAGATGTTTTCTTAAGCGAGCTCTGAAGATATTATTTGTGCTCCGGGGCTGTTGGGAACTCTAACAAAAGTGAAGCTACTGAACCCTGAGCACTAACAGCTCTGCTCAACCCCGAAGGATTTTTACACCACAGGTGTCGGCTGGGTTCTCGGGTCAGAACTGCCAGAGCTGGCTAAGGGGGTTAAAAGGTTGGTTCAGGGGAAGAAAAAAAAATGTGTTGGCTTCATTTCAGGAAAAAATATTTGATTCTTCTTTTATTTAGTTCTTTCTTTGCTCTATTCACACCCTCATATTTTCCCATCTGTTGCTGTTATTTAATTTCTCACTCCTTCCACCCCCTCCCTCTTTCCTAATCTAACTTTGTTCCCTCTCACTCTTGTTTTCACATTTTGAGGGCTGAGAGCCACACTGTGAATCCCGAGCTCAGCGGGACACCATGGAGTGATAGATGGCCCCTGACAAGGTCCAACACAATCCAACAAGCCATATGCTCCAAGTAAAAAAAAAAAAGGGAAAGGAATTAAAGAGGATTCACAAGTGGCCAGAAAAGAAACACGCCAAACTCTTATGCAAGCACCATTTTCTAGAGTTTACAGTAATATATGGGGGGGTTTCAGAGTGAGATGAATGACTCGAGTGCTAAAGACTGGCTGGCATTTCCTCTGTTAAGTAGGCAAACTCACAAATTCAGGCAAATGATATAAAGGAGAAGAAAGAAACAATCTATTTGATTAAAACCTAATTACTCAAACTATCGAAGAAAGCTTAGCAAAGCGTCAATGCTGGAAACAAACTAGGAACAAATGATGGTGAAGAAAGAGGAAGTATACAAAGCATACATCTTAAAAATGTTAAGCATGAAAGCTGTTTAAGATAATTTCGACACGCTTTAGAAACGCAGAGAATGAATCTGTGTACTACTTTCATGTAATGTTTAAGAGATGACATTACTAGGAAAGCATAGGAGAGACAATACCCCTCAGTGAAGTGTCTTCAGGCAAAAAAAACCAACGTTTTATGACAATGACTGCAATATCAAATAATTGTATTATTCTATTCATGCTAAAAGGCTAACTGAACTCCTCTGATCCTTACTGATGATGACCGATCAGCTCAGTACTACATTGTATTCTCTCACTTACAAGGAAAAGGAGACTATTTCCGTGAACACACAAACACACTCCAGCAAGCCGAAATGCTGCAAACATTTGTGTGACGCTAATGAGTGTGTTAAATTCCAGCGTAAGTAGTTGAAAGAAGAAACATTAGCGTAACATTCTTAAACACCAGGTCAAATCACCTCCCTAAACAGTGGTTACAGCTTCTTAGCCCCTTACAAGCCCCTACTTCCAGTGCAAACTTTACACACAATGGATACATATGAACAGCCACATACACACATGCACACACACACAAAGGGCGATCTCATAAATAACGGATGACAGCCTGAGAGTCAAATTAAGGAAATAAAATGTGTCTCGCTGGTAATGAAGGAGGCATGTTTCCCCTCAGGATAACAACTTCATCTGGACCCATACAGCGCTCACTCACACACATACACACACACACACTCACACACCGTATGTACCCACAAACATATGCGCACATACACACACTAAAGAGGTACCAGCATTCCTGCTACAGGTCCATCCCATCGGTACGAACTGGCAGAGCAGTCAAGAGCACCGTGCCATGATTTGAAATTTGACACAAAACGTATGTTTTCTAGAGTTCTGAGGAAAAATGTGGAGGTTGGATGTCATGCCAAACAATCATAGGAGAGGAAGGACTGCTTTCAAACATTTCCCATGCATCAGGCTATTAAAATGACATTCATTTGCAGGTTGCTGGCACTTGTCTCGCGCATATTGCAAACACATGGAATTACATGTTATGTCCATCCATGATTTAAACACTCTAGGTTTTCTTTTCGATCGAGGAAAAACAGACACTTCTGGATCTGCGCAGGCCATATGGAAAGAGTGAAGAGAAGAAAAAAAAGCAGGCAATATCACCATCAAAAGTTTGTCACGCTGAGGTTACATCAGAGCTGACAATTCTAAACTGACAGGTAAGCCCCAAAATGTTATAAATAACCAAACACACAGGACATAAGGTCATGTAATGTGACATGTATTCACATTCTGAGAGAGCTGCTCATCATACTTGTACCACCACATCTGTGTTGTACAAAGACTATATGTGTGAAACTGTTTAATCCTGGATCCAAATATTTTCGCTCAGTACTTGAACATCAGTAATTTCATCATACAATTTTTAAAAAGATGATTATTATTAAAGATGCATTTTACTGCAGTTCAGTCGAAGAGTTACAATTTTCACACAATAAATTGATATAGTTCAATTTTGCGTTTGCTTTGTTCAGTAGCTGCCAGGTTTGGCTCTTACTGCCAGACTGAGGCAGCCATTGCCTTTGGTGTTCCTCCAACACATGCCAAGATTTCAATTTGCTGTGCCTGGTTCATGCCAGCGGGACGTTTGGCTATTTCCACATGCTCCTTGGTCTGGTTTTAATACACCATCATCGGTGTGTTGGCATCATTTAATTTACAGTAAGGCTGCACATAATTTGCTATGAAATACTAAAGCCAAGGCTGAGCAGAGTTCAAAGCCAATTTGCAGTGGGAAGCCCAGCTCATTTAAAGGTCATTTAAAATACAGCATGGTATTTTAATGGATTCTTTTTAAGCTTGTCTTAGTTTTAAAGTTATGTTTGCTTTAATGCCATGTGCATCGACATCTCTGCTCATGTCCAAAGACCGTTAGGACATCATTCACCACATTTACTCCTATTACAAATATCTTTTGAAAGTAATAATGAGTATAAAGATGAAGGTAATAGCGTTGACATTTTTTTATAAAACAAGAAAAATCGACATGACTTTTAGATCTCAAGCTTATAAACACATTGACTAAGTCCGCAGAAAATTGTTCAGTTAATTTTCATTCATAAAGCAAAGATAAATCGACATTAAACTTAAAAAACTTAGCAATATAGGGTAATTATCCCTTCTTAAATCAGAAAGATAACGACAGGAAAATCTCTGTTGAGTAACACATATTTTGGAACCAGTTTGAGATCACTTTATCAGTGTAAACATTGGTGTATTGCTTACAGCTTATTTATGCGTCTCGTCTCCCCTCGGTTGTTGGAAGCAGAGCTCAGCAAGTTTCCAGGTCCTTTGCATAAAACAATAGAGTAAAGCAAACAGTCGGGCAGATCGTAATGAGTAAAAACATACACACAGCCCCTAATGTTTTTTTGTATTACCACTTTACTTTCCAAGATCCGCCATAACTGCTCATATCCAATAATATCATTACGGATATCAACAAATCAAAGCAGATTATATTCATTATCCCGCTATGAAGGCAAATAGCTGCACTGCGGTGTTACAGTGTGAAACTTGGCAGGAGAAACTCCTTCTCTGCATTCAGCATCGAGATGGAGAGGGAACGGGTAATGGAGAAGCTGAAGCCAAAAACTGAATCCATCACAATTCACGCGTTGTGTGTGAAAGACCGTGCATATTTACTGAGGGAATTCCACACAAAGGAGATAAGGCAGATGTTGGGGAAATAGTTTCTACTTTATCCTAAAAAAAAAGGACAACAAATTAAAGAAAGAGTGGATGAAATGCTGGCAGGAGTTGTATGGCAGAACTAATAGGAAGGATTGAGCATGTTTCCTATTGTTGCAGTGAAATATGTCTTGATTTTTAATTGAGTTAAAACAGAAAGTTATAACTAGAGGCTCTGACTACAGACAGCTGTGCCAGTTTGTTTTGAGGAAAACATGTTCAAGCCGTTCACAGATGTTGAGTAAAATCCCCTTCCTTAGCTTGCTCCTAATGTTCGTCTTGCCAGATTCTTAACCTTCTGCCGTTCTCTATGTGCTGTTTAGTCACTCATAATAGTTTTTGTCAGGGACATGCAGTCCTCTCCATTATTGTATTACAGAACAGAGTTTTGCTCATTGAAATTCTGATGTCATAACTGAGCCAAAGCCATTTTAAAATATTCAAATGTGTGCCCCTAAGGAACATCAGTATTACATCACACAGACATACTGCAGTTTTCATAGCGTAGCATGGTTCATCCTTCACAGCAGCTCTCTAGGATTCTCTAAACTACACACAGTATGAATGTAAAACATCACTGCATTCATTTTCAAACTTAGCATCATTAGCCAATTAGGATCATTGAAAAGCTAAGATATGCACAAACTCAACTTTTGTCTTGTGGCGAGTTGATGTGTAAGAGGATTTGGAAAAAGCCTACGTTCAGTAACAATGTCCACCGGAAAGAAGACATAATAATCTTGCTTTCTACTACATCTGTACATATCAAAAAGGTATGGTTAGGTAAGGGGAAATAGTTGACATGGCAAGGTCTAGCTAACCAAAACAGTGCGTTTGAGACAAATTGTGTTCACACTTCAGTCTACTGCATGAAGGTCAATCCCCCACTCATTCTGATCTGAGATTCGTCCAACACCTCATATCAAAGCCAGAGCACGCATCCTGGAGGTCAGCACATTTGGAGTTAAAGTTCGATTTCGATAAAAGTTGGCCACAAAACCCAGTAGAAAATCAGGACAGTGAGAACCATTCTGCACTCTGGCTTGTGCAGCTGCTCAGGAGCGTGTAGCCACTACCGCAGTTGAATATAATGGCTTCGCTCTGTTGCACTTGCATGTTTGTTGTGAAAGCAGGGTTATATTAGTATTGCTTCACACTTTTCTATTTTGTCATTCTTTTCCATGGATCCCTGAGGCTCCCTGGCTGTGACTGCTACCTCTCTCTGTCAGTTCAAAGAGAGCCGGGCGCAGGTATTAGTGTCTCATGGACTCTCAGCAATCTTTACCTAAACCAAACAACTGATTAGAAACTGTAAACATGTGTGCCACTTGACACCACACACGGTGAGATCAGACTAAGGAAGAGAGGAAGAGGGAGAGTGATGTCAGGCTGAATGCCATCTGCCTGGTCATGCAGCCAACTATGGCCCATCTAACATTAAAATAATGTTCATTAACTAGAAATGGGGATATAATTAAGAGTATGACATCTTGCATCATGTGGTGTGGAGTCAAACTCCACCTGCTGCCCCCCTTTGCTAAGTTGTGCCTACAATCCAGGATAGGCATTTCTTTCTAAAGGGGGTGTCCTACTTAACATTTACATCCCCTCCAGATGGCCTCTCCCCGATCACCCTCTGTCCCCTTGTTGTCCAGTAGCTACCTGTGTCCAAAAACTTAAAATAACCGATACAACAGCAATAACTGTTCCAAGATTCAATCTCCATTCAAAATCGTATCTACAGCATTGAAGCTAGAGGACAGTTATCACTTTTAAACATGTTCTTGCACATTGGAGGGTCACAGGTTCTAATTCATAGCCACACAGAGTGCAGAGTGCAGACTGGTAGCTGAACAGGCACCAGTTGGCCACCTTGGCACTGATGAGGTGCACCTGAGAAAGCACCGGACCCCCAAAAATGCTCGCAGGAACTGTATAGTAGCTGCTCACTGATACTAACACTTAATGTGTGCGGTGGGCATGTTGCACAATAAATGCTGATTTACATTTTTTTAAATTTACATTTTGAATCATAATATCATTTTTTGCTTCTTTGTGAGGTTGCTTGTACACCGAAAAAACTGAAACCTTGACTTTATTTAAATGTTTTATGTCGACACATTTAACATAACATTATTAGGTTAGTTGAAAGCAATAATATTACATTTAAATAACAAATATTAGGTTCAACTCAATATTATTGCTTTCAAGTAACCTAATACTGTTAAGTGAAATCTGTTGACATAATACAGTTAAATAAAGTCAACATTTCAGTTTTTTCAGTGTCCTAATACAGACATTGGAACTTTTTACTATTCTTTCCTCTCTTAACTTTAAATATGTAAGTATCTAATAAGAGTTATGTGATGTATAGACATTGTGGCTTTTATCTGCCATATAATATCCTGTAGGCATGGTGACAGCTTTTTCTGTAAACGTGCAAAAAAGTATATCTACATGTATAAATGAATACATTTTGAGTATTTGCTCCAATTGATTAAATATGTATACTTGTTGTATTGTGCAGATACGGTATTACCTTTATTATTGGAATAAAAAACAATATTTAAAGAGAAATTGTTAATAACAGAAGAGAAAATATACGTTTCCATTCACTGAGGAGCAGCTGCAGACCTTATAACTAAAAATATCCTCTGTTTGACTCTTGCTTCTCCAGTTTCTCTGTTTTGGGAAGATTTTCTGCTAGTCCATGTTCTCAAATATTGATCGGCCGGCCTTGGACTACAAGAATAACACAGTATAGGAATTCCTAAATTGAGTTGTGTTTATCCTTTGAGCCTTAAACACACGGATGAGGCCTTTGAGGTCACAAGTTGAACGGAGTGACTGCCTCATTCTCTGAAGTGTCAAATAAACAAAGGACTTTCACACGGAGACACAATATACACAGCTAAACCAACAGTAAACATAAGAGAGAAAATGAGCGAAAGAGGCATTAAGGTGGGGAGAAGAGGGAAGAGGAGGAAGAGAAGAGAAAAAGTGATGTCTGATGGAGGGATAAACTCCTGCAGGGAGACATGAGATCACCCCGACCATGAACTTGTCTGAGCGTTGGGTATTTTACTAGACTTGGATCCCAGCTGAATGTGTGTGTGCGTGCATGTGTGTGCTGGCTCGGAGCGGCTCCATTATTGATAGCTCTAACAAGCATAGGTCAAAGGTCAGACAGTGGTGAGTGGAAAAGGATGGAGCGAGACTGTTTTAATGTCCTTTAAACACCTACTACCCTTCCCTCTCTCTCTTTCTCTCACACACACACACACTCACACACACACACACACACACACACACACACACACACCCACACACACACACTGACTGATTGTTACCAGACCGTATTTAAACACATCTCTGGTGCCTCTGTACCCCTGTTACCCTCCACCACTGAGATGTGAGTGCACAGTTTGTAGTTTACACAACAGGCTTGGAGTTCAAATGAGTGTACTAATGAGACCCGAGCACAAACATGTTCACACTCTCATGGCTTGATCTGCATTTCCAGGGCCTTTTCTTAAACAGTCAATGTATTTTGGATTCCATCAGAGGCCTCTTCCTGTACTATAAGAAGAAAACAGCTGCTCCACCTTCACAAACAATCTATATCCTTCAGACTTAAACATTTCCCAGGGGAGAAACCTGCAGCTAGTGTCTGCTTGAAAGAATATGCGCTTCTGTGGGAAAACTCCGCAGTAAATCAGCTTTATGTAAATAAAGTCCTTCTGCTTGGCTTCGCCCCCCCTCCTCTCCCAGCCAACCAGTCTGTAACAACTATGGCACCTGCTCAAAAACAGCAAAACACCGCTCTCTGTCTCTTAATCCACCCCTACACTTTCGCTCTACACACCCATGTTACATTTCAAAAGACAAAATCCTCCATAGGGCCATAATCAATCTGTGAAGTAGTTCAAATAATAAGTGGGAAAATAAGATGCAGTGGTGATTTATAATCACCGTTAGTTTTATTGTATCAATATTTCTCACTAATATTTAATCATATATTTCCACCTGTGAAATCATTTAGCCGTTTTGGAATGCTATCTTAGCTTCAGTAGATCCTTTCCACGTTTGTTTTTACTTCACTATCACTGGGAAGACTCTGTGGGACTTCACGCTGCAGCAGAGGAAAGTAAGCAACGGTAACATCCTCCTTGGGACAGGAAGCAGTAGGGTTTATGGGAAATGTGGTTTTCATTTTGAGAAACATTAGCGCTACACCACATGTAGACAGGGGTTATTTGTCTCGGCCATGGTTTTATTAGTTTTTAGCTATTTGACACCAAAATACACCAAATTAGATAATATTGGTCGTTATTATGATACTAAATATGTTGTCTGTGACTTTGGATCTATGGTTTTGTACAGTTGTTTACATGTATTAAAAGCGGTGCGATGGTTTTGTGACATTCAAGAGGCAATATTTTGAAAATGCAAGGCCCAAAGAACATCCTTAAGTGTTAAAGTGACTTTTAGTGCACTACAGATGAAATAATAGGGTGCTATACAAGTCTCCTGATATGAACTTGTGAACTCTCACATGAGCAGGTCCAAATAGTTCTTACATGAATACGTCTCGTATGATAAATGCAACAAGGCCATGTTTTCACTGTTGCACTTGAGAGTATCTGCAAAATGAAGATGATGTACAAAGACATGTTGTTCCACATCTATCACTTATATTGGAAACTCACAGCGCGGCCACTTCAGGGAAGCGAGACCTTCTGAAAACATGGGGAAGCCATTCATGCGAGACCTTCAGTTCTGTGTGCATTATGACCCAATGAATTAGTGACACATCCAACTGGGTTCACTTGAGGTAGATTTGGATTCTTTGTTGTATGTCATTTATCATTGTCTTTTCAAAACACATGGCCAAGTATTTATCTGGATCTACAGTGAACATGGGGTTGTGGTCATTACCTTAACTACACTTTTGGGTATTTTTTTGGTTTGAATAAAAACCCAGCCCACCCAATTAAAACAACTTTTGACCCACTATCATTTGAAGATGCCAAAAGAGTTTAATTGTCAGCATTTTTGTATGAAGATGCAAAAGAGCAGTTAACACTCGGATATGTGCTGTATTTTTGTTCTATAATGCCGCTCAGTTTTGTATTCTTCAGGGGTTCACTTTTTTTTTTTTACATTTTACAATTTTAGGTTAATCTTTAAATTATTTTCTCTATATACTTAACAAGCCACTTTAGTTACTCACTGTGTGTTTCCAGCTCTTTAAAACCATACAAAGTTGACTGATCATTTCTGACACGGTCTCCTTTTATGCACTCACTCATACCATGAATCCAAAAACTGCACTGATTTTAACAGAAAAATCTTTCATTTACTCCCTTCTCCTGCAGTTCCTTATTTCCATCGAAGTCAATCACAGTAACAGATAAGAAATGCAGCCCACCCAAACTGCGGACTCCAGAGTTCTCTCTGCGGTCAGGTTGAGTTAACTGTAACCATTGAAAATGTCAGTGCTCTGTTTACTAGCCTCCACTGCTGCAATCCTCTATCCATCCCCACATTCCTCCTTTACAAATTACATTTGTCATTCTGAAAGCTGATGGTTTACATTGGCATGCTTTGAACCTTGAGAGAGTGCACGTGTGTGTGCAAGTATACATTTGCATGAACGTGCATGACACACAGGGTCCAGACTACGCTATGTGAACATGCAAAGCGTGTTTCTCAGGATACAAGTGTGTGCAGGAGAAGCAGTATTTTTGTGTGAGTGATCTCCTACCTGTTATTGTGATGTTGCTGTAGATGTTGGACAGTTGCTCTTTCAGCAGGACGAGCTGTGTGGTGGCGGCTTTTTCTCTCTGCAGCTCCAGCATTATGTCAGGGTGGTTGGCCAGTTTGCAGCCCTTCTGTTTGTCCAATGCGATGTCACTGCGCACTATGTCTGCAAGCCAGCGTAAAATGGAAAAATGAATGCAACATTAATATTTGTCATGACCTTAACAATATCGTACTCAACTGGCTATATTGATCAAAAAGTAGTAGTTATCACAACATTAAACCATTTTGTATATATTGTAAATAAGTGCACAAATGTATTTGCAAGTTAAACCAGGACAACTTGTTTAACCCTAAGACGTTGTGTTGTTTTAAATGTGTATTTTTTTGACAGACATTTGGATATTTGAATTTCTCATTAGACGCTTGTTAAACTGTTGTAAAAGTGCCTTTTACTCAGCCAACATTAGCTCAAATATAAGCCTCACAATAACTCCCCCTTTAGTAAGAAACTATCATTTTAAAGTAAAAATGTAAATGTTAAAACTATTTAAAAGAGGTGTTTATTCAACTTCATAGTTGACTGTGGTCATAGTTTTGCATGCTGCATTTTGAGGTGCAGTAAAGTTGAAGCCAATTGTGCGGTACTGAGAGGTTTTTCTTATTGTGCCTTTCTCATTTAAACAGGATTAATATTGGAGTATGCATAGGTCCGTGTTTAAGCCACGTGCTCCGAATTTGGGCAGCGTAATGTTTTTGAATGAAACTATTTCGAACTATTCGATTTAGTGGAAAAAGCAATATGTCTGCATTGAAATGGACTCGGTGCGTGTAACTATTCATACAGGGAGGGAAAGCAGACAGACAGACGAGGGACGTACAAAAAAGACTAAAATACACATGAAGACACGTAGAGGAAATGAAATGTCGCGTGCAATCACCGTCTTCGTAGTTCTTCAGATAGTAGTCTGGCCCCGGCCCTCTGAACTTGGCGAGGTTCTTCTGGTTGTTGAACTGCAGGAAGTCGGTCCGCTTGCCCCCGAAACGCAGAAAGGCAGGCGACAGGCCGCGCGCTAGGGTCACCAGCCGCTTGGAGCTTCGGACACAGGACAAAGAACATTTTAAAGAAATGTGACGTAGAAACAATTGTGTGTTATTTAAACGTTGTCTTTGTTTGTGATTTCAATACAGCCAAATGTAGGCGGAGCAGAAAAACCGACAAAGCGAAATTCAGCTCAATTTACTTCATTTCAGATATATTTCCATTTTGGAAATATATATAAAACATAAATATAGCCTTATACAGTCATATTCAAATTAGGGCATTTAACCTTACTGTGGCGTTTAAAAACACCATTGGCCTGTGACAAAACGCTCTGTTTTTCCCTTTCACATCAGCGGGCCATGAAACAACTTCCACACCAGCCGACACTATGAGGAAAAGCATATACAGCAGGAACAGTGTATCTAAAAAAAGGATTAAAACTACACACAAATGTAATGTTTGGAGGTTTTACTCTCCACAATAAATTTGAATTACTTTGTATTTATAAAGACCAACAGAATCATCAGTAGATGCTATACTTTTTACTCCCAGCTGAACTTCTAAAATGGTAATGTGCTTATTTTTTGCAGTTATCAATTGTTGTGCTTTTTGCATGAAACATATGATTATTTAATTACCAAGTGTCTACAATAACAATTTGTGGAGTTCATTATAACACTGAGCTTCAGTCTCTAAACACACCAAGCTGCAGAACAAGTGCAATTCAGCTGTACATGACAGTTAAAAAGTAAGTGATTGTAATGTTTAAATGTTTAAAAAACGAATAAGAGTAGATGAAGTGTCTTTACTTTGGTGTTAATCTTTGGTGTTTTTAATTACAGTCTACGTGGCAGGCGCCTCTAACTCCAGACAATAAAGTGACGGAAGATGCGTAAAGTGACGACCGAGAGTCCTAAAGGCTGCACTGCTTGTTATTTAGGTTATTCAAGTGTTTTCAATCACTAACTTCTCCATTTCTGATTAATAAACATACATTTATTACATATTTTAATAAAAGGAATCAGGAAAAAAAATAGTAACCTTGGACAAAGTTATAACCTATAGGAGGCTATGTAACAAATAATGTGTGATTTAAAATTAAAATGTACAGATTCCTTTAAAATAAAATATATATTCTACATATTATTATTTTATTAAGGTAATGACATTTGTCAGTAATAAAATGCACATAAAGCAATATCGTAAAAAATAGCCCATCTTGAGCAAATCCTATTTATTTCTCACAATAATATAATGTAGGAGCTGGAATAAACAATGTGATTAAACAACTCTTTACTTGAATCAAATCCAGCACATGATGATTCAGTACCCTTGTCATGTAAAAGTCATTTTCTAGTTAAATATTTTGCCAAGTGTTGAATTTTAAAATGTCATGATATAATCCATGGCCAAAACGTACCGTTTCATAACGTCTGTCTCTGAGTAACGCTTTAAGGTGAAAAATCACAAAATTAACAACATGAATTGCATGATAGAAATGTTGTTGTTTTAAGAGAAAATAGTACAACTTCCAAACTAATTTGAATGGCTTCTGAAATTAGAATGTTGCATGGACTAGAAGGGTTAAGGGCACACATCTGTGTCTAACGTAATCAACATATCGTTCATATAACAGCAATACAGTCGTAATCGATCATCGTTGAACCAATCGTTTACTCTCAACATTGAATTATTTATTTGTGGTATAGCTTTTGTCCTTTTCCGTCGTTGTTAATCCTTCAGTTATGTTAGACCACTAGCCTACTCTGGGGTAGTGAGAAACGTGCTGGCTCACTATATGACAATTCAGACAACGTGGCCGCCTAATGAATAAAAGAACGACCAAACATTTAATGTGGACACAGATTCAGATCGAAGCTGTTGGTAAACAGGAAAACTCTTGGTACCTTAGAAAGTCCAGCCACCCGTCCTTGATAATCGAGGGGTCCAACTGCAAAGAGAGGAAGTTGTCGTTGAGGACTCTGATCGGACTGCGAGTGTTGACATCCAGGAGAACCAGCGTCCTCTCCATGAAGCCCGGTCGTTTCCCATCGGCTGCGGATCTCTGATACGTAGAGGAGGAAGAGTAGGAGGAAGAGAGCACCGACTGCACCACCAAAGTAGCCACAGATGCCAGCCACAGGGAGGACCATGGGAATGCGCACGGTGAGGATTTGGGCATCTTCTTGATTTGGAGAGCAGAAGTATCAGTGCGCGTAATGAGACTCAAAAGGTGTGAAGACAAAACAAGGAACAAATTGTGTTGTCGCTAAGTTCGATGGTTGTTCTTTACCTCGCTCCCATCGATCTGGATGGGTCTTCCTGTCTAGTTGTCTCACCCCCTCTGCCCCCCGCCCCTCTGAGTCTTTTTGGGAGCTGCTCACCAGAGCGCACGCCCCGAGCCAGCCTTCCCGCTTGGAAGAGCCAGAGGCTGGGGGAGGAGAGGAGGCAGCACCGCCCCTCCAAGGTTCTCAGAGGTATGAGTACAAAGTTATCAAAAGTACTACTCTTAAGATGTGATGACGCACTGCAGAAACATTATTGAAAAAAGGAAAGTGTTTCCTGCTACAATGCATACATGTTGCTCTAAAATCTGCTTGAATGTGTACATTTTATAACGATCGAAATTAAGGCTTGGAAAAAAGTTGAATCAAACAGAGTGAAATATATTGTGTGCTCTGTCAACAAGTAACTACCAACATTATGTTATAGGTCATTATAATGACATATTAATGGTGCAATTACAGGCTGCGCAAAGGCCAATCCGTAAGCAGCTCAGGTAAAACTCACAAATAAACTCATATAGAACCAGTTTATATAGATTGTGTTTGTATAAATGAAAATGTACATCATATTAGGAAGTGAATAGTGACTCAAGGTTGCCGTGGCCCACTTGAAGACGACGTCACATTTTGAAATGTGCAGACACATTAGGCTACCAATGAAATGATCCAACAGAACATTTATATTGTTAGGCCCACAAGGCTTATGCCTTCTTTTGTTTCAAGAGAACAAAAGAAGGCATGCTTCGAAAAAGAGAGAAGACACAATATTCTCAAAGGATCTCTCATGTTCCTGGGTATGTATAGGTGCTTAAATTATTTTTGACAAACAACTGATTGATTGCACATGTTTAAGACCAATAACATTTGGAGATGGCAACATGAACAGATTGGACCCTCTTCAGAAACATTCAAAACTAATTTAGGATTTAAGGTTCTACACATGTAACTCACCTATAAACTCTTTTTATGACTGATCCAGATGTTTTTCCGGCAATTGCGAGCAAGAAACCCCAAAGAAAGTTAAGTCTATCGGGATTTCTCCAGGGCGGTCAGCATAGCAAGAAGTGGTCGTGTAAGGTCACTGCTGTGTACCAGATGAACAGAAAACTACATGAGAAGAAAATGTACCAAGCAAAGGGCGATTTAATCTTTCCATCCCAGCCTACAGCACCTACTCACGAACATAATAAACAGCAAAATTATCCAAGGTGTTAATGTTTCGCGTTTATGCACGACGGTTCCCATTAAAGGCTTTAAAAGAACCCAGTCGGTTTTGCTTTGTAATTACGCTTCTGCCAAACTTGTCTGTTAATACTTCAACTAAAGGCCAATATAGGGTGACTCTTGAGTGCCAGAGACACTCTATAAACATACGATGAAACCCGCACTTCTTAATCCGTCCTATTCCCAGAGATTCATTGCAGATCAGCAGAAAAAGAACAGTCTGTTGCTTCATGTTGTCATTCTATTTCAGCTATTACTCATAGTAAACATGTGGTTTCAATATAATCAGAATTTGTTGTATTATACTTTTTAATCGAAAGGTGCTTTACTTAATTGAACTAGGCTACGAGTTCCTGAATAAACTCTTCCATATTAAACGGGACACCTCTGCCGTGTCACTGATAGTTTTAGGGATGTTTTTCTAAGCCAAAGATAAAGAATATTCAGCCTGACAAAACATCAATATAATTGTGCTGACACACACACACACACACACACACACACACACACACACACACACACACACACACACACACACACACACACACACACACACACACACACACACACAATGCGAAACTTGTTCTACGTCCCTTTTATGAATTATGTTTTTTTTGGACAGTTATAAAGATAATCTCTCTCAGTGTTTCACTGTTGGACGAAAGGATGAAATAAGAGGGGTTTTTTCAAATTATTTTTTGGACAGATCTGAGGATCAGATTAAAAATAAATCAAAGCAGTACTAGAATCCTGCAAAAAAGCTTAGCTGACTAGCATATTTAAGGAATTACATGATACAACAGGAACTATTTAAGACAAGAGATAAGATCCGTCGTTCTGAACGTAGCTCAATATTTTATTGAACGAAACCATCTAATTAATATGACACATGTTCAGTTGGAAAACATAGCTAGCCCCAATGGCCTACACCAGTTACTTGAAAAGCTAAATTATAGGCGTATAGTATTAAAAGGTGGATTTGGAGTTATAATGAAGGCAAAACAAGAGTATTGGTCGATCTGAAGGGGAGCTTTTGTCCCATTTGGTTCTATTGTATATGAACTTTAAAAGCTTTTGCTCGAAAAAAACGTAATTGTTTCTTTTGATTAAATTTAGTCTTTATTCTTAAATTTGATAAGACTTTGAAATTGAGCCAAGATCACTCACGAGTATTTTTGGTCATTATATAATTGTAATAATAGCAGGGTATTGCTGTGAAATTGTGTCTCGGGACATCTTTCACAAATACTGATAAAACTGTCAGTTAGAAAAGTGTATACATTGTAATGACAGCGAATACAATCCATCCTTTAGTGCATCATGGGTTTTTTTCGTATAGGAGGGATTTAATTTGTATTGTATTTTGCCTGCGAGTTTCTGTTATTAAATTGCTCGACAATACTGTAAGTGGCATGGACAGCATTCTAAATAGCTTAAAAGGGAAAATGAACCTTTCAATTCATTTTTTAAGAATCAATTCTGCGGCCAAGTTTTTCAAATAATTTTGGTTACCAAATGATTACCTGACATAAAGGATTCTGTCCGAAAGTTACCTGAGATGTTAACATTAGAATATAGTGTTATGTAATTGTTTTGCATTTAATTGCAGGAAAGAGGGATTGTTTTGTGCTCCCTTTAAAGCCGTAATGTTTTGTTCTAGTGTGCAAAGCTTTTTTCTCCTAATGTCACGGTGGATGTGTGGCTGATGGAGAGCAGGGAGAGCGTGTAAGTGTTTAAGACTTGGCAGTGCTCTGTTCTCACCTTCAGTTTCCTAACTCGTAAATCCTGCAAGCTCTGGTCACCCAACTGTAAATGGCTTCACTGTATTAAATAGATGCTCATCATGTGTGATAACTAAATCTCCTAAATCGTTTCCACTTAATTCATTTTTATTTTCTCAATATTAACAACTCCCCTTTACGCATGGCAGTCCTATTAATATCTTTATGCATAATACATTCCTTGGGATATAAAAGTTGTATGTGATTTTAAAAAGGGAAGCTCTCTTTAAAATGTGTTGAGGGATTATTGTATTATTTTAAGGGATGCTGATTCCGAAGCCAAAACTGATATTTTATGACAATGAAATAAATCCAGGGACATTACCTCGTGTATTAACGTTAGTCTGAAAGCTTTCAGAATGGACTGCTCCGAACTAGGGGATAATACTGCCATCCAGTGGAGACACCAACACATAAAACAAATTTAAAAAGAAGAAAAAGCATTAAACACTGCGATTCCGCATGTAATCTAAAGACGGACTCTGGTGAGTCTTTACTCATTTCCTTATCATGGTTTCATTTTAGCCTCAATATTGGTAGAGCATGTGTTATATTTTTGTCTGCTACGCGGTTTCTACAACTGTGAGTCTCGTGTGCATTATATTAATTATACATGGCTGGGCATTTCCTGCTGTCTATTTTTAGAAAGTAGCAGAAAGCAAATAAGACAGTCCTACGTCACGGGTTGTCATGTATATTTAAGGACCCCGGTGCCCCCCTCCTCTCTCTCTCTCTCTCCCTATAACGTGCCCATGCTCCTCTGCATGGATATGGCCACCCAGCTGCTCTTATCCCATCCGCAGACCACGTGACCCAGTTCTCCCATGTCCTTCAGTAGTTCATTCAGCATGATGGCTGCGGATGCTGCGGATGCTCTCTGCTGCATCCTGCATCCGCGCCGGCTCTCTCTTTTCTTCCTCACCGTCACCCTCTCCTCTCTGCCGGCCCCCACAGCAGCGCTGCTCGGTGTCCGGCCGGAGGACACCCAGAGCGGAGAGCTGTCCGTCCAGGATGGGATACTGAGGGCGATCGAGGGGACACGCTTCATACTGAGGGTTTACTACTCCACATCCCCTGCTACGGAGCATCCAAACAGCCTGAACATCAGCGGCAGACCTGACGCTGCTCCTGCGGCTCCGTGGATCGCGTTTATAGAGGAAGCAGGGGAGGACAGTGGGGACACGGAGAAGCACAGGTCCACAGGGAATCCGTGCGAGGACGAGGATGCCCGGAGCTCGGATATCGAGCTGCTGGGCTCTTTCAGATCCACATCAAGTCACAACTCAGTGATGGTGGAGCTGCTCGCTAAAGACCTGCGCAGAGGCGAGCTCATCAAATACTACTCCATGTGCGCGTTTGATGGAGTGAAATGGGAACATTTCAGCACCAAAGACTTCTGGTTGGCAGTGGCGGAGAGACCTCCAGAGGCAGATGTTTGGCTCCAGGCGGGTGTTTCGGTGCTCTTGATAGGACTGTCTGCGCTCTGTAGCGGGTTGAACATCAGTATGTTGGCTCTGGACCCCGTGGAGCTGCGTGTCCTCCAGAATAGTGGCACAGAGAAGGAGCAGAAATATGCACGGAAGATAGAGTCAGTGCGTAAACATGGAAACTACATCCTTTGCACCGTTGTACTGGGAAACGTGCTTACAAATACATGCTTTGTGGTGTGGATGTGCCAGATTTTAGGATTGACAGCTCTCTCAACTGCCTCTTGCACTTTGGGAATATTCTTCTTTGGCGAGATTTTACCTCACTCCCTCGCATCAAGGCACAGTCTCGCCATCGCCTCAAAGACCCTCTGTGCGACCCGCCTGCTGATGCTGTTGTTTTTCCCCATTGCATATCCAGTCTCTAAGATCCTGGACATCATGCTGCACCAAGAGATCAGCAACTTTTACACAAGGGAGAAGTTAGTGGCCATGCTGCGCGTCACAGATCCATACCACGACTTGGTCAAAGAGGAGCTGAACATCATCCAAGGGGCCCTGGAGCTGAGGACCAAGACCGTAGAAGACGTGCTGACCCAACTCTCTGACTGCTACATGCTTTCCTCGGATGCCGTGCTGGACTTCTGCACCATGTCGGACGTGATGCAGAGTGGCTTCACCCGGATCCCGGTCTATGAGAATGAGAGGTCCAACATAGTGGACATCCTCTTTGTGAAAGACTTGGCCTTCGTGGATCCTGACGATTGCACTCCCCTAAAAACAATCACTCAGTTTTACAAGCATCCCATGCACAGCGTGTTCAATGACACCAAGCTGGATGTGATGCTTGAGGAATTTAAGAGAGGTAACTCTTTAACACTTTAAAACATTTCAGAGGTCAGGCCTCAAAAGTGTTCTGCAGGAAGGAGGTGTGTCCTTTGTTTTTACATGTCAAAAGCGTATAACTTGTGGCCAAGCAGTCAGTTATGAGTGTCTGAGGCGCCATATGTTGGTTTTGGAACAGACTCAAGGCTGTTATGCCACCTAGGAGTTAGATGTCTTTTGAAGTGAGTGTGCACTTAAAAACTATGTTTTCAGTGCAGAAGTCAATGTATACATCACTTCATTGGCTCACAGTGGGCCTGCCAGAGAATCCTTTTGATCCTCAGAGCAGTGAGAGCCATATGTGAAATCTGATACAGTGTCACACAGTGAGTTTGGGTCAGCCAGGAGTTAGAGGCTGCCAAAGACCAGAATGGGTATATCTTAAGAATTTATGTAGTGAAAGTGGTTTCCCCCATGTCAACATCACTGTGAACTTTATCTGCCCCCACCCCTATGCTTGCTTCCTTTTTATATACTATGCCATGTGTATCAGTTATCAAATATACGCTTTAATGTAAAAAAAGAATTAAGCAAAAGGGCAGGCTTCATCGAATGTCAGTAGAGGCAATGAATATCATGTCTTTCCCGCTGTGACTCACACATCTTTTGTCTGATAAGCATCTTTAGTGACAAGTTCTTTCACAGTATTGCGGTACCTCATACACATGCTGATAGCATCCGTTCACTAAGTGTGCAACCTTTCCTCATGGACCTCTTTCAGTCTCGATGATAATGTTGAATAGGATTCTGAATTGATCCCCAGCTGCAGATAGCTCAAACTGTCCCACTGACCGCGTCACAAGGTAAAATGGAAGTATATGACAGGCTACAGGGACGACTGTTATGTAAGGACTTCGCTGACATTGGCTTATGTTAGGGGGGGATTAAGATGTAAATCTGTTTCATTGACAAAGAGAGCTCAATAGATGTGGGTCGGAGCACAGAGCAGCAGTGGTCAAATCAGAAAGTGAAAGGTGACACTGTGGTGACTTTGGCAGGATCATAAATTAGATTGCCACTTACAGGCCAGGAGGTCTACAGCTTCATTTTGCTCAGGATTATGAAGGATAGCCTCAGTCTGACACAAGTGATCCATGGGCCCCCGCTGACCCTGTGTGTTGCCATATTGTGTTTTATTTATAGAGCAGGCTTCACCTTTAAAATGTTTGTGCGCTCCAAACTGTCAGCCCGCGGTGACTTTGAAGTTTCCTTCTCTCTGTGGGTTGTGGCCATCAAAACCTGCAGAGCAGCCATGAAAAATTCAGCTCCAACCTTTTCTTTGACCCCTCTTGCCTCCTTCCTACTTTGCTCTCATGGATTAAAGGCTCCTGCTGTCAGGAAGCCTGGCTGGGAGCTGTGGGGGCATCTCACTGAGAAGGGTGAGGGGATGGGGTGAGGTTCGTGTCAGAGGAAAGGATGGAAATGTCAGCAGTAATGAAAGAAATGTAAGGGAGGACTGTGAATGTGCTCTACAGTGTAAGATATTAACCTTTATATATCAATGCTTTTATGAGCAATCCAAAATCTGCTATTAATATTTAAATATACTAGGGTATTCATCTAAGGCAAAGCACATTGTTACATATAGCTATGTACATAAAGCTATGTAACAATGTTATAACTATACTACATTTTGAAAAGGTCAACTATAAGCCATAAAATGCCTTTTAAGTATCAAAGCATTGATGTAGTTAAGGTGTAGCTCATTGTAACTACTTAATAGACTGTTTGACAGCTTAATCAATAACACTATGCATCATATTTTATAAGCTGATCAGAAGTTTTGAAGGTACAATCTTTATCTGGACAGTAACTAGTATCTATGGGCGTGAATGAATGTATTCCAGCAAATGGTATATCATTTCTCGCTGAAGAGTAAAGTAGTACCTAAAATTTGATTTAAGAGCAGCAAATGTATTTAGTAACTTTTGACCCTTGCATACAAATTGACTATAGAAACCATTTCACTCACAAACAATACAATATAATCCAAACTTTAAGTGAACACACAACAAATCATAGGCAGCCATTGTGGTTGTTATCAGCTACAATTGTGCGTAAGCTACTGTGTGTGCATGTTTGCAAAACATGATAAAAAATATTATTTCCATGCATAGTATTGTATGGTTGTAATGTTTGCAGAATGCCAGACAGTAAGTGCACAATTGTATACTAACATATTAAGCATTATGATCTCAAACAACACAGAGACTGGAGGTGCCTGGGAAACTGACGGAGCAGAAAGGGACATCAATGCCAGACCCAGTTTTGCCACAGGCATTTGTGTCTGCGTGTGCGAGTCTGGTATGTGTGTGTGTGTGTGTGTGTGTGTGTGTGTGTGTGTGTGTGTGTGTGTGTGTGTGTGTGTGTGTGTGTGTGTGTGTGTGTGTGTGTGTGTGTGTGTGTGTGTGTGTGTGTGTGTGTGTGTGTGTCATTCTGCTAGATTATGTAATATATGAATGATGTAATGCCGTGCCCAGGCTCATCAGCAGTTTATGGCAAATCCACCTCACTGACTCACCTGAGCTTTTCAGACAAGTTGACCTGAGCCCTGAGTACATCCGCGTCATTTCAGCCAGAGTTTCATGTTTGGAGATGGCTGCCTGTCGGTCAATCAGGATTTTTTTTTACTTGTTGCATTGGATTAAAGCGGTTGATCTTTTTTATCCCCTGGCAGTGATCCCCCCTAAATCTACTATGAGCCACTGATTTGGTTCAAAGTAAGGTTGGAGATTGTTTAAATCTGTGTAATGACGTCATACACTCGGTTAGATAACTTATTTGTTGTAAGAAGAATAGTGACAATGGCGGTATTGATGAAAAGGAAAACACTAAAATACATTGAGCATTATAATAGTTTTCTATCTGTGTTTCCAGGGGGTTAAGAATGACGAATACATATATATCTCACAACTAATAGTGTCATGGTTGACGTGTTCATGTTGAATTGTTCTTTTCTCCTTGTGATGTTGGAGTGTGATGGTACCTTTAACTTCTTGTCACATTCATTTTATTGTCTCGAGATGCTGTTGGCGAGCTGTGTCATTGTATCTGGCAGGCTTGTCATGTTCAGTCTAACGCTTCCTGAGAGGGAGCGCTGGATCTGCTCATGGATGTGTAACGTGTGTGTATGTTGGTGTGTGTTCACAGAGGTGGCAGCAGCATGGGCAATTTAGTCAGCAGACGCAGGCATCCCCAGACTGATTGCATAATCTCTGTGTTTATGTAAGGATCCCCAGTCTTCCAAACTGTCAAACTTTCTCTAGAATAATCCCCCAAAGTCCACTTTCTTCTAGTCTCACACAAGTGAAGTCCTGACACTGAAATAATTGAATACAAAAGGTAGATTTACCCTTATTTATGGTCTCTCAGCTCCAGTTTTCTGATTTCATTTCCTCTTGACTGCGCACATACAGTTGGAGGCTTGTGTTATTCTTTATCCAGTGACGTAACCAGTTATTCTTTATCCAGTGACGTAGCCTCTCATCCCTTGCATGGCCAGTTTTTTGTAGCTTGAACTCACATTGTGAAAACATTTGAACTCACCCTGTTTCTTTTTTTGAACAATGCAGGTAAGTCCCACCTGGCCGTGGTGCAGAGGGTGAACAGCGAAGGTGAAGGAGACCCCTTCTATGAGGTGATGGGCATCGTCACCCTGGAAGACGTCATAGAAGAGATCATCAAGTCTGAGATTGTGGACGAGACAGACCTGTTTAGTAAGTATGAAGCATAAAACACACTGATTCTGAGTCTCTGGGTCTCTGTTGCATTAGCTGTGAATCCATTTTATTATATTTCCAGCTCCCACACTGAATAGATTTTCCCTCAGTTTGTCACAGCCACTGACAGAGTTTACTCAGCTGTGTGGTCTGCAATATCGCATGAATAATACCTTGTGATGGGTTGTTGAGAGGTGGATTTAAGCTTTAAAAGCACATTGGAATTTCCTTTCCGCCCTCTCCTATCATGCTTCATATTAAACTATTGATCCCAAGTTGTCTCCCCTGCTGCTCACAGCTCCGCGCTGCTGCATAATTAAATAATGAGAGTAAATGGCCCAGTCCCACAGATAATCTCTTTAATCCGCTCATCTTTAATTGGCTCGCAAGGCTCTCCACAGAAAAGAAGTCAAATGTCAAACTCCCCTCATTTCATTTCTAATCTGATCGGTGCTTTCATTTCACTCACTGAGTTTAACTATTTGCATTTCGGAGAATATCTTCCACAAAATAAGCCCTGACCATAACATTTTTATGTGCACTACAATTTTAATTGCATGCAGAGTGTGTAAAACAGTCAGCGATGCACTTCATAAACTCCGTTCTTCTGTGTGTCCCCATGTGTATAATGATGTGTGTGTATTTATAGAACAGGGGAGCTCATCTCTCCAGACTTTGCACCTCAGGCATTCATAGCACCAGCTGTTCCTGCTGCAGCTACCATGTATTTAATGCGATATAATGCATTTAATGCTTCTGGCGTCAGCAGACGATAAGTCAATTTATCAATGAGTGCAGGATAATATCAAGCAATCTGCAGCTGGAGATAGATAATCCAACTAATATATTTGCAGCTTTCGTTAGCAGCATTAAAAGCGGCATTAACTAAGGCAACCTTAAAGTAGCTTCTTATTCCTTGTAGTACTAGTGCCGGCAAGAATACTGCACTCATAAAGCATAACTCAGTGTTAGGCAAACCTAATGAGTGAATGGGTGATACTTTTCCCTTCTCATCTATTGATAGAGAATATAAAACAATGTGAAATCTGAACTGCATACCTGGCATTTCATGATTTGCAATCTGTCTGTGTTCATAGCTGATAATCGGACCAAAAGGAGAGTGTCGCACCAGGAGAGGAAACCACAGGATTTCTCCATCTTCAAACTGGCAGAAAATGAGCTGAAGGTGAAGATCTCACCCCAGCTTCTACTCGCCACACACCGCTTCTTGGCAACAGGTAGCATCGTACATGTGTTTAAGGATGTGTGCATGCAGTGTATGCAGAGTACCTGTGAGTGCCCACAGTGGATTGTTTGATAAACCGAGACCAAGGTGACTGGGAACGTGATGTTCTTTCTTTGTGTGTGTGTGTGTGTGTGTGTGTGTGTGTGTGTGTGTGTGTGTGTGTGTGTGTGTGTGTGTGTGTCTATATGCATCTATCTTATAGAAGTGGAGCCTTTTAGGCCGTGCCACCTGTCAGACAAGATCTTGCTGCGTCTCATCAAACATCCCAGCATTGTGCAGGAACTCAAGTTCAACCCCAAGAACAAACACGCCACTCAACACTACCTCTTCACGAGAAACAAACCTGTGGACTACTTTGTCCTCCTTCTGCAGGTAAATCCCCATCTCTATGCCAGATAATAATATTTATACTAATGCCAACAGCCTCCCCCTAACAGATGTGGCAGAAGAATTATGAAACACAGCAATAATCACACTGTATCTGGATGTAGTTATTACAGTATTCCTTTCCTGTGTGGGAGGCTCCATTACATGAGTAATCAATGTCCTACCATGAGCATCATGCTAATGTATGTTAATTGCTGTGTGGATGTTACAGGGACGGGTGGAGGTAGAAATTGGAAAGGAGGCTCTTCGCTTTGAAAATGGAGCTTTTTCACATTATGGCATGCCAGCACTCATCATGCCCCTGCCTACTGGTAAGTTCAAATCAAGCAATACAGATGAATATTACCATGAGAAGGGAGGTAATGACAACAACAGAGACAGTTCAGGAATAATAAATATAAAACGAATGCAGTGCTGGACATGTTTTTGCAGTCTAAATCCCACCCAGCTTCTTATCTGTATAGCGTCAGCCTGCAAGAGCTGCAGCAGCCGTGGGAAGTAAGTAATTAAAAGAAGTGATTTCAGAGAATTCCCCAGTGGAAGGACATGACCTGCACAGGATTATATGAAATCCAGCTAAGACTGCAGAGCCAGCAGAAAGCCTGTCTCCCAATCTCTCTCCCTCTGTTTCTTGCTGTGGTTGTTTTGCATGTTTTCCATGTGTCAGGGTGAGCTTAAAGCAGTTCGGAAGACCCCATTTTAGAAAAATTCCTGCCAAATTTTCCTTTGCTTTCCTATAGCTTTATTTGAAAGCTATAAAACAAAATGTAGCGCTCCAAAAAGGGGCTGCATATAATGAATGAAGCATGATTTACTGGATTTTTGGTGTGTTAACTGTTTTTGTATTTTTTGACCTAACAGCAATGAAGTGTGTTTGAAATACATAACTAAAAGCATGGTTCCCTCTTGTCCTTTTCAGGTCGGAGGTATAGTTCCCGGGGCAGTGGTCTGAACCAATCAGAATCAATGCTGAGTGGAGGCAGTGCGGGTCAACTCACTACAGGAGGGGGGGTCTACTTGCCAGACTACTCAGTGCGACAGCTCACAGACCTGCAGATCATCAAGGTTACAAACATGAACAGCTACACACACACAAAACAGAAACAAAACATTAATTGCTGCTATTATAATTTCAATCAAATGTATCATTTCCTGCGTGGTGAAAGTAAAACATTTGGAGCAAAAGCAAGGAACTGCACTTTTAACCCAAAAACTCTTCCTCTGCAGCAGCGTTTGCCTTTGATATGTCCTAATCCCTGATTCTGACTGAACACAGACATCCTGTCTCACGCTCGCCTCTCCACATACCCTCTTTCCTTTAATCACTGGGGATAATTGAGCTCATTTTCAACTATGAATATTTTACCCCTAAATGGTGGATATGCCCTATCGCTTCACCTCTCCTTCCCTTTCTGCAATACAGTCCCTGTTTCTTTCTGTCCACTGAAGCTAATTCTTGCTTTCTGTTTCCTTACAGATCACCAGGAACCACTACCAGAACGCCCTCACAGCCACCCGGATGGACAGCTCCCCTCAGACTCCAGACCCTCTGTATTCTGATGCTAAAGGGAGGCCTGCTGTCCCAGAGACCCGCTCACACAGCATTGCCCTCCCCCTCACACACACACACACTCGGCTGGGGCTGGCACGCCTTGCACATCTCCATCCCCACGCTGGCCTTCGCAACACCTCCCAGCTCAATGAGAGAAACCGCATTGTTCGTAAGTGCACTCTTATACCATATGTTGACTCATGTTGCGTTAGAGTGTTGGGTTAATCTAAATGGTTAAATATTTAGTCATTTCACCCAGCTATCTTTTTTAATGATCTTTTTATGTTTCAATGCTATTTTAGAGGTTGTTTGATACAATAATGACATTTCTAAATAAAACACTTTGGTCTAGCATGAAGATTGACAGAAAATACCACCTAGTGACTGCCTTAATCCACATATATAATTATTATTAGCAAAATACCTCAAATGTTAGTTTCCATCTTAGTTTCCACTTCCTATATCCTTCCCATTTCAATGCGTGGGATGCAATCTTTTAATACCTTACATCACTATCGCTATGAGTAGAAGAAACACCAGAGCCTTGAAATGTAAATGAAGATTGAGCTCCATAAAGCTCAAGATGAAGGTCAAGATTCATTGGAGTGGTAGCAATTTCTTTTGAAGAGGAGAAAAAAGGAGGTTCAAAGGATTTATCACATTGATTGGAGTGATGTGTGGGCTAGGAGCCAAACACCCGTACCAGGAGCAATAAATGATTCATTTAAATGTGGGATACTCTGATGGTTCAGGGGCAACCTGAAAATGTTGACGTGTTGACTTGTGAGTGGAATGATGAAGAATTCTGTAAAAAGCCCCACACACGTTTATAAAAAAAAACAAAATGTCAGTTTAAAATTATGAAAATGAGCTTGATTGCTACACACAGTATATTGTCAAAACAGCAGGTTTAATTATTACTGTTTATAATTTTAACGTCAGTAAAGAATTCATTCTATATGTTGATAGTTACTTAATCATAACTGGGTGCAAACGTGGCATCATCCAATCTGTACTGGTTTCAAAGCTTAAGGGATTTCCTACATACCATCTGTCTTGCTCTGAGCAACACGCACCCAGTTTGTGTGTGTTGGCTTTTGTGTCATTAAGAAAAATCTCTGCACAGAAGGCTCTGTTGGTTGTCAATAACACAGCAGTATCCACTTATAAACAGCCAGGTTTCATTTTAAGTCTTATTTCAGCAATTAAATCTCCTCCACTGGCTGTAGCTCACTTTGAGTTGGAGCTACATTAACACACCGCCTGATAGATAGCAAGTTCTCTACCTCCCTCTACAGGCAGAGCTACAAACCAGCTGCTGAACGTTTAAGGCTGATTGGTCCAATTCTGTTTACAGGCAGCAAATCTGACGGGCAGAGGAGTCCAAATGATACTGTGTTCCTCCGTTTGGACGAGATTCCCTACATCCACGAGGACCGGCCGGAAACTTATGGAGAGAATGGTGAGTGCTGCTGCTGCTGCTCATGTTTTAATTGCAAACTAATAAAATATGCCTTTCAGGCAATGCAATTTAGCTTCATAAAATAACCCTGAAACATTCTAATGAAGATAAAGCACCTTCTTCCTTTTAAAGATTAAAGTTAAGTCCACATGCACTAAACAACACATCTTGTCATTTGCTGCTACAGCTTTAATTGTTTCATTATGTTAGATATTATAATACATTATATAAACTCTAGATACATTTCTTTGTTACCCACATTACTGAGTTTATGACTTCTTATTCATTGCTTTGCTGTACTGTTACACTAAAGTTTAGCATGTTAGATTTCAATGGTTTTATTACAAAAGGAGATTTTTCCTCCTTGTCAACAAATTCTCCTAAACCACTCTAATCCATTTTTCTAACAATGCAGTCTTCCAATTTGAACGTGTAAGATGTAAACATTTCATATAATCGTAGGTCTGGGGAATTTTCTACTCTGCCTGTCATTCCTGCTGTATCCCCTCTTTATCTTAATGCTCTCTTTCAGACGTGCCTACAGAGTCTCAGCCCTTTGCCTCTCCCTTCATCAGCTCTCTGTCTCTGTCCAGCTCAGAGGAGAACATCGGGAAGAAGCTATTGCGTAAATTGAGTGAGTAACACATTTGTCACAAACACCAATGAAAGAGCACACACACCCACGCACACACACTCAGCACCGAGGTGCCCGAACTTCTCTGTTAGATAAAGTGGCGTATCTTAGCAACAGGTGATGTGTCGTGTCCCTCGCTGCAACCTTTTTTAGAAGAGCAGATTTTCCGGATGTATCTGTTGGTTTAGATATGACTCATTGAGGCAGTATCTGCCATACCTGGGACAGCTGACGTTATTTAAGTTGACGGCAAATATGAGTTTGTTTAAAAACAATAAATGTACAGCAAATGTACAGATAAGAAAAGCAACATATAATGGATGCACTCACAGTTAAGGAAGGTTTTTGTATCCAGCAATGACCTCGGTTTCTCCTGTTTCTAGGTAACAAGAGGAGGAAAAAGTCTCGGGATGGAGAAAACTGTTTGGAGGAAGGTTCAGAGCAGCCACCACTGACAAGCTAGCACAGTGACGCTGAGGAAGAGGGATGAAGCTGCTTCCTCTTTATCACTCACTCATTGGGTTTTCCTTTCTAAACAATCAACCTCTCATAGACTCCCTCTGTGCTCCTGAAAAACCCTCACAGGAAACTGAGCCATCTCATGTGATGTAGATACACTCAGGACCCCAATCGCACATTGTCCCGCCACTGCCTGACTCCACACCCTTAAAATGATAATAAGTGGAACAGATCTGTAAAAAAACAACAACTTTAATGTATTACATTTGGAAAAAATCAAAACAATATAGTATTGGATTTTTCCAGCCTTACACTGGACTTATCAAGGTTTCTATCACGTTTTGTAGTAAACCGAGAACAACTTTTTATGGTAGCTTTGTCCGTAATGTTAACATGTCATCATCTCATTTAAGCCATATGGTCTCCACAAGGTCTCTCAATATGGAGCCTAACAAGGTCCTAATGTAATATCTGAGCCAGTTTTACTTCATCAAACAATGAATACAAGAGTTTTTAATATTTATTTGTTATTATGAGGAAGTTCCCACATACTGATAAAGTTGTTTGCACAGGGAACTGTCCTAATTTTGCCATAAGGGTGCCACCTACTGCCAACAATACCAGACACACTAGCCATTGGTGAAGAGGTAACAACCACAAGACAAGAGCACAATTTTTATGCCAGATTTAAAAAACACAATTATGAAAAAAGCCATAAATCAGCTTGAATGACTACTTATTGTATACACTGACCTCTGAGCAAGTTCAAAGTGGTATGCGCAATTTTTAAAAAGACCATTGCTTGAAAAAAAACCCATTTATTACCCGATTTTTATATGAACGTTTTAGAATTACCTAAAGTAATTTGAAGATAGCAATATAAGTCATCTAACGTACTGTAAATGTCTACAACATGAACGCATCCATCACACATTATTGCATGTGCCCTACATACTGTACAGTCTGTCGTGTATGTCCTCCCATTTAAATGTTCCCTTCTCACTGCATTATGTAGCTGTATGGAGACAATGTCTTTATCAACAGAACACCCTTCCTTAGCCCCCTTTTCTCTAAATGTAACCACCGTCTTTCGAATAATCAGCCTATTGTTTCTTGCATTCAGTAGAAGTAGTGGCAATCGACTCTTCCCATTAGCTGCCAATCCTCTATGTACAGTTCATCTCACTTTAACAGCATATACCAATTAAAAATAAGCTAGGGGTTTTGCGTCTATAGGGATCCAAATGGATGTTATGAGTATTCTCCAGGAAAGAGTAGTTGCTACCTGCATGTTTGTTAATGCTGCTTTTACTGTAGAACCATCCACTGTAGAAAGCCCTGCTATCCATATGCATGCTTAAGCCAAGGGATGCATGCAAAGGAAGATCTGCAGTAACCTTTCCGCACAAAGGTGCGATGTGTAACTTATTAAAATCCTACGAGATAATAGAAGTTTTAACGACAAATGTAGAGAAAAAAAGTTAGGTGCAATAAATATGGGGGAGACCATACAATGCTGCTTGTTGAAGAAAAAAATAAAGAACTAATTTTTCTATAAATAATCTATTATTGCAATAATGAAATAATGATTTGATCCTTTTCAAAATGCCAGAAGCAGCTGCATCTCAGAATGCACTAAGCTGCTATGCGTTGGGAAATCTTGGCAGGTACGCAAGAACAAGACAAAGATATGAAAGAGGAGAGCAATATGACACACACACACACACACACACACACACACACACACACACACACACACACACACACACACACACACACACACACACACACACACACACACACACACACACACACACACACACACACACACATACACATACACACCTTTATGAGTACAAAGGAATCTGCACTGCTAAGCTATTCACATTGACCCCTCATTGCACACTAAACATCCAATCGGAAGTCATTGGATCCGAAAAACTGACTCAGTGAAAGAGGATTTATGTGAATCAGAAAGTGTCTCAGCTAAATGCTCACATAGATTGTGCAGTTAGTTAACACTGATATATTTGTGAATAATTATATACTTTACTTAAAAAAGGCAACGATGCATTTTATAATGTAAATCCAGATGATTATATAAGCGAGCGAAAGACATGAGAAGACATACCATAATGTTCTAAACAAGGGATTTTAAATGATTAATAAATGGACTGAAATATTATTCTTGTGTAATCTTCTTTGTTTTGACTATAGTGCGTGTAAACTGCATTAAGGTCTCACTTCAGATTATTGGTACATGGGATTCGAAAGGCTGTGGCATTTATACAAACATTATCATGAATCAATTCAAACAAGTGACAACACAAACATCATATTTATCTTTATTAGAGTAACTCATTCATCTCATTGGAAGATAAGTAAGGACATGTTCTGCTTCATTCAACAGTACTGTTTTATTGCTGTACTGTGCACAGTAATACGATAGCCAACTGGTTGATGATTAGCGTGTTTGTGGCACTGACATGAGGGTCTTACATAACAGTGCACTATTGATAAAAACAGGCAGTCGCTGTGCAAACTCAACATTAACTCTGCATGGGACCAGAGCCCTCACAACCTTCATCTGTGAGCCCAAAACAGGTATGACTCAAAACCTGTTAAGATAATTCAGCGCCATTTGTGCTAGCAGAGCACAAACTAAAAATAAAACACTTCAAATATAAGGATTAAAATTGAGGTAATTAGAACATCCCCTTAGGGCGAAAGACAGTTTAATTATTAAATTACATTGTTCAAGATATCTTCCTGAGAACAACCATCTCCTGTTCATATTGCATCCAGCATTAAACGTACCCCTCCACACATGATGGAGAAGGTAAATACATTTAAATCTATAATTGCTGTGTCAGTTTGGTCGGTGCTCTTAACTGTAATCACACATGCTAATAACGGCAGGTTAAATACATTTGGAAATGCGTTATCAACCCTTGGAATGGATGAATCATAGCAGTATGACATTAAACAAGACAGTTGAGTCAGCACTGCTGAGGTCATTATAACACAGTCACATATGTACCAACCTTCTCAAAAGGTCCTGAGTAGTGACGCATACACTAAAAGTAAGGTGGACTAAGATAATATAACAAGAAGCGACCAACATTAAGAAAACTAGGACAAATAATTATCATAATTAAAGGAATAAGTCCCATTTGTGTGTTAAGATAACTTAGCACAAACACTATAGAAAGGTGAGGGCAGTGAGATTAGGGCTGTCTGCATATTTGTGCAAATGAGAGCATATATTTGCCCCAAGAAATCTGCTAGAAAAAAAATACTTCCCTGTCATCAGGTGACTTGGGGCCAGAATGGAGGGAGTACTAAAAACTGTGGGTAGTGTAGTCTTCTACTAGACACTGGTGACAGTCGCATGGATGGACTCTGCCACGTAGTCTATGTTCTTGGAGGTCAAACCGCACATGTTGATGCGACCACTGGCCATCAGGTAGATGTGTCTCTCCTTCACCATGTACTCAACTTGTTTGGCTGCAGGAAATCACCACACAACCACATTTAATTATTTAATGATTAATGATGTGATACTTTGCAGAACCTATACAGATATTTGTGTGAATCAAAAGGATGATATATAGCTTATAGCTCTTTTGAGTTTTGCAAAAAGAAAAATACATTTTCTACAAGTTGTGTTCCTCTACATGTCAGGTTTTTATGTACCTGATGATAATAGCCTTGTTATATTAGCACCTCTTTAACTTCCCAAACTGAAACAATGTTTACTCACAGTTGAGGCCTGTGAAGCTGAACATGCCGATCTGCTCTGTGATGTGGTCCCAGGTGCCTGGTGTCCCCAGAGCTTGGAGCTTAGCTTTCAGCTGAGCCCTCATCAACAGGACCCTGTCAGCCATTGTCTTCACATTTTCCTTCCTACACTCAAACAAATACAAAAAAACCCCTTTATATCAAAATAATACATTAGTTTATAACTGTTATAACTTTATACAGTGCTTTGGTATTTTGTACAGACCATTCGCTGAAGAGTTCAGGTGAGGTAAGAGTGACGGCAACAATGCGAGCTCCCTGAGACGGTGGGTTGGACCAAGTGGTCCTCACAATCTTCTCCATCTGGGACAGCACTCGCTTCAGGTTGTCTGCATCACGAGCCACAATGGTCAGGTTTCCCACACGCTCATCTGTTGAACACACACATGTCAAACATAAATTAATATTGGAGTTACCGGGGGAGTGAATCTTTTGAAATCTCAGAATTCTTTCATGATTTTTGGGGTCACAATTTGATTGTTTCCACTTTGATCCTTGACGACATGCACTGTACTTTTGTTGCATTAAATGAGTACATAAAGCTGTGTTGATCATGTACAGTATATTGTCATGTTTGAAAGAAAGAGAGGTGTGGGGTATGATAACACTTTCTAAATCTCTTATCCTTAATTCCACTGTAAACATGTTGCCATATCGAGCACTTTGTGACAGTTATTGTGATTAAAACAGTAAAAAAAATGTCACTCTTTATGAGCAAGTTATGTACAACAACTTAATGCACCCAGGGGTCACTCACTGTAGAGGCCAAAGTTCTTGGAGAAAGACTGAGCGCAGAACATTTCAAAGCCCATAGAGACAAAGTAGCGGATCGCCCAGGCATCTTTATCCAGATTGCCTGAGGCGAAACCCTGATAAGCCGAGTCAAAGAACACAAACAGGTTCCTCCTCTGGAAAGCAGAAAATAAAAAGGTCACAATTATCATACTGTGATATACATTCAGCATCGGAAAACTTGTTAAAACTGAAAATGAGGAGGACAGCCATTAAGACTGTGTGTTGGTTTGTATTTGTGCAAGAGTTTGTGCAATACCATCATAACTTCAGCGATCTGCTGCCATTGATCCTGTGTCGGGTCTGTACCAGTTGGGTTGTGCGCACAGGCATGCAGGACAAAGATAGAGTGTGCTGGACAACTCTGTGGGGAATTGGAAGAAGTGATTTAAACTCCTAATTAAAATGACTCATGACCAAACTGAAATAGTACCAGAAATCCTTTTGCACACTGCTCACCTCCAGGTCTCCAAGGAAACCAGCCAAATCAAGGCCCCTATTTTCTGCATCCCAGTACTTGTATGGACGGACATCATCAAAGCCAGCACTGGCAAAAACAGCATTGTGATTTTCTGCAACAGAAAGGAAAACACTTTCACTAGTTTTCTCATTTTATTGTTTATATGATAATAAAAGGTGAAGGTTTTTACAATTATTTTCTTTTCATAGGAACTGAAAACAAAACAAGATCACTGATTAGATGCATCACTCTACTCTACATCGTGAGTCTAAAGTCTATTTTGAGTCTATAAAAGTCTCTGTATAGGATCACAGGTCCATGAATGAGGACTTCCCGTGTTCATGTACACTCTGTGCACGTTTGTGTGTGTGCATGTGCAGGCATACCCCAGGTAGGTGCGGACACATAGACGGGTGTTTTGGTGTTGTTGTTTCCATTGTAGAAACGCCTGAGAAATTCTGCACCCATCTTCAGAGCCCCTGTACCACCAAGACACTGGACAGCCCCAACCTGGCAAAAAGAAACAGACAGTTGGTTTCAATTTAAATAGATTTAACACATTAAGACAGTCTGCCTTTCTCTATACAAACCCTGTTCTCCTGGATGGCAGGACTGTCATCTCCCAGTGCGATCTTAGAGGCTGAGGATCTGAATTCAGGCAGGCCCAGGATGGGCAGGTACTCATGGTTAAGACTGTCATCGTGCACAATGATCTTTTCAACCTTTTTCACCACCGGCAAAACCCATGGCTTTCCTTCATCTGTCCGGTAGGCTGCAAGAAACAAAACAGTGAGGCTTTGATGTATTGCCTCATGATTTTAGATAGCAACAACAATTAGTTTTAGGCAGGACAATCTTCCATGGTCAAAAAACAAGAATGTAACACTGACTCTGGAAAGCTGACCTGCACTTTCATCACTCTGTTTGCTTTAGCGGGCTGAACTCCATGTCAACACCTGATAAGGACTGAAGTATACAATAGCCTTGTTATCTTTAGAACAGAGATCAGCAACTTGCTTTGCAACTCAATAATACGTTACAGGCTTAATATCATCTTTAATGAGTTTTATTTTCCATGGTTCCCACTGGCATGAAAGGCATGTTTATTTGGTCTATTAAAAAATTTTTAAACTGAAATTCAATGTGAAGTCCTCATAAACCCAGAGATATTTAGTTTATTAGAAGAAGAGATTTTTAAAAAAGTAGTAAATCCTCATCTTTTTCTTGAAATTTCCTAATAATATTAAAAATGACCTAAGCAATTGGTAGATTATTTTTGGATTAACCAGAAACTTCCTATTTGGGCTCATATAATCATCGAATTTGCAGATTTTCTTTTCTATCACTGAATGCATCAATTAATGTAATACTTGTTTCAGGTCTAGGGATGTTTAACACACTAAACATGGTGTGGCCTACATTACCCAGCTGCCCAGTAGCGGGTGACCATCTGTGTGTTACATAGAGAGGGAGATTATAGGGCCTCAGCCTCCAGTTCTAATCACCGGACTCAGGCAGCCTGGTCCTGCAGAACAGTGCCATTACACACTGCCAGAACAGAGCTAAACAATGCTTCTCACACTGTGCCTTCGCGATGTTAGCAGCAAGGATTACTGCATTTAATAAGATTAAGACTGAAAACAGTTGTACTGAAGTCTAAAAGGTGCATTTGCTTGCTTCAGAAGAGAAGCAGGACTAAGCCATAGATATTTAAACTCATGTGAGTAGCAAGCAACAGGGAACAGTAATCCAATCAGAGCTGCAGCAAGAGGGAAAAGCAGAGAGGAGACTAAAGAGGACAGGCACACATGAATCCACTATACCAAACTTTTACATAACAAGATTATCAATAAAGCTGCTTTCAGTATAGTTACAGTAGAATGAGTGAACAGCAGCGAACATGTTCTGAAAAATCAATCAGATGTATTTACTCTTTACGCGCTCTGTTGAAACACTGAGTTGATTCACAAGATATCTCTACAAACCATGTGTCAGTTGAAATCAAAGGTTAAACAATGTTATTATGATTTCTGCCATGGCAGTAATGTTACACTGAAACAGACATTTTAGAGATACTACAGAAATAACAGATCATGTGCCATTCTATGTGTTACACCAAAAGTCTGTGTCCGTTATTAATAAAGTATGCATTACTTTAATATTGTAGTCACTAAAGATGAAGATAAGTGGAATTACTTTGTTTACTGCTGGGTAGAATAACCTGAAATTCATTATAATGTATTAGTTGTTTTATACTTTGCATTAACAATCCAAATCTGTAAGGGAACTATCACTATCAAATAAATGTAGTGGAGTAAAGTACACAATTTACCTCTAAACTGTAGTTGAGTAGTGCAAAGTAGCAAAAAATGTAAATACTGTACTTGAGTAAAAAATACTTAGTTAATTTACACCACTGCATACAAGTATGCCATCAGAGCTATAAATATATTCTATATTTAAAATGAATAAACCCTTTCCAATAGAAAAGAGAGACTCAGTGTTGGATTAATAACAGCTTTTATAATTTGTGTCAGCATTTTATACCACACAGGCTGCTTCATTTGGCAACTTTTGTCAAAATGTGGCCTCTGGCCACCATCATAAAAAAAAAAAAAGAATCATAAACAGGTCATAGAATCGTTGTTATTCCTGATACATCTGGTCACCACCTAACATTAACTGGCTGCAGTTTTGGCTGAAGATGTTACTGTTTTGTAGAAGTATAGTAACATATACCTTACCTCCTACTCCAAGATTCACCTTGTTGGGAAATTGATCGTTGTTGAAATCCTGTGACAGCTTGAAGACAGCTACAGGGGCTGCCTGAGAGACCTCACAAAACACCGACATAGCTGCTGTTTATGTTACAGAGAGACTGTGGCGACAATAAAACAAGCGTTTAGGTTGACATTTAACGGGACGACAGCGGATTTCACCTTCAATTTGGATATGGGAGGATGTAAAGTGGGCGTGAGCGGATTAACCAATAGGAAACGAGATGTATCTGCAAAGCCAATCAGAGCACAGATTTCTTTCAGGTCAAAGTTCGAGTAAACACACGTACAGGGGCTGTTGACCAATGAATACCTTTGGAGCTTGACTGACACGCATCACTATAATGTTCAGTGTTGGAAGTGGGTGGTTCAAGATTGTACTGCAATACTAAAAACATCCACAAGATGGTGCAGCAGCCTCGATAAAGACCATCGATAAAGATGTTATCGCCTGGCACTGAAAAAAACCCCTGAAAGTATAGTTTTTTTACTATAGTGGTGTCTTCAATGTGTAGTCAAAGTAGAAAATACAAGATATCAGTGCACCCCATCATAAATGTCAATTTGAATCCAGGCTGAACAGACAGCTGTTATGCTCGGGCTCGACACAGTTTGAGTAAGTGCGTGTGAGGATGTGTAAATGAGTATGTGTGAGCATCTTCATCTGTTCAGTCCTGAGGGCCTTGCTGAGCTGTGGTGTAAACATGCTGGCTCCTCTGTGCTCTGTCTGCAGGAGTTGAAGTGCTTGATAAACTAGGGCCACTCCAGCCGGCTCTTCCCGACCAGGATTGTGAGTTTGTTGGAAAGCTTTTTGGCTTTACTGGAGGCAGGACTCAGCCCGTTCTGAGGCCTCTGTGCTGGCTTTTAATGTTTCTGTCTGAGAAAGAAGGGGCTGCTGCATTGTTTAACCTAGTTTGTGTATATAAAGTCAGTGATAGTGGAACACAAAAAGACAGTACAATCTTCCTACAAGTATTATAATAACATTTGTGTTGATGCATCTTTTAAGATTGAGGTACTGAACAAAACATGAAGTAGTAAAATTACCTCAACTTCTATCAGCTGAAGTGTTATCTTACAGCTCTTGTTGAGTTTGTCATGCAGGAGGGTATAGGTGGCGATGTCAAAGTGGGAATAAACAGAGGAGCATAAAGCAGCTAAAAAGGGGCAGATTTTTTTCTTCTTAGTTGGTGGTGAACAAACACTAAAAGAGCTAAAGAGAGTAAATATGGAATTTGCAGTCCTCAGGTGAGCAGAAAACACATATTTTAATAAGCGCTTATCTTGCCTCTGTAAATAGGCGACGTTCACAGTTACATGGTGATTATATACTAACTACATATTGTTCCATTGCACCAAAATGGCCAAAAGAATAGTATTTTAAAAGACAGTTTTGAGTTAATATATCTTGAACTATTTATAGCTCACTACTAATAGGGAAAACTTTAAAGGTTGAGAAATATTAGCTTGACTTTTTATTCTGCCATTTTAAAATAAATAAAATTGGCAATAAACAAATTTCAAACAAGGTTTTATTACAGAAACAAGTGGTTTTCCTGATAAATCAAAGAGCCAGTTTAACATAAATGCTTTTGAAAAAAATATAGACTGGCTAAATGCATTTTTACAAAGTGGTAACCCCACAAGTTATCCTTAATAATGGCTAACTTTTGATTCATAAATCACGTTTTAACTATTTATTAACTGTCAATGAAGGATCTGTTCTAAACAAAATTGGTACAATGTATCCTAACATCACTGAACACCAAGTTATTATTTTGCCCTCATGTGTTTTTCCCAGAGGTTACTCACTTTCCCCATACCCCGTACCACCCCCTCTCATTTGCTTCACTTTGACAGTAGATGTTTTCATTCTTTCCGACCAGGTGAGGGTGTCTTGTATGTTAGCTATCACTGTCAGCCCTGCAATTATGGGATTTGAGCTCCCAGAACAAGGCTCGGGGCCCAGGGCAGGGTTTTGTGTGTATACGTACCGGGGAGGCCCCTGGACCTCGGTCTGCGCTGTGATGTGAAGTGTGAGTCAGAGCAAGGAGTGACAGCAGCTGCCTCTGGCAAGACAGTGCCCACAGGGGGAGTGTGTCACATCCAGATCAATTGGAGTTATTCAGCCAAACATTCACAGGCACCTTCCCTGCATGTCCCTGACATTGATATGTGGAATATTTATTTTGGCATCTAGAAACGCAACGCAAATATGACAAAAAAAAAAGTAAGGGCTAACAAAGTGTCTTTTATCGCAGTGTTTTCATTTTTGGACGCAGGTTACCATTGTAACTGTAAGACGCTGACACTAAAACACACAAAGGCACACATTCAGGCACAAGACAGTCACATTCCAGCCACGGTATCAGTGAAACACTAACAGGAGCGTGTGCACACACACTGCAGCACATTCCAAGGGGGACGCTGCAGCGTTGCTCACATGTTGCGGTGGCCTCTGTGTCTCTGGGTCAGAGAGCTGTGGTGAGTGACCACCTTTTTAGCTTCCCGCCTTGTTTGTTTTCCAAAGACAGTGTCATCAATTCTCTAACAAGGGACTAGACACAGCAACAACAAAGAGCACAGGACCTCCCTGTGAAGCCCAATGACTGATGGAGCATGCATGCAATCACAGACAGATCAGTGCTCTGTACGTCTGACAACATTCCAACTAGTGTATTTGTGTTTGTGTGTTCGTACATGTCATTTTATGATATGAAATCAGTTTATTTTTTGTGCAAACATTTACTTTACTCTGTGTAAAAAATCATATTTGTTCACAAGTCACAAGTTGTTTGAATAAGTATTTTTTAATTCAAGTAAATACAATCATATTAATATAATTGCAATAAATCTTAAGATACAAATGATTATTAAGTGTATATTTATTGTATGTTTTCATGTTTGTTTTGTATTTCTCTTTTATTCTATATTTATGCTTCTAGTTATTTCCTATTTAATTTTGATTTATTTTACTATGATTCTGTAATGCACCAATTCACCATGCAAATTCCTTCTGTCTGAGAACTGACTTAGCAATTTACCAGATTCTGAATAGTACACCCTTGCCCCTTTTTTTCAAACAGATAATTGTCACAGTTCCAGCTGTTACTTTCCACAGCTGGGAACACATGACATTAGTGATTGATACCTCTTAGTAGAATGGAGCTACATCCAGTAGCCGGTTAGCTTAGATTAGCATACAGAAAAATGGGAAAGTGCTGGTGTGGCTCTGCCTGAAGGTCACAAAATCTCTAAAACTAAGATTAGATGTTACCAGTGGTTAACATGTTAATCTGTGAGACTCAGAGATGCTAAAGGCGGAGTTTGGTTTTCCTGGGTTAGCTCTTCCCCACTCTTTAAATTAAGCTAAACGTGTTACTGGCATGTATAGGTAGCTGCTTTATATTTAATGCAAGGACATGAGTATTCATTTTCATCCATCTAAACAAATTATTTGGAGTATTTCCAAAATATCCATCAATAAGTTTAAATTGTAAAAAAAAACACAAAATAAAAGTTAAACAAACTGTTCCCATATTTGATCAAATTATTGAAATGGATCATTATTTTATAAAGATCTGCAAATATGCATGTCACTCACTGTTTTTCACGGATTTGGCCTTTACCCTATAAGGCTGGGTGGAACACAAGGTCTACAGTGAGCCATTTGAATTGATTGATTTCGTCTTTTGGCCAACGTAGGCTTTCCAGACCTCATACAAATATGCAGGCAAAGAAACAAAGACAGGAAGAGGAAGACTTTTGTCTGATTGATCACCCTGACTGATTATTTTATCTTTGCATAAAGCCACACAAATGATACTGTATGTGATTAAAAAAAACCTGACTATGTCATTATTGAAAATGAAGAAGAATATTTGTATCCACATAGGTAGCTCATCTTTAGGAGTTTCATTCTCCCATTCAGAGGTAATGAAATTACCTGCCTGCATGGTAGTTATTTATAAAATATGAACTTTATTTGTGAGGAGTTTGAGTTTTGCCAAAACAAACTGTCGCTTTGATAAAGATACCAGCATGTTTGCTGGAGAGCCTGAGCATTTTATTTCTACAGTGTTTACCGCTTGGGATGCAAGCATGCTTCTTCAAACTACAGCAACATTGTCTTTCCCAAGAGAGCCATTACTGCCCGAGCTACTTAAAGCAAAGATGAACTTGATTCAACCTTTTGATATTTGATACTTTTTCCAATGCCAAATGGGACAGAAGCTAAGGAACATTCAAGGTCCACACATCCTATTCAGTTAAAGCCTGCAGGGACATTATCTACATGGTCTGTGTGGCCGCAGAGAGGATAAGCCTATTTAGATTGCATGTTTCCTTCAAAACTACATTCCCAACACCGTAGATCACAGACATTACAGCGCTTACATCCCCCTGTTAGCGCTCATATATACAAACACACACCTGCTGGGGCAAGGCCGTCTGGGAGAGAATTACAGCAGGCTAATTTATGAGACCCAGGGGAAGGCAAAGGGCAGGAGACCCAGACTTGCCTGACCTCACTTCCTCATTTCATGGTCTTCATGTTAGACCTTTGGATACACACAAAAGGGCATTGGTTTTCAACCACATCAACCACTCACAGTCTTTCAAACAAACTAATTTGTATATTTTTCGCTAACGCAGTCAACACAATGAGCCCTGAGTGAATGTTGCAAGTGCAACCTGCAAGTTAGTTAGCACATTAGGCCTGCCGTTGTGGAATAGTTAACATTTCCCAAGTTAAGTGGGTTTTGCTTAAAAATCTGGCCCCAGGCTCGCCTCTGGCCTCCTCACTTCCTCCAGGGAGAAGGCGCTGTCATCCGTCACTCGGGCCCAGGCAGGGGCACAATAGCAGTCTGGATCCTGGCTACTGACACCATCACATGGGCTGCTGATAAGACTCACCTTCCGGGACCTACAGTTTAACCATTACTGACAAACAACAGTTTGGTTTGGCTTGGTGCTATGGCATTCTTACGGATGACCATGGAATAAAAATCAAAAAGGAAAGTCCATCATAAGCCACAATCAAGCACACTCTGCATTTAATGTGCTTTCTTCTATATTTTCAAGGTCCTTTATGGTATTGTTACTTCCATTTTGCCACGCTGTCTTCTAATGCAGAATGCTGGGGAACAGCTCCACTAAACACAATATTGAAAACAAATGACGTCGACGCACTTGAGCTAATCCATTTCTTCTAACGTAACAATCTAGCTTACTGTGAGACAAATGGATAGTCATACTTCAGTTTCTCATCACACATCCAGGCTGTTAGAGTAGGACCACCTTTAAACAACAGGCTCCTTTGTAAAGATGTTAAGTGCTCCTCTACAGAGCTCTGTTAAGTCATTATAACAAACATTTTCTTTCAGTACACACACGTGCGCTATACAACAGTGAGCCGAAACTGGAGGTGTTGAAGCTTTCTTTACACAGAGTTTACCACTGCGGTAAAACCATCAGATACCAATCGCCTTTTGGCTTTACAGTAGCAGAGGCTACAGGGGGAAGATAATTGAAGTCATTACCCAGTCATCAAACTTTCATTCAGTGTTTGGGGATCTGTTCTGAACGTTCAACCCTACATCTCCAAGTGCATCGGTGTTGTTGGCCTGCAACCACTGATATACACCTGCCACTCTGCAGAGAAGACGTTGCTTCAACAGGTCCCTGCCAGTGATATGGAGAGAAGGGAAGGCAAGAAGAAACATGTTCACCCCTGCATGGTAAGCCATCAACTTCAAAGAACTCTCCAGAATTTGAATAGTGAGTGAATTGAAATTGCTGCAAATGTCAAAAAAATCAAAATATATATTTTATATATATGATATATTTTATAAGTTATTTTCCTCTTTGTTAAATATGTTAGGACCCCAGAAGTGTATTCGTGCTGACCTGCGCTGTAGGGCTGACCTAACCCAGTTTATCACGATGATTCTGAGATGAAGATGATATATGGGAAACTCGCATTCAGCAGTCGAGCATCTCCTTGACACTCTCTGGGAGTCTGGGTTTTGTTACAGGCAGGAAACAGACTCTTCCGCTCCGTAAACACGCTTCTCCGCCCGGCCACTTTTGGGGCAGTCGGTGGCACGCGAAGACCACTGTTGATGGTCAGTTAAGGACTCGCGAGCTTGAGCGCGCGCACGCGTTAAAATGGTAATTGTGCCATTACAGCCCGCGTCTCTGAGCCGTGACGCTCTGAATTCACACGGTTCAGCGGCCTGAAAGCATTAATTTCTCTGAACGGTTTTATCCTATGTATTTAACCAGCCTGTTTTTCTTTAGCTGTTAGTTATCTGTAAGTAAAGGTTTATTTTGTGATCGTCTGGCACTGGTTCCTGTATTCGGTCTGTTGTCTCTTTGAATGATTGCCCTCAATAAACAGGACAAGGTAAATATCTGGGAAACACATTGACCAGCTATAAAGCATTTAAGGGTATTTAACGTGCCAATATATTCCTCTTAAGTCCTCATAAATTAAAAGTATACGTGTCCTTATAATAAATCTCACAGAGCACTTACAATGTAGTCTGTTTCACGGTTTCCCAAGCGCACACTCAATTTAGCATCCAAAGTAATGTTCTTGTTTCACGAGAGCACATTGGAATAGACAGCCTTGTCTACACTGAAGCCTATTTTCTTCACAGACCTAATGCTTCTCCACTTAAATGGAGCATTTTAAAAGACATAGATCCCCAGAAGAGGGGAAGAAACTGCCCTAATCTAAACAGTGCCGTGTTGATGGTGAGCGGATGAGATTATGTCGGCATGCCGTCCTTTTCTTTCCACACGGTTTAGGAGCAATGGGCCTTCTTACCATGGCGCCTGCACTTGGCCACAGATAGGCGAAAAGTAGAGGTGTCCCCTTTCAGCCTGTTTGCCCTTTGGCACACAGGTAGTCCTAAATTTAAGAGACAATTCACATAAATGTATTTAGTGATAACTTTGTAGTGTTAACTAATATAAATTGAATAGGGGAAAAAAGCGTTCGGAAAATGTGTGAGCATAGTCCCACACCAGATTTAAAGAACACGTTATTCCAAAACTATAATTTATATCAACCAGGTGGTGTTATTTGTATTATCATTATTTAAATACTTTAAGAAACTGTCTATTAAAGATAGTAGATTTGCAGATAGGCGAGTAGACAAAAAAAATAGCTTAACACCAATTGAGCGTCTAATATTTTACGCAAGGCTTTCCCCCAGAAATGGTGACATATTGTTAAGGAAAAGCATTATCGTGGCCAACTTTTGGTGGGAAATAGTTCAACTTTCCCAAACTAAGTAGACAAAAATAAATCACTACATTTATATTCTTCATATCTCTTCTGGTTGTCAGTTGTATCGCATCTCCCACAGTTACGGCAGTGTATCTTATCCATGGTTTGCCCAGACAGGAAACGAAGATATGCCTAATCTAAAGCACCGTAGTGATGATGTGAAGAACTGTGAGGCCGTTGGTCCATTCAGCAGAAGCGAAGAGATAATAAATGCTATTTGAGTCAGCGGATAAACTAAACTATTGGGTGGATAAACAGTGGATTTTCCCCATATAAACGTTTTCATTGCACTCCATGAAAGGCTTTTTTAATGCCTTATTGGGGGTAAGTGTTTTCTGCTGGGAGAACATAAAGCATGTAAGAGAGGGGGGGAGAGAGGGGGGGGAGAGAGAGAGTGAGAGAGAGAGAGAGAGAGAGAGAGAGAGAGAGAGAGAGAGAGAGAACCATCATCCCTCCCCCGGTTCAGCACGTCACTGAAATGGAGAGGAGAGCATCTTGGCTGACCCAGCTCTTTCTCTATAACCTAATTCAGCCAACCAAACAGGATCGACCTCTCTTTCTCACCCATCCCTGCATCCATAGACACGCAGCCAAAACAGAGGGATGTCACAGCTGAAAGAAAACCAGTCCTCCTCCATCTGCATGAAAAACAAGCAGTGTGCAGCCATTCTTCAAACTTACGCACCGGGTATTTACAGTTTTTACGCTCCGTCCGGAGACAAATTAGTCCCATTTCGGGCCTGCTGACTATTTGTTACCCGTCATCTCTCTGTTGGTGGTAATAATGCTCCCCAGCCCGCTCATAACTTCTCCTACCACGCCTTTCTCCGTGAAGGATATTTTGAAGTTAGAGTTGCAGCAACAATCTCAACAGCACCCTATTCAGTATTTCTCCTGCTTCGGACTCTCGGGTGCGCTGTCACAACAGGGAACTTTCCCAAATAAACCCTTCCGCTCTCATTCGCCCCCCTCCTGCATGTTGGCCGGGAGGGACAGTCCGAGTCCCACTAGCTCTGTACTCTCTGAGAGCGAGGACAGGATGTCGTACCTCAGCACAATGCCTGCACAGGACCGGCTGCCGGAGTCCGGGCTGCCGGGGGAGATGTTCGGCAGCCCGGCGCAGAACCACTCCTCAGAGCTCCGGCTGGAGATCGAGCAGGAGGACCAAGATAGCAGTGAGTTATCATTCTTGATAATATGTTCATCCAAAACTGAGTGAGGATGGTGATGATGACAGATGTTGTTAGTAATTATAGCATGGAGGACATGAAATGACAGAGGAGTTTCATTTCTTGCAAAAATCATTTCTTGAACCATGAATAAATGAAACCATCGCAAAATGCAATTAGAGGGAATAGATAATACACTCTGCTTTGGGATAAGTTGTACTAAAATTATATAACCATATTTAAATTAAATAGTAAAATATATGTATATGTTATTTTGTTCGTGTTTCATTAATATATAGCGTGCCCCACCTTGCATGATCGACGCCTATCCATTAGCTACCAGATTTGTCGTTGTGCATAAAGCTTACAAGCATTTAAGAGTTTTTCAATTAAATAATGCTGTCATATTCAGCAAAAGCATTTTGATATTGGGCAAGTAAGAAACAGAAAAAACGCACCGATGGACACGGATCATTGTTGGTGAAGATGTTTTTCAAAAAAATAAAAAAACGAAGTAAGATAGGGTTAAAATCCAAATATAGCATATCACCCTTCAGCTCCGCAAAGCGAATGGCATATTGGATCGCTGTTGTTTAATTATGAAGTGCTTTGTAATTTAAAAAATAAATAAATCCATAAGCAACAGCTGCGAATAATGTTGCCTGCGTGTGATAAATCATCACAGAAACCGGTAGCAATGTTAGAATGAATTGTGTTTAACTTGTTCGCGTTAAAGTTCATGGATAAATTGCTTTATTACTATCAGTCTTTCATTAAGTCCTCTTTTATTATTATTATTATTTTAAATTAAAAGTGATATTTCCAATCAAGTAAACGTTTAAAAAAGAAATTAAAATACATTTTTTAAAAACTATATTTTGTGTAATATTTGAAAGGTTGTTGTGGGGAACTTATACAAAATATATAGCTTCATTTTAAAAAATCAAAAAAGATGTATATACTGTTGAAATAACATATTTTATAATAGTCATATTTTAAGAAAAAAATATTTTGAAATGTATAAATTCATGTGGATATCAGGAACATGAGTTGCACTAGCAGCAGCGATATTCCTCAATACTGCATAATTAACAGTCTAGCTTTAGATTTTATGAAGGCTACATTTAAACATTTCTTCTCCAAGCAGAGAGCTGCGGGCTGTTACGGGTCGAGTGTGAGGACCCGGACTCCGAGAAGCCGGCCACCAAGCAGCAGAGGACCAGGAGGAAACCCCGCGTGCTCTTCTCCCAAGCTCAGGTGTTTGAGCTGGAGCGGCGCTTCAAGCAGCAACGTTACCTGTCCGCCCCAGAGAGAGAGCACCTGGCCAGCTCCCTGAAACTCACCTCCACCCAGGTCAAGATCTGGTTCCAGAACAGGAGATACAAATGCAAGAGGCAGCGGCAGGATAAGAGTCTGGAGATGGCAGGTCATCACCATCACCTTCACCACCCACCGCCACCCAGGAGGGTGGCTGTGCCAGTGCTGGTCCGGGACGGGAGGCCGTGTCTGACTGGATCCCAGAACTATAACCCTTCTTACACAGTGGGAACTCCAACCCCGTACAGCTACAATGGCTATCCGGCATACAGCTACAACAACTCGCTTTATACTAACACTTACTCTTGTACTTATTCGAGTTTGCCTGCTTTGCCACACAGCAACACCTCTGCTAATGCATTTATGAACATGAATTTAGTACAGACGCAAAGCCAGGCGCCCCAAGCACCAGGCGTCACACCCTGCCAGGGAGCTCTGCAGGGCATACGGGCATGGTAATGGTAGCGCAGGCTTTGCGCACGAGCACAGCAGCGAGAGACTTCATCAGGGAGATGGATAAATGGACTCAAGTATGTACACCAGATCAACAAATGCTACGAAAGTACAATTTAAAACTCTGTTAAAACAAAAGTGAAGGCCCGCCTGTAAGTCAAAGCAGGCCTATGAGGAAACCCTAACTCATTGACTGATTAAACCAAAACAATATGCGCATTTTTCCACGAAAGTATTAATAAAAAAAATGATTAAACCTGATGTTGGATATTTGATTGTCGGATGTATGTCGCAGAAGAGCAAAGACTGGGTGACGATGCCTATTTAGGCTCAAATTGTTGTCTGTATAATGCAATACATAATGGATAAATTATAATAAAGTATAATATTATAATAAATACATACACATGTATTACATGCATATGTTTTATAGTCCATATTAATTATGGACTATAAAACTAAGTAAAGTCCGACTAAATAATAATGATAATAATACAATTTCATCATTGCAAGAAAATAACTTTACCACAAGTGCATGAAAATGCATTCTTATGAAGTATTGTGCTGTTTTCCCTTTTTAATACTTTGATTTATTTTTTGCAAAAATACTTTGTTTTTACTCTAGAATTGTCTAAATTAGATAAACAATAGTTTATATAACCTGATGGTTATTGTCCGTTTACACTCTAGTTACAAAGACAAACATTATCACCAATAATTAAATTATTGTGTGTGTGTGTGTGTGTGTGTGTGTGTGTGTGTGTGTGTGTGTGTGTGTGTGTGTGTGTGTGTGTGTGTGTGTGTGTGTGTGTGTTAGTTTGTCTAAGTTTGTGTGTGTAACTGGGACATATATGTATGTAAAAATGCTTCTATACGTTTGTGATATTTCAGAGCACGTCTTTGCATTTCAATAATTATCTCGATCTGGATGGGTAACTCAAATAAAGTAACGTCGAGATCACCTTATTGTATATTAACGTGAGGTTTCTCATCGTCTCCAATCGTTTTTCACGCGAAGCAAAAAAATTTTTTCCTGTGAGAAAGCTTGGGTAGACTTTAGTCTGAGACAAGAACCAGAAACAGAGAGAATTTAGAGGCAAGCTAATGTCCGGTCAGGATTCAGAGATGGACATTAACCAGACAGCCATCGGGACCCACACAGCGAATAAACTCGGAGCTTTGGATGATATATAGTGTTGGGAATTTTTCTCTTCGGTGATGTATGATACTGAAAGACGAAAATACCAAATATATTTATAATATCGTCTAGGCTTATTTTAATGAATGACTATTATGATTACAATAATAATAATAATAATAAAACAAATGGTTTCAAGGATATAGCCTACCAGTAATTGCCCTGATATATTACAACATAATCCCTTAATACTCACCCACTTTTTCACACACACACACACACACACACACACACACACACACACACACACACACACACACACACACACACACACACACACACACACACACACACACACACACACACACACACACACACACACACACACACACACACACACACACACACACACACACACACAGAGTGTTAATTGGAGATGAGTTAAGTAAACACCTTCACCTCCTAAGCATGGCCGAATACGCAGACACTATTAATGGAGATGAATGGCAACGTAAACAGTGTTGGTCTCCTCTGATAGCCTGACTGGCAACTTCCCCTGGCTACTGCACTGCCGGTAGGACATACCTGGTGTCAGCTCTAAGTGCTGCACAGTCACTAGTGTAAATAGAGATGGCGACAGGACGGCGATGCCTGAGGACGCGGCCTGGCCATGGTTGCTCTGACAGGCGCTGCGATCGCTATCTTGTGCTTCCAAAGATAGCAGCTCCGATCTTCGCCGCGTTAGGCGTGGAGTTTCCTAAAACAAAGTCTCCAATGGCAACTTGAGGAGCTCACAAAGGAAGCAGAACCCAAATATAGAGAAGGAAAAGTGCGTGGAAAAGCAAAGGTTCAGCCCGGTCACCAAGATGGCATCAGATGTGGAAAACGTTATTCAGGACTAAAGTGAATGTATCTCCAATTAGAATTTTATACATCAATGTAATAATAGGCGACTGAAAATTGAACATGAAATTGGAATTGTTTAATAAGGACTGGTGAATTTACAGAGTGTAATGATACACAGGTGTTCACTGTATGAATAGTTGGCTTGACTTGACTGTGGAAGCAACTTGATGCAGACTCAAGACCCAGATTCAAATAGTATTATTCTTCGAGCGGAACAGAAATAATAGCGTTTTCTCACATGAAAGCAAACATATGTTCAGTAATTGCAATCGGTCTGAATAAATGTATTCGATGCTTATTCACAGTTTGTGAACGTCAAGGAACAAAACACAAGGGCAATTGAAAGTGAGGTCGAAAAATGTGAGTGTTTTTGAATACAGTTTTAAGAGGCACGTTGCCCACAAATCTGAGTGAGGAGGAACATCTAATATAATCAATTGCAACAGCGTATTGCAGAAATAATGTTACTAATGATCTAAATTCCCATATGCTTTTGCCAAAGTAAAATTATTGGTGTTGATGTCATCTCTTAGTTTAAACACAAGCTCATTGTGCCTCCATGTTTCCCATCCGGACGTGTAATGACATTCTGGAGCTGATTTGTACTCAAACAGAGAGATTGTTTCCGTTTAGTCACAGGACAAAACAAACAAAACAACACGCAGGAGGCTGGCAGATCAGTGCATCTGTCATCGCGTCTACTCAATGAAGGGCATGTCTGTTGATCGTGTAAGAGCGCGAGTGTGTGTAAGAAAAAGAGAGAGAGGGGAGGAGTGTATTTATGCAGTACATCTTCCGTTTTTACGCACCTCTTTAACTTTGGGCACTTAGGGCACCATGCATCATGACCACACGGCGGCGCTACTCACCCGTTTGAGTAAACATGACTAAATGTCCACTCTTCAGACTTTAAAATATGTATACGGTCAATTTCAGTGATTCAGTAAAATTAAGTGAAGGGATTTGCTTTCATATATTATAGTTTGATGTCGTTTCAGCCTTTAAAAACTCAGACTACTTCATTTAAAACGTAAAAAGTATAAATAAAAATGGAAGTGAAGTAATTATTATCCAAAATACTGAAAAAATGCTCAAATTTCCAACAACAAATATTGCATTCAGTTAAGATTAAAACATGTATTGAAGCTAATTTAGCCATTTTAATTAGAAAGAGTAGAGTTAAGTGGACGCTAAAATTCAAGTTGTATAAAATATAATATTTCAGTTTGCCTGGGCTGTGGAATTGTAGAAGGGTTGAAAACAACTTGAAAACCTGCGTTTTACGCACGCTCAACGGACTTTACGCATCAGATTTTCTTATTACAGTGTTCATATAATTGATATTTCTAAAACTATTCACAAATTACGCTAAAGAGCTATTCATTAAACAAAACAAAAATATAAATATATACTTATTTTAGTTCTTGTAGAAATCACACCTCACCAAATAGTAATCCCTCGTCTGTAAAATGATTTTCCGTTGTTCTGGCGCATGGAGCTGGGCGGTGCGGAGGAGGGACCATGCAGCCAGAGTCTGTCCTATCCAAGGTTAACTGCTGCTGCTGCCCAGAATATAGTAAAGATTTGACAGGTCTTGATGTAGTCTGTTCATTAGCAGACCGGACTTAGCTCACCACAATTAAATTAGTGCAATTTGCCAGCTGTGAAACATCGATCAGTAAGGACCTTTGTTTTGGAGGGGATTATCCCTCGATGCCTCCAAGTAAATCTCATGCGATCTTGAAGCACAATCCATGCTCTCATTAAAATCATGACATTGAGTTTTTCGTCATTTTCAATACAAGACATCCTCAGCCGACGTGATGCCGGAGGGAAGCCCGGTACCAAGAGTACAGAGGAGCTTTGCACGGCAAAGCGCAACATCTGTACAGGGCATGGCACGAGAGTCTCGGGTCTGTCCAAAGACGCGGATGAGAACAGCATCTATCCAGGGAGACTCCCCGCTGATCTCAGGGTGCCTTTGGGAAACCTCCGATCTGTTGCTCTCAAAGAGGAGTCCACAGGAGAGGAGTCTGAACTCAGAAAAGGTGAGCAGTTTTATTCCATGCGTTAGAAAGCAATTGTGTTAGGCTCTAGTGACTGGTTTTACACTCAAACTAAAATTGCAACTTGATGGTCATTTTGCTTGTTACTTTAATGTAAATTACACATGCCCAAATGTATTTATATTGAAGTTAAAAATAAAGTTGTGGGGTTTTTTTTAAAGAAAGAAAAGAAAACATTGCCTTGAACAGTGATGAATTTGTTTCACCTCAATGGCACATTTGTCTCATATTTTAGAAATAAAATGATGGGTTTGATTCACAACAGATTGTCTATGATGAAATGTTGATCATTGTTTGCAATGATTTAATTTATGAAATATATATATATATTTTTTTAAATTACGAATATTCAATTTTATAGCTCAATAAATATAAAAACATATTTGTTTGAGAAGGGTAGTCTTGCTGTGGGACAGTGCTATAAAATGCAACCAAAGGTTATTATATTTTCCATTCTATCCCAGACTTGTTGACTGTGTGAAAGGGAGGAGAGAGATGAAACCTCATACTGGCCAGCATTAGAACTTTTAATGAACCTCTCAGCCAGCAGTTTAGTGGCTGTTGAACATGATCTTAACAGAGAAAAACACAACTATTGTCATCTCCGTTGTCCTATAGGGACTGCAGAGCAGCAGCCACACTGTGTGGATCTGGATAAACGTCTGAAAGCAGAGGAGGCTGAGGAAGGATGCCACCTCAGCGGGGAGACGGTGAGCTGTTCATCCGATGAGCAGCAGTGCAGGCCCGGTGCAAAGAAGCGCACCAGGGCAGCCTTCTCTCACGCACAGGTCTACGAGCTTGAGCGTCGGTTCAACATGCAGCGCTATCTTTCAGGTCCCGAGCGGTCCGGCTTGGCAGAGGCTCTGAAGCTGACAGAGACCCAGGTGAAGATCTGGTTCCAGAACCGGAGATATAAAACCAAACGGCGCCAGATGGCAGCCGAGCTGGCGGGGTGCAGCTCACCAAAGAAAGTAGCAGTACAAGTGCTGGTGAGGGACAATCAAAAGCAGTACTATCAGGCCAATGGACTACAATTCCCAGTGACTGTGCCTCTGTACCAGCAGGCCTACCGATACCAGCCCTGCCTGCACTACTATTGCCAGCCCTGGAGCCTGAGCAGCAGGTCATGTGGGGGGATGTTCTGAGCTGCTGTTTACTGCTGAGGACACATGACTTGGACAAGTGTAGTTCTCTCCACACTCAACCTGTTGGCAGCTTTCTGTATGGATCACACGCTACTGGGATTGTACTTGTACCCCCCCCCCTTTCTTTTATAACTAGAAGCCTGTTTAGCATTTTGGCCTGCTTTTCAGGTTTTCTAAAATGCCAATGTCTTACAGCATGACTAGTTAAATTTCGAGTTAATCAGTGAATCAAGGCAATTTAAAGGATAATGATAACAAATCATCATCGTTATTATTATTATTATTATTATGATACATTATTAAGTGTTAGCCTTCAGTAATGTAGTTTGCATATAAGAGGCATTACAAAGCTCTGTAAATTGATAAGATTATTATTGTATCATGAAATGTTTTTATATGAAAGACAGAAAGAGTTTCCATAAAAATAATTATGTAAAAGCTAACTACTGCTGATCTGTTCTTTAAAAAGAACAAAACAAAACAAACATTTTTCCATCTTTTTGTTTATTAATATTATTTGATCAATTTAAAGAAAGAACTGGCGGGACTTTGAAGGGCATCTGAAACAAGTGTTGTGTTTGGGTTTTTTTTTTTTGTCAGAGGGTAGGGTTGGACATAGAGTGAAGGGGAAAAGCATTTGGGTGATTTTCATTTCAAGGACAAATTCCAAATTAAGTATTATCAATGTTAGGGAGGGAGTTGTAACACTGTAAAAGGAAATTTGAGATGTAATACTCCTCAACATCCCAGTTATTGTCCAAATGTTCCTGAATATTTAACTTTGAGTGGAAAAAAGAATGAAAAATATATTTTTAAAAATAATCTTACATTTAAGTTCCCCTAATAATTCATTCTTTTAAATGTGTCAAATAATACAAATAAGGCAGATTATAAGACAGCAGGCCCCTGGGAACCAGCAATGTGGCTTCCTCAGAGTTTAGGTGTGCATATTAGTTTCACAGCTGCACAAAAGTAAAATTTAGCTGAGGGGATAAACAATCACTCCCTCCGTTATTGAGATGAATGACTAAAGCTTGACTATGTAAAAACAAAACGTACACCTTCAGGAGCACATGAAATAACTCAAGTAGATCTAAAGAGAGGGTACGTTTGAAATCATTTGCAAATGATCTACAAAATATATCTGGGTAAATATATATCTAATCACCTTGCCCCCTCTTCATCCAAAGCAATTGCTCCTACACGGCCCATAGAAGGATCTATATGTTATTCCTCTCTTAATGACAGCCAGTTACAGTCTAAGAGACCAGACAGAACAGAAAGGAATCCTGAATTTATACAAACCCAATGAGAGAAAGTAGCCTAAAAAACATGGCAGACAATCGGACATTTTTAGAAGGTATTTATTGTATTTACGGGACATCTTTGTTAATCATAAAACTCTGCACCTTCAAAAACATATTCTTTACGTTAGGTTTATGGATCTTTGGGAGAGATTGTCAGCATGAAAATATCACGTACTGTAAAAAGTTCCAAGTAAAGACATCCTTACAAAACAGCCGATTTAGTTTACAGATGTTGGCAATGTGCTAAATGGACAAATTTCAATACTTATAAAGATGATGGTAAATATTTACAGTTCCTTTCTTTCTTTTAAAAAAAAGGTGTCTTTTATATGTGTGTCAAGAGTCCTGCTACCCTCAACTGTATGCTGCATGGGTCAGAGAGGGCCAATAGAACGTGGAGATGTTGCACCACCCAGCCATGCTGCAAAAGACAGCACACATTAATCACGTCTTACCGAAAAGACTACACGCATGTTAAAGACATGTACAAAATGGCCTCACTTCATAGGAAAATATAAACTGAATCACTTAACCTGAACTATGTTCTACAGAGATTGAGTGCTCTTTTACAAGTATTTGCCTATACAACAAGGTATCATGTTTATAAGCTAAGAAAATATTAATATTACAAAATTGAAACATTAAAGACATCAACATGATTATAATAGGTACTCAAACTTCCCTTTTCCCAACACCAATTGCTTTGGTAGAGAGGGTTACCTTGTGCAACACACTGGCACCAGCCCAAACCTCATTTATCTCTTATATCAAAACACCACTTCAAACTCTCATAAGTGGTTGATACAACACCTTTTTTAGGGGGAGGACTCACACACACATAACACCTCTTTTAGACTGTCAGACTGGAAATCACCAGGGCATCAATAAGTCTTTTTTCACTTACACACATGTAGGATTATTGGCTCTTCAAGACAAAGACAACTAAGATGCAACGGAAAAGGTCATGGTGTTGCATTGTGGTATGCGATTTTCCATGAGCTCTGATTAGTCACATTGTGCTGTTGAATAGTTGCACTAGTCACTGCATTCTTCCATGACTAGATACGATTTTTCTGTCTTTTCTTGCACCCATTGATGTTGTAAAGTTCCATAGACAAGTAACTGAAAGTAAGTGACACAACAAAGACATCATTTTGATGGGCCTTCACTTTGAAGATAATTCAGGTTTAGTTTTTCATCTGCTTAAGCCATTATTTGAAGCAGTAATAATGATACAATTATTCTCACCAATTGAATTGATTGAATCTGCGAGCATGGAAACATACAAAAACACATCATGAAGCGAGTGACAAAACTCAACATTTTAGCCATAAGATCTTTTTTTACTTTAAATTAAAGGTCAAGCTAAATGTGCGTACATACCAGAAGTTTGTGCATGAACACATGCATGTGTGTGGCTTTGTGTGTACAAAATGTTGTTGTAATCACTAGGGAAGAGCAGTTTGCAAAAGAAAGTTTGATTAATAATTAAAACATTTGTTTAAAATCTGTATAATTGTCTGACTGCCGTTTTTTTTATGCCCTGTCAGACGTCTTTGTTACATCTCAGATATTGTGTGCTATTGCAGGCAATAGCCTACTGAGCCTACAAGCATTACTGCATGTGTAAATATGTAATGCTCAGGTATGTAAACACTTTGAGCTGTGCTTTATAAGTGTGCCTCCACATGAGTAGGCCCATAAAGCAGAGAGAGAATAAAAGGAGCCAGACATTAGTGCAGAAGAACATGTCCACCTGCCGCTTTGAACAATCGTCAGCACCAGCGTCCACTAAACACAGCAGATTTGAATACCACTTGTGAATAGAAACGGGTACATTTGCTGTTGTCTTTTTGTTGTAGATTTCTCAGCTGGGAGGAATGCGTTTAGGGTGGGGCTAAGTTAAAGTGAGCAACACAGGAATGACAGCCCTCACCTAATCCATGCGTGGCTTGCTTTCAAGATCCAGATCTATTGATGGAGAATTCTCACAGGGCTCCTGAGCAGCAATTACACATGCATTTCCGATGTGTCTATTGAAACAGGAATTATTTTCTCAAGGGCCTTGTTGATTCAAACAATATCATCTTAACATAACCGCTCTTGGCACTGAGACTGTGACAGGTAATATGAACGAGATTTAGAGCTCACACGAAAGCGAGACAGGGAGAGGCTTCCCAGTTATTATTCAGTTGCTGCTACCAGTGGTTGATTGTACTATCAGAAACAACCACTGAATATTTGGCTTTGTGAAAAGGACCGAGCAGTGGTGTGCCTTGCTGCTCTTAATGCGTTAGCCCTCGGCAGACACAGGGGCAGGACTCAGGAAGGAGAGGGGTCATGGTTAATACCTCTGTTTAAAGACAGATCTGCTTCCCTTTGACCTGTGCTAAAACACACATACACACGCACAAACACACACACACGCACACACACCACAAATAATCCCACCCAGAGGACTCTTCAGGCTTTTTCCAGAACGTATTAGCAGATAACATCAGTGCATGTAGGAATGTAAACATTTACAGTAAAGCTATAAGACATCAACTCCCCCTGGGGAAGACAAATCTATCACGCCAACCGCATCAACACTCACAAGCACCCCCAGCTATAAGAATAAGATATCACACCTTAGAATATTGATTGAAGAAGAACATTTTGTTAGTTAAAACCCTCTGTTCAATGTTTATTTAGTTAAATATATATTCAGATTTAACACTGGAGTTTTTAGAAATGTTTTGGATAACACAAAACGTAATCAATCCTGCAAACCACCACTACATTACAAATACTATAACATAACAAGAATGATGCCTAATCTTAATCTATCACTGTCCAGAAATACCCAAATAAAAGAAATATATAGATATTCCAAAAGAAGTGCAGCACTCAAGTGTTGATAAACAATTAGAATGTCAACGTGATGAATGAAGCTTCCAAGAGACAAACTATTTGGAAGTCTCCAGAAACTTGGTTTACATCTTTTGACAAATCTTGTTTTGAAGCTTAAGGCTGAGCAGAGCAGCAGTTATTGTGGCCCAGTGGTCATAGCATTGTGCCTGCAAAGAGACGCAGTGATCCCAGCTCTGTGTTTGTCAGAATAGGAGCAGGGGTCATGTGGGGGGATTAAAAAAGATGGAAAGATGAGCCCACCCAGAAAACAGGCTCATCTGAAGAAAAATAAGTAACACAGGTTTGTGTGTGTGCATGTCTGTGTGTGTTGTGGGTGTGTCCATCAGGAGCAGATTTGGGATTTTAAGAGCTGAGAGTTTGAGTGGAGGCAGATTAAGAAACAGAACTTCTAACGCAGGAAAATGACAAAATCAAAAACACAATACCACTACACATCCCCACGCCAAACACATTATTATCTGTATTTCCTCTTCTTTGTGAGCACCTCACCTAGTTTACAATTTTTTGCTTTGACACACAAGACAAACATTGAATTAAAACTAGAGAGATACATGTTGAATGAAGTGTAATGGGCCTTTGTAAAAACAGTTGGTCAACCAATGGATGATGGTGAGTTTGTGTTGAGCTCCTCTGTCCATAGATGGACAGGAAGTCTTCCAAGCTGCCACATGTCCTTCCTACGACTCCTCTGTGGTCTCATGTCTCCCACACACACATGCTCAGACAGACACACACTCCTCCAGAGCCGGCCGGAGGAATCCAAATGTTTTAATTAGCCATGATAAGCTGAGACAAGGAGAGCACTGAGCAGCTCTGACACAGAGACGACTCCTATCAGGGGGCTGATAAAGGAACTACTCAAGCCCACTTACGGCCTCTCATGCTTTCCTCTTCCCTCTCCTCTCCTCTCCCTGGTCTTCCTCCTCACCTCCAATGAGAGGAACTCTCATCACTGTTGAAACAGAGTATCCAACATCGCCAGATTGTTTTCTTATCACAACTTAAATCCAACTTCCTCTCACTTGATTGCACTTTATATCTTGCTTTGTTTCTTTATTTCTTGCAACATACATTAGTTTAACCCATCTGTGCCATATTTTGAATTTTAAACCCTGTGTTCTGCTATTTAGTCCCCACATAACTAGAGAAACAAGAATATGAATATATTTCACAAGGCTACAGGGTTAGGAGCAAGACAAAGAAGGCATAAAATATGTCCTAACCTTGAACCAATGCTCTATCTCTGGCAGTCCAGAGAAACACACTCACACACACAAACCTCAAGTCCACCTGATTCACACAGAGTTACAAAGTCAATTGGACAGATCCTCCCTAAACATCTCTGTCAGAGAAACACATTTTGGACATCTGTTATAATTTTTAGCTGGGCTGTCAGCAACTTTGCAGAACAACAATGAAATGGAGTAAACTAAATAAAAAATATAAACATTTATAAAAGGAATGGCTTTAGTATAGATTGCTGCTGATAAAACCTGTCACTCAAGTTGTTTTAGACAAGTGTATAAGAACACGTTTGATGGTGTGAATGCTTCTGGTGATGAAATGAAAGGCTCACAGTTTTCACCAGACTAGTTTGTGCTGACTGGAGCTTGGAGGCATATAGCAGTTGAGCTTATTTGACAGGAAGGGAAGACAGCTTTCTTTTCAAGATCAAGTTCAAAGGGCAGGAGGCCGGTTTCTTCCTCAGTGTCCCTGACTGCACCTGTGTGGCTTTGTTCACACACACACACACACACACACACACACACACACACACACAAAATATTGTCCACACCGTTTGTACACCATTGACAGACAACTTTAGTTTTGCTCTCGGGCTATGTGTGTGTTTGCAATTGCACGTGTGCTGTGTGTGTGCATGTGTCTTAAGTTCCAGTTGCAGCTTACTGAAGTGTTTGTATGAAGATTATATGACCTCGCTTACCTTTTAAAAAGGAATTTGTCGCAACATTTAGGCAAAGGGAAAGGCAGAGGAGAGAGATTGCTGGACACCTGCACCATGGGTAACAATGCTGCAATTCATCAGACCCTGCCAAGGCTTAGCTCACAAAGGCTAGGCGAAGAGAAGTGTGCGTGTGCGTTTGTTACTTTGATCATAGTAGAGGTTTAGAGATCGTTCCTTAGGCATTTTGCTCAAAACTTCTATATCTCTTTTTCACATTATCCCACTTTGTCTTCTCTTATGAATATATCACTTTCCCTACCATAGGAGCATTTTTGCCTCTCTCTGCTTCTCAGTAATCTGGGCCATTAGCAATGGCATTTTACTATAAACACTTGGATTTATCGAGGAGCTTTCTTTTCAATGCAAGTCTTGCATGTTATTCTTTTATTGCACGAGAAGTGAGCAGGATCCGGTTTCAAACTCACACTCACACCAGAGTCAAACACAACATCTTCATGGTGTCCTGCGTCTATGCAGGCTTCACATCACACACCAAAACAGCTGTTTTCTCTTCTGTTGCAGCTTTCTACCACAGATAAATTGCTGTGTGCATGAGTGTGTGTGTTTAATTGTGTGTATGTGGGTGTGTTAGCGATCATCTAGTATCCTTGGTGGTGCATGGGAAGAATTTATCCTCCCCACTTTTCCTCTTAAGTGATGACAGGAGTTGTTTCTCCCCCACATTCAAATTTTCCACAGCAAAGCACTATGGGAGGAATTCAAGCCACAACTGGACCAGTAGATTCATAATCTTTCTGTTATTTTAGTAAACTACCCCTCATCCAGAATTTACTGATGATCTTTGGAGGCATGTCAACATGAACAATGATAAAGAGATCATAAAATCAAGCTAGGGACCATTTTTCAAAAGTTTGGCAAGACCTATTTGAGAAAATCCCAAAAATTGGGCATGAATGAACAGTGAATACATTTTAAAATATGCATCACGTTCTCATCCACAGCCACTTGTCACACTCCCATAATTGATGTTATTTGTTCTGAGGGCATATTAAAAAACAACATTTGTGTTTAATCAGGGGCCACAGCTAGTTTTTACCCTGAGGCCCACTAGCAAGTTTACCTAGCCCTGAGTAAGGGGGAATGGCCACATTTCTCAGAAATACAATTTGTATCAGATCACATAAATCTAATTAGCACTTAGCTTGTGGTCATTAATGGAAAAGAAACATGATGAAATGTATAGATAATATCTTAACTCATGGTTATCTTGTCTGCCTATTGTTGTACAGGATCAAGTTTTACGGAATGCCAGTAAAAGCTAAATCCAAACAAATTACACCAGGAATACAGTGTATCATGTTCTTTTATTTGCTCAATGAAGCTATGTACCAAAAAGCTTGTTTGCTCTCTCTGGAGCCTTCCTGCTTCATTTTCTGCTCGCTCCTCTCCTCTTGGCTTCCCTTCCCTACTCCCATCAAGCGTGCTATCTTCCCAGAGTGGGAGAGACTGCAGCAGACAAAGGGATTAAAACAACAGCTACTTTATCCAGCAGCACCCATAAGGAGCGTGAGATCAAACCTGTAAGTGTCTGTGTGTATCCCAGTGAGCACGACGAAGAGCTAGTTATCGCACCTCATTCATTAGCTGCTTGCAAGGATGGAACAAAGTGGACATTATGACATAATCCTGTATCACACTGTAATTCATTCTGAGTGGTCTAGTCATGATTTGGCTCAATATATGAAGAGAGATCTGACAAAAGATGCCATAAATAAGGAGAGCATATAAGAGAAGACGAGCAACCGAGCGAGAATTGTTGTAGAGGACAAGAGTCTTTCTGGCTTTCACATTCCTAAGTACCCCTGGAGTGTGTGTTTGTGACCGTGTGTGAAATAGACCCTTCCACAGGTGCTTGCTGTAAGGGGCTTTGACCAGAGGCTTGAGTTTCCAAAACATGGGCTTACACCAAGACACAAGGGAGTGTATGCGTGTGTTCCTGCCAGCCCTTCATCAACAAGTCTTTTTCACCAGAAAAGATACAACAAAGAGTGTTTGTGGGTATGTTCAAAATAAGACAGAGAAGATGGCCTTGAAATAGCAATAATAATAATATTTGGTCAAGCAGAAAAATGGTTTAAGGTCTGCTTTGACGGTATTGGCCACCGATGTGTACACACACACACACACACACACACACACACACACACACACACACACACACACACACACACACACACACACACACACACACACAGGGTAAATATGGTAAACACTCAGAGTAATTATAACTGCCAGAGTTATAGCTTTTAGAGTGGTAAACTTTACACAATCTTTCCTTTCATGTCTGTGTGTCAAATTAGATTGCTCTATTGTAGTGATTAAAGGGAGTAATTGATGTGACAAGATCACGACTCAACATTGGAACTGTAAACATTGTTATCACAACGGTAGACTTCTATTAGGAGACATTAGGATTGGAGAGGTTTTAAGTACATTTCGAACAAGACGTTCTGTATTCTCTTCATAGACAAATCGCTCTAACTTAAATTACTTTAAAGAGCGGAGAAAAAACAAGATATAGTTGGTTGATAAAATACATATCAACCAACAAAAACTTGCTTTGTCTAACTTATCCTAGGCAACTTTATATGAAAAAACATATTTGCAAAATAGGACAAAGATATCTAGCGCTGACAGATGAGTGTTCAACAGCTGAGGGACACGACAGTTAAATGTAATATTGCCACTGTATGAGACAGGATTGGCCTGTTCAACATGAAACTTATTTTTTACTCTCCAAAGAAACACCTGGCTCTTGGGACCTTCTTTCACTATTTTGGATTATTTTTGTGATTGCGTTAATTGTTTAATGTTTGCTATTGTCTTGTGAATTAAAACATTAGAAAAGAAGAGGTGTCACTTCTGCATAGACTGAGGGTTCGCTTCCAAATAAATTGCATTATTATTGTTATTCATCACATATGACACATCTGTGGGACTTGTGGAACTACGGCAGAAACAAATAAATATGATGGCAGCAGCAGAAACAAAGGCGACATTGTTATCATTAGCCAAGTGGAAGCACTTTGTGCACAAATGAGCAACAGCTATATAAACACAAACTGCTAAATTTGTGAGTTGACACCTCTTATTTTATGCACAAGGGGATTGCATACAGGCAAACTGAGGAATTGTTTTAACTGGTCATCTTGAAAATGGCTCCAAACTTCTCAATCTGACCTTTCAACATGAAATGCAACAACTGAAGGAGACAACAACAGCTGTGTGAAATGCAGACCAAAATCTCCATAGACTGGGCATCAGTATCAGGAGTCATCAACCAGGAGTAAGTGAGCGAGGAAGAACAAAGTCACTACATCTGACCCAAAATAATCAAATGTAAACACACACTGGGGTTATGAACTCCCCATATGATATGACTGAAGTGCCAAATAGTCATCTCTCTCCTGATGAAGACAACAAGAACACAAGTATCCTTAATTTAAAACCCTCAAACAAAAGACAACCTTCCATCCTCAAAATCTGAAGGCTCTTGGGCCAGACACGTTTGAAATTTATGAATGTATAGTCTATTATTTTTTCCACTTTTCCATTATTCTCCCACCTTCAAACTATTGTAATTGCTTTCCTCTTGTTTAACTTATAGCTACGGATATTATATAATACATGAATGCTCTCCTATACTCTGTCTTACTCTAGTCCACACATGCATGCACGCTCAACCAAACCCGCAAACAAGCACCCAGACAAGTGGTTTAGGCAGAATTATTTAGGCAGGCCCTGTGAACAATTTGATGGATCTTACATTCTTCCATGATCGCCCTGCAATTCCAAATGCACAGAAAAACTATACTGTAGCAAAAACAAAACAAAAAAAACTTGATTCAATTATTCATCAATATCAGACAATGAGCACAGACTTGACACAGTAGTCTCTAACATGCTCATGGAGGACGTTAGCGCTGTAGGAATCGGCCTACTGCGAAACAAAGCCAAATGGAAACCAACAGACCAAAACAAACTTTAAAAAACGATCACATCAAGCAGTTCACAATCTCAAATGTAATTTCAAAAGCAGATACACATAAATACTCTAAATGCAAAGCCAGCACATAGAGACAAACATTACACCAATCTCAACACATGTTCGCTTTTATAATTCGCATCACATTTATTGGTAATGGCCACACAGCGACGTATAAATAGCGTTTTATTTTACCATGGAGGACGCTTCCTTCATCACAAGGTGGGGGCCGCATGGCTTGGGGTTGATTATGGATATGATTAAATCCAATGAATCTCCCATCTCAAGATGCAATGTCATGAAGTGAAGTCGTTACGAATGAATTCGTAACCTGTATTCGGGAAATTATCTTCCCGATTTGACTGCGCGTTTCTTGCTGTTTTTGGTTTACTTCATTGAAACTAGCTCAATACTGGCATGGTCGTTAGAGATAGGCTATTTCTTCTTAAATAAAACCGTGGTTTCTTTACATATCTTGCTATATTGTACTATGCCATGTGATTTATAGTAGCCGGAACTTATTTGTTTTTTGTTTTTTTACTGCAAAGACTCGGAATACTTTATTTATTGACCTCACACACCTCACACAAACATTTTCACACACCAGTCAAAGTTCAACCCCGCCCACACCGACGCTCCAGGCTTTTAATTGGCTGGCAACATCTTCAGGAAACCAATCACATTTACATCCGTGAAAAAACTAACGTAACGGAACCTACAGATAGAGTAGCTCTGTAGCTATATCGATTCTAGGTAGCTCTGGTGTAGCCTATTCAATTACGCTCCTTGTACCGTAATGATTTTTTTCTGCTAGTTAATACTTCTACTCAACATTTAATTCACAACATTAGTAAGCTAGTTTCAGACCTAGGTTATTAATGCAGAGTGTAAATCAACTAATATGATTACATTATGACGTACACCTAATATTACATCGGCAGTTAAAAGTAACTAACTTGTTTCTTCTTTACCAGCTAAAGCATTAACGTTATAGAGCATCAAATTAATGCGTCAATACTTAAAATCAAGATACATAACATATTTGGTCCTTAGAAGGACCACTATGCATAATAACTACTAATGCTAATACTTTTACTTTCAAGAGCGTGTTCATTATCTGTGACAGTATAAATAAATCATATTCGACTGATCAATCTGGCCAGTGCTTGGCCACAGACACAAAGGTACACAGACACAAAGGCACACACACACACACACACACACACACACACACACACACACACACACACACACACACACACACACACACACACACACACACACACACACACACACACACACACACACACACACACACACACACAGACTCTGTTACACAAACAGTGAGGAAGAAATGGGCAAATGACCAGACTAAATAGTTTACTCTCAGACTGCTCGGATTTGTAGCAGACGGGCTCAATCCTGGTCTCCCACACAGACACAAAGACAAATACTAATCTGAAAAAGAAAAGAAGATAAAACTCACCTTTGAAAGACAAGTCACATTCAATTTCTACTAGTTGCCCCTCTGTATCTGAATCACAGTATTTCTACACTCGTGCCATATCATAGTTCTTACTCATGGAAAGCTTGTCAGTCAGTTCATTCATTACTGTAAATACAGTGAACAAGCTCTAGCTGGCTGATCATCAGGAGAGAAAAAAGAGCGACACACCACTCTATCAGCATACGACTACAACAGGCCACACATATTGTACATGCATAGATAGTTGGGTGGAAGGCGACAGGAATGGTTCATTAACACTCCCTGTTTGAACAGGTGTCTGCCTGAAAAGAATGGGTGTGAATGTGTGTCTGTTTCTGTGTTTGTGCGCCTGTATACAGAGGCTGATGTGTTGAGGCTTTCACTTCTCACTATGATTTGTAAAAACATTAAACTTGCTGCTCTTAAACTGAGTTTTTTCTAAATTAAAGAATTCTATCTTTGTGTAAAGTGTTTCATATAACTCCTGGCCAGAGTGATGTATTTATAGACCCTAAGGGAAGCTTAGACTGACTGACTGACTCACACCAACAGGCATAATGAAAGAAACATTTGAAGTTTTTCTCCCCATCTCAATTAAGGTATGGTGCTGTGGAGCCAATACATTCACCTATGACACAAGGAAATTCAGAAAATACATGTTTTTAGATGCCTAAGCACAAATCATGATATTCATACTGTCTACATGGCTCTTTCTCTGAACATGGATGAAGCATTTATAATAGATAGTTTTTGTGTTTTTGATTCAATTCTCTTTATCCTAACATGATCATTTAGGGGGGAGGTCTCAAAGCAATCTTTCCAATGGTGAATGAAGTTTTTCTGAAGTGACCATTCACATGAAGAGTCCTCAAAAGTCTTTTAGCGGCAGGTCTTAGAATAGAAATAGGTCTTTATATTTGTTTTTAATTTTCAATCTTAAAGTCAATTATGTCCATCTTATATTATCAAGGTTTACTCTATCACGCGTCAATTGCTGAATTCCTCTCCAGGCTGTTTGTACACCGGGCTGTGTGCCCATGAGTTCAAATTGTGTTTTAAGTCTTGAAGGTCAAAGTTGAAAACTGCACCTGTGTTCAAGACTAAACAACTGTACCTGCCTCAAACTAAAGATAAATACCTGAAGACACACACAAACTCACTGTGTGCTACTGGCAGGACAGATGTGGCTTAGGGCATTGCCTTCTTTTCATTCATCCCATTCTTTCAGTTTCTATTCACTAGGAAAACAAAGACTTAAGACCTTTTATAGGCAGCCAGAATATAATGACAATATGAACCTGTTCGTAATGACTGGTGAATGGGAACATTCTATCTTCTCATACTCTAGCAAAGTATTCAGAAACGTTTAAAGAAAGGAAAAGAGTGCTCCCATCATTTATGAGCAGTGAGTAGAGACCCGCTGCTCAGTCTTTATTCAACGAGTGCAATTCAGTGTCGGGAACAATGAGACATCAATTAACAAGAATGACAGTTTCCATGTATGTGTACTTAATGGGGGGGGGGGGGGGGGGATTACAGACACATAACTTGTGGGATACTGAATCCTAGTGGGCACAGTTAAATGTACACAAACTTTGCTGTCAAACACAGATATGGAATCTCAGTAGTTCACAAGCTGATAGCTACAGTTAATGCACAGAAATGGCCTTCTCAATGCTGCCCTGGTCTGCTCTGCCAAACACGTACACAAGGCATAAATGGTGAGAATTTTGGTGGTCAAAGGGTTGATTTAACATTTAAATGTGGAAAATATTAGTTTAAAGTAATATATTTGCTGGGAAATAAAATACCAAATAAGGAATCCAAATTAAAATAACCCAAATGCACTCTTCAAATACCTCAATGGTAAATACTATGGTATGTTTGTTGTATGTAGACCATACTGTCCAATTATATCAAAGGGAACATTTGGAAATGTGTCATTTGAAAAAGCAGGGAAAAAAATTAATTATTGCTTTATTTGCCAATAGAAAAAGAAAAAGAAACCCCAAATCTGGTCTTTGGTTACGATTTGAAACCATAAATTACTTCAATTGATCAAGATATACAAAATTACTGTTGCTCTTGGCCTAAAGCTGCCAAGTTTGCAGGGTTCCATTACAGTTCAAGTTTTTCTGGGTACTGATCCAGAAAATAATGTGTGTAAGAACATGTTGTCAGCAAGGGGCAGTTTGTTTTGTATTCTTATTGGATGAAAAACTTTAAAATTAGATCAAATCAAAAAATACTTTGATAAAAAGGACTGAAAGCCTGTGTGTTGCCCAAACTAGAAAGTGTACTTTTCATTTCTTTGATTACTATCAGAGTAGTTCATTATTATATTATTCCTTAATCCAGAAAAGGGTCAGGTTCAAAAGCCAGTTATCATGTTTAATTGCCAATTCCAGACTTAGATGGGTGAACATTAAAACCTGGTTCCTGGACAGCAAACTTGATGAAACTAAAAGAGTTAACACTACTGCCCTCTGCTGACTACCATTCCAACTCAAAACTTGTGCGTTCTTGACATTAATCCTCAGCTTTGACAAGCGTAGAGGTCACTACAATTGCTAAAAAAAAACCTAGTTCTATATTACTGTATAAGTGTTTTCTTCTGGAGGAGAGAATAAACACAACTCAAACCATAACTAGTGTTGAAATAGCGTAGCAGAAATATTACTTATATGCTATGTTTTTAAGTATGGGAAAACTGAGGTGGATTTTAGTCATATTCTATGTGCGTATGGACATGATCTTGTCCTCGGAGGGAGGGCAGGACAATATCATAGGAGAATTAATCGAGGAGATATTTAGATCTCAGCCTCCTTCTGCTGTGATCTCCTCTTATTGTGCTGGTGCTTGGTGAGTCCATACTTGAAGAACTCATAGACTGACCAGCTGATGGCTGTGGAGGGCATCTGGTAGATGATCCTCGCTTGCACTCCCTTGAAGAAACCTTGCAGGCCGCCCAGCCTATAAACAGTCCGGAAGGCATGGGCCAGGCCTGAGATTTGTCTGTGGGCTCCTTGGCCATGGCCCTGTCCGGGGCCTTGGCTGGAAGACAGGGAGTTGAGGGTTAGAGACTCCTGGGTGTTGAGCAGGGTCTTGCAGACATCTAGAGGTGTAGTTGCCGCGGCTGCGATAGCTCCAGCCAAAGCTCCGGACATCATGTGGGACGAGGGATTGTACTGTCTGTGGGGGTTTAGCAGCTCCTGAAGGTACTCATAGGTCATAAAGTGGAGCGCCTGGAAGGGCACGTTCATGGTGAGCTGGGTGGTGTAGCTGCGGTAGAACGCAGCAGGGCCTTCTTTATACCAAACGGCGCGTACGCAGTCCATCACGCCGCGGTAAGGCGAGTTATACATCTGCATGCGCTGCTTCACAACTAGAGTCACATGAGCAGATGAAGAAGGAGAGGTCCAAATGTGTCCAGGGTTGGCAGTACGAGAATGGCAAAGATAGAGAAAGAAAAGAAGATTAGTTAGCTATTGACTTTGTGAATCTCTCCTTACAACACACAGAGTTTCAAAAAAGATGAAGTGTCACTCGAACTGCGTTTGCTCAGACAGCTGCACCCCATCCAACAGCTGCACACGAGGACTCTGACCAGTGTCCTTCTATTAACATGTTGGGGCAGGTGGACAAGAGGCAGATGTGAAAGTCAATATGTGAGACTGCCGGGTTAAGGCCAAAATATGAAGATGGTTGGCAAAGGCGTGGAACTTGTATGTGTCATTACTGACCATCTGTATGGTAGGCTTTTGTTACATGAGAAAAGCTGTCCTAATTCAGTAGTTAGAAGCTAAAGGGATTGTACTGTAAAATGTTGCCTTTACCTTCGGCTGGGTTCATGATTGCATCGTGAAGCAGTGTGGCCACACACCCAGCGGTTCCTGAAACAAATACACCTCAGAAGTGACTAAACATTGAGATAATGATGAAGAATATAGAAGGAAAATAGAGGAAGCTGCAGTAAAGAGGCATACAGAAAACATTGTTTACACTTGCAATAGTAAGGACCCTTTTGATCATGTAACAGCTTCCAATGCAATATTCCTAAAAGTTGCAGATGTCATGCTCAAAACAAAATATTATAGTAGCAGATTAAGAGGAAACTCAGCAAATTGTACATGTGTAAAAACGAGGGATCACACCTGATCGAATTCAGGTGGCCAAACCTGAGCAAAGAGAGACACCTAGTGGACAAGACTCTCTTTTGAGAGATTTAAACCAAAAGCTTTAAAAGAGAGGATAGACAGTGGAGGGAGCAGATGAGACGGGAGAATGGGGAGAAAGAGGACTTACCCAGCCTTGCACTAAACTGGAAAAGAAGGAAGAGAGAGTAGGAAGAACAAGGAATAAGGAAATGATTGACATTTAGAGCACGGTTTTTAAATCTCTTTCTATTTTGTAGCCAATGTGACTTTTCTGTACTTGATCCACATTGTTTAAGTTTAATAAAAAACTGTAACCGATTGAAAGCTGACCCTGACACTTCATTATAGTGAAAAACTGTAGCTATGAAAAGGCATTATCCAATTTGATGGCATGCTTGGGGTTCTTAGAATTGGCGAGGCTACATCTAGCCAGATTAGGCTCAGCTTCATAGAGATTACACTGGTGATTCTTGGCATTATGCTTGAAATGAAAGACCTAATTATCTGCCTATATTAGTGATACCATTGATCTCAAATTTAACATCATGTATAAATCTTTAACATGTCAATGCTAAACTGTGTTTATGTATGTTATATGGTACCATTAGCCAAATGACTGTTAGCCCCTGGGTGAATGACATCGCTTAGAGTCTTTTTGAGTTTCTCATAGCTGGCAAAATAGAGGGCATGGGCAGGTCCCGCGCCAACTGCTGTTGCATTCAGCCCCCTCATTGGCCGCCAGATTCCCTCTGTGGCTATAATTCGGCGGAGAGCATCCATCACATTCCTGTAGCGGGCTGCAGGGGCGGGCTGGAGGGACTGCATGCGTGTCTGGAAAAGAATAAAAGGTGAAATGTAGCAAAGTTCAAAGTCAACAGGTTGCTCCCTTTCCACCCACCAGTTCTAAGTATTAAGTTAAGCAGTGGCTTCAATACATTTCAGCTGAATTCAAGATAAATATAGAATGTAATGTGTCATTTCGATCCTATTATACATGTGCCTAACAATTATACAACAAAAAAAAGCATGGCAATGAAAAGGATCCTGAATAGACCGTTGTCTGAATAGGGGTCAACTAAGGGAAATGAGGTGCTCCACATTGTGTGTTGGGTACATGCATAATTCAATAGAAGGAAGTATGGAGTTACGAGCTCCAAGGTCACAAGGGGACATAAGCTGACTTCCTGTAAGCCTCTTTTCCCACTGACCCTGAAGCACACCTTTCTCTCTTCCTCTCAACTCACGTATGCACGCTGAGATATATGATAAGGTAGAAATATCATCTAATGGACACGTGCAATTAATTTGTGATTCTGTCACTAGCTAATTGATATTTGGAGAGTCAACTACAGTCACACTGCGTCTGAGGAACCAGCAGCGACATAATCCCTGAATACCACACTTCCAGCTGAATGGACAAACTTACACCCCACTGTTTATGTGCGTGTAGGGCTCTAACGAAGCATAAACATGGCCTCATGTCACTCCATGGTACAGCTGTGGAATGCAGGGCCCAAAATGAGCTATCTTACAGTGGTTCGGGTATATGCATTAACTAACTTCACTCCTGGCCCTATTGCACACCACATATTTGCATGATTGTATAACTAAACTGTAATTTGAATGCTGGATTTGATTGGTTCTCTACACAGTCCTTAACATCTTCCATGTCCAGTGTTTCGTCTGGTGTTTGAGCAGGTCGAAAACGTTAACCTTTGTCCTCAATGCAAACACTACTTCTGACATACACTGGAGCAAACACTTAAGACTTGTTGGCTTCTTTCAATGAAATAATCAATACAATTGAAATTCTAGTGATGTGGACTGTGCAGTACTGTACACTCTGGCAGAGCTACAAATGCAACACGCGTTTCAAAATCCAAACCAATTACTGGGATTTGGGACACATTAAGGGAGAATGACGGCCTATTCTAAACTATAATTACACTGCAATCTCTTAAGTGAAAGGCTTATCTCACAGGAGAAAAAGTCTTTATTTGGTGAAGGGGGAAACCTCCAATTAGGAAGCCTTTAAATAAAAAAAAGGCAAATGTTAGACGCATCTAAGATGCCTCTATATGTTTAAGTGCAGTATGCTTTAATTTGCGGAGTCACAATGCTCCTATTCTCCTTGCTTGAAATGCTGATTTTAAACTGGTGTGGCAGAAGCTGTGTAAATGAGAAAGGACTGTAAACATTGGTTTTGTCCGGGTTTAGGGCTCGACAGGCCGCATCCAAGCAAGACTACAGGTGGCAGAGACATGGATGAAGCATGTGCATGTACAGCTTTTCAATCTGACAAGGACAGCTGACTCAATGCCACTTGCCCCATCTCTAACCCTGTGCTTTTGTTATATGTCTAGAGCCATCTAGATGACCTTTTGGGGCAATACGTGTTGTCTCTACAGGTTTAAGTTAAAAGCAAAATAATCTCATACATAACAACGAAGACCACATGATAAAGAATGACCCAGTGAAATTGCATGACTTGCATGTGAACAAAAAGCTTAGCAAACAATTAGTTATGGTGTGTGAAGCAGTAGGCATGCTGCAACACTGCATACAACTCTGTAACAGTGTGTTAGGAAATGTCAACAGATGCTGAAACTGTGGACTGCAGGGGTCAAATGGTCTCAAAACTGCAGTGTAGGCTATTCTTTCATGTTAATAGTAAGTTACTCAAAACAACAGTTAAGTAATTCCTTGTTATCTTAAACATAGTAAAGCTTAAGTCTCCTAGAACTCTTGTGGCAGAAATTAATAACTCTCATCCACGCTACAAAAAGTTAGTTAACTCCGGTTTGCTTACACGTGACATGGACATTCAGTATTTACGTACTATTATATCCATTGAGACATCAGATTGGTTTGACTACGTTTAGTTAGTAGTTCAAACTAACCAAGTGGGCGCCTGTGTTTGACCCTACTAAAGGTTGTCATACCTACGGACGTTAGCCGGTAGCTTCATATATATTAGCATGCTAACGAGTTAGCTTGTAGGGATGTGACATGATAACTGAGCCGACTGACCTTGTCCTCAAACCAGTCTACACCACAGCGTGTTTATTAGGTAAGCGAACAAGCTAGTGAGCTATGCTAACAAACACGTTGGCTAGAGGAATAACACACACATTACCCAACATATACCAGTTTGTGGAAGCACTGAGCATTGATAAAAAGTTGTGGATCAGCCGGTGCACATTGGGCTAAGCTACCTTGACACAGTCGATGGGGAACATGAGGCAGTGCTCCATGATCCCGGCCACGGCTCCAGCCAACATGTGGGTGCTAGTGGAGGCTCCCTGTGGCAATCCCTCATAGTCTGGTTCAGAGTCCTCTGTTTGAGCATCTTGTGCACTACGGTTAAAATCAACAGTCTGCAGCTCCGTTTCCCCTCCGATCCGGGGTGACAGGCTACCCACGATACTTTCCGAAACTCCCCAGAATCTTCCCCCAAGCCATCGAACTTCTGCCCCGGCAGATGCACCAGCAACCCCGGGATCATTGCCTGTAGTCTCCGCTGTCATCCGACGCCTCCTCACAAATCCATCTGCTTCCATGAGAAACCAGGTAAAATGTAAAAACACGCAGATGCAGCGACTTGTTGGTGATATCAGTCCTTAAGGTTCACATTCCCGTGGGGAGGTTTTAACGATGCTTCTCTACTACACCATTCCCTCCCCGCCTCATTAGGCTACTTCCCAGCCAGGGCCAAGCAAGGGAGGCCGTGGCGGACAAATACACAACAAGCCCCAGCAGAGGCCGCGATGAGGAAATGATCTCTGATTGGTTACGATGGTCAAGTCCTACTCAGGCTATTGGGTGATAGACCTGCCACTCATGAGAGGGAAAACTTCAGTTGACATTAACTATGGCTACATGCAGCCTGCATTTGGGAAAGCGATCAAAGCTATAGGTCACTGCAGGTCATCCATAACGACATTTCTTAACTACATAACTTAATCAGTTTTATTTGTTTACATTTGATGTGTCACTTAATGCTACTTTTATAGTCTTATTTTCAGTGTTGTGAAATACAGATTTTAAAGTTTACATAAAAAACACATAGAAACCAATGTAGAAGCAGTATCTCTCCACAGGATAATAATAATTGTAATCCAGGAATTATTGAACTATAATTTTTCAACAGAATTATTCAACGGATATACAGTATGTGCTGTTGAATACTTATAGTTTGGTGATAGCTTATGTAAATGTCCACCTGTGATTCAGCCCACTGCTATTCACACTGCTTAGCCCACTGATATACACTGATGGCCTATTTTGACTGCACATATACAGTGATGGTTTTACAAATATGTAGAAACAAATTGTTCATCAGAAAATCTACTCTGTGATCGAGATTTAAATGCAAAGTACTTTATTGTCTGTATACTTTATTAAAATAGTACGGGATGTTGATCAATGTTAGAAATTAATGCTAAAATTGGTAAAAATAACATGTTCTAATGTATTAATAAACAAACAGCACATCATGGTGAAATGTAGAATGTGAAGTGTCTTGGTGTGGTTTTGATCAGTGTAGGGCTGCATACTTATATACAAAAGATAATCTAACAACAGCATACAAATATGCCAATCGCAATTTGCTTGTAATTTTACTTCAACAATGTATGAATTTGAACAACTATTGGTCCTTTATTTTCTGTCGATGAAGTGACAGAGTCGTTGTTTCATCACTACATCAGTGTTCACAATACATTACACAGACACACACATTACACCTCAGAAAACATGTCTTTTTGTCATTGCTTTTTTTTCAGGACACGTGCAGCAGGATCTTTAAAAAAAACACACCTTTTATGATGTTATATAAGATAGCATCTTGTATTTTAAAACAAGGAATTCTCAAAGCTTTCAGATAACTTCTTAAAGTCTTAAATCATCACCAGTTAACCTCTCCTCCTGGAGGAAAACAGATATCTTTTTTCCCCCCAGAAAATGTTGTAATTGTGTTTTGGTGCGGCACTGTTATAACATTATTGAATTTTCTCCTTTATTGCCTGGGAGAGCCTTCAAGGGTTGTAGTGTTGAATTTCTGCCGACAAAGGGGAATGAAGTGTTAATTTCTGCTTACAAGAACAAAATCTCCTGCTTCTGATCTAGTTATGGTTGATTGGCTGTTGTCCGCAGACGTTCCTTAAAGGAAAACCAAGCAGAGAGGATATCAGCATCAATCTCTTCCCTGAAGCTAATGCTACTCTAATACACCAAGGGAGAGGCATGTTAGGTCTAGCGGGAAACTCTAGATCACCATAACACCTCATTTAATTCCCTCCACCAAGAGAGTGCACAGACTATATAAACCTCAGGAATTATTTTACACTGTCTAAGCAAAACATAGTCAAAAATCCACATTATATGATACGATAACTCAATTCTATTCTGCTGTGTTTAGTTGTTTTTGTACCAGTTAACATATTTCCTTTGTTAGATATCTGGCTCTGTCTATTCCCTGCTGCTCAGGCCTGAGATGATAAATGGCCTCTTATCTTATTAATGCATGGTAAGTGAACCACTAGGCCAATAAGACATCTTCAACAGCAGCACTAAGAAACCCTTCTTTGTTAAGAGCTCTTCTTAATACTCTTAAGGTGGGTCCTTACTGTGAGATAACTCGAGCCCAACCCCAAACCAGCTAAAAGAAGGTGGCTTTATTTGCCCCTTTTGATTGGTATGTATTTTTTCCCATATATATTATGTGTAAAATCAAAGACTTTAACAAACAATTTATATATGCTCTTTGGAATCTTACATGCAAATATTTTAGTCCTATGGTATTCTGACAAGCTGTAGATTTCTCATATAACATATCAGTATATTCCCAAGATCTGGAAAGAGTGTTAAAGAAAGTCTGACAACTATGTAATACAGTATATTGAGGTATGGCTATTTGTTCTTAAACCGATGCTCGCTTGAGCATTATTTTACACTATAGCTACAATACAAATATAATGTGAAATTAATAAATACGAGTTTAGTGAAATCACTGTTTCGTAGTGATGCAACTTTGAAGTGTCTTTTTTCTTGAAAAACAACAACATTAAGGGGCTTTATGGCTGGATTAAGTGAAACAACTATGCCACCAAGTGGACAACTGAATGATGACAGGCTGATGGATCAATTGGATGTATTGATGAACAGCTTTAATTAATTCAGTTAATATAATCAAATTGCAACATATTATTATAGGCTAAGCATCTAGTACTTTATGATATTTTTAAATTAGCTTCACCTCCCAACTACAATATTCAATATCTAAATATGTACACATTACTGCATCATTACTTCGGTAATACATGTACTTGGGCACTTGAAGCCCCTTACTCCAGACCGGTTTAATGCGTGACTTGGGGTTGGACAGGAAACCCGGATCTACTCCCACAGCTGCAGGAGAAAATGGGAGGGACTGAAGTTGGATCTTGCCTAAAACCTTTGCTATGGCCGCACCGGTGATGTGGACTGATCGAGGACGTTGGGCTGCGGCTGTTGTGGGGACTGTGACCAGATCCAGATCCAGATCAAGTCAGGCCGCTTTAAAATCCCAGTACGACGCTCTGGTCATTGGGGGAGGTGAGAACTTTCGACTGTTTGGGGGGGGGTGGGGGGGTAATGTGCAGACAACACAGTGGTTATGCTACAATAATAAGAACCCAACGACCTTTTGCATTGTACATCGTGTCAGCTGAGTTTGCACATTTTTCTATGAAGTATTTATCTCTTGATTGTACAAACGAATTTACCAGTCTGAAAAAAAGGCTTTTTTTCAAGTTTTTTTTTAATTTTTTTAGCTTTTGCAAGTTTTAACTCAACTTTCAACTTTGGACTCATTGTGCTTGGCCGTAAAAAGTCATGGAGAGCCGTTTGCATACTTACACATAAACTTAACACACTTGAATAGTCAATGAAGCTTTATTTAAGAGTTTTTCTATGGGGAATTTGCATTTCAATGAGAACTGTCTGATAAATATCATATTTCATTGCAGGACACAATGGACTGGTTGCAGTGAGTTACTGCATGTCTTTCACAACACCTACAATATGCTGCAATACATTATATGGCACAGCAAACTTTTCCCTTCTGCCGGTTATTGTGTGTGTGTAGGCTGCCTATCTGCAGAAAGGAGGACTGAAGACAGCAGTCCTGGAGCGCAGACATGTGTTGGGAGGAGCAGCTGTTACAGAAGAACTCTTTCCCGGTATGGTGGATGTCACATAGGGTCATTTCACTGAAGTTAAAATAAAAAAACAAACAAGACCTATTTCCTTGCATAGGCCTTTTTTATATCCTAATGCACAGGTGCTTCATACTAGAACAATCTTTACTTCATTTGAATACTATACAAAGTGGGTTCTATGGCTTATCCAGATTAACAGATGCGCACACATACACACTCATACACACACAAACACACACACACCCATACAAAAAAAAGGGCTTGAATAAACCCCAGATACACACTTAAGTGTATTATTTCCTACACTGTTAATACGTGTTCTATTAAGTCATTGTTCAAAGCAATGTACATGTTGTCCTTGTTACATTATTAATACTCTTCTGTGCAGGGTTCCACTTCTCCAGGTGTTCCTATCTGCTCAGTTTATTACGACCCCACATTACAGCAGAATTGGAGCTTAAGGTAAACAAAGCAAAGTTTAGATTTAGATGTATTGTCCCCAGGGGAAAATTCTTTTTCACAGCACTGTGCACAGTATACATACGATATACAAACAACAAACCATAACATAATTGTAACATTCATGAATTCAGCTCATTTTGGAAAAGGGTTAAAGGAGTCAGTTTTCATAATGTTTGCATATTTTCTTAAGAAACATGGGCTGAAGGTGTATATGAGGGACCCCCATGCTTACACTCCCATGTTGGAAGATGGGGTCAACGGGGCCCCACCAAGGTCTCTCACCCTGGGTGCAGATCTGGCCATGAATCAGAGGGAGATTGGCAAGTTCTCACAGAAGGACGCTAAGGTGATTAGACTTTGACGATAACCAGTAACCTGTTGACTGCATTACGAATCTTTCTGCATTCAACACTTTAGCATGCATCTATTGTCACAGCAGTAACTGAAATACGTATTCACTGTCTCTATTTTCACATACTTGCCCACATGCGTTCACCCTCGTCTTCATTTTGACATGTTTCCCAGGCCTTTCCAGAATTTGTTGCACACCTTGAGAAGCTAGCAGCAGCAATCCACCCTCTCCTGGATGCTCCTCCCGTAGACATCCCAGGTGTTACCACTGGATCACTAAGGAAGAGGCTGGCTGCAGCTAAAACACTTAAGCCTATTGTCAAATGCGGTGCGTTGGTGAATGCATGTTTGGGAAATATTTTCAATGCCAGACAGGCAAGTTCAAATTCAGCTACTACTCATATTGTTTTTCAGTAAATGACTCATACTTTTATGTTATTCTTATTTAAAGGCATGAAACTTGGCAGAAATATTCCAGACTTTTATGAGATCATTACTGCACCAATAATGAAGGTTTGATTTGGCTTACACTAACAGTCACCTTTATTACTATTTTCAGTTGACAACATGGTTGCTAACTTGTGTTTTGTGTCTTAGATCCTCAATCGGTGGTTTGAGTCTGAGCCACTGAGAGCAACACTGGCTACTGATGCTGTGATAGGAGCCATGACAAGTCCTAGTAGTCCTGGTAGTGGGTGAGACACATTTTAGGACATCCCATGGCACACAAACACTTTTAACTACATTTTAACTGCATTAAATGAAACACTGACCTTGTCTTGAAGGTATGTGCTCCTGCACCATGTGATGGGAGAGTTAGAGAAGGAGATGGGAGCATGGGGTTATGTGGAGGGAGGCATGGGAGGCGTGTCTAAGGCTATTGCCAGCTCTGCTCGATCCTATGGTGTAGACATTTTCACTGAGAAGGTAAGATGACTTTGACTATTCTATATGCAGGCTTTGATGCAGTTTATTTTGTGTAAAATTGTAGCACTGTATTTTCATCGTTATGCATAAACATGTGTTTCATTGGCAGGATGTAGGACAGGTCCTGGTGGGTTCAGATGGTGCTGCCAAGGGCGTGGTGCTGAAGGATGGCACAGAGATCCACAGTAAAGTCGTTTTGTCAAATGCTACCCCATATGTTACCTTCAAAAACCTCACACCACAGGTAATACAGAGAAAAAACACAACATATTACTCTGCAGCAGGCGTTTTTTATTCTGACTTCCTGTCTTCCACATAGGAGGCTCTATCTCCAAAGTTCCTCAAAGCCGTAGATCAGATAGACTACACTTCACCTGTGACCAAGATTAATGGTAAATCAGTTTCTGTTATACTGAGAGTGAGCTTGTGCAAAAAATAATAAGCTGGTAGTTGTTGTGTTTTGTGTGTGTGCTGAGCCACTACACACATAATTTGAAAGCCACATAGAAATGGGCACTTGTAAGGCAGACTTGGCTCTAAGTCACAAAAATATGTAGTGCATTAAGAGGAATCAGCTATAAGTCATCCATTATAATATTATACCAGTGTAAGATTGTGTCACTGCCTAAGCTCTTTGGAATCTAAGGACATGTTTCAAGTTTGGGGTATTATAAAACAGTGTACAGCACACATAACTAAGATCTTTAGAGCTCCTCAGCTTCCTGTGTGGTGCTGTTTGTAGCTCCTGCTTGTTGATCACAGCAGAGCAAGAGCTGTAGGGTTTATAATAGGAAGTGGTGACTCCCAGATGATTCTGCAGAGTGCATTGCTTCTTAGAGTTAATGATAGTCTGTTCTTTTTATAGAATCTATTTTAACAGTCTTAGATTTACCAGGTAACAGGTGCGGTATTACGTGCACTAATTTGCCCTAATAAACTTTAGCACACACTTGTAAATAAAGACCAATAATGACACATAATTTCTCTCAGACTCTCACTCAATTTTTTTTCCTTGCTGTGACATCTGTTTTACAGTGGCAGTGGACAAGCTACCAAACTTCCTAGCATCTCCCACTCCAGATAATATTCCTGGACCCCATCATCAGTGCTCCATCCATCTCAACTGTGAAAGTGTGGATCTACTGGAGAGTGCATACAAAGAGGCCATGAATGGACGTCCCTCATCAAGGTACAGCATTACACTCAAAGTAAAGTTTTCAACACATAACATTTTATCCTTATATGAGATTCAACAAACACCAATTAAATCTTCCTGCTGGTTAGCTGACCATGCATGCTAGAGATAGTACTGAAATTGAACATGACAGGTGTATACTTCAGAGTTATACACATGTAACTATTATATCATGTGCCGTGAGGTAGAATGTTTTCCACATATTTATGTAAGCATGACTCAACAAAGAACTGGATGAGGATGTTCAGATATCCTTATCTTGTAGATACCACTAAGCCTTCAATAAAAGGCTGTGGTCAGAGGTGGGAAGTAACTTTCCTCAAGTACAATTTTCAGATACTTGTACTTTACTTGAGTTTTTCCATTTTATGCTACTTTTACTTTTACTCCACTACAATTCAGAAGTATATATCGTGTAATTTTACTCATTTTGTACCTTTAGTTACTTTCCAGATTTTGATTAATAATGTGAAATATAAACAACACTTAAATAAGACTTTAGTTACACTTGGAGTGAATTCATAATCTACCCAGCAGTGTATACAGTAAGTAAAAATAGCTGCACCTTAACCAGCTTTGATGACACTTTAAAGCATCAATAATAATGATCAAAACTTATGATTCTGAAATGGACTTTTACTTTTGGTACTAAATATATTTTGAAGCTAATATTTTTGTACTTTTACTTGAGTAACATTTTGAATGCAGGACTTTTACTTGTAACAGTGTACTCCTACACTCTGGTACTTCTACTTTTACTGAAGTACAAGCCCTGAGTACTTCTGCCACTCTGGCTGTGGTCCTCTTAACCTATACAGATTCAAATCTAAAATATCAAAGATTCAAGGGTTTTATTGTCACATGCATAATAGCTTAGTGTAGGTTTTAGCAATAAAAGTCATAATTGCCGGGCCTCTTCAACAATGTAACATACAATACTTGAGGCAAAAAAATAAACAAGTAATACATTGCTGCAATAAAATACTGAAAGGGACATAATAGTGCAATTAAATCCAGGAATAGGAAAAATATGTGTAGAATAGAATAACATAATACGGAATGTAAAATGCAATGGTGTAAACTAGAACAAACACTTAACTATGTTATATTACATAAATGATAATCAATGAGGTTTAGCTCCCACAGTGTATCATTAAAAAACATCCAGAATTTTCTATAAACAACTCACCCAACCTTTACTCTCAAACCATATTACCTCATCATGCCACTCTGCTCCTGTAGACCCATGCTGGAGATGACCATCCCTTCAGTGTTGGATCCTACTCTGGCTCCCCCTGGCTGCCATGTGGTGTCACTGTTCACCCAGTACACCCCGTACCACATAGAGGGAAGGGAGTGGACTGACCAGGACAGAGAGGCCTACGCAGACACTGGTTTGAAAAACAGAACATTCCAGGAGTATTAGCATGCTGTGCTTAAACTGATATATATATATATATATATACATATATATAAATGTAATGATAGCAGAAATAGAAAGAACATGTTATTCCAAAATTCACATTTCCTGTTTTAAATGTTCAGAAAGTTTAAATATATCAAGTGAAATGTATACTTATTAACCTGTTTCAGTAAAATATCTGTGTCTGTTTATCTTTTCAGCATTTGACTGGGTGGAGAAATACGCCCCAGGGTTTAAAGACTCAGTGGTGGGCAGGGACATCCTGGCTCCACCTGACCTGGAGAGGATCTTTGGGCTCACAGGAGGGGTACATACAATACATACATTTAAGAGCTGAGCAGCACATTTGAATGTTGATTCACAGTTAATTTGCTTGACACATAGAACTGTCCACTGTATGAGGAAGTAATTTGCGTCCTCTGCAGTGTTCTCTCATTCACCAACGGCTCAGGGACAGACCTGTTGCATAAGCAGTTAATGGTTACAGACAGTGTAACCACAACCATTGAGTCAGTTTCAAAGTTCACAGCTCTAGTGTAAAGTGAAGGAAACTCTTGGATTAATGCATACAATTGTGTTGCCTTTCAACAAATTGTAACTTTGTAACCATAACAACATTACATATTTATAAAAAAGTAAATATTTGGTTTTTATCTTTACAGAATATCTTTCATGGATCAATGTCGCTGGACCAGCTCTACCTAGCACGACCTTTGCCCTCTCTCTCGGACTACCGCTCACCAATAAAAGGGCTGTATCTATGTGGCAGTAGCTGTCATCCAGGTTAGCTTTTAATGCCTTCACTGAATTATGAATCGCGAATGCAGCTGTTTTTCTGTGTTTTGTCAATGCTATGTTTTGTGGTGTCAGAAAAGCACAGCTGTGAACCTTTGGAACTTTGGATGAAATCTTATTCTCACTGCTTATGATAAAGAAATGCAGTCACTTTATGTCACGTTGCTCAGTAAATGTTTGTGATTCCCAACACAGAACCAGAGTGAATAATTATTGTCTAATTTATTAGCCTATTGTTTCTTTTAGGTGGTGGTGTGATGGGTTCTCCTGGATGGAACACAGCGGTCACTGTCCTGGCTGACATGAAACGTCGCTAAAACATGCAACGGGACCAGTGTGTGGTTATCTAATCAGTGTTGTCTACATCTGTGTTATCTGATTTTAAGCAATATGAGATTAATTTTAACACTCACTCCAACAGATATGCTCTTATCCATCCTATCATGCTTGTAAGGATATCTGAATATGAGAAAAAAGGGGCTCAATGATTGATTTGATTATACAACTGACATGAGATTAAAGAGAGAAACACTCCTGAAACACTAGTGAAATACTGCCACGTTAAATGTGTGAATTCGTCTAACTGAGCCAGTAGAGAATCTGTGAAATGTTAGAACAAAAATGAGACTTAAACGTTAATGTTATGATGGAATGAAGCAGAATGGGACTTTTCACAACTTTAAATAAATGAAAACAAATCAAAATGTTTCACTGGGTTAAATGATGCCTAAGTACACAGCATAAAAAAGCCATGATTCATTTTATTGTTTACACCTGTGCTTTCCTTACTGTGATCTGTAGCAATGTGATTGTAATTGAATGTGGCCTAATAGCGTTTCTTTAAGTGTAGTACTTAACAAAAGGCATACCCTTTATAGGTATTTTACTGATTTTACTGGGTTAGTTCAAAGATCGATGGGCCTATAATTATGCATGGGTGACCTACCCGGCTTTTCCTCTTAACTCTCTCTGGAAGACCCCAAAACAATTATGTCAAAGCTTCATTGTTGACCTATTGGCAGTCAATAAATGTGGTTTTACAAAAACAAAGTTTAAAAAAATACTTCTGTACTCAAACTCAACTTTGTACGCAGGGTCAAGACACACTACTCCAGACAGTGTATATGTACTAGTATATTGTTCAGCAACGTGATTTATATATTTTTGGATACGTTTGACATGACACACACAGACAGTATCACAAAAATTATATAAAATACAGTCATTAGGGCTGTAAATGACAAGACCAGGAATAAAAAAACGCAAACTGCCATTACAAAATACCAGAAAATTACAACAATGCAAGTTAAATTGAGAATAGCCAAAGGCAGGCAATGTGAAAAATAAATATAATAGAGAGCAATAACATTGACGATAAGTAAAGGTATGTTGGAATTAAAATGATGTCCTTACATTAATGAAAATGTTTAAAAAAAAAGAAAAAGTGATTTAAATAGGTAAGTAATAAGTAAGTAACACTAACTAATATCATATTATGACATTAAAATGTGTAACAATGGCATTAATACCGCTATTATTTGTATGAATAGCCTACTAATTAATAGTATAACAATTTGTTATCAACGATAAGATGCAAAAGTCATTGTTTAAGATGTTTTGATAAGATATGCACCTTTCAATAATCGATAGCGGGCACTGTGCCTTTAAGACGCTGCTCAGGGTGGACCCAGCGTCAAAAGCTCAGGAAGTGGACTAAACCACCAAAGATTCCCGCAGATTCAATATCGATGATTGTCCCAATGTTACAAATGTGGCCCAACTAACCTAAACATTTGTTTCAATACGTTTTGGTGGGATATTTGAGACGATAATGCTGGATGGTTGCACTCATGAAATTCACCAGAGATATATGCAGGCTGTTGGGACTCGGGAGCGGTAAGAAACGTCCCACTTTTAAAAAAACTTTCTAAACTCAACCACAAGTTAAAACCGATTCCGTAAGCGATTGTAAAGAGCCTGTCACAATGAAACTGCATATGATATAACTCGCGGTTTATTAAACCGTATATTTTTGGTAGTATTTCGCTATTGTCTTTGTCGCAAATTGAGTTCTTGGTCCAAACAATGAAAGTTTCCCTCTTGCCAGTTACACCCTAGCTTGCACCACTTCCAAGTTTGCGCAGTCGGTGCCATACAGTTGTTGCACTTATAATAGAAAACACACTTTTACAAGCGTTAACTTTCATGTATTCAGTAATAACATAACGTGTAATTCTATATGCTTTATATAGAGGGGATGTCCGTAAAAGGCCCAGACGAACACAGATTAGAAGCACATTCCCTGTTGCATGTTGGTATGATAACAATGCCTCAACTAGGTGGCAAAACCCTGTAGCCCGGAATTTGCGCAATGATACAAGTTGGCATAAAATGTGTCTTTAAATGTCATGTGCCTACACTTTGTTCCTCTTCTTGTTTGTCCCTCTGTGTTTAGTTCCTAGAAACGCAGGCTGTAAAGCAGGTTAGATTTTTTCAAACGCAGTTTAGCATCAATTAGTGATGATATATTTATATATTTTAAGTGTGTATCTAAATGTGTGTCTTCAAATGTAACTTTTTCAAAGTATTATTAGACAAAAAAAGGTTAGGTTGTATCACAGAGGAAACTGCGTTTATCTTTAAGCTATGAGGACAAGCTGTCAAAGTGTCATGTTGTATGCACTTTATTTAAGAAATACCTACAGTATGATTCACTGCATGGTACTATTTTAAGGTTGTGTAAACACATGGTCTTAGTCAGTTATCCTGTCACCTGATTTAGTTATTGTTTTCAGGTTACACTTTGCTTTCTCTTCCTTTCTCTAGAAAAGGTGTACTATATAATGATACACTGTTATTTTACATTCCTGTGGTAGGAGCTCACCTTTCCACTCAACACTAATTTAACCAGTGTCCTTGAAGGGGAGAAACAGAGACCCTTTTGTTGCTTTTGTCCACTGATCTCGGATCATTTATTTGATAGGAGGACATTCCATTAAAGCTAAGATTGAACAAAAAGCCTGATTCAGCTAGTGGGATGGAGCTGCGCTTAAGCAGTGGTTGTTTCTTGTCATTTGAGTAGTGAGCCAAACACGGACAGCTGAAATTCCTTTCACTTCCATGTATATTTTGAGACACTAACTCAACTAAGATGGTGGAATGGGCAACTTTATTAAAGCTATGGAAACTCAGTTTTACATGCAAATAAATATATTGGACTGTACATGGTAAGATTGTTTAGGTGATTGTGTATGTGGTCCCTAGCACTTTTTAGTATATAGAATCAGAATGAGGAGGATCAAGTGGCTTTTCTTCTTTTTCCTTTTTAAAATGAATTATGCTTGAAAAGTGAAACAGTACTGAGCATATTGAGAATTGCAATCACTCCCCTCAATGCCTCCCGAAACAACATGAGTCACATACCAAGTATGAATTTGTCACTGCTCTGGAAATCATTGCTGAACAAATGGAAACCTGACACCAAGCAGAATCCTGCATGGTGCAGTGTTTTGCTTTCTTTTGTCTTTTCATTGGGCCTTAATCAAATCCAGTGTTCTCGTTTGATCCGATCTTTGCCCTCTTACACAAACACACACATTCAAGGCAGTGGTTGTTTTCTATGATTGTTTTTGAGAAAGGATACAGTGTTCTTAAACAGCGTTGCCTAAGGCAGCTGTGAGTTGAATGTTGGGCCTGTGTCAGTGGAAACGCAAACATTTCTCTCGTAAGACCACAAAGAAACAAGTTCAGTCAACAAATCTGTGTGCGTTTTTGTTTCATGTTCTGCATTCCGGACTCGCTTCATTATAGAGCATTACATCATCCCACGTTTGGCTTTTTGTGGTTAGACTCAATTTTGAATGAGGAAGAAGCCATCCAGATCACCAATATTATTTTGGTTGACAGGTTAGGATGTATAAAAAGCCCATGCGGCTTGCAGATGTTTAAATGTACATTAACTTACATCTTGTACAGAGCAATATGATAATGGATGATGGCTACCTTGATACATGTTACCATCTCATAGAACACAATGTATATAAATAATAAATTGCTATGCTAGCAACCATTTTGTTGATTCAAGCGTTTTCAACTTACACTAAAAAATTAAGACTGCTTGATTTTATTCTGAAGAGTTGATTTCCTGTGTATTTTACCAACAGGCCCCCCTGTCCAGCAGCCGGAGGAGCAGATGGACTGTGGTGCCGCAACCTCTGACCCTAGTGATGATGCCGCTTTGTCACAGGTAAACAAATGGTGACACATCATGGTTAGTGCTGCCAGGGTGAAGGCCCAATGTGCAATGTTCAATTGAATGTGTCTTTGTAAAGGATACATTAAATGGAGAGGAGGATCTGAGTGAGGAGGAGAAGGTCAGACGAAGGGCAGAGCGACGCAAAGCCAAGAGGAAGGTTAGCCCACAAATCCTTACAACCCTTAAACATGCTACTGGTTGCACTTGTAATACGTCTATTATGTTATGAATGATAAAGTTAAGGGCATTTTCTTATGTGTCGAGTACTGCATCTGTTTCAGCGCCGTCGAAAACGTAAGAAGCAGGAGCAGGTGAAGCCTAATGAGAGTGCTGAACGGGTAATTATCACGCTGTTCCTCGAGGGAATGCACTGTACGTTTGTCTTCACTGTGGATGACTTGATATTTATATGATCCTACACATAAGGACGATGAAGACGAGGATGGGGGTGCAGAATCTGAACTGGATGACAGCGATTCAGAAGCAGAAGTTGGTGCTGAAGAGGAGAAAGAAGGAGTGCAGGAAGAGGAGAAAAATAACACAAAATCAGCTGCGTCACAAAAGAACGTCGGCATTCCTGTCATGGCTCCTTCGGGACTTAAAGAACAACTGAAGATCCAAGGCCGACCTGCTGAAGAGGTAGGAGAACTATACTTGAGTATAATGCCTGCATCTAGTTAATGTTCAGTATGAGAGTTCACGTGCGCCCCCATTGAACACCAATGTGTGACTTTCTGTGTGCATCAGGAGCCCGAGTGGGATGTGAGCAGTGCCTTTGTTGCTAATGCTGCTAGCCATATCAAACCCAAAGGATCAAGTCGCAAGTCCAAAGAAAACAAGGAGAACGAGACCAGGAGAGAGGTGAATAAATGCTAATAGATAATGTTAGTTGAGAAGGCAGTCATAAATTACCCGTTTTTCTTGTGGCTGCAGTATTTTCCTCTAGCAGGTCCAGAGTCCACTTTACTCGCATCAGACTTTGGACACAAAAGCCTTACAACAGTTGTTGTTATGTGTGCGTTTTGACCTACTATTTCTCAGCTGTATGAGGAAGCTTTAAGCATTTGTAGCTGCATACAACTAAAACACTCTTCTAAAAGCTGTTGTTTCTGCTGTTTAAATGTGTTTATTTATACTTTTTTCAAAATACACATAATACAATACATGTAGTATGTCTTTTCTACATCTCAATTGAAAAGGGAAATCAAATCAGAAGGCTGTTTTGAAAATATAGTACATTTTCACAGCTGTGAATAAAACTGCCAAAAATAATATTTTTCTTATAGACAAATGGAACTGACACCATGACAAAGAAAAGCGCGTCGCTGACAGGTAATGGATTGTTTTTTAATAACAGTGTACCGAACCAGCCTCATTGGAAAGAGTACCTTGGCCTCAAAGACAAATTATTGATTACAACTTTTAGCAAGTATGTCAGCGTGCAGTAAGAGCTGCCAAGTCACCAGAGAATTATTTTCAAGTACTTTTTCTTCCTTGCAGAAAAAGGCATAAAACTGGTGCAAGAGGGGCAGTACACACAAGCTGCCAGTATGTTTACAGAAGCCATCAAATGTGATCCAAAGGATTACAGGTACACCATCTGTGATCATGGCTTGTTAATTACAAAATGAGTAAACATTTTAGGCGCATGTAACATGTTCCGTTTGCCTTACAGGTTCTTTGGGAATCGTTCCTATTGCTATTACTGCTTGGAGCAGTACCCTCAGGCCTTGGCAGACGCTGAACGCTCCATTCAGCTGGCCTCAGACTGGCCCAAAGGATACTTCCGTAAGGGCAGTGCTCTAATGGGCATGAAGGTGAATTAAAGCTTGTAATTAAAGAAATATGTGCTGAATAGCTTTACACTTCTAGTGAGACAGGATTAGCCTTTACTTATACATTTTTGTGGGTCTTTGTGTGCGTTGTAGCGGTACAGTGAGGCAGAGAAGGCCATGGAGCAGGTGCTGAAACTGGACAAAGACTGTGAGGAGGCTGTCAATGACCTCTTTAACTGCAAAGTGCTCCAGTTAATGGTAAGTACCCCCGCACACTTGGTGGCAAAGGTGTTTCCTGTTAGCTCGGTAACTTCCTCAGTACTTTCTATTTCAACGAAACAACCGTTTGTTATTTAATTAGTCTACTTGTTCCTTTTAACTGTAACTTGTGACTTTTGTTCATTCTTTTTTCAGGAGCTTGGTTTTGAAGAAATGCAAAGTGTTTTACTGCTGGAAAAATCTTCGACTGTGCAGGCTGTTCTGGCCTCTTGTTCTGACGCCTCCAGAGGTAAGATAAATGTAGATTTAAAAAAAAATGTGACTTGTTTTTCCTCTGTCTTCCAATGGAGAGCAGTAATGTAAAAAGTAATTGGCTTTTGTTAAAATCCCACAGCCTTTTTACTTGTATTGATGAAGCTCTTTTTGTTTTGCAGCTGGGGGCCAAGAGGTTTTGCAACCAGGGTAGGTGACTATTTGTTTTTCCAATCACAGCTACAGTTCACAGGGGTTAGCCGCTTCTGTTGTGGCTAGAATGTATTTATTTTATCAAAGTTTCTACGAATTCTTTATCTGAAATGTGATTTTATTGCTTTTAGTAACATTTTATTTCTTTGTCTTTTCTTTAGAAGCCCTTGCCCGTCTCTGTGGGTGGGAAATGTGACCACTGAGCTAACTGAGAAACACCTTTGGGACCTTTTTAAAATGTATGACACTACTAGTTCACTAAAATATGTTATATTTACTACATTCTTGACTTAAAATCTGAACCGGTTCTTAATGAGCACAAAATCGATTTCTTATTTAATAATGGGACATTTAAACAAGCCTGTGTGTGTCAAACCAATGTGGTTATTGACAGTTTTGTTTACTTTGCATTTTAGGTTTGGTGAGATAGAGAGTATCCGAGTTCTGCATGAGAGATTCTGTGCCTTTGTCAACTTCAAGAATGCAAACATGGCAGCTCGTGCCATGGAGAAACTAAATGTAAGGATTTATTTGGCTCTACTTTTTCAATATTGTGTCAGTATTTAAAGAACATTGTTAGGGACTTAAAGTGTATGCTTCCTCTCACAGGGTCATTGTATTGAGAACACACGTTTAGTCGTGCGCTACCCTGACCGGCGCACTCAGAAGGTCCTTCCCATCCCACTAAAGACCTGTCTGCCTGTCACACAGCAGGCAGAAGCAGCGGCAGGGTGAGAAGCTCTCCATCACTGAAACCATAAATTAGAAATGCAGTTCTAATCGATTTTATACCTAATATGCTTTCTGTGTTTATTTTCTCTATGACATCTTCCTGTCGGCCCAGACCTCGACGACGGGGCCCAGTGAACGGAGACGAGTGTTACTTCTGGCGAACCACCGGCTGCCATTTTGGGGACAAATGTCGCTACAAACACATTCCTGATCAGAAAGGCAAGGACAGGAAGCCCTGGCAGCCGTGAACTCAGCTTACTCTCTGCCTCAGTATTGTGCAGGAAACTGGGATGCACAGACTGAGCCAAAGGAGCCGGTACTGACAGGACCAGTTTCTCTGGGCTCAAATATTTTCTGTAGGAGAACGGACCAGAATAGTGAAAAGGATCAGAGCCAGCACCCAGGCTCAAAGGCAGAGATAGTCACACAATGCCAAATGAATGCAAGTATTAAGGTTTTTATCTGATCTAAAGACTTTACTCAACAATATTTCTCGACAGTACAAATTCAATTAGAAGGTAGCCTCAAATTGACCTGGTGTAGTTTTTGTTAGGAATAAAAACCTTTGTATTAGCAGCCTTAAACAGCACATGTTGACCTGTTCCAGCTTTAAGGGATACGACCGAACCTCACAGGCATACAACCTAAGGAGGAAGTGAAACCGTCATGTACAGTAGATACAAAAGAACTTTTAAGGGCCTTGGTTCCTCAGATGATTCTGGGATCCTTCCTTCTTTGTCGTCACACCTCCTTATTTTTAAGTACAGTAACTCAACCAATTATTTAACTTGCAGTTTGTTTCATCAGTTATGGTTTATCAATAGCCAACAACGTTTCCCACTTGGTGTTCCTCTCTCAATTTCAGCACATTGTTGGTCAGACCAAAGACTTACCAACAGATGTACTAGACATGTCAGTAGCTCTTCTATGCAGATGTGGTTCTTTAAGCAAAAAAAACTAGACAGAGAGAGACAGTTTATAATGTGCTATGTAGCCTTGGTTAAGAGGTGCATACATGGGTAAATAGACATAAGAAAACCAAAATGTATTTTATTGCAAACATAAGGTGTATATTTCACTTTATCTATTGGCTTCCCTTTTCTTTAAAGATTGAATACACACTCGCATGTCAGTTTAGATGTCTGTGCCTGTTATGAAGATGGAGGACTGAATTTATAACCCTACTTGTATGGCGTTGAATTAGTGTAGAACACATGACCACTTAATGTCTATGCAAAAGTAACGTGCCAACTTGGGTGTCAATTCTGTGTCTTAGACATACAAACACTTACTAAATGTCTAGAGCAATGTCATTGATTAACAAGTTCATACAACAAAACAGTGCCTTACAAAAAGAAATGTCTGGTCATGTGTAACATGATCCACTTACAGAACTTTTGAATCCTGAGAAGCAGTGTTTTTGACCTAAGGGACTCTATTTCAGTATTTCAGTGAACCAAAGAGTGCTATGTCTGATGGCTCTGCACTGAAACAGTCTGTTCTTTCATAGGTGTCAACACTAGGCAGTGCATTCAAACCCATTAGCATGTCTGTATCATCCACTAGATAACAATAACAGCTGGTTAAAGTCAACACTACGTTCACTAGTAAATTATGCACAGCATAGTTAGAGTATTTATTTCCCTATTTATACAGAAGTTTGTTTTTCTTTTCCTTTTTTACAACATAACTTGCTGGCTGGATACAGCCTTCCATTTACTGGCCTTTTAGTAATTTGAAAGGTCTTGTGTTCTTTATGGCTTTAAAAGGCAAACATTATTAAGAAACCCTTGGTGTCACACAATCACATGCTGCACTTCTGCTTTTATTGTTGCTGATACTTGTGAAAAAGGAATTGAACCCAAAACCTTAAGTCTGCACTTGATTTAACCAACATGCTAATGTTTTTGTGACTGGTGCTGTTAACTCTGGTTGTGCAGTGAATTTAATTTTGCAGACTTACAATGCATTCAATGTTACAAAAGCATCATTTAATTTCATCTTGTAGACATTTCAAGATTGTAGAGAAGATTTCTTGGGTTTATTTGAGCTATTTTGTATGTTTTTTTTAGGCTTTTAACCTTTTTTCAAATTATTTCAGGAAAAATGCAATTTGAATCACGATGTAAACATTAATAACCAGAGCACTGCAATCTTGTTAATCTTCCAAATATTTTGTATTATCATTACTGCACTGCAAAAAAAGAGTCTTTTATATTTAATAAATGTATTTGAACCATCTTTTTACTGAGTCTCTTAATAAGTAATTGCACCAACTTTGAGAGAAAGGTCTGAGGTATGCCTTTTATCTAATATGTCAGGAACATGAACAACTCTCTGCCAGTGGTGTGTGGTTTTCCTGCCTTCCACAAGGCGGCAGTGTTGTACATGAAAGGTTTGAACAGAAATATGTCACCAACTTAACAAGCTTATGCGATGCATACACATTCATGTTTTTTGATCTCTAGGAACCAAATGTTGGCTCTAACTCATTCCTGATGCTGAAACCCCTGCAGTAGTCAATCAAAGCAGTCCAGGCTGGTGTGGGGGGGAATATGGTAACCCTGTCATCACTAGTCGGCCAGGATGAAAGTTGCATTAGAGTATCTTTAACCGCTAAAACCAAGGGGAAATGGAGACATGACTGTGGGAAAAGCAACCGTTATCCCACAGATTATATCTTGAATAGAGTAACTAAAGCCTTATACCACCTGCAAATGCATATGCAAGTGTGAGAGCACGATGCTGCAAAATTAGAGGGGGCACTCTTCATAGCAAGTTTACTCAAAAACAGCCGTATACAGCTTTCCAACGTTTAAAATAACCCATTAAGGAAAGAAATGTGTTGCAAATGAGAGATGCAATTAGGTTGATGAGTTGATATCTTGGCCTCTACTGCTTTAATTGTGTCCTTTCTTTTTTAAATTCCCCTGATTAGGGAAAAGTGTAATAATAAATGTAAAATTGCATGCATTAAAAAAGAGAATATTTTGTTTTCAGTTAAATATTTTCAACCAATAAATATGGGATCAAAGTGTTAAGTTATAATTAAATATGTCTTGTAATTTAACCCAATCAATAACATTTTCACCTCATAGTCAAATTTAAGTGCACCTTGGGGTTAAGACCAAAATGGCCTTTGATGCTAAAACTAATGACATCAACCCTTTACGCACTGCTCTGTGCCTGCTGAGCCCTTAAACCTGAGCGGCGTATTCTCTACCTTATGTGCCTACAGGCTAAGTAAAAGCATTATAAAAGCCCAGAGAGACGGCGGTGGGGGTGAGCCTGAGGAGGTGCTGTCCTTTGAAAAGGCACTTGTTTATTGTTGGAGAGCATGTATTTATTTCATGCCTCCACAGATTGTGGGTAAGGGCAGAGCCTGCTTGGTCGGCGTAATTAGAGAGGTGGAGAGTGAGAGAAAGAGAGAGGCAGTGAGAAAGAAAGAAAGAAAGAGAGAGAGCTCTCGGCCCTGTGAGCCCTCCAAGAGCCTTGTAATGCACTCTCACTGGGACACACACACACACACACACACACACACACACTCTCACTGGCACACACGCACGCAAGCACACACACACACACACACACACACACACACACACACACACACACACACACACACACACTGAGCTGTTAAATATTGGCACACACGCAGGGACACCTGTCTAGTCTAGTTTAATTAGTCTGATATACAACAGTGCATCACAAGTTATAATTGAAAAATGTCACACACATCAATGATAATTATATTTTTAACCTTAGCACCCTCCTTTCCTTTTTTTGTCTCTCTTTACTTCCCTGTCGGCCTTGTAGATCCCTCTGATTTGGCCCCGCTAATAGGGGGTCTGTTCTTCCTGTTCGGGTTTACCAGTCAGGGAGGGACCACCATCCTGCCACCCAGTCGCACCAGCACTCCGCACACAAACATCTCAATTACAGCTTCAAAGTTTACATGTGTGCACACAAATACACATATATGTAAGGTGACTTTTTTCTTTTCACCCCATTGGGGCTCTGCATACATTTTTTTTTTTTTACGGGTTTTGGTTGGTGTTTCCTTTCCTACCTCCCCTGTCATGATTGTAATTCTTCATGCCTAAGAATAAACCATGGTGCCTCAAAAGGTGCCCACTGAGGTTTACGTGAAAACAGGGAGTTTATCAACACAACACCCAGAAGCTAAAGATGTCCATGTAGCTAAATGTATCCAACATCATCCAAAAATGAATCAAAAAACAAATAAACAAGTTTCCAACATCTAGGAAGGCCTTAGTAGACATCTGCAGGAAGTCTAAATCGGATCAGGACAGAGCCCTTAAGTGACCCCGGCTAGAAAGCCATAAAAAAAATACGTTTCCCTCATTTTTTATCCAGACCTATATGGATGACTCAAAGCTTTATGCTGCTCTATGCCATGATGTTATGTTGGACTATAGTAACACACTCCTGGGCAGGGGTGGAATGGAGTATTCTCATCAGTCACGAGCACCATGGCTACGGTGAGGCTGAGCCTTTTTTAGATTTAGTGGTCTGCGGCAATCTCAACAAGGAAATATCTACCCTGCGGTATAGGGAGCTTCTTTAAGACACTTGGAGCTTGATGTTTGAAACTATTCTTGAACCAGAGCCTTTCCTGTTGGTTACATTTACACACGTTCACCCTGAAGTTTTGTAACACTGTGCGTGTGCAGTTGTGTACAGCATCTTCAACCTATCAGAGAAGAGGGATGTAAAGAGGCCCAATCAGGGACGAAACATTTGATTTGATTATGAAAATAAGTTTCATAATGTATGACGCTATTGTCTGCTTATCCATTTTATCCTGAAACGGATGACTCTTGATTTTGCTTGGTCTGATTTCTTAGACATTCACTGCCAGATTCATTTAACTGTGACAAAAGATTTAGAAGTTTCCTCACACATCTACACAAATGCAAAAAAACTACAGAATAAGTTAAAATGTTAGTGGAAGGAATTCACCACTCTATTTTTACATTTCATAGAAAGTGTTACGCAGGCAAGGTTGCAATGTAATAAACCGGCTTTACATTTAAGCCTTTGCATTAACCCTTCTATATGAGACCCTAGAAGGAAAAAGAGCATGAGAAGGGAGGGAGGGAGGGAGGGAGTGCAGGGAGGGATATAGGGAGAAGGAGGGCAGAAGGGAGGATTGACTAAGGAGAGCAGTTAGTGGACTCACTCCTTCACTCAGTCACTCTCCCCTAGCCAGTGACGTCCACCACTGCTAGCATTTGCTTCCTGCCAGGTGAGTGAACTTTCAACTTACCTGCTCTTTTTACATTTTATTTTGGTATGGAATATTATTTACTCTACCTTGATTTATCAGTTTGTTGTTTTTTTATTGATAGTCTATCTGTGTGTAAGTGTAACAGGTGTAACAGTGTTGAGATGCTTTTCTGTTTTTGACTGTTAGCTTTTAGAATGTATTTTATAAATCTGTTAGCTAAAAACTATATATCTGCCAATGTTCAAACATTAGGAAGAAATATTCGTTGTTGTTAAGTTGTTACTATGAAATAAGCATAAACACAAGACAAACAGTGCAGTAGGATTAAGCTGCTTTTTCCACTTTGATTTACTGTATCCATGCCTGCAAAGTCTGTTTGTTTGTAGATGGTTTTTTCCTTTATAATTTTACCGTCAAAGTAGACAAGCAGATTTGGTGTATTTCGTGCTCTGTGTTGTTCTGCGGCATGCAGTGATTTAATGTTTCAGTGTGTCTGTCTCCACCGCTGCGTTCTTGTTTGGCTGTGACACTTGTTAACCTCCAGTTAAAACCTGTCTCATGTCTGGTTAGTACGCCTTCAGGGATGTTAATTCACGTGAATTCCAATACAAGTGCGTTAGTTGGTCTTTAATTATATGCCTATGTTTGACATGACCGAAAAGTAGGCCTAGTCATTTAATGTGCTTTGGCTTGCATTGTATCACTACAAAATTGATGATGCACCAGTGAGGTAAATGAATTGTGAGACTCAAAACAAGTCTGGTTTTATGTCTATGACTGAGATCCCTTTTTATCTCTTGGCTTTATTCTGCCATTGAGTAGAGTGAAAATAGTTTATTGTAGTCTATCTGCATTAGATAGATAGATAGATAGATAGATAGATAGATAGATAGATAGATAGATAGATAGATAGATAGATAGATAGATAGATAGATAGATAGATAGATAGATAGATAGATAGATAGATAGATAGATAGATAGATAGATAGATAGATATGACTTTTATTGATCCCAATTTGGAAATTCTTTCAATTTGGGAAATTCTTTTGTCCAGAGGATGTCACCATTGGTCCATTTAATTACCACGCGTATGAGGGGTTTCTAAAGACTGACTTTGACTTGTGTGTCTTTATACAAGGTAGTTTTAGTTTCAAGATGTATGTCATCTAAAGGTGATGGCAGGTGTTTTTTATAAGGGGGAAATTAGCCTGTAGCTTTAAATTGATGGCCTAATTGACTAGCCAGGTATAATACTCCACTGGTCAATTTAAAAGGAGCCAAATTAATACAATAACGTGAAACATCGTTAAATAAAGCATAACAAGAGGAACACATTTAATCATGCAGTGTCTTGTACCTGCAGACCCCCTCCTCTCGGTCACGATGATCCGCACCCTCTGCTTGAGCTTCTTCCTCCTCCTGCTGCTGTCCCTCTCCTCTCCCGCACACGGTGAACCTAGGCGGAGCACATCCAATCAGCGCAGGGCGCCTCGCGCGCCCGCCGCCAAGGTGCGTTTGGCAGGCAACTTTGCGCGAGAACCTCACGAAGGGCGCGTGGAGGTGCTGCACAACAACACCTGGGGGACTGTCTGCGATGATGAAGTGGACATCAAGTTGGCCAACGTGGTGTGCCGAGAGCTGGGTTTCCAGAGCGGTGTGACGTGGGCTCACAGCGCTCAGTATGGAGAAGGAACCGGTGAGAACACTTCCTGTAACAAATTACAACAATTGAGTCACTTTTGGAAGTGAGACGATTTACTGAAAAAATGTAAATGGCTTTTTATTGTAGGAAAAAAACAACTTCACTTGATGACAAACTATGATTGGCCTTTGACATGATAACAGGGAAACCACAGAACCAGGTGTAATCTTAAAAGGACTGCATAGCTCCAGAGCACTGTCTCTATGCATGATAGCTCACTGACTTACTCAAACAAAGCTATCCTTAGTGGTATTAATTACAACTGTGCTATTCACACAATAAAGAGTCAAAATGTCTGCACTTAAAAACGCCCATTGTCATTTATTATATTGAGACTCTAAGGTAGGCGGCCATATTGGAACAGTTAATTGAAAACCTGTCTCCTGTGTGCTTCCTCCACAAAACTTTAAATGCATGGCTACATGAAAAGACCACCAATTAAGGCATCCAAAATAACTAACATCATAAAGTGACAAAGATAACTTGTTGTGGGATTGGACTCTACATCTCATTAAGGTCGCCTAGCAGGCAAATATATGGGCCAAGATAGGGCATTTGTTTTAGAATAATAATAGCATTCACTTGCCAGAGTTGTGCAACACTTGCTGTGGTTTATGCACATTCTTTAGTGCTGCTTTTAAATCCAAATTAAAGAGAAGGTTGAATAGATTCAAGAGGCAGGATCTACAGCAACCTGCCTTGTAAAATACTGTGTATCCACTGCTAAACACGCCGCTAAGGTGCAACCCTAAATCACGGCGCCAGTAAAAGTCAAGTGTTAGGTGTTTAGGAACTGATTCGGGTCCCTTGTGTAGATGCAATGCGCGGTTTGTTTATTGAACAATCAATGAAAGTCACTATGAATGACATAATGAAGTGTTTATCCTTTCACAAGGCCCAATATGGATGGATAACGTACGCTGCGACGGCTCAGAGAAGTCCTTAAAGGACTGCAAACACAACGGCTGGGGCGTGAATGACTGTAAACACACGGAAGACTTGGGGGTGGTGTGCAACACTGAACGCAGGCCGGATCAGACAGCCAGTCGAGGCCACACCACGTACGCCAGGCCCAATGGAAGCCCTGCACCTCAGTGGCAGGGCATCGTGGCCACCCGCAGGCATCCAGGATATGGCTATTATGGAAACGGACATCAACAAGAGATCCCCAGGTTCCAAAGACACCACCCGGTAAAGCGGTTTACTTCTGATACTCTCTATGTGAATCTTAGAAAGGCATGTCAATTTACAATTTCCTCTTCCCCAAGGGTCCAAGTAAGGTGCGAATCGAGGAGGTCCGTCTTCGTCCCATCCTCATGGCTACAAAGAGAAAGAGCCTGATCACAGAAGGTGCGGTGGAAGTGAAGCATGCTGGGAGATGGAGGCAGGTTTGCGACCTTGGTTGGAGTCTCAACAGCAGCCGAGTTGTGTGTGGGATGCTTGGCTTTCCAGAGGCTACTCAGCACAATGTCAAAACATACAAGTGAGTGTTAATCTTTCCTGCTAGCGGCACTTAGAGCAACACATTTTACATTTATGAACTCAAGTTATTAGATTACATTACACCGGGCTGTTGACTGTAGTTCAGAAGGGCAGCATGCTTTGTCATTCATCCCATTGTTAAGGAAATAAAAACTCATACTGAAGAATAAAAACGCAACAGTGACATCCTGTTTAAAGCCGCTTTGAGTAAAGACCTTTTGTTGGGCTTATCTTACTCCCCCAGCCACTTCTGCCTTGTGTCCCCCTTTACTCCCCCCTCCCTTCCTCAGCCTCAGGATGATGATAAAGGAATCCCTGTCCTCTCTCTGCTGCCCTTTCTCTGCACCTCTCTCCAGGCAAAGCACCTATGCTCTCCTCTCTCTCTCTCTGATGCTATCTTCAGCTTGCAGCTCTCAGACAAACAGCCCCACTCTAACTTTTAGATTCCCATGCTGAGGTGTAATATCACTGCTGATTGTGCTTTAACTGTCCCATCAATACCATGTGTGAGACAGAGGTGGTTATTGGAGAGTGGGATGGGGGTCTTTGTGATGCGACTTGTCTTATTGACAGGGCAGCCTCGGCAGGCTTGAGTCAGCCATGCATCCCTTCACTTTTACACCCCACTTCAAAAGCAAGTGCCAGTGTGTGTGTGTGTGTGTGTGTGTGTGTGTGTGTGTGTGTGTGTGTGTGTGTGTGTGTGTGTGTGTGTGTGTGTGTGTGTGTGTGTGTGTGTGTGTGTGTGTGTGTGTGCAACTATGTGTGCTAGAGCAGGGGTTTTTAAATGGTAAAAAAGCACAACATTTACAGGTGGTTTTGTAAGATTTAAAAAAACCTGTGGATGAAGCCAGGCTAGCTCCTCGTTTCCAGCCTTTATGCTAAGCTAAGATAACCAACTGCTGGTTCCTGCTACATATTCAGACACACATAAGAGTAGCAAGTGGCATTTTTGTCTTCAACCACAGACCACACAGAGTATTACGCCATTACTTTTATAAGAATAAATAACCTCTGACTAATTGCCGTTGTCAGTGGAAGGGGGACCCAGTTGGATGCAGTTCCTGGAGAGCTACTGGCTAGGTGATTCATAGTTTAGCTATTCCTTCCCTCTTTTGGCCAAGCCTATTCTGACTCCACACAGGACAGACAGGACGCAACATCTCCTCTGTATTGTATGTGCAAGAATCCTCTTTCTACTAAAGCTGTTGAGGGGGTAACTTATTTGTTTTATAGACTATTTTATAAACAAAATACTATTTCTTTACCAACAACCCTTTGGAGCACACACTCACTGAAAGTTTTTCTGCATTGCCGTTGAATTAAGCTGTGTGCTCCTAACTCTGTTATTGGGAACACAGTGATGCTTTAACTGGATTCTATTGTTGGAAGAGGGGCATCATCAGGCGTCATATCTCCAGTAATAAAAGGTCCTCAGAATGAGCTGTCGTCGAACAGCCTGGCCGTGTCTCTGTACACGTTCGTTTATTAGAGCTTCCCCGCATTGCAGGTGTGATGCTTTTTATGCTTCAGTTCGATTTTCTATCGCAGTAAAGATTTGCCACTTAATGCAAATGCACGGGAGATGAGAAGAACAAGAAGGAGATGAGTGAGGAATTAGATGGGTATATTTGCATTGCTGCCACATAAGAGATCTGGCTGCTCACCAAGAAGAGAGGTATGACAGAGGAGGACGAAGCTGCTGTGGCTTGAAGGGCTTGGACTGAAGCCTGCAAGGAATCTGCTCAGTGCCTGTTTCAGGGTGTTGTTTTTAAGTCTCCCTCTAAGGTCAGGAAAAAGAAACTTAAACAATAGAACTCCACAAGCTCTTTAAGGCTTTGACCTCAGCCACACCAAAGTGGATAATACTTCTTAGCCAACATACATCTGCTTATAAATGCACAGTGTAAGGTTTGAGCGGACGCCATTATGTTGATTTTTCTGCTGTGCGCGTAAATTCTAAGGCATGAAAGCAGTCGGTTTGGATATATGTTGGTCGGCTTGTCCTGGGTATGACCTGGGTTTTTTTTGTAGCCTCAGTGATGTGTTTGCTTCTAAATATGTACCTGTTTTCTATCCGTGCAGATGCATATTTGTTCTCTCCCAAAATGTGTTTTTGACTACAAGGTGTACACATGCCTCAAAGTCTCGGCTGCCAGTAATGTGTTATTTTTGCAACAGTTTTACACTCTTGCAATATTTTGTTTTCAGGGTGAAACCTTATCGTTGTTATTGTATTGGGATGTTTATATACAACAAACAGTTACAACCAGCAAAAAAATAGTTGATAAACACAGGTAATGCTTTCTCAGCATTTACTTTTAGGTAATTGTAAGGATTGCACTCTAAATTGCCACTGTAACCATAATTACTGTACAAAATGTAAGAGGAGTCATGGAGAAACAATTGGGTGTTAGACAATATCATGTTCAGTTTCCATGTAACATCTGAAATACTTAAAAAGTTGCCAGGAAAGTTTAGGATTGCATTGCATGGTTTGACTAAATTTAGCCAGTGACACCCCCCCTCCCCAGTTTCTCCACCTTGCTACAAGTCTCTCAGGCCATTCTTAGAAACCCGGACCATGCCATGTCTCTCGGCTCGCTGTGTCTCTTGGATGAGAATCTGAAGATGCTGAAATTACAGGTTGGTCAGGACCAAGGCTCTCCGGGGTTTCTGCTGAGAGTGAAAAAAAAAACACCCCCAATTATAGCTGTGTGTGAGAGAGAGTAAGACATAGTTGGCGATCGAGGAGGAAGAGAGTAACAAGAGGAAGAGGAGATTTAGAAAAAGCACAGGAGCAGCAGTCAGACGGGCCAGATTTTCGCTTGCTCGTGTGAAATATGTTCAATTACAGCTGCCGTTTGCAACACGGCCCGCTGTGTCAGCAGCTGTCTGTCTTCGTCTGTCACCATAGTGATTTGGGGACTTAACCGGCATTTCATATTTAATTATGTTTTAGCTGAAATGTTCTTGACGAGGCTACCATTTTCGTGCTTTTGTGTGACATTTTTGAGTGACTGAGTCTGGCTTTCCTGTCTGATGTCTGTGTGATCTTCCTCAGTGACCTTCTCTTTAATTAATTTAACCATCTTTTCATTTCTGTTCGCATGCCGGTCGTTATTTTTGTGAACAGACTGGAAGCCGGCTTTCAAAACTGAGTTGAAGGATTGGGATTTATGACAGCTGCTTCTGGCTGCGCGTAAATATTAAATTACGATTTTAAATGCAAGATCCTTTTAGAAGTGAATTAAATAATGAAATCTTATATTTGATTTGGGCAAATGAGATCTCTGAACAAGATCAAATATGTTTAATCTTGGCCTTTTTCATTTAGATTTTGGTGATCATTAGTTCCAACGTCACATGCTTATTATGAGCTGAACAAGCATTATGCAAACCAAGGTTTAATGGCGATATATTTTAGCATTCTTGTATAGTATAGGGAATAAAATGGTCAACGCTTCCAATTTCACTTCAATAAAAAGCAAAACATAAAGAGAATATTAAACCAAAGGATTATACATTAACTAAGGTTTTTACTCTGATAAAAATGTCCCAACCCCCTAAAGATTTTTCAGTTTTTCTGCTGCATGAGGATGCTATTAACCGGCTTAAGAACAGCTCAACAGTTCCCCTTAAATTAGATTTTTGGGGATTTTAACATCTTCACACTGCTCAGTGGCTTTAAGGTGATGAATGATATATAGGTAGAAAAAACCTCAAACTGAGTCCACCTGTTCATTGCTCTTGCTTACTATTATTACACGAGTTTAAACATACTTTTTTTTGTGGATGAAATTCAGCATTTAAAGCATTAGCATTGAAATTAAAGACCTGACGGTATCGTTTAAATCCTGTATAGTAGTCCTGTTGGTTTCTTAAGAGGGAAAATGGTTAGCTGATTGGTCTGTGGTGAGGTCACAAACAAGTCACAGACATGTTTGCCTCAAGGGAAAATGTGTGTGTGCGAGTGTGTGTTCATGGTCCTTACTCTCTATACCCGATGTTACTGCAGAGCCACATGGTAGACACATTTCAGATATTTTACAAGTTTAATTCAAAACACCGTAAAGAATAAGTGTTAAATTCTATACAATGTGTCAGTCGCCAATTAGAGCAGGTCTCAGAAACGGCTTTATTCACAGCACTGCATGTGTTTATAAAATAGTGGAGTTTTCTCCCTCATCCAGTCAGATGTTTGATAGATATTTGAAAGGTAGCAAGCAATGCTATTCAAGCTGTTGAGATTTCATAAACAGATGTTCATAATTTAAGTTTACCTCAGAGCTTCAAATGGGCCTGAGAAACAACCATTTATTCTTTAATTTGCAAAACAGCTGTTTTTGATAAATGACTGCTACAATTTAAGTTTGAATATTTGAGAAATATTTGCAATGCTAACATTTTTGGTCTCTCCTGCCCCATTTACAGTTACAGCATGAAGAAACAGGTTGTTATGTGATTCGTAAAAGTGTTCAGTCAGCATTCCATGACTTCACACAGCCATCAACATCATGTCAAAGACAATGCTTCTCTTTATTCTAACATCCTCAGTTTGTTTTTGAGGTTCTTTGCTTGACATTTATAGGAATCTCTGGAGTTCATGTCAGAAATTCAATATTTATCTACCTGTCCATTCATACAAATATCCTTGGACATGTTTGTTTCTATATACGTGAATGCCACTAAAACCAGGAGTATTTTTAATAAAGTGCTGTGTCAGTAGCCACAAAATATAGAAACTAATTGAGCCTCCCACACTTGTAATGCCATGCTGATATACAGCTTTAAAGAGATTACACTTAAAAAAGATGTGGTATTTTAATGAAGCTACACCTCACAAGCTAACTTTGATGAATGGTCCAGTGCTCAGGAGGAAGAGCGGGTGGTGAACTGATCAAGAGACAAGATACTCAACCCTAAATCTTTTAGACGGTCAGATTATCTTATAAAATAAACAATGTATATAACAATGTTAGTCTCTTAATAACCGTACAAACCTTAATTTTTCTGCCAGTAGCACCACCAGAATATCTTGATGTACTAATGCTGGACGATAATAGGCTCTTTCTTACACAAGTCAGGCTGTAGCGTGTGTATGAGTGTTTTAAAGTAATTGAGGTGATGGTGCATGCCCTTTGCAATGGTTAAGGATGTCCTGGCATGGTTTTTTGTGGCATGTCTGCTCTGCGGGTCTGCCAAGAGAACAGAAGGCTTTCCTCTCCGCCGCTCTCCCGAGTCAGCCAGCATACTTGGTGCATAAGTCTCTCCTCGGTTCTGGTTTCTCTGACATGCTGCGCACTGCCAGAGTTTTTGTTTGTATATCGTGCTTGGTCAAACCCTGTTTTCCCAGAACTGTTGTACATCACTGATGTTAAATGTCATGATTGTTTGGACTGCGTGTGGCTTTGGAGGTTAACAACAAAGTTAAAAATATCTGGTGTTTGAAAGAAAAAAAACACTTTTATAGTTCCTAACTCCTGCAGTTATGTTCAAATACCCTAAAGACTTTTATCTAAAGGGTCTATTTTAGTTTAAAAGGCAAGTACATTGAGTGTAAAGGTGAGTAATTAAGATTTACCCAGCAACAGATTCCTGTGAACACTTGTCCGTATGTTGACGACAAGAAAAGGCTGTTGCCTAACTCTAAACATAAACACAGTAAACAGCAAGCAGCCCACATTCCAGATGGAAATATATCTTACTAAACCTATAAAGCAAAAAAGATAGACAGGAATAAGAGTTGCTGGAGGAGAACCAGAACATTGCATTCTTCCTTTAACTATAACAGTCATCTGCATTAATATATTTATAGCTTTACAATCACCACAAAGCCGCAAGCAGAGCTCATTCTGGTGTTATACATGGACGATTTATATATAGAGCTGTATGATTCGTCCTTTGATCAAGTCAGTGTCTGAGCTGTAACTGCTTTTAGTCAAAACCATGTATTAAGTAAGTCGGTATGTGTTTGTGCCGCTACTAGCTGTGGCAGAAATCCCTCCTGTGTGGCCAGGTCACAGATAAAACAAACAACAGATGCTACAGTATATTGTTCAGTCCCTAACCTGCCGCGTGATAAATTGGTGACCAAGGTGTGTGTGTTTGTGTGCGTGTGCGTGTGTGTGTGTGTGTGTGTGTGTGTGTGTGTGTGTGTGTGTGTGTGTGTGTGTGTGTGTGTGTGTGTGTGTGTGTGTGTGTGTGTTGGTAACCTCAGGTAATATACGTACCTGATAAAACTAACATCTGTGCTTTGTGTTTTCTACAGGAAAATATGGGATACCAAGGTGGCAGATCCTTCTACAAGGTAATACAAATACAATTATTCGTCTTGTTCGATAGTCATACTTGATCTCACTCGTTGTATAATTCTGTGAGATACTTGCAGATCCAACAAGCTGAAGTTCTTTAAAGGCTTGAAAACATATTTAAGAGTTTCAATCAAATCTGATCAAACAAAACCACACACTCCTATTAACAAAATTAGTTTTCAGTATATTTTAAGTGTCAAACCCTTCATAAACAATATTTAAGGATGTGTTTTTATCTTTAACGTTAATTATTGCCATTTTACTTGTAATGTATTCGAGGAAATACTAGATATTTTTACCAGTTGGTTTTAGGAATATATTACCAGAAATGTTTACTTCTTTCTAGATTGAGCATGATGTCAAAGAAGAAGGGATTCTGGATAGAGAAAGTTCACTGCCAGGGGATTGAGAACTCCCTGTCAGAGTGCCTCGCTCAGTTGTCAATCCCCCGGAGTCCCAGTCCTTGTAAGAACGGGAGGCATGCAGTTGTCAAGTGTGTGCCAGGTCCTCAGTTTGCTCGCATCTCCTCTGGAAGACCCCAGGCCCCCTATCCAGTTGTGGTAAGATTAAAACGGTGATGAATACACTGGCACATCATACTGTGTTTTAATGAACTGAATAAGCCAAGTTATATTCCCTTTGCTGCCCTGTACAGCCTGTGCGTCTGAAGGCTGGCCCCAGACTGGGTGAGGGTCGTGTGGAGGTGCTAAGAGATGGAAAATGGGGGACGATCGTGGACCACATGTGGGACAGACCTGCAGCCAGTGTGGTGTGCAGAGAACTGGGCTTTGGCACTGCCAAGGATGCCCTGAATGGAGCCTTTATGGGTCAAGGTAAGCAAGAGAACTGCTCCTGCACAGAGCAAAGGCTTCCACATAACTGAGACTGGGAATCTAGAGAACTCCACATTTGTTCTAGCTGTTTTGAGTCTGCAATTTGGATGTTTGAATGTGTTTATCACGCTTCATGGTATTCCAGAGAAGACAGGGAGACTTTTCCACTCTTTTGCTTATCTTAGACGCCGCACCCGTCTGCCCTGACTGATAAGATAATGCATGGGCATGTGTGTTTGCCTGTCTGTCTGAGTCTGTATGTAACCTCTGGAAGGTGCAAATGTGTTGATTGCAGTATCTCCAGCTGTGATTAAACAAGTCCTGTGCCAGGGCTTCCAGCTGCCCAAACACCAGTCACACACACATACTTTCACACACAAAATGTAATACTATAAACCATGGATGTTTACGTTGGCATTTGGTAACATTAGCCACAGACATAATCTTGCTAGCTTCAAGCAATCTTTTCATTTACTCACTGAGTACTGTGGTCTTTTTCCTTCATTTTCAATTTTACGGCTTTGATGATGCACGGATTCAGTCACTATCCAGCTGCGCCAGTGGTGTCCCCACCCTTACGAGATGTGAGAACCGCTTCTCCATGCCTCCGTCTGGGGTGTAGTCTCTAATCAAGCTGATCAAGATGAAATGTGGGACAGCAGACTTCTGGTTGAGCTGTTCAGTTAATCATACATACAGTAGGGTATTTTTGTACGTGTTGAAGTACTCCCTGTTACCTTTCAACCTCTTCAATTTGGTTTTCTGTAGATGATGTAATTCATACTACTTTTCTTTTTGAAAAACCTGACAGAACTTAAATTTGGTTACGTCGGCTCCTTTGAGGATACTTTTACTGCACAAGGCTTCACACGCCTTGTCGTCTGGATTCAATCAACACTTTAACTTTAGCCAGAATTCAGGTTCATTATGGTTCCAGCAATATTAAGCTTTATATATTATATTCTTTTCCTGATCCAACCATTGAACTATATTTGTGTATATGCAGGTACATGCATGGGTATTTTACTTGGTTGTAGTTTATAAAATCAGTCTCAGATTTAAACATTAAGATGTGGTTCTGGTTTTTAAAATGCCAGGTTTACTCTTTCAGATTTTCTTCAACTTAAAATGTCCTCTTGTGTGGTATTTGAGGGCCCAGTACAAGATGTTTCACACATAAAATACATTTCAATCTGTTTCTGGCGTACCATCACTCAGCTGCCAGAATTTGTCAACAGCAAACAAAATACAAATGCACAGAAAAAAGACAAAAGATTACAATAGTAAATCACTAAGGAAACACTCTCCAATCAGTAGATGCATTCAAATCTGTTGTCAAAATGAAGGTTTAGTGTAGGTAAAGGTAGAACACCAGTAAATTCCCCTGCATTCATCTAAACTGTATGAAAAGCTTCTAAACTTAATACAATTCCTGCATTTATCTGAAGGCATTAGGACAGATATGCTAATCAGTCCAAATTGAGAAGTGCTGTGCCAGAGCAGGACCATTACACACACAGTGTGTTGTGTTTACCTTGATTAGATTAAAATGCAAATGACACAAGACCGCTGCAAAATAGCCAAACTCACCTCTACACGCTGCGATAGGTACAGCTTTTGGAGCGATGACACCTGGGATTTGACGGACCCTGATCATTCGCCATCTCACAGCCCTGCACTGCTTGCACATACATGAACCAAAATAGAAGGAGTGCTTTGAGAAGGCGACAGTCTTTGCACTAAAGAGTTACCGTTGGTTGTTGTGCTTGTAAAATTAAAATAAACCCCATAAACACACTTCACACATATGCAGGTACATACTCTCCCCTCTGCGCCCACACACACACACACGTTCATGCACACGCATACAGCACAGTACTCTCCCTTTCCATCTGTCCGTCTGTCCTATACACTGCCATTGCACGATGATTGGACTTCAAAGTCCTCTCATAACTTCCTTTCTATAACATGCAGCCTGTTAGACATTTTACTGACATATAATTTTCCATGTGCTCGGAGGCCACTTAAACACAGGGGTATATGTCGTTGAGGCCCAATTTAGACTCTTTGATAGAACAAACCCTCACTGAGGGACTCTGAAATAGTGAAATGCTTAACATGTAGTTTTGTAGAAGTTTTGCATAAAGTTTAAAATCATCCTTTCTGATGGCGCATACACATTTAAGTCAAATGTTTAGACTTCACATAACTCTGAATACATTCAAATACACATGCTTTATGTCAGCACGCGAAATAAATAATCTTTTCTATCAAACCGAAGACGCCAAAGGAAAATATTTGATCATTTATGATGATCAAATATGATACAGGTTGTGGTCGACTGACTGTTTGGCTTGGGAGAGAGGTAGACAGTCGGCTAGTCAGAGATGGCTTTAATGTGGTCTCACTTATCAGACTGGTTGTACAACTTTCTATTTCACACCACACAGAGCATCCCCCTTTTAAGTAAAGTTGTAATTTAATTGGCATAATTAGAATTTATATAATTATAATACCCTATAATTTGCAACCCAGCTTAAAAATCCTATTGACAGGAAAAGGAAATTATTTCGATGTTTCTTGGCTTCTACCATCTAAAGACGCATAGTCAGACAGATCTATTTAGAAACATGATTTTAGCAAAACTACACACTCTACATAATTTTGTGCCTAAAACAGAATATAATTTCAGAGGAGAAGAACAGGGTTTCCCTTGTAACCACTAACCAACTATTTAAGCTATTCTCAACAAGAATGCAACCAAATTGACCCTGTTTCCATGTTTCCAAGTATGTTTTCTAATCCATCCAAATCATCTGCCAATTTGGTAATCAAGCTCAAACATTTTCTTGTGAATACTAAATGTAAGCCTCCACATTTCTATTATTCCTGAATTCTGCTGTCAATCTTTGACTTTTTATGTTGAAGTTGGTTTGATCATTTGTTAAATTGATGTCCGGCAGAATGAAAGTGAAGACAAATATTCTAAGCTCTGTTTAAACTCCATCTGCTAACCATCTAACTCCCATCATCATTACATTTATTATCACCATCAGTAAGTTAAATTACAGGGAAACGGTTTCTATTTTCTTTCTTGACCGACATTGTAACGTTACCGTGTAATTTTGCAGTACATATACATTTAGAGTACTATATTACAAAAGGAAATAAAACAACCTGACTGCCTGTGTGTGTATGTGTGCATGTATGTGTGTGTGTGGCCAGTTTCTTGAAATGTATTTTTGGTTTTTGTGGATTTCCCAAAGTAAGGTTTAAATACAGCGTGTCACTGTTCATTTGGAGGATCCCTTGACTGGGCCCCATGTTTGTCTTGATAACTTAAAAAGTGGGAGTTTGGATCTAGTTTGTGGCCTCTTCACTGTAGATAGAGACGGAAGTGGTTTTGAAGCTTCTTTTTCGTAAGTCTGAACCCACGCAGGGTGACCAGTATGGAAGCAGACCTACAATCTACCAAAACCAACACAGAGACAGATGGGGGGGGTTAGCCTGCAATCTGCTCCATACCATTCAAGTCATCTTTCTTCACGCCCTTCCTTCTTGGTTTCTCTCTTTTTCCCCCGGATTTTGTGGTTTTGGTTGTGTTTATTTCAATGCTGCTACATTTCAACGTTTGCCGTTTGTGTCTTTTGTTTAAAGAAAACACTGCAGCCAGTGTTTGCTCTGTGTTTTCACACCCTGCCATCATTGTGGCGGCAGCTGTTTGCATTCACAAAATCTTTATCTTAAGATTTATTTCTTCCATCTTCTATGTTATTTAGAGATGATCTGGTTTAAAACCATAAACAGATACTATGAAAGTCTTTTATTTTGTACCCACAGATTTGCCCTTGTTTGTTCACCCAGGGAGGTGGACTACACACAATGTTATTGTTGTTGTGCCAACAGCAACAGAATAGTGGTAATGAGGTGTGGCAGATCCCTAAAGTAGATGTTTGTGGTGCTGCCGACGCTTGGCCTGCAAAAGCACTTTGTCACGACAGATAGGAACTTATCGTTGTTGGTTTGTTGCTAAAATAGCAAAGCATAATTGCTTGAAAAGAATAAAGAGCCTTGGATGTGTGCGAGCTCCTTTTCGTGATAAAGTCCTGTAATGCCTCTGCGTCTATGTTTGGTGGCCCCGAACAGTACACTATAAATATTGCTCTTCAGTTATGTCTATGCTCTTCTGGCTCCCATATATTCCTGCCTTATTTTTGTCAGCATAGTCTTTAAATCTACCTTATGTCCTCCTCCCTCTTCAGGTACCGGACCTATCCACATAAACAGTGTACAGTGTATGGGGAGTGAGCGCTCCATCCTAGACTGCTACTTCCAGGAGGTTCAACCATGGACGTTCAAACACAGCCAAGATGCCTCAGTACGCTGTAATGTCCCTAAGACCGGGATGGAGAACACGGTATAAAAATGACTCTAAAACAAGACGAAAATGTATTTGCTTTCACTGATAACCATGACTAACCATTGAATCCCTATAACTGATTTTCAGGTGCGACTTATTGGTGGCAGAGTCCCGTCAGAAGGCCGCGTTGAAGTGCTGATGGAGATTGGGGGTCGTAAGCGTTGGGGCTCTGTCTGTAGTGAGAACTGGGGCATCAATGAAGCCATGGTGACATGCAGACAGCTCGGCCTGGGTTTCGCTGCCAGTGCTCATCAGGTAACAAGCTTCCTGACCAACAAAAAGGTGTCAACAATCATGTCATTTCGATCTCTGTTCCGCCCTTTATTCGTAAATCTGTTGTTGAAGTCTCTAAAATAATGGGCATGTTGTCCTGAATGAACAAACAATGTAACATTCCCACTTCTAAACCAATTAATGTGTTTTAAAAAAGCCAGGTTAGTGTTATGAGGCATCATTCATCCAAGTTTTATCAAAATCCTTTCAGCGGTGTCTGGGTTATTGATGAAAAAACAACAAATGGATGAGAGGCCAATCCATAGTCACAGCGCCTGTATTTACTGTGATGGACAATGAGCTAGTATTCTACTTACTGAGAGAAAACCTGACAGGTTTGCTATGTCCTGTGACCCCTCCCCCACGTCCTTCCTTCAACAGGAGACCTGGTACTGGCCCGGTGACTCGAATGCCGCTGCCACTGATGTGATTCTCAGTGGAACTCACTGTGTTGGCACGGAGCTTTCAATTCAACAGTGTCGCCGCAACACCCATCTCCACTGTCCTCGAGGAGGTGGGACTAAGGCCGCTGGGGTCAGCTGTTCAGACAGTAAGTACAGCCTTCTTTGTAGCCAATTATTCTATATCTGTTTGTATCCTAACATAACCGCTCACATCTGACCTTCAGCGGCGCCTGACCTTGTTCTGGATGCACAGCTGGTCCAGGAGACAGCCTACCTGGAAGACCGACCCCTCCACCTGCTGACCTGTGCCAATGAGGAGAACTGTCTGTCCTCGTCCGCAGCCAGGATGAACTGGCCCTATGGCCACCGTCGCTTGCTGCGCTTCTCCTCCCGCATCATGAACCTGGGTCGGTCCGATTTCAGACCCAAAGCAACAAGAGAGAGCTGGACATGGCACCAGTGTCACAGGTATAGCATCCCTCAGGAGTTTAGGGAGTTGTGACATTGCTTTGGTTGTTGCAATGGAAATAACTGTTTGAATACTTACTATAAGTGGGATGTTGTGGTTGCCCCTGTGGTCGTTCTAAGTGTTTTTTTGGGGAAAACTGTGGTTTCGTGTCTTCGATTCAGGTGAGCTGGGGTTTTAAAAAATATTCTGACAAACACCTGTTCCTCGTACAAAATTGCTTATACGTGCATTTTGAAATAGCTCTCTTCTTGTTGAGCAATTTGGGATATATTTAATTTAATTGCATTCAATTGCTACCAGGAAAAAAAAACATGCTGAAGTGTGATGTGTATGCCAGTGTGCGTATGGTTTGACAGGGGGGCTGTGGGTAGCGTGCAACACGGGGCATTAAAACAAAAGAGCCTTTGTCTGTCAACGGGCGACAGCAGCAATTTGTACATTAGTTGTAAATAGACTAAATATTGGCCTCAGGTCTACTTGTAACAAATTCCACTCTACCTCTCAGTTTACCACCTCTGTAAGTCAGTTTCTTGTCAGATGACGAGAGCACCCTCAGGCCTGTCGTCATGAGAGAAGGAGCCATTTGAAGCCCACAGTGTTGGCTGTGTGACGTGTTCTAGTAAGTTATGAGTGACCCGAAACAGTGTTGTCATCCCTCCAGATTGATTAGACTCGCTGCCGCATGTGTCTGTGGAAATGACTGCTGAACCAATCTAGTCACAACAGGTCGGATGTAATACAGAGGACAGGGCAGCCCACGCACGGTCAAGTCCATTTCAGTTTGTAACAACAACACATCAGAGCTAGGAACGGGTGTTTCAAAGCCCTCCATTCACTCGGAATGAGTAAACAGTTCAACCAAGCCGGCGCTAAAACAAGCTTCTGTGAGAGGTGTTACGGTGACACCCACGCTCATGTTCGAGCAGTGAGGTCATTAGGCTACAAGCCAAAGGGAGCCAGTGTTCACTTAGCGTAAATGCACACACTCATACACTAACAGACACACACACATACACACTCTCACCTGGACTTTCCCCTTCTGTCGTCCCAGGCACTACCACAGTATCGAGGTGTTCACGCATTACGACCTGCTGACTCTGAATGGCACGAGGATCGCAGAGGGACATAAGGCCAGTTTCTGTCTGGAGGACACGTATTGCCCTGATGGTAATGTTCACTATTCATGACTCCCACTAAAGCACTGTTTCCCATTAGTGACAGGAAATTAATATCAATATTTCAGCTACAGCTATTTAGATTTTTACTTTGTGGTTAATGTGTTAGATCGCTGCTGTTGTTGTTTGTTCACTCTCCATTTACTCGTTATATCATGGATGAAATAGCACGTATGAGAAAGCAAATGTAGTCTGCTGCAACTCAAGAAACTAAAGGCTCTTAAAAATAACAGGGAGTGCCAAGCATTAAATGAGCTTTGTTGTTTTGATTGATAATGTTGTTGGTGTGTGTGTGTGTGTGTGTGTGTGTGTGTGTGTGTGTGTGTGTGTGTGTGTGTGTGTGTGTGTGTGTGTGTGTGTGTGTGTGTGTGTGTGTGTGTGTGTGTGTGTGTGTGTGTGTGTGTGTGCGCTTCAGGACAACAGAAGCGCTTCTCCTGCTACAACATGGGTGATCAGGGTATCTCAGTGGGCTGTTGGGATACATATCGCCACGACATCGACTGTCAGTGGATTGACGTGACAGATGTACGACCGGGAGACTACATCTTCCAGGTCAGAAGTCATTTTATATTTAACTTTTCCTTTTGCAGTTTGGGTACATTTACTCATGTCAAGTAAATAAAACAACATCATAGTTCTACATTTTTGGAATTATGTTTTTGCCAAGAGTTACCTGAGAAAATCTGTGCCACTTACAGTATGTCTGTATGGTAAATATGAAACTACTGCCAGAACCCAGTTAGCTTAGCATAGCACTACAACAAATCCGTAGCTGTTTAGGTGCAGTAACGAGTCTGGAGTCTCTACTGATTACATTACATACTTTATGGTGATGACAAGACTCCAACTACACCCAGCCAAGAAATAGTCCAATACATAAGACTCTGTGAAACCGCATGTCGTTAAGGGACAAATGTAAGTTTACTTTTAAGGATATCAATGTCCCTTTCTCATGTAGTTATACAAAAAAAAGCTTTTACAGGATCTTAAGGTGGACTCCGTCCTTAAATGGTTTGTGTTTCCGTCTATTCCGGTAAATCCACCACTCACTTCACAATCATCCCCTCAACCATTCCTCCGTCTTTCATTATTCTGACCCAGGTCAAACACTCGAGTCATTGTGGCTACAAGAATAAACCACATCAAGGACTCTATATTCCATTATCCTCCATTTCCAGTTCAGACTGCTGATCCCACCATGTACGCAGCCTTCTTCTGATCTCATGCTGCCAATAACCCCCCAGCTGCGGCAGACTGGTTGCTGTGTAACTCACTTTCTGATAATTACTGCTGTCACAAAGTGTGTCGTAGAGGTCACTCTCAATCTTTGTAATTACACTCCTCTACTCTCTATTAAAGACTGATTTTTTTAATGTACTCGCAAAAGACGTGACAAGCATATGTATAAACGCATGTGCTGACTGGATGTATTTTAAGCATGTTGAGCAGGGTATAATTATAAAGTCGTACATGCTGCAGCACAATGTGGAGGCGGAAAGGAGGAATGAATGATAGAGGACAGAAATGGAATTGAGAGAAATGTAGGAACAAAATTGTAAGAACTACTGAAGGTGAAAAGGTCAGGGTCATTTTAGGAGAAAAAGCACTGAGAGAACATAACCAAATGTCACACAGAAGAACAAGAGAGAAAAAAAGAGCCAAGTTATAGTTGTTATTCACTAACGCTGCAGAAATGGAAAAATATATATATTTTACTGCATATCTCTCTACTGCGTTCTTTAATTTTCCCAGTCAAGTGCAGGTAATGCCTGACTTTTCACAGCAGACTTACCCTTGAACCACCCATTGCCAATGAAACACACCAATTACCCAAATTAACTATTACCTCCCTTTAGTCAAACAGCAGCTAGTCCCCCCTTCCATTAGGAACGGCTAATTTGCCACCAAGGAATTCCTCCTGCCCTGTTTTTATTTTTATTGCCACTTTCTCACTGAGCCACACATTCTGCCCCTGAACCGGCCCTCTTCAAAAGCTCCCATACTGTAATTTACCCTGAAAAATTAAGAGGCAGCTTTTGTGCATTCACTTACCTTTTAAAAGTTGTTTTCCTTTTTTAGTTTAGTTTACGTTGGTTCTCCCTGTAGTTGTTTGTAACATGTACTTAAAATGGGCGTAGCAGTTTACAGAGCCGCCATTAGAGTAAATGGCTTCACAGTATTATCACCAGACCAGATTAAGAGAATGGTTGTATCAGCAGTTATGGAGCTGCTCTGCAAATGACACACTGTTAGTACAGTGTAAGCCAGCACTCAGACATATAAACATGCTCATGCATAACTACTCTATTGCAGCACTCTTTAATTTCAGGCAAATTCGGTCATTATTGCATACCGATGTTGCTGCGAGGAGCAACCACATTCCATAAACTTCAGCTGTAAAGTTGCATAACCTCTAATGCAGCTTCTTATGTGTTTTGTGGGCAGAAGAGTCTTTGTTACGTGTTTTCATACAAGGTATAAAGTGTTTTATGATGAGCTACCCTTAATCATCTCCGGTGTATTTTGTACTTTGCATTACACTTGGTTAAAGCTTCATTTCAAATGTCATTCAGTCCATATGGTTAGCTGTAGGCTACCAAGCACACTCATTCAACGTTAAGTCAATGGGAAAGAAGACTGTGTGTATAGTGTATTTATATCTCCAAATAGGAATACTATATGGAAAAGTCATCCAGCTTTTTATAGATGAGAAAGGGATTGACTATAAAAACAATACCAGCCTCGAGTGCTGTTTAATAACAGGCCCTCTTACAATTTTACATCCAACTGCTCTTTACGTCAAATGGCTTTCTCAGCGTGTATGGACAGTGTCTATGGAGAGGAGACATATTTTGTGTTTGACCATGTGCCTGGCCTGCTCTGGTTACAGTATTAGATGAAAGTGAGAACAACAAAGTCATAAATTCTTCCTGTTTTCTAATAAATGTTTGTGATGATGAAGTATGCAGCTGCGAGACATGTCGTTTTGAACAGAGGTTGAGTATGATGGTGTTGTTTTGCAGGTGGAAGTCAACCCTGCAATGGACATGGCTGAGTCTGACTTCATGAACAACGTCATGAGATGTCGGTGCAAATACGATGGCCAGAGAGTGTACATGTATGGATGTCATGCAGGTGAGCACAGGAAAGCCTTTTACTCTTTCTTGGTTCAACCTGATTACTCCCCTCCTCGGTCACTGACACTAATATCCTGTTTCCCGTTAAGGCGATGCATACAGCGCAGAGATTGAGGACCTGTTTGAGCACCAGAGGCAAATCACCAACAACTTTGTTTAGCCTGTCCTAGGGGGCCGGAGTCTACTCAGGGTGGGAAGAGGTCGATGGCCCAAAGCCCTTGAGACCTCAGGACCCACAAAAAACAGACAACACACACAATGGGGGCTGTTCACCTACTTGGCAGATGTGGAGGAAAATAATTATAACACATCATATCACAGCAGCAACCATTGCAGAGACTCCATTGTCAACCAGTGTGGGACAGGTGCCAAACAGCTCGACATGTTTTTTTACTCTATTTTGGTAAGAAGATACTGGATAATGATTCTAAATATACAGAATAGTGTGAATGTGGATGGCTTGGAACTTTAGTAAGTCATTCAAAGCGTTTGATGTGAAAAACTAAAACTATTCAAAGACAATTTGGAAGACAGTGCTATTGGTAAAACTCATTTACAATGTAGAAAAAAGAAAAAAAGTAGTATTGAATTTTGTAACACTCACTCTTTTACATTACTTCAATATTGGTGCTCTAAACATTACTGTATGTCTTTACATGAACCTCACTTCCTTTCAACTTAAAATTAATCTTGGCTAGTTATCTTTTACAGTTCATTAGGTATTTTACAATTGCTTTGGCTTTAACAAGATCATTGTTTTATAAAAGTGTAGTAGTGCTACAACGTTTGACTTCCTGTCTAAAATAGGTAAGAGGTTGTCAAATGATTTTATGGAACAAAGCACTTTATCTTTTCAACATCAGTATTCTAGTTTTGCCCTCATGCTGTTGCCACCAAAACGACTTTATCGTGTTATACATTTCAAAACGTGAAATATTATGTTTGTTTTTAGTTTTCATATACAATGTAGTATTTATGCCGAAACTTTATTTATTCACGGATTCACACATACACAGCATGCTCAGTAAAGAGATTTTTAGTTTACGCATAATTAACAGAACTGATTTTTGTACTTGTGTAATTAACCATAGACACCATGTTATTATATTGTCCCATGATGCAGATTTAAAAAATGTTTTATTTTAGTTAAACAACTGTAACTGTACAGTTTCTTCTCTCCCATCCTTTCCGCTGGGAGGGAAACTGGCCTGACACAACCACAGTATTGTGGCAGGCAGGCAGGCAGGCTGGGTTTTGAGAGCATATAAAAAACCTTCTAATTACATCTGTTTAGGTTAGACATAAGGTTACGGTTAAGGTTAGGGATATAGCATGTGCTTTATCAAGAAACACGGTGGAATAGTTTCTTATGCAATCACAGAAAGAGCGAGAATCTTTACACAAAGAGAGATTTACTGAGGGACACAGTGATTGTAAGACAGACTGAGAAAGTAAGACAGAAAGAGAGAAAGGGATGAAGTTTGGAGAAAGACTTATGCAGAAAGACACTTTTTACTAGCAGAGCTGCCTTTTTGTAGGCAGCCATACGAAGACCACAATCTGGCATATTCAGCTCCCCAACGAGAACAACATGTTTGTCTGGGAGAAAAAAGAAACACTTCAACACAGTAAACAGTGGGCTTATTTTGTACTAAAGCTGGGCCTTCTGAAATATACTGCATATACTACATTTCTACATTACTACATTCAGCAAACTATGATGCTACTTTTTTACAACATGGAACTTTTGTTAATCATGTTGTTTTACCCCATTACTGTGTTTGATGTGTATGGCTTTTAGTCTTAGTGGTTAAATCTGGTAAGATGGTTTTCTAATGGCCAGTTTCCAGGGCTCGTAGTGGAAAGGATAAGTCACTCATAAAAACAAATGCAGACTTAATTAATTTCCTAAGTACCGTGTTTTCCCCTCACTGGGCCTTTATTATTTGGACTTCATGGAAGGCTTGGAGAGAAAGCTTTTTGGATAACCTTTAACAAGGTCTTCCATACAACAAAACTGTTTGAAATGCTAAAGAAAGCATATGGACGTAAAAGTCTGTGTGTTTGCTGATGTGCTCTTTTGTTATGTCGTGCTTGTGTACATTTTATATTGACTTATTATGGTCTGTTCTGTGTTATTTAAAATTATATGCCATTCCATATTTTAAGTTGGTTCATATTCACCACTCTCATCATATTACTGTATTGTACCCATGCTATATGCATAGCACTGGGACATGTTTTCCATGGCCAGTAATGCTTATATGTCTTTAAAGCTGAGAGTGTGAGCTACGGGGTGCTTACCTACGATCATATTCATGGAAAGCTGTACTCTCAGGGACTTAAACCTCATCTAAAGAGAACAAATAACATTTCATGTGATGTGATTCAGGTTGCTTTAGCTGTGATGCATGGACTCATACAGAAAGTAATGTGTGCTTGCATGTTTGTGGAGGATAACTTTTTGATAGACACTGGCTGAGTCAGGAGCAAATTTCAGTTAAAGCCCAAATCACAATTTATCCATTCATCATTACTGTGAATCAATAAAACTTCATGACATACTAAGCTGTCGTCTACTTCCTGCCTCCTTTTTGATTCTAAAACATGACTCTGCAGAATATGTGTTTATGAAAAGAGGCTTGAATTGCGAAAACAGTAACTGAAAGTATCCAGTAGCATTTTCACTCCACCTGCTCTGATACATATGATTCATTCTGTGGGTGAACATCTGATCTGTCATACTGGTTACTCAAGCACTCTGGGTTCTTGGTTTTCAGACACTTAAAAAGGCAGTTTGGAAACTAGAACTTTATTTAACAAGGTTTCCCCTAAAATCCCTAAGCTGCCCAAAGACAACCCTTTAAAGTGATTAGATTTTCAGTGACTAAATCCTTTGCAAACACTGCCCCTCCTGGGAACCGAGAAATCGCCTAACTATTTCAATAACAAAAATACATAAAAGTGTCCAGGGATTAATGACTAAATTCAAGCATATCAAAGTAGGTGGAGTAATCAGCTATGTCTGGAAATGAAATGTACTCTTAACAAAAGTCTGATTTGATCATAGCTGACAAGTCCACCCAGAAAGAAAACAGCAGAGCTGTGAAGTGGTCGCTAGCTAGGATGAATCAGCTGCTGGGCAAACAGGAAAGGGAAACTTGAAAGCAGAGCACCTGGGTTCACAGAGTGTACTCACACACATTCAGCATCCTTTCATGCCCGTTGAGCATACTGTATTTCTATAAACACACTTGCAAGTGAACACATACTCTGAGCAAGTATAGTGGACTTCAAAGATTGTCACTACCATGGAAAAAGCTAAAACTATCTAATCACGGTGGCAGACACTAGATACTGTCTGGGCATTACTTTAAGAGAGTAGGATGTTCTAAGTCAGAACTTGTTAAATCTCGTGTGGATCATCCCAGAAAACCGGTTAACTCAAAGAAGAGGAATTAGAACAGGAGAAAGAATACAATACGAGGTAAAGAAAAAGTGAGGACACATGACCAAACTCTATTCATAAATGCTCAGCCAAGCAGTTCTCATTTTATCCTTACAGGTCCACTTCCTGTTTGCTGCATGTGTTTTTATTCAGGAGGCCCCCTTTGCCACTCCACCCTGACTTGATGGGGACTACAGATGGCTCCACAATGGCGAGTGTGTGCACTCTCTGAATGACAGACCTGTCCATACAAGCTACAAGGACACCCCCCCCCTGTACACACACACAAACAACTAAAGGGCATAACAGGTATTGCCGTCATCTCTCTTGAAAGCAGTGTTCCATGGTTTATAACGCAGACAGACATGTCATAGGATTTGATCACAAGAGTTTTGTGATCCAACTTCAGATTATTCAGCAGGAATGTCTGCTTAAAGCCGAATGGCTGCTTTGATAATAAAAACCATTGAACTTGTTTGGATTTGTGCTGCCTTCATGACGACATGCTTTTTTTTTCACGTTAGAGGTGATAAGCTTCTTCTGTTTAATGCAAGAACCTAAGAATGCTCATTAGTGTTGTCTTCCACTTAAAATTGATTTGCACGTGTTGGTATGTGCTCATAGATCATTAACAGACCACCTGACACACAGGCGGTAACTTATCACCTGGGATTGTTAATATTTACTGATAAGGAGATGCTTTCATGAATAATGAACACATTTGCATAATTGTCCCATCCTGTTAAGTGAAAAAACACATTATGAGACACATTCAATTTCCATGTCAGGCCCATTGAGAGAGTAAATGAATAGTCCCTGAGATATAATGACTTACAGAAGCAAAGAGAACGCTTACGAATTAGCACAATGCCTTTTCTTATAGGCTTGTAAAATGTTATCTACTTCTCTATGTGCTTTAGTGTCTTAGGAGTGTGTGATCCCTTGTGTGTGCCTTTGCTCGTGCACTACTCAACCCCCCACCAACCCAATCCTCTCCTCTCCACTATGAGATTTATTGCAAAACAGCTCTGTGAGAGAGTACACATGCTCTGCCCAGTCTCCGTACTGCACCCTGACAATTACTGCTATATATACTGCTCCAAATGAGAGCCATGAACTGGCGTGATTATAGGGTGGAGCACAAGCAAAGAGGGAGAGGGGGGAAACGAAAAAAGTAAGGCAAGTTAAGAGAACAGGGGAGAGAGACAGAGAGAAGAAGGGAGACAGGCAATACAAGGGGAAGTGACTGAAGTCTGATCTAAATTGCATTGTTCACTTTTCATAAATCATAGTGTTTATGGAACAGAAGGTTTTAGTCTGAATAGCTTCCTTTTTTTAAATGGTGAAGTGGGAGTGATGAGATTAAAGGGATAAGAAGTATGCAGGGAATGAGGAGCATCTTCTCAACTTTGAAGATTATGGCCTTGGTCTGCATACTTCTCCTTAATAAATTACAGAGGAGAACCTCCAGTGTCAGAAAACTGTATATGGCAGAGTTACAGTTACATATAGTAAAGAAGTGCTGCCCTCTTCTGGAAATGAGGGAATCAAATAAAGTGAACAATGGTCCTTTTCTCATTTAAAATGTTAAGATTGACATTTCTTTGGAGATACTTTTCATTTTTTGTTTAAAGGGATGACATATAAAAAGGACCACAGGCTGGATACAAACCTGCATCCACCCCAGCATAGACTGAGCCCAAGTACATGGGCCGCTAGTGCTGAGCCATGCTGCTGCCCAGATAACTTTCTGGTCCTCAGAGCAAACCAAGATAAGCGAACAAATAGAGAAATACTTCTGTAAGCCAGGCAAGAAAGTTGACATAATAGAAGAGAATGCTTGACACGATCATCACGAGGTGAAGAATATTCCAGGGGCTATAAACAGTCAGTCTTCATATCTCTCTTCTCTTCCATCCGTCTCTCACTGAGCTTGTCACTTGAGCTGAGTGACAGCCTGCTGTCAGTCACGGGGCTGCCCTGACTGTGCGGTCACCTCCGCCCAGCTGTGACATCAGGCTGCCTTAAAAGGGGCATCTAAAGAAAGATTGATAACACAGGAACTGATGTCACAGCAAAAATCCCCACATATGATGTATTGAACGGCTGCATGTAATGGATGCAGGATGCTGCCGAGCACAGGCCTCTGTGATGAGCCATTCACTAAATAGATTAGTCTATCTAATGAGGTCACGAGACTGTGAGAAAAGCTGTGAACTGGGAAGTGTTGAGTTGAGAATTGACAGTTCTTTCAAAGCCCCCTCCATGAGCAAAAACCATCCCTGTGGGGGGAAAAGCAGCGGGATCACATTACCCATGGACCCGTTTTCATCGTAGAGAAACCGACGCTCTGCCTCACTCCAGCGGCTCGCATAATTGGAAGCATCTTGGCATGAAGATAGAGTCAAGGTGGCATATCAATGGGCGCGTACTCGAAGGGCATGCAGATAAGAAAAGGCTGCTTCTCTTAACAGGTTGTGTCCATGATAGGGTCACTGGCCCTCCCTAAAAAGACAGTAGGCTGGGTATTGACTCACATACAAATAGCTAAAGCTGATCACTGGTGTGGAGCTTTGTTATACATTTCACTCCCAGTGGCACTCATCCCTAACGCCAACAAGAAACTGTTGTGTTACCAAGCCTTGTCTCATTAAGTATGCATGTATAGCAGCAAAGAAATCCTGCGGCTCAGGATGGAGGAACCCTGTGATGATATTTTGAAAATCACTTCTCATGAAAGGTAGTTAGCTCTAAAACGTTTTCTTTTTGTTGTTGCCTTACACCAATGACAGCACTGTCCCATCCCTGCAGTGGGACAAAGGTACGTCCAGATTTAACAGGGTTGGACAACACTTGGATTCTTTGGAGACAAAATCGTGCAGAAAAGGCAAAGATATATTCACAGCCACACAATGCAAATAAAAAGCATTTCATTAGACCCTCCCTATCATTTGTTTATATGTTTGTTGACAGGATAAAAATAAATAAGTTGAGACTTCACTGATGTTAGCACTTTTAAATCATCATGGTTATCAAAAATTCAGAGGAAATGTGAGTATACAACAAGCAAATATTAGATAAAGACAACGTGATGTAGTGCTAACTATGAGAATATATTTTCTAACTTTTTGCAAATATATGCAAAATCTTATTCAGTATTCGAAAGGTGTTTGTCCCACTGTGTTGCATTATGTCAGACAAAACTTATCAGAGCAACATTTTCAATGCCTCATTTTGTGAATTACAAATGTTGTAAAAGGAGATGAATACATTTGACCAGCTGTAAGCTATACATCAATTTGCACCTGTGCAGTACTTCTCATACGGCTGTAATAGAAATTGTCCGATGCTTTTTTCCCCCATACTAGTTCTGTCTCAGCTAAGCATCCTCCATTACCCCTATGTTTCCCGACCTGCAACAGTATCCACTCTGCTCTTTGCCTCTCCAGAAGTGGGACTCCTCCACCTCTGCACAAATAAAACTGTGTGCCAAGCCGCATTAACTCTGCATCCTTATCGCCTTTCTGACTTGAGACATTTTATGAGCGGGAGCCTTCAGCCCCTCTCAGTCTGCAACAGCAAGAAGGGGCATGCTTTATGCACTGCTGCGTCACCACTGTTTACTATATACCATTATCATCTCACTGCATGTACACTATGAAAGGTCAAATTTTTGACTTCAATTCATCACCTCATTATGTGATGTATCTATAATGTAGCCTCACAGCTGATCCAGAGCTGGGTGTAGGTGAAATTCAGCAAAGTTGTGGTGAGGTTGCACATAAACACAGCTATGTGTACACTCGTAGTTGAAGTATAAGACCTGCTGTGGCCGTGCTGCCGGCGTAAACCAGCTCTCTGGGCTCTCTCTAAAAGTTTCTGCCTACACAAACACTGACCGCACCGGCCCTTGCTGTCTCTGAAATAGGTGTTTATTCTTACTGAGGAGAAATAGAGTACCGGGAATGCTTGCATATTCCACAAATATCTTGTAAAAAGTGTTGAATAATGTGAAAGTTTCTCATTTAAATTCCTAAAACCAGTGGCATGTTTTGTATTGGTCAACATGCTCCACCGGGACACATTCATTTTATGCTCCTGCAATTTAAATGTACGCTCTGATAATATTTGCGTTTCAGTATGCATCAACTGTTGCCTGAATCAACTTTTTTTTCAATTTCAGCAACATTGCTCCGGCTTGCATTTGAATACAGCATTAGTATATGCAAAACTTCATAATCATGCTGTGGCTTTGGCCCCTTGTGGTTTCTACAGCAGTGACTTAATTCTGCTCCACTAATCATAATAATTATAGATATTACAGTATCCTTGGTAATTACTGTAGCGCACTGGCTCCTATCTTTAATGGATGCTTAAACAAACAGATTTCAGATAAGTTTGGGAAGAAAACTAATCTATGGCCTCTGAGGGGAGATCAATCAGGTGAAGGGGTTGGGGTTGGGAGGGTGTAACAGGGTGGGGTTCGGTAATTAATACAGAATGCAGTAAGAGATGGAACCTGGCTCTTGCTTCTTTTTTTTTTTTCAATTTGCGTCCCTTTCATCCCTACATCCCTCCTTCTCTCCGTGCCTTTGCCACATTATTTATCTCTGCTGTCAGACCATTGTTGTGATTATGGATGTCATGCAGCCGTAAAGCGCTCCACGATCAATAGGCCTGAAATTAAACCAAAAAATGAATTTCCGCAGTGTCGGCCCCATGCACTCCTGAGCAGGAATTACCTTGCAGGAGAATGGCTGATTATCCCACTGAGGAGACAGCTATAGAAACACAGGGGGAGGGATGGGGCCCGGCTGCGGCTGGCAGCATTGGCACTCAGTGTGAGAACAGTTTTACTGGTAAAAAAAAAACATGCCACAGAACATGGTCATATATGTTGAAACATTATCTAACCAAGGCCTCAAACCATGTTTAAATTTGCCAAACATTACAATTCCCATACTGGGATAAGATGACCTCATATGACCATGGATCTCATACTGGAGCCAATACCCCATTTTGCAGAACATTGAAAGTTGTATTTAAAATGAAGTGTGTGTAATGTAACGGGTCAGGGAATTTCTACATGAGACTAAGGAGAGCATATAGTCGTGTCTTACAGCCAGAGATCAATACATCATTAAACATGATGAGATGAAAAAGTGCTCATTACTCCTCACATGAGGTTAAAAGAGAAGCCTGCAGACTGGGCGACTTTGGTCAAATGGCAAGACCTTCGCCTAACTATAGGTGGAAGGGTGTTGTAGAAAAGAGAAAGAAAGGTGCAGTAAAAATCTGCAACCCCTATTCTGTAAAGTTATGTTATGGTCTGTTAAAAGCCAGGTTGCTTGACAGTTGCAGTCTTTTTTGGGAAGGCAACAAGCACACTATAAAACCTACAGCACTCTTTGTTTTGGGGACTGTCACTGTACCCACTTTCACTATGCTATCTGTCTTGTCTACCAAGCACTTGCTATTAATCCGTAGATACTGACATGGAGATAGAAGACAGGGGATGTCAGGAGAAAGGTTTCCATGCTTTTAAAAATACCTTGTGTAGTTCTCTTTAACTCGCCTGTCTTCAAGCATCTTCGCTTCTGCATCCCTCTACCGGAGATGGACGCATCCTTTTGTTTGTCACTTGTTTTCGTTGTCCTTCATTTAGTATCGATTTGCTATTAATGCCAGCGCATCACGGAGGGAGGGAGACAGGGGTTGAGTTGGCTCCAGCTGCTTGACAGGCTTCTTCATCTCCAAACAGGAAGTTTAGTTTACATCAGCCGTGGGGCGGGAACTGTCATCAGGGGTCTTCAGGGCTAATGGGCTGGATTTATGCTGTCCTCTCCTCCTCTCAGTGCGGACCAAGTTGAAAGAAGCTTAGGTCACTGATCTTAAGCCCTTTTCATTGTTTTCTTCCATAGGTTATCATTAAGGTTTGGAGACAGAAAGCTGATACAATATGCTCCAGACAAATGTAAAAACCATTGTTTGTGCCTATGTTAAGCTGTGATATTGGGTCTTAAATCTGTTACGGGTATGACTTAAATATATTTATATAACATGGTCAAGTCACCTTAAGTCATTTCTTTGCCTTTATCTAACTTGACACATCAAGACACATTTCATTCATCACTTCTCCAAGAAGCCTGGTGCTGGGCAATAACCACAGTTTGGTTATCAAATCAATTTGACAAATCCTAGGAGAATTGTAAAACAGTCTTAGAGCAAATAGTGGCCTGACACTCTGCATTAGTGGAAACGATGTGACTCCGGACTGACATCTAACCATGGAGCTCGTGTGGCAGTTTAGAAAGAAAACATCATATTCTGTCACTCATGACTTTGTGGTAGGATGTGAATAAAGGTTAGCACGTTGATCACATAGGACAACCATACCTGGAAGCAAAGCCCTGGTCTCACAGTTAAAATGAAAGAATACAAAAGTGAAAAGAAAAATGTACTTATTAATTCCTTCTGTGTAAATGAGTTAAATCGACTGTTATGACTAAAAAGTATTTATTTTTAATATTTCATGAGGTTGGCTGTATGATTATTAACCATTGCTTTCTACTCCTGTTATTTCCTCCTCTCTCCGTCTCTCTCTCTCATCCCTGTGATCATCGCAGTGACCGAACTCATTCTCAACTATTTATTTGCTTTATTTCTTGAGATCAGCTATAAAGAACAAACACTATTAAGCCAGCCAATCAATAAGGGAACATCAGCGCTCTTATACCCCCCCACCCCCCTCCGCAAAATAGATTTATATCTTCTGCCTGAGCAACATAAATCATATATTCATACATTAAATTAAAAATGTGATTGATAGCAACGCAGAGTGTGTACAAAACCTCATGATGTAAAAAAACAAATATTAGTTGGTGACTGGGAAGGGTGATGAGAAAACAAATATTGTTTTTCAAGTGTAATTCTTCACAGTCTTGTGAGGATGTCCAAGTTAAGGAGATGAGATGTGGAAAAGGGAAAAACTGACACTTGAATCTGCAGCTAAAGAAGCAGATAATGTAAATAATCATCAGCATTGAAACTCGAATACAACTCAGTGTTAATTAACAGTTGTTCTCAATAGAAATATTAACTGTAAGAATGGCTTGAAGGCTAACTTGAGGTCCAAGAGACATATATCTTGATTTTTTAGGAGCTAGTCTTATTCCAGCCTCTATCTTCTGCACGTCTTTCTGCAAGGCATGAGGAGAAACAGGTTCATTCACAAAGTGACACTTAATGGGAGATGTACCGATTGTGTCATGCTTTACAGGGCCCAGTGGTTGTAGGAGCATTCCAGGGGAGAGAAGCAGAAAAATATGGCAGCATCCATCAGAGGCTGGGCCAGAGAGAAAAAGGTGCATGAGCAGAGAGGAGACGATGGCTTGGGGTTGGGGGGCTGCCAAGGACATTTAAGAGAGCTGTCAGGGGAGGCTGATCTATGAAGGACCCTGTTGGCTAAACCTATATCCATGGAAAGTGAATAAGTGCAGTCACAACGCATGCTGTAACACATGCGCTCACACCCCAGAGGGCGAGTATAGTAGAGTAGTCTCTGCACACAGGTTCAGAGATCAGAAATGGAGATCATCCACACAGAAAATCTAATGTTTCCAAATGTGTGTTTGGAGCATGAGCATATAAAAAAACAGCAGTAGGGGGAAAAGAGATAAACCGTTCAACTGCAAGAAAAATGTTTTGCTGAATAGTATATGTAATAAATTGATGCAGTTTAATTTTAAGTTATTTACATCATTATTGTGGAATTATGCATGGCTCCAAATTAAACCACCTGATAACATACCTCGATTCAGAATACTGCACATCTATTTTTCGGATGCACAAATATAGGGTTATTGATTCTAAGTAATCTACAACATAACTTACAAAACTGGGTTTTCAGACATTCATGACTACAACAAAACCCCTAAATTACTAAAAACTCATAACTATAACCGTAAAAGAGGTCCCTGTTGGCTGCTTTTGAGACTGAGTAGACTTAACTTGAGATTTAATACAAACGAAAATGGGATTCACTTTCAACTTCTCTCACAGAAAATTGCTCACACTATCTTTTTCCCTCACAATATTTTTCAAACTGCCAACCTCAAATAGCTAGAGAGAGGCAAAGCCATTTTAAATAAATGCTCACTGTGAGGATTTTGGTTACATTTAATGGGGCACTTCAACAATTTCACATTTTACACAGATACAGGACTCTATAATGAAAGAGATTTGGTAGAAATGTACTCCATTTTGCCAAAGAGCCTATAACAGATTACTATTCCGAGCTGCTTATTATATGTAGAGTTTTACATGTATTTTTGAATTGATGAGATATAATTCTGGATCCAGCCCGTCCATGAAGCGGACTCTTCCTCAGCTGTATCTGAGGTGTGTGTCTGTGGAGCCGGCCGCCTGTTAGCCTGAGGAGTGAACGCCAGGAGACCCTGCCAGAGGAGACGTGGCATAGGGACCATTACTAAAGCTTAATGATATGAGAAGTGTTCTGCTATCCACCTCAGAGGGGATTCATCATGATGCTGTAGCACTATACATCTTTCAACAGCCCTTTAAGAGGAAAGGGGACATTTTTTCATGCTGTAGTAAAAACCCCCTCCCTTGGCCATTCTTCCCTTGAGCTTTCTTCATTCCTCATCTTCACTTTAAGGCGCTCTATTTTAAGATCATTGCTTCTAAGGAGGGAGGCGTGGCACGACCTTGGCGACGGGTGAGGGTGAAATAGGGAGGTGAGAAGCACTGGGAGAGTCTCAAACCACAACATCATGTCTGGGATTTGTCCCAGTGTGCCTCGGGGGAAGGAAAACAATATTCTCGCAGCCTCAAAGTCACACTATGCACTGTCACTGGCTTCAGCTGAGTGCTGATAGATGCCTCTTTGTCCTCTCATAAATAAAATCACTTGGATCTCTGCTCTACGAGACTGTAGATCAGGGTGTAAATAGCTAAAGGTATGCGCTGCAGTACGTCAAGCCCCGAGGATTTTCTCTTTCTCTTACATTTTGTGACCGCGTGAGAAAACTCTGCGACGCAAATCGCAACACAAGCGCAATCAAAGTAGGTAGCCTAAGAGCGGTGTTGAATTTAGGTCTTTAACATCATTTTATAGCCCGGAGCCAATATGCTGTAATCACAGCATGGAGACATTTCTGTTGTAGTATTTGCATTGTTTGAGTCACAGCCACCTGCCTGTGGATTTACACCAGTAGATCACAGACAATAACAGTAAAGACAGAAGTGCACTGGTTTATGACTTCAGCACTTTCAGTTTGAAGTCTTCCAGCACCAGTGAGTTTAAATTATGGTGGGAGACGTCCTTGGGATGTGAACATCTCATTTCACCAAGCTGTGTGTAACCACACACACCCACACACACACACACACACACACACACACACACACACACACACACACACACACACACACACACACACACACACACACACACACACACACACACACACACACACACACTCACACCAACTCTCTCACACACAACTCATTTCATTGGGGTCTCAGGGAGGCTGTACTCAGTGGAGCATGACATAAGAATTATACATCTGGCAGCAGTAAACCTGCAAACTCTCTCTCTCACACAAATGCATGTGCACACACCACACACACACACACACACACACACACACACACACACACACACACACACACACACACACACACACACACACACACACACACACACACACACACACACACACACACACACACACACACACACACACTAGTGACTGCTATCAGACAGAACACCCAACTTTGATGAAGAACAAAGAATTATTTATTATTTTGAGGATCATTGCTATTTATGGTTGTAGCTCTTCTCCATGCAAATGTGATGCAGTTGTATTCCTTTGACATGTAAAGAGCTGACACTGCTCTCTGGTTCTTTTTAGATAACATAAAAAAAGTTTCAAAGTAAGTGTGCATTTAATTACGTTCACTATTTGGTCGGATTAATGATTAAAAGGCCAACAAGTTTTTTTTTTACTATATTAAAAAGCATGTTAATTTTTTTTAATTGAAGATGTTGTTTTTTTTGAGTATGCACATTTATTTAGGTTATTATTGAAAATGCTGTGCTGTCCAATGCTTTGTTTACAGGTTGCAGTGATTTTAGAGTGGGAGGGGCCAGAGTTCAACAAAAAATGAGTGCATAGACCATGCGTGACCAGCAGACTATCATTAATGATATAACAACCCAGGTTGCAAAACATTTTCATGTCAGTGACTCACTAAAACAATGGTTTACATCACATGACTGCTTATGCCTCAAGATCTTACCCCGGAAAATTACCTTTTTACGGCATAACTGAAGAACATGTTTTCCTACACCTGATGTCTATTGCTCAAATCGTTTTCATGCCAGATTTATTTTAATTAATGATATATCAATTTAAAAAAGGAATGGGAAAAAAGGAATAATCAACTTTTAAGCATTGTTAAATTGTATCTGATTTTTGGTAAGTTAAACTAATTATTTCTGAACTCCGTCAGATGGATGGAGGCAGAGCATCCCAGCTGAACCAGGAGGCTCCGCATCCCCATCCCAGCTGCGCCCCTCTGACGGACCATAATGAGCACCTGGGGACACGCCCACCCCCTGCTTCCCAGCGATGCTATTGGCTACGGGCTTAAATATTTCGAAGGCTGTCCCGCGATTGGCTCAAATATCACACAAGTGATTTCATAAAGCAAATCTTTTGGAAGTTGTGTAAAGGGAATAAGTGGGAAAAACCCTTGAGATAACTGCAGCATCAACTGCACAATTAGCTGTCTGTATCTCCTTTTCTCTCTCTCTTCTCCCCTGGCTGTCAATCGCTGGAGGATTTGTCGGAGTTTCCGAGCGCCTCTGCGTCTGTGAGTACCTGACTTTTGCTGCTACTGAAGCTGGTGCCTTCCTTCAGACTGTAGCCTCCGCTGGGATGTGCTGCAGGGAGGGATGATAGAAAGTTAATCTCCGTCCCGATTTGACTTTTTGCTCAGAGGATATCGTAACTCCAGATTAGGACGCTTTTTCAGTAAGAAACCTCGAAATGTAATCGAATACTCCTTTATCATCACGTGCAGAAACTGCCACAGATTATGTACTGCTTTCACTCAGAGCGGATCCCTTAAAAAAAAGTGCCGATGAGCAGTGTAACACAAAAGACAACCGGAGGTTTTATGTTTATTATTTTTGTATATATACCGGATTAAAAGGGGGGGGGGGGGGTGGGGGGGGGGGGGACGTGTTGACATGTTGGAACATTTATTCTGTTTTCTATTTTTATAAATCAGTTATTTGATGTTGAACCTATATTAATTTAAGGTGTTGTGCATGTAATATAATTAAATTGGTTGAGAATACAAAATAGTTCAAATAGATTATGCATTTCCACATTCAAAAAGGATTTATAACAATGCATCATATTGGTGATACATTCAATAGTCTGACTTTTATAAAAATGCCTATAACTATTGTATACAAAAATAGTTTTTCATCATGTTCATAACATTTTAAAAGTTTGAAACAAAGTGGGTTTGTGATGCAGTAGATGAGCTGAATTATAGTGTGTTGTTGCACAGTGTGTATTTGCTGGAATGAGGTGTGTTACTGTCTGATATCCTTTGTGGTAAATGAGAGATAAATTGGAGCTTTACACTAATGGCAATTGTTGATTGCTCAGAGTGAGTGTTAAGTGTAATTCACTGGGACTGGTACAAAACTTGTGTGTGTGTGCGTGTGTGTGTGTGTGTGTGTGTGTGTGTGTGTGTGTGTGTGTGTGTGTGTGTGTGTGTGTGTGTGTGTGTGTGTGTGTGTGTGTGTGTGTGTGTGTGTGTGTGTGTGTGTGTGTGTGTGTGTGTGTGTGTTCTGCAGTGAAGGTGTCCTTCACAGAGAAGAGCCTTTGGAAGTGTGTTTTTAAAACTGAAGATGTTGCTGGCTCTTTGTCGCAGTGTTATCAGGATCAGAGCTCGGGCTTGAACGCTCCAGAAAGCACATGCTGATGGTGCACGCTGTGATAATGGCCTCTTAATGCCAACATAAATAACTCAATCGAAAACATTTCTCTGCATCAAACAACATTTTTTTCCCCCAATGCTATTTCATGGCTGTTTTACTACAAATTACTTTATTTGATGCTTCCTGTTCTTATAGTGGGACAGGTTGTTGTTAACCCTGCAGATGTTACATTATAAAACTCCAATCATTGTTTTATGAATTGACGCTCATAGAAAAGTCACATTGCAACTTTATTGGCAACTCAAGTATACAGTCTTGGTTTTTACTGCGGTGAATGGGGCAAAGCAACTGTTTGTCCTTGACTGGCCAATGTAGTACCTTGCCATTTTATCAGGCCGGTCCCCTATGGTTTCAATCTGCGTTTTCTACATCCCTCTAATAAGTATTTCGGAATTTTTGGAATACTTGACTTATTATGCAATTTCAGATTGAACTAAATGATACTGCAGTACAATCATCATAAAGTGTCTTATTATATATCTGTTTGTTTAAAGTTCAGCTGCCTACCTGTAAGTGTATTATTTTAAAATATTACCTTGTCCTGTAAATGTCTATTATAAAAGGACTCTCCAAGTGCTTCTTCTCAAGAGAAAGAGTGTACCTATTCCCCACACACTTTTCATTTTACTTTTAAAATGTTCTTTCCCTCCGCTTTAAATTCATAGCTTGCTGCCACTATCTAACATGGAGTATATGAGGAAGTCTCTAAAGCTGCTTTCTGTAGTCTGGAACGGCTCAGCCCATTTGTCATTACATCCTGCTCTAATGGGGAAAAACTGCCTCATCTAGAGCTCCCGGTGTTGTTAATTAACCCTTGTTGCTAACAGCCACAGTCTACATCGCTACCAGCTTTCCAGCCAGCGTTATCACTGTACTGCCTGCCAGCAGAGCTAGCATTAGCCCGGGCCATATTTCTGCAGGTGTCAGCGAAGGTGCTTCCTCTCCCTGCCGACGTGCCTTTGAGAGTATAACTCAAACGGCAATGCGTTTTTTATCTTAAATTGAATTGTTGAGCGAGATGTTAAAGAGCCATACATCACCTGGACACATGGAGAAAAAAAGGGAGACTCTGAAGCAGTATGCACGCAGAGATGGGAATGGCCCAATGACATTACAGATTGAATGAGCACTATGAATAGGGCTGCCTCCATAAATCCACAGACAGAGCAAATCAAGTTGTCAGCTTGTAAATGCCATTCAGTGTGTGAGTGTGTGTGTGTGTGTGTGTGTTTAGTCTTGCTGCTGTTGATGATGAGCGTTTTATTTAAGCCTTAATGAGGTGACCTTTCTCTTTCCTTTCTCCCCTCAGTGCGGTTTCTTCTTCTCTCTTTTCAGTTTACAGAAAGCCCACTACTACCTGCCTTCGGAGGTCGATCGGATCGATTCCTCTATGTTCACCTTTTATCTACTGGCCACTAAAAGGACACTTTTACATCAGAAAGCCTTTTATCCCCCCGAAAAAGATTCCCTAACGCAGCGTTGGTCACTGTCTCTGAGGAAACAGCACCTCAGGTCTGTTATATCAGGTCATATTGGTTTCCTCTGTGTTCACTTGGCCTTTGGCTAATGCCCTGCTCCATGTATGGATTTCCTGTCCTGTAATTCCTCAGCCCGTCTGCCAGTGATGGGTTGTTCAGATCTAACCCTGCAGAACACTGCTGATTGCGGTGGTATATCTTCATCTTTATGTCTGAGTATAGGAGCAAGCTCTGGCAACGATCCGTCGATGTTTGCCTCGCGATGGATCTGGAGAATAGGCAACAAGGGCATGTGCTGCAGTTTGCAAGTGTATGACTTACAGTTTTTATTTGATTCTCATTTGCCTCAACCCAGACAAAAGTGTGCCGTGTGTGGGAATTTCCTTGATAGAAAATGTGAAGTTCATGCGGGTGCATGTTTTTCTACAGTGTACAGCAGCAGTGTTCTACCTTTTATTTGAGACACATTATTTCTTCACTTTTGCTTTTTGAAAATACATTTGAGTATAAGTGGCAGAGGTGTTTTAAGCAGCATGATGGATGGCTTTTTACATTTCTGTTGCAAACACTTTTTTCCCCGTTAGGTGAGGATGTTGTTGTGGCTGGTTTTGCTCCTGCCTTCCATCTCTTCGGCTCAGCGATCAGAGCCCATGTTCTCAGCTATAACCAAGACCATCCTTCCTCCCGACTATGACAACAACCCCACTCAGCTCAACTATGGCGTGGCCGTCACCGATGTGGATGGGGACGGAGACCTGGAGGTTTTTGTAGCTGGGTGAGAACTGGGGCAGGTTGCGTAAAACAGGTTTTTCTTACTCAAAGTTAGTTTATTCAAGCTTTATCTTACTCCAAATCAGAGGGTAAAAGAAAAGTACACTGTCATGTTCAAGTTAAAGGTTGAAGACAAAGGCAAAGACGAGAGCTGGTAGGCCCTGTGGCTCATTCTGCTGATAAAAATGGATGTGATTGGACAGAACGCCATTCATGGGAACAGTTTGGCAAGCCTCCCACTATTCAGTGAAGCAGCAATGAATTTCCCAATGCTTAACAGAATATATATGGACCAAATTGACCCTGTTTAATAAATGTCATTTGTGCAAGACACCCTATTCAGCAGGTATTTTTGGGCAGGAAAGATTCATAAAACGTTGTGGGGTATGTAATTTCATTGGGGAATAAAATAATCTTAGGACAGAGTGTTTTAGTTTATATCACCTTGCCATTCAGCACTTAAAAGCACTTAAAGCAATGGTAAAAATGCATCCCTATACAATAGATGAAGAAAGTACAGGTTGTATTTGGTACCTAAATATCAAAGCATAATTTAATTTGGACCGCAAACTGGTGAAAAGGGGACTTAATATGTTATTTAGTTCTCAAATTCAGGTTATAGCCTTGCCAGTTGTAATAATACTGATAGTAAAAAGTACTTTCTAATCCCACATTTTTTAGCCAGCTCTTTCTACAAATGTCTGCAGTGCACAAGCATATTCTTCAGCAAGCAAATCTTACAAACAAAATAAATATAAACATGTTTAGAGGTATTTTAGTTAACATATACATGCAATTTCTCACTATAATGAATACCAGAACAAATAATGGTTCTCCTTGATTAAGCGTCACAATTACTGCTGACAGTCTCATGTAATGAAGTTGTAACAGCTGTGCCTCTGGTGCCTGTTGACAGCTACAACGGCCCGAACCTGGTGCTAAAGTACGACAAGCAGAAGAAAAGGCTTGTCAACATCGCTGTTGACAACCATAGCTCCCCGTTCTACGCCCTAAGGGACCGCCAAGGCAACGCCATAGGAGTGACGGCGTGTGACATCGATGGAGATGGTCGGGAGGAGATATATGTGCTTAACACCAATAACGCCTTCTCTGGTACAGTACATGCTTTTTATACACTTTCACAAAAAATACATCAACAAATGCATCTATGCACACACTCATTCAGGGATTTGCCTTTTCTCTTGAACAGAGACAAAGCAGGAGAATCAGTATGCAGCTTATCTCATCTGAGTCTTCATCAGTTAACAGATAAGCTTTGTGCTGCTATTAATCAATCTGCGAGCTACAGAGCGCACTCTGCCAAAACTACACCTCACCTCTCTCATTTTTATAAAAAATGTAAGAGGTCACTTTCCGATTGGAACAAGCTCTTCAGGTTTCCTATCTTCCACAGTTCTTGTTTTGCATAACATCTCTTTACTCTCTGAGCAATCTTTGCCTCTCCTGAACTCTTGTTTTTTCTGCAACAAGGTCGAGCAACATATTCTGACAAGCTCTTTAAGTTCCGCAATGGACGCTTTGAGGATCTGCTGAACGATGACATTAACGAACACAGAGATGTGGCTAACCGTATGGCTGGGCGCTCAGTGGCCTGTGTGGACAGGAAGGTACTACACACAAAAACACACAAAGTAGGGCATATGCAGATACACACACACACACACACACACACACACACACACACACACACACACACACACACACACACACACACACACACACACACATACAAACTCCCCAGAGTGTCTTCTGTGTACATGCATGGGTGCTTCTGTTTGTTTACCAGTGATAACTCATGCCCTGCCTACGCCGCCCTTCTCAGCATGTGCTATGACAGTTCATTTGGGGAAATGGTGTGCCATTTTCTCTCTTCTGTCCATCGCACCAGTGTAATTACAGAAGCCAGGGCTCGTTTGTTTTATAGAACATCGTACGAGGGGAGGAGTGATGACTGCACACTACTGCTTTCTGCCTGTAGCATTTTCTCTCCCTCAGACCCTTTCCCATTGTTTTCTTGCCGCTTTCCACCTCCTTTACTCCCTTTTTTTCTCTCTCTGACACGCTTATACTTTCTTTGTCTCTTATCGCACACACACGCATGCAGTTCTCACTTCTAATCAGGGGAAGGGATAAAGAAAGTGATAGTGGGTAGAGGACAGTAGGGATTACAATAGATTTTTTTAAACCACTGTCCCATCTCACTGAACACTGATAGGTTGTGCAGCTGCCAAACCGATTGGAAAGATATCTGCATTTAATGGCATAATGCTTTTAGAGGAAGCCAAAAACCTCATGTGTTTTCTTCCATGCAGCAAACAGATGGAGAGAGAGAATACATGTTCCTATTGCTAAACAAGTTTTATAAAAACGGATTTGGAACGACAGCAGAAGGCCAAAACCAAAGCATGCTGTTTAGTCAGCTAGGTAGCTAATGTGTTTGTACTTGTTTACTCATGAATAAAGTGTTATCATTTGAAAAAAAAGAGAGATAATTAGTCATCCGGCGGTTTCATCCCTCCCAGTCTCCTTGAAAGTGAAGTCCCATCGTTAGTCTTATACAAACTGATGAAAGGGACATATTGAAGTATATCGCATTGAACTGATGGATCGGCTCACTTTGCACTGACAGGCACAATAGAGCTTTTAAAAACAGTGGATTGTAAAAGCCAAAGTAGTTTCAAACATTTGATAAAAAGCACTTACTAACACAAAAAAGCAAATGGTGGTAGATTCAAGCTGTTCAGTGATAGCTGTAAAGGCTGACGTAAAGGGCATTAAACCCCTTATACCTCCACGCACCACCATGCGCTTTGCAGGCATGCATGTCACACTATTCACAAAGCCAATTCCAGTGACAGAAACTAGCCTTGGGTAAAGACTTATTGAAAAATCGTTGACTTTTAAGTTTGTTAAGTAACCGCCAGTGGCCTTCAGGTCTTTTATTGTAGTTCATTCTCATTTTGTGTGTGTGTGTGTGTGTGTGTGTGTGTGTGTGTGTGTGTGTGTGTGTGTGTGTGTGTGTGTGTGTGTGTGTGTGTGTGTGTGTGTGTGTGTGCGTGGTGCGTGTGCGTGTGCGTGTGTGTGTGTGACTGCAACTCACTCCTCCCCCCTCAGCAAGCCATTATGTGTAACGCTTCATGACATTTACATCAACTAGACTCATTTACTTTTCTTGTCTTGTAAAAATATAGTAGTGGTAACACAAATGGTGAAATAGCGCGTATGGTGTGTGAGTTTGCATATGTGCATGTGTTTGTATTGATTGAAATATGTTAGGCCTGGTGGGAAAGCTCATTGGAATCCAGTGTGTAGTCTATTAGTGTGGTTCCGTCTGTGAGTTTGTGTCTGCAGGGACTCTGACTGATAATGGAGTGTGAAATTAATCTCCAAAGGGAGGCAGAGGAGGGAGTAGGGAGAGGGGCGGAGAGAGAGGGTAGGAAACAGGGTAAAGGAAGATAAAGGGGCAAGAAAAGGCTTGATTGGGAAAAGGTGAAACTGCCTTATATTCATCAAGACAGGAAAATAATTAATTAATTATGTCAAAATGTATTCAGGAACAAACAGGCTAGAGCGCCAAAGACGAGTGTAAGAGTTTTGAAAGCATTTGGAGATGGACTAACAAGTTTTGTGGGTCAGGTCTTTGTAGACAATAAGACCAGCAGCAATGCTTTATTTCAAGAAGCAGTGTCTTTGTTACTGTGAAAAAAGGACTAACTATACAAATTGTCAACACTAAAATCTGATTTATCCAGAAACCAAGAAACAGTTCCCGTAAAAAGATGTTCAATTGTTTAACTACCCATCAATAAAAGGGATTATCGACTCACCTTTAGCTACACATTCATGGTTCATTGTTATGCTTGGTTCATATTTAAAAGAAGAAGTAAAGTATATTAATAAATGGTAACCATATTTATTTTTTCCTCCCAGGGTTCAGGTCGTTACGCCATCTACATAGCCAACTATGCCAGTGGCAACGTGGGCCCTCATGCTCTTATTGAAATGGACGAGGCAGCGAGTGATCTTTCACAGGGCGTCATCGCCCTCTCCAACGTGGCAGAGCTGGCCGGGGTCAACAAATTCACTGGTAGGTATGAAGGAATTACTGTGTGTGTGTGTGTGTGTGTGTGTGTGTGTGTGTGTGTGTGTGTGTGTGTGTGTGTGTGTGTGTGTGTGTGTGTGTGTGTGTGTGTGTGTGTGTGTGTGTGTGCGTGTGCACGCACCCTCATCCAGGTCTGGGCCTTCAGTCTGATTTACACAGATATCACGGAGGGCATTGTTGTACCCATGGATTCTGAAATATAGGACTTCAGTGCTAGACAGGAGGTGAGTAAGCGAGAGCTGGAGCGGTGCCATGTGAGGGGAAAAAAAGAACAAGCAAGAGATGAAAGAGAACATGATGAGTGCAAGCGTGAGCGAAGAAAGAGAGTGTTAGTGGGCTCTTTTGGCCCTGTCAGCTGTTTACTTCAGTCAAAGTCACAGGGAAGCAAAGGCGAAGGGCGACACACACATACATCAGAACAGCTCAAGGGCCCAGATATGGCATCTGTCACAGCCCGATGTAGTTCCCCCTGACTTTTGAAGGTGTGAGTAAAAGTATGTGGACGTCACTACAGCATAGTGAGTGTTATGTGCAGTCAGTCTTGTCAAAGGTTTACTGTGCATCCCATAAAGGGAAACAGAGACTGTATGTTCTGCAGCATTAAATGTTTCTGAGGTTGACAGGAAGTTGCTGTGATATTTTTTCACAGTTTGGGCCAAGTTTCACTACTGATACTCCCACTGATTGGTTTATTTAAGGGGATGTAAGTAGTAGTCAAGTCCCTGATGAGAAACAGTTTCCCTGTTGGACAGATCACCCAAGTAGCCAAATCTACCATGACACTTTTAAATCATTGTCTCCTTAAAGTTGATATATGTTCTCAATATTAAGTTAAAATGTTTTCCCATGGTCATATACTTTATATATACCATGACCTGCTTCTCACACCTCATCAGAGCCTAGCACTGTATTTTATCCACTGCAGTTCTGGCCATTTGTTGTCTTTTTATTGTGTGCAATGTATTTAACATTTGTAATGTCTGCTATTGTTTTAAAGGTTGAATCTATTTTTTGTGGTTTTTTTTCAAGCTGCCTTGCTGCAAAAGCAAAATAAAGACATGAAATGCCATTCAAACGCTTTTAAAACTGAATGGATGACCTTGAAATATTCAGCAGGACTAAAATGCATCACTGCATTTCAGCTCTGCTGGATCAACACTTCACTTAACCCTGTGATGAATACCTGTTTTGATACAGAAGAGGAGAACAATAAATGCCAAAAGGAAGGATTTTACCATGATTTGTTTCTTTGATAATAGTGCTTCCTCTATAACACTTTGTTTGAACCATTGAAAAGTCCTTGACGCTGATGTCCAAGTAAATTTTGGAAATGGGACATGACTTTGCATTTGAGCATAACAGAATCAATCTTCGTCCTCCATGGATCTCTTAGCATGCAGGATGTCATCTGAGCCACCAGAGGGGCAGGGAGACCCAGCCTAGAATCGCTGTGAATGATGTACCGTAGATGGCTTTGTCATCAAACTGCCGTTAATCAGAGCGGAGGGACAGGCAGTGAAGTTGTATATCTAATGGTTACATATCTCTGGAGGGACATTAGTGGTTTATGGCCATAGGGGGCGAGTGATATTTGTCTGGGCTGATGGAGCAGGCCAGTAAATCAGGAGCAAGTCTTGATGCACAGCACTGACTCTGCATACTGGAAGGGCAATCAAAGCCCTTTCAAGTCCGTAATTAGAGTCTGCTAGTTTCAGATGAGACACTTCACTTTATAGAATGTCATTGGAAAATACAGGGGTGATATTGAGAGTGTATTAAACAGTCACGAAAAGAAAATTACTGTTAGCTTTTGGTTAACAGAAAAGATTTTCAGCTTGTGTTTCGTCTTTATATTTGTTTGAGCTAGATGTGGATTTGTGGGTGTGTGTGTGTGTGTGTGTGTGTGTGTGTGTGTGTGTGTGTGTGTGTGTGTATGTGTGTGTGTGTGTGTGTGTGTGTGTGTGTGTGTGTGTGTGTGTGTGTGTGTGTGTGTGTGTGTGTGTGTGTGTGTGTGTGTGTGTGTGTGTGTGTGTAGCCCATCAGAGTCAGTGACTGTGTCAGCAGAAAGGCCTGCCTTGCTTAGAGGAAATGGCCTGGAAAGGCAGTAATGATCTCTCGCCGTTCAGTTTTGTTATGGCGTTGATCCTTCTCTCTCTGTTCTCTCTGTTCTCTCTGTTCTCTCACCTATCCTGCTTAGTTTTTTCTTTAAAAAAACCTTTCCGCTCACACTCTTTCTGACTTACTCATTTTCTTACCGTTGAGTCTTTTCTCTCTGTGTGCAGGGGGGCGAGGTGTCGTGGTGGGGCCTATTGTCAGTCAATCCCTCTCCGATATTTTTTGCGACAACGAGTACGGTCCCAACTTCCTGTTCAGGAACAACGGAGATGGAACATTTACTGATGTGGCGCAGCAGGCTGGTAATAGCAAATTGTATAGTTAAACAGTTCGTAGCTGTCGATAAGTTCATTTATATGTCCTCAAAAACAATACAAAAGTAAGGCTTGATTGTTCGATGCATTGCCAAATACCTGTAGGTGTGGAGGACCCCATGCAGCATGGCAGAGGGGTTGCTCTGGCAGACTTCAACCGTGACGGCAAAACAGACATCGTCTACGGGAACTGGAATGGGCCTCACCGCCTTTACATGCAGCTGAATAACCGGAAACAGAAGTTCAAGGTAAGACCAAATGTGTTTTTCCTCCTTGGGTATTTAACAGATTTAAATACCTGATTATTCTTCAAACAAACATTATGGCTTGATGTGTCACAAGTACATATACCTGTTCCTAATGTACACACTTGAAGGTAGGTGAAATCAGAAAGAGAGGCAAAACTAAATAAATTGAATAAACTAATTTAAAGGTTAACTTTAAACGAATAGGAGATACTACAGTAGTCTTATGAAGAGTTAAAATAATGGAAAACGTTCAAACTCTAATAACTTTCAACATGCAATTAAGCCAGAGCAATTTGTAAGTAGATTGGGTATGATAGTTTTTGCTTATGAAAAAGCTAAAAGGGCCAATTTGAAACTACCAATTTTATTCCGAGGCCTTCATTATCAGTTGACCCGCAATAAGAAATGCATACAGTATTTTTTTAAAACTCCATGGAATCTAACCATGTAGATAGTGGTCCAGTTTTTTGGTTGGGACTATTTCATTGGTAGAAAGTGGTTCCAGTTCCAATAACTTCTCACAGTAAAATGAATGGATATTCCAGAGTAACCATTAGCGTTTATTTATAATCCACAGCCAAATATGTGTTGGGTGATTCCCCCGTTTGGACATCAAGCACTGTAAATGATGTACATAAGTTTCAGTGTGAGGCTACAGTTCTCTCTTCTTCTACTTCCAGAATCAATGTCTAATGAACAAGGACAGCAATTCTCACCTATTAACGCTCTGAATCACAAGAATGATCTATGCCAACGGATGGCTAGTGAATTAGCAGGTGTCAGTGCTGTCCCACTTTGGGATCGAGTGGGATTTTAAAATGGGACGGGTGGTGATTTACTCGATCACAGAGTATAGACAACTCTTGTGAGACGGACAGCTGTGTGCATGTGTTACTCTGTATGGTAAAGAGCATCAGAGATAGAGAAAGGCTCTACTGAGTGTAAATCTGTGAAGGTTTCGTGCTCTGTGATCTATCTGTCAGCAGCTGTGACTGCATCTTTTACCACAGAGATAAACGTCACAGCAGACATCTTTATAGGGGTCAAATAAGGGGTTAATGTGTGATGCTTAGCCCAGAGACAATTCCATCAGAGTGACACACACACACACATGCATACAGAAGACAAATTAAATTAGCCAACTGTTGTTTTCCTTAACTAAGATTGTTAAATCACAAGCCCACAGCATATTTAAGACCCCTTATCCCCGAGCTGACACTCCTACTAGCCGTGTTGACCTTTGGCATGTATAATGAAGCTGTTGTATCACTCCAGTAAACCGCTAATTAAATTGGGCTGAAACAGCAGCTTGCCTGAGTCGTAGAAAGTGCCGATTAGGCCTGTTTGTGCTTTAATTAAAATCTATTGCCGATGGTTTCCTTTCAGTAGGTTTAACACACTCACAGGCGAGCAAAAACACCCATGTGTATATATTACGTATTTAAAGAGAGTGAAAATGTCCATCTCAATTGTTTGATTTCTCAGTTATTGTGCAAATAAATAGCAAGGATAATTATATACACAATAATTTCAACTAATTTCCACAGTAAAATAATGTATTAAACTATATTCTAAGATAATACAAACATATTTAATATTTATTTATTATATTAATGGTATATTTAAATAAAATCCTTGTTGGTAGAAATCTCCAGTTATATAATTTTCCCCTCAAACTCTTATCCTGTAAATCACATGTTTCTGAGCACCACATTTCCGGTGAGAGTCCTTTCTCCCTTTCCTTATGGTACTTCTATTCATCCCCTTTGTAATATAGTAAATGTAGAACTGTCCCTCCTCCCTAGTGGCACTCAGTTGGCCATCCCCTCTCCTTCACCTGAGAAGCAGAAGGTCACTGTGGGCCCTCCCCACCTCCGACTTTATGAGCCTTATAATTAAAACAGGGAGTAAATACTAGAGGGAGTGAAGGGCTGCTCTATAACTCTTCCCCGACTTATCACCGTGTCACTGAAGCGGGGAGATATCCGTTACTTTCTTGTGCAAAAACTCCTCTGCTGAGGAGACATTTTTTTGGGGAGGAGAAGTGCAGTTTACTTTTTGATGCAAGAGTATATTAAAAAAAAGTCCTTTGTTCTTAACTTAAAGTCGGGGTGACTTTCAGCAAGTGAGAGAGCAGATGACAGATTGGCTTCTAAATCAAGGACTGGATTCTGATTAATGATTGACATGTTATGGAGATTGAACATGTGACCTTCAGATTATTGACAGACTTAGCTTGCATCACCTGTTCTCAGGATGGGATGAACAAATATTGGAGGCAGGCTGTAATTACAAAAGAAAATTACAAAAAATCTGATACATGACAAACCTTTTAGCCTCGATGATTTCTAGATGAAGCAGTCTTTTATATTGTCAGTGAGAGGGAAAAAAACGATAAAACAGTCAATGAAATAGGATTTTCAAACATTGGTAACCACTGAGTACAATGAGAGGTCCTTGAGCAGACAGTCATAAATGAGCAAGACAAATATCAGGCTGATGTACAAAAGGGAGACTGGCCATAGGGAGACACACAGATTGACATACGTTATGCACCGACACACAAAATCTGAATGATGTAAAAGAAACCAACCAGTTTATCTGTGACATAAATCTGCCTATTGACAAATATATGATCAGCATTGCGGTAAAGAAACATTTTGAGATCGATACACCTGCAGTACAGTTCAAATCTGTGATCATAATGAGGTTATAAAAAGGCTATTTAGGCACTCCTTCTCAATGTAGAAAATCCTGCCTGCATGTCTTTTTAGCGTGTGTGTGTGTGTGTGTGTGTGTGTGTGTGTGTGTGTGGGTGTGTGTCTCACTGGTGTACCGTGTGATTCTCAGGACATAGCATCCCAGAAGTTTTCTATGCCGTCACCGGTTCGCACCGTCATGGCCGCTGACTTTGACAATGACAACGAGATGGAGGTCTTCTTCAATAACATCGCCTACAGGGGCCCCTCCGTCAATAGGCTCTTTAGGTGAAATTTACAAAACACACACACACACACACACACACACACACACACACACACACACACACACACACACACACAAACACACACATGTATTATAGTATATAATATCATGTGATCATGATCACACTATTTTTGTTTCTTTATACAACATCGTAACACCGAGCTTGGAAGGCTGGAAGCTGAGAAGAATTTTAAATTCCCAGCCAAGGATACTTATCTAGTCTGGCATCCCGCCTCCTGCTCCACACATGGATGAATATTTCATTAAGACAGTTTAAGGTCTCTTTTTGAGTTAGGGTTTGGCTTCCTCTCTAGATAATATTAATGAACTTGGCTCTCAAAATACAAAATATGATACATATCAATTGTTTGGACTTAATAGTAGAATAAACCCATGTCTGAAGAAAAATCTGATATGGCATATTTGTCTGAACAGGATGCAGACGTCATGGTGAATTTTGCCATGAGCTGGTGGGTCAATTCATACTGAATATCAATAATCAGTGTAAGCCCCAGAGGTTTCCTGATTATTCCTGCAGGCCAGGATACTGGAGAGGATTTGTCTCAGGACACACTGATGTTCAACAGAGGTCACTGCTCCACAGCCTGTATCTCTGCCACTGTCGAGTGTGAAGATGAATCAGCTAATTTAACTCTCTGGCACTGAAAATAAGCTCAAACTAGTGTGCCCAGGCTAATTTATTCAATAGGTTACAACTAATCCATATTTAGCTGAGCTGAGTGGTTTAATATCCAGCATCAGCATATTAAAGCACAGTGGAGTGAAATGATAACTTAAGGGACGTTGATACAGAAATGCTTTGTCACAAAAGGTAAAGGCACTAGAGCTAATGTGCATGTTTTCTTCCAATTAATGTCTCTCTGAAGACATTCAACTCAAGGGCATGATTCAACCTGCTCAAAGTGCTCAACAGCGAGATGACAATTACAATAAGTTAAAACCAAAAAAATGACAATGATAAATCAAGCAGTAAAAATATAAATTGGAATCAACAAGTATTTATTTAAAAAGGCCTTAATCATGCTTAAAAAACATCATTAAAAAGGACATTTATTTCTGTCAATGTTTTTCCCTTGTGCATACGTGTAGTGTTTTGCTTAAGTTTTCGATGGACATTATGATCGTTATATCAGTGTCCAAAGTAAATGATCCATTGGTGGTGGATAATTATGCGTTACATTATTAGATGTTACCACTGATGCTTCAAAATGTGAGCTACATTTTATTGTTGTAGCTCGTGAACGGCTAATTTGACCTCCATCGAGTAATGTCGGTTAGTTTACTTTTAAAGGGTTGGAGAATAAAATAGCATACAATGGAAATAACTTAAAATTGATTCAATTAACTTAGGTTCTTTACAACATTGCTTAATTATTTATAGTGGCTTTGGCCTTTATGTTTTGCAGTGCTTTGATGGGCAATTGATGTTTTGTTGGTTTGATAGGGTGAGCAGGAGAGAGCATGGAGACCCCCAGATAGAAGAGCTGAACATTGGAGATGCATCAGAGCCTGAAGGACGAGGAACCGGTGAGTGAGTGAGAGCAGACAGCTGTCAATCATCCATCAAAGACCAGCATCCTATCTGCTATTTCAACATCTCATCACTAGATGGCAGCAGAGCTCCACTGGGGTTTCCTCATGTGCCTAATAAAAAAACAACTTGTTCCACATAATTAGTTCTATAGACTTTTGAAACATGTATTAATTAATTCGCGATGATGTAATATTTTATGTAGATCAATTCCTAAAGTGTTTGGTTTCATCAACACAGGAGCTATAACCACAGACTTTGATGGTGATGGGCGTCTGGAACTGCTGATATCTCATGGTGAAAGTGCAGCTCAGCCTATCTCTGTCTACAAAGTCAACCAGGTGTGTGTTTGTGACACATCTTTAAAGTTAGGTAACACTCGTAGCGTAATCTTAACCCAAACCCGCCCTTTTCCTATTCTGTCTGTGCCTTAGGGGCTCACTAACGCCTGGCTGCGTGTGATTCCCCGAACCAAGTTTGGTGCTTTTGCCAGGGGGGCTAAGGTGGTGCTGTACACTAAAAAGAGTGGCCCGCACACACGGATCATCGACGGGGGCTCAGGGTACCTGTGTGAGATGGAGCCTGTAGCCCACTTTGGCCTTGGTAAGTTTTTAATTCTCAACAATAAAAGGACATAAAACTGTTGCATGGATTAAACGTGCAAGTGACATGTTTAAAATGAATATATTTTTGCATGTTAAAGCCACAGCCTTAAACCCAGTGATATTTATTTGACAATAAAACAAATATGGGTAAAAGCAGCAAATTCTCAAATTGAAATGATCACATTTTCGTCATTTGTCGTCTCTGTTGATTTTCGAATAAATATCGACTAAACCTCAGCACTGCTCTTTGCAACAGCCGGGTAAGGGATAGACAAATGGACAGAATGAGCATTACAGAGTATCAGTGAAAAGGAAAAGGAAAGCTCCATGTGGAAAGCATTGTTTTAATACCTCGAGCCTGATTGGACACCCATGGGGGAATAAGTTATCTTTGGGTGGGAGCTGAGCGGACGGGGAGCAGGTGCTGCAGCTGGAAGCTGGCCTGTTTGTAAGGAACTGGCTCCCGGTCTTCTTCTGCCCCTGTATAAAGTGTCAGCTGGTGGTCATCCAGGCCTGGTAGCTCGCCCAATGTTACTTCCTGGACCTGTTCTTTATCAAGACTGTTGAAGCATGGATGATCTCTGGAGGCACTCACAGAAGAGAAAACTTTCCACACCACATGCAAAAAGTGTCAGTACTGGTAGACATGTGAGATATACTCCTCCAGACTAGATGAGAGGGTGTCATACTGGGTGAACAACAGGTGAAATATTCTTTGGCTCTCAGGCACAGCACACCTGCTGAGTAAATCACTGCCTGGCAAGGTAACCCAAGATCTGTTTACATTATAAATGCCACTTTAATTAAGGGCTGCAGAGACCGTCTGGAGAGGGGTTTCTCTAGGCCTGATTAAAATAGGTAATGGACTCTGTCTCTCACTGTGTTTGTTTCAGTGAAAAAGAGAGAAAAGAGAAAGCTTTATGAGCACTAAAGAATCACTAAAGCACCTACACTAAAGATGTTCTTCTGTGTGTGTGTGTTGTGTCTGACAAGGTAAGGATGTTGCCACTAATGTGGAGGTGTACTGGCCAGATGGTCGTTCATCAGCACGACCCCTAGAGCCTTCAGACATCAACACAGTGATGGAGATCCACTATCCGAGAGACGAGGAGGAAGTCACTCCTACTGTGGAAATAGAGGTAAAGCAGTTGTTCATAGTTATCCAAAATTCTCATAATCACATGTTGAAATTCTCTATCACAATAACTTAAAGATGCAATGCTTGTGTAACAATTGAACCAACAATAAGTGTCTCGGTAAGGTGTTGAGCTTTTGCAACAACAGCTTGTTCATTAGAATAGATTATCCAAGACTCGGGGAGGATTAACTGCATTCTTCCAAACAATATTAAATTATTTCATCAGTTTGTTCCTTCTGTTTAATCTGCTAATCTACATCGAACAGGTTTGAATGTATTTTCTATTCAAAATCATTCTTGTTTCTAAATGTCTTTGTCTTACAGTGCGGTCATGGGTTTGCTTTGAATGAGAATGGCCGTTGCACAGGTAAGCTGCAAATATATACTGTATCTGTTAACCTCTCTATGAAGGTGTCCTTGTTTAAAACAAACAAGACAAAAAGTGTCTTTCCTTCCCTCACCTTCCCACTCCCTCAGATAAAGATGAGTGTACCCAGTTTCCCACTGTGTGCCCCTCTGACCGCCCCATCTGCACCAACACCTATGGCAGCTATAAGTGCCGCGCCAAGAGGAGATGCAACCAGGGCTTTGAGCCCAACGATGATGGGTCAGCCTGTGTGGGTGAGTGAGTGAGTGCTAGGGTAGCAGGTTAACCAAGATCAGGAGAACAAAGGAAGCACTGCCCTAGATGAGAGGCTTTAAGCTTTTTAATGACTTTAGTTTTGAGTAGAGGAGGTGCTAACATTCCTCGGACAGTGTCCCCTTTCTATACCCCGTTGTCTTGCATGACTAACCCCCACGTGTGAATACGTCCTTATTTTAGCCATGAAGATGCAGACGTTGGCTACTTTTTCCCTGACATTTTGCTTCTTTCCCCACAGCCCAGGTGGCTTACTTTGGGGGAACACGGTCTTCAGGGGAACGCCGACGATCAGGACTATCTTACTGGATGTTCCCCATCTCTGTGCTACCACTCGTCTCAACCCACCTCCAGACTGGACTACTGTAGCCAAAACTGTCTTCTCCCCTTCCTAACACTCTCCACTGCTAAACGGGGGAGTACAGAAACTCTTTGGAGAAAACCTTTCACTGAGCATCTATTCCTTCTTCTCTATGTGGATCTCTGCTATCTTTTTCCATCTGTTATTTACAGCTTTGCCCCCTCACCACTGCTATGTGTCACCTCTTGGCTCCCGGCCCCCTCTGGACTATAAAGAAACACTCAGCAGGGAGCATGCTCGCTGGGAGCGACGGGGTTCAGAACTAACTGTGTCACACCCCTCACAGCCCTCATGTCATCACCTGGCACTTATCTTAGTGGGACCTGAACTGAGGCCAAGTCAATAAGTGGAGTGGCAGCGTACAGTATAAACCCCCTGCGCATACAGTACAGCAGACCACATTCATTAGAGACACGCTGAGAGCCCATCTGTATCTGCACAACTCCACCACGTTAATCTTTACAATGTCAATCTCATTCTTGTTATGGGCTCACCGGGAGGCTGAGGAACACCAGATCTCCCAAGCTTTTAGGCTCAGTGTTTGTGTGAGTAAGTGTGTGTGAGCGTACTGCGTCCAAAGAGGCAGTCGGGTAGAGAACATATGCCAGACCATCTGTCTCCGATGGTAGGTTACATTTGGTTGCCTCTGAATAATAGCACAGCACAGTGAAGAATATAAGCACACTTGTTTGTTTGTGTGTGTGTGAGCACAAGAATTGTCAGGGACAAATGTCACATTTTTAAGTAAAGTAGCAGTAAGGTGTACTTGATACATAATGTACTTAGCATACAAAATTAGCATAGCTGTACATTTTAAATGAGAGTCAGCTTTAAATATGTATTGCAAAAATAATCCCTAACTTCGTAGTTGTTGCTATCTAAAAAAAAAACAATGGGCTGGTTAGAAGAATGTGAAGACAAAAGGGAGAGGGTGTGGATTTTCATGGACCATGACTTTTTTCTTAAATAAGATATTTTCTACAACATAATATATTACTTTAAATGATGAGGCTGGTGATATTTCATATTTTTGTCATCAGCAAACCAAATGAATAGACAGAAATCAATGATGCACAAGTCGGTCTTCTGAATTTCTTTAAACAGCTTGGCACTGTAGCTAAATAAGACAAATAAAACTCACTTGTAATGAGTGGAAAGAGATCGCAGTAAATGGTAAAGCCCAGGACACATTTTAGCGCATTCAAATGAAGCACATGGAACCCTTCATTATGCAGTAGACATCATTTTTGTTTCATGGCCACATATTTTTTTAACCTTTTGTGAAATGAATAAATATTTTGGCAGAAAAAATGAGGAAAAAATTAAAACGTTGTCCTCTACAAGGTGTTGAGAACATGTTGACTGACAGGTTTTTGCTTCCACATTATTCTGGAGGGGAGAATCGGCTCTCCTCTCTGCAATCCCACTGCAGAAACTGCACAATACAACCCTCTTCTGCAGAGTAAGACCTCAATCAATGTCATAGCAAAGGATAGCTTCATCAAGTGTTGGCAAGTACAGTCCTCCAAGAGTAGTGAGTGAGTGTGTTTGAGTGTGAGTGTGCATTGCAGGATTTCTCCCTATTCACACGCTGAGGCAAGTGTTGTGTATTCTGGAAATATTTGGCTAAAAAACACACATTCCATTTCAGAAACAGCACCAAAACGGGCCCCCTGACATTAGTCCCTGACCTGCTAATGAGCTGGACCCAAACCCCAGATGCCGTCTGTAAATATCAAATATTTCCAAGATTTAGAGACAGTACCTATTTCTCTCCGAGACATTTTTAATGAAAACCAAGAGGCATTGGAGCATGAAAACGAATAAACAAACAATGATGGATGTGTTAAAGCAATTCTCACCACGGACGCCTGTTGGATCCACGCCGGCGATGTTGTCAGGCTCTCTATGCGAGCCAAAAACTCTAACGAGGAGAGAGAAATCAGGATCATTTCCACAATCAAGTCAAATATTTGAATCTAAATGGAAATGAACACATCTGTCAAAGGGCCGGTGTTGCTATAAAGATCTTAGTATGAGGACATAATTGAAATGCTTTTGTAGCTTGAACGACACTCTTGGGTCAGACTATGTGTAAACTCACAGTTTGCATGAACAATGAGATACATATCTGTTTATCAAAATTGCACGCTTTAAAAGACAAACCCGTGTTTTTAATCCCATTGATCTCATTCTCCTATTTAATCTACACACACTTCTAACAATGTATCATCTGTTGTCACATACATGGTTGTGTGAATCCAGGTTGTATCTTTTCCTATACTGTATGTGTTGAAATGGATTGTGGCATTTTAGCTAATTATTTTTGTCCACAAAAAAAAGGAGTATTGTTGACTATTAGAAAATGTTATGTACATGCAATATGCAACCAAACGAACCGTTAACAGTATTTACCGTATCTACTCTGCCCATTCAAACATGCAGGGGATATCTGAAATGACAGACTATTCAACATACAGTATAGAGCTTTGCTGTGTCCAGTAAAACAGAAGTTTATTTATAATGTGAAGCTATGCTAAAGATAATAAATAAAAACACAATATTCACAGTGATGGATTACTTCGCTCAAGCAATAACTGACACAAGGCTTACATTTTTTTGCGGAAGTGGAAGTAAATGACAAATGAAAGGTGGAAAAATGGCGGGATATCCAGTAACTACAAACAGAATAGACTCCACTTAGAGCAAAGTAAGCTTTTCACTCTGTCGTTCTTAAACTGCGTAATGTACCTTAACAGTGCCACTGAGTGATGCCTGACGACCTGCGGGATGGATGCTCTGTATGTGTGTGTGTGTGTGTGTGTGTGTGTGTGTGTGTGTGTGTGTGTGTGTGTGTGTGTGTGTGTGTGTGTGTGTGTGTGTGTGTGTGTGTGTGTGTGTGTTTCAGTGTTTCAAGGTCACTGCCACTGCATTGTTTGCATTTCAGAGGCTCCAGCTGTGTTTCTTTCGGCTAAAATAAACTGAAAGTGGAGATTTCCCAGTGAATCATAAAACACAATGCCCAATGTGTGTGTTTCAGTGGAGTTTGGACCAGTGTGTGTGTGTGTGTGTGTGTGTGTGTGTGTTTCAGTGTTTCAGTGTTTCAGTGTTTCAAGGTCACTGCCACTGCATTGTTTGCATTTCAGAGGCTCCAGCTGTGTTTCTTTCAGCTAAAATAAACTGAAAGTGGAGATTTCCCAGTGAATCATAAAACACAATGCCCAATGTGTGTGTTTCAATGGAGTTTGGACCAGTGTGTGTGTGTGTGTGTGTGTGTGTGTGTGTGTGTGTGTGTGTGTGTGTGTGTGTGTGTGTGTGTGTGTGTGTGTGTGTGTGTGTGTGTGTGTGTGTGTGTGTGTGTGTGTGTGTGGGCTTGTGATCCATGTGGAAAAATAATCCAAAAGCCTTTTTTGTGCATGCTTCAGACGACTAATCACAAAATGTCCCACAACAGCAATTATGCAACATACACACTCCATACAGTGTTCACAGACAATGACAGAAGATCAGATATACTGTACATGTTAAGGAAATGTTTGCACTGTACAGTAATGACCAGAAAAAAGGAGAGGAAGGGGACATGAAGAAAAAGCTGTATAAGTGTGAATGTATACACTGTAGTGGACATTTATTTTAAGCTGCAGCCAGAGAATGTGCGTTTATTTTTGGTTTAGTTTTGTGAAAACAAGCTTGTGCTTCATGCCAACAACCAAGCAGACTGACTGAAATGGTGTGGTGTGCAAACTCTTGTCTCCTGTATTCAGGCCAGTGCAAGCCTAATTCTAGTAATGCTTTAGGGTTTGTTGTAGCCTGTGATTAAATTAAAATGTCATCGTCCCTTCCTGTAAATGCCTGAGCACATCTCCTATGATTTTAATTTATTTGATTAATTTCACTGTGGCCAACCACTAAAACAAGTCAATGGGATTACAGATTGAGTTTCTTTAACAACCATTTGGGCATGAACGGCATTACACACAAAAGCTAGTTAAGTAGGTAATGGTTTATTGTTGTTACTGGTAATTGTAAGGCAACAAAGAAATCTATGTCTGCTGTTATCTGTATTAAAGAAATTAGGAGGGCAGTGACTGACACATCATTCATTTGCCTATAGCAACAGATATTAAGAACAACACACAACAACCTCTGTTTCACAGTTAAAAGGTGATCAGAAGTGACATTTTAACTGGAACCACACATTCCAGCCCTGGATGCTTAACATTGTGTTTCCATGTTTCTATGTAACGTTCTGGGCTGCACTTGAGGGAGGTCCTGTGGTAAGCCCAACAAAAGAGCTGTCAATCACTGAGGTTAAACAAACTGAGCAGATATTCAATCTAAAGCCAACAGGCGGGGCAGTGGATTGGCAGTGGAAAAAAAAAGAATTGATTTAAAGGAGAGTCTCCAAATCTAGGCTGTGCACAATAAATCAAGTGTGGCTAAAAACGGGAGAGCACGGCAGTTTCCAACATGTTTTACTTCTTTGTCCATTTAAAGGGTGACCCAGCACTGTGGTTTTCATGGCAAAATTTCAGAACCAATATTGAAAATGAGATACAACATTCACATGTTCAAATGGTCTGTGCTTGGGTTGAGTTTTGCCTACAGACTGTCTGTGTTTTGAGGGGAGCGGTAGCTGTAAATCTCTCTGATTGTTTCTCACAGTGGTTTAATGCACAATCATGATCTTGAATTTGGGCAGATGTGGATAAATGTTTAGTGGGCCTGAGTGAACACAGACTGAGTTTGGATGCCTCGAGAGACTCTGCAGCAGACAGCCAGCGTTAACACATTATTCTATTTGACTGAATTCCTGTTTTGTTAGTTTTTGTTGGGGGGGGGGGCTGAACTAATTGTGTGTTTGTGTGTGATTTGGACACAGATGAGTGTCAAGAACTGAATTTAGGAGTAAACTTCCTCTTCTAATGTCACTACAGGCCAGATTTTTCTATGATGCAGAGGGCTTCTCCTGATGGGATCATGCTTGATACATTTCATGCCAGCACACAATTGTGAACTTCACTATAATGTCTCCTCTATGTTTGCCAAGCACCGCTGCCAATCAAATGTTCCTGGAACACAGAGGCAGCTGTGTGATACTGATTTTCTGTCATATGCAGGAATAAACAATGTAACCAATCAATACCAGAAACTGATTTTTTTCCCTTTCTGGCATCTGTGACTCAGCCTTAAAATACATTTTTGGAAAAGTTAAAGCAGGCCATTTTTTTTACTGTTTAGAGTACAAGGAATGAAAGAGCAGGAAGGGCGTGGAGGAAGTAGACAGAGAAAGTGTCGTGCAGCCAAAGGACGAGGAATTTTTATACTTGGACACTCAAAACAAGCTTTAGTAGAAGGTGGGGGAGAAAGATTTCAAGCAACAAAGGAGGTCTGTGTGGAGGGAGAGAGCACCTTGTTAGCGTGAGAGTGACCTTTCCCCACAGGTGTTGAGAGGTTTCTTCACATCTCTGCTGTCTTTGAAAAGAAAAAAAATCAATTCACTCTCACCGCCACTCTTCTGTCTCCACTCCTGTGATCAACACTAAGCCTCAATATCTGCCAGAACGTTGTCGCTCATTTTTTAGCCTTATGAGCAGGCTATGATGGATCTACTTTCACCTCTTGGACACACATTCTCACACATCTGACTCACACACACAGGTACAAAAAGCAGTTTGGACAGTCCTCTCTGCCAGAAAAAGGGTATGAACTAAACTTACGTTAAATGTTTGTTGGCCACTTGGAGGCAGCGAAAACATTAACAGCGTGGAGGCAACATTTTGAGGCATGGGCAACAATTGGCATCAAAAATGGTACTCCTTGAGTCAGTCACAACTAAATCAAATCTGAACACAGATTAAGATTCAGTGTGACGTACAAATGAGACGTGTTTAGAAATCACTGGAAAAAAAGACACTCCAAATAACTCCAGAATGAGTCTAATAATCATCAAGATTTTAGGTTTTCTTCAGTGACAAAGTAGGCTAATCCAGTCATAGTGTAAGTGCTGTTGAATAAATATGTTCATGCTCATTAGTAGATTTTGTGTAATAAATAAATAAATATTTATTTGTTGGAACATGCAGTCAAGATTTACGTTATATAACCGTCAAACTAGTTTCCCCTTATTTAATGGGGTCATAATCTTACCGAATATGAGTATAAAACTTGGAAGTCATAATGCACTCTTTTTGTATATTAAATATTTATTTATTTGAAAGTTAAAATGTATTTCATATCTCAAACATTTGTTCTGTAAATCAATGTATAACATGCTAAAAGAGCTGCAGCCAATAGTGCATTATTTAATTGTTTGCATTTTGATATTGCCCGGAACTAATGTTTTGTGTGTTTACCGCTACATATTTAGTTGAGGGACGGTACAGTTCATAGTTCAATGAGTCGAGCGGCAGTTAATGTATCAATTATTGACGAAAGAACCTCTTTTCACGACAAGCGGCCAATGAGGTATTTTGTTTAAGTTATCTGTAAAATGTCATTTGTTTCATTTCGCGCCACAGCGTAATTGTAGCTACATTGTCTGGTTTTTATTTGTTTTATGTACTGTATAGTTCCGACGGCGTTAACAAGGCATGAGTGGCGGGACCAAAGGTGGAAGCAACAACAATAAACGCCCGTTCCAAAGAACCGACCTGTGTCTGTGTCGTCGTGGAGAGAGCTACACATAGCTTTCTGAATGTGTTCATTATTATATTACAGACATGACTGCTACTGTTTATGCTAATTCAGCATATTTTTTATTGTTCCAATTTGGGGTGGACCAATGATTTTGACCTTTAGTTACGCATTTAATTCGCAGAGTCACAAGGCGAAAATGTTCTCTGCTGGGTTCCTTAAAAGTTCTGCAGACAGCACAGCGTCCTTGAACCTGCAGAACTATTGTTGTAAACCTTTTTAGTGATCCTTGGGACTAAATTGTAGGAAACCTAAACTAAAGTCAGTTCAAGTCCACTAAAGTCCTTATCTAGTCATCATTGTTCAGCTTTAGTTACCTTGCCGACTTTGGGGATTACTGTAGGGCATGTTTCGGTAACTCAACATTTTTTACTTTGTTTGAATAAGAGATCAAGAGTGATACATTTAAGTACAGAGCTGAAGAACTACAGTTCAGTGTAGAAGAGAGACTTCTGTGGAAAAAAGCAACATAAAACAAGTCATCTGTATTGTAGTGATTATGTTAAGTGATGCAATAATGTGTACAATTCTTTGGGGTTTATTGATAACAATACAACATAATTTATGTGTTTATTTGTGCTTTTTAAAAAAAATTATCAACCTGAATGAGCCATGGCACCAATGGGATAATGTTGTCAAATAACTGTAGTGGAGTGAAATGTAAATCTTTTCATTAAAATATAGTGGGGTAGGAATATGAAGTAGGAGAAAGTACCTCAATACTGTACAGAACTTTTACATGTATTTGACCATAACCAAGGTGTAATGAAGCTGAGGCATGTGGCCATGGAGGTTACCTTCAAGTCCAGGCCATCTGGAGATCCCACCCTCAGGTGACATGACTCGGTACCATTGTAGAGTTTCCTTTCTGTGGACATCCACAGAAATGTGTGTAACAGAGAGACCTCGTGTTACCGCACATGAACTCAGAGCAGAGACTCGGCATGGATCCTTGTTAACAACAGCCGGCAGTGACAATAATCCTTTTCCATTTGACTTCTCCAGACACTTTATTCATCTCATCGAGACAGTTGAAGCTCTTCTCAACAGGCTTTGAATAATAATCCACATTAAGAGAAAAGAAAATACATGAATCCATTTAAACTAATAAAGAACTAAATGTAAACACATAAATAGCATCAAGATAAGATATAAATTCCTCTCTCTTAGCAGCAGTGGGTTTCTGTTGCACAGGGATTTCACTTCTTGTCATCTGGCACTCGCTGTGTTTACACACACACATCATGCAGCATTATACATCAATGCAGGACTAAAAAGCAAGTCAAATATGCTGGTTCCAAGACTAAACATCATCTTTTACATTTCAGGAAGACATTATATTGCAATATAAATAATCTCTTTCTTTACACAGTCTAGCAGGCATACAGTACAGGTGAATCAACATGTCTGCACAACTTGCTGCACTCTCAAATACAGTACAAGATAAATACGTGACACGTGGGAATTAACATACAAAAATGGACTATACATCATCGCTTGGCCCACAAGTTTTATATCTCAGCTTCTCCTCTAAAGACAAGGGTTGGCACATAGGTTATCTTGATCTTCAACATGATAGAGGAACAAGACTTAATATTTAATCTGCTCCGGGATATTCTATCTCAATGTACATCTTTTCATGAGAATACATTAAATATTATAACCTTCACTCCCTTGGTTCTCCTCATTAATCAAAGAAGTTGTTCTTGAGAGAACAAGCTACATAAGCCTTCAGATATAGGACATCGTGTTTCTTTCTCACCACAGCCTTAAAGGGTAGGTTCATATTAGTCATTAAAATAGTAGGTAATTTGGCCTCCTGTAATTGTTCCTGCTTTTTTAATGTATACACTACAAGACTAATCATAACAGCATGTATTCTATTAGCACCAACTTTACATGTCTTTGTAAATTGGAACATGTACTTTAAATAGCTTTAGCCTTTGAATTTGGCACATAGACTTCCCCCTGAAGATCATCATCACCCCTCTGTTATCCTCTGCAATAACAACTAACATTGTTATTATAACATACATGATCATAAGCTACATTATCAACAGTTTTCACATAACTAAATGTTATCTTCATTTTTACAAATGATACCCAGCAGCACACAGCTGTACAGACGATATGCTTTCATAGCTGCTCTGTCGCTTGATGCCCAAAATAGAGAGGATATCAAAACATTGAAAATGTATTTAGGGCCTAATACTGGGCAACAGTGATGTTTTGGAATTAAATAGCATTATGGCATTACCTTCCACTTCTTGACACTTCTCAAAATCACAATGGATCAACATTGACAAGCATGTCCGTACAACTCAAAGTTCCTCTCCTGTCATACACCCTCAATGTGTGTACGCATGTGGGTTTATACATTGTCCATTGAGCTCCTTTATTTGCTCTTTATCAATGTTAAGTCAGTTTTTAATTCAATCCATCAGCCCCAGGTTGGGTATCCATTCCACTGGGATGAAACATGAAGGCATCAAAAAGAACAGGAGGCTGAACACAAGCAAAACTGCACCCGACTGCTGCGGTAAACTGTCTTTGGAGGCTCGTCTCGTCCAGATAGGAAAATGTCTGGTTGAGATTAACTGATCCACTGCAGCAAAACATCTCAGATTCTAAAACAAATTTCCAGTGAGCGGTTTAACTTCAACCTGACAAGCAGGGGGGTTTTGCTCAAAGTTAACTTTGTGGCTAAGGAAGAGGAAAAGGGCTACACTCCCAGAGTTGTTTTAAAGACGATGTAATGAGGGGGTTTTAAAGGGGAAAAAAACTCAAAATGGTCAAAGACAGAACCAGACACACACTGTGGAAACATGGAAATCTAGACGCTCAAACAGGGCTTCATTTTTCCAGTTTTGTCTTTTGTTTGATGTTGTGTGGGTGGTAATAAAATGTTGCTACATAGTGATGATCTTTTGTCTTGTAAGCCTCCACTCACACAGCAGCCGGACAGGATGTATTATCCCACAAAGAGACACAGAATGTATGCTCATTGTCTCAATTCCACGCTTCTCATTGTCAGTAGTATTGAGGAGAAGCCGTATACAGAACTTCCTCTGTCTGACCCTAGAGGGAGCTACAACTGTGTTTCGCTTATAAAAACAAAACAAAAACTGACCCCAACATTTCTGAAAACAAATGACAGAACGAATCAATAAAGCGAAATACTTTGATGATTAAGACATTTTAATTCACTCTTAGCTCCTTGTGCTTCCTAATGTTGTGTGCATATCAGAAACAAACACATTCTAGAGGAATGTCTTTTTAAATTTGTATAATAAAAACATTATTTGAATCTACATGAAAAGTGTAGAAAGACAACATCCCGCTGTAGTAACATCAACCCACACTGTTTTCTCTAGCCTGAACCAAAGATGCCAGTGTGTTCAGTTCTCATTAGAGACACTAATCCTTAGTCATTGACATCTTCTAATGAAGCAGGCTTTAATCGTACACTCAGTAAGCGATGACACAGATACACACAGATGTACACACTACCAAGGAAACTAGAGCAGGCAAACAGGGCCTGGGTTTACTTGCGTTCCAAATGAGCTGAGACCACAGAAAAATGTGTCTCCACACCTGCCAGATTCTGTGTGCAGGAACACATAGCCCTGTGCGTGTATATGCATGTGCATGCACGACCCCTTAGTAGTGTCTGTATGAGTAATTGTTCATGGTTGTGTATATTTCTATGAGTTTGTGTAACCTACAGCTGTGATGTGGATCACTAGCGTCCACTGCTGTAAACAAGAAAGATAAATAATCCAAGGTGCTCTTTGTTCGCCGTTTGATATTGAAGCCAAATGCATGTGAACTGAGCATAGAACCGAGGGTCCCACAGCAGGACCAATTTGCCAGAATTCAAGCCTGACTCCAGCCACCTCACATGAATGCAATCATTCAGCGAGACAGGAGAACATAGCTCCCCCAGGAGGCTGGTGGTTTTCCTCCTTCCAGATTTCAGAGCTGCTGCACAGACCAAAGACTACACTAGTGATAGTGACCCCCCTGAAAACAATCAAGCATTGACGTCCAGTCTAATCAAGATTAAACCTGCTGAATCATGCCTACGACAGAGATGCTGTGACTCATGGAAACAGACGTGATGAAATGAGAGAAAAGGCGAATGGAAAAATTGGAAGAAAATAAATCATGATTTTGTCGGTTTGGATAGTTTTCGGAGAGTGAAAGATGTTCCCTAAATGAGAGTTGGCTTATATACCCGTCTGCCTCCTATGTGTGGTTTTTGCTGCACTTCTTATTCTGTTATCCAGTGTGTAAGCCAGATCCTGTTCTCAAGGTTGTATGTCATAGGCCCAAGCAGGGAGAGTGTGAATGCTGTGGATCACCTCCTCGCCTCTTATGCTCTCCGCTTGTCTCAGAACCTGGTGCTCTCATGTTTCAGCATGCGGATGTTGGTAAGCGTCCCGCTGCCCCTGTGGTGGAACCCGTAATCCTGGCACTGCCCCTCCAGTCACCGAGCGCTGCTGCCTGCCGACGACATGCTGCTGCTGGGACTGGAGCTGCCCGAGCCTCGGTCTTCAAAGACACTGATCTCTAGCTGAGGACACGGAGAATGTCAAGGATCATGATGATTGACGGTGATAAAATACAGGCAAGAAAGTGCTGAAGGATGCAATTAAAAAAGCCCTGCATCATTTCATACTAAAACCTTTTGCTCACTTAAATGGAGAGCTAAAGCAGACCACCAATCTTTCTGTTTTGCTCACACTTCATTTCATCCCCTGTTGATGTGGTTGTGCACACAAAATAAACATTTAATGTCAGATGAGGTGGCTTGTGAAAATGTTCTACTTGAGAGATCAGTATCGTACAACAAACAAACAAACAGAAGAAGTCCCTGTGTGTGTGTGTGTGTGTGTGTGTGTGTGTGTGTGTGTGTGTGTGTGTGTGTGTGTGTGTGTGTGTGTGTGTGTGTGTGTGAGTGTGTGTCTGCTTCCTGCCCCGCTCTGCATCCCAACTTTCCTGTTAATTCTTATCTCCTATCTCAGATCCAAATACAATTGCATCTTGTGTTGGCTTAAAAGAGGTTGTAGAATCTGGAACAGCTCATGACAAGTACAACTAAATCCCGGAACTTCTCAAACTAGATGTGTAGATTTGTCAACTCAAGGGTTTTTGAGTCAAATCACAGTATGTTGAAAAATGTCAAAGATGTAGAAGTGAGACATATGTTGTGCTGTTCTTTGGGGGATTGAGGTCCCCATCATTCACAAACAGAGACTATATTGTACAGGGGTGTATTAGCTAATAGGCTGGCCCTGTGACTTGGAGCTTGTCCTTTGAGCCAGGTTTATGTGATGGTCTACTGGATACATTCTCTCTCTCTTTTTGACTTTTAACTTCATGAGGAACTTTTTTGGGTTAAGTCCAACTAACAAAGAGATATCCACATATGGCTTCTGCAAACCATAGAAGATCTTAAAATTAGCCAAAAACCTTTGAAAAGATTGTGATGGACCACCCTGTTTTGGAACAACAAAAAAGAACAAAAGGTCCTGAGCAAAAAAAACCTCAGAACTGCAAGTGCATACACACCTTAGGCTGCTGATTCATCACATCACCGCACAACTTTTTCACCTTTTCCCGTCAAAGGACATTTTTTCAGGCCTGCCCTCCTTTAAATTTACACCTGGGAATGACAGTTGGCCATTGAACAGCTCCTCTGACACAGCTGGAGTTTGAGTGCCTTGTTCAAGGGTACCTTGATGGTAATGTTTGAGAAAGAGAAGTGTTCCTTGTTCATTTATCCAACTAGTATGTTTCTAGAAGTTCCATTATTCTAACTAGTGATCTTTATTCCTATTTCCCGAAGCCTGGTTTCTGCAAACTCCTAAATACTGCAACCTCATATCCGTCTTTATATCACTGAATGTTCTCTTCAGGCATTTTTTACACTCTTGGGCTGCAGATCAGGGAAGGATACAACTCTCATTCCTCTCTCTATGGGATCTGTAAGTAGCAGACCTCTAGGAGCGTATATCTTCTCATTCTGCTCATGGATGTATCCTGATATCTTCTTCAGCACCTGGAGTGAAACAAGAGGGTTGGTGAGGGTTAAGAAAACGACAGAGGCTATCACAGACAATCAAGATTTGATTAAAACCATTGGAGGGATAGTGAAAGCCTCAAAACACAAGCCTACGATGTGATCCAGCAAAAAGTTATCTGAACAGACATACAAGGAGGGGATCCATTACCTGCTTATTTCGTTTCAAAGTGCACTCTGTGTTACATGTGAGAACCATGTAGATAAAAAGAGGCCAAACCATGGTAGGCCTGCAGAAACTTCAAGTGTGTGGGTTTGCAGTCCTGCGTGTACAATACTTAAACTCATTGCCTGTCTTTATTTCCCCTGAACATTATAATCTAAACTCAAAGTAATTATATTATGCTCTAAGTACGGAAGTTATTTTATACCTATTTCTAGGCCACTCATGTCAAGCAAGGCTTTATGTATTGAATTAATAAAATGTACAGCTTTTCTCTTTTTGAAGTTTTCCATTTGGACGTTATGGTTCCTGATTCCAAAGATGGCTCTCCCAGGCTACATGTCATGCCTTGGTTAACTGTCTGGGCAATTCGGAAACACTCTACAATGTGAGGTGGACAGTTTATTTGGATTGCATTGGCACTGGACTTACTGTATATCTCAGTTTTGCAAGTGAGTATTGCATCAAATGTGTGCTAAATACCCAGGAACAGCAGTGGAGTGAAGCTGAGCACCAAGTTCAGACCATGCCTTGGCACAGAAATTCAAACAAGCATGCCTGTATTAACTTACTCTACACATTACAGCTACACACATTGTTTAGAGAGTTTAACAAAACCCAAGCACTGGGAAGGTCTCCCATGGTCCCGCTGATAGCCACCAAATGACTGTTGACTGATGCATGGAGATGCTAAACGGACTGATGATAGCCAAAGTGGCATCATTAGAGCAGCTTATTCAGCCTCAGATATGCCTCTGTGGACATCAACAAGGCTGATGTGCCATGCCTCTCATAAACTCTGCCTAACCATGTCAATCAGCTCACCCATGCTCCACTGGGCCTCATGTACGCTGAAAGACCTGTCACCACTCCTAAAAGGGAGATGCAATCTTGAGCACATCTGTGTGTCTCTACTAAGACAACACACATTTGTATCACTTAGTAAAAAAGGCCACAACATCATCTACTGTATATCGAATCAGAGTGCTCATTTATTACAACTTTGGACTTATTTTTTTTAATCTTTAAGTTAATTATTAAGATCTAGTAACATCGGGACATTGCTAAAACTAGGTCCAATTGTGAAAGAAACATGAGCCATACTATTTACAACTTTAGGATGCATCCCTGACATTGATGGCACCTGAAGGTCTGGCTAACAACGTGATTTGTTTAAAACCTGTATCGTTACTTGTGTTTCTGTCAAAGTGATTTTATTTGTAACAATTAATGGTTAACAATCCCTACACACCCCTTGAAGTATGATGTATTGGGGATGCAACACTTTTGTTTCTGATTTATTAAACATGAAATATTCACTTAACTACTTGTGTGAGTTAACTAAAGGTCACTGTAGCACTCAGCATTGACAGGTTAAATAAATAGAGAGTGAGCAACACACTGAGCAGCGCTCCTCTGGGATGTCAAAAGCCTGTTACAGCTGCAGGCACAGCTGGTAATGTAGTGACCCCTGCTAGAGGAGACCAAAACCACAGAAGAATATTTTTTTCTATCTCCAACTGGAAAGACGAAATTGGAGATGTTTTTTCAATGAAATCCTGGAAATAAATTACATTTAGGAGAAAACAACACAGTAAATTCCTCAGTGAAAAACCATGAAAAGCAGTGGTGTGCTCCATTGTGATGCCTTAAATCAGTCAGATCTATGTCAGTTAGACCTAAGCAGAAAGTTATCATTACTGGATCTTGTGTTATAATTCCATCAAAGACAATACAGCATCGTAAGAGCAGAGACACAGAGACACTGTCCTGATTTATTGTGGCCCAAAAGGTCAATCATGTCACTCCTGGAGAGTCCTCAGGGCAGCCTTATCCACCTCAGTATGACACAGCCCTTCTAGAAAAAGTTTTGAGTGTATGATCGCCTAAGAAGCAAAGGTGTCACAGTCTCTGTTTCACAAGCATGCCACGAGTGTTTGTTCCTCTGCAAGAAATACAGTTGTTTATGTCACCAAGTGCAATATAAAGGGACTTACATGTGTCTGACTGAGACTTGAGTGTGCAGGCACATTTTTGTAAATAATAGAAGAACAAAAAATAGGAGATGAGGGCACATGGTGTGTGTGAGGGAAGCTTTTTGAACGCTTGTGTGCACATGTATCTGTATTGACATGCTGGGAGCAATCAGTGTCCTTTGATAGGGTGAGATGTAAGCATCAAGGGCTCTGGGTGCTCCAATGAATCTGCACACTGATCCACGCACTCTGGTGTGTGGCCTCTTTATCAGCACACACACGTGCACGCACAAACAGCTTCAACTTGGGTGGGTACATTTGATCATTGTCAGTCACAACATCATACAGCAAAGATGGTTAAGTTAAACAAGTAAATAAACAGCTTTCCTGTGTGTTTGATAGCATTTTAGTGTCTAAATGGAGCGGCACCCAGCTGATGACGACATGAAAGGAACTCAGACCAATGCGTTTGCGCATGGCTTCATGACAGCAACAAGTCCTTTTGTGCTTCTAGGTCAAGCTCCAAGTGTTTCTGTACTGCTTTGATAAAGAAATGTTTACTAAATGCAACAAAACTAGGGAGATGAATGTTGCGGGTGACAACGATCAGAACAGGGAGGCATGCTGGGACTTCACGCCACTGGAGTTTAATATAAAACAACCGACAAAGTCACAAAAGGTTAATCAAACTCCCTGTGTATGTGTCTGTGATTGTGGTATGAATGTGTGCGTGTTCCATCTCATGTAGTGACATGCTGCAACAAAGAGGTTTAGTCACCTGCCCTTTCTCAAGATGGACATCTTGGTTTTGATGCAGATAAATCCCACGTTATAGTTGGCGTGCCATGCCTTGTGCACCAGCACACAGGTGTGGGCTTTAGCGCGGGGTAGACTAACAGCTGAGAGGAACATTTTCAGAGAGAGAATCAAGTGTAATGTCCTTATTTTGGTGGTTTTCCATGTACCAGGCGACCTTCTGGGTTCTTATAGGGTGGAAGTCGATGTAACTCATCCAGATCCACTCAATTACCTTAATGACTTTAATATTTTAGTAACGAAATTACATAATGATTCAATATTTATCATGACAGCAAAGTTGGCATGCTGGGTGTGCATGGATTTCTTCCAGGTGTTCTAGTTTCCTCCTCATATCCAAATGTGATATTTTCTGCATAGGTTATCTCTGCTTTCGTCCAATATATGCTACAAAATACTTTTTTAGCTACCTGCCACCCTCAACAGGATACTCGGCTCAGAAAAAGGATGAATGAATATTTAAATTGTTTTTAAATTCACAGAGTCAGTCCACTGCGACAGACCGTGTTTACCCTTTAGGGCCTCATTAGATTTCTGCGATCCATACGTTGTTCTAACAGATTTTGTTAAGAGATTAGGGCCTCTTGAATAATGAGCAAGTTTTCTATGGGAGATCTATTTTAGCTGCAGGAAAAAGAAGATCATTGGGAAGCAATACCAAAACAAGCAGCGTGCTCTCAAGAAAGCTCCAAGGAATAATTCAACAGATAAGAAATATTTGCTGAAGATAAGATGAATATGTCAGTAAGATAAGATGGGATATTGTTATTATTAATCGTTGTTGGGAAAGGCAGGTGTGAAGCACTCTAATGCCTGTAACTGCATAGACCTAATTCTTAAGGCAATGGGCCTTTTCTACAGTAGATATTTTCACTTGTAATGGTAGGAAGAGCAACAGTGTTTCTAATAACATTACTGAGGGATCTGTTCTATTCAAGTGTCTCAGTAAGCCATAGCAGTGTGACAGTGAGCCAGGATGCATAATACCAGGACCCTGAAACTGAAGCAGCTAAATAGAATTCAGCCATTACTAACCTTATTATTTACACCTGAGCTTTTCCTGCTGTGAAACGCAATCATATCTTCAGTAAAAAAAATTCCCGATGGGCCTATCTTAGCAACAAGACTAGAATCAGGGGAAAGAACTTGCCTTGTGATCCGTTTAAAGCTAAACCACAACTTACCCAACCATTGTTACAACACATATTTCCCAAGCCTAACGTGCAGCTGATAAAAAGTTAAATGTTCCTTCTGGTTCATAAGTGTAGTTGAATATTTTGAGAAATGTTAAAATTACAGTACCTTCTCATAGCGAGTCTCCATGCAGAGGAAGACGAAATAGGCCGTTGCACAGGCCAGACATCCTTCCAGGTACGACTGGCCTCCGATTTTTTCTGCCTCCACATAATAAGAGTTCAGCGTCTTCACCGTCTCCTCGAGCAAGGTTCGCTCAATCTACAAACAAACACAAACAGACATCCAGGTAGGGACATGGACATGCACACACCATAAGGACTGTGAAAGTCTTCTGGCATAACATGGGGAACAGGCTGTTCCACTATAAAACGGCCTGCCAAACACACCAGCTGCAATCTGCTCAACCCAAAGCACTCCTGCTTTGTCAGAGAATTTATCAACAAACTTCACTTAAAAACTAAGAAGAAATGTACATTAAAAGATGCATTTTTAAACTGTGACAGCAGTCAGTAGTAGTTTGCACATTTAAAAGGCTCAATAATGGTCCCTTTGCCACTGACCCCCACTGTGTTTCTCTCTGTGTTTATGTTTCCTTTTTGCTCTGTTTCTGTGGACTGTTAAGACGCTAATTACTAGACAAATCTACAATAATACCCCAATATAACAGCATTCACAGATGCTAATGTAGAAGGGTGAAAAGAGCAAATAAACAGCACAAATTCTCCAGAGCCTAAAGTGAGTGTAAAAAAGTAGAAGGGCTTCATTAGCATCAACTTTCTTTTGAGGATCAGAAGATTTTTAATACACTTTTAATACTTGTACTGTGTTTGTCGGCTGACTTAGAACTGCAGGACTTCAGAGCTCAAAAGCTTGTATCCTTTTGTGGATGGGATGAAAATACTTTACAAGCTAACACACTTCAATCACGTCTGTTCTTTCATATAGGGATGCACCATATAATCTTATTAAGCTGTACTGAGCCATCAATCTTTCCGTATTTGAGAACGGGGTGTTGCTGCAGGTAAGTTGGGTTTTGGTCAACATATTACATTGTGCCTAGATGTGTATATAAATGTGTTTGTGCTCACCCTGTTGTCGAGCTCTGAGGGGAACTTGGCCTGGAAGCGGCACACGGTTCCTTCAGTGTAGTCCCTCTGAACAAACACCTTGGTGACCAGCGATGCATTGTGCCTCAGCTCCTGAAGGTTATGAAACTGAGCAGACAGGAGAAAAGCACACGTGTTAAATGTGTGGTCGTACTAGATTGACAGGGTTATTTGATTTGTTTTGGTGTGTAGTGTTCAAAAAACCAATGCACATAGAATGGAAAATGTGTCTTTGGCAATGGATGATCATGACCATACACCGTACAACATACAGTGCATACACAGAAAAAGTGACTAAGTAGCAATCTTAATAAAAATAGTGGTGTGTTCTTCCACTGCCCGGGGTCCATTAACATATCAGTTGTATTGGGGGTAACATAAGGTTCTCCAATATTTCCTAATAGTATTTTATGGACAACACAGGTACATAAGGGCTACACAGTGTGAGATCGGTACTGTGTTACTACCTCAACACTTCATTCCTCCAGCATCAATAGACCCAATTGCAGTAATAACACTTTGAAAGATATCCTTTTGCAGCACTTTGGTGCTGAGTGGTGTGTTTTACACCCAAACAGCCATTCCCCTGAGAGGAATCCAGCAGCAACCAAGTGGGCCAATGTAACATGCCCCCTGCTGATATAAATTACTCCCCTCAAGAGGATGGCAATTAGAGATACAGGAGAGTAAAGGGAGGGAGAAGGGAATGAACAAAAGAGTGTTTGGAAATTGAGTATAAAACAGAAAAGGAGGCTTGTTTTTATTCCAGAGCTTCAAACTTTATTTGTGCTTCATATTTCTCAGAATGTGTTGACCATTGTGTAGTTGTTGGCTTATTATATTCTCTACATTTTTATTCCGTGGATGGTTTGTCCAGCTACTGAAGTGTTGTTATAATTAAGAGCTAGCATATTTTCTGTTTATGAGGTTGCCTGAGCAGGAGAGAGTCGTTTCCAAGTAAGCAGACATAGTACAGTGCCAGCCTTTCATCTCTATATAGAGTATATCACTCACAACCCAGAATAGCATCCAAGCTGCTATTTTTGTCAGCCAAAAGCCAAAATCATCTCACTGCCAATAGATCTTTCTGTCTGCCAGAGCTTCGAATATCTTTCTTTTTGCTTTCTCTCAAACACAACGCCCCCCCCCCCATCTCCTTCCTACGGTATCTTCAGGCCATCATGATGAACAACAAGTCTCTCTATTAATAGAAGCAATTATCAGCACACGATTGAGAATCCTTTATCCAAGTAAGAATCATTTGTCCGAGAGTGAGGTACAAAAAAGATTCATACGGGTACTTTGTTCGTCACTGTGAGATTTCATTGGTTGTAGAGGTCTCGCAGTCAAATTTTTACTTGAGTAGTTTTAACTTCTTTGCTTCACACAGATATTAGCAGTGAAACTTACACTGGTATGCAAAGCAGGAGTTTTGTTTTGCTGAAAGATTTAAACCTGATATCTAGGTTTGGTTTTGTAGATTGTTGTGCTTCAGGTTTTTTTTAAAGAGAGATAATGGAGGGTAGCAAAGACAAACAAAAAGAAGAAAGGAATGACAATGAAGAAGACATGAGGAAATATGGAAGTCACAAAGGAAATAAAGAAGCAAAAAAGATACTGTAGTTAAAAAAAAACCTTGAAAAAAGGATGGGAGGAAATAAAGATGGAAAAAGATTTTTTTAAAAGGTTAAGGAAACAATTTCTGAAACTTTAGTTGACAGAAGTTCAGAACAGAGAGTGAACCCCACCAGCTTGAATTGCACTGTCACATGCTCAGCATTCAGGCCAGTGGGACATCACTGTGTGTTTTGACTTGTTGTTGACCTACTGACCTCTCTCTTACATCTCTCTGCTACATGTAGCTCACAGCTGAGCAAAGCAGGCAAGTGCCATGAGTCTCTGTGGCGGCCAATCAAACATGGAGTCCATTTATTTCTCCAAACAGACAACCTCAAAGGACATGTCCAAGGCAATCCCATGATTTTAACAAACAAGGAAACTTGTGTGACACAATGAAAACTGATTTGTCCAATGGGGATGTCATAGTTAAAGGTCACTACTGACTGGTTGGGTCTGCCAGTGTATTCTGTGTCATTTCATGTCATGTTCTGATTGATGGTTTATAGATATGGATCATAACCTCAACATTGTTCGATTTTGCTAGTAGCAGTAATACAAATAATTTTCCACTGCCCAAATCCTCAACACCTACTCTGTTTTGATAATAGAAAGCGTAACCATTAATTGTTTCTTTGGTTATGTTGTGTTGATGTTACCGGGCAGATTGGTCTTTTCTCTGTCCATTAGAGCCTTTAAGATAAATGTTTTCTGTTGGCATATTGTTGATGTTTACTTTTCTGCGTGGGAGATCAGGGTTCAAATCCAGCCTATTACTGTGTCTAAGTATAGCACACACTCAGACAGTAATGTTAAAATGTCATACTGATCACACAGGACTATTAAGAAGCTCTGCGTCATGCAGCCCTGTCTAACTTCTCCTTCCACCCACACATCCATTACTTTTAGTTTGCACATTGATTTACTGCAAAATGAAATTGACTCAGTTAAAGCAATACAATAAGAAAAATAAGGAGGACTTATAATCAATTTAGAGGTTCATAAAAACATCACAAATCAAGCAAACACAAGAAACACATGTATTTTACAAGCCACAGGCTCACCAGACAAAGAAAACACCAAGAAGCAAACTACTTCATCAATTCAAACCAAGTGAAATATGACACATGATGCATCAATGACTTTTCATGGCCATGGATGTTACTAAAATAAAATATCTCTTTAAAACATATTTTCTTTGTCATTCCTACTCAGATACCCTTCCCTATATTTTACGTCCAGCCTGGATCTGTGGGTCTGTGTTACTCTCAATGCCACGTCATGTTTCTTAGTCTCGTCACTCTGACTCAAAGAATATAAAGTGACAGCACGGGTGAGTGCCAGTGGGCAGCAATGCAAAGGGCATACATAATTACAGTATGCACAGTAAATACACTGGGAGGTAGATGTTTCATTCTTGTCTCCAAGCTAGTACAGCAATTTTCTTACTTTCAACTGATTTTCTGCCATTTGGAGCAGCATGTTACCTGTTTTTATGCCAAGCAAGGCTAGCCATAGGAATATAAATCTTTTAAGTTAAAACTTATGTTGACAAAACTGTCACATTTCCATGACATCTTGGAGGAAGATCACTGATTTTGGGGCCTAAGCTGAAAGAGGAAATCTCTCTTGGATAAAGGTGGAGCATTGTTTCAGTAGACAGCTGAGCCTGAGCCAACCTCAAAGATGATTACTGCTTCAACACATTATTCATCAACAGGGTATGCTTGAGCCAGGGCTAGCCCACAGGCTGAGAGGAGGATCCAGAATTGGTGGACTTAATGGATCCAGAGACCGTCCAGGCAGCACAAACAGTCTGCAGGATGAGCTAAGTGCTATTCAGTCACTTAACATGGCCATTTGCTGACTTGGCATACAAGAAAATGTCAAATAATTAATTGTAATATAATATAAAAGAGTGAAAGAGAGAGAGAGAGAGGGGCAGCATGATAAAAGCATGGATAGGAAAAACACAGTGCTGCTCATCTCAAACTCCAATCACTGATGGTTACAAACTGCAGCAGCCTGTTCACATTAAATATGTCATGGATAATTGATGGACCTTGGACATAAAATCTCTCCTGGTTGCACACACGGGGTGTGTTTATGTGCATGTGCATTTTGAGTTGTGTGCATGTACGTGTGTGTAATTGATGGGGCTTGGACAGGGATGCTGGCAGACCACCAGAGGGAAAATCAGGGACACTTTGCCAATGTCTTCCAGGCCCAGAACAAATCTGGCAAGAATCCTGCGCAGCTTATTGTCACTACACCTTTACCTGCAGCACCATTAAGCTTGAATTACACCTTCACTCAATCATAAATTGCATGTTCAGTGTATTAAAATACATATGAACATACACACACATTTACTTACACTCATGTATGCACATAATGCTGGCACAAGTATAAGCTGGCTCAATCTTGCAAAGAAATGGCTGTCTCCTCCAGTGAGATCATTATTATGATAACTAAAGCAGATATGTCTTCAGCGTGATGCTTACATCACCAAGGACACAAAGGGGGCGAGAGGAAGATGTGCATGCTGGCCTGAGAGCTAGCAGACATTACTCAGGCTAAAAATACATCAGCAACACTGTTTGGAGTAGTTGTGCTATGACACTGCCTGAACAATACTATTTCTGTCATGGACACTGTGCCTCTGCTGTACAGAGTTGCCAATCATGTTGACTATATTTATGAGTGCTTGGAATTAGAAAGCTGATTCACTCACTTAAAATGCAAGGACACATTCATGCCAAGACAATTTAAATGTGACAGAGGGAAAGACAAAGACAGGCTGTCCCTGTCCATGGTGCTGACTGCTCCATCATCTTCACCACCGCTCAGCCTCCTCATCTTTGAGCCTACTGGATATTCCCTACCTGGAGGACATTGGTTTTCTTAATTGACAATGAAAGGGGGAAAAAAAACAAAAAGCACTACGTGTGATTAAAAGAACAATTTAAAAACTGTGGATATCTGTCTGTTATTACAGAGCTCAAAAAGTAAAATGAAAGTAAAGGAAATTGAGCTTCTGCATGAAAATGATGTTCATACTCAAAGATAACCTGGCAGGACTCCGTGCTATTAGAGTTAAAATTCAAGTCCAAGCGGTGGAAATGATTTAATTAACAATTAACATTGTTAACCACGATAAACCACATACATCGGAGGGAGAGCAGGCAACACATTCAGCTGCATTTTTTAGAAAAAACAAAGGTACATCATTTTCATGAAATTAAAGAGTAAAGGCATCGTATGATCCGCATTTCTTACCTCTGTCGCCATGTTGCAGCAAGGAAGTGCCGAGGATCTGTCCCGTAGTCCCGTGCTGAAAGAGACTACCGTCTGCTCGTGCTGTGCGGGACACCGCGGCTATAGAGCAGGAGAACAAGGGCGCGTGCATTTGCGTGACTGAGCGCGCACACTGCGACTAGATTCGCAGGGATGGATAAAGTGTTTTATGCTAATTAGGCGACAAGATCTTGCTTATAAATGCACAAACCGAAAATGATTTGCACTCAGTCCTTTTCAGTCCTCAACGTAAGAAAATAATCAATGCTATAACATATAGTCATGTTTTTTAGGTGGGTGCCTCTTTTTATGGGGTATTAATAATTTCATTGATCATTAATAATTCAAACAAAGTGCCTATGTTTCCGTTTCTTTTTGTGATCACTCAAGCACCTCATTTCTTCACTTGAGTAAAGCTAAATAAATAATCAAATGTTCATTTACAAAGGCAATCCTTCACACAATATCTGAACAGTAAATATTGAGTAGCTTTATTAGCACTATATCAACTTTTGCGAGAGAAGTATCAAAGCAATGCTCAGTAAGAATAGCAATCAGAAGTGCTACTGATACCAGAGATAAACAAAAAAAACAATTAAAATCAGTATAAAGTCACCAGAGAATGAAAATGCCCCCAAGGAAAAACATCTTGAATTTAAGCATTCACTTGCTACTGCAAGCAGTGAAGCTCAAATGTATTTAATTCCAAGCCTGTTTTCATATTAAGACAATGCACCAGTGTTTCCTCTAGCCAGCTCTGCTATCCTTGGTGCAAAGTGGCCATGCTGTGTTGGCCATAGGTTTAATGCACCCTCAGAAAGTACTAATATTAAACATTCATCAGAGCCCACTTGGGTGTTTTATATTGTCACGTTTATCCTTTTTCCAGCAGATCAAGGTCTTGCACCACTTGAATTTTTTACAAGGTTGACTTCAATTTCACAAATATGACCAAAAAAAAAGCTGCAGCCAAGATGAAAGCTCAGGTTTAACGCTCTTGACGCTCCCAAGGACAGGGAAATGTTTTGGATAAGATAAAGACTTTGAAAGAAGAGAGCGAGGCAAATCACTTTGATGAGGCTATTTTTGGTGTAAAACTCCTCTTGTCTGCAGTGCTACCTGTTTCACAATATGAGTGCTGAAATTAGCCACTATCTCTATGACTACGATACACATTCCCAGAGGTATTTTTCAGATCACATTTGAAGCAGAGATACCTAAATGTACAAACAAATATATTCACTAAGACACGGCAAACAACTCTTATGAATGGAAACATAATCCAAAAATAAGATGGAGGAGGTTTAACAAAATGAGAATTATGCAGAACTAATCTGATTCGCCAGGATCCTGCTGCTTTCTCTCACTCTCGCTTGGAAATGCATATCTAATCATATGCTCCCAGAGGTTCCCTTTGGGCTGTGTGTATTTATACTCACATTTCCAAGTTTTAGTATGCATGTGTGTGAATTTTCTCTTTGAGGCTTACAGTCACACTATGACAAACTGTACAGAACACACTCACCATCACATAAACCTCAGCCTAAGGAACCTATCCAAAAGTAGAGCTCATTATCTGTGTTCATTATATGTGCATAATTTGTACTGAAGTGAAACAAAAAATCTCTAGCAACCATTTGAGGACTTATTGCTCATTCTTACAAGAATTCAACACTATTGGATTGGAGTTAAGCCAGAAACTTAGATCTGTACCTTTAAAGGGCAAAGACAAGTATTACAAACACAAATACAAAATGAAAGGTTGATAATTAGGTATTTTCCTGCGAAAAGATAAATATGAATATTTTTTTATTTGACGTTTATGTCAGCAAAGGATTACTGTTAGAAATTACTCATGAAAAGGTTTAATACAAGCATTTACTGATCTTCCACCAATAGGATAAGGCTAGGAAATGTCATTATGTCATGGAACATCTACTTGTTTTGGGTTCCTGGTAAGGGTTTGTTGACCCATTTATTCCCTGCTGCATTCCTCAGATTTTGAAGCTGTATGATGTCATGCTAATGTGGCTTTTTCCTCCTGATAGATTTATAAATAATTCACATGACCACGAATACCCTTTTAAGGTCAATGTTCACGTGCAGAAAGTAATTTGGGGTTCTTTCAACACAATACAAATCCTGCTGCCTTTCTTTGAAGGGGCAAACGTTGAACATTTGATGGTGTGCCAGGTGAAGCCATTGTGTTACATAAATGAAAAAGGTTAACCAAAGCCAGCCTCTCTCAGTTTGATAAACCCTCAGCTTTGTTTGTTTGACTTACAATACATTTACCACTTCATACAATCCATGTAATAGTTGTTTTTCTGGACCATAATGTTTAGACGGACATCAACACAACAAAAGAGCAACCTGGATCTGTGGTGAAGTAGTGGCTTCAGCTAGTTTGCATGTACAGTTTGTACAGTATTTATATCACAGATTGTAGAGTACATTTGTTCACAGGAGTGATAGATATGTACATTTGTTTATACAGTATGTTAAGTGGAATAGGAAAATGTTAGGTCTTGGTTTTTTGATGGTTTTATTTTGGTTTCCTGCAGATTCAAGCAAGCTGGAGAAAAAGAGTAAGTTGTTTCATTTGAAATGTCCGTCATGGCAGAACACATGCATTCTTTTCCATATTGAGAAAGAAGATGCCTTCATATTACATCTCCTTTAAGTCTTCCAGCCTGTCTGAATCTGCACTTCAGCAGAAAATAATAACTTTGCCACAGCCTTAAATTATCATTATGACCCGTAGCAGTGTGCACGCCGGCACACACACACTCACATAGTGCAGTCAAATATTGCCTTTTTTCACATTTCATCCTTCATGAAATATTTATTCCAGCAAAACATTCATGGTTTCAGCTTCACTCCAAAAACTGCCTCTCTCTATTTGAAGCCGGTGCTGTGAAGTGTTGAAGATGGTAATGCTGACCCTGCAATGAAAAGGAAAACGGAACCAAAGAAAACACTAACTATACCTGCGGTTTCTCAGCTCTCATGTCCTTAGACTTGCCAAGTTAAGGTATTATTAGGGACTTTCTAGGGGTGTCTTGGTTAACGTGAGCAGAAAACGTATACATATAAGTATATCCTCATGTGATGATTGACACGAAGAAGGAAGGAACCCTTAATCGTCCCACAGAGGAGAAATTTACATTCTGCATTTGACCCATCCTAGTGTTGGGAGCAGTGGGCTGCTTTACTGTATGTGCGGCACCCTGGGAGCAGTGTAAGAAAAACGTTGCCTTGCACAGGGACAACTCTGCAGCACTTGGTCTTTCAGGGACTTGAGCCAGTGACCTTCTGGTTCCTAAGCCAAGTCCCTACATACTTCGCCACCACAGCCCCATTCCTATGGGAAGCTATAATAGCTTTGATATTGTCAGTCAGTGTTGTCCTTGTTGTTTGTGACGGTCCAAAACCACAGATCCCAGATATCTGTGATCTTTGACTTTTACCACAATAACACAAATGTGTTTGTTTGAGTGTTCGGTCGTCGTCATGAAAACTCTTATTGTCTATGTGACTGTGCTGTCCTGGAATGTTGACCTGTCCCTCTTCTTGGCAATCGAATAAGAGTTGAAAAAAGTTTAAACCAGATTGTCTGTCCTGGGAGGTTTGCAGACAGTGAAAATGATTGCCCAAACTGCGAGATCTGAGCGCTGGCTCGGATTTGTTTGTGCAGTGCAGCTGGTATGTGTCTTTCAGTTTCATCAGCTTTTACTTTTGCATGCACACTCTACCTGTAGGCAGTGATGCATGAGATTTGTGTTCATGCATACCGTGTTTTCTATCTCCGAGTTGTCTGGGCATTGAGCCACAGCAAACACTCTTCTCCTATTGACTTAACCACAAGTTGAGAATCTCTCAGAGACACAAATACACAGATACTGTCAGAGGAGCACATTGAAAGAGATCTTGTTCTATCCCAACATGACAGGAAATGAGAAGTCTCTAACCAAAAAACGTATTAACTTGGAATCTTTAAAAGTAAATAAACATCTACTCGAATGCCTTCCAACATTTCAGATACCAAAGTAGAACTAAATAGAACTCCACAAGTCATCTTTTTTTCAGCGAGTCCGCCTTTTGGATCTGTCTACCACACATCCTCCACCCTTCATGAATACAGGCTGGATTATTGGGTGTATGTTTGTGCGTCTGTGTCCTGTCAACAGTTGGCCTGCTCCCGCACGAATGTTGATCTGTACCTCTTGCTGGCAATCGAATCTGCGTTTAATACTTTTCATATCGGAGCCAGCGGATGTTCTCATTTCTGATATCAATGCTGGCTGGGTAAAACTTGCAAAACAGCTGGGATAATAGTTTTCAAAAGACACAATTCCATCTCTCGTCTCACACATCATTACAGGGAGAAACATCTGAGAAATGAGAAGAAGATATTTGGAAGAGAATAATCCACTCATCCACTGCTGCAAAGAACAAAAAGAAAAGAGTTGATGAAAAATAATAAATAGTTGGCAAGAAATTGGCTAATTATAAGATATTTGAAAAAGAAAAGAGTGAAGGACACCCACAGAGTCATCTGTTTCTGAGAAGTTACACAAAAGTGAAGCTTGTTAGAGGAATAACAGGGAAAAGTTGGCCACAGCTAAAGCCAAGTTCACACTAAACGATCTTTAGCCCAATCGGCCGCTCCCAGACGGATTTTGGAGCTCGGGGACGAATCGGCGCTAAATCGGCGCTCGGCACTCGGCGTCTGATCTTTATGTGTGAACTGCTCAAGAGCGAGGTGAGAGACTCCCCGACGCCTGACAGATATCTAGCAAGCTAAATATCTGGACCTGTCGGCGACTCCAAATCCTGTAGTGTGAAAAGGGTAAAAGCCCAGGGGAGGAGCTGCACAACTTTCAAAAAAGAAGAAGCGTTGTCCTACGCAACAAGTCGACACATGCTGTAGTTTCACTTACTGTACACTATTGTAGTGTTACTATCCGTGGGTTACTAACTTAATCACTATCTATACATTCATACACGGAGACGAGGATGCAGCACAAGTCTCATGTTTTACTGGCGGGGAAATCACACACCCAGACAAGATCAGAGTATTACAGAACTCAGTAGTGGTGGCAGTCCAACACAATCGAGCACCTAGTGCTCGATCCAATACACCACATCCCTCTTTTCCAACTGAGATGTGGCCTGCTAATCAGTTACTTCAACAGTAGACTCTTTACGAAACCATTAATGCTATGGCATCAACATTGAACATGTCTTTTCTACTTGCATACCTCAATGATTAATAAAGCATGTTTTCGATTGACAAATGACTATCATTAAACACCATAAGCCATTTTCTTTTTTTTACATTCTGTTGGTTGAAACGTAAACATTTTGAACATTCAACACTTGAAACATTTCAGGTTAAACAACTCTTATACTCTCCCCCACCCTTTTTTTTTGGAAACACACATAAAGGATCACATGAAACATCAGTCATTGTATCTTGCAGGGCGTCTAACCGCTCTGCCGCACCGTGTGTAGCATGTGGGTGTACTGCCTGTAGTCACAGGAGGCGGTTCGTGAGGTGGCAAGTCCTGTGGTGGTGAGTCCACTGGCGGTGTGTCAAAATGTTCGTCACTGTCAGTGTCTCTGAATAGGCTCGGATGTATCTTCCTCAGATGTCGCCTGTTCCTTCTTTGCGTCCTTCCAGCCGGCGTCTGTACAATGTAGGAGCGTGGTTCATCTCGCTGTCGGATGACAACCGCAGGCTCCCAGCCGCGCCGTGTTTGCATGTGTACGGTGTCTCCTGAGGTCAACACCGGCAGGGGCTTTGTTTGCACGCTGGTCATAGCGTAGTTTTTGGCAGAACTGCAGGTCTTGGATTTTGCTGTGAATGTGCTGTGGGACTGACTGTATCAGCACGGCACTGGAGCACGGAAGTGTGCTTCGTAAAACTCTTCCCATCAACATCTGTGCAGGTGAGACTTTCAGTCCAGTCACCGGTGTGTTCCTCAGTGACAGCAACACCAGATGTGGATCAGTGCCTGTCTGCATTGCCTTCTTCAGCGCATGTTTTACAGTCTTTATGGCTATCTCAGCCATGCCATTTGAAGAGGGAAAACCTGGGCTGGAGTGTGAGTTTGAACTCCCATGAAGCTGCAAATGATTTCATCTCATAGCTGGCAAATGGGACATGGTCACTCACTATTTCCTTAGGAATCCCGTGCCTGGCAAACACAGACTTCATCTTCTGTATCACTGTATAGGCTGTTTTGTCAGATATGTTGAGCACTTCAGGATATTTGGTCAGGTAATCAACTAACAACAGGTATGACTGACCGTGTAGCTCAAAGATGTCAGCTCCGACTTTCATCCATGGCAGTTCTGGAACCTGATGTGGCATGAGTGGCTCAGCCTGCTGTTTGGGTTGTAGCTGCTGGCACTGCACGCACCTTCCCATCATTGCTTCTATATCTCGTGCCATGTCGGGCCAGTACAGAGATTTTCTTGCTTTAGCCTTTGTGCACTGCACTCCTTGGTGTGCAAGATGCAGCTTCTCCAAAATCGTGCTCCTGAAGCTCTGGGGTATGATGATTTTGTCTCCGACCAAGACAATGTCATTCTCCATGCTTATCATGTCCTTTACTGCCCAGTAGGCATGTAGTTTCCTGTCCAGACTTTTCTTTTTCATGGGCCAACCATTCTTGCGTTTCTCACACACAGCTTGTAGCACACTATCTGCTGCCGTTGCCTTTTTTAGCTGGCTGAGCGTTTCCTCGCTCAAGGCATCTGTGGCCTCCAAGGCATACACAACTCTCTCATCACAGGGGTCCTCATCAATATTGTCACCTTCCCTGCTTGCTGTAGCGCGTGAGAGTGTGTCAGCAATGTACATGTGCTTGCCTGATGTGTATGTTACATTTAGATCGTACCTTTGCAGTTGTAAAAGCATACCTTGCAGCCGTGCGGGTGCCTTGCTCAGCGGCTTGCGCATGATGACCTCTAGAGGCTTATGATCGGACTGCACAGTTACTGGTCTGCCGTAGACATACTGGTGGAATCTCTTAGCAGCCAACACTATAGCCAGCAACTCTTTCTCTATCTGTGCGTACCTCTTTTCTGTGTCGGTGAGTGCTCGTGAGGCATAGCACACTGGGCGGCCCTCTTGCATCAGACAGGCTCCCAGTCCATCCTTTGAGGAATCAGCTTGTAGTGTGAGAGGCTGCTTGTGATCGTAGTACCTCAGCACTGGGGCTTGTGTGAGGGTGGTCTTCAGTGTCTTTAGTGCTGAACTGTGGTGCGGGGCACCACTACCACGCTACATCCTTCTTGAGCAGTTGTCTGAGGGGTGCCGTGAGTGAGGCTTCATTTGGTATGTATTGTGCCAGGAATGTTGTCATTCCCAGCAGACGTTGGAGACTTTGTTTGTCTTCAGGGTTTGGCATGTCGACGATCGCCCTGACCTTTGTGTCATCAGCTCTCTGTCCTGCTGCCGTGATGATGTGTCCCATGTATTTTACAGTGTCAACTTTAAACTGTATCTTGTCTTTGTTAAATTTCACATTTGCAGTCTTTGCTCTCTCCATCACTTTCTGCAGGATTTCATCGTGTTCCCGCTCTGATGACGCTGCGATGATCATGTCGTCTGCTATAACGTACACACCTGGGATATCACCGAAGGTCTCACAGTTCTTTTGCTGGAACACTTCGCTGGCAGATTTGATCCCGAATGGTTGAGACGAACGGCCCACGGTTGAAGGATACTAACGCCATTTTTATCTCAACACTCGCCGATGAGAAGATGGTTCTTGCGGCACATCTTCGTGTAGAATGGGTATTTCTGCGCATCAGTTGCAGATCAAATCTAGTCATCTTTCTTTGTGCAACATGTCACCTCCGTGTCTTGAGATTAGACTCTGTTGATCTGGTTCTTCATGCACCTATGAGTGATTCTCATGGATCAAGGCGCGCTGGTCCTGTATGATGACTCCAGACCCTAGTCTGGAAACCGACCTACATCCCTATGGAGGTTTGCTTTGCGTGACCTGCGTGCCGACCTGCCACCGCCCACATGCTCACGTATGTTGCACTGTACAATCCAATACGCTAGCTGAGTCGCATTCTAGGCACCCTCTATATCGCACCACCAAAACATCCATCTCGGCCTTACATTGGACGTAGTGAACTGCTCGGAGCACATTTGTTTGTTATTTTGCAGCATGGTTTCTTTTTATTTGTATCGTTATAATATGCTTTAGGTCTATTCTAATTGGGAGCGAGGCCACGCGTGTAAGTGCATAGCTTAGACGCTCATCTAGTTAGATCTGCAATTCATCTTCTTCCCGTGAGAGATTTCCTTACTGCTCCACATCTTCCGTGTAGAAATGGAGTAGTGTTACGCTTACTCCTCATTCAGGTGCAAGATCCAAACATACCCTTAGCGTACCTTCATTTTTTTTCCAAATGCACAATGACTTTGACGTTCTGTTGTAGTTTATGCCTCTTAGTGCTCTATGATGTCATTTCCTGCTGCATGGCGTTGCCTGTCCATTTTAATGCACTCCACTGAGTGTTGGAAACTGTGACGTACGCATCCTTATATTATCGTGGTGACTTTGCACACGGCTGACTACATGTCTCCTCCAGAGTAAGCTGCATCAGTCAGTACAGCTTTCTTTCAACTGTCTTTAGATGCTAACACATCTGCATTCGGTCACACATCGTCCCTTACATTGTCTGTACTTCACATGCTCCAATACACATTTGCTCTCCTCATGGCAGATTGTGATCTGTACCCATATTCCTGTGCATCGTGTCTACCAGATATGCTTGAAACGTACGTTCTATTTGAGGCTACATTGTCCGTAAGCTTTCAGACTCTCATCTGATCTTCTCATCACTTCTTGATGTAGTTTGTTATCCTTCCACCTTCACCATGTTTGTGCACATGCCTATTGACCGCTCTTTTCCTATTCGGCACTGAGTGTTGTACATGCTCAGAATGCTTGCTCCCACCTTTCCCAGTTTTCGTCACATTCCACAGCGGCATGACGTGTGCGCTGCATGTATAACTGTACTTTCCATGTTTCAGCCTGCCTAGCACTTTTTTGTATGTTGAACCTCTTTGTCCAGCGACTTCGTCTGCAAACTACGTCCTCGCTTGAATACGTATCCGTCTTGCTCTCATGTTGTCAAGTTTGACTTCACATGAACATATGTATGGTTCACCTTGTGAGGGTTCACTAACGTTTCACTTCACATGTGACACAATGACGTATTGCTAGCACACAGTCTCATGTTCTGTCCGGGCCCACCCGATGACAGGTCAAGTTTACAGAACCTGTATTGTTGGGGACATTACCACATAGGCCACGTCATGACCATAGCACTTCAAGTGTGACCTGATTTGACGAATTGCTAGCACACGTTCCTGAAGTTACTTACTCGTCTTCTCGCAGCAAGTTTAGTTTCAGTACTGTACACTAATTCGAATGTCTTCCTATGTACGTTCACTTAACGCGTTCTGAAAACTTTGAACAACAGAATCGGGATTTGCTCTGACAACGTTCATGTTTGACTCTCTGCGCGTGAATGTATGCACACCAGACACTTCAGATCACTCGTAGTGTGGTCAATTAATAGAGCAACCGATCTTCGACTTATAACAAACAGCTTGACCTGTTTTGACGTAATGTCTAGTGTTCACTAGGTCACGTTACTGTTCACAAGCTAAGCAATAATATTGACAGTTTCTAGCGTAACATAACGTTCGAATGGTCATTCCCGAACCTGTGTTTCACAAATATGAGGACATCTCGATTTTCCTACAATTGTATGTGACTGCCAATCGTATGTGAACACAACTTCAGACACGTTTATAGTGTGTGCAACACTACACTTGAAATATCATCAAATAGCGCAAAAATGAATGTGTATGTTAACATTTACATCTCATGGGCCAAAACACAATCAGAAGTGATGAAGAACTTCCATTCTAACAATCCACACATGATTTTATAACTGCTGTCCAATCATAGCTGAAGGTAGAATTTGGCACGAAAGGGGCAATACCAACTGAACTGTATAATAATATAGCTGCAATATTTCATCCAAGCCAGGCTAAAAATAAAACAATACAATTGAATAGGACAACCATAATGGCAGAGTGACGCGCTGGAGGGAAAACACATCGTACACTAACACATTTCAGATCAAGGGGAAGACATCAACATGATTTCCTCTGGGCTATCAGGCAGAGGTTTGCAACAGGGAAAAAGGGGGAAGGCGGATAAGACAGAAAGGATGTGATTTTGCAAATGCAATCCGTTGTGAGCGACACTATTGTTCATTTAGCGCTGAGGAAGATAATAAAAGGCAACAATTGAAATTCCCCAGCCAGTTGAGGTAGTTTGCAGCTCCAGGAGGAACTGACATTATGCATATTTTTGTAGGAATAAATAAAGAGAATTAGGAATAAAAATGATTTAAACGTGTTTGTCATGAACTCACCTCAGTTATAAACAGAAATTTCACTTGAAGGCTCGCTGCGACTCGCACCGTAAAGGCATGATTTATAATGTTGGCATTCTCTCTTTAATAATGACAAATGACAAGCGTTGGTTAGTGGCAAACACACTTCATCTCGTACCCACTTTCAAATGTAACCCATTAAAGTGATGGTTCACAGGCTTTTCACTTACTGAACAATAATATGCTCACTATATGCTGTGGTGACAACTGTGGTCCTTCCTCTGCCGGAGGGATGGGGATGAGAGAAATGAGATGAGCCAACAGATTCTTGCCTGCATGGTTCCTATGCACAGGGCTGCACTACCATATAAAGACATATTTAGTGTTGTTTAAAGAGACACACAGAGAAGAGCCGCCCCTCCCCTCTAAAACACACAATGTTGACATGCGAGTCTCGGCTCATCATATTTCAGTTCTTATGTTTATCCAGCTTTAATCTGGAGCTTTGTTAGATCATGAAGCTAGATTTGTAAACAAGCTCATGAAACTCAAAATCCACATAGCTCCAACTAAAGGATAACCTCTCTATAGCTGCAGAAATGATTTTCTTTTCTTTATTTTCTTCTGACCGTTAGTTCAGAAAACGGCTGTGTAAAATGTTCGGCAGGTCTCTCAGCTACTTGAGATGGACACATGTGCAAAGGCTTTTATAGCAGAGAAAACATCCCGGTCTTTTCACATAGCTTCCCCCTGAGCTAGTGGAACAGCACGCTTCCTTACATACACGTATATGTCTGCTTTGTTGCCATGGTTGCCACTCACCTTAACACCTGCAACTGTGTCTTGTAAAAATAAAAAGTCCCAAAACTAAAAGTTATGACCGAATCATGAGGTTTTTTTTTTCCCATTTAAAAATGTTTCCTATGCAGAGGAAATACATTTATGAATAATCAGAGTTAACTTTCTCTGTTGCCGTGCGACTTCAGTAATGTTTGAATTGAGCCCTAGGAACGAAAATAAACGCTCTGTGTCTGCGCTGTCCTTTCTTGTGTAGTGCTGGTTGATCAGACGCTACACCGACGTCCCTCTGAGCCCAGCATCAAAGCAGCTCTGCATCATAACTAAACAGCAGCCACAGGCTCACAAAAAGCCATATTAAGGGTTATAATGCAATGATGTGATTTTGTGTGTTTGTTAGAGAATTGTGATTACATCATAAATAGTTGTTTTAAAGAATGAATAGATGGAGAAAGATGTATAAAACCGAATAATGACATTATAAATAGTTGTTTTAAAGAATGAATAGGTGGAGAAAGATGTATAAAACAAAGCCTTATAAAATACAGCTTGCTAAACTATTACTGTATCAATAAATTGTTTCCATCATCACCTTTTTGAACCATTATTTGAAAGATTAAAAGTACTTATGAATCATTTCCATAAAGAGCTAAACTCAGTTTTTATACACATTTCATTTCACTATTTTTGCCTGCTGATATACTCACTAAAATTATGCTGACCAGTATTGATTATGATGAGATGAAGAGAGTCAATTGTGTACATACACAAACATACACAGGCAGCCCCGCTCACAGAGGTGAAACATGACAGGGAGAAAGGTCTTGTTCCAATAATAAAGAGAGTGTCCTGCCAGGAGGCAGATGATGCTACATTAGTCTTCACCGACAGGAAAGGGAGATGGGGGAGAGGGGGTGAGAGAGAGAACACTCTATTCTTCTTGCATAATGGTTGGTTTTGAGGTTTTAGACTCCCATGTCCAGCGCACCTTAAATGGATGCTGGGGTGAGCGGAGGACATCAAAACTGAAATAAAAGATTCTCATTGAGGCGATGACATTTGTGGCTTTAAAGCATTTTGCATCAGGCTCCTGTCCTGGTATGGGGCTCAGAAAACGTTGGCAGCGCACACAGCAAACAGTGAGACTCCAAACACAAAAGGTTGACTTGTTGAACATACAGAATTTATGAGCTTTCACGACGTGGCACAGAGAAGCCCTGTCAGTGATACTGACAGCAATGAGTGTGAGAGCTGTTGATTTGAGCCCCATGATAGAGTGCTCTGTAATGTAGTGGAGTGTAATGATACCACCACCAGCAGTCGTCCTACTGAGAGAAGAAAAATTAGCCTGTCAGGGGAAAGAAAAGGAAAAGATACATGAAAAAATCCCCCCTCAAAGTTTGGCTATAAATCAGCTTTTAGCAGCCAGGTTTCTGAACAGATTAAAATGCATTTATTCCATCAAACATTCAGGAAGGCAGCCTGCCAGTTTTATGGCTGCAGTTTGTTTACAGTGCAGATCTCTCTGAATGAGGATGCAACAAAAAAACACCAGGTGTACAGCTGATAGAACAGAACACATTTTATTTCTGTCACAGTAATGTTCCTTGTACTTAAAGAGCCTCATAATTGCAAGTAATCAGGTTGCAGAGACACAGAGTAATGCACGTCTCCTACATTAAAGCCGACAGTAACACCGCTCACACTCTTAGCATAAGGAAATATATGTAATCACAAATGAAAGTGAGGGTCCGGGCCGTCTGCCAGGTGTACCTTGGTGTGGCCCACAGTGAAGGCAGAATTTCAGGCGGTGGGGAAGCTTATTTCTCGCTGTGGTTAAAGTAAAGAACAAGCCGGTGGAGTTTATAGCAGAAAGTTAGATGAAGCCGGGTTTCCTGTGTTCAGATGGTGAAGCAGATGGCGAGAGTCCGGAGGGCCAACGATACAGGCCTTCATCCAACTGTAAATCAGCAGCAATCACAGGTATGATATTGCATTGTTTACATACAGAGCAAATACATTTTCCTGATTTAATGTTCAAACACAGTCCATTAGCTAATCAAGCGACAGGCGTGATGATAGCTTTCTGGCAGGTTTAAGAATATCCTTTCCATTTTTTCTAGAAATAAAGTCATTTTGCATTGTATGAAAGAGTCACACCTCAAAGCAAGACAGGTTAGCCAGAGGTCAAAGATCACCTGTGTACACTGCCCCCTCTTGTGGACATCCACAGTTAAGCGTAGAGTAATGAATATGAACAATATGTGGAAATGGAAAATCAGTTTATCCCTTTTTCTTCAAGCAACACGTGTTTGTTTAAAGAACTGTTCAGATAAAGAGAAACTCAATCACTGATTGAATATCTGATACGCAATATCTGTAAATGTTTTTCCTTGCTTTAGCTTTTGGGAAATGAGAAACATAGAAAGAGCAGAACTTGAGACTAATAACTGAAAGAACAGAAGGGCTTGTATTATTCTATCTGGGCAAAAATGCCGGGGAAACTCAATACATCCAACCGGATTGTTTCTGTCTGTTTTTAATAAAACACCATCTTCTGTTTCAGTGCCACATTTAATGTTTTAATGATTTAATCAAACCTACATATTGAACTTTTAAAGGGAAACAATCCAGAGCATGGGAGCCAAGAATACTGAACATTTAGTTTCACAAATGAGAGCCCTTTTGTGATTAATTTTGTGCTGAAAAGAACTTGGAATGATATATTTTGACTTTAGTTCTGTAGTACACCTGCATTGAGACATTGAGGAAGCTCTTATCGAATCAGTCAGGGTAAGGGTTGTATAAAGACTCATGCAACGCTCGTCTAAAATAACAAAAGTGTTAACTGAAGATGACAAGCATTAAAACAGCTTGCAGGATTTAAAAAATAAATAATGGACTCCAGCTGCTCGAGTGAATGGCAGGCCTCATTACAAACAACATCAAGCTTGTGAGCATAAGGGCAACTAATACATATACACAAAATAATGCACGAGAACACCTGCGTAATATCACAGATAGTTGGACCAACCAAACAAAGCAGAAATGCTGGCTACTTTACTTGAGCTTTATCAGAGGAGCTGAGGTGTATGAGTGTGTGAAAGGGCCATGCGACACAGGATGAACATCCATTAACATATATAGGGATTTCATTAATTTCCAATCATAAAAAGCCTCTTCAGACAGGAATAATTCACCCTGAAGCTTCCCGTAATTATATGAACATCTGAGAAAAATGTAAAGACACATGATAAGAGTTTCAGAATGCAGCACATTCACTTTCTGCTGTCTCCTTCTTCCTCTCCCTGAATGCTCTTTAGAGAGATACACCATTTCCCTTAGTGTCTCCTCGTGCGCTGCCTCTCCCTCTCTATCTCTGCAGTCATCTCGCCGTCTCTGCCAGTCCTATGTTGCTTTGAAGTGTTTTGTGCTTTCCTCACTCAGACAGCCTTCCTGCCCAGTGCCGAGCTCTGGCCTGGGAATGACAGGGAAGAGCCAAGCGCAGAAATGCTGCTAATTACAGCAATGTGTGTGTATGTATAGCTGCACATGTGTATGATCATCAATTCCCCAGCCTCGCTCAGTCTAATTACACTGTGTCATGTCTTCTCCTGTCACTCCCCATTTCTTGTGATCATCCTAGAAAAGTATTTTAACGTTTTCAGAATTCATCTCTTTTTTTCTGAATTGGCTCTATAATGAGGTATCCATAAACTTGTGCCAGGGTTTACCCAGCGAGCTACAAAACTTAGCCCGACAGAATTTCTTGGCTTGTATCTTTAATCAACCCGTTATTTTCCAAACAGATCATCAGAGCAAGTATATATTATTTTAAGAGCCCACATTAAACTCAGGAAATGACACTTTCTCCTGTTGTCTGACTCAAAGAAACATGAGCTTTACCTCCAACAGCGATGGAGACAAACTAGTGCATTCGTTGTCAGCCGTTAGCAGAAATCAGACATTTTTCAGGGGAGTAAAAGGAGGTAAAGAGAGGTGAGACCACAGAGGGAGTGGGAGTAAAAACAGTGTAAGTATAGTGACAGATTTGTGCTCAAATGTTTTGGCAGCAGTGTCAGAAAAGATGGTTTGCATTTTATGGACCAGATGAGCAGGATTATGCATACAAACTGTGGAGTGGTTAAACCATTTCATGTGGAAGCAAAGAAGCAAACAAGGACTGTAATAAATGTGTCAGTGATTTTTGCAGAATAGGAAAAGAGGTTATTGGATGTGGTTCTTTAGCTGTGCAGGGGTTCTGCCAAGACTCCACTTCAAAAGGTCTGGACTGAAAGAATGAGTTTTTATAGAGATGAATGCTCGAGCAGAGATGATCAATCTAATCGATGAAGTTTTCCAGACAGCTGTCTGAATTAAATTGTATTTTTTTAGAATGTGCAATGTGAAATAAGCAAGAACTGAACCCATATTCAAATGTATCTCTGGTTTATTTCCAGGGAGAGATGTGTTAGCTTTGATTTATTAATGGGTATATTTATTTCTGAAAGCATGACATTTTATAAAGACATGACAAAGTGCTTTCCGTATGTTTATAGCTCCACAGTTCCATGGCTAATGAATAATAAACCGTATTCAATGGAAATAATTAGTTCAATAAAAAAAACATACATCCATACCTCTTGACAGCAGGAAGGGAGGATTCTGTTTTCTGGAAATTATAACTGTGAAATGGCACAAAGTGTAACCAGACTGCAGGATTAATCAGAGCAGTGACCTGGGAAATCAACATGGACGTAGAGACAATCAAAAAAGGATGGGACCAGGGATGCTGGTGAAGAGAAGGGTAAAGAGAGCGCTTCAGCATCTGAAAAAACAAGACAGAAGGAGAATCTGTCAGTGCAGAAAATGGACCTAAAAAATTGAGCGAGGAAAACAGCTGGCTTGTACCTCAAGGCATGTCCTCAGATCTTCTGTCACAAGAAAGACACTTGTACTGTAACTAAAAAGGAAGAGAGAATGACAGAAAAGACCCAAAGGATACAGCGTCTAATAGCTCTTCCTTGTAGTAAATGAAACTAAAACCATTCCCCATCTGGAGGGATTTAGATTAATTACATTAAGTACAGAGTTAAGCCTGCTAATCTAAAATGACAAGGCACAGAGAGTGAGAGAGAGAGAGAGGGCGGGAGGGAAAGCAATTCTTAAACTATTGTCTTGGAAATGCCATCAACATCACAATAAAAGCTTCATTGTAATTCCATCCAAAAACAGCTTAGTTGTTATGATCTGGAGCGGGTCTGTTTCTACTGTTGAATTCTGCTGTTTTACCCCCTCGCGGAGACAGGTCTGTTTACTACCTCGTACACATTACAGCCAGCAGCGCTTCACACACTGTGATGACTTTGCAGACTGCATGGACAGAACATCTGTCACTGTGGGGTCATGTTAAATCAAAGCACATACAGGGCAGTGCAAGCCCAGTGAAACATCTTCACGCACGCAAAAAAACACTGACTCTCACGCCAAGCTAAATTGTGTCCATTATGCTTGAGGTGGTCGTTCTTTGTGTTAGATGTTACACTGCCCACAAAAAAAGTCTACCATACCCTGATTGCAGATAGCATGAGTCACACAATAATTGAACATTCAAATGCTAAGATGCTTTGTTTGGCAAAAACTATTATTATTATTACTATTATCATATATATACTGAATTGTGTAATAACGTGTACTTCTGTTTCTTGTAGGCTCCTAAATGACTGCAGAATATCTGAATGGGCAGGGAGTCTGGTCATTGAGTGGAAAAGGTTCAAGAACCCTTGATGTACTTTATTGCTCTTTCGTACTCCAGGCAACAGCTATTGGGCTTGTAAAAAAGACCTTTCCGCACTGGTGAATCCACCCAAAGATCATCTGAGCGCAATAATGTTTCAAGTTCTCCTTGTTACACATTTTTGCACCTGTGAAATTGGTTGGGTTGGTGTAGATTACCTTGAATGGGACTTCAGTGAGCGGAGCAGCAGGCACTGCCCTGGAGTCGGCCCAACACATGCCTGTCTAATGGATGTGATATGTGAGTGGGACAGAGCACGCTTTGCACACTGCACACATTGATGAAAACGGGAAGATTTTCCTCTGACCATGCATGGAATAGCCAGGTGGTCCGCCCTTGACATTTTTCATCTGTGCAAAATGGTATGTGTGGGGTAAATGTGCAAGCAAGAGAGACACAGAGAAACAGTCAGTAAGTGAGAGAGAGGGGAGAGAATTATGCTTTTCCTATTCCAAAGTTTGTGTTGTCCAAAACTAGCATAGGTGTATGGTAACCAGACTGGAAGAGGACAGATGAAGTGGTTTGGAACAGCCGCCTTGCTGCCAATGTGAGACTGCTGTTCTTCCATTAACACAGTACAGTAGCATGTCTGCCCGCTGCTTTAATGAAAAGCGCCATTGTGCTTAACAATTAACTTGTTTGTTCTTACTTTCATTTATCTGGGCAGAGTTTGCTCCCGACTCATGGTGTTATGCAATATGTCACATTCTTTCAGCTGTGCCCAGTTCACTTGTACTGCAGCCGTCCAACAGCTCCAATTATGTGCTTAGCTGAAAGACAGCTAAAATATACAGTACAGTAGTAGCCATGGAAGAACTAATGAATTAATCCCAGCTTTAATCACCCAGAGTCCAAATAATGTGCATTTTATTTTTAATAATCACACAATAAACCTTTCCATATTATACATGTGTTGATTCTTTTGAAAACAAGACTTTATATTTATAAATAAATTATAGAGCAATTTTATGTTTCCTTAACTGTTAACTGTGCTTATAAAAGCATGTGAACAGACACTTAACGCTATTTATATCTTTAGATTACTTCCTGTTCTCCCTCCTTGCCCTTGAGTTTCAATGTACTTGTTATTTTAAGCTGCTTTGGACAATAACGCCTAATGGTTTATTTGCTGCCTCTAAATGCTGAATAAGGGTAGGTTAAAATAAAGGGCTTTACTCAAACTAAACTTGTTATTTGTCTGACTGAGGTACAACAGATTTGACTTTTAATTTTCATCAAATTGAACTTCTTTCACTTTCATCTTGAACTGAAAAACCCTGTGTGCCATCAATGTGTCCATAAAATTGATGACTGAAGACGTGCAGAACTGAATTGCTGTTATGTTATGCTCTTGTTTCAAACTTTGTTCACATTGATACATGTGAAAGGTTTTTGAAAATAACTTTGTGAGGGCTGCTCTCCAGATGCCAGTTTAAATTACAAATTACTCCTTAAACAACTCAGGAGATTATTGAAAATATGCAGTTTCACAATGTCACTGGCATGGTCAATGTATCAAATCATTTCCAAGGGTGATGTTACAGGAATGCATGGATGAATACTTGGTTGAGTCATGCTAAACGTTTGTTATATCACATGAAACTCATTTCAACCATTAGCTGTTTTATATCAGATGCAGATTTAGATTGTTGCTGTGGAAGAGCAGACTATAGGACCACAGATATGACTATACATCTCAGAGCAATCAGCAAATCTAAAATACAAGAAATCTAGTTTAAACAGTGATATATGTTTGGCTTTCAGAAAGCCATAGGGAGACATTTCTTAATGTTGTAAAATAATGACTGCTGAAGGCTGACATGTATGCCAGGACCTTTTCTCCCATCAGCCAAAAATGTTATCACGCGATCTTTCACTGAGATATGGAAAAAATCCCTCACCGTTTGTTTAAACTCCTATCTCTCTATTTCTTAACAGAGGTGATGCCTGATCCTTAACTGATGACCCCGGCCATTACAGAGACAAGAAGATAGGGTGCACACACACACACACACACACACACACACACACACACACACACACACACACACACACACACACACACACACACACACACACACACACACACACACACACACACACACACACACACACACACACACACACACACACACACACACACACACACACACACACACACACACACACACACACACACACACACAGATGAAGAGATAGTGTGAAAAGGATAAATGGGTTCTCACTGTCCTTGCTGACATATTTGGGATTTTATGCCGAAAGACAAACAGATGGATTGATAACGCACATATACACACAAACAGCAAACAGATCGAGTGACGGGAGAGTGTTTAACAACCAAGTCCACGGCTCATAAATCACAGGAGATCTTGCAGTAAAGGCCTTACAACTCACTCACACTTGGGTTCACATTACAAACAGCAACACTTGGAACAACACCAAAGACTATGAGCTCTGCTAAAATACGCAGCTATACAGTAGCTCACATACAGATTGTGAGTCAAACGGATGAGGTCAAAGAGGAACCTGGAGAGCTTCAAAACAGTCAACATCCTTCATTTAAATACTTTGGTGTTTCAAAAAGCCCCACATTTATTTATTCTTCATATCCAATTATAGGAATGTAGCTGGAAATGCAGGGCCTCAGCCTGACCTGTGGTTCTCTAAGCATTACTTTAGGTTCACTCCCTCCAAATAAACTCTTGTACAGCCAGGTTTCTCTGCCTGGCACTAACTGAGCCTGTGTTGAATCTTCGAAAACTAAATTAAATCCAACACTTTGAACTGATCCGATCCCATTTTCTTAAAAAATACACAGCCAAATAGTAGACACATCAAGCGGGACAGGTTACTATCAACTTGGTCCAGTTTGTAATTAAGTTAGTGAAATCATTCAATAAGAGTTTCTGTTTTGTGACAAGTAAAGTGGACTTTATATGAAACATTTTTTTTCTCAGGGGTTTTCATTGTTCATTTAACCTTTTTCACCTTCTCTCTTGTTCTCCTCTCACATCTCATTTACTGCCAAACTAGCTAACTACGTACTCAAGTACGTGCATCTGTCCACACATGCGGACGAAATAGATCCCAAGATCAAAAACTTGACGTGTGCTGTTTGAAATGAGCGGACTGGCGAAGCTCAAACCGACACTCACAAATACGTTTTTTTCCATGCTGGTATATTGAACTGGATATGCAACTGGCTCACGCTTACACACATGTACCAATTGTGTGAATTCTCACACCGCGGTAGCAAGTTTTACCCAAAATGCTGACAAGAGCCATCATTTCTGGCACAGTAACAGCCCGCTGTAGACACAACATGCTGCTGCTTGTGTTTGTATGTGCGATAAAGAAAGGGTCCCCCATCACTCAAATGTTTTTACTGAAAATCACTCACAAGTATTCATTAAAAAAAAAGAATCCTCACCCCAGTTTGGGTGTTCCTTTATCTTCTCTGTCTCTTTACATTGGGCTCCATGACAGTGATCTGGTCAAAGCGTCTTTACAAAAACTCTGATTGGGGGAAGCTGAAGCCAGTTGCAAAGGTTTAAGTCGACAGTGGAGGGAGGAGTGTGTGTGTGTGTGTGTGTGTGTGTGTGTGTGTGTGTGTGTGTGTGTGTGTGTGTGTGTGTGTGTGTGTGTGTGTGTGTGTGTGTATGTGTGTGTGTGTGTGTGTGTGTGTGTGTCAGGCAGGCAGAGGGAGGAGACGTCACATTGTCTGATTGTGTGCCTGAATGTACCTTCTGACCCCGTGTGTTAGCCCTGACGTCTGAGGGAAGAGCATCCAATGCTAGAAAAAGAGAAGCTGAAGTGAGGACGGAAACGGACACATGGAAACAAGGTATCAGGCAACAAAAACAACTTGAGGTGAAGTTAATTTGTAGACAAGAGGGTCAAAGACAGAAAGAGCAAACACTTGTCAGCATTTCTCCCCCCCCACTGACCACTGTGACAGGCATCTACGGGTTTAACACTATGTGACTGTGTGGTGCTAAAGTCTTCCAACATTATTTCATCACATTTCGACAACTACGTGCAATAGTCCCATCTGACGAATTCATTCCTGACATAGGGCTCTGTGAACTAGCTGAACTGAAGCAGAAATCAGTCATACCATATAAGCCTGATATTTCCTGGTTCAGACTTGCGCAAAAACTGACTACCTGTGTGCCATAAGCAGTCACTTTTTGTGCAAGTCTGTGACATTCTCTGAGAACTAAAGCTCCCTGCTGATTCATTTTTGTTTGTTTGTGTGTCTGCACATGCAGGATTTTGATCCAATGAAGGCTGTGGACTGACTGACCCTGCTAACATTGTTTGCAAACAAGTAGGATAAGGGGGGCAGAATACCCAACAAGCCGTAATCACTCATGGATTGCATACGACATTTCAGATCACAGATTTTGGAGATTACACAGCAGAGTTTGAGAACTAGGACTATTCATGTAACTGTTTTCACTGTAAGAGTTTTTGCTTGTGTTACAGCTTTTGCAGCAACATTTCTTAAAACAATGTGTGTGTTTTTTGTGAGAAAAAGACAAATAAAGAGAGAGAAAAAGTATGTATGGGAGACACTGGTCTCTGTGTTGCACAAATGTTGTGACAGTTCTGCAAGGTAATCCCTATTGTTGCTTCGCAAGTGTGGGAAGTCTGTGTGTGGTGAGGAGGTAGGGGGTTGACCTGTTACTGGACAGACAAAGCCTTCTCCACAATGTATACATTTGCCTGTTTTACAATGGAGATACATTTCTTTGCACATAGTAGATACCTCTACTTTGGGTTTTAAATGTGCTACTCCATTGCTAATGCTTTGAAAACATAATATTTCTTTAAAAGGAATTTGTACTTTACAATGGATCCAAGCAACAATTCAGTGACTGTTAAGTTTTATTTACTTTGACTTGAGTAAAAATAATAGATTTCTGAGCAGCAAGTAAAACATTTCATAGTATAATAATACACAATAAGATATTTCCTGTACTTTCTGCAGTTTGTGAACTAGTTCTGTGACAGAAAGACCAACAACATGCGGACAGTCACATCATCCCCTCCATCTTCTTGTGTGGTTTGGAATTCAAACTCTGCTTGGAGGGCATATTTGAGCGTCCGGCCACCTCACCCGCACCCTCCAGCCTTTCCTCTTTAGAATCTCCCTGACACACTCACAACCACCAGTACCCACCACCATGTACACACACACACACACACACACACACACACACACACACACACACACACACACACACACACACACACACACACACACACACACACACACACACACACACACACACACACACACACACACACACACACACACACACACACACACACACACACACACACACACACACACACACAACTGCTGAGACACTCTTTTCAAACCATGCTAAACCTTTAGGCCCAACAATACAGGCTGGACCTAATCTTATAGCCCTCGACCAATCAGAGGGCTGGAAACTGAAGAGTGGAATTGATTGGCCGGTGGCCACAGGGGCCAGTGAGGGGAAGGAGAACAAGAGGAGAAAACCATTGTTGATTGATTACCATGAAAGACACTTTTGTTACCAACTTGAAGGCAGTACACTGTGCATGTATCAAGAGGAAACGCTAGCAGTCCTAAATTAGGTCACCAAAAAACTAACGTGGATACAAAATAAATCACTGAGATAGTGAGGTGTGCACAAGACAATCTCACCACACCTTCCGGAAAGACTAAGGTCCACAGATTATTAGCTGTTAGTCATATTGATTAGCTGTAGTGCAAAGGTTAGCTGGGTGATTTCTATCCATGAATAACATAGCAGAATGAGAGCAGGAGCAGAGTGATGGAAGAGAAGAGGTGAAGAAATGTAGTCCCCTAGCTTTGGCTATACACTTATCATACCAAAACAGTTCCTTATAAAGCAATCAAAAACCCTTTTAGTGATGGTGACGCTATTTTAGGGGTGACTTCAGCTCAATGCCATCTCATCTTTCCACATTGTAGGTTATGAGAGCTGCTCCAAGAGAAGACTGAGCTTGTTTTTTCTACTGGCAGCTTTTCGATTCCCAGAAAAATCACTCTACGGTGTCTGCAATGCACCAATAAGTCAACAGGGATCGGAACTGTAGCTCAGGAAGTCAGGGTTGAAACTTTTTAGGGTTGAAACAACTCCATTCTCATGCAAAAAAAAAATGACAAGATGTTACGGTAACCTTATTCACAAACCCCTGGATTTAGAAATAAGGCTGGTCAAGATAAACTATGTGGGTGCTTGAATAACGTGGAGGGTGTTATTGATGTTTCTGATATTGAACCACATTTTTATCTATTTGATTTCATCTTATTGAATTAGATTTTATAGACTGACTGCTGTTTCTGGAATTTTATCTTCTATGCTCTGGGCAAAGAACAATACTGTGCCTGATTCTCATCCAAGTACACCTCTGCCTGTTTGCAAAACACACACACACATTCCTCGTCTCCTTGTTTGTAATGCCACATACTGATTATAATAATAATAATAATAAAAAAATCTGATGTCTTTTGACTTCATATCAAGTACCAGCAGTATCTAGCCGCAGCACGATTCAGATTGTCTCCTAACAATCTTTCTATATCATGATAAAATGTCAGCTTGCACCAGGAAACAAACACTTTTCTATCATTTGTATGAACCTGCATTTACAGACTATTCACATGAGCAAAAGCATTAAAGCGTGACCAGATCAAATGCAAGATGCAAGAACACCCTCCATGTGAGCCAGCGATCCCATATCCTGCTCTTTGAATCTGAATGTGAATTTGCTGCCAAGGCCAAGGCCCTCACAGTGTCAGTGGCACTGATAGAAAGAGACAGAGAGACAGCGTGCCTCTATTCACAGCTAACATACACATTAGCATAACTACCATAGCGCGGGTTACCCACCTAGCCACCTGTAGCTACTCAACCCACACTAAGTAACCTCATTGTAACTTTTTCCCACCCACTTCATTCAGTCTTTTCTGCTCAATTCCTTGCACTTATATCAGTGCTTGAGCGTGACTGTGTGTGTGTGTGTGTGTGTGTGTGTGTGTGTGTGTGTGTGTGTGTGTGTGTGTGTGTGTGTGTGTGTGTGTGTGTGTGTGAAAGTATGTTTCCTCACTTGTAATGCCAGCAGAAGACCATTACGCCAGACTGTTTTGTGCTATAATGAAGTGAGCAAGCTTGAATGGCAACCAGACATCAATTGTTATGTGGGGCATTGTGCAGCTCAATGAGCCTCTGATGAGTAAATTTAAGACGTAAAATGTTTATAAATAAAGAACGGAATGAGTAAGAGGCTGACAATGTCTGCTATGAATATTTGTGGGTGTGTTTTTGACCAAAGAATCTTGTGCATATTAGAGGGATGAATAAACAAAAATGCTCTCTCTCTCTCTCTCTCTCTGTCATGTTAACTTGTTGTAGAGGAGGGGTTCTGTTGAGAACAAGGGGTAGGAGGAGTGTTATGGGGGGGGAGCCTCCCCCAAGGCTGTGATTGGATGAGGCTGCTGTGACTGAGTGCAGGGGAGGCCAGTCGGAAGGTGAGTGGTCTGGGAGCTTGCTAGGGGGCAGGCAGCCACAGAGAGCAGCTACCACTGCCTCTTAAAACCTAAGGTAGTCCTCATTACAGCTACAGACTGATAGACAGAGAGTAGAGCAGGGCTGGAGACAGTTCTAAGAGAGGGAGAGGAAAGGAGAGAGTGAGAAATTGTGAACAGGGAAAGTTAGAAAACCAGCAGTCCTACTTGAGTGCTCACCCTTCCTTGACTGCTGCCTCCCCACTGCACTACCTGAGGCTCACATACACACACACAGGGAGGTGTTCAGGGAGGCTTAGAGGGCTGACTCTCCAGGGGAAGAAGGGAATTAACACTTTGTTTTCAATCCACGGCGATCATACTCAGGACAAAAAAAGGGATTACAGCTTGTACGCCTGCCCCACTTGTTCCTCTCTACTCCCTGCATTTTGTCTTCACTTTGGAGACTTTGGATACAACCTTCTTGAATTGTTTGTTCGGGCTAAGAGAGAGATGGCACATGGACAAAAGAGCCCCAGGTGGGCATTAACCCAGGGCTCCTCCAGCTTGGCACTGGGCCTGTCGTTCTTCTCCCTCCTCCTCCTACTCCTCACCGTCTCGGCCGCAGACGAGTACGACTATTACAGCTGGCAGTCGGACAACTTCCACAATGGCCGTTTCTACACCAAGCTGCCCCAGTGTGTGGACATACCAGCTGACCTGCGCCTGTGCCACAACGTGGGCTACAAGAAGATGAGGCTGCCCAACCTCCTGGACCACGAGACCATGCCAGAGGTCAAGCAGCAGGCGGGCAGCTGGGTGCCCCTCCTGGCCAAACGGTGCCATGCTGACACCCAGGTCTTCCTGTGCTCGCTGTTTGCACCGGTGTGCCTGGACAGACCCATCTATCCCTGCCGCTCGCTGTGTGAGGCCGTGAGGGATAGCTGTGCTCCGGTGATGGAGACCTACGGCTTCCCCTGGCCAGAGATGCTGACCTGTGATAAGTTCCCCATTGATAACGACCTCTGCATCCCGATGCAATTCACTGGGAACCAGGCCACCCAGCCACCAGGTAGGGCAACTATGTGCACATACACCAACTCTAACACACACACAGACTCATTCAAGTATGCTCACACTAAAAATCTTCTTCACACCTCAATAGTTTAAATAACTTAGAGTAAAATGAATGCTCTAACAGCAGGTAAAATGTCAGCTTGAGATAGTTATCAGGTATTATACATGCATTGAAGAAAGCAATATAAATACACACATTAGCAAGTGTTTTGAATGGGGTAACAGTTGCTAAATTACTGCTGTAACACGACTTACAGTTAGTCTCTGCATTGTTAATTCCAGAATTTTGACTGACAACATTTCTAAGACAGAGGACCCTGCAGAGTCAGAAATAGTGAGAGCCCAAAAACGGCTGTGAGGCTCAATCCGCCGAGATGATGACAGATGAAAGTTTCAGTGAGAGACTATGCAGAGTCAGGGAGGAGACAGGAGCAGCGAGAGGCTACAGGGGAAAGTTCTTGAGTAAGTGGACGGTCGAGGCCGGCTCCTGTCATCTGCATACGCCTCAGGCCGGACAGAGACAGGCTGGGAGAGAGAGACAGGAGACTGAGAGACTCCGACAGCCAGATCGCTCACAGAGTTAAGATTAATGGACTGTGATGTTGAACACACTTTAACTGAAAAAGGTGAAACACACTCACATGCATACAGACACACACTTTTATCAGCAGACATCCAACGACAGCCAATCAATCAATCAATCAATCAATCTAACTCATTGAATGGAGAATGTCTTATTTCAAAGCTGTCATGCATGCAACTAACTAGCTGGTCTGCAGAGTGTCAATAAATGAGCAAATGAACCCAAGATGCAACATTGAAGAAGAACATTTAATAAAATAAGATTTGATTCACAGAAAAAATTGAAATATTATAAAAAATGTTCACAGGAAACATGAAAATAACCAAGCATTTGGGCCAATAGTGAGCTGGGAACTACATTGAGAGAAAAAGGTATGTGCATGTGTGTGTATGAACCACAACTACCTAAGCAGCCTCTTCACAAAAGCAGTCGGAGCTGAGAGGCAGAGAGGGAGTTGATGAGAGTCTTTAGACAGTGGAGTGGGACAGTCCCAACTGTGTCCCAGCCTGCTAGGCCTTTGTTGGGTCTGGCAGCCAGCAGGCCAATTAGCAAGAAGGCCAATTACTGAGCTCCCACTAATTAGTGGACATGACAGGACAAGAGAGGCAGGCAGAGAATGGGAATGGCTTAAGTCTGATTGTCCCTGAGAGGGAGAAAGGAGAGGAGTGAAAGGAGAGGGAAGCGGGAGAGTAAGGAGAGGCAGACCCAGCGTAGAATAGGAGAAAAGCTGCTTCCTGCAGCTGAAAAAAATGTCTACCTCTCTGCTTTCAATAAGGACTGGAAGAAAAACGGTTAATTATTCTCATTATTCCACTTCTTGCCTTAAATCTTTTATATGTACTTTGATTGACATCTTCCTGTATTTTTTATATGCATAGTAAAAGTGGTTTCCTTAACTTGATGCAGTATAGTGATTTACTAAAGCGATAAAATGAAACCAAATAATGCCAAAACATAATGTTAGTCCTGTAAATCATAAAGTGTGTGACTTATCTTTGCTTTTTATCATTTATGTTTACAGCAAACCGATATCTAATTATCTACTCTGATAAAAAAAGTTTTTTCTGGACTCTCATGAATTCATGCAGGGCTGACTTACTCCATTAGGGAAAATGGCTGTTCTGTTTTTGTAGGAGGAGTATCAACTATGTGACACTTTGGCTTTGCAGAGCCATAACTCATTCTCTTACATGCTCCCTGAGAAGGAGGCGGCTTAGACTTCATCCGTCACCTCCAGAAACAGGCAACTGTTTGTTGATCCTATCTAATCAAATGCTGATCGGATGGGTATCGATTACACAGTGATGGTTCGAGACCACTCCAAATATGTAAAGGGATCTTAGCTGTCGAGCATTGTATAAAGAAAAATAATTAAAGGTTTAAAGATTAGATACAAAATGTTAATATTAGCGTAGTTTAAAATTCAATTTGATAGTGTGTTTGTGAGTGTGTGTTTGAAACGGAGAGTGAAACCATATCACTTCTAGCCCAAAGGCTCAGTCACTGACATTTTGTTAAGAACCAAAGATTCTCAGATTTGCCGATGAGGCCATACCGAGGACAAACTTTTGGCTTTATAGCACACGCACAAATCCCCCCCCCACACACCCACATATACACAGAGCCAGCAATAATAAAAAGGAATTATAAGTAAGAGTTGTTTCTAAGACTTTTCTGGAAATTCCAAATGGACATGCTGATTTCGCTTACACAGGATCACATGAGGGCTCTTGAGTTAATACAGGTGAATCTTTGGGAGTTGGATCAATCACAGGAGTTAAGTGTTCTTATGTTGCTCTGCCTCTCCAGGAGGCCCTGATGTAATCTGAGCTATTCTGCAATTACATGATATAGCACGGTTCGAGGGCTCCTGTGGAAACTAACAGTACATAGTCAGATTCACTTTCCACCTTTCTGTCATAGCCAAAACTGAGAGGAACACCATCACCACCTGAGCTCAGGTTGTGTCTGTGGATGATTTTTGGCATGTGTGTGTGTAACAGGGGCCCATGGGGTGTGATTATGTGAAACACAAGTCAGTATGTATTATACCAGCAAAGACAGGCAGACTGCTGACAAGAGGGCACAGACATCCAGGGAGTAAAAAAGGCCTCAGTCTGTCGGGCAGAGCACAGTTATTGCCACCCATCAACTCCACCTTATTTAATGATGCTGCCTTTAGCTGCTGTCAGCATCAGCAAATCAACAGGTGTGATAGGCAAAGAGAGAGTTCTGCACCGGGTTTAAGTGCATAGGGTAAACTCCATAACTCAAATTGCACATTTCCACAGAAATTGCTCTTCAAGACAATATGCACGTTGTCCAGTGAAAGTCGTTGAAATTGCATGGTGTGAAAGATATTGTCTGTCCTCGCCGTACTCATTGATGCGGCTAGTGTAAGTTACAACCGTGCTAAAGGAGACAGGCAGCACTGTCAGGTCCCCAGCAGCACAATGGGCGCTACTCATGTGGCCCTGGCTGCTATATGAAAAGGAAAATGTGATCCAATGCTCTGTGCATGGAAGACTGCCTCGGCCTTTTGAGAATGTATTTTCTCTTCTGTATAGGATTCCTACAGATGCAAGGAGCATGCTGTGTTTTAGAGGCCCCAGGGGCTGCCTGTGGGCCATGTTTAAGTCCTCCTCTGTCCGTCTGCATGCCGCATTTAAACAGATGTTAGGACCTCCGACATAAATCACACGCTGCATTTCATCTCCGGCACAGTACCGTTTTATGTCATAAGTGTTGCTGCTCGTAACTTAAAGGGCCCAAATGAGGCATGAGATAGTGACCCGCACATACTCTAAATGGAACGTTCTTTCCATAAAAGTGGCTGTGATGCTCTGGCTGCAGGGGATGAGGCAGAATACATGGCAGGGGATCGGATGACGATATTGTTAGATCTGATCATCTATGATGGGAAGATATGTGTGTATGTTGGAGAGAAAGAGTCGGAGACAAAAGGACTGTAAGCTTACTGTCACTAACACATGGGCTATAAAACTGATTTTACGCTAATTTATGAAACGTTCCGAACATAAAATGTGATTTAGAGTGTTGGTATTTCAAAGACACTGTTTGAGATGAATGAGAAGGATTCTTGAATGTTATGTTAAGACAAATGGCTGGTCAAGGTGTTTTTACTCTTAAGAGGTTGTCCACACCTACACGGGTAATTTTGCAAACATAGCTTTTCCAAATATGTTTTGGCCTTTTGTCCACACCAAGCAGCATTTTAGGTCACTGAAAAAATATATTTACAAGAAATGTAATCAACTAATTACAAGAAAATGTGCATGATGATATTATCATGTTTTTTTGTTGTTGTTTTTGGAGGTCAAAGCTGTTCACTCTTTATGAGGCCTTCTATTCCAAAAATCTGTCATTATTTGATATATGACTTTAAAGATGTTTTTTATGATAATGAGGAGATTATTTCCCCAAAAATCTATAATTAAAATAAATATTTAGGTGGGAAACAATTACATTTGCTAGAGAGGAGAAATAGACTGAGCAATAAAAAAAACAGACACAAGAGGATGGAGACTGAAATGGAGAAAGTTAAGTTTTGCACTTAAATTACTGGACTCTTGCCTTACGTCATTGCCACTCTGGCTTGCTGTTTGAAGATTACCAGCAGTGCTTTCCAACAGACCACCTCCTTTCTCGCACTGCTCCCATCATCCTTTCCTCTTACCCCAAATCATCAACTCCCAACCTCCTCAACAACATCAGCTCTGAGAGACAATATTATAACACTCGTCACTGGGAATGGAAATATTTAAGCTTGGGCGATGAAGTTTATAACCCAGCACGCAGCATGATGAAAAGCAGCACACGATTGATAGTCACGTCCAAAGTCAACCAAAGCAAGAGCATACTTTTCGGATTTTCAATCACATGGCGAGAAAATTCCTAAACTGCTTTGAGATGATGGCAAAATACATGAATGACCTAATGTCAAAATATTTGCTGAGTAGAAATGAGTCCAGGAAAGAAAAATCCACGCAGCAGTGATTCCCATTAGAACATGACCGTGGTTCCCCCGACGGAGAGCAGAACGTGATGAGGGCAGTCGTCGCTTAATTGATTTCTCAGCGGCATCCAAATGGTGGTTTTCTGTCTAAGCTCAACTAAGTTTCATGGAAGGGCTGCTTTCTCCTGACGCATGCTCTGGCATCCACGCAGCTTGGCATCCTGCCAACATACCACCCTTGTGAAACCAGAATGAATTACCGTGGAGTCTGAATAAGAAGTAACAGCTTCAAGGGAATCATTCAAAACAGACAAATCTAGAGTTTTGGCATCTATTAAAACGTGCGTGCGTGTGTTTCCGTGCTCTTGTCCCAGTCTTCATGTCAGCACCAGACAATTAAGAGGTCTGACCCTGTAGGTAGGTCCCGCCTGTGAATGCATGGGAAACATCAGCGAAGGAAAAACCTGCAGATACTCTACAAGAACACGGTTCAACTCCCTCCATACGAGCGCTTACACACATCCATACACTCAGTGGTGGTTAGGGGGTTCACCTCCCCACGACCCGAGCAGTGAAGCATGCTCAACTATGACCCCTCTCATTATCTGCCCAGACGCTGCGGTTGGGGCTGGGGTGATAACCTTTGAACCCTGACTTTTAACCCAGGGGCCACTGCTGGACTGTGCTAGGATTATCCTCTGTGTGTTTGTAAGTGTGAGACACACAGGAAAACACAGGAAGGGGGGAGAAATCTGAACATATTTTGGATATTGCGGTGAGTGAGCAATAGAAAATGTAACTCCCCTATAAGCAGACTTACCAAAAAAAGACTGCTTATGATATTTATCTGCCCTGTAGGTGTATGCATGTGGTGAGTGGAAGATTTCTATTTCACATCCTTCTCTCCCTGGCCATTTTTTAATATTATAGCTTGTTCTGTCAATTGGCTCAAGGCTCTGTTTTGTGGATAAGTTGACTGATATTAGCTGTGTATAGAAACAACCAGCCCTACAAGGATTACATGGAGGTTATGTAGTAATTTTCATATTGATGTTTTGAATTGAAGAGCATTTGGAGAAAATTGAAAAGCAGTATAAGGCATTTTCTGTGAGTTTTGTTTGTCTGAGGATGAAGAAATTGAGGGCTTGGAAGAGTTCTAAAAGTGGCATTGGTGAGAATATATGATTAAGTCAAAATGTCAGGATTCTTCATCATATTTTAAAGCATATTCTGTCTACTTTCTGCTGTAGAAACAAACACGATTTTGCTGTAAGCAAACAAAAAAGACTTAATGTAGGGACTGTACTGTACTTCTCTCATATGCTGCATGAGTGCACAATAACAACAATCATGTTCTAAATCAAAGTCAGAGAGGCTAAACATGCTTTACAGCAAAGCAGCCATGACCATAAATCTCGAGATAAAAATAAACTGAAGTTGTTGCTTTGGTTTCCCCTTGCTGTTTCACAATGTGTGGTTGCTGTGTGGCCTAAAAGCTGGCTGTGTATACTGAATAACTTTTCACCATGTTCAGCGGCTGCTGCTGCAGCAGCGTTTACCTTTCTGCAGAGCCAAGCCCACGCCTGCACCACCAAAATATACAAGGGCCAGAATAAAAACATTTTGTCCGGTGTAATTGCAGGGCAAACATCAGTCAGCTTGCTGGACTGTATATTCGCTCTGCAGCAAATAGCCTCTGACATGAGGAGGGGGGCTGCAAGTAAGTGCCTCAAAAGTGCTTAACGATTTCATACCGACACGGCTTTCGTTTCACTTGAATAGCACTGACCTCAACTCAGCCCTTAGATATTAGCTAATCTTGCCTTAAAATAACTATGAGATGTGACTATGTGTAGTTGCTAATGAAACCGTATTTTTTTGCTGTCGCCCCTCAGTGTCAAAGGTGTGCCCACCGTGTGACAATGAGATGAAAGCAGACAACATCATGGAGCATTACTGCGCCAGTGACTTTGGTAAGTACCATCAATTACAGACAGAGCTGCATGTGTGGTCACATACAATAGAGTAGAGGGGTAAAGGGCAGTTAAAAACAGTACAAACTGCAACAAATACTGGAAAAATCCAGCGTATATTGTAAATGATACTGCAAATTTCCTCTCCTATAAATAGCAAAGGTAAGTTACAGGTTGATTTGGCTTTTAATTGAAGTACGTATATTACACATAAGAGTACACATTAAACAATAATGTTTGCAGGTGTTTGTAGAAAACAGTCAAAATGGGTGCAGAACAATGAACACGCTCATTTTGAACTATTCCCTCTGCTATCATAACCCCCCTTCTTCACATAAATTGATAAATTAATATAACAGATTTGAGTCCCTGATGTCCATTCAACATCATTTTATCTTTCTACTTTCCTGCATTCCAGTTTCTCCACAGTAATGACCTGCACACAAAGCCAGAACATAATTATTCCATTATTTCTGCTTGTGGAGGCTTTTGGCTCATCCGACTCCACAGCGGCTGAATTTCTGGACTACTTCCCCAGTCCTAAGAGTTAATGATATACTTACTGCTCTGTATTTCTCAGATTCTGAGCAATGAACTGGAAATGGTGAGGAAAAAACTCATAGCCTTGGGAGACTGAAGAACATGGCTCGTGTTCCCGAAAAGATTAGTGAGAGTAGAGTAATTAAAAATGAAATGTGGCCAGACTGGTGCTCAAAATCAAAGAGCTGTGCAGTTTAAAAGAGACCCCTGTTACCCCTCACCTACGAAATGACCTGAATATACACCGCTTGACCCATTTGGAATGAAAAATGAATCAACGCTTAACAAATGACACCCAACAACAAAATGAATCTTTGTGCACATTGCTGCAGCCAAAACAAACTGTAGGCTCATCCCCATAATTCATCATGACGACCGAATCACACAATTATTTTTTCTGATTGATTTCTGGATTAGATATCTCAATCTTCCATCATGGGGGTGTTTTTCAGGGATAAGATTTGTTCTGTTGATTAATATTAAATATGCTTACATGTGAAAGCAGATAGCGACCATAAGACAGACATTTTATTGGCTATTAAGGCATGTGACTGCATGAGGATGAGTAGAGAAGTCAAGATAGCCATGACGTATGGATCTGGAGATCAAGGCAAGAATGACTCCACAGTGTTATTCTATAGGGTGATAGCAGATTGCAGCTTGATCTCATGCCTTATGAATGTTGTTGCCTATTCATCTTCAGAACAATGTTCGCCTTCGGAGAAGTTTATACTCCGTGTTTTATTACAGTGTACTTTTGATATCTGATCCCTCCACATTCCATGCTGTATCATCCTGCAAACCAGTACAAGTGACAAGAGTAAGAAAAGAAAAGGGTGAGGGATGTGAGTCTGGCAGGGGACAGACATGAAACCAACACCTGGTTGGAAGTGGAGGCTGCTCGACTTAGCTTCAGGAAAACCTGGGTCTGCTCAAAATGACAGAACACTTCTCACTCCTTCTTCCTCTATGGAAATTTGCTCACTTAAAAAAGTATGTTTGTATAAAGACGTGGGCACAGCTTGTCACCAGGATACTGGCCAGGTTGCACAGAGAGCCAGCTGCATCACTTAATACTTATTATGAGTTGGTGTTCAAAGTGAAGCAGGGAGTGAAATGATTTTATCCTTTCTATCTTTACTGAACACACATATGAACATGAATGCATTCATTCACAAATACAAACACACACTGAGGCACACAAACAAACACATGCCTTCAGTGAAAGAGCTGGATGTGAAATAGGATGCGGATGAAAGGCAACTCAACACACACATTCCTTTTTGAACATGCTATCACTTTGCCTGTACTGTGTATACGTAACAGAGTGTACCGAGGGATGTTTATGCAGGCAAGAAACGAAATGGCGATCTTCCAACAGGCTTGGGTAGGGTACATAGCGATGCTTCATACCGACCCCGTGCCTTAGCACGGCAAATGATTAATTTCACCTGTCAAAATGTTCACCCAGAGAATTCCTCTTTCATGCTTGGCAGTTCAATTTTAATCTTTCACATGGTAGACCTATAAACACGAGACAGCAGGAGATAGGAGTTGGAACTTCATTAAGTTGATACACTGAAGTTTGCAGTATTTAAACTCTGCATATACTAAACACAGAGTTGTTCTGTGTTCTATATTTTTGATGTATAATTACAGGACCATGAGTGCAATTGCTCAGTAGAGGAGCATTAGAATTAAAACTTACTACAAAGTGAGTGTTACATAGAAAATGATGAAGCCAGAACAAGCCAGTATGAACAACAAAAGTTGATAACTTTGAAGAGCTTAGACTTTGAGACGTGATTTTTTTTACAACTATCAACCTGTACTTGATTGCAGTCAGTTTTGCCTCCTTCAAATCTAACTTCCTAGAGATTCTATTTAAGACTTGAAAACAAAAATACGCAGGTCCCAATCTTTGTAAAATAGTAAAATCAAGTAAAAATATCCTCTTAATTTGCATGTTGCTAATAAAGACATGTAACTTTCAAGGGCTCAAGACTTGACAAGAACTTGCTTCGTAAAGGAGGTTGTAACTTGAAAAACATGTCCTCTTTTTCATTTACGAGTTTTCCCCAAGTTGGAAACACACACACACACACACACACACACACACACACACACACACACACACACACACACACACACACACACACACACACACACACACACACACACACACACACACACACACACACACACACACACACACACACACACACACACACACACACACACACACACACACACACACACACACACACACACACACACACACAGGATGCAGTTTTTATACGCTGCAGGAGAGTTTAAGTTATGATACTCAGGAGAGGTGTAAAATAGCTGCTTCTTTGGCGCAGCACAGGGCTCAGAGCTGGTTTGAAGGAGGGAGAAATGTCACAGCTGCTCACAGTAGGAATTAACATTTAAGTCAGAGTGACACATTAACAGCGTCTAGGTGTAAATATCTGTTTTATAGAATAAAATACAGAGTTTAAATATATCTATATCTTTCCCCTTAGCCCTCAAGATGAAAATCAAGGAGGTGAAGAAGGAAAAGGGCGACCGGAAGCTGATTGCAGCACAGAAGAAGAAGAAAGTGTTGAAGCAGGGCGTGCTAAGGAAAAAGGACCTGAAGAAACTGACCCTGTACATCAAGAATGGCGCCAACTGCCCGTGTTCCCAGCTGGACAGCCTGGGCACCAACTTCCTCATCATGGGCCGCAAAGTGGATCAGCAACTGCTGCTCATGTCCATTCACAAGTGGGACAAGAAAAGCAAGGAACTCAAATTCGCAATCAAGTACATGAAGTCCCATCAGTGTCCCACCTATCACACTGTCTTTCAGTGAGGCGGCTTGCAGCACAATCTACAATCACTTCACACATTTCCCCCACATAGAATCTAATTCTGCATTCCTGACCCCAATATCCCTGGAAAATCTCTTACCAGTCTGACAAATAGTCCTACAAGAGGTCACAGGGCAGCCAAGCTTTTATTTTCTCAGCTTTAACTTGAGTCAGGTTGTCAAGGGGATCGTCCTGATCTGCTTAGATGATTCAGACATGTTAATGTTGGAGAGGGAAAAAAGCTGCACTCTGCAGCTCCAATCACATCATAAAAAACCCAAAGTAACCACAGATTGTATAATAATTTGGGTGATGTAATTTTATTTCCCAAGGAACAAAAGACATTTTCATAGACCCCCTGTGATTCAATAAATATATTCCTTGACAATTCTGCTTTCCTATTCTGATATACAAGACCAAATCACTTGTGTGATATCTAACAGCAACTTAATCAAGACAGCTGCCTTAAAACATGGAAAACTAAAGATTTGAGGCAACTATTGGAGGGAACATATGTTTGATAATGTAATAAGTATAGGCTAAGGGACCTTAAGTGGGAAGGCAGGGTTTGTTTCAGTGTATAGAGAGATGAGAAAAATGATACACTACAGTACAAGGCGGCTGTGCAATTGGGCACAATGCTCCCAGGAATAACATCAAAGCAGAGACATATAGATGATCAGCTTAACTGTGTTATGATAATGTAAAAAGTAGGTAATTCAGATGAATACTAGATGATTAGATATCAGGCTTTTTTCTTTTATCCCTGCCGGGAAAGAAGACAGATGGAGCGAGGCAGACTGGCGGACTGGAGGATACTTCCATTGACTTTGTACAGCAACGCTTATGTGGCCTGAAAGAGGGAAACTTGAATATTTTTGCTTTTCAATTGGAGAGAGAATGAGGTTAAAGTAGAGAAGACATCTTTCCTGAAAACAAGTGGTAAAGAAAGCGAGAGAAAGAGACTCTGGACAGAACCAACAAAGTTGGGTTGATAAGTCTCTGGTACTGTTTTTTCACTATCACTCTGCAAATGTTTATTTGTTTTGTACTTTTTAAAAAATTTCTTCAGTTAAACTTCTATTGTATGAAGACAGGAATCATCCATACAGACATAGCACATGAATTCACTGTTGCCGTAGCAATAAAGGATGAAAATTTAACTATGACAATATTTTCTAATCAGTTAACCTGTAAGTAGTTATGTTACTGAAATACATCTTTGTTTTACAAAAAAAGTAAATGAATAAAATATATTTGAAATTTTTATAAAGAATATTTCTTTAATGTCATTTTTTTTATCATTGTGATGTAACCATGTGCACACTCATCCATGTTGTTTTGATTTCCTGAAAGAATGTTTGCTTGGTTGAGAAAATATACTTCTCAGCCAAGAACATGCATACTTGGTGCATACTTTAAGTTCCCAGTAGCTTTCTTACTTGCTTTTTTCGATTTTTTAAACTGCCATTTATAAATCCAGTCAAAGTTAGAACATTAGAAAAACACACTTTTTCTCATGAACAATTATTACGAATGAAGATTTCGATTTACTTTGAATAGGTTTTCCTCTAGGTTAGAACATTACCTTGAGGGAACATTACATCACATTACATATCATTTCTTAGACGGTTTTATCCAAAACAAATTACATACATTCAATACTGTGGGCAATCCCCGCAATTTAGGTTGAAGTGTCTTTCCCAGGGACACAACGACATGCTGACTGCAGTGGGGCTGGAACCAGATCATCGCACTAGCCCACTGCGCCACAGAACTCCCTACATAAAGAATGCACTAAGCCTCTCCTGCACCTTCATTTCTCATTTCCCAGGGAATAAAAAGGTTAAACCTCAGTAACGCTATGTTCAATGCCAAAATCTTCCAGATCCACTGGGCACAGTTTTATACAGAGCCTGGGCAATAAAAGCACTGTGTTTTAATGTTAAAGAGTAAAGGGGTGACGCAGGCGGACAGCAGGCTGCAATGTAACCGACCAACTTTATCAAAACCACCCAGACCCTAATCACTCCAGACGCTTATATAACTCAGTCAATGCAATTTAAAAATAGTTGGCATATATGTGCTCCAAAATACAAGATGGATCAATTGTGACATTGTATGATTTTTGTCTTCCGCCCATATTTTCCGAAATGGGAAGACTTTTGGAGACCGCTCGAAGCGTGAATGCCAGTGGAGTAATGACCTATTTCCAGCTGATTGTGGAGATAGTACACACTGGGCCTCTACACCGTGGAATGACAGAAAGGGAAAGGCATTATGGGTAGACACGTGTTGGACAGGGAAACTTTGAAACCTCCAATTCTCTAAGAGCAATCAAACACCATAAACACTGAGTTGAAATTTAAATTCCATACAGGTGGAGTAGTTTCTGTTAGAACATGCTGACCAGGGTTGAATCAGCCCTGTTGCAGTAGATTATACATAGCATATTGGAAAATGAAGAGCAGCTAAGACAAGATGTGGTAAGGTAGACAAAAAAAAAGGGAAGGTGAAAAAGGAGGGAGAGACTTGGCTGGGTCCCACAAGCACCCATCATCACCTCCTCAAAGGTCACTTAGTGGAATTAATAAGGGCCTGATGAGGGACCAGTGACCTACATGTGGTAAAAAAACACACACACACACACACACACACACACACACAAAAGACACATTTCTTGGGGAAAATAGAACAAAAAGCTCACATTATCTCCCCCCAATGAGAACTGAATTCAAACAAGCATCAGTTCCATTAAAAAAGGTAGAAAAAGTATAGAAAAGAAATGCATAAAGGGCATCGCTACTACACACACATATTCAAAACATTTAGAAGAATGGCCACATTGTCTGTTTCTATTGCGGTGTGCTGATAAGCATCACTTTTTTCACAGTTGAATAGTGCTGTCTGTGTGGCTCACACACACACACACACACACACACACACACACACACACACACACACACACACACACACACACACACACACACACACACACACACACACACACACACACACACACACACACACACACACACACACACACACACACACACACACACACACACACACACACACACACACACACACACACACACACACACACACACACACACACACACACACACACACACACAGTTTTTACATACCAACAATTAAACCAGCAGCTGTAAAATGTCGATCTCTTCCAGTAATACTCTCAAACACTTTTGATCAAAAGAGGTTTTATGTGATTCCAAGTCAAGAACAACAGATCCAATCATCTAATATTCTTTATTAGATTTTGTAATTTCACTCCACTTTTCCGTCCATGAGGAGATGACGGAGAGAGTCTGGAAAAAAAAAAAACCTTTATCTTTGATCATGGCAACTGACAAAACAAACAAGACATTTAAGGCTAACGTGTATAACTGTATTATCTTGGGACAACACGTTGTACATTGGCAACAATGTAGAAGGGCTATAAAAATGCAGAAATTGTTACCAGTTCAATTCTAATCCTCAAGCCAGATTCAAAATATCATTTTATAACTTTCAGGAGTTGGAATGATATTTTTTTATCTTTCAACTTAAACAACTAGTGCAGACAAAAACCAGTGAGCACATGGACACACACACACACATGGTCATGCACACACTAATCAGATCTGACTACTTCGCCTCGACAAAAAGAGACCATTATATAACATTCTGGAGGGTCCAAATAATTTCTATTAGTTACAGAATGTCTCTCTCTACCCACCACACAAGGTACCATTAAAACAGAATTAGACGGTAAGCCAACATCCTTCTGGTCTGAACCACGGGACCACCTGTCTACAGGAAGAGAGGACGGAGAGATTTACATTCATTTAGAAGAAGAGAGTGAGAGAGGGTGGAAACAGCACAACATGGACAGAAGTACTGTACTGGCTCCGAGCCTTGGCCTGCCTTGCTCAGTTAAATGCATTAAAGATGTTGCGTGTGTGTGTGTGTGTGTGTGTGTGTGTGTGTGTGTGTGTGTGTGTGTGTGTGTGTGTGTGTGTGTGTGTGTGTGTGTGTGTGAGTTTGCTGATGTGCTTGAGTTTGCCGTGTAGACTCTCTTTAAAAGGCCCAGAGCAAGCCAGGGAATCATTTTCTCCTTATAATAAACTCAGAGAAACTTTCTACATGTAGTACAAACTCTCATTTGTATTCGTACTTGTCTTAGCTAAAAAAGACAGTTTCAGCTCACTGAGTCATTTTCTCAGTACTGTTGAATATGAATTCAAAAGTAAAGAGAATTATTGTAATTTCATAACCAGCGGCAGGCATGGTTTCAACGATTTGACGATGATTGTGGAATATTAAATCACTGTTTCTCAGAGTGAGAGGGATGATTTGCTCTGACACATTTTTGTGTCATTTTACATGGTGTTAGTTCATACAGAGGACTGAATTAGTGTGTCAAGCTTTCCCTACATTCACAAGATCTGGGCACATTTTTGCAATAACCTCCCAGTTTGGTTAAAGCAATGGAATTGAAATCCCCGTCTTATGCCTCAAGGCTTTGTCTCATCCACATAAGACTTATGGAATGGTGAGAGTAATAACAAGTCACAGCTTTTCCTCTTCTTCATACTGATCTGTGTCTCATACTGACTCAGGGACACAATGACACTGTGACAATGACATTCAGAACCTGTCAGCCTGTTGCAATAGGGTGATAAGGTTAGATACACAGAACACACACACACACAAACGCCGCACCGACCTGGGTAAAGAGGGCAGGGGGACAGCAGAGGCTAGAAGGAAAGAATGAAGCGGGAAAAGGGACTGGATAAGAAAACACCCAAGCTGCTCTCAAGGGACTCTGGCTCTCGGAAACAATCACATTGGCCTCAGTGTCTCCTCTGCAGTGGAAAATGAATAAATTAATAGGTGGAGTAGGAGGCCTCCCATGGGCAGGGTCCTGAAGCCATCTGTGAAGGCCATCAGTGTGTCCCAAACCTGCTGTTTCCCTACTGAAGCAACATGTCAGTCTGGAGATTTACAGCCGCCCGGAAAGCACACACGCACGCCCAAGCACTGACACCCTCGCACACACACATATCAAAGAGGACATACCCATAGGTGCAGCCAAATGCACATCAATGTATATTTATACAGAGTGCCAGGATGCAAAGGCACAGACAAAACAAATATTGGCACAAACATACAGTGGAAACAGAAGTGCACTCTTCACACACACACACACACACACACACACCCACGTGCACAGACAAACACTCGGCTGGTGCACAGATTTACACCCTTTTGGAACCAGAGGTACCATAAATAAATCCTTTTCCCTGGAGACCTGTTGACCTCCCTTTCTCCCTTTTTGTCACACACACACACAACTACATAGGTCAAGGTCAGGCAGGGATGAGCGGAGGGTCAGAAGGAGGTGAAAGTGTGTGTGGGTGTTAGCATGCAGGCTGATAAAACTGAGCCTCCGTCTTTGGCTGGGGGTTAGCAGCCTCCATGTTTCAGCAGTCAGGTCGTGAACTGTGACCCCATCAGACCCAGAGAGACAAGGCAGTCTCGTCAGGTGGGACAGTGGCCACTAATTAGACATAATCTCCCATCTCCTACTTGTCAGTGTCTTTTCAAACAGACCAGGATACTCAGCTGTGCTCAGGGAGGCTGTCTTTGGGTGGCATTCTGCTTTTGTTAGGTGGAAATAGCCTCTGTGCCTTTGCTGGCTCTGCTATCAAGTGCTGACCATTTGCACTATAGAACTTACCATGACGGGCTCCTACAGGACAAACAGATCTACTATTCATAGCTTGAAATGATTTTTAATAGAAGTGAATCTGTTTGTTAGGATCCGACACAATAATAATATGCAGATTATTCTGCGGTGAGAAACTGTTGGAAACAAAAACGTTGGTCCCCTTAACAACTATGGAACAAATGGCACATTTTTTTCCACCGGAGGTTAGGTTTTTTCCAGGAGATATTTCTGTTTGTCTGTCTTTCATACAGAATAACTACTGGGCACATTTTCATAAAACTTGTTTGAAGAGTGCGGCAGGGGCCAAGGTCGAACCCATTAAACACTGGAGTGGAACCAAATAACGTATTAACAACAACAACAATTCAAAATGTGTACAGTCGTATAGCTACTAGCTGGCAAAAGATAATGTAAACAACCCTTAAGTAAAAAAAAAATATAAACTACAAAGAAGTATTTTATTGTTAGCGGACAAGGCACTGTGAAGTTGTGGGAACTTAACAATTAACAAATTTAGGTTTGTTTTGTTCCAGTTATGTTTTAACCCAATAATTGTTGCAACACTTTACATCATTATGACAGAAAAGCTGGATTTTCTTACGCAAGTGTTCACTTCTTAATCGGCCTTGTTGGGCATTACTGAAGCAGTCATAAAGCTCGTCTTAAGCTTGTTTTTACCTTTTTGCTCCGTCTTCCTCCTCAGCAACCCTAAGCCAGGATGATGGAGCAGGATGTGAGCAGGAAGCACATTGAAAATCAGGGCCAAAATGTAGGTGGAGAGCTTTAAAAGAAGCCTACTACAATTAATATTGACAGAAATGTGCAATTACTAAAGCCCTTACTGTCTGCCGCTGGTATTTGTCCGTGGTGTAAGTACCGACTGCACAGGCTCAATTGTCTGATTCCTTTCCATGAGCAGATTGCACATCCAAAAAATGGATGTACTTTTCCCTACTGCTTCAAACAAAAACCCCAAAGCAATTTCCCTGTAAGGGATTAATAAAGTATGTCTTCTTCTTCTTCTTCTTCAGCTCCAACAAGCCAGCTTCAGAGCAATCGTTCTTCGGCATTTGAAGTGTTTATGGACATTAATGATCCAGCATTTCAAAAGAACAGCACATGTTTGGCATAGCAGAGCACTTGGGCAGAAGGAGAAAGCATGTTCTTTTGGAAAATATTTAATCAGAAGAATGGGATGTGATGATTGTGTGGTCTGAATCGAGCAAGTACCCCTAGGAAGTCAAAACATCAACTGTCCGACTGAAGAGACATCCAAGACATGCAATGAAAAACAGGTGTTTCAGAAGAAGAGCTTCTTAGCCGTGAACACAGATGTCATGCTATGATCCTGTCAGGCTGTTGTTGGTTTGAAATCAAATTATTAAAAGTATAACCGATTAATCTCTAATGAATTGATTCATGTGTAGTCATAGACAGATGAATGGAGAGTACGCAGACAGCTAAACAGACAGAAACAGCAGTAGGCAGAGGCTCAGCCCTGTATTCCACCGCAGAGCTCTTGTGGCCGTCTAGCAGAACCGAGCCAGATGTAAATGATTTACCCTGCTTTTTTTGGTTTTCCGCTCAGCTTACATGATTTTGCAAACTTGTGATCCTCTTGAACATGTACCGAATGCATGGAATGAACCCTGCTCACTATCTGCCATAAATGGAGTGTTTCTAACATGTTCTGCATACTGATCTCTGGCCAAGAAAAGCACGAGGTCAATCAGTTCAGTGGGCCCATTCTTTATCCATTGAACAAAATTGTAGTTTTTGGTTGCCTCTTTCTACATAAGAATCTATTGTTCCCTCACAGTCAGCCTCTTCTTGTCTCATCTAGCATCTTTGCTAAAATCTGTTTTTGTATCCCCGTGTCTGCATCTGCGTCTCTGTTTCAGAACTTTTAAGTTTAAGGGAAGACAGACACAAAGCAGATCATCCGGGAGACCTTTAGGACAGAAAGAGAGGACCCAGGAACACATTTCACCACACTTCAGTCAGCCTCCATGAGGACACACTTAAAGTATGTGAGAGCTGGAGCTTTTAAACACGCAAAAGTCACGCAACTATTTGTTTATGAAGGATGAGGCACCGCTGCTAGGACACAAAATATGATTTTGACATGGAAATAACTAAATTGTCAATAAAATAAACAAACAGAGGGAAGGTTGAGAGGATACTCCCTGTCCGCTAGGTCTGATGTGTTTCAGTAGTAACCCCTAATCACATTGGCAGGCATTACAGTGCAAAAAAAGCATATATTTAAATAAACCTTTTGAGAAATGGTGTTTAAATCTGTTTTTTTCTTAAATGCAGAAAACCCTACCCATGTGTGGTACAAACCGACTAAAAGAAACTAATGTGATGGAACGAACCCTGACCATGTCTGCATGGTTATTGCGTAGATACAGTGAAGCCAGGTGCAGCTGAAAGCACTTATATCAATCATATACTGATGAAGTCATTGCTCTGTGGATTGCTAAAATGACATGCATGCTAAAGTATTGAAGTCGGCACATGGTGACAGGGTTTCATTTGTCTGTATGTCTGGAGGAAGAAATGTTTCTCAAAGTCATTGGAGGTAATTCAACTTCAAGAATGTTGCAATATCTCACAACAAGTCACAGGACCCTTGAATCATCATACAGAATCTGAACTAACACCCTGTTCCTGAGTTTTCTGTTATCATATCATGATTTGTGTCTTCAGGTGGTTCAGGATGAAGCTGAATGAGCAGCACAGATTTTGTAGCTTATAAACAATGAAAAGATGGAGCCCTGAAGGCCAGGTACTATATATGGATGTGTCTTTTCTTGATGACCGTGTCTCCTTTCTCCCCTTTAATACATATTTCAATATGTTGCATGGTACAGCTCTGTTTCCCTCTCACTCACAGTGGCTGCACCCCACCCCTCCTCCTCCTGAGAGGGATGAAGTATTTGTTTGGACAGGCTCTGTGAGATCACAGTTGCTGAGGGTGGGTGCAGTTATCCAGACCACATAGTGGGACATTACACTGCTTTTTAATTATATTGCGCCACACAATGTGCATTACTATGGATCGGAACATGTCTCATAGCGTGCACTACATGTGCTATGACTGCAGGGGTTTTGCAGAACAGGAGCGGGTTAATTCATCATGAAACAGTAAATATGACAGATGGAGCTCAAAGGGCAGCTCACAGCCTCCTCCATAAAGCATGGGAAGTGAATCCAAGTGAGAATGCCAGAAGGTGCACATGTCTTAGTATGTGGCCACCACATAAAAATTACATATCAGATCCCATGTCATATGTTGGTTCATTATTCAGACAGAAAAACAGCCTTGGACCACCATGCATCTTTGTGGTTCTCTTAAGGGCTTAAAGGGTGTTATGAGCCCACGGGATCATGGGATCAACATGAAAAGCCATACGAAATACTATATAACCTACTGTTCTACAGTTCTTGCATAATGTACATGTATGTAGCTTCTGCGCCTCCTTTGTTAGAACTGTGAGAGGTCCTCCTGTGCAATGTTTCTAAACTGAACCTTTGACAATAAAGTCATGAAAAATGTACAAATCCAGATTAAGAGCAATCAGTTAGCATTCCAATCTTCAGCAGCTCACACATGTTCATGGATGTTGCTTGCATGCCTGCAGCTACTTCATAGTAAAACCTATAAGTCCTGAGGAGTCTAAAGCAAGGAGGAAGGTTGTCCTGGGAACAATGCAGACACAAGTGTTTGAGCTCGCCTGTGAGGCTACTTTATGATGTATGAGCAGCTTTGTGGTTTTGTTGTCAGTCACCATACTGTAATATGTTTTGTTCATGTGATTTATTTATTATATAATATACATACCTGTTCATATTGTAAAATTAATACAACATGTAATACAAAGGATAATAATACTGGGATGGGTTTAAGTGTTTTCAAACTACACTGTAAGGAAGAGCACAGTCATCTTCTGGTCAGTGCAGTCGATATATGAGTGAGTGATGATAAAACCCTTGGTAGTTTTGACCTTCAGCTATCTGAAAGAGCTCCCCTGGCTCCTTCATCACACTCTACAAAACCTCTGTCTCTGCCTGTCATCACCAGCTTATAAAGACAGAGGCATCACACCGACAGCACACACAAACATACACACATTTGCAGACACAGAAGGAAATACATTACAACGCAAGACACAAGCTGCTAGCTCAGCACTTACACTGTGTATATCTGTAGCTACAGCTGAATGGTACTATTAATTAAGGAGCACACTTGCTTTGATGAATTAAGTATGGCATAAACAAGGAGATTTCTGGGCGATGTGTGCTGCTACAAGTAGACTGAGCCCACACTACAACTTAGACACCTCATTCTTTTATGACGTTTATTGTTGGATTAACCCTTTTCCTGGAAGCACACCATTTTCCAACATATTCATCAACTATAGGCCCATCCATGCATCACACTGACCTCCGGGGACTGACCGGTGAGGTTGTGTTGATTCACCACCCTTTGCCTTTGATGAGCTGTCCTTGCTGGTTGTGTCATTGGCACTATCTAGAGGACCAACCTCTTGCCTGGAAGGCATGGTGTCAGGTTCTGATACACAGGTTCAGTGATGTGAACCGGAATCTGAGAAATTTCACTGCCTTGAGGAGTTCTTTTCATGTGTCTTTGTCCTCTGTAAGGATCACGTTTTTTTTTGTGAATAACACTTTACAGTTCAATGACATACATCTTTGAATTACACACCTTGACACGTGTTTTTAAAAAAAAGATTCTAGCACCTTCTTAATGCAAACTTGGTGAAAAGGGACTAGGATTAAACAGTAAACTGAATAGCACGATGATGCAAAATATAACGCGTTTTATTCTTTCTGTGATTGGAAAGAGAAGAATTGATATTGACAGTATGACTGCTGTCCTAATTCTGACCAGTGTGCACATGTATACGGTTAACGGGAAGATATGATCAATAAGCAGCCGGTCCAGCCTCAAAGCCCCTCGCTTACTCTTCTCCTCTCTAGCTGCCAATTTACTGACTGTAGACCTACTGCTGGCAGCTTTGTTGATGTAGAGGGACAAGTCAACAAATCAACGGCTTCCTATGCCAAACTCGTCACACAACGCTCAAACTGTGCAGCACTGGCTCATCCACACACAGACAGATATAGAGTTTGCACTCATTTGTACATGGTTGCAGCACAAAAATATATATGTACCTGTACACGCCTGTGATTAACCTAATGGTTACACTTGAAAAACACAGGTTTGTCACTGATGTTTGTGCGTGTTTATTTATCTTTACCAGAAGCTAACATGATACAGTCACTCAGTTCACAGCTAGTAGCTTGGGAGCTGCCTGATTTAATTTTTTTAAGGCTAAGAATAGACTTTACAGGTTAACCCACACCAAAGTAAACACCAACACATTTTCATTCAGTCAGATCAGCCCGACCCAGAGCAAACTGAATCAGCTACTACAAACAAACGGAGTCTATACAAATACAATGTCCCCTGTCTTTAATGTATGTTTATCAAAGTGTTTTTAAAATAAAATAATTTAGTACAGCGTGAAAACAAACTCCAGTTAGACTAGAGGAACAGCAGCAGCTTACTCCACAAAGCAACCCCTCAATAAAAGTAGCAAGTATATGTCTGATGTATTTAATCAGAGGGCAGTACATGAAACCGCTGAAGTTTTATTAGCCAAGCAAAATGTTTAAAGAGAGCTCCAAAGTAACATTTTTTCCAAGGATTATAAATGCATACACAACAGGTTTTTTTAAAGAAAAGCATGTACCATACAAAAGCCAGAACAGACAAAGGGCTGTTGCAGGCCTTAAAGGTAAAAACTGGGTCATATCGTTCTCATAGGAACAACAAGGGAGGCGTATAATGTATTCAGAGAGAGACACAATGGTTGCAATAAGTCATCCTGTCCTTCCAGAAAATGATGGCTTTATGGGCTTCCTGTCAACAAGCAATGCCTTCCGAGAAGATACCGTATCAGTGAGTGCATGTAGATGTGTTTGTGTGTTATGACCGGTCATGGTCAATGACAAATAGCAATCAATTAGAGAGTTAGCTAAAGGTTAAAAACATAAGGCCATCATAATCATCAGATTACAATGAACTTTACACAAAAAAAAAATACGGTAAAGGATGAGTTGCCTCACATTTTCTGAAACATTATCAAAGACTCCCATGTGGTGAGGCAGTTAGGCCTAACCTTGAAGAATAGCCTGTGCTGTGTCACCTTAAGTGTGTGTGTATGTGTGTGTGATTAAGAGCAGGGGCCCCTCGGAGCACTAATGACAGCTGATGATAGGCTGAGAAGAACAGCTCTGTGACTGATGAAAGCTGCTGCGGCACTGAAGCAGAGAGAGAGGTCAAATTGTGGCCGGGTCGACTACGGCCCCCAAAAGATAACACTAATGACACAGCTATTTCACCGTTTAACACTTGCTTGGCCAACACGCTGACAATGAGGGTGGCGGCTAATATAAAAGCTACAGTAGATCTAAATGTATTTACCTATTTTCTAAATCAGCTTCTTACGGGGGTTGTTGAAATCCAACCTGATTAGACCCATATCAGAAATGAACTTTGAATCTTATCATAAATATGACTATATGAAACGTTAATGCAGCATACTCTTAAACCAGTTATTGTAAGGATGGTTGATTTGCCAGCTTTCTTCAAGGTGTGTTTTCTTACATTTTCCTATCCTTTAAGCTGTTAAAAGTTCACGGGAAAGAGCAATAAATTAAATGCCATTATAGGTGATCCCACTCGTCCCTATAGTTTAAGGGAGTGGGTGTGTAGGATAACATTAACCGTTACCATCTGGCCATTGTGGTCACTAAAATAGTTGGATCAGCAAAGAAATGCCATTGCTATGAATAAAGTCACTTTTTATTAAATGGGACATTTTGGATTGGCGCCTGAAAGCAGTTTTATCCACCAACTACCAGCATCAATTAATACCACAATAATGTAATCTCTCGTGAGTGCAGTTAAACTCTTCAAACAGAGAGGCAGACACTCAAAGAATAAGATGTCAGAGTTCAAGCTGTTCTGATGTCCAATACAGTTGAAAAGCTTAATACTGATTCTACTTTGTATTTTGGCTACCCAGACAGCACTTGGCTTTAAAAGCGTACCATATAAAATACTTATTTGTGGACCCAAATTAGTTGGATCTACAACTATAATAAACCAGAAAATACTTGAGGCAGGTTGCACGACAGCTGAAACTAGGCTGTGACCGATAATGGCCGACTCCATCAACAAAGAACTTCAAAGGCCAGCCGAGTCTCTACTGTATAGCCTCGAGCAGACTACTCATCAATCAGGAGACAGCAGTGAGGTGGTGCTATACATCCAGTAGATAGCATCATACATCAAACAAACTCTGGAAATGCTACCCTACTCTTCTGGCTGCGGCAGAAAGCTATCTGGTTTTAGCCCACACACGGCCTCGCATGTGGAATGCTTATATACACTAACATGTTTTTTTTAAACTGTGGATTTCCATGATCATAATCAGTGCTACAATCTCACCTTAAAATCAACACGCTGAACATACTGCTTCTAAACTAATATTACACAGTAGACCAGTAAAATCTAATTTGACACCTGGTGCCGCTGGACTAATATGTGAAACATTCAATACTCACATTTCTTTCTTGATATGTTTTTATTCACTCATGCCAATGCTGAATACTTGTGAGATTTAGAAGGGAGTAGGTGCTACACCCAAAAAGTAGTTGAGAGCCAGGCTGGTCTTTCTCTCACCTGACAAGAACTTGCTGGAGCTGATCCATCAGGACATATCTGATGGTATAAAAATATTAGCTTCTGCAATGTTTAGCTGTCTGTGTGTGTCTGCTGCAGAGTATAAACACGGTCCGTTTTAGAAGAGACATGTAGTTCATTGGAGACACAAAGCTGTACACTTTAACCCCACTTATCTCTCTTCAAAATCATTACTAAGTAAAATACAGCCTTGCTTTATACTGTCCATACAGACAGCACTGTGTACAGTAGGTGACAGCATACGGATACTCTGTTGATACAGCATACACAGACAGCAGACACATCCTGTATGTATTACAAAGGACATGGCACCAGAGATCCCACACACCACACACATAGTCTTCACCCTTCAGACAGAAAGAAAAAGGAGGCTTCATGGTGAAATGCTGTAATTGCAGCTTCACTGCCCAACACAAACACAAACAATTTGGTCATCTCCTACAAAGATGCAAACAAACAAAGGAAGGGGAACAGGAATAGAACTACATCATTAAATATCCAAATGCTGTCATTTCAAGCACGCAGAGGTGGAACCAGACACGTGAGTCTCATGTGTTTGTAGTAAGGTCCTAAACTTTAAGTTCGAAGTCCTAAACAAGCGCACATCTGTCTCCCTTCTAATTTTCAATGCGCATCTGAAGCAATTTATTTTTTCTTCTTCACCACCTCATCATTTATGTACATGTAATGAATTATCTTTGCTTAAAAAAACTTAACTGGTGTTACAGTAACCTAATGTAAGTCTTTGGCTTAGGGAAAAATCAATGTTTAACTCAGTCATGTGACTTGAGTCCAAGTCATGTGACTATGGTTCAAGTCATGTGAATTTAACCCACACCTCTGCAACTCCGATCTTCTAGTGATAGTAGTCCACACGCATTCCACTAATACTTTTTCAGACATTTACATTAGATTAAATAAAATGAAAGGAAATAAATGCAGTCGATAACTATATGATTATTTTAGCAGATTTATGAAAGGAGCTATAGATTGAACAAACAAGAAAAGGAATGAAAGTGGGCAAAAACTGTAGAAAATTGAGTCAAAGAGAGAGGGGGGGAGAGACCAAACAGAGGAGAAACGGGAGGGAGAAGGGCAACGTCTGAGTTTAGGAGACCCAGGAATGTTAATCCTCTTTGTATGTCTCCCAGCAATAATTAAACTTTTCTAATATCAGGCATGACAAGAAAAAACAGGTCACATATGGGTCAGCTGTGAGACAAGAAAAAAGAACAAGACCAAAGCCAGTGGTTATTCTCACAGCAGAACAGCATGAACATCACACAATGCAAAGCCACAAATAAGTTGGTGTAACAGCCTGCAGGGCAATCATGCACAGAAACAGAACCAGAGCCTGTTGGTAGTTAGCATGTCTCATTTCTACGCTGGACTGGGTGTACATCAGTGGTAACGTGGACATGCATATTTGCACCCTAAATGAAAGCAAGCTACATTGAGCTGTAACATGCTGGCCTGGTTATCCATTCACCACAATAGCCGGGTCCACGTGACATATGAAACACATCGTGCCTGTTGCTACTGTGTGAAAATGTCTAGAGAGGCTGGCAGGCTGAGTGCAGGAGTCACAGAGAACCACTTAGCGGCTATGCTAGGCTAATAAGAGGTGAGAGGTCAGTGCCAAACTGTGTGTGCTTAACCCCTACACTTCCTGGAAACTCTTCTCTCTGGAGGAGGATTAAGAGAGAACGAGCGCACATTTTCCACAGCTCGGGACTCCCTGAGGCTCTGGACACTGGACATACCCTTCTTTTTCGCTTCATTTTTTTCCTCCCAGTCTCTCTTTTCACTGCTCTCACCACTTTCAATGAGCTGCATCATTACCAGCAGATTTAAACACAGGGCGGGCGAAGAGTTACACGGGGAAAGTGAGGGGGCAAGGGTGGGTTAAGGGGGGCATGTTTGTGTCTGTTACGCACTGGTGTCAGCAGGGAGACAGATTGGAGAAGTATTTCCTTGCCTGTCAGAGGAAAGACCCTCTCACAGGAGGGCTCAGACATCATAAATTATCTGTGATTCTTTCCATGCCCCCTCTCTCTCTCGCTCTCTCTCCCAAGCCTCACTTCTAGTTGTAGTGTCGAAAACAATCTGATTCATAATTTCCCCTGAGTGGCTCTGTGAGTTAGCCCCTCACACAGCTTAACAGGCCTCGCTTTCACACGGTGTCTTTTCATCAGCGTCTGTGGTGGTCACACACGCAGTAACTTCCGAGCCTGTCCGGCACCAAGAGCACACACACACACACACACACTGGACAATCTCCACTGATACTTCATTAAGCTCTAAGTATTATGTTCAAGTACTGTTTTACGGGGCTTTTATTGTGAAATACCAAAGTCACCCATACACCCACTTAGGCGCTTTCACACGCTCACACATTGCTCTCTCTATATATATTCTTCAATCAAAAGCAGCACAGCCCTGATCATTAACATTCTTACATTGAAGGCCAGTTTCTATCACTCCAACCACACAAGGCAATCGCTGCCTTTGAAGTCGGGTTATAGTCAGCATCAGCTCTCGAGCTAACCGTTTATCTGCAGGATGTCAAACTACTACTAATCTAATGAGAACTGTGAGAAGTTGCCACACGTGTCTCCCACCGAGCAACCCAATGGACTTTATCCAACAAGGAAGAGCAGAACTAGTCCAATCTGGTTGTTTGAGGGTGAGATAGCCACAGAGCGTCTGCTAAGTATCTGACAGAAGGATTTACACCCTCACCTCTGCACCAGTTCACTCATCAGGCTATAGACGTTCTTCGGATTCTTTGCTGGATGGGGAAAACCCCCGGGATGAAGCCCTCACACAGCAGATATAATATACAAGGGATGTTCACACATACTGAGACAAAATAAGACACTGAATAAAACCTTTATCTAAAAGAGATACATGGGTGTCAGCCAGTATTCATTTATCCTTCACATGACTGCCCTCTTCTGGTCTTAGTTTATTTAAACTCACTCTAATGTCTATAGTTTAATCAGGTTTAATTGTATAATCATAAAAGGGACAAAGTTAATTGTTATTTATTGTAATGCAAAATAATTTAAGTATTTGATATTAGATCTGAGAAGATCAGATATTTATTGGTCCAATTCTAAATTTTCTCAGTATGTTTTGATTGTTTCGTGAAGATGTGTGTTTTATGAGGGAAGACACGCTAGTTTTTTAGGTCTAAAACTGCAGCCTGGTGGCTCCAAAAGTCTCTCGACTTGGCATTCACTGACACACCAGCTCATGCAGATGCGTGCATCCTACAAATCCTACCTTGTAAGTTAGCTTTCGCATGTAACAGTGCCCTGATGCTCTGCAGAACTTTTCTGTTTTCTCCACTCCCAACAGGAAATATTTTAAAGGTTAAATTGTTTTTGTTCCTCAGAGGGCCAATAGCTGATTTGCTTCTTTTTTATCTCACAAAAACACACGTTTTAAAAAACATACAATGGCACAACTCTAGCTGTAGGCTACTGTACTTGATGTAGGTATAAACAGGCTGGTAACCTGTGTGTGTCCTGCTGTATCACAAACACATAATTTCAGCTGTACAAAAGGGCTTTATCATCAGTGCTGTTCTTCTACTTGTGGACTTGATGCACTTTGGTTTCACCCTCAACCCCCCTTTGTCTGACTTCCTTTCCTCTCAGGTGCCGGCAGAAGCAGAGAGGGTCCCATGTGTTCGCTCATCTGTCCCTCGACACACATTCCCTAAACAAGCACTCTCCAAAACACTGCTGGTTGCCATGGCAGTACTACTGGCCTGAGTAAATAAGCGGGAATAATGTCCTTAGAGGAGGGGATGTTGAATGTGGTAGGGGCAGCAATGTGACTCTGTGTGTGTGTGTGTCTTTGCCACTGTACTGCCCCCATGGGAGAGCTGCCTGGCAGAATCATTACAGTCTGTGCAAACACAGACTGACGTCTTGACTGAAGTCAGCCCTGCCACACACGAACATGCACACACACATATATATATATATATATATATATATATATATATATATTTGCATCAGTGTTATGCAGTTTTTCCCTACTGTAGCGGAGCCACGTGTCCATTATTCTAATTGCATATTTCCTCCTTCCTGTCTGACATCTTATCTTGTTTAGTCTGACAAACACATACAAACACACAAGTAAAGCATGTTGAATTATTTCCACTTTAGTTTCCTCCAACTGCTATGTCACTTAGAATTCAGAGAGCTCGGAGCATCCAGATGCTCAAAAACAGCATCTGGACAGCTTTGTGAGTCAGCTTCAGGTAATTAAAAAATGACGATGGACCTAAACAAAGATGCAAGCAGACCTACATACCCAAGGACATTAGTACCTGCTAGTCTCACGCAGTGAATGTCAGATGAGCACCATTTTTGTACAGTTATCATGAGGGTGAAATAATGCAGCAGTGCACACACAGACATGTTTACACAAACACATACATATAGCCCTGTTTTCTGTGCCTTCATTTCGAAAACTGCATAATATTTGGCTAACATTGGCACCAAAATCTCTAAGGTTTCAAACTGGTACTCACAAAGATAGACATTTGAGATGTCAAGCACGCAAGCACAATGACCACTGAAACAGCTAAATGCCAATAGGACACCGATGAAAGACATAAATAGAGGAATGTAAGACTTAGTAGAAGTTCAGTTCTTCACAAGTCCACTGTGGGTTCCTGTTCCAACTGCAGCAAAGACGACACTAACGCAGTTACATCTGGCTTTTGTCTTTAGTGAGCAAATGATTCTGAACTAGTCAGGGCATTTACTGGTTCCACCTAAACTGGAAGTGATGGAAACATTACACACTGGGGGTCACTCTAATTCAATCCCTTATGCTGGAGCAATGCCGTAACTCGAGTTTGAAGTGAATATAAATTCAGAGATTATGACAATTATGATCATTTATATATGTACTTTACACAATGTACAATTCATACACCCTCCTAAAAGCCACCACTATTTATTGACAGAAACAACAATTTTACCATACTGATCTTCAGAAAACATGCTTCATTCAAACCTGACAGAAACAAAATAAAAATCATCAAAACTTAAAAACACTTTATGTCACTGGAAAAGGTTAAATACACTCTGCGTGGGTCTCTTAATACATTCTCTAAAGTCTGGGAGCATGTCAGGTCTCCCCAACTAGATACTGCCACCATTGACTAACCATGCCAATGCGCCAGTGATGCGCACCTACACGCCGACGCCCCGCACCACCTAATCTGTAGCACGCATTAGTAGCATGCAACAGCTTTGTTTGAATTGTCGTAGTTAGTCTAGCCATTAACTTTGCTTCGCTTTTTTTTTTTTCCCCCAACTGTTGGGATTGGGGGTGGGAGGGTGGTCCTTTGTATCCTCACCTAGTTTGACTGTGAACATTGTTACCCTCTGAATATCCTTACATGTGAGGATTACTGTGCACTGTATTGAAATTTCAACAAATAAATCATACAAAAAAAAGCTTAAAAACAAACTATTAACAGACCATAAGTCTGGATCAGTATATAAAAAATATGTAGAATGTAGAATCTCCTGTGCTATCGCTTAACCCCACTGGTTGCATATAACAAAGTAGAGCTGTAAATCTTATTGGGGCTTCTTGAAGTATTCCTGTTTGAGTTGGCAGTCTACACTGTAGATGTGCATGCACATCCACGTTATATATTGTGCTTATGTGATTGCAGTATGCTGCACAGTTTGTGTTGTGCTCTCATTGAATTGTTATTGAATATGCAATACATAAAACAGTGATTCATGGAAATCTGGAGCACAGGAAAAAACGTCTCTGGTTGTTTAGGGATTTAGTTCATTAGTGATATTGCATTATATTTAAGCATTCTGCCATCATACTCAGGTTTCAGCTGAGCTTATCTTTGATTGACTTAGGCCTTTTTCAAAGTCTGAGTCTTTATATTAGGTCTCCTAATGCCAACAATTTTCTAAAGTCCCAGTTCTTGTGCCAGCTGTCTTTAAACATACAGAAATATACTGTAATTTAAAAATGTCAGTTTCGTCAATGTGAAGGAATGATATAAAGAACACCTCTATGAGATTTATGCAGCACATGTGAACTGCCTATGCGGTTTTAAATTCCATGTGACAACATAACGAAAAGGCTAGAAATAAAGTTAACTACATGTAGTTCCTTGGTTACCACTAGGTAGCTTAAAAACAATCCATAAAACACACCAGTGCACTTAACAGACACACATAAAGCATGGCTGGAACACCCATCGGACCAATTCACTTGCATGGCAGAACTACCCATTGCATCACCATGAAGCAATGACACCCTGCTCTATCTGAATCATTTGACCCTGCCCAGCCCTCACTCCTGGGCCATGTGGGGGCCCCTAGGCAGCTATTATCCGGGGTCCAAAGACCACATCTGTAGCTAAATAAGACCTCCAGGCCTGAGGCGAGTCGGAGTGCCGGCCGTCATGGTCAAAACATGCTGCGCCAGAACAGCTCAAGCACCTGGGCTCTGGAGTCCAGAATCCAATGGGGACTGAGTCTATTGGCATCCTACATTTATCTGCTCAGAATAGTTAGAATTGAATCCGCAGAAAATACATATTTGAAATAAAATAAAAATGTGTCTGTTAATCCAAACAAATAAGAATGGCAAATATCTTGTTTATCGAATATATCTTATATGTTGACCTGCTTTTAGTATGTTGGTGTTAGTCTGGGTTAAGTGTTTATGATTATTCTGTATCTCCAAGCCCACGTGAATATTAACAACATGAGCATTGACACCATGAGTAAGGATTGTGTCAGTCTCAGCAGCCCATAAATCTTCTCCCCACCCTGTCCCTGGCTGATGACACATGTCTCTGTTTTGCTAAACATCTTGTTCCAAAACTTGACTTGTTCCGAATGCAACGCCAGTAAGGAACACATTTTCATTTGCACCGAAGCACTTTGCTTATATATACACAGTATTTCCACACAAAGAAGGCCCATGTGCTTAGAACACACACACTAACACAGTACAGGGACACAAAGCATAAAAGGTACAATCCCAAAATCCCTTTTTTATGTAATCATACTTTTTTAAGTTGCTACACAGTAGTCCAACAGTCAGTGGAAACTTCCAAGTGGACTAAGACTCTCTCTGCTACATTGTACAAAACATATGGAGAAGAGCAGCAGATGTGAAGCAACAGAACAAAGCAGCTGTCAAACAGATAGAGCTTGTGTGACGGTGTGGTCGGTACTCAGCTTAATTGTACCTGGAGATCCATCATCCAGCAAGCAGGCGTTATCAGCAGCTATGATGGATATACAGCACAGTAGCAAGAAAGCAGACCTTTTCCCTGGACGCCTTAAATCCACACAAACCTGAGCGACATCATTGAAGCGTAGCCCACATAGAGAATTGACATTGCTGATGGCTGTATCATCTGACATTTTCCCCCAGGATGCTCTAATCGGTATCCACCTGAGAGATATAAATCACTGCCACCAGACCTATTGAGCAAGGGGCCAAACACAAAACACAACAGAGAGGACCGGCTCTGCACAGGTGTCAATCATCTCAAGGTGAAACACACCAGACCTGGAGACATTATAGATATTGAATTAGCAGAATAACAGAACTACACATACATCACACAAAGTGCACACACAGTGGGGTTAGCATATGACTCAGTCTCTTAGACTGTCTGTTTAAACACAAGCGGGGTGATATTACATTTTTTGTTAGCCATTTGATTTATTTGAACCTTCAATTCACAGTTTTGACTGCTTTTGAAACGTTAAACCAAACATTCTTTCTTTCCATGTGGTGTGCCGGTGTGCGTTGTATTCTACTTCATTCATTTTGTCTCAATATTGCTACTTTAGTTTTATTTGACAGCATGATTCTGTTGTTGTTGGTTGTGTCAGTGGGTGGGTGGCCCTGTAACATGTGTTGAGTTTGTCCACTGTATTTTTGTCATTTACATTATACAAGCTTTTGCTCTGAGAGAAACACACCCTAACCCCCACAACTCGGTCCCTAGGTGAGGGCACCAGGCAGACCTTCAGACCACTGCTATAATCTCATAATCAGCTGGACCTATGGACTGCTGGAAAAGAACATGTTAGCACAGTTCAAAACCTCAACAGCACACACAAACACATACACACACTTTCATAGTACACACAAACATTCCCTGTGAATGTTTGTGGTGTTCAGTTCCGACCACAAGACCAAGAGTTCAGGCTCGTTAGCTGGAAAGCTGAGTCCCTTTTTGTTTAGAAGAAGAGAATAAGGGCTTGTTGGAAAGGGTCACTGTGCTTTTTTTTCATGCCGGTGGTTGTTACAGATTTCTAGGGATTTTGAACAAAGCCATTTGAGGATCATGTCATTGTTCGGAGTGGCATGGATCCACAGGGAATGGAAATTCACAAAACGTAGGTAGAGTTTGCAGTATAACATGTTTGGAAAGGATGATGGAGAGATTATTATGTATACTGTAGGCATGCATACATATTGATACACAAAGGCATTCATTTAAATGAGCACGTATCCTTTGGGAAAATGTAGAACCTTGAAACATTACTCCTGCTTGAAAATAACAGAGTGATCAAGATAAGATGCTCAAGAGCAAGGAGAACATTTCGGAGTGATTCTGGTAGTAGAAGGCTGGGATATGAGGAAGTAGAAAGTGCGGTTTAAGGGAGTAGGATAACACAACCTTCAAACAGAGCCTTAAGGAGCTCAATCATACAGATTGTTGGCCAGGGAGCAAATTACTATACATGGCTGAGAACATGACACACTGCAAAAGCATGCTCAGCAACCAGCAAAGACAAACCACATATGTACTGCAACATAATTAAATTCGTCCAGGCACACAGGCAGGCAGATGCACAGTGAGTCAACACAAGTGTTTAAATTCCAGGGAGACATCTGTAATGAGGACTGAGTCATTTGGATCTAATTATGGGCAACCAAGGGGAAAAGATGGGAGTAAATCGACTCCAAGTGATTTCAGTAAAGAAAACTCAATTCCAGAGTGTAAACTCAATTCGCCATAAAGTTAATTAATGTTGATTTAAATGGAAGCACTCAACTGATTGTGCGTCATAAAACATCGCTGAGATTTTTCGGCTTCACTCTCTCTGTCTCCTCTCTTGGTCTCTGTCATTTGTCTTTCCGCTTCTCTCCTCCAACAAGTATTAAGAGTAAGAGGAAGTGCTCCACTGCCATCTTGTGTCTTCTTATGCGTCCTACAGCAGGCTGGACCGGCTTCTACACTTTAATTAAAAGTTACATTAAGATGAGAACGATGATGAGAAAATGTGTATTAAGTAGTTCTATAATGCATAACATTACTCAACTATGCTTCATCAAAAATGACATGTGTTTACAGTATGTTTGGATCCTGGATAAAGGACCCCATTTGTGTACGTACTGTATATTAACTTAAACTGTTAGTGTTACTCAAATCCAAAGTGATTTCCAACTAAGGTTATTAACTTGCTTTAGTTAAAAAGGTACCAACCCAGAGCACATCCAAGGCAAGATGATTAACAAGACTACTGTGAATACTAAATTAAAATAGTTTTGCTCCTCAAAAGGTGGCTTCTTCTTTAAATCCTTGTTTTGTTGTATTTTATCACACCTGTTCAGGCCTTCAAAACAAATTTAAATAGAACAGTTTCAGAGTTTTGTATTTCAAACTTTGTAAAAATATGTGACTTAAAGACAAAGCTCCTTTTAATTAGGTCCCCAGCTATTTAAAATGTGTCTTCATTGGTATGAGGCACACATGGAATTGCAATGTGCTCATTTTCCCTCTAGATGGCCACAGCTACCAACTGCAGACCACAAGCTCAGAGAAATGAGGACAGCGTTTGCAGCGCAGCAGGATACATTAAATGTGCATGGAGGGCATCAAAAGTCACCACACTCCAAAAGCAGCACCATATTGATTATCTCCTACCGAGGTGGGTACAGTTTTTTATGCTTGTAACTGCAGACGGGTGCTTGCCACTGTGTAAAATAAAAGAATAAGATTATGTTTCTTTGCAAAGTGTTAGAATGAAAGATTCAGCAGATTTAAATTAAGATCAAGGATTGGTATGAATAAAATAGCTGAATCAACCCTTATGACAGTCTCTAATGAATATGCCCCTTCTGTATAAGTGTTGTTAGTGTAAAAATACAGCTCTAGACATCTTATGACAAGTATCATGTTTGAACAGTGGGGGGGCTGACATAGATCTGTCTGCCATCTCGCTATGAATCACGTTAAGCAGACTGAGTTGTGAGGAGAACGGGGAGGTTAAAACGTAATGACATAAGAACAGAATGAAGGTTTGCACAAATTAAGTGACATGTTTTGTGGATTTAAATGAGGTCTAAGGAGAGCTGTTCATGAATAGAAATGTTCCATAATTTGGCTATGTAAGGCACAGGCCGTATACATGTATTGCAATCTTGGGTGTGGATTATAACGGGAAAACACATTAATCACGAGGGTAAATTTGTGTTGAAGTTGTCACTGTGGATATAATTTACATTCTGTCCTCGCCGTTTCTTCCTTCTCTGGTGTTCAGGGTGGCGACAAGATCACATTAACTTTGATTTAGCTCCTTCTGTACGCTATCAGTTTCAGCTATATTCTATATATGACTATGTGTAAGTGATCTGAGCTGTTGAGTTGCTGATGCTTCTGAAATCAAATACATCTCTCTGGATTATCCCCTCACCTGTTACAAATAAACAATGTATTGGAGAGAACATGGTTCCATATTTGTCTGTATCCTCATTCTACTTCCTACTTAATTAGTACAGACACATGCATTTAGTTTGTGACCTGTGATGTACAAACAAAGGCATATTAGTTTGGTAAATACGTTTGGGATCATGATTCTTGGAGCTGGCCTTTTTTTTTCAAAATACAATGAGCAACCCAGCCCGCTCAGGCTCGCCACCAACTGGCAGTGCCAGCAGGCTGCCCCCGAACTTTGGAGCGGTATGAAGCAGAGCGGGCCAGTATCCCAGCAGCCAAAACCCAACAGATGCACCGCACTGAAGCCGACATCACAAAATCAGGGGACTAACATTTGAAATGTTCTCCCTCACACATAAACACACACTTATTCACATCTAAATATAAACACTCCCTCAGCTAGGGAGTTGGTGGATGAGTGCAAACGAAAGCTGGTGTATCAATTAAATCTCTGTTGATTTCTCTTTCGCCCTTGGAGGATCTGCTTCAACGTGGCCTAACTTTTCCACCAGAAGTGGAGTAGATAAGTGTTCTGTCAGTTCAATTATTATTACGTTTATTTATTCAGGCAGCAACATTTTATGTCTGCACCTGCCAAAAACGTCTACTGTATTTCATGCTTTTATGAAAACAGTCTCTGTATGCTCTATCTATTCTTAAATATTCTGTGTTTTTTTTCTTGTCTGCCTGTGATTGGATTCCCTACACTAATTCTGCATCACTGAAAACATCTGGATGAAATACATTATAAGTTTTAGGAATATTGAGTGGTTGAGTGAGTGATTGAAATTTCAAAAAAGGATAACATGTCATTGCTCATAGTTTTTGTAGCCGTTGTCCAGGAAGCGCCTCCATCATGTCACTATCCAATAATTCAATACTGGCTAACATCAGCTCTGTCATCTGTCACTGTCAAATATCAAGACCTTAATCACATTAGATTTGTTTTTCTATTTGTGCCTGTGACTATCTCACCCTCTCTCTTCCAAAAAGTTTTTAATACATTTTCAAAATCTCAAAACTGATCCATGCCATGCAGTGAAGATCTCCTACACAACTGTGTGCTGTGCAAACCCTCTCTGAGGTTCAGAGAGAATATTTACAGAAGTTAGACACAATTTGGTGATGTTCATTTCAACACAGCCTCTCAAGCACTGCTCTGAGCCTTTCTCTGCAGCTCTGTCATGCGGCTCTCTAATAGTGGATTAGTTTGGCCTTGTAAATGCTGTAAAGCTCTGAGAATGGACATTGATCTTGCGGTTTAATGAGAAATAACAAGGGACAGGCACTAGCACCATTCCTCCCTGCCTCTCTTTTGCTCCCTTTGTCTTTTTAACAAACTGACACACATTCACACACGTACCGGACAATCACAAGAACTAAACATTATCTTGTCCTGCAGACACGTCAGCTAACATCAGCGTTAAAAGGTAATGCATTTTACTTTTGAATATTACCCAAAGGCAAAACTGAATGTTATGTTCGGAATAACGACTTTACTGTCACGGCAAAGGGAAAAGGAAAGTTAAACACACACTCACACAGACACATCTTGCCCTCTTTCTCCAGACCAATGCTGGCACTATACGTCCTCAGGCCTGCCTGGCTGGTGGTTTGATAAATTGGCCCTTTCATCTCGTCAATGCGTATTGTGTCAGTGCGTTTGTGTGTGTGTGTGTGTGTGTGTGTGTGTGTGTGTGTGTGTGTGTGTGTGTGTGTGTGTGTGTGTGTGTGTGTGTGTGTGTGTGTGTGTGTGTGTGTGTGTGTGTGTATTGTCTGAGCTGTGAAGTGTTTAGCTTCATCACTGAGGGCTGCTGTCACAGCCTCTGAAAGCGTGTAATAGGCGCCCATTCTGGCGGAATGAATGCACATCCATACACTAGCGAGAAAACGTAGCATTTCAAAAAGACTTGGGATAATTGAACAGAAGAAAAACATATTAAAAAAGGGGCCATGGCAACGTCATTCTTTTCAGCTGAGCTCAAATTCTGTACATATCATTACTTTGGCAAGTGTTTGTGGTCCACAGATAGTTAATGCGATTTTTGATAGATCTGGGGGGGTTTTTGTAGGCTATGCAAAACATTCTGGCACCAGACATGGGGTTTCTGAGTTGGACTGTGATTCATGGCTGTGTAGTGTTGTCTTGGTTTGACTGGGATTCAAAAGCAACTGCTTGTTCATTCCAATCCTGACAACACTTTATCCGGAAATATGGGATAATTTGCAGGAATTTGGCATTTCTGAGATTGTCTGCAAAATAAGACCTGCAGCAAAATACTGCAATCATCTCCGTAGGAAAGGGAACAACTGTAGAAATATGTAAACAGCTTTGGTAGCATTTTGGTATTTCGCTTTTTTGTAAAGTATCATTATCAAAATATCAGTCATTTTTCAAGTTGTTTTGATTACTTGTTGAGTCTATAAAGCATTACAGAAATATGACCATAACCAGATCCCAATGAGCCGTCTTCAAACTGCTGGTATTGGATTACCAACAGTGGCACATTAACAAAGAATTGATCATTATACTGTTGAAATTAGTTGGTAATATTATATTTTTGCATATTTATATGTTGTTTATTCTTATCTTGTTAGTTAACCTCCTCAGATAGTTTGAAAGTCATTCAAAACATTTCGTCAGTGTCAATGTGTATAATGTGACAAGGAGATTGACGCACACCTGAGCAGCATTAACGCTTGATTAGACTAGTTGAAGACACAGGCTCGATATTGATGTAATTGTGTCATATGACAGGATTTTTGGCGCTTTTTCTCCCTTTCTGTTGATTTTTATGTAAGATGATATTTATGTGGGTGCACTGTGCGGAAATACTCACTCGACCAGTGCTCCCACTCACTCACTCTGCAAACCCAGCATTCAGTGTACACTATCACACACAGTGAGAGCCGAGAGCGCTTTCTGTCTTTCATTCATCCCGGTGAAGCTGCTCACACTTTCTTCTTCTCTTCTCCCCCCTCCCTCTTTCCTCCCTTACGCTGGTGCAGCTTACTTTGTTTTTGTTTTTCTTCCTCGGTGCCTTTCGGTCGGAGTAGTGGTGGATGATATCAACAGAGCCCCGTTTCTTCTCGGCTGCGCGATAGTACGGACTACAGAGGAGTCGGTAGAGGACACGCGCATCACGACAGAGAGGGAGTTTTCTCTTCTTTCTTTTTTTTTGGAGGGTACGGCGCGATTTTAAACAAGAAATATAGACGACATCGGTGTTGAAGAGCACCCTTGCTACGGACGCTCCACCTCACAAGCCTCCCGTTAAGTTTTGACGGATATTACGGCACAGGTGTTTAAGGATTAAACACCAGGATTTGGCGAATGGTTGTCGGAGAGGAGTCGCTGCCTCTGCGCAAGGTGAGTGATGGATCTAACTGGAAATACTCACAGTGGAGTTTGATCAACAGATGAGTTATTGACCTGTAATGACTTCCTTATTTGACATCTGGATCATTATTTGTCGGTTTCAGGCAGAATACAGAAGGTTATGGAACCCTAAATCACTCGATATCATTATAGACCTATTGCTGGAGTGTCAGTAGAGTTTGTAGTAACCACTACAAACTTTGTTATGTTGTTTTTTTATTTGAAGATAAGTTTGAGCTATGGCATTCATCTCAAATTACAAATGTTCAGAATCTCCTGCTGTATAATAATATAGTTTGCCTACTGTGATTGTAATATCCTTCTTAGGCGTTTCTGGATGTTGACCTTGACTTTTTGGACTAATGTCATTAACTGCTGCATAATTACAGTTATGGTAAATCGATTCATTGTTAGGTTACTACATCCCATAGTCCAAAGGTGTAAATGTGTAGTCCGCCCAAGACTGTAAAACCCAATAAATACTGCTCACATAGTTTCACAGGGAGAGAGAATCAGCTGTGTTCTGCTTGATAAATGTCTAGAATGACTGATATATTTTCAACATGTAGCAGAATATTCTCCTACCAAACAACTTCTCAAATAATGTCGCTCATTTCATTTTACCTCTGTTTAATGAATTTAGAGAATGTTGGCCGCCCCTATAGTTTTATTAGATGCAGAGGTTTCGCTCGTGATTCAGAAAGTTTTCACGGCATTGCAAATCCAAGGTCTGGCACACGTTCAATAATGAGTCTGTGTGAAATATGAATGTGAGACATGTCAGATACAATATGGATTAGGTCTGATACTTGCTGCCTCTATTTTCACTGGCTCCTATCCATCTCATTGAGAGCCCGCTCTTACTAAGTATTTGTCACTTTGGGAAGAATGCTCAGTCAGTCTGTGGCAGGATGATAGCGGCTTATGGCCTTTACACAGCACTCGCCTGCCTGTCACCATCACACACACACACACACACACACACACACACACACACACACACACACACACACACACACACACACACACACACACACACACACACACACACACACACACACACACACACACACACACACACACACACACACACACACACACACACACACACACACACACACACACACACACACACACAGCTATTCCCTAATATCACTCATTCAGACCATTTAAGTGTCAGGAAGTAAACAATTCAATTTATTTGTGTCATCACACACAGCCATTTGGCTCCTCAGAAAAGCACATTTTGTTTACCCCAGTCTCACCTCACTGCAGTCTATACTCTGCCTTTTTCTTTCCACTGAGTCTGTTTTTCCACATGTAGCCCAACCTACTGAGCTGAGCTGAGGCTTCATGCTCTGTTTACATTTAGGTATTGATCCGCATCCTCTGACTTCTACTGTACTTCAGGTCACTGCAGCAGACAGGGCGACAGGGTGTCTCCGAGCTGGAATAAGAGAGAAATGCCCCTTTTACACCATTTGAGAGCTGCAACTGACATGTTTTTTTGGGGGGTGTAAAATTAGCACAGTAAACAATTGTTATTTTGGCTCTTTAAATGTCAGTAATGTGTGAAAAAATGCCCATCAAAAGGTTTCCAAGTAAATTCAAGCAATATCGTACTTCCAGCACCTCAACTGGGGGGATTTGCTTCTTCTGTGCCATGGGATCATTTATTTTTTGCTTTTAAGGTTTAGTTGATCACAAACATGACATTTAAAGACCTGATCTTCATGTCAATCAATGTCGGACTAAATGTAGACCAAAGAATCCAAGAAAATAATAACTACATTGATCAATAATGCAAATATTTGGTTAGTGTAGCAAATCACCAAACCAACAATGTTATTATCAACAATGTATTATCATGAAATACAAAAAGGAGTATATTACACTTTGGCAGCTGGAACCAGCGAACCTTTGGGCATTTTTCCGTAAATGTCTTTTAAATGACTAATTGTTGTTGAATACTGTAGAATATGTTGTAGCGCAGTAAATGTATACATAAATAAGATGTGTTGCACTATAGGTCACTTTAGAGCTATTTACTCTAAGTGCACATTTAAATGGGAGCAAATAATACAAAAGAAAATAAAGCAGGTTAATTAACATGTTGTTCATAATGTGGAACATATGCAGTGTAGCTGCTGCCAGCTCCGAGCCATCTTGAAGTACAGAAGCCTTTTTCACTCTTCCTCTCTCCGTCTCTCGTGAGGTGCTGAACTGCATCTGGGGGGGAATCTGATTAACCGACTGGCATAATTGAACCAGTCCTGGAGGAATAAAAGGAAAAGTGATGTTGTTCTTGCAAAGTGCTCGCTTTTCTTCTATACATACAGATAAAGTGCTTGCACGCACACATACAAAGATACACACACACACACACACACACACACACACACACACACACACACACACCGAGAGCAATATTTGAGGAAGTGATGCTCCTGAAACGCTCCTTTGCATTTTTTTTTATAGGATATGGATTGATTGAATGCCTACTTGTGTGTGTGCGTGCAAATGCTCTAGTTTCTTTAAGATTGATAGCGCATCATGTGTCGGTGTGTGTCTTTTGTGTCTGTATGTTTTCCTCCAGGAGTGCTCCATAGCAACAGGCAGCATATCTTCTTCAAATATCTGTTTCTCACACACCATACCCTGTGACCTTTCTGTTGTCTGTGTGCATGCACGTCCTTGCTTGGGTGCGTCTGTGATAATGTGTTGGTGTGTCCTTGTACATCAGTGTGTGGGCCATTTGACCTTTCTTAGTGTACATTCATTATTAGCTGCATAATAGATAATATGGAACCACCCGCTGTGCCTGTCCTCATGATCAAGATATTGAAGCAGTGCCAACCCTTCCCAAAGAGCTTTTTGTGCCTCTTTTCGCTCAAACAAAGCCAATATCGTCACAATTGTGCAGTGCTGATAACAATTTGGCATGCTTTAGCGAAGTGTCAGTTTATCAGTCTTAGACTACTTCATGTATCTCTCAGTGGAAACAAGAGAGACATCTTTAATATATATCTTGACGCGGTTGTCGTGGTATGTTAATATCAGTGTTAGACTAATAACTGGTTGCATATTTAATTTCCGGGAAAAGCAGACAGTGCTCTTTAGAAATCAATTTTCTTTTGCTCCATCACCATGTCAGGAAAGTGGCCAGCTGCCAAGTAGAGAGGAGACGAGGGAAGGAGAGGGGCATATTGTGGGTGCATTAGTGAATAAGCAAAGGAAACATGCTTATCAGATGTAGAAGTCATTATTTTCTGTCTAAAAAAAGTATTTTCTTTCTCAAAACTTCTATACGTATGTGAATAGATGCAGGTTGAAGATGCCAACTTCCTATTCATAACAAACAACTAACAACGGTGCTGTGAGGTCATGCCCTATTTTATCCATGCCAGAGTGTGTTTGAGTGTGTTCATTTGTTTGTGATGCACAGCATGCAGTCCCAGCTCATACATATCAATAGCATATTCCTTTGTTTGCATTTGTGTTTGCTCATAATTCACAAAGCACATGACCCGGCACAGTATGGTGTTTATATGCAAGCTATCTTTGTAGATAGGCGATGTGTATCCGGGGACTGTAATTCATAATAAAAAAATAACTTACTGCGCTATCATAGATTCGGTGCTGCATGTGTAAAGGCTGTTGGCATTGCTCGCTTACTTGGACATATTCCTGCAAGATAAAATAAAAAAGCATTGCCTTTTCCTCTTCAATTCCCTTATCATACTCATATTCACTTTCAGGAAAGGCATTGTATTCTGTGAATCAAATGGCATAGGAGGTGGAGTTCATGTGACGCGAGTAGGCAGTAGTAGATGTGTGGGTGAATAAAAACAATAAAATAATCTAATTTAATCTTGTTTGACTTAGTTCAATCTAGAAGAGTTTTACTTGCTTTTCTTTTCTGAGTAGTTTCAACATGGACTTTGTTTCCTTTGTTTGATCCTTTGACAGTTGATTGCTATGGTCAATGCCATTGATCTGCACTGTTCTTGTTGCTGGAGGCACTGTTCTCTAACAAACACAAAAGGATCAACCAAGCTCTCACAAAAAAGCTGAAATCAATCCTTCCAACGCAATAACACACACCATCTTAGAGAACACAGTCCAGCTTAGTTTATTATATTTCAGTGTATTGCTTTCAGACAGGGACAGTGCATTATTAACATTTCTGAGAATCCGTTAGCCAGAATGGCACATTTTGATCTGTAGTTTCTGCCCCGGGCATGCAAAACTTAAAAGCCCAGACATAGGGAATAAAAGCTTAGAAAATAGAATCAGACATGGAAGACAGCTCATCTATTAGCAAAACTCAGCTCCCGGCAAACTGAATAAACAGAAACCTCTACAGTGTGAGAGTCAAGTACGATCAATCCCAATGATCATATAGTCAGCCCAGCATGAAAACAACAAAAACTTTCCTTAACCACTATTGCACTTGCCTTACTTAACCCTGACCTGCGTAATCCATTCAGCACAATTGCACTGAGGATCTACAGCATGCAACATCCTTCAAGGAGGAATGTCTGAGCTTTGAGAAATGCAGTCCTACAAATGCAGAGTCAAAAACCTCTTACAAAAGGTGCAGTAATTGGCCAGTTTTTACCTCTGGGCTATTGTGCGGATCCCTGCAGGCATGGCAACTTACATTTATACTTAGCAAACACTTGAACACAAATAAAAATAGGAGACCTGTGATTGACAGGTGATTCTACAAGAATATCCGTATCCCCTTAGGACCCACTGACACCATTAACTCTCAGCTGTGTTGCACTGACACTATTAATACCCCTGTTTATAGTCAAACCACCAAATTAATGGCGTAATATTGGTTTCAGTCAAGCTTTTTGTGCCATAGAATTAGAGATTATTTTAAGGATTAGTCAGAGTGAAAGTGTCATATTTCTTGTATAAATATTAGTATAATAATACGTTGTTTGAATTAATATCAGTTCAGTAATGAAAGAGAGTGAGAGAGAAGTGAGAGATTTGGAGAAAGGAAAGTCATTACAAACCATTATTTGGTTTGTGTCACTTCAGCTGTTCCACTTATTGCAATTGTATGCCTGATTTGTTTTACACTTCTTATTTCCAAGTTTATTATTTGTATGTCTCACTCTAGCTCAGTCTTTTAGCCAACACATGTCTTTTGTGTTGAGGTGCACGTTCCCTCATGGGAAATCTGTTTGCTCCCTTCTCCATTTCTCTTTAATCTCCCTACCGGTAGCCTATAATACATATTGTTCTTGGAAATAGAGTGTAAGATTGCTCATGTGTGCGTTTTTGTTTGGGTTTAGAAAATACATTAATGAAAATATAGAGTTATAATATCATCCTCAAGTGCTCTGACTGCTGTTTTAATGTCTGCCTACCAGAGGCTATGTGCTATATGTGTGTGTGTTTTATACTGAGGTGAACTCTTGCTACCTACAGCGAAAAATCGTTGAATTGAGTGCTTTTGTGCTTAGTGCAATACCATGTTTGAAGACCCTCTTTTATCGACTGCACCATTTTCTTGCTTTGTTTGATCCTCAAACCATGCTTTGACATCCGTATAGTCTCAGGTCTAATGCACTTGCTATCGAATCTGAGTGTGAGGTGCATAAAATCAAGCTATTGTTTAGTCTCTAATTGCTCTTATGCTTTCAAGGAGAAAATATTGTGATGAGAACTATGCCAAGAAAGTTACACTAAACAATAAAAGAACATTTGGAGAGAGAGTGCAGAAGATAAAAAAAAGTGCAATTAGTTGCTAATGGAACAGATAGACCCCAACAGTTTTGTTGCTATTCAGCATAGCACCCCCCATATGTTACAGTAACAAAACAACTCCCGTTCAAACTTCAGGCCGTCTTCGTCTCCCCCCATTAGCTCAGTAACTGCACACACACACACACACACACAGAGAGAGAGAGAGAGAGAGAGAGAGAGAGAGAGAGATGGTGATATGCTCCGTTAAACTGGGAAAACCTAACTTTGCCTGGGATAATAGTCTTTGTTAACCCTCTGATGAATCCATATATCGTGGCCTAAAGCTGAAGATCTGCCATTAATACCATCAACAAGTAATGGCCCACAGAAGATTTTAGGAGATAAAAGTAACACACAACATTGTGAATAAAACGGTCGGATAAACACAAAATAGGTTACAAAGTCTATGAATCAGAGGAATACAGTGGCCTTACCCTGAGATAGTGCTACTATAGACTGTTCAATCTTATTCATCCAACTGTTATAAAATGTAGAATACTCAACAAAGAGCCAAGAAGAGATCAAACTAGTGTCAAGTGCCATGACATCTTTACATTGCTGTGCTATTTCACTGCAATATTGCCTAGAAGTGATTGGGAAGAGACACATAAAGATGTATGAGGTCTTCTATAGGGCTGAATACAAATATATGAATGCAAAAATGGCAGAACATGAAGTCTTCAGCTCCTTAATTGTAGAGAAGATTTTTCTCTGTTTTCTATCATAAACTAGAAGTGCCTGATCACTTCTCGCCAATCATTGATAAGAGACACTGGTTGATACATGTGCAGCTCAAGACCAGTAAACACAGTGCTTTGCAACAGGTTTGTAGTACTAGCTTGATTGAAAACGGGCAACTGGCACTTCATATGGTGATTGCACAAGATAAATATAGGTCAGATGATCAACAAAGATGTTACAATGAATCCTGGGAGGGGCATGATTGTGAGTACCAACAGTTCATAGAAACCCATACAATACGTTTAGATATATTTCACCCAAAACCATCAAATTGTTGCATTACATCCAATATTAGGTTATCAATTAAACCAGTAGGATGCATCATCTAAGGAACCACGACTCTCCGTACCATTTGTTGTCCCAATCCATTAAGCAGATGTAGAGGTACTGTTTTTCACAGGGCAAGTTAAAACCTCGAACTGCAGTATCACCAACGTTATTAGCATTCATAGCTTGGTCTCTTCTGCAAGGAAGAGCAGAGATTGTACACCCATCTCAAATATAATTAAACATATCTGCAAGTAGCCTTAAGAGGAATGAGTGTCTCTAACTTCAAGTTGCATTGCAATGTATTCCAGTAGTAAGGTGCATAATACAGAAGCTTATCTCCCTTTTTTTTGCTATAGAGTAGATAAGTCTAGCCTACACTATCCCTCATGAATAATCCCTGCCCTCAAGGCCACATTTCTTCCACCGGGAGAGAAAATAGGAAATAGAGAAGAAGAAATGGGGAAAGGAAGCAGAAAGATGAAAGGTATAGTGTTAATACGTGTGGCTGTTTTTAACTGTCAATATCAAGTTGCTCCAAATAGCTCTTAAGGGGATATTCAGGCTTAAATAGAATATAGAGCACAACAAGCAGTGACCAAAGGGAGAGCGAAATAAAATACAGACACACACACTGAGAGGGAGGAGTGTGTGACCCGACCTTGGCATTAAGTGACATTTCTTTTGTACCACACTGTCTCTTCCTAAGAGAACGTACCCTCTCGGTGCAGTGTGAAAAGAACAATTAGGGAACAGAGAGCAACCCCTCACACGGATTTGTCATTTTGGATCTTTAACTGTTGGCTCTTGGTTTTATTTTCCATGACAACATGTGTATGTTTGCACCCTGGCTGTATTTGAGTCAGTGTATGTTTGCAGTGTGCAGCATTAACCAGAAATTGAACAAAGTCAGCTCCTGCAGTGCAAACAGAATGAGTGAGGATGGAGGTTCAGTCTTGGGCTCCGGCTCCTTATAAAGACATTATTCCCCTCAGTCTAGTAGCTACCTTTGATTGCTACTGTTCAAAGGTAAGGGGGGGGAAAAGGAATGATGGTGTCGGAAAGATCACATTACCGAAAGTGAAACAGGAAACAATTTGTAATGTGGAACATCAAAGTGACACGGCAGCGTACCTTTGCAATATAGGGTTCCATATTATTAACCCTGCAACCCTTTCCTTTGTTATTCCCACTAGTGACTCATTAGACAGGTCATTGGCTCCCAGGCTGATGTCAATATTTCATCGTCTGTATGCATAATTTGACAGTTAAATCAGAGCAGCCTTTTCAAAGGAAAAAGAAACTATAAAATTGTGAGCGCAGAAGAGGGAGAGGGGAACAGGCAACCCTTCTGATGGAGCAGAAAAGGAAAGATTGATGAGGGAGGAAAAGAAACAATAGGGAACCTACAGAACTGCCCCAACCACCAGCTGCTCTCTTCTTATTCCTTATCATCCCTGTCTCTTTAACTTTTGATTTCTGTTTGATCTCCTTTTTCTGTCTTTAACAAGTTCCTGTCTAGTATACAATATACCAGTGTTTCCCAAACTCTGGTATAAAAAATACTGGGGTTATGTGAGGTTATGTGAAAGAGGCCTGCTGAAATACCTAACAACTGCAATCCAACTGGCCCAAATTCTCCTTTCATTTTATTATAGAGAACAGTTATTTATTACCTATATACATCACATTCCAATGTTTTAAAAATAAACTGTGGATCAAAAATATATTATTAAGAATATATGACATAGTATGACCCAGTCATTTAAGTGACAGCTGAATGCAGGATGAATCTGTCTCCTTACACGCTGATAATAAGTGGGATTTTGAAACATTTATTTAAATAAAAAAATCAGTTAATAGGCAAGCTACAATGCTGACCTAAGTTAGGTGAACCTTTCAATGCTGGAGAAGAGTGTGAGCAGACGGTTGAGCCGCTGAGGGACATAGCTTCTAGCAAAAAGAGAAATACATTACCCAACAGCAACATGGGATTTACCGTCACTGGGCTAAAAGGAAAAGACAAGGCTAAATAAAGGCAAGGTTTGATTCATTGTCACACTCACGCTATCTGCAGTGGGAAGTGGTACTTGGTAGTAATTAGGTTTGGTATAGGGAGTAAATGGACTAAAAGTGTTTTGGAAACTCACCATTGTTTCCATAAAAGGTGTGTTTTCAGTTCATACATGAAAGTATCTGTGATGGAAGCAGTGTCTCTTAAGCCCACGGTGGGTAAAACATTACTGTATATCTATGTCACTACAATAAGGGCTCTCATTTCATAATGCTATCTAGTTGTGAGTGATACTACAAAGTAATTAATATGCTAAGCCCAGGCGACAGAAAAGCTGTCTAAGTGGTTGCATTTACTAGACAAGAACAAAAAAGTAATGTCCAATTCAAAGCCAGCTTTTTAATGAATGGTGGGCCGGCGGCTCAGATTTGAGGGCGGGCTCAGAGTTCACATGAGTGTTAAATACTTGATGTGGTCTTAAAGGGGAATCCCCTTAGGGTTCATACCGTCTTCAGATGCCTCAGGCTTTCGTGCATTTGCTAAGATTCGTCTAGTTAAAGAATCCCGTTTCTAATTGAGATTTTCTGAATCATTTTCCTCTCTGTCCTTACTTCAATGGAAGAGGTCTCTTGAAATATATATTCACCTTTCTGGCATATATCTTTTTACTGACTCCCATTTAATAATTCACCACATACTTTTAGATCCCCTATGAACTTCAGCCTAGATTTTAAAGTGTTTTTCTATAACATGAAATACTTTCAACTAGTTAACTCAATTTTAGTTTTGTTGACCTACCAATATTCAATAATACTGTTTATAAAAATCTATGAGAGTTCCCTCAAATAGCAGAGCCTTTTCTGACAGAATCAACACTGACATTTTTCATTAATGATAAACTGATTCCATATTTTCAGTGACTTCTGTTTGAGTCTGAGCCAAAAATAAGATGCTTGTTAAACCGTACCTCTAGAAGGCCGAGCAATAAAAAAAGGAATGGAAAGATGAACTGAAGTTGAACTGTCCGCTGAATCTAAATTTAACACGTGCCTATTTGTGTTTCATGCCAGCAAAATATGCACGTCGCACTAATTAGATTCTCAAAAAACATAGAACACAGTAACAGTCCTTTATACAGCTGCTCTGTTCTGATATTGTGGGAATGAAACCGCTTTCCTCATTAGGACGTCTAAGCCCATGTTACTAGGAGAAATCACATCCAAAGCACCAATTATAGCCCCCTCCCTCACTTTTCCCTCTTTCCTCACTGCATTCATTTTTCCCGCACTATCTGTCTCTTCATCTTTTCGCTTCGATGGGCTTGCCATTCTATTAATCTCAGCAACAGATTGCCTCTATTAATTAGTCTCCCATCTCCCATCTTGCATGTAATAATCAGAGGTAATAGAGATATTAGGAAGATAAGGTTATTTCTGCAGCCACAATCACTTTTAATTAGCCTGAAGATGAAGAGATAGATTCGCTCCTGCCTGGCTGACGTCCAGACAGCGCAAGGTCTTTTTATTGCCGCAAAATTCTGGGAGGACACGAACTCTGCAGCAAATATAATGTGTCAGTTTGCAAAAAATATCTGTTACAACATGTCTCAAAGGACACTTCACATAGTGAGAGTAATAACGCATCCCTGCCTCTAGACACAACACATTTCCAGCTTGTTGTCAGTGATTTTTTCAGAATGAATATTATTCCTCACAGACACATATAAGTTACACAGCACAAAAAGAGGTAATACTAATGTGTGCTTCTCTAATTCAAATGAATCTGCATGGCCATTTAATTTTAAAATATGGGGGTCATACTGTCGGCTCAACGACATAATTGAGAAAATGTCTATACAGCATGTCGGTAGTTAATTGGAAGGTCCAAGGTGCACTAAACAGACAAGGAGACCAGACAGGGGTAATTACCGGTGGTGTGTTGAAATGTGTGTGCGCTCACATGTGTGTCACTGTGTGAGAGTCAGTGCTTTCGCTTAGAGGTAATTACACACTAGACTATAAATAAAGAACACCAACTCCTGTTGCTACTTCTCCCTGCTGACACATGGAGTAGTTTTTTTTTCTGATCTCATCGCTAATGTTGTGATTTCCCGGCTACCGTGCTGGACAAAGTAACTAGAGCTGACCTCTGCAGCATTCATGTATCTCACTCTATAAAACACTTTGCCGCTGCAAGCACTGTCCTGTCGCTTCCTCAGGGCAAGGAGCTGATCCAGTTTAATGGTTGATGTTCCTGGAGTGTTCCCTACATACCCGTTACTCACCCTAACCCTGTCAGAGCACTGCCTACAGGGCACACATAATGAAGAGAATAGAAAATGTAACACAACACCGCAGAGCACATCATTAAACCATTTTCTATTACGGTACTCAGTATAAATTTCTTTAAAAACACTGCTGCCAGGTTTTTAAGGGCCCAGCTCCATGGTTCCCAGCGGGATGCTCAGGTCTCCATAGTGTTACTGGTCAGGCAGTTTTAGCACAACCTACATTTTAACACACCATTTTTCTCCAGGGAATCTTGCAGGAGACCTTATAACAATTTAACCCAGAGGCTGTAATCCTTATCCGTGTTGCTACCGGCTATACTGTGCAGCTTTACAGCATTATTATTTCCTGCCAGTGTTCAGAAACCTATGCGAAGAGGGGGAATGGTGGGTTTTGGATAAGTATTTCTAAATTGTCAAAATTCAAATTTAGGGTGGGAGGAAATGCTTTGGGTTTGTTACTCATACAGCCCAGTTGTAAAAACAAAGGTTGGCGAAGTAATGAGAGCAGTCAGAGCAGAGCTTAGTGAAGAAATTACTGTATTGAGTTGGAGAGATGAATATATTTATCACAAAAAAGGCAAAACATGACATATATTTGAGTCCTCTTTGTCCTATCCACTTGAATGGCTGCATCACAATTTTAATACCATTTCTCTTTGTAATAGAAGTGAATGAAGTCAGACAAGGACACATTTTTTACTTAGGGGTCTAAAAAGCAACTGATAAAGATGACTGACAATATCTGGTCTTGAATAATGGCAAGATGGATACAAAAAAAGTTTCTAAAATTCTTGAACAGTGTTCTTGCACTTTCCTAAATGTGTTTAACTATTGGTAGGTATGAAAAGGGTCCAACCGTCTGCTCTATACGGCAACATTCACTGAGTAATATTAGATTTTACAAACCAAACATAAAGGCTACACTGATAAAAATGATGCATTTTCTAAGTTGAACTCCCAACAATTCATTATGGAGTTAAGAATAGGAACATCTCGAACAACTCTAACATTACCATGCTCATAACCCATTAGTGTATCATTAATGCGACACTTTGAGAGGGCCGTTACGTTTAAATTCATACATATAATCTTGATGATTATCATTAAAACCGTAATTAAAAATCAAGCATTAGCTTCATGTTCAGTGAGCGTTATTAAATTATTTTAAAATATATATATTTAAAAGCTTATTGCTAAGTAAGGAGCAGGAACTCCAGCCAAAGCCTCAGGCCAACATTCTCAAGACTGGAGCCAAAATCATCTGAGAGAAGATGTTCTGACAGAGAGGATCAACATTTATTTGGGATGAACTGTCGTGTGGAATCTGTCCCTCTAAAGGGAATTCTATTTCTAAATTGAGAGGAGACGCATGCACCACTAACTCTCACTGTAAGGTTGTGAAATGTTATTCCATTCTGCATTGTTATCCTATTCATATGTACTTCTGTTTGGTCATGTGTGTTGTGTAGTCTCAGATGAAGATGAAGTCGTCGGGCGTCGTGGACGGAGGCTTGTTCACAGAGAGCTACTGTAACATCTGCAATGCCCAGCTCATCTCTGAGTCGCAGCGCACCGCTCACTACGAGGTCAGTCCGTCTCCACTTTCACACCAATGTTCAATAAAAACTGAATAAAACAAAATGTTGCTACGAACACTGCTTTGATGAGCAGATTCCTTCACGGTGCGCTTCGCATCAGCCTTATTTGTACCAATCTGTGCTTTTGTTATTGTGCTCATCCATTATACATAGACTTAATGCTGCATGGTAATGTTAGTCATTTGCACACAAACAAACACGCAGACTTTTTGTTTTAATGTAGTCTACCTCTCAGCCGTCTCCCTTTGAGTCATTTAATGAAAGGCCATTCAATAATCAGCCCTCTGCAATATTTAACTAGGGTGGGTGGGGGGGGTGTGTGTGTGTGTGTGTGTGTGTGTGTGTGTGTGTGTGTGTGTGTGTGTGTACTGCATTGAGGTCGTCCTTGATTACAAGACACAATTGAGATTAACAAGTAGACTAATGACGACAAGACCCTTATCAGGAGGGAATTAAGCAGTGTGCATATATCTGCACGCATGTGTGCCAACCACATTCACTTAAAAGTATTTCTAGATTGCAACCTACCTCCAACAAAAACACACAGCCTTGATTCTCCCAGAGTAGGCCAGCTCAGTTTATTTTTTCTCCGTGTCACCTTTACTTTCTATAGAGGTCAGTAGACCAACGAGACAAGGCAGGGAGTTTTTGCTTCTTAGATTCGATTAGAAAAAAAGGCAATCGAAGGCAGGTTTACTTGTAGAGCTCATTCCATACAGACGGTAACATAAGATGACGATTAGACAACAACAACAGGTCAAAGAAAGCACAACTTTCACGTGGGATGATTTGAGGAAGAGTCCACGATTCTGGAGTCGATCCTCATCAGGACTAAGGCAGTAATGCAGCTGAAGCGCTTCGATCAATGACTAAAAACCCCAAGATAATACCTTGTGTACTTCAGCAGGTCGTTACAACAATAAGCAATAACAGCTCACTTGCAACTACTATTCATAAACTGACTTGAATAGATGGACTACAAGTAATACAAATGTTAACTGTAAGCGAGGGGTCCTTTAGCTAGCGATATATGAATGTGATTGTCAATTGAAAAATAAATGGTACCCCCGGCTCCACTGTGCAGCACATTTGGAAACAAATGAAATGTGTTCTGTGTTGTTGGTAGCTCTAAAAAAAAAAAACTAGAAAAATTGACTGCTTTCTGCTTTAAGAAGAAATGTCTTCTTAAAACCCCGCTGTGACATTCACCGATATTTTTGTATTGGGGATTTGTTCTAAAGAAAATAATCTAACCACAGGCAGGAGCAGACTGTACGCACATTCGAGTCCTGTTTTCTTTGATCTTACCGTTGTGTAATATAGGATTAAAATTGGAATTTTAACATTAAGCCCTCAAATTGAAAAAACATTCCTCTGCCCTGCCTGTCTCCTCCAACTTGACTTTGAGAGGAAGAAGAGACAGACACAGATCCTTTAGAGAAGGGCAGGCGCTGAGGGTTGGTGCGGGGTAACCATGGTGACACAAGGTCCCGCTTTTAGCCCGTATCCCGGAGCCATCGACTGCATGACCATTTATACACCTATAAACACAAGGATACACTCAGACACACAAGCACTGACAAAATGCATTAAAGTAGTCTGACATGTGAGGAGGCATGTGATGTGTGGGGTGGGGTGGGGGGGTGTATTTCTTCTCCCCGGGGGAAGACGATCCAATCTAAGCACTGAACTAGCCAGCACAGAGTCTTGTCACTCTCCAATGCAATTTCTTTGTTCAGCCATGATATACATTTAAAGTTAGTGCTCTTTTCCACCAATCAACAGCAGACTGATTCCTTCACAAGTAATTCCAGTTCTGGTGGATAAAGCCAATTTAATACGTTTGACACTTTTCATCAAGTCCATCCCTTATCAATCAATTTTCACCCTTGATGCTTTGCAAACCCAATTGTATCCCTGCATTGTCATAGAATCATTTATATCTAACTGCAATTTGTAACGCATTCGATCTCTTTGACAGTTTCAACACTTGCTTCTGGAAAATTGTCCCAGCACTGGAATTTATAGATAATACTAGTTGTCACATTGTAGAAAGGAGTGAAGGTCACAGAGCATGACAATAAAAGGATGTGTATAGAACAAGATACACACACGCGCAGACAAACACCCACACACAGAGATCTGTCTTAACACATACTCATGCACTAATCTTTACCCTGCAGTATGTCCAAAGAATGTCATTGTTCTGAAACAAAGTGACAGCTAGTAGCTTCAAGGACAGCTCACTTATTAGAGCTTATAGAGATAGTGACGGAGGCAGAAACACCCACAGACAGGTGGGACGAAAACACAACAATATCAATGACTAAGCAACACGAACACTAACAGTTCAATACTGTACTTGAACTGTAAAGCTCACTATAAGCTTTTTTAGATTGTACACTCATTTTTTCCCATTAGAATAATATCCTAAATGATATTAATCATGACTCCCCAAAAGGGCTCTTTGCCTTTTATTTTAATCAAGCCACTATGGATATCACCGTTTCAATTTTACCACCCTCTAAATGAGTGCCTCGCTTAATTTAGCACTGAGTCAGTGTTCACAGGTGAAATAAAGAGCGCCCCCCAGCACACCCCCTTTCGTAACATCTTACTCAGGGCTCCCAAAAAGCTGAGGCTGGCCCGGACCATTAGTCACCTAGCCGGGAGCAAAACCGTCTGATAGTATCATCAACTGCAGCGGAGATAACAGCCTGGAGGAAATGGCCAAAGTGGAGTGACAGTCATTGATTTTGGTTTCCACTTGGCTCAGTTGATAAAATAAATCTCAGTTCACTCAGTCTGACACTCTTACTCTCTCTTACTGTCTTTTTCTCAGAGCAAGAAGCATGCCAACAAGGTACGTCTGTTCTACATGCTTCACCCTGAAGATGGAGGACCACCTTCCAAGAGACTGCGGCCAGATAACCCAGTATGCTCCCACTGAGTGTGTGTTAATGTGTCTGTGTCGCATCACCTACAATGCTCATTACATGTTCTTTCGACTTCCAAGCTAAGCATGTACTAGTGCATGGAATTACCTTACCTAAAAGATGAACATGTTTCGCGGTACAATCACAAACTGAAGTAACTGTGAAGATGTTTGGGAAAAACACAATGATCTGCATGCTTAAATGTGTGAAGTTGGAGTCTGCCTTTATGTATATAGATCACAAAAAAAAACAGAGTTGACTTTTCTTGGCCTAATCCTTTCCTGGGCCTGTCCACTCTCTGGCTCAGCCATTGCAGCCAAGCACTCATGGGAATATTTGTTTGATCTATTGTAGTGCAGTTGTCGGCTATAATTCTCCCAGGAGAGGTTTTGCCTTAGCTGTGGTGTTTCTGGCAAGATGTAGTGCAGGCAGACGCCACCCAGCAGCATTATATCGGACTATTGCAGGCTTTGGCTAGGGAGGTCAGTGCATTGCTGATATTTGTATGTGTCTGTCTTTGTGTTGTAGGTTTGAAATTGTGTCAGTTTTCTTTTCTGCGACTGTAATGTATGCTGAGGTTGCATTTGTATCCACAGTGAGTTGATAGACTGGAGCAAAACCTGCCATTCAGCTGTTGATTCGATGTTGACTTTGTATATGTGCATCTTTGTGTGTTTGCATCTCTGAAAAGAGATGTGAATATTGTGTCCAGGGGGCTTTACTATAGTGCATTGTGTGCCCCATTTATCCAGCAAGCCCATAAGTCCCTCATGGAAGAATACACACATACACAATACATTTACTCTGAGGACACAGCTGGTGGAAAAATAAAGCTTATCAAACTAACTGACAAATCAGAGAGAGTGGAGAGAGAGAGAGGCGAAGAGGTGGAGCTCTAAAAACGGCACAGCACAACAGCCAAGACCCTGAGCATAGGGCCAATTAGCTTTGAACAGCAATGACCCTCTGTCCTCCAAAGACAGGAAACTAGTAATAAAAACTCAAATATGTGAAAATATTCACAGTTTAAGTGAATTAAGGGTTGACTTTCATAAATAGGCAATGAAAAGTTTAAAACACTGACAAATGATGCTGCAGGATGCGAGTGATTTTGGCTCCATCCTGCATAATTCTATTAGTCTAGATGCTGAGAATACTTCCTAAATATCCTGTCATTTCTTTCTTTTTTTAACCCACAGCCAAAACATTAGCCTAAATTGTAAGCCATTAAGAGCTAAGTCATGCTCGAAAATATCTAGTCCGTACTTATTGGAAAGCAAAAGTGTTTATTGCTTTTACAGCTGCACTTGAAGGCAGTGACAAACCATTCTTCGTAGAGAGGAGAGAAGGGCAATAATTGCTTAAATATGCGGATAAAAACAACGCATATTTAGACAGTCGATCCTCAAAGGCATTCATTCTATTACACACATTGCTACACATAAAAAGCTGCATAAAGAGGATGAGATGAGCTGTAGTGAAGTTCAAACCTGCTTGATGTTGCACAATTGCTTTGTGAATGGTGTGAATGTTGGATTGAAATAGTTGAAATTGTCAGACACAGCTCTCCCTTTACTGACGTAGGAAAGTTATTGAGGGCAGCGGGTTTTGAAAAAGCTGTTCAGAATAATGTAATATTGTAAAACTGTGGAAATCCACGTTTCTTAGCACAGTTCACCTATGTTCCTTAGTGCACTTAGATAAGGTCAAACGCTTGCACCTCACTGCTTGTGAAATAAGCATGTCAAGGGCACGTGGTTTTACAATCGCATGTACTGTAGGAACACACCTGCGTCTCCATCTGTCTCCCTGAGTGAATAAGACATGACTCAGCCCCTCCATGATTTTCCCTCATATAGGACACTGAAAAGACCATGTGCACGCTCATGTACACACTCACCTCATCTGCCGTACAGTAACACACTAACGGCCTCAGCTAGCAATTGCTCATAACCTTTCACGCAGAGATGTGACATTGATTATCTGACAATGCTGCAAAACTGATGTAAGATGAAAGCTTCTCCAGAGATGAAATTCTGGGATTGGGATTTTCGTCTTTCAACTCTTTCATCTTTTTGTCTTATCTCCCAGTTTTTCTAATCTTTTCTTACACTTTGTTTTTGGTGTTTTTGTCCTCTGTTCTCGTACTGATTGACATGACGCATTCCAGTGGGAGCAGCAGAGAAAGATTTTCTCAGAGTGAATGAAATGCCAGCGTCTACCCAGTGCAAAATGCCATGCCTTGAGGTGTGTGTGTTTGTGTGTACGTGAAAGTGTTTGTCAGAGAACAAACATAGAGGAAGTAGGTCATAAAGGTGCTCCCAGATGAAAGGGGAGGGGACTTTATCTGTTTTTCTCCCCGATTTTCCACCCTGCTCTTTCTCGCGTTTTTTTACCTGCGCAAACGGCAAGAGATAACAAAATGTGTTTTTCTTCTTTTCTTCGACTATTATTTTCCTCTAATGCTATATCTGCACTGTGGGTCCTTTTAATTTACACTTTCAGTGCTCCTTCAAATTCCAAATGAAAGCATCTGTTTCCTGTGCTGCTCAATGTGTATATTTAGAAATGTTTCCCACAGCGCCTCGACACAGAGCAGTTGGAGAAGTAAGGAGGAGCAGAGAGAAAGCAAAACAGAAGGAGAGGAAGATTAACACAGCTAATTAGAAGTCTATTGTTAGGTGCATGAGCAACATGAAACCAACCCAACACAAAACATATTCTGCAATACACAGGCATCACTACGAGGCTGTGGATAAACAGGCAAACAAGCAGCATTGCACACACAAACAGAAACACACTCGACAATTAGGTCGCATGCAAATCAGTCTCAACAGATGTGCAAGGTGCGACAGGTAGAGACAAAATGCAAAGGGAAATTGAAACGAGCAAAGGCAGGAATCTAGAAAACAAAAATGAAGAAACAGAAAGGTTGATGACTTTCAGAAAAGACCGATGATGGGGGGGAAACAGTGAGTCAGAGATGCTGTTTATTGTTTGAAGTGGCTTAGTGGAGTGGCAGCTGTAATGAGATGACAATTATTCATATGTCAGTCACCCACACACTCGAGATTGTTTAAAACTTTCCCCGCACTGTCACTAAATCCCTCGTGTAACATTGTCATTGAGTGACAGGATTTGCGCTACCGTCTTCTTTCATGAAGATGTTTCTTTGTGTTTTAGCCCCTTTGCTGTCGACTGATGCTTTTATTTTTCAGTGTGTTTTGACAGGTGAGACCACTACATGCTGCCACAGAGACTCATCTCAGCCTCTTTGTCCTGAGTTTAAAAAAAAATCAGTATTGGGACATTGGCTCACTGCGGTTGATTTCCCCCATCCTGGTACAACAAGATTCAGTAGAACAAGATCTCAGCGGCGCTGCCCAGGGGAGTGAATAAGTAGACAAAAGTAGGCGAGGGGGGGAAGTGTAGGGAAAGAACAATAGGATGACTAGTGAAAAAGACAAGAGGAGGAGCAGAAAGTACATATTAGAGAGGAGGTGGAACAGAACAAGGAGAGATGGTACTAAGGAAGCGGGGGAAATGTAGGTGAAAAGGATACAATGGAGGAGAGGAGACGTGACCTCATGGGCGCTGACTGATAAATACAATTATGAGTTAAGAATAGGTAAGCCATTCTTACTCAACATATTGTACAAACAAAACAAAACCTCCCTTTATCTTCATTTGGCAACCTGAGACAATGCTTCATGTGAAAATAACGCACAACTAAATGAATTTGTAGTGACTGAGAGCGAGCGAAATCGAGTTACTGGTGGAGATGGGAGGGGGGGGCCAGTTCATAGCTAGCTCTTAACATGATCACAGCAGGGACAGACACGGGGGAGGAGTGGAGGCAAGGCGAGAGAGAGGAGGAGCGGAGGTTGCGAGGGCCTGCCAATACAGATAAATATTTCATCCCACAACACACAGAGTCACTGAGACTGGTGCCCAGAGGGGGGGGAGCAGCGAGGGAGGGAGAGAAAAAGACAAGACAAAAAAGAGACAAAGCAAGAGAAGAAGAGAGTGGGAGAAACAGAAAGCAGCAGAAAAAGGAAAGAGGGGACAGCTTAGGGACAAAGCTAGGCCTGGGAGGTAAAGGTGTCCTTAAGTCGCACATTCACTGTCCGTGATGCTAACCAGGGCTGACACAAGACACACACATGCACAAACACACAGAAAAACAGAGCACACACTCGCAGACTTAGATATGGTGTTGTGTCGCAGACACTTTTCTATTATTGTGCCCTGTCTCGCTGAGACCAACATTTCTCTTCTCGGTCTCAACTTGACACTAGAGGACCAGTGCTACGAGAAAAGACTGAGAGAGAAATAGGGGGTGCAAAAAAATAAAAAGGAGTTCACATGAGGCAAAGAAAGACTTAAAGAGAATTAAAGTCTGACAATGACTTGGTGGAGGTTCAATACGTTCACCAAGAAGAAGAAAGTAACTGGGGTAAAAGATATTAAAGTGTAGAATTCAAAAGGTTAGCACTAAAACAATGAAATATTGCTTTTCTTTAAGCAGGAAGAAAAACATATATTTAAGGCGTCCCTGTTTTTAATCTGAATATATAAAAAGGCAAAACATCCCACCCATATGTGATTGGATTAAGTAATTCTGAGAACATGGTCTTCAAGTACATTAATATGCTGCAATAACAGCCACTCCTCTGGCGAGGCTGTCCACAAGTTGTTGGAGCGGCTGGGATTTACTTCCATTCAGCCAAAGGGGCATTAGTGAGGTCAGGGACTGATGTCGGACGATAAGGCCGGGCTGACAGTCTGTCTTATTTCTTCCCGAAGGTGTTGGATGGGGTTGAGGTCAGGTCTTTGTGCAGGCCAGTCAAGTTGTTTTTCACCACACTCAGGAAAACAAGTCTTTCAAAAAACCCTTTGCTGTACATTATGCATGGGGAGAGGAAAAGGCCTTTTAGCAACTTTTGCCACACAGTTGAAAAAACACAAGAGTTTTGTATGATGAACAATTTCAATTTTCTTTAACTGGAACTACAAGGAGCTTAGCCCAAACCAAGAAAAAAACTCCTGTGGAGACCAACTTTTAGTGTCTTCCATAAAGGCAGTCTTTGCCGAAGATTCTGTTGGGATTTATCTCTGTTTATAAATTTGTGTGCATTATAAGAGAAAGATTTACAGGCAATTGTCATACTATTAGATGAAGTCAAATTAAGACTGCATCGGATTATTTTCAGAATTGAATCCCTTTTTATTGACGTGCAGTCCACAGTATATTGTCTTTCCTTGAGTTCCCATATGCTGTATGGCATAAACACACTGGACAAGCTATAGGAGGTGTGCTAGTGTGTTTGTACATTTGTGTCAATCAGGCAGTTGGTCTTTTTGTTTGTGTTCACTCCCTCCCATGGGGAAAAACTCTCCCTCATCATTAGTAATGAACCAGCAGCGGTGAAAGGGCCAAGCCACAGTCTCAGCCCAGAGAGACAGATGAATATTTGATCAGCCTTCTCTTTGCTTTCCTGTGTGTGTGTGTGTGTGTGTGTGTGTGTGTGTGTGTGTGTGTGTGTGTGTGTGTGTGTGTGTGTGTGTGTGTGTGTGTGTGTGAGAAACAGACAGTCCACAAGGTCAGTGCAAACTACACAACTTCCCATTTTTTCATCTCCCACTGCCTCTTCCCTCTTTTTCTCACCTTCACCCATCACTGCCTCTTCTCACATCGTTCCTTTCTTCACCTCCAACAACCTGTTTTCCTTTTCATCTCCCTCTACCCCTTTACCCATGTGGTCCACTTTTGGTCTCATATCCCCTCCCTTCTCCCCTCTCTGCTTTCCTCCTGTAGGACTGTGCAGAGACAGAGGTGGACAGGAACAAGTGCTGTACGCTGTGTAATATGTTCTTCACATCCGCCATTGTGGCCCAGTCGCACTACCAAGGCAAAACCCACGCCAAGAGAGTCCGCCTGGTGCTGGGGGAGCAGCCCAGCCTGCCGTCGGCTATGACCAGCCCCACAAACACAGGTATATAGGACCCGTCTCTCCCATCCCACCTCCCGATTTAGATTTTTTAACCACCATTTTTGATGTGTTTTTATCACGGCTGGTAAAGGTGGACACACACACACACACACACACACACACCAGCAGCAGCAGTATATCAAGTTCTTCCAATGCCCTCTACATTTACCAGCTCTGATAAACACATCAATATCCATAATAGTAATCCAGTAAGTCATACTGTATATACGGTTCTGAAATAGGACATTATGCACAGGGAGGACTTTTACTTTTGGTACTTTAAAGTATGTTTTGATGCCAATAATTGCTTTAGTACGATTTTGAATCCCGGACTTTTACTTGTAACAAAGTACTTTTAAAATCTGACTACTTCTTCGTCCACTGCATCCAATTGAGTTTATAGGGAAAGTAGGAGAAAAGAGTATAATTCTGATTCTAGTTGGACTTCGTTTGTCCTTTTACTGGTCAGATCTGAAAGTGAAACTTGACACGTCTAAACTATAAAACAACTGAGTGTAAACTGGTGCTTTGGTTATCAGCCGTTTCTACCCAAGCTGATCAATACCTCTATTGTATTCCAATCATGCTGTTTTCTCACTGACTCCCAAGGTAATTAACTTAGTCGAAAAGACACCTCACCTTTGCCCACACACTCTTCTGCAATCCACACATCTAGTTTTTGCAACTTGTATCACTGGAGTGAGAATTATTTTTGAGTTCAAAGCATACATTTTTATCAGAAGTGGATTTGGAAAGCTTTAGTCATGCTTCAGTCAAAATGTCTAGCCTGGATATCAGAGGGAAATGTCTGGGAATGCACACATGCCAGAGGCCAAGAAGTTACACTTTGAAGGTGAAGCTCACAGACAGCCTTTCATTTATATAGGTCTTATGATAAGTATAAAAATGACTTCATGGCATGCACAATTTTAATATTTCTGTTCATGCTTTCATGATTGCTTAAGATTAGCATTTTCTAATAGTCAGTGCTGGTGTGTCGTCTCCAGGAGAGCTTTACATAATGTGGTGCAAATTGGAATTCAAAGGGAAAACTCACAGCACTATAAACACACAATGGCCACAAAATGGAGTGTCATAAAGAAGCCCCTGAGTGACTTCTGCTAAACTTTGGCCCACTTTGGAGAAGTGTCACTTCTGTGCTTCCGCTGCCGTAGAGTTTGCATGGTTTGGTGACAGTGGGACCTGGAGGAAACAAGAGAACAAGAAGAGAGGAAGAGTGACCTGGGAGAGAAGAGGAGGATTTCAGGAGAGATTAAAGTCAAAAGTAGCCTTCATGATCACTCTGAGATGAGCGTTCTGCAGAAGATGCACAGCCAAGCTGACAGGCTTGAGCGGACAGAAAGACGCTCACGCACACACACAATCATCAGAAACACACATCAGCAGGATGACTTATACATGCACGTCCGTAGTAGACATTCACTTGCATCTCAGGACACATGGACACTAATATACACACAGAAACACACACATGAACACAGAGCACACAGTGAGGAGAGAGAAAGCAAAGGCCATGTGTGTTGGAAAAAGCCCTGGAGAGGTGGAGAGCAGAAGCTTTACCTGCATTCCCTCCCCTTTCACACATCACACCACACACTCCAAACCACCGCCTCCTCCTGCACACACACATCATGTGCCCCATTCCGTGAAAAACACTTACTTCTGCTCCACTGTGCTGAGATCAGAGTCGTGGGAGACAGAGAAGGGTGGGAAAACAAGGGATGGAGAGGAAAAATGCACCCGAGGAGCTAGGCTCAGCATGGGCTGTTCCCCAGAGCTGTCAGGGCTCGGGCGCACGCACACACGCACGCACGCACGCACGCACGCACGCGCACACACACACACACACGCACACACAAGATTTTAGGATGAACTGTTTCAGGACGGATAAATGAAATGACAGTAGAAGAGTTTACTGGGTTGAGTTTTGTAAGTGAGATGATAGTGTGGCGAAGGCAAACACAAGCAAAGGGAATGTGAGTGGGTGTGGTTGGTGAGTTGAGTGGAGACACAGCCATAGATACAGTAACTATGTGAACAGAGCCCGAAGACACATCAAGGTATGAGCAACCAATCAGCACGCAAGGCTAGAGTCAGGCCAACACAGGCACACGCACAAAAAGAATACTCATAAACTAACACACCATACGCTCGTGGTCACTGGCCAACACTTCATGAATGCTCTTCAGTTGTTTTCAGTGAGCTGATGGTTATTGTGAAAGAAGTGTTATGACTCATTTGGGCTCAAAAGCATTTGTGAGTGGGCTTTTGTCCATCAATATAAAATGTTTAAAACGTGTGGTATTGTGTAGTCATAGTGGTTACATCTCTTAAATCATTGACACGTTGTAGATGGCAAATCGGCACATTTGGACATGCCATCTGTCATTATGAGCTCTCGCACACGATTTGGCTGTGGACCTAGCACCCCCCACTGTGATCAAATACACAGTCTGAGCAGAGAGCATTCCTTTAGTCCAGATACTATAACTTACACACACTCAAACAGCCTATTCTGGAGCTTCAATCATTCTCACACAATCACAGGTATTCACACATTTTCCTATGCATGCATTATACATTCAATCCACCACCCAATCAGCCAAAAGCACACACACACACACACACATACGCAGTCTTCGCTGCGTGAGACACAACCATGTCCTGTGGACAAGTCAGTGCCTGTTGGCTATTAATGGGCAATCACCATGGTAACCAGTGTCATGTCACGAGTAGCAGGTCACCTGGAAGTTTGCCATTTCTTGTTTGTTTTTTTTTCATTTCCCAGTTCATTTCCTCACAGAGGAAAAGAAAGGAAGGGGCAAGGAGATGTGGGGAGGGGAAGGGAGGAGAGTAGAGATAGGGATGAAAGGGGAGCGAAGATTAGATGAAAAGACGTAGAGAGCAGAAAGGTTTAGACGTATAAAGGTTAGTGGAAAGCACTTGCAGTTTGCTCCCTGGATTGATGGTGGCTTCCTCCTGACCCTCATCTATGTTTCACAGATGTGACCAGAGCAATCTATCGCTCCATCAGTAGCCTAAAGCTTTCACATTCTTGGTTTGTATTTCATCAGTTTTTTTAGTTTTTTAGTCTGAATATGAATGCATGAAATGTCCCGTTAATGTTATTTCACCATCATATTTAAATGTAATGTGATTGTTTCCTAAAAACTCCTTTTGATTTTTATGTTAATGTGCTTCCCCTGCTCCCTGTGCAATCCTCACCCCTCGTCTCCTCTTTATAACTGTTCACTTCTTCTTTCCCCAGACTCCTCTCCTTCTACCCCGTTGCCCGCAGACCCAGCTGCGTGCCCAACTCCTACCCCTGACCTGGCATGGCCCCTGGGGGTGGTCGGGGGAAACGGTGGAAGAGAAGCCGGGAAGTACTGCTGCCTGTGCGGCGCCTGGTTCAACAACCCGCTGATGGCCCAGCAGCACTACGAGGGCAAGAAACACCGCAGAAATGCAGCCAGAGCACGCCTCCTGGAGCAGCTAGCGGGCAGTCTGGATGCCACGGAGAGCACAGGTCAGCCTCTTGGCTCCCGGCCGACACAAGTGACAAGTGAAGGGCAGGCGGGGAGATAGCACTTCGTAATACGAAAGATGATAAGAGGGAGATCAAATTCAAGATCTGTGGCAGCGAGGGCGGACTGAAATGCACATATGCCTTTCTATGTGGTGTACGTTTCACCGATATTTTAGTGAGGGAAGCCACACCACTTTTTCACGGACAGAATTAGGACCACCGACAAGATACTGTTAAAGTATTGACATTCACCCTTCATTCTGATGAATACAGATTCTATATGACCTACTAGCGGTGTCCTTGAACCACATCTGTTTCCATTCAATCAGTCCAGAGCTTCAAACCCTCTCTTCTTCAACTGTTTATAGATACAGTATAGAATTAATGTCCCAAAAATGATTTTAAAAAGGAACGTTTTATGATTCTAATACTTATACTTCTTTGGTAGGGTAATCACAAAATACTTAAATGTTCAGAGGCACTTCAACACTTTTTTTACGTGAAAGTCTGTCCGTCATTTGTGGCTCACCAGATGCACAAGTGACGTTATCCAGATATATCTGTTTGGGTTTTGAAGCGACAGATTTTTTTAAAGAAAGCTGATGTAACAAATCAAGGCATGTAGTTTAGAAACATGGCCAATGAACAGACATGGGTTAAAAAAAAAATGGGGCTGTCGAGTTGCGTTATTGTACCTGTAGGAAACAAGTCTTTTGTAGTTGGCTGTCGTGCATGCGTTACTTGGCTTCTGCTTAATTAACTTTCCATTCCTTTTTTTAAATTTAAATCACTTAAATGTAATACAAGATCATTAGGGTACTATTGACCCTAAGCTAAAGATAAACTAAATCCAATGAAAGCTCATCCAACATCACAACCAGACGTACTCAGAAGTACTCTCCCTTATAGCAGTGTTTCTCAGCCCATCTGAATTTTAACACAGCAGTCTATCCTCTTTATGTTGGTTGCCAGGGGTCACAGTCCTCATGTTACAGCATAGCTCTCACGCTTGTTAGTGTTAAACTTTCCTGACAAAGTAATGGGACCTATGCTGGCATGCTGCATATATCATACAGTGAAGGAAATTTCATAGCACAAGCAGTGAAATACAAAATAACAACATCATATTTCTGCTGAAGGTTAGGGATGAGTGCCAAAGCGAATCAGAAACTTGTGTTTACGATTAAGCTGAAAAGATTTCTTATTCTGTTATAGAATTAATTTGTAAACCAGAGTTATTTAAATTTGTGGAGATTCCTTGGATTTAATTTCTTTCTCCCTCCTCCCACACACATATTTCCATGCACACATGTAGCAGCAAGAGGACCCTTATTCACATGCTCACACACATTTATGCCAGAAGGGTTTTCTAATGAAATTATTAATAGTCTTTGGCACAGGAAGTGATTATTTTGTTCCTGGTTCCTATGAGTGATATCGTCTAACAGCCTCCTACTGCAGCACGCAGCCCAACATACTATGCGATTGCCACAACACCTCTACTGCACACACACACATTCGAATTTGACACACTGCATGCATACACTGCCACACACACACACACCCCCTCCACGAGGTGAAGCTGCACCGTGCGCTTTGTGCTCCAGGTGCCATGACACAAACCATCATCTCAAGAAGCCAATCATATTAAAAGCATGAGTCATGTTGCCGCCTACACTGGCTCAGAGGCTTTAAGTGGTGTCATGTTGGATATCGTCCTCCTTCCACACACTGTGACCCACATCCCACAACCTCAGCTGTTTTGGGGTTTCAACTCCAAATCTCAGCATGTAACTACAGAAGATAAATCAAACTTGAAGCATAACATAGTCAGATTCTTATTTGATCAAAGATATTTGCTCTCGGTGTAGAGTGGCGCTCTACTGCAGTATCTATTACCCACCTTCTTTTCAAGGACAATGAATGGTCTAAGATTTCTAAGTGAGCTCACAGCTGACATGATCTATTATACGTGCCATCAATCAAGTGTTTGTTCCAGTGCCTATAGTCTGAAACACTTTGCTCACCGCAGTGCTCCATTGTCAGCAGGCGTTTGTTCCTCCTCAGTTGGACACATTTCCATTGGTGCAAGATTCTCACATCTGATTGGCTTTCATCACCATTTCAGGTGTGAAGTCACAGGTATAACCGGGTGTAATCTCGTGGCTGCAGCTGAGCCGAGACAGAGAGGAAGGAGAGAGGGGGAGGGGTGGGATTGTGTCTCAGCCAAGCGCAGATTTGTCTATGTCCTTTTGTCCTCCTTTTCACGCTGCGAAACTGTTTTCTCTTTACACTCGCTTTTTCTTTTTTTCTCCCCTCACCCTCTTCTTTCTGCTGCACTCTGTCTTGTGTGTGTTGTTGCTGTGGTATTTTTGTGTGTAAATATATGTGTGTGTGTGTGTGTGTGTGTGTGTGTGTGTGTGTGTGTGTGTGTGTGTGTGTGTTCGTTCACCACTAGGGGCTCCTATCTCTCGTCATGTCTCATCTGTCATCCTCATTAGCTCCCCACGAGTTGCAGGTGAATTATTTACACTCCAATATTTCCTCTCTCTCCGTGCTATAGTCTGCCTGCTGTATTGTCTGGATGTGTCATATTGATGACACTGACCTTTACTGGTACTCGCATATTATGTCTTTGTCTCTCTCCCTATTTCCCGCTTCGCCTTTCAGAGTCTCAAGACCAAAACATATCAAAAAAGGATATGACATTTATATCGAAACCTTTTCTTACTCCTGGATTTTCCGAGTGTAATTGTGCAGACAGGGCGCAGGGGAGGCTGTGGTTATTTTTCACGGCTAGGTGCCAGACAAAACCCTTGGAGATGGATTACAGAGGTGGACGAGGGAGTTGCAGTGGGGCTGGCCAATGGAGCCAGGCTGACTCGGTTGTGTTTTTACATAATTCACGACAGGAGTAAAAACCCCTCAAGACAGAGCCGGAGCATTGTCTCCACTCTCTGGAGACTCACTAGATAATTACAAGCGGTGAGATAAGTGTCTAGGACTGGAGTGTGCATGTCTGTTCGAGAAGTACCAAAGCAGGGAAAACTGTGTGTAATTGATGACTGTGCTGGAGTTGGGACAGAGCTGACCTCCCCTCCCAAGAGACAGCGCTCACTGTGACACAGTTGCAAAAGCAAATCGCTTTTATACACGCACACATAAACAAGATAAACTGTACAGCAGGTACTGAAAGTCCCACGTTTGAACAACCGTTTTATAGTTTCCCAGTTGAATGATTTAGCATCAACACTCATATTGAAGTTCCTTTAGGAAATACTTTCCTCACCCGTGAGTAGGCAAGGGTATCATAGCCCACTGTCATTACGTCCAAATCTTAATACAAATGGTGCTCAGGAAGGTACTAATGTTACCTGGCATTACAGCCAAAGACATTTAAAAATGTTGGACTTTAGCGGCTTGTCCCGGTAGACAAAACAGTCATTTCCAAATATTGGAAACCCTGACATGTACATTTCCACTTGAAATAAAAGAAAAAACTTGGAAAGGAGTAAGTATTTTACCCTCGTATCATAGTCAATGTTGTTCTGAAAATAGGTTGGTTTGTTAGATGCCTGGTATAAAGTCAGGGTCAGTAAATACCCCACAGGTAGCTTGTTGATATCAAAATGTTAGCCGTTTACTTCTGGTGATTGCATTTACACTTAAATAAACAAATAAAAGTGGTCTTAACATTCAGGTCTACCCTGCTGGACCAAAAGTTTAAAGTACTGTATGTCTGCCCGAGATCTGATTTTCCCCAATATTTCAAATTGGACAAGTCCTATTGTTTTTTGCAGAATTACATTTGGAACTATCATTTTCTTTAAGATTAAAATGCAAAGACATCCACAGCTTCACAAATCCTCAAATATGATCTAGCTGCTTTATTTTGTCTTCAGTCAGCAGAGTCCCTTGTGATTCTAGCTTTCGGGTTGGCATACAAACTTAAATCATCGCTGCGCACCTTTATGTAAGGTCAAAGTTGAGACGGAGGACAAATAACACAATTTAATGAGCTGTAGTGTCAAACTGGGAACTGCTTAAGAAAATGGTAGTTTTATTTAAAGGCATAACTTCAGAAATATAGTTTGTTTCCTGTGTATCATTTTTCATCAAAAAACAGATGGTCTGTCACGTTCTCTGCTAAACTAATTAGTCCCTCTATAGGTCCTTCAAAGATTGTTTAAAATTCCACTTCATTCTCACTCCACCCCTCTATTGGATGGTATTTGTGATATATTCCAGGGAGACGTACTGTCAAGCCTTTGCGGCAGACTGTTGGTTTTGATTGCATCTCAATGGGCTTCTTTCTGGATCCCTTTTCTTTATAATCTTGCAAAGCACATGATAAACTAATGGTGTACCACAGCACAAAGGCTCTGAAGAGCCCTGGAAACTATTATACCTGCCTCCACTGCGAATAACACTACAGATGAATACCACAGTGATGTTCTCAGATGCAGTCAGTCCCGAAGGAGGAAGCAGAAAACAAAGGAAATTCTACCTTGAAATTACCCATATGTAACTTGATGCTAAGCGTTTGTTGTAGAGCTCTTTTTTGTTCTCTATGCGTTCTAAAACCATCTACTATTAACCAACAGTGTTTATGTAACACTACATTGTCTGCACTGACCACTAGCTGCAAACCCCCTGAGAGGCTGCAGTTAGCGCTTGGTGGCCCCAAATGGGACATTAGTGTTGCTTGTGCCGAGGCCTACTTACAATATATCAGACTCAAACCGCAAAGAAATAGTGAATCTCTTTACAACAGGGCTATTGAAAGGAACAACATTTTCTCAGTTTTCTTTGAAGATAAAGTATCTCATGACTTTTTTGACAAACATTTAGGCGTCATTCCAGGGATGCCAGAGGACTTTTGCTTTTAACGACAGTCACAAACTGCTCCACACCCACTGTCTTAGCTCATCTCAACTCCTCTTTTCTCTCTCCCTGGCATGTCTTCTAGTTTAATTAACAGGGCTTAGAACACCCTCACAAATGCTGCTCATGCATACAAAAACCCCACATTCACAACCCTGTGCTGCATGCTGTCAGCTCAGTTGGGTTGCACACACATTTTTCCCTGCATGTAATTAACATGGATTAGGGCACAGGGTTTTCTTATGCTAGAACTGCTTTATTTAACCAAAAGCACAGTGTATGTGTGTATGTGTGCGTGTGTGTTCAAAAAACTGGCACACACGCACATTTTCTGGCACAGACACAAGCTGCAGCATATTGTACATCAGTGCATCTCGGCCAGGCAGCGGGGAGGTTACATCAATCAGTCTGAAAGCACAGAAGCTGTCTTTGTGCACACACACACACACACGCACACATAAACACAGTTAATCGTGTATACAAGAAAAGACCTCTGTGTAATCCTTGCAGTGGTACAGAATTACGAGGAAGAGAAAGGAAAGGAGAATGAGAGAGAATTATCTTTCCATTCTTTTTCAAATGATCTCTTCTCCAATTAATTGCCTTTTCATTAAGAGAGCACAGAAGTAATGACATTTCGGTTGAAGAGGATACTATCTCTCGTTTTTTCTCGCTTCACACACACACTCCTAATAGATGCAAAATATCAACATTTAAGCCAAGACGGCAATTCCTCCAGGCAACTAATCCAGTTTTAGCTTTCTTGTAAATGACTGTTTGTCCTTAATCACCCCTGAAACAGACAGAGCGACTTAGGGAGTAGATATGCCACATTACGCAGCCGTAGCCCAGCCTAAACGACCCCCCACCACTCCTAACTGTATCACAACTTCATCTCACAACACCCTTCACCAATTACCGCCACAGAAGGTCAAAAAGGTGATCGAAGGCACAGGCAACTCATAAATCTCAAGGACAGTAATGACAGCGAAGTAAAGGGCACCACCGCATAAGCAATCACACACTTATTCAGTCGCCACAGCCAGAATTACACATTTGTTGTGAAAAAACGAAAATGAACTTGCTCCGATAAGAATGGGGGGGCAGGTGTATGGGCAGTCTGGGAGGGAAAGGGCTTCAAGCAATTCGATTTTGACTGCCTTGCTATACAATCCTGAAGTGTCAAAGTTGTTTATCTCTGATTGGTGGTGACGGCATTGCAGTGAAGCAAACTACGGTATGTTGCGGACTGATCTGTCCTCGTTCACACAGAGAGCATTTCCTCTGATCCTCTGCCCACATGACAAAAAACAGATTTGTGTTGCCGTGCTGTAGTTTCCACAAGAAAAGTGCAAGAGGGCTTTATGTTGGGGGGATACACATGTCATTGTTTCCTCCTATGGTCATTAAAGCCCAGCATGCATTTGATATCACCGCTGCAGTGTGACAATTACCACGTCTCCGGCTCCTCCACATGGTCTTTTTATACACCATCTTAATTTTCTCCGGAAATGTTCCCCTCTTCGCTCTCTACCTAACTCTCCTCCTGCCCCTCCTCTTCTCTCTTCACCCCACTCTGCTCTGTCAGTATCTCTATCCTCATCCATCTATTTCTGGGTGTTCATCTCGACCACCTGCAAACCCGCTAATTAGCTCACATCTGTGTCTCAAGCACGCATTCACGGATACAATACAGAGTGCATGCATGCACAGCTGCACACAGTGCTACACAAGTGCACGACCTGCTGCACTGGTCTTTTTTTACCCTGAGTGTCCCAATTCCTCTCACCTTGTTGAAGTTTCAAAAGGCACCTTCACTCACAAACATCGGAACTTATCAGAAGAACATCCTCCAAGGTTCTCAAAATGTAACTGGCTTTCTGCTACTGATCACGCCAATCAAATCTTTTTCTAAATCCTCTAATGAGGAAAATTACTCGCACTGTAGAGTGTAAAAATAAACGGTCTAAATAAGACTCATCAGTTGAAATGTGTCTCGTGGCTGATGCTGGCCTCACTGCTGCTGCTGATGATCATCCAGTTGATGAAAGTGTGTTAAGATAAGATAAGCTGTACTTATTGAAAGTACCCTCACAGTAACCTGTGTGTTTCTGTCTCTCCAGGGTTGCGCAGTAGTTACTCTTGCAGTGTCTGCAGTGTTGTCCTAAACTCTATCGAGCAGTACCATGCGCACCTCCAGGGCTCCAAGCACCAGAACAAGTGAGTACTGAGACTTGATTCACTATCCATCTAGTCATCCATTCATCCAAAACGTTTTTTAAGAGAGATTTACAAAACAGACAATTCCCACTGTTTAATGTGTGTCATTCTTTTTTACAAATGAGTGCATCACCATCAACACATTTAGTGATTGACAGAATTGTCCCCATTTGTACAATTCATTGCTTTGAGTCTCTAAAGCCCCTTCTGTGAGAGAGATACAGGAGGCAGTGAACTGCAGCCAGAAAGTGGCTGTGACCACCGTTTTCTAACTGAACACTGAATCATGTTGCTGTCTCTTCCTATAGAGGGAATTATGTCACACTACGTTTGTTGTATTTCAGTCTATAATAATGTTTTTTTTTACTGAAATTGAAGAATTCTATTGTTGGGTAAAGGTGTAATAAGAATATGTGCTTACAGACAATGGTTGCCATGTTTTGTCATTATGTCGATCCAAAGATTTCCTTTTTTTTTCTAAATGTGGTTATATGTATTTTGACTCAAAATATCATAGCCTAAGCATTAATACTGTGTATTTATGTGGACAATGACACAGGGAAAATACTAAATTGGAAATATCTGACGTGTAAAACAGCACAGCTGACATTCACTGAATAGAAATGGTTTATAATACACATACAATACACATAAATAGATATGGAGCAGGCTGAGAAAGCGTAATGGAAGCAGGGTTATTTATTATAAAGAATGACAGTCACGCAATGAGATTTTGTCATTTTTCATTATTGATATGAGAATATGTCATCACAGCCAAAGTGAGGGAAATTATGTTTACCAGCAGGAAAAGTGTGTGATGTGGAACAGAAACAAAATGCATTTACCATGAGATAGCTGTGAGCGTGGTTAAAGGCAGTGTTGTGGCGTGTGTGCATGTATGTGTCTCGATGTAAAGCGATGTAATGAAAATTAAGTGAACGGAATATTTGTTTGACAAAGGTTGCTCGGGGATATACGTTTGTTTTTGCAGCCGTTTCTTTTTCCCTTTCGTCTTGTTTTCAGAGCTGAGGCACTACAGCTGAAATGTCTGTATTTATCCGCATCACTTGTCTAGGCTTCGCACAGGCAACTACGGCAAACACGTCGACTGTTAGTGGGTGATGTGGCAATAACAATGACAAAAACAAGGAGGAGAAAGGCAGATGGGGAAGGAGGCTGTGATAAGAACAGAAAGTAAATACTAAGATAGATTTTCTTTTAGCTAAGGGTAAATATTTATATAATCTTTCTTAAAAAAAAGGAACATTTGTGTTAATAAGCTATACGTGAATAATCATGTATCCCCCTTAGTCACAGACCAAACGGTATGTGCTATGGACACTGGTTATTAGATATTTTTCTCCTGTCTGCACAATACTCTCAAGGCACTCACTGCAAAAGCTTCCATCATAACAGAAAACTCAGTTGTTTGGTCAGTTTCATGGATTATAGTTTCAAACAAGAAGGAAGTGCAGTCCGTTGGGTGATAAAGTTAACTGTACCCTGACAAACCTTCCAGAAATGATGGTCAATATCCTAGAATAACTTGATAATAGAATAATGCAGATCCCTACACATAAACTACAAATGTATTAATTCATCATTTCTATTATTACTGGATTTTAATCTATTATTAAGAACATATGTGGGACTGAAAAAATAGACTTATACACTCATGAAGATGTGTTTGTCTTTTTTCTTCTTTTTTTAAATAGTTTGTTAAAGGACAATTATTAATATAAGAGTTAAAAATGCTGAATATTTTACAGTGAGTGAGGCTTGAGCTAGAAAATAGAGGTAGATATGTGGTAGGCTTCTTACAAAAGGCACAGCCTAACACATTAAAAGGAAAAGTTTTAAAAACACTCTTACACACTTCTCTCCCCCAGAGAGCTTGATGATCTGCTGAGGTAAAAGCATCAAAAAGTCCATTAAGCATTTTATTTTCACACTCAAAGAAGGTTCTCAGCAAAACCTAGAGAGGAGGTTTAAAAATGACCATAATGGACAGCATTATTATGTTCGCTAAAGTTGACCAGCAGGAACATGTGTCAGTGTTTTTGGATGAAACTAAAAGACTTCATGTTTGCAGAATGCAATGTCCATTAACAACCAAATGCCTCACTGCAAGATACTGAATCCTACAGTTTTTCACTCACTCACAGTTGGCCTGGATAGGAGTGTCAGCTAAAGTCAAGATGTAAAATGTCTCTGCACAGAGGCTGTAAATCAAGGAAAAGATGGTGCCTCATAACTCTCTTCTTCTGTCAGTTAGACTGTCGTAAAGCGGAAAAAGGGCAGACACACTGAAAGAGTCCTGTTTATGAGCGAGAAAGACAGAGTAAGCTTGACTGACTGACATAAGAGAGACAATATGCAGCACAGATACAGACAGACAGATGGGAAGAGAGATCAGAAGGACAGAAAGACACATCATGTTTGGAACAGAGAGGTAAAGCAAACAAAAAAAGCATTAAGACGGCAAAATACTGCGATAAATTGATAGGAACAGACAGATGGACTTGCAGTAGAAATGAAGTTGAAGAGGATACTATCTCTCGGTCTGAAACGCAGATGGATTGGAGACTAAACGCTATAAAGAAAACAAAATCTAAATTGCAGCTGAGAGAAAATCTCCCTTAATTGAAGTAAAAGGTGGAGCCAGAGAGATAAGGAGCAGATTTGGGGTTTGCACCGAGGCCAACCCAGGGCTGCTGACAGCTGCAGGGCTTAGGATAAGGAGGGGACGGATTGACAGGACATCGAGGGATAGAGGGCAGTGAGAGACAGACTGAGGGATAGGAACCAGGAGATTTACAGGGCAGTGCTGATAGGTCACCGGATAGAATGGGAGCACTTTTCTCATCCATCTTTCTAGACATGCCAACAGGAAGTACATTAAGTGGAGAAAGTTTGGTGGAGAGGCGTTATAGAGCTGGGCTTCAGTCTTATTCACAGCACTGATATTTACTTACGATTGTTCACAGGCATGTGACGTTTAGTAGCACAAAGCATGTTTGGTGATATATTAAGGAGGAACCAGTTCGGGGAATCCCTACAAATCCAAAAGTTCCTCTGATACCCACAGCTGCTTTGATAAACAGTGCATGCATTTATTAAATGCACAATCCAGGTTTTTTACCCAGATGTTTGTATAATTTATTGCATTAATATTTTAAATAAATACGAGAACAATTCACTGACTTTTCCAGAATACAAACCAAGAATAAATACATCTTATTTATATATTTTGTCTCTATACAACCATGATTAGCGATGATGGGACAGCACCTAATGATGTCTGTGGATAAAGCATTTATGTGGCTAATACTGTTGGATAATATTTCACATGTGGTTGTGTATGTAGTTTAATACCAGAATAGCAATTTAGTTTGACCACTTATTCTTCGAAGTCGCCGTTCTCTATTTTAAATGCAAATGCTATGGACTGTATTAAATTCCCTTCAGCAGCGTGTGTAGGATGCAGAGACAGTGTGCATAAAGTGTGTAAGAGTCCATGAGAGAGCCCTCAAAGCACAAGCGATTTTACAGTGCGACAGCCCTGAGCCCTGCGCAGACTTATTTTGCGAGCCTGTGCCAGATTCTGTTAAGTCCAGGAGGGTAAAGACTAAATGGGAAATGAATCTTGCCAGCTCTGTTACATTGGTGGATCGATCTTCAGGGAAACATAGAACAAGAACAATGGTTCCACGTCATCGACCTCACTTCCTCTGCCTTCACCCAGTCACTCAGGTGAAACACAATACAGCTGCATGGAATGTGTGTTAGGATCCAAATCAGATCAAGTCTCTCTCATTTATAGACACATACCCTAACCATTCCTACATTACATTAAGTAATGGGGGTGTGCTTTTATAGAGGTTAAAGCATTCAATATGTAAGTGTCACTTTTCTGCTGGCATTGGAGTACACACACACACACACACACACACACACACACACACACACACACACACACACACACACACACACACACACACACACACACACACACACACACACACACACACACACACACACACACACACACACACACACACACACACACACACACACACACACACACACACACACACACACACACACACACACACACACACACACACACACACACACACACACACACACACACACACACACACACTAAAGTCTACTTGCTTCAGGAACAAGCGGTCTGATTATGGAGTGTTGTGCTGCACAGAAAAGTGTTTTATGTTTTTTAATAGTAGTGTGTTTTGTGTGTGCCTGTGTGTGAATGTAGAAACATATGTGAATACTTGTGGAAAGAAAGGCTGTTGAGATTTTTCTGTACATATCTCTTGGTTGTTTACAGGGTGGACAAGTCTTTTCCAAAGTGATGCGAGATCTCGCACCATAGCTTTGACTAAATGTGTATGTGTGGATGTGTGTGTGTGTGTGTGTGTGTGTGTGTGTGTGTGTGTATTTTTGTAGGTTGTGTGTGCGTCCTTTCACACTCAGGATGAGCTTTGGCTTGTGTAAGGAGCTTTCCTTAAAGAGACGAAAGCACGGCTGACAGTGGCAGGGGATTAGCTCTCACCGAAGAAACATCCATGAAAACTGTGTGTGTGCATCCTCGTCTATTTGTGTGTAAGCGGCCCACGTGCATGCCTGTGTGTGTGAGTTTGTGTTTGTGTGATGGCTCTAGGAATGTGTCATCATAAGACAACAACATATTTCTCTATTCTTTAAACAGCTGGATGCATCCGTCTGCCAGCTCTTCTTATCTGTGATGTGCATGTGCCTCATCCACAGTCAGCTGCGGGTCATGCTGCAGACTGGCTGCTGTAATTGGACCTGTACGGGATAATAACAGCGGAGATAGAACTAGATAAACTCGGCATGACATTTGCACTGTTTACAGTGTGTTGCAATCAAGACAATGCACTTAGCTGGCCAGTATGAACTAGCTTGATGAATATCAAATCCCCCTGTTAGCTGCTGACTCAAGTACTGCCAATAAAAGCTAATGGCTTGTTTTAAAAAGTGAAAATTAAAGAATGAACATAAGGCTGTCAGCAGAGAGGAGCTGAATTGGTTATTCCAGCCCTACAGCTGTGAGAAAAGCTGGCAACTGTTTTGATGATAGCAGGCTGTTCCCAGTGGTGACTGTTTGCATTCACACGGGAGATCTTATTTTAGTCAACTTTTGAAAGTTATATTCTGTATATCTATGTAAGGGGGTGCAGCAATTACTTTGTGACAAAGTTTGTGTTTCAACTTGTTATTCTGCCGATTTACATTTTCTTGATTTTGTGTGCAGTTTTGTGTGAATGAAGCAGTTTTAAATATAATGTATGCAATTAGGATATCACTTATTCTTTTACATAAATAACATCATAATGTCTCAAATTTGGTTACGAGACTTGTGACAAGAACATGCAAGTGGTAGTAGGTAGCAAGAACAAGTAGCAGCATTGGATATGTACTGTAGAGTATTTCCTTGAATGCACCTCTTTTATTGTATAGACCCCTGAATCAATCAAATGTTTATGTACCGCAATTACAGTTTGAATACCTGCCAACAGAAATGCCAATAATATTGGCTTATTGACATGCCGGTGCGTGAGTCAGGCTCTGTTGTATAGATCATTCTGTGTCTGGTTCAACATTGTTTTTATCAATACCATCCTGAGCCTGAACAAGTGTTAGAGACCTCATAGTACGGAGTATCATCAGGGCTTTGTGCAGTTGTTTTTTTTTGTCAGAGTACACATGTATTAAAAAATATTTCTAAACACAGACCACGCAAGAGCACTAATTAGCTCCTTGGAGTCGACCAGAGAAAACAAAGGATCCAAGTACAGCTAACTTGATGGGAACTGTCAGCAGGGTAGTATGTCTGACCAAAGACGCTGCGTGGCTTTAACGACCCGTATAATAATATCCATGTTCACATGGCTCACCAAGCTCCATGGCCTTTGCTCTCTGGGTGCTTTTTCGTTATACAATCCCGACCTCTGGCCTTTATGTGGGATTATGTTCAGTGCGTGTGATTGTGTACGGCTTTGTGCGTGTGTGTATGTGTGATGTTTATGCTGATGTTAACGTAGGCCCTAAGGGTATAATGGTGAGGTCAGGATCAATCCTTTTAGCCTACTCACCCTGGTAATTATTCAGCATCAGTGTCACAGAGGACACACACACACACAAACTACAACACAAAGTAATGCAAGTGGAAGAGTGAGAGGCATAGAGAGAGGGAGGCAGCGAGTGTGAGAGATTACAGTGCTGGTGTTAAAGAACTGAATGTGAATGGTTGAGCCATCGACCTGCTAAAGAGGCAGCATGCTGCATACATGTGTGTGCGTGTGTCATGTGTGTTTGTGTGTAGGTCCTTTCCCTGCTCAAGGCAAGGTGAAAGGTTAATTCAGGTCCGTCTGGTCTGTCGCAGGTCAGCGGTCCTCACATGCCTCCAATGTCACACTTGAACACACTCCTACCTTAAGGCTCAGACTTGTCTACCCAGAAGGCACTTGTTCATGTGTTCAACAACTTATTTTGCCCAAAAATCACTAGTTTGTCACACACACACACACACACACACACACACACACACACACACACACACACACACACACACACACACACACACACACACACACACACACACACACACACACACACACACACACACACACACACACACACACACACACACACACACACACACACACACACACACACACACACACACACACACACACACACACACACACACACACACACACACACACACACACACACACACACGGTGACCTCTAAATCCACACACACACACACACATTCATTCATCTGCACTCTGCTTCACACCTGCTCCTATATCTCTCCTCCCACATGAGAGGCCCTGGGACAGATTATTGGATTAAATAATTAACACCTACAAACCATAACGTCTTTCTCCCCGGTCACCTTCTGCTTCCCTGCATTGCACTGTGCTTGGTCCCCTTTACAACCCTTCTCCTACTATTCCTCCCTTCGTTCCATCTTAGTCATGCCCTGCTGACTGCATCCAAACTGTACATGCTGTATGTGAAAGACAGCAACATGCATGCAAAATACAAAGACATTTTGTGTATGCAGACGACCCTCATACAGTCAACACCGTCCCATTATTCTTTGTGCCATGTTGTTCCCATAGAAACAGCACGATCCGGGGACAATTATACATGAAATGTTCGGCCAGCTCGAGATTTGAACCAGCTTACTGCTGAGGGGCCACCAGGTCTAACCCAGAGCTATCCAGAAGCCTTTCTTACTTTCACATTTTTTATTGTAAAAAAAGTGGAAAGCTCTACAACTTTGTCTCGAAAATAAAATAATTCAAATGTGCTGCTTTATTCCATCTTTGTGGAATCATTATACATTGAAAATCATTTTTGTCATAAAATCAATTTGACAAAATCCCCTCTAGCTTGGAAACACGAGATGGACCCATTTCTCTTTCTTTAGGTGAAAACAACAAATTCTGAAAATAACCGACAGATAGATAATGAACTTAATGATTAGCTGCAACGCTACCACTCATAAATCATCCTGACACCAAAGCAATCACGTCTCGTAGAAAGTCATAAGTAGCTTGATTATCAGAGGTCACAAGCAAAGAAGGAAACCTCTGTAAATAAAAAAACATAAAGCAATCAATACTGAAAATAACAGTTAACTGTAGCCTTCATCATATATATATGAACACAAAAGCCATCGACTTTAATGTAAGACTAAATGAATAGGAAGTTCTGAACCAAACAAATGTTATGTATTATGTAACGCACCTTTAAGCCATAGAATTCAGATGAAACTGCAGAACTGATTATTTGTAATGCAACTCTTTTGCACCCCACAATGTACTGAACCTGTTCTCCTTCCATCTTTGACCCACTCTTTTTACTCTGCCTGTGTCCTCTTGTGTCCTTCACTCCCTCAATAACTATGCCCTCCCCAGAGAACAAGCAGGCTAAAAAAGTCACACCCTCCCACCCCTCAAACAGTCCAGGGCTGTATGAGTCCCGACAGAGCAGACAGGGTGTAGAGGCCACTGTTTTAACAGCCATTACCGGGATACGTGCTGACAGGGTGTCTGTGTGTGCCTCGCTCTCCCTCCCTTTCCCCCGTCTCCACGCTGGAAGCGCGTGTGTGGGGCAACACTCCAATTAGGGTTAGGTGGAGTGGGGATTTTCAAAAAGGACTGTGATGAAATGGTTTGTTTTGCCGTTGGTAAAACGTGTTTTTAATTTTACCATCAGAGCAATGGCCATGAAACCATTAACTTGGTCACCTATTCTGCAAAATCCGATTTTCATGTCTTTTATACATGAATGCAATCTCTCTGTGTTAAGAGATTTCAAGGTTCAAGGTTCAAGGTTTTTTATTTGTCATATGCACAGCAGATACAACGTATATGTTGGCAATGAAAATCTTATGTCGCGTGCTCCTCCAACAACTCAACATGCATGGTGCAAAAGATAAATAAAGTAGTGCAAAAAGAGAGAAGAATATTTACAATATTAACAATAAAGATTTGAGGATGTGAAATATATACATATGTGGAATACATTGAAAGTATTTAAATACTTTACACTGTTGAATGAGGAGGTATGGACAGATGCATATATTATGTATAGCAGATGTATATGGCAGATATGTACAATATATAGATATGTGTACTATAAACAGATATGTATGGCAGATGTGTATAATATATATGTATGTGTGTACTATAAACAGATGTGAGTAGACATTCACAGAGCTCAGGAGTTCAGTAGTCTTATAGCCTGTGGTATAAAACTGTCTCTGAGTCTGGTGGTCTTGGTCCGGATGCTGCGGTACCGTCTGCCAGACGGCAGCAGACAGAACAGATTGTTGCTGGGGTGATGGGGGTCCTTTAATATCCTACCGGCCTTCTTCCTACACCGCTGGGTGTAGAGGTCCTCCATGGATGGCAGCTCCGTCCTGGTGATGTGCTGAGCAGTTTTCACCACCCTCTGTAGAGTCTTACGGTTGAAGGCGGTGCAACTGCCATACCAGGCGGTGATGCAGCCAGTCAGGATACTCTCGATGGTGCACCTGTAGAAGTTGCAGAGTATCCTGGAGTCCATGTTGAACTTCCGCAGCCTGCGGAGGAAGAAGAGCCGCTGTCGAGCTGTCTTGGATATGACCCTGGTGTGATGTGTCCATGTCAGGTCCTCACTGATGTTTACCCCGAGGAACCTGAAGCTGCTGACTCTCTCCACAGGAGTCCCGTCGATGGTGATGGGTGTGTGTGCCTCTCTCTGCCTCTTCCTGTAGTCCACAATCAGCTCCTTTGTTTTGCTGACGTTGAGATGGAGGTTGTTGTCCTGGCACCAAGATGTCAGGGCTCTGACCTCCTCTCTGTACGCCGTCTCGTCGCCGTCTGTGATCAGGCCGATGACGGTCGTGTCGTCAGCAAACTTGATGATGGTGTTGGAGCTGTGTGTGGCCACGCAGTCGTGCGTGAACAGGGAGTAGAGGAGAGGGCTGAGCACACAACCCTGAGGGGCTCCGGTGTTGAGGGTCAAGGTGGAGGATGTGATGTTCCCCATCCGCACTGCCTGGGATCTGCCCGTCAGGAAGCTCATGATCCAGTCACAGAGGGCGCTGTTGAGCCCAAGGTCCCTGAGCTTAATGATGAGCTTGGAGGGCACAATGGTGTTGAATGCTGAACTGTAGTCAATGAACAGCATTCTCACATAAGTGTTCCTCTGGTCCAGGTGGGAGAGGGCAGTGTGGAGGGTGAGGGAGATGGCATCATCCGTGGACCTGTTTGCTCTGTAGGCAAACTGCAGGGGGTCCAGTGAGTCAGATTTGAACATTTCAGGAAAAAAGATTCCCTCTTTATTTTTGTCCTGATCCATTTATATAAAAAAGGGGAACCATTAGGCAATGACCAACCAAGGTAACACCCACCTGTCCAGCAGTGGCTCAGTCAGTAGGGGCTTGGACTGGGAATCGTAGGGTCGCCGGTTCAAGTCCCCGAACAGACTTGAAATATGGAAGGTGGACTGCTACTTGGAGAGGTCCCAGTTCACCTTCTAGGCCCTGCTGTGGTGCCCTTGAGCAAGGCACCGGACACCTCCAATCCCCCCTCCCCATTGCTCCCCGGGCGCTGCACGATAGCTGCCCACTGCTCCTAGTACTAGGATGGGTTAAATGCAGAGGACTAATTTCACTGTGTGTGCTCTGCTGTGTGCATGCATGTGACTAATAAAAGAGGGTTTCATCCTCCGATTCTATCTTCGATTCTATCTATCTACCTTATCACCTGAATCTCCTCCTAGAGCACCATTTTGTTTTTTCAACCCACGCAGAGGGGGGGGGGGGGGGGGGGGGGGGGGGGGGGGGGAGGGGACCTTTTAATGTGTCTGATTTGGTTTGTACCTCAGAACAAAACATAACAGACATTGCTCAACTCATTCTCAGAAGAAAACATTTCTATACTGCATCTTCAAACAAAATGGAAAAGCTTCTCAATCCCACAAGAGGAACGGTTAGAGACAAAACACACAAAGAGCTGCAGAGATGAAAGAGTTATTGTTCTACATGCATATCATTGTTGGGATTCCGGCTGTAACATTTGAGGCAGCTGACTAAATGAAATGTAATCGCAAAGTTCACCTGATATTGTTGTTTGACATTTTTCGCAAAGATCCCCATCCTGATGATAAATAAATAAATACTATGGTGGGTCCAATACATTTCACTAAATATGCGTACTCAACCAGATGGGTGTTGCATGGCGTTAGCTTCAATCCAACTTATCTCTTTGTTTTAATTAAATGTGGCGCCGTTGCCTCTGGAGTTGCTTTGTTTCATGGCGATAAAGCGACAGAATGCAGCTGCAGCGCCTGTCATCACGAAAAAACAATCAGCAGCCGAAGATAAAGGCCAAAGCCGTAGTAATTATCGCACCTTGAACACAAGGGTTTATTCTCATATCTTTCTCCTTTGTTTTAATTTGTGGAACTGCCAGATGGAAAGCATTATAGACAGCTGTAATTAGGGGAAGATTGTGAAACCGGTTTATTGGTTAATGCTTCACAAAACAGTGGAGCCATCATTCTCGGTGAAAGGAAATTATTTTCAGTGCAGCAGAGAAAAATAAAGCAATGCAGTGCTTCATCTCTGCATGTGTATCTTGACACATTAACAATGTGGACGTTGTTTATCCTGCGATATTAAGAATGGCAAGAGAAAGAGATTTTAGAAAGGTACAGTATATGTAACAAGCTTGGCAAAAACAACATATTTTTCCCCCAGAGGGCTTGATGTTCCCCGCAGTTAAAGAGCACTGTCTTGTCAGATCTGATTGTGTCACAGGCAAAACAAGACTAACAAATTCTTTCCTGTGTTTTGTTTTCAGCCTGAAGCAACACCAGCAGTAAGCCACGGAGACAGGCCACTCTGGAAAGAAGGAAAGCTGAAGACCGAGATTATTGGAATAAAGAACTTCAGAAGAAAGGACTTGTGTCAGAAACCGAAGAGTCTGAGAAAGTAGTGCAGAGTAGCAAACTTCAGTGTGTGCGTGTGTGTGTGTGTGTGTGTGTGTGTGTGTGTGTGTGTGTGTGTGTGTGTGTGTGTGTGTGTGTGTGTGAGTATATATGTGTGTATATGTGTGTATGGGTGTCACAGGCATTCATACATGCACCCGCAGTATGCATGTGTGGGTCATTGTGAGAGCGTTTCTATATTTGATCTAAAAATATATATCTCGGAGGTTTATTCAGCACCTAAGTGTTTAATACCTCAACACAAATAGCCGCCAGAAGACTTGCGGCTGAATATTGCCATATAACTCCTGTGTGAACCACAATCCTAAAATCTAACTGATGTCAGTGCGTTGCCCAGAGTGGTAATAATCCTTACAATGATAGTCATACAGCAGCAGTAATAATAACTCTGTAACTAGCCGCCCCACCAAGTGCTCTGACAGTGATCCAAGTTTTTTACCTTCATTCTAAATGCATTTCATATACAATGAAAGTGGCACAGGCATGGCTCACTTTCAGACCACTTGAGACCTACTCAGGCCCAGACCGTTAAATCCAAGGAGAACGAAATTCCGTCGTAACAGTTTTTCCAATTTCCACAATTAAGAAAGGACTTTTTCTCTTTTTTTTTTACGTTCCGTTTTCTATAATGTGGAGGCATTGTATTTCTTTCAAATGGTGGATGTGGCATTTTGAAGACCATCTTTTGTCAAGTGTTCCATATAATCAAAGGCTTGAGACGTGGCATGGTTACAGTTCAGAGTTAAGAAAAGCAGCACAAAGACTTTTAAACTCCTGCTCCGAGGTGAGGGTCTGTGCATCTTTCTGAATCATCTACTTTTGAAAACATTCCCACAGCACTGAATACTGATGTCAGGTGCAGTCTGGAGCTGAAACTAATTCTCTTCTCTGTTGAGATGGGCAACGTGTAGATAATATTTTTTTATTTTTCTGTTGCTATGACAGAGAAAAAAAAACTGCACTCCCAATCAATGTAGCAGCAAATGTACAATACAACTGGGATGTAATTCAATGCATGCAAAATGTAAAGCGTTGCATTCACTTGCCTTTTTGAAAACTATTGCTTGCGCGTTTTGGCAATAGCGCTGCTTTCTAGTGATAGCTTCGTAATGCATTACTGCACATGCTTGCTCCTGAGCAAAGGGGTCACCTTTTAGTACTGAACTGGCTTCATTTCAACATCTAATTCATTCATCAGAAACCTTTTGATACCTAGAAATTTGAGCAGTCACCGCTGTATAACACTCCTTTTCTGTAGTCTCGTTGGAGCGTCTGTAAAGTGAGTTTCTGAGATGGTTTGTGGCATCATAAGATGGGCAAACGGAAGACAATCCACTTTACTGCGCTGGCACTCAGCAGCTTTCTCTGTAAGCTGGGGAAGGACTGAAAACACAGCACGCGATGCAAAGCCAGCGTCTGGAAGTTTTTCTTGGCACAAGCTCAGTTTTGTTTTTTTTCTGTGACCATATTAAGTATGTTTTTATTTTGTACTATTTTCATTTGAGATGAGGGGAGGGGACTACCAGAGACCTGATTGTTTTTCTTTTGCAGACATATGGATGAGCAATGGTTTTATGCAAATCACACTAAAATATAAACAACCATGCAATGAGGGTTTGATGTGAAATAGTTTAATTTAATGAAGAAAAAAACAGTTTATGTAAATAGGCAGTAGCTGCAGGTGAACTTTGTGTTTTAAAAAGTACAAAAGTTTTGTATTTATAGTGTTTATCTGCACTGAGTTAAAGGGATATAAGGGAAATGTGTTTCTTATGGATATTATTGAAAATTACAAATGTGCTGGCACTGAAATGAGAATAAAGCGATTATTGGTTGTCATGTTTTTGAATGGATAACTATAAGTGAAAATATACTCATCCTAAGCCGAAGAGTCAGGGATGATGGACCAAAACGCAGCGAATGGAAGACAGTTATCACAAAAGGGATTTTGATAACGGTAATTTAAACCACAAACACCACATAGACAGACTCCTGAGAGATACGTCTGATATGTGACTGTTTGCCAGTGGATTCATAAAAACAGCCCAAAAACGACGATTAAGGACAAAAAAATATTGGATTTTGACACAAACTCTAAAAATACCAAGCATTCTGTTGTCGATAATGCCATAAGAAAAGCAGACAAACAAGAATCAATTTGGCATTTTTGATTCTTCATCACGACTGTTTTTTCGAGCTCCCTTCTCTCCAGCACTGGTGTATCCATAAAAGAGCAGCGTCTGTGTGTGCCGATATCACAGTCTGTGCAAGGGATGACTGTGCCATGAGTCACATATTCTACCAGATGTAACATGATATATGACAGAAATGTATCTATGGGCAGGAATTTTGTGATATGATACTTATGGGTGGGTGTCTGCGTATGTGAAGCTGTCAGCTGGCAGTGGGAGGCTCGCTGTGAGCAATGTACCGTGAGCACATTTGTTATCACGCCTGATGATGAATACGATGAAGGTGACAGCTATACATTTTCTCTTGTAAAATACGGACTTTTTTTCTGTGTGTTTGCTTCTCCATGGAGTGGAATTGGCTTTTCCTGGCAGTGATCATTTGTTACCACACATTCAGCTTTAGAAACCACACAGTTATATTTGGATAACTTATTTATAAATCTCCTTTTATTTTTAGTGTCTCTTTCTTTTTCTCAAGTAACTCCTGTTCCTTTCTCTTTAGTGAAATTATCATGCGGCACTTCAGCATGAAGTACACCACCAGTAAGTAATAATATAAGGAATATGAGAAATAGAAGGAGGGATAAATTAATATTTGTAGTTTATCATTTGTCAACTGCTGTAACTCTACCATTATGAGAAAAAAAAACATACAAATATTTGAATTTCAAAAATGTGATGATTGAAAATGTTTGGATTAATTAATTTATTATTTCTAGGTACGCTGTTTTGAAAAAAGTATTTTTGATTTCCTACGACGCACACTTCCACTGACATCAAATTATTACTCTATACTTTTATGACATATAATATTAAACTAGCATAGGCACTACTTTGCACAGGGTAGGACATGTAGTAGCATTTAATGAGCGTGTCTAAACTGTCATAGATAAAACAGGCTGATATATATTGACCATACTGATGCATTATTGATGTTCTCAGTCGTAGCACTCTAACCCGTTCTGATGCGTCTTCAAAGGACCTGCTGCAGGCACTCCCAACCACCTTCATAAACCCACCATATAGATTTGAATCTTTATAGACATAGCAGGAGATGTTCTTGTTCCTGTCATAACACTGGAGTGTGTTATACACACACACACACACACACATAATATGGATTTTCACCATGGTGACAACTCATCATTAATTCATAAAAGTAGGAAGCACCTGAAAAGCGACAAGCATTAAAAGGTGTGATCTGAACTGGGTGTGTTATAGTGTGTGTGTGTGTGTGAGCCTAACGCTGAATTAAGAAAGCAGACGAAATTGGAGAAATATTTGCTTAAAAAGGAGAGCGAAAAAGCTATTTGTTTTGATCGAGCAATTAGCTGCAAAGCTTAGCTCCCTCTACAAAGTTTCCATAGTAACATTTCTGTTGCTGATGAGAAAAGAGAGGCTGAAAGTTTGAGACACGGACGCGAGTGCTATTACACTGAGCTGCAAGGAATTGCCACAAAAGGAGCGAAATGTTAATAGTCCTTCTAATAATTTCCTTCAATGGAAATTCAACTTGTTCACAAAGAGCAGCACATGAGAAGCATGAAAAATCAACAAAGAGAGAGAGAGGCTGCAGGAGGGAGAGGAAATCAGTGCACACGGGAGATTCCGAGCGCTCTTAATGGCTCAGTGAAGTCAACAGGAGATGAACTTAATAAAACATTAAAGCTGGTATTATGTCATTTTCACTGCGCCATCCAAACCTCTGTGTATCATAAGTCAGTGGGTGTGAGAATACTAGGCCAGCACTCCACTTAGCCCACTGTAGGGCATGTTATCTTCGCTCATCCATATTCATGACCCTATCACTGTAACCCCAAGTTCTGCTGGGATGTGTTTCTGCCAAGGTAATCTTTCTGCTGTAGGTTCGGTTCAAAGCTTTGCTTCTTGAACTATATAGAAAAAAAACACGTTAGCGTGGTTGTGCCTCAGTGAGGAGTTTATACTGAATTAGCTCTGGTAATTGATTGTGTAATAATTCCCTACAAACACACGCATAGGAGTATCAGTGAGTCATGTATTGGTACCCAGCGAACCAGTAGATTGGTTGCTACAATTGCCTTGATGTGACCCGGTACAAATACATCATTATGAGAAGCATTATTTGAAAATGTCAAGGTGGAGGTAGGTCTTAGGCTGACATTTTATCGGTCGCGCAAGGCAGATTTGTTCCAGAAATAGACATAGGTTTTATTTCGGTACAGCACTGTCTCTTCATGAAGATGGATAAATCATGGCTCCTTATAACCAGGTATATTAACAAACAAGAACGCTGGCTGTTCAAATGAGGAAACTCCTCTTTGATACAACTACTTTCATTTAATGGAGGAATCACAATGCTCGTCTGATGGAAAAGGTTACCCTGGTGATGTAGAGACTGATTCCTTCAATAATAACAGAGAACAAGGAGAGACAACAAGCACGGCACAATGTTTCCTTTTGTCTCCGAATACACATTTAAGCTGCACCTTTCAAGACACCCTTCAACATATTAGACACAGCAGACCCGTCACATGATGTGTCTGCTTTTCCCTAACTGGCTGTTTCCGTTAGCAGCGGTGATGTGACCCCGGACAGCCCAGTAGCAACAGATTTCCACTCAGCCGCTTTGCTCCATGCAGCAGGCTGTTCATTGTCAGAGCCTGTCAGAGCTTCCCTGTCAAAAATCCTTGTCGCTATCACAATATTCAGCCCCACAGCCCCGGCTGGCATTTCAGACAGTGGATCACAGGCGGGCGGGTGACACGAGAGGCCGGACGCGTATGAGTCACGCAGCACTGAATGCGTCTGCATCAAAACAAAAGCACGCATGGTGTTTTGCTCCTTTTTGAAGGCAGAGCTTGGAGGTGAGAGCAGAAATATAACATATCTGCAGAGATACCCAACCTGTCTGTGGTGATTTATTCATGCAGGGCTAAAGGCTGACCTCAGACCTGGCTCACAATAAACTGACCTTTATAAAGTCTAGCTGCAGCTGAACCAGGGGAGATGTGATACAGAGAATAAAATGTACAGTTCCTCAATCTCCGTTTACAGATAGGACCATGAACTGATTAGTTGGTGCTTGTAGTGGGTTAAGAAACGAACAGCTTCCTTTCAACTCCTCTGCAAGCTTAGAAAAAAATGCATCCAAAAATGGAAGGAACTTTTGTTATAATGACATTATATTTTCAAATGTGAAGTTGGTTTCCTCCACCATGGTACATTTAAAAAGCATGTTCATTCATTATGAATAGGAAGCGGGATCTACAAAGTCATTAGGTCGTCAAAATTGCACAGCAATTCATCCAAACGTTATTGACATACTTCAGTCTCTCCAGTGTTTGGTTCAACTAGACAAATGCTGGGAACACGACCTAAATCTTAAACCCTGTATGTAAGAGAAACAAGACCAAATGGTTTGACTGACTGGTACATCAATGTTAAGCAAAACATTACAGCTCAGTTTACATGGATTGCTAATATTTGTCTGTACCTGCTTTGAAGACGAGGCCAATAGTTGAATGATGATACAATTCTAATATGAATAACCCTGACTGATTACTCAAGTATTTTTAACCTTGTTTTAAGCTAAATAGAACAAGGCTGTATCTTCATTCAAGCAGAGACATTGTTTTGGCTGCTGTTATAATCCAAATCTGTCTGTTGCTGTTTTTCAAATGAGGAAGCTTTGCCAAGTGCCAAACGCTTCCCCAGTAAAAAGCTTTTTGCTGTTCCTGCTCCTCGGCTGGCCAGAGATGCTTCAATTAAAACTCTGATCCGACACATTCACTGTTTCAGCCCCTGTTGCACCGGCGAACAATCAAAGGAGTGTGAGTGTGTTTCATTCAAAGCAGATGTCTGTGATCGCCTGTGCAAGTACAGTTGTTTTTTGCATATTATTTTATATACATATATATGTAAAGTGTGTGTCTGTGTACATTTGTGTTTGTGATGAGATTGTTGTGAGTGCTTTTGCAAATAACGTTTGCAATATGCATGCAGCCTGAAAAATTAATTACACTATGCCCAATCCATCTAAATTTTATTTCACAATCTGGAGACTTTTAGTACAAATCAATCCTGTAAGTTCATTCAGAACTCATTTCATTTCAATAATGCATGTACCAAACAAGTTTATAGTTGGTCCTTTGCTCCTTGCCACATTCTCACGGTGGCCCTGAGAGCTCGGCACACTGGGAATTAACACACAAAAAAGACAGAACCCAAGCACATTAAGAAAGTAAGTTTTGTCAACAGCATGTTTTTGTATATTGCTTTTTCTATAAGTGATGCACGTGTCGTCAAATTCCTGAATATTTTCTCATTAACTTGGGTTCTGTCTATTTCCATGTGTATTGTTAATATGAAGTATGTTGGGTTATCAGGCCCTTCACACATTTGGGCTTGGATAAGAATAAAAAGGATTCAGTGTTGGCGTGTGATTGGGATGTCCCACAACACCTACACTCTACCAAACTAGGCCATGCATTAACTAGGTCAGTGAGGCAGCATTTGGCCTAATACCGTATGTATCTGGGCCAGCTGACGGCTACCTCGGATACTTTTCCCCCCTGTGACTGCTGTCATCTCAACATCCTACTGCCAGCCTGCATAGCGCACCCCAAACACAGATATAGATATGTAACCAGCATGCAGACTCAAACACACGTACAGCCCATACACACACATTCACAGATAGCCTGTCTGCAGCTGAAAGGTTGTAAATGTTAACAGGCAGCTAGTCAGGTGCCTTGTCTCCCTGTCAACTACATCCAATCAATACCCACAATGCAACGGCCTGAAGGTATCTATGAATAGGGAAATTGTATCTCGTCTAAGAAAATACGAAGTCAACATTATTTTTGAGTTTGTATTTTTTTTTACTTTGAGGAGAATCTCTCCTTAAGTAAAGCAAATACATACAGTAATGTTTGAGTGTTATTGCTTCTGATGTTTTTGGAGCTATCTCACCACGTAATGCATTTTGTCTCATCATTTCGCCGTTAGCTGAAGCTTTAGTCTTAATCGCATCGTGGGAGAATAGCGTTGGTCAACATCACACTCAAAAGTGAGTCAAAAATGCATACTGACATTAATAAGACACGTACTGTCTGTTTCCAAATGTTGAATCATGAAATTGGGACACAGAGCCAATGCCAAAACATTCCTTTAAAAGTGTATGGCTGATGTCAAAGTTGCCACATCCATGTTGTATACTCTTTTGGGCACAGATTTTCAGCTTGCACATCTGCTTAACATACATTAGGGACACCTGTCTGTCATGATGTAAGAGGTCAGACAAAAAGTCATTCTTCTTTACCAAGAAACTCAGTTTCAATGAAGACTTTCAGCTAAACAGTAGATGAACCTCAATCAAAAACAGAAAATGGCACTACAGTAGGTTTAGTAATTGGTCAGCATTGTGTGTGTAAGACAGAAAGACAGAGAAATTGGTAATGGTCAGGTAGTGAGAAACTAGGCATAGCTATTTAGAATAATATGAAAAACTCTGTTTCAAAAGGCTTTAAAACTTCTCACTAGCAAATACAGTTCTCAGTTTCTCAAACTTTAAAAACTGCTGACTTTCTGCAAATGTGCAGAGCGAACGGCACCGAGACACTTATTGAGGGAAAAGTAGTAAAGATTGTAACGATCTTTTCTGTTTGTTTCAATTTGAAGCCGGAGCGTGATCCTAAACAACCAGGGAGTCTTTATGACTGAACTGTTGAATATAAAACAGTCCGCTGACATTAAACAACTTTACTGAGGACCAGACTGAAGAAAAAGACAGGCTAGAAGTAAAGATGGATACAGTCCAGGGAGCCACTAAGAAATCATGGAGTTGTCCTGCTGATGTCCATGTGTTGTAGAATTAATCATTGAACACAAAAGATTAGTAAACAAAATGACTGTTAATTTGAACTGCTCTAACTGTCCCTACTGCTTACAAATGGCACTGTTATGGAGGAGCAACAATGAATCCACTCTCTGGAGCATACTATAGTGCCCAAAATAAATGTATTCAAATTAATCGAAGCACTTTCACATATGGTTAATGTGTTAAAGGCATTGAACATGGCATGCAATGAATAAATAAACTGTGAAAAGGAGCCCTTGTCTAACGGTATAAAATCCCTCTTCTCTTTAAAGCAGAATTTTAATAGGTCTTGGCCTCAATCAGCCACTGTTGTAAAAGAGACTGGCATGAGACGACACATAATGCAGAGCCATTAGAACACTAAAACGCACTTAGCCTTCATTAGAGGAGGAAAAAAGAGGGGAAGTGTCTACATGGCAAGCGGACTCCTCTTTTGTTCTGGTAAATGTAAAACGCCTGGGAGTTAACTGGGCTGAGCTCCCCATCAGGAGAGATATATAATCTTTTAGGTCACTATCCATGGGGCAGTTATCACAATCGCTGTGGGATGAAAAACACTGCAAAGTTTTCGAATAGACTGGCCCTCACAAAAACACATGTTTGTTTGCTAATATATCTCCAATCCCACGGGTGGATGATGTCACTCCTAAAATCTGTGGCTGTTTTGACGTCTGTGCGAAGGCATTTGACAGTTAGCACATGTGAGTCACAAACGAGGCCTCATGCGTGTCAGCACAACCAAAACAGGTTGGTATTTTGATGGACTTACCAAAATGAAAATGACGCCTTAGAAGTGTTTTCTTTCAAGACAATGTACACACACACACTGCTCAAGGCAAGGTGAAAGGTTAATTCAGGTCCGTCTGGTCTGTCGCAGGTCAGCGGTCCTCACATGCCTCCAATGTCACACTTGAACACACTCCTACCTTAAGGCTCAGACTTGTCTACCCAGAAGGCACTTGTTCATGTGTTCAATAACTTATTTTGCCCAAAAATCACTTGTTTGTCACACACACACACACACACACACACACACACACACACACACACACACACACACACACACACACACACACACACACACACACACACACACACACACACACACACACACACACACACACACACACACACACACACACACACACACACACACACACACACACACACACACACACACACACACACACACACACACACACACACACACACACACACACACACACACACACACACACACACACACACACACACACACACACACACACACACACACACACACACACACACACACACACACACACACACACACACACACACGACAGGTGCCATCTTTCTGAGTCAAACGATCCTCAGAGACTAAATGTGAACACATCAGCTTACAGGCATTAAGGCTACTCCTGTGTGCAAAGCTACAACAAGGTCACTGTCCTTGAACAACAGCTGAAGTTACATCAAAGTTTAGCTTCATTTTATGTGTGAGTAACGGTCAATTATATTGTAAGACAATGGGCAATTAAAATCATTTGTACACAATAATGGTTCAAAAACTCATTGCTGACATCATGTTTATGGGATTACATTTTACTTCCAGAAAGCGATGGACTAATTGCAAGCATCTTTTCCCGATCAGGCCTTTCATTTAAAGATAACCAACAAGCAGCAGACAGATGAATTCATCTGAGAAGGAAATAAGAGGCTCGTTACTCTGGCTCTGAAAATGTGTCTCCGTAAGAAAAAAAATTGCATTAAATAAACACAGCCGTTAACCAAGTTCTCTGGAACAGCTCCCCTAACATTCTGAACACAGGAATGTTGGGAATTGCATCACAACGGCATATATGTGGCAGGTGACGGAGCGGCCCGAAGACACGGAGGGACGAGGACAGCTACTGAGTGATTGGACCGCTTCCCCTCGGGGTACAAATAGCAGCAGAGAGCGAGCTTGAGAAGCAAAAAGGAAAGAATGTTTTGTGCACTTCAGTTTTGGCCACACACAGGTTTTCTATTAGCTGAAAGATGACACGCTTCACACCCTGCACACTGCAGATATCACTCAGCACAGCCCTTACCTCCTCCCCCCCTCCTCTACCTCAACTCTCCATCTGGCTATACCGCCTCATCCCAGTTTTACCCCCACTCCCGCCCTGACACATACTCATACATTGTCTATTTCTCTATCAGCGTGTCTTCCTTCCCAGCACTGAAGCTCTAGCCAGGTATGTTAATGAAGTTAATCGGATTGTCGCCTGCGGGGAAGCAGCACAACTTTCACAAAGTTCCCTGTTAATTTTACCTTAATTCAATCAGCCTGTCGTCCTGCATGGTGTGTGTGTACGTGCATCGAGGGAGGGACACAGGGTGCGCAAGTGTCTGTGGGTATGTGTTTGATGCGTTTCCTTTTTTTTTTCCTGAGCCGCATTACCAGCAGTTTGGCAGAAATCAGCTATAATCATATTTGCTGCTCTCCCTCTTTCGTCTGCCGCGGGCTTAAATGTGGGCCAGAATTAGAAGCAAGTTTCCTTCCCAGTAATCTAACGCCTGTGATCAACTCTACTGACAAAGACAGCAGTTTAAGTGTTGACAAAAACACTCCTATGGGTTGATAAGAGATGGCCACTGAAGACATTTAAAATTTCAAAAATGTGATGACCTTGTCACGGCTTGTCACCTCAGCTGCTTAGTATTGACATGAAGAAGGTGTCAGGGGTTAGTGGGCAACTCCACCATGCTGGGCTACGAGGGAACCCTCCTGAGGATCGCGTTACATATTTCAAGCGTTCAAAAGTCTCCAACACATCCATGCCACATACCATTGTCTCCCCATGGTCCTTCAACTCGTGGCCTTGTCCCCTGAGTGAGTGTGTGTGGGAATGACTGAGTCAGTTCACTATGTGCCACAGATTGTATAAGCTTGGCAGGTCTCTCCATATTTATTCTTCCCTGACAGTGACCTTGCTGCGCTGTCTCCCCACTGTCTCCACCCCCTAAGTCTTAATGCCAGTGCTGTCAATCACAGCCGCCTCTCCTCCCCACAGTGCTACCTCGGGGGCTATTCTAATGAGCTGAATGTTGGCATTATGGGACAAAGGGCTGCCTGTGAGACCGTTTCATACAAGGGCAGTCATTAGGGTGTGTGGAGAGAAAACAGAGACAGTAATAGCAACTTTAGTCCAGCTGTTTTGGCAGATAAGGGGGAAAATTGGGCTATATACCAACTTTCATTCAATAATTACTTCTTAAATAAATCTGACCACGTTTTTATGCAAACACACATAAAAAATTAGTCCATGTGGGTCACTTAGTCAATCCAAGCACAGACACATCTGTACAGGAAGCAAGTTTAGACTGACAAAAATGCAGTTGGCAACATTTTATTTAAACAGGACTTAATACTCTCAATAGTTGACACGTTTTCAATATTTAAAGACATAGTTTGGAGACCCATTGATATCGAGCTTTGCAAACTGCAGGTAAACATTTACGTTATCTGTTCTCTTTACTATCCAAAGTTCAATTTGCTGTCTTTCCTCTAAGACACAATTTCTGTGGCCAAATGTGTTTGAGGAGACTTGGCATGAGTGTGTGTTTTTGGATCCGCAGCAACTTACGGTTAGACAGTAGTGGCAGCTGTTTGCAGTCCAGGCACACAGAGGAAAAAAAAGCTTCCCAAGAATTAGCGTTCACACTGGGGTTGTCGAACACACACACATATTCACACATGCAGTTTCCCCTCACAGCAAACTCTGGGACAGCCAATTAAAGAAGATTTACTGTTGCAGTGTCATACTGGCATCCCATTTCTGATATTTCTCATGCACATACTAACACATGGCTGTAATGCATGCCCACACACAAACATGCACCATAAATTGCATCTTAAAAGGTGGTCGATCAAACATTTAATTTTCCTCTAGTGCTGACCAAGGCCTCTCAGCACTGAACAGAGACAAGCAGCTTTTATCGACTAGCGTCCAGTGGGCCCTGGTAGCTATTATAGCAGCAATGAGTGACTGGACCAGTCAATAGACTTTCTATTAGTGAACTGCTCCCTCAGCCCCATGCCAGCACACACACAGTGAGAGGGAGAGAGGAGGGATGAGACACTTTGGGGCTCTATGAAGGTCGGGGAAGGAGCAGCCAGCCCCTGAGGGAAATGCGTTGTGTAGGAGCGAGGACCAGGAGTAGATCAATAAAAGAATAAATAGGCAGTGACAACAGGCTAAGATACCAGAGGCATGCGAACCAGCAACTCCTAAATACATGGTCAGTCCTTGCTCATCATACAGGCATGTACAGAGATGACCTATTGTATATAAAATGGTAAAGGATGAAGGTTTTCCACCCATAAAGTTATGTTTATACAGCACTCAAATGAAGTAACACATGACCATATACTGTAGCTCTTATATATAGCGAGCAGTGAGTGAATGTGATGGCAAAGCTTCGGTGACCTTGGTCTTGCCTGCCCAAGGCAAATTTAGTCTGATGTAGATGAGCTGCGAGGTGCTCATGCTGCTTCGCTCTAACAGAGGGAGTAATAGACAAGGCAAACGCGCTCATTCATCTTTAAGCATCTCACATAACACTACCTATCATTAATGATGCTACACAGCTTAAACAGATGAAGATTAATTTGACAGAACAGCAGCGAGAGAGGAAGAGAGTCAAAGAGATAAACACCAAGGAGCACCGAGCAGTTTGAGTCCATCTCCATGCAGGGGGAGCTTCAGTCTATGTTTAGATACATGGCATGAATTTAATACTTTAAATATATTTATTATTTCTTGTTACATGTTTTTTTCCCCTTTAAAAAATACATCTCTGACTTGGATTTGTGAACTAGAGGTGGAATCAGTGGTTGTATTTCAGATGATGCTCAACTTAGCTCGAGGAGACACAAAAATATATGGATATAACAAGAGAGCAATAGCAATTTATCAGGTATGTATGATTTAGCACACGATTCAGACTTAGATATCAGGGTTTTTCCAGAAAAGAATATAGTATGAGGGCACTTATCTTGTATATAACATACATCAATTATACAAGCTGGCGGAGCTCCATAAAAACAAAGCTGTCTATACCGTCTGATAGATAGAATAGATAGATAGAATCGGAGGATGAAACCCTCTTTATTTGTCACATGCATGCATACAGCAGAGCACACACAGTGAAATTAGTCCTCTGCATTTAACCCATCCTAGTACTAGGAGCAGTGGGCAGCTATCGTGCAGCGCCCGGGGAGCAATGGGGAGGGGGGATTGGAGGTGTCCGGTACCTTGCTCAAGGGCACCACAGCAGGGCCTAGGAGGTGAACTGGGACCTCTCCAAGTAGCAGTCCACTTTCCATATTTCAAGTCTGTTCGGGGACTTGAACCGGCGACCCTACGATTCCCAGTCCAAGCCCCTACTGACTGAGCCACTACTTGACACAATCTCATATTTTTGGGGTAATTTTGACGAACAGAAATATGGTTTTCTGGCATCACTTTAGTATTTAACAGGGAAAATCTGCATTTTGGTATGAAGGCACACGCCCAAAGTAAGCCCTGGATATGCAACTCATCTTTCTTTCGTTACATTTTTATATTTAGCATCTTGTTCAGTGTCTGTTCCTTTAAATACCGTCAGTTGTCAAAGGAAGACTTTTTTTTACAAGCCATTATTTACAGAATCATTAGTAGTAAAATCTAATTCAGTCCTACATGTCTGCAGGTTGTTGTGGTAAAGTTAAAACCTATTCCTGCATTTACATACTAGCACCATTATGTCATTTGCACTATTTTATTACACTTTTGTCTTAATTCTTTAAATCTGAAGTATTGTGTACGTTTCATGGTTGAAGGCGCTCTGTAGCTTTGTGCCAACAACACACTGTAGCTTTTGTGCAGACAACGAAGCCTTGAAACGTTTCAAGGTTAAACTTGAAATAATTCGCTAAGAAGAGCCTTTTGATCCAAACAATTTAATACTAATACATATTTAAAATACATTCTTTAGTGAAATACACAGCAAAGAAAGAAAAGTCCAGGGTCATACAAACAAATGTAAAAAGCAAAGTTGCCAAGGTCTTGAATAAATGAATGAAAAATGTGTGCACCCTAAAAAAACCTTTGCTCAAAAACATGCAACTGAATCAAAACTCGGGTACAAAATAAAGGGCTGAACAAAGTACTTGAAAGACAGCAACTTGGGCTGACACTGGCAAACGCTAGTGATACAAAACAGATGTGAGCATTTGGAGAAGCAGAGAATGACAGATAGGCTGCATTTTCTCTAAAGCCTCTTGATGTTGCCGCATTCAAGACAGATGACTAAAGTCTGACCAATGCTTTCAGTCTGTAGATAAAAAATGTCAAGGGGATTAAATACAAAGAAACAGGCTGTTACATTACAGACTCAATCTTTGCCTCCTCTGTGCTTCTCTGATATGGTGTTTGTGAGTGCTCAGCAATGACCATAGTAAGATTTTTCCCTGACAAATATATTTAAAATAAAAAAGGCAGTTTCTCGTTTATTTCTAATACTTTGAATACTGAAGATGCTGCATAAGGGCAGTTTCTCTCTAGTGCCGACACTGGGAGCAATACAACAACCTTGTTCATGATGTAGTTACAATGAATATGCATTTACTTTCTGGGACAATGTAGGTTCCGTTTACACATAATCGGATAGGGCAGCAGCACAGCCGAGCACAGGGACAATCTAAACGCGAGCAGAATCAGGAAGGACGTAGAGGAAAAAGCCTTCACTTTCATCTGAATAAGTCGTGACAGTCACACAGAGCTTAGACGCTGTGTGTATGACTCTGCTCACAGGACATATACTTCTATACGTTAATGCATGTAAGCACTGGTTTGAATCCCCCACTGGCTAGCTAATGACCGCCACTCTGCACTGAGTTGATACGGCAGTTAGCGCTAATAAAGCTGCCGACCGCACATTGAGACAATCCCCCTGCTCTGAATTTGAAAGCCAATTTTAGAGTTTTAAGCAAACTGTGATTATTTTTGGTCTAATATCATAAATGGCAATCGTTTTGGCCAGGATAATAGTGACAAAGTGTTCATATCATCCCAGGCCCAAAATGGATTACTTTCAGCCCATCCTTATGGTGTTTCAAACCGAAACGGATTGAATAAATACAGCTCTGGTTTTAATCAGTAAATTAGTTGGTGGATTTTCCCTTTGGTTTGGGTTCTTTCCACACACAAAACAATGCAAGTTCAGAGAAAACATGAATTAAAGACACAGGAAAACATTAACTCCACTGATTACATCTGCCCAACTATCAAGAAGTAAATGTGGCGTGTTCAGATCTGCTTGGCTAATCTGACCAATGACACAAAGGATTTGGAATCAGTCGGACCGAACAGTGCAGGTGTGACTCCACTCTCAGTGTTTCTTGTTGCTTGTAGAAGCTTTTAGCAGTTTTAGGGAGCCGGTCTGCAGCATCTTGATCATTTATTCATGTTTTAAGCATCTGAAATAGAACCAGCTCCAGTTCACGGGTTAATTCTGTTTTTCTTTGTTTGTTTCATATAGCTCCAACAGAACTTTCAAGGTGCATCAATAATGAGAAGATGGTTTTCATGTTTATTTCTTTTTGATCTTCTCAACCAATCCATTTGTATATTGTACAACTGTGGTCTCAGAGCGGTAAACACAGCAGTGGTAATCTGCAGAGGTGTTTGTTGCTTTCTGTGTATTCAGTTGAGCACAATAGTGCCAATTGGACTCTAAAACTCAGAGATTTAAAGCGAGAAGGCTACATAATAAAAAGAGCTGTGTATCAGTGCCACGTGACACCAGAGAAGAGTTGCGAGGACCAAGATGACAAAAACACCTTTATCTCAAAGCTTTTGTTCATTTTAAGGCGCATTACTCCAACAATGACTGGTATTATGGCAGACGAACACAAGCGCTGCTGCAAATTCATATGCATACTAAAATGCGGACTGCAGGGGACATAAATACAACTCTTGCCAAAGTGGCGTGATTGTTAAGAAATAAAACATTAGCATTCAGATGAAAATCCCACACTTATTCACGAGAACAAATCACACCGTTTCAAACACAAAGCAGTTGTAGAAACGTTGAGTGAGAGAGAGTTATTGTTCTGTTGTTGGTATATTTACCAGCATGCTACGAAGAAGGAGAGTAAACACTCTCTTTCTCTCTCACATAAATACACTTTCACTAGGGTCTCTTTTAGTGCATATTCCTGCAGGCAAAGACATTAGCAGAAACCTTCTGACAGCTTAATCATGCATCACAGAAATGGGACTGACTTAAATTAGAGGGACAAGTCAGGATTTTTCCAACATGTCAGTTCGTTATGCTTCTTTAACACAGGCACCTTTCCACACACACATTTCGATTTCATACTCACTCTTTTTCTGTGTGCAGTGTCTTGTTTTTTTAAGGACAAGGAGAGCAAAGTCCTCTCACCTTTAGGTGTTTTAGATCATTCAGGCTAAGGTTTGTTGTGTAGAGCATTAAGATTGGCTTGTTATGTATAGAGTTAATAAGATGACAGTGATTTATGACTCAGACTAATGTGGCCCAAAACATAAAGCTTAAAAAAACTATTATTATATTGAACATACTTATAAACTAAAGGAAATTATGATCATTAGCATATTCTCTTGAGATCCCAACGGATACTGACAAGTTCCAGATGCTCTTTCCAGCACAATGTCCCCTCATTGCTCACCTCATCATTTTCTCCTTTAACTTGATGCAAGGTAACACAAGTCTTTTTGGAAGTTTTTTTTGCAAAGTCATCGTTTAAAGTGCAAAGTTTGCTAAACCAAAGCAGAGCAGGACGGTTTGAAAAATCAAATTTAGTGATCTAAATTTGGACAATTTTCATTGTGCAGTCAAGTGCCATGCATTACTTCTATTGTGAACCTTAACAATGAAATAGATAATTGGTTTGTGCTATGATATGAATCAAACACTTGATTAAGGTAAGGAACAAATCGGGGCCATACAGTATTTTAATGAAAACAATGTTAAGAGTTGACTTGCCGAGACATCACTGCTTCCAGGGGCTGTTGTCATACTGCCTCGTCTCTTCCTGTCAGAATATAGGCATAGCGCCTAATCTAAAATGCCTCATTTACCATGCTTTGTGGGCAGGCCTTTTTTCACAGTGATACAGTAAAATAATTGGCTAAGATCTATTTTCATAGGTCTATTTTTAAAGATTTCATCTCTTAGTATTGATTTCAAAGTGCATCAGATAGATGCTTTTAAGTCTTAAATGTCCTACCATTACCAGACTCCCCATAGAGGGTCAGAGTTCCACACACAATCCCATGGGAACACTACAACATCAAACACCTGAAAAGAATAAAAAAGAAAGATCGCAACACCTCCATGCCATGAACTGGCTGATGAGACGGCTGAGCCCACACAGTGCTTGATCATACCCGCTATCAGAGATCAAACAGTGACAAAAGGTTGATCTGAAAATACAAACAACAGCCCAACCCTGAGGGGTGTCATCAAAATGAAGGTGGTTGATGACACAGGAATACAAAAGGCACAGGAGAGTGCACATTTAAGCCCTGAGTGTAGTACCTGAGAGCCATTTCCTGAGCTCAACAGTGACCGCAGCACTTCAAACAACACCGCCTCTCAGAGCAACCACTGTCAGAGTACACCCTTACTAAGCCTGAATACCACCTTAGCAGCCCTCATTACGGGACACTATCGGCTGTTGTGTCTCTGGAAGGTTGGGGATCATTTTAGTGAGTGTTGGGGGAAATCCTCCTGCTTTTGAGACTATTTCCAAAAACTGAGCAGCAGGGAGTCTGTGAAGTCTGTAAGTGAAGGCGAGAAGGAGAGATTGGGGAGGAAGAGCGACAGAGGGATGGAAGAAGATGAAGCACGGGCTACTGAAGAAAGAAAGAGAGGTGAAATAATGGCAGGATGAAGCATGAGCCAGATGGAAAGAAGAAAGAAAGATATGAACAGGAAGAGGGATCATGTGCTGGTGCACGCGAAGTGTTTATGCTGGGCTCGCTTGCCTGCTCTAGTGTGCGAGTGTGAGTGAGTGTGAGTGTGTGTGCAGCAGACTGAGTAAGCCTCCCTTTATTTGTTGTAAGGATTAAGAGGACAGCTCCAACACATGCACAATCTCGGGCTTAATGCGGTGACAGACTCTGAGGCACACACACACGCGCACAGGCTGCAAGCTGAGGAACACATTCAACAACTCTTGTTGAAGGCTCCACCACAGGATCAGAAGCGAAGACAAAGACAGTTTAATACGCAGAGTTGGACGCTTTGAAGGCCAAGACATACTGTTGACACTTCAAGAGGGCTGTGATGCGATTAGCATTGGTGTCCCGCGGAAATTTCATCTCACATTTTTTAAATCAGGGGCTGTTAAGCAGAGATTCTTCCCTCATCTGAATGTGTATTTCCCTGAGGCAGAACTGTGTGCTCCTGCATGAGGAAGCTTAACCCAGTGTGGTCACACAGGTCAAACACTATCATACCAATTCCCTGGGTTTGAGTAGCTGCTAATCTCAGCTGGCTCGGGACTGGATTATCCAATTAAAAAACTCTGACCCCTGCAGTGACCCACTCGGCACCGAGCAGAGGCGCGCACACATTGCCACCGCAAGAGATAAACAGAACAGGATGGATTTTTTGAGGTAACAGGTAGAAATTGGAAAGATGTTCAGTAATTACCTTCTGCACTGTGTAGAAGATAAAGTGGGTGAAATTGTACCTACATTTGTTTTATTAGAATTATTATTTTCTTCTAAAAACGCAGCCATTTCTTGGCATTGAAAGGTAAAGTCACTGGTTGAATTATAGTGCCGATTGCACTCAAAGCCTCATTCCCTCTCTCCACACATTCAAGATTAACACACTGAAGTGTCAAAACATTATAAACTTGGAGCTGAAATGGAGAATCAACAGATTAGAAACTGATATGATAAAATATTCATATGGTTTTGTTCTCATCAATATACACATCTATGTTAGTTTCTTTTTATTGTATTTTTGAATGTTGGAAGTTGGTCTAAAGAAGACATTTAAAAATATATGCAAAATGTATCAAGAACCATGGCAACATTGCAAGGTTGTTAAAATATAAGGATTTGTAAGTTATAAGTGTGGCTTTTCTCCAATTATATCTTTACAACTGACATAATAACATATCTGGTGGTTTTGGACTGAAAAAAGAAGGGCAGATTTCACCCTTCTATGTCCTTCACCCAACGGAACAATCATCAGTCGCGGAAGAACTTGTTATTCTAAAGCTATAATAAAAATAATAATAAATTGAGCTTTCCTTGCAAGATTTGATTTGGGATGATATCCGTGTGCAGCTTTACAGAGTATGGAACGAATAAAAAAGAGAATATTCATTATTGACAACATGCAGGATGATTTTGTGGACATCACATCAGAGCCTTAAACTTGAGATGTAAAAGCCGAAACACTCCTCTCTTGATAGACAGACAGTCTGCTGCACGTATCCATCAAGACTCTCTAAAGTATTTGCTTGCATTCCCAAAAGGTAAGCATCAACTTCACATTAAATGAAGAAAGCCAATAAACATCTAATTAATTAAAGTTAACCATGCTACTCTCAAAACTTGTGTTATTGGTTATTTTATGTCAAATTTCTTTGTCTGTTCCATTAAATCCCATCTCTTCATGTTAATTATTTTCTCTTGCGCAAGTACACCGCGTCAGTCAACTGTGCCTTGCTGATTTGATCAGAGGAAATTGTTTTCATTTTAATAATCAGAAACCAATTTTAGAGGCTTCCAACAGCCTCACGACAAGGCTGCTGCATGCCGTCTCTGCTGCACTGATGTTTGTTTACTGCATTCACTTCACAGCGCCAGAGATTCACCCCATAAAACTCTGTCAGTCAGACACACACACACACGCACACACACGCACACATGTCTGTGACCTATATATGAGAAGGCAATGCAGCAACTCCTTTACCTCAGAAGCCAAGCCGTCTGAGCCACTCTATTCTGCGTTGTGGTGAATCAACGTCACGGTTTGTAAAATCCATTCTGTCATTAACCGTTATCAAAAAAAGATGCTTCCAGAAGTAAACGAGAAAAACAGAGTGTCTTCATTACAGCGACAACATGGCCCAATGTTTATTCTGCGAGGCATTGTTGTACCGTGTAAAAAGATGAATTCAGACTTATATTATAAGTATTATTAAGTAACAGTTCAATTGTTTTCAGAAAAGTGCTTCTGCTGCCATTTGACCCAAATTTTCAGAAAATGGTGTATACATAGGAAATAATGTGTATACAGTATATCATGGTTTCATGGCTTAGTCCTTGCTGGTTTTAGTGGTTTACTGTGTTATAATTTCCCATCTCTACGGTAATCGTACACATCTCCAACCTCCACTACAGGCGCTGATCAGTTCTTCACACAGCATCCCATAACATTTCCTGTGTGTTGTCGTTCACTGGACTGAAACACCCCTGGGCAAGAAAGTCTCTGATGTCAAACTTTTTCCCAAGCATGGAAAACTCAGCATTAATGGCTGCTGAAACAGTAACCGTGAAATAGCGGAAAACTGATTAGTTGCTCTTTTAGCCCAACACAAGGGGATGAAAATGCATTACGTTTGTTAGCACAGCGACAAAAAAAAAAGGGAACGCACACACTCTGCCAAATACTTGGGCTTGTTTACTCCGTGAGAGTGAGCGAGTTGAATGTGCGCATGAGAGCGTGTATGTGATGTAAGAAGGACGTAACCAGTGTTGAGAAGTTTCCTTTAACTTAGAGTGTCATGCTGGCTCCGTGTCCCACACCTTCTCGCATCAAAGACAAGCCAAGGAGAACAGACGCATGAGAGGGATGAGAGCCAAGCCTTAAAAAAAAGGAGAGGAAAACAGATGCAACACTTTTTTTCTGACGGAAAGCTTAACCTCCTCTTGTGACTACTGCCAAATATAGAATCAGTACAAATACAGATTTGCTTTATCATCGAGGTCAATGTACCTGCAACTTAATAATAGATTTAAAAACATTTGCCTTGGGAGAACAGCTCAACTACAATATAAAAAAGGTGAGACAAGCCTTTTTTTTTTTATCAGAAACCCAAAAGAACCTTTGATTATAGGCCAAAATAATGTACACTGACTTTTTCAAGGTTCTCCTGTGCCTTTGATTTAGCATCTTTAACAGATTGTACTAAAGTGAATAAACCTCACCAATTGCTTTCAACCTTTGGTCACAACTGGTGGCTTCCTTCCAGCAAACCGTCTCCGACATTCACTGAAGGTCGTCCCGCTCAGAATGAGTTTCAGCCACCTCACAAAGCCCCCGAATAAAGACACAAGTTATGGTTTCTCTATTTTTCAGGGTCATTGCTTTTATGAGCGCAGGTTTTTGGCCTGGAGAGAAAGAGAGGCAGTTGGTGGATGGGGAACAAAGGAACGGGAGAACGAATGAATAGAGGAGCTGAATAATTTAATTTGGAGAGCAAAAATGTAATCTCAATTAGACTTTGAGATGAAGTCAGCACCTCGTACATTCACCGTACACACACGCGCTGAATGGCATGCTGTTGGAAATAAAGGTGACCCGAGATGGATGGATTGATGAAACCATTTAGAGGGTTAGAGACATGAAGGGCCACCTGCCTCCTGCCTCCTGCATTAGTGCATTAGGAACTTCCGACTGGATTCAAGAGAGCAGTGCTTGAAGATAAAACAAATCTCCCACTCTCATCCCTCTGACGACCCCTCTCATAATCAGCAAAGACGGACTAATACTGGTGCATGCATGTACATGGACACATTAACCAGCCCTCCAGTAATACGCCTCTGTTTGACAGCTCAGAAACCACATTTACACCATCTCAGCCTCTCTCCATGGCTTGCAGAGCTCGGTGAAGTATATTTCAGGCAGAGGGATGAGAGAAGCAGCACAGGATGAATCCTCTGATTAATGCAACTCTCATCCCTGCTCTAATCCCCGATTCAAGCACCTGTCAGAGCAGGAGATTTCACACACACACACACACAGAGGAGGGAGGGAGGTTCATGAAGGCCACAGCATACTTCCTGAACTGATATTCCGGCTTGCACACCAAAAGACGTTGGACTGAGATTAAAGGCTTTGTAGTACAGAGAAGGAAATAACATGGATTCACATCTTGGGGCTACACAGTTCATTCCAAGTCAAAACCAGCTGGTACTCCTAACCTGTGGCTTCACTTTCACCTCTTTACAATCTCCTGTGGTGCATTCCTGCCTCACAAGTAAGTATTGACACCTATATTTCTGTAGTCCACTTCTCATTAACCACCAACAGGAGGTTGTGTGCGCAGATTCCTGCGTAAGCATGGGGTAAATCCCGGGCTGTGGGGCAGATTAGTGGCAGGTTATGTTGGCACCTTGGTGGAAAGGCACAGTAAATCTGAGGCATTCATAACCCAGCTGGCACTTGGTAAATAAATCATATCTCGGCTGCGAGATTTACAGAGTGAATCATTGCCTGGCATCACAACAGGCAACAGTGACGGGGACTACCATTCTTTGTTGGCCTCCTCCACACACCCTTACATTTGTTTGAGCTCAACAGAAGAACGTAGGATTCAGACATCAACAGAAAGAGGTGAATGAGTATACAATAATATATACAGTGCATTTACTTTACACACAGATAAATACAAATTTCTTAAATACCAAATGAGAAATCCAGTTTCAGGTTTACTGAATCATGTGGATAACTTTTTGAGGAAAACCCAGAGCCACAACACATCTGAGCTGGTGTTCAGAGACTCATTTCAGGGCGTCACTGGCCTAATGCACATATCATGTAGTAGAGGCTGGTAACATCCCATGGACTTGTTTTTCAAACAAAGTGTTGGACTGACAGTCAGCAATCGGCCTCCAGAGAGCCACAGCATAGCTGTAGAAATGCATTTTCTACACGTATTGGTAATCATTGCTGCATTAGGAAAATAAAAGTCAATAGACAATGCTTAAGAATCAAATCTTTTTAGGCAGCTCAGTTCAGATGTGACCAGAAAAATCATTCATTATTTGTAAAATCCCAGAAGCGATTTCCATTTTGCATGCTAGGGGTAATAAACATAAATGTCTCATTATAAAAAAAGTACTTAAATCAGGGTTATGAGCCTGCCAAACTGCAATATTTTACAGAAGCTCAAAGAAAGAAATGACAAAGAAGAAAATAATTTCTCATTTTTTCCGGATATGAACTATGGCGGATATCATACCATGTGTGAGGTGTTTCTCAGGAAGAAGGATGGGGAAGGGGGGGAGGGATTTCATGACTAAAACAAGCCCCCAAGCCTCTCCAGATGCCTCATCTGAATAAAAGAGTCCCTTTAATCAATAAGTCATCTACCCTCTGTGAAGAGTACTGCGGCGACACAATCATCCAAGATAAATACGCAGCACATCCATATACATGCTTGCATAAACAGTCATATCATGAGAGAGAGCGAAATGGAAACTGCCAAAAAACAGACACCTGCTTTGATCATGTCAAAAGGCTCTTTTCATTCACATGCTTAGGAGTCATTCCATACCGACACACCATGAATTTCCTGTTTATGTCATGTACTGTGTATGACCCCTTTACTCAGAGTGAACATTATTAGTATCGCCGTCTTATCAGCTGTTGTGAAACCCAAAACTCAGTTACCCATCCCAACAATTCCAGTAAACCATGACAGTGGGCCTGTTGCACATTACAAGGACCCTAAAACTGATGCAGCCAAATGGAATTCAGACATCATTAATTTCTATTATTCACACCTGTGCTATTCCGACTGTGACATGTCAAAATGTCTTCTGTCTATTCTAAAAAAAGGTCTGTTTGACTGACAATAGCCAAGAGCAAATGCACTATTCCAAACTATAACACCAAAATAAACCAGCCCAAGGAGCAATGTGTGTCTGAATCTGAACACAACTGATCTGCTGGTTAAAAAAGCACCTTTAATCTTCTATGTAGCATCACCCCTAAATGTAAAAGCTCTTTGCATTTCGATCAATGCCAGTCTGACAGATGTGATGGTGCCCTTCTTAATCACTCACTGCCATAGAAATATCGCCAACAGTGCTGAAGTGACAGCCGTTAAGAGGAACAACGGAAAGAGAGGAAAAGAGGCAGAGAAGAAAAATGTCAGAAGACAGACGGCTTGAAAAGGGGGAGAGATAAGGTAAGATATTTCTTTTCGCTGTCTGTTCTTTAGGTTCAAATGGCCAACATGTGGAAGAAGAGTGCAGCTTTACTGAAATGAGGAGCGGAAACCATAGATATATTTGGATTGAGGCGCGTGTCAAAATGACAACTTCTCTTCTCCATCCTCGTCTCTCTTGCTCAAAGAAAGCTCTCCATAGTCATGAATATTTCATTTTCATACTTCTGAAAAAGAGAAGTGTGCTGTTTGTAGTTCCCCTGCTCTGCATACTAATGAGACGCTTTCCCCTTTTTGGGGGAAAGGAAAAAGTCAGCATAAATGGATGTGATGAGGAATGAGGACGAGGGATGGAGTAAGGAGCACTCTGTACCACTGATTGAACAACTTTGCAGCATTAATCTCAATTTATTGTAGAGGTAGCCCTTAGTGAAGGCTTTCCTTGCATAGCACTGTTAAAGAGTTTTAGATAAAAACTCAAACCTCGTCAATCTTTGAAGGTATGAACAGTCTGCTAAGCTTCGATTGGGGTCACGCCCACTCCGTGTCAGGCACAAGGAAACCGAGATATCCTTTTTTGTTACCCGTCAACCATGTTCAGAAAAAAAATCTGTACAGAGTAAAAATGCCAGCAGAATTTCTTTGTGGATTGCCACAAGTCAAGATTAACAGCTTAAATAAAGTATAAATCGTTCTTTACATCCATGCCATACAACTTATTTAACTTAGCCTTGATGGTTACGACTTACTTCTCAATGTGCTGATGTGTATGTATGGGAAGCACAGTCCTGCCTTGCTAAATAACAGAACTAACAGCTAATGTTACCGATTGAGGTTTCATTGAGTTGCATTATGCAATCAGCTCTATTCAGTGAAATAAGTAGTGGTCAATTATAACATTAACATGATGTGTTCAAATGTAATCCTGTAAAATAACATTTGACGTGGAATTTACAATTGTTTTTGGAAACTGTTATCATACTTATATAAAATTGAAATTAGAGGGATTATGACATGTCATGTTTAGCATTCTAACAGCTCTAAGCAGCTTATAATACACAATTATAATTACTAATGGCAGGATTATTTTTTCAAGCAAAGCAAATGCTGTGTTTCATGCAAGTGTTCTAGATGACAAAGTAGAAAATAATATTGATAGCCTTGATCTTATCTAAATAGTTTTCCAGCAGACAATTTAAAAAATACTATCAATTAATATCCCTACTTCAGTTTTTCACATCCTTCTTTGTTACTATTATTCCACTGCAACAAATTATTGCATTGCTGACCATTTTTGTACTACGGTCCTTGTCATTAAAGCCCTTTTTCCCCTCTACATGATGTCCTTCTTCCTTTTCCTTTTAGTCTTTTTATCTCTTGGATCTGCTTCTTTTCTTGCAAAGTGCTCATCTTATTTCAGAGGTATTAGAGTGGGATTCATAAAACATCCAAGGACATCCCCACGTGTGTCCAATGAGAAGGCCAGCATGGTGCTGCTGATGCCTAAATCTGTCTCAACTCTTAATTAAACCCTGGGCTCCAGTGGCCCTAACTTATTAAAGACCCCAGTATGTAACACCCACACATACACGCACATAAAGCCAAGCCAATGTACTCACACACCTCCTTTAAGCTCACAACATGCCACCTTTAAGCTACCAAAGATGTAATGCATCTCAATATTTCACCTTCAGCTGCTGTTAGTGACCCACTTGCAGAGAAATAAATTATTTGCTGGACTCTTTAAGAAGTAGATCAGTACTGAAAGAAATCTACACGATGGCTAGTGAGTGGAGTTCTCCGATCTTTAATGTGTGCTTTTTTACAGTACAGCTTCAAAAATGGTAGAGAAGTTATAAGAGTGTGAAGAGGGATTCAAAGTATGCAACAACATTAACTTGGTTAAATTTGCACATTTAGGCACAGTGAAAAACCAGAAAGGCAAAAAGCTTATTCAGCCATGCAAAACTCTTATCACATTCTATATACACGAGTGTTACCCTACTTCAAAACGGAATGTTGCCATTGAGGTAAATCACCAGCATGAATGCCTACATATGACCACAACTCATAGGAGACAGTTTAATTCAGTGCCCTCCTTAATCCACTCGCAGGAGACAGACATAATGAATCTACAGTCATGCACTGTACATTAAATAATGTTCCTTCCAGTGTAACAGTGACAGAGTATGTCAATAAATTAAGTACCAGCAAAGCATCAAAATGCAGTCGTGCATTACCAACTCCAGCTATTGAAACACTATTCCACACACGATTTATCTTCAATAACTACATGACGTTGCAGTTATTAGAAATATTTAAATGTTGGCACAACAGGATTAAAAAGCCTTTAACATTTCGAACATCCTGTGTACAAAACAACATCTATTCTTTCAGTCACTTGGATATCTGAGTAAATAAACGTGACATTCATTAAATGAATCACCGTTTCACAAAACTGAATATTTTAACTGAAACCGAAAATTACTTTCCCACACTTGCTGCTTGTATTATTAAATTGACAAACTGATCCACAATCTTTTATAGCACGCTGCACACACAGAACTTTTCTTCAGATATTGACACTCAGTTGTATTCAAATTAGTCTTCTAAATAAAATTACTCCACAAAATGAAGGCCTATTTAATCTCTTAAAGCCATGCCTGAGATAGATAGTGAAACAAAATAAAAATCCCTGCAAGTGCCCAACACGTTAAATTACCATGTTCTGCTCTTGAAATAAGTATCCTATAAGTGAACCAAATAGTTTTGAAGGAGCAGTTATTACTCATATGTTGCAGCAGCATTTGCAGATGGTAAACTGTGGTTTCACACACGACTAGGTCAAGATAGTTTGAAGAACACACATCCACAAAAACACACAAGTTCCTCTGCTGTCTACTCCACATCTGAAGTGTCCATCTCTGGGTTTTCAATATGTATTTACGAAATAAAGTTAACATTATAGATAAAGAGCACAGAGCCACATGTAAACTCCCGAGGCCCTGACACTGATAGTCTAGGCCAGGGGTGTCCAAACTACGGCCCGGGGGCCAACTGCGGCCCATTGTCCATTTTAAAATGGCCCTCAGCAAATTCCAACCATATAATGGAATACAGCCAACACCTGAAACGTGTGCCTGTCTTATGTTGTAGTTCTTAAATATAAATGTTAAAACACATTACACAGTATTCGTGCGTGAATAAGCGTAGTTTTTCAAATAAATTCCGTTTTTCTATAAAGTTTGGACACCCCTGGTCGAGGCCTATATGAAATGCATGCAGTTTGCTGTGGTTCAGACACTTGCAGTAATGCTTTAACTCAGCTTTTAATTAGTTAAATGAATTCAGCTGCGGTGGGCCATCAAAGCCAACTTGCTCTATGCACCTGTTTATCAATCCCCACACAGCTGTTGTTTAGAGACACTTCTGTCAAACCTTGATTATGGAGACGCTTGAATATAGTCTACCAATCAACAAAGCCTTAAACACTGAGTCTAACCAACTTTTGCAAAGCTCATTAAAACCAACATTAAACAAGATGTAAAAGAGGGAGCGGTCTTACCTGCAACAAGGTGTTTTTTTTTTAATTGAATCCTCCACTAGCAGAGATAGCGTTAGCATCGGTGTCAGCTCCTCAGTCGCGGGTTTTTTCACCGCCTCGCTGTCACTGTCCTCCTCGTTGTAACTCCTGTACCTGGATGTTTCTTCATTTGTATGCCTTTAGGGATGTTTTCGCCGACACCTGAAAACAACCGGAACAACCTCTTTGCTCATAAATACTCTGTGTGTGCATCGTCGCCCCCCTCCGGCAATTGAGTTGGTAAACAAGTGCTTCACAGTTGATAATTAAATGCATTATAGACTATTGTATACATTCTACGAGTGTGGTACACAGCATGAAAACAAATGTAGTAGAATGTATGTAATGGAAACTGATATTTAACAATTGAAGCAACAGGACTGTAACAAACAAACCAAATTAAAAGACAAATAAAACCAAAATGGCATAGCAAGGACTAAAAAAAGTGTAATACAAATATGAAACACGTACTACAACAAATATAACAAAGAATAAAAACATAGTCCCCATTGGTTTTGAGCCAGGACTGCAGGCTAATGGTTGTTAGATTAAAAGCAGATGTCTAAGTAGGAAGTACACAGGTGTAGATATTCAAATTAATGATCGCTGACTTGATTTAGCAGCCTTGGCTGACAATTAAAAAGAACAGACATCCTTAATGTAATGATCAACACCTGTGCTCTTCTTTCTATCACAAGTCAAAATGTCTGCTATGAAACAGGCATATAAAGTGGAGTTTGAACGGACATGGCATGCATTTTGTGCTTTATTATCTGCCAATGTTAATGATGTGATGTGCTGCCGCTTGGGGTTATTATAAGGTATAATACATTCAAGTCAACCCCATTTTATTTACAACACAGCACCTGTGTAGACCCTTTTCACAGCAGATATCTTGAACTATCGAGCACAAGTATAATTAGTGGCAATAATGATGGCTGAGCCTTGGTATCTGGCATGCTGCCTCACTGACATGGTTTTTAATCTGGCACTTGCATTTAATGAATTCATGTCATTATAGTAACACCTGTGCATTTCCTGCTATGGCAAGGGAAATTGTCAACTGAGGAAAAACAGTCTATAAAAGTCCATTCAAAATGATCAGTATTATGCAAGTTTATATGTTAAGGGGAATTAGTTAAAAATACCATCGCGCAATAAATCCTAATCCACTGTTTTAAAGCTCCCTTTAACTGAATCTTTCTCAGCCAATATTATAATGACTATACATTCACAGGTGATTATAAAGTCATTCAAAAAGCATGCCAATCAGTATAAGTGCTTACAGAAACAAAACAATTTATTCAGGAAGAAGTCCTCTAGCTGAAATTGCCTTTTAAAATAGGGTTTCTCTTTATCTAGAAGAAAAGTAATTTGCTGTTGTCTTTATTCTATGACAATGCAGAAGAGGAATAAGCACTGACAACAAAGCTGCTTTCTTTTACAAGCAGGCTGACCTTATTGGAATCCACCTCTTTGAATCTGGTGCTAAAGAAAAATGCAAGGCAAACTTCAAAGGAAAGTGTGTGTCAGCCTTAAAGTATAGACAATCTATATCCCATATTTAACTAATATAATAATGTAAATGACAGAGGGAAAAGTAAACAAAGATCTGAATTTAAATGTAACCCCTCATAATAACTACCAGGTAAAGTACACTCCAATCTTTGTTCCAGGAATAACACAAACACATTTTAGTGTTCATTGAACTTCTGACAGATTTGCTGTCAGATTTGAATTCGACTTCCTCATTTTAAAATCGTAGTTGCCAGAGAGAGTACAGTGTGACCCACACAGAATGTGGTCACATTGTGGTTTTATTGTATTTTGATTTATAATGTAATCCTGTTGAAAAGCAGTGCCTTTTCATGCTGTGGCCAATAGGTGGCCCTAATAGTGTGTTGATTGGCCGGGAAGCGTCTCTTTTCTGTGGAGAGTAAGAACCTCCTCATTCTTACGAGGGCTGCCATGGTAAAGCAACATGCTGCTCTTCGTTTTCTGTTATAACAGGTCAGTGAAATGTTACAAGCATAACAAACACAAACCTGATTATTAGTATGTAGAATGTCGGGAAAAAGAACGGTGATAGTCTGTAGAGTGTGGGAACAGTTGTGGTTTACATGGGTGCTAGCGGCAGTAAGCTAATGGACGCTACTCAGTGTAGCGCAGTAGTGTATGTGTGAACTCCCGTTTTGTTTAAATTACATGATTCCTCCCGTGCCAGCATTATTCTTTTTGTGTGTTATGGTCATTGTCAAATATATTGCATCTCCTATGTTTCAGGGTGTAATGTGTTAAGTTAAACTTTCACTTTCACTAGCTCTCAAGAAGTTGCCTGCTAGGCCCATTTTGTGTTGAGTTAAAACTTTCACTCAAGAAGTTGCCGGTGAGGCTCATTGATCGAGATATTTGTATATGTGGAATGACAGAGAGTAAAGTCATCAATATGGGATTCATATTCCTCGTGAAACATGCTATATGTGCATTTGAAACATTTTTGTAATGAGAAGAAGGATAAATACTGTATGTGTTTTATTCTCAATAAATTCTTATGAGGGCTGCCATGGTAAAGCAACATGCTGCTCTTCGTTTTCTGTTACAACAGCAATCTGCCCGCTGGTCCCTTCACTTGGGACCTGTAACAACAGCAAAGTGTCAAAAGCGAGAAAAATACAGAGAATCAAGACATGGATCTACAGAGAAAAAAGACGGACCAAAAATACATCATCTGAGCATTGACAATGAACTGGCCATTTATCTCCATGAGTGTGTTGAGTGGGGAGTTTGCTGTCTTTATGTGTGTGTCTGCATGTCATGCCAGTGCTGGAGGAGACAGCAGCATTTGCCCTGTGATGAGGCCATGCATATTAGCATGAAGTGTCAAGCCAGTTTAAATCTGCGTAGCAGCACTGTGCATGTCACATTGGATCTGATGGCACTGAGTTAAAGGGGAAACAGCGGGGCGGTCACATTTAACAGCCCCTCTGCTCTGCTGATGACGAGGGAGGGACGAGTCCAGCAGCACGCTCTCTCCACAGCACGAGCCAGAGGTAGGAACCTTCTGGCACAGCACAAGGTGAGAGAGACCCAAGTCATACACAATATTGCAAGTTGTGGTGTGAAGGTAGGTACAGCTAGTACTTTTCTTGAGTATGTTTTAAAAGTGTTTTTACTTGAGTATTTCAAACTGGCGATGAGTTGTTATAATTTGTTCCTGCTAAACCAACTGCAACCGAGTACTGCATTTGTAATACAAATACAATATTGTAATATACATAACAAAACTCATACCAGGGCCGTTTATAGTACTTTTACTTTTGATACTTACATTCATATTTCTCTACTTTCACACACGTATGTAGGTTCAAGGCATTTAGGAATATTCTGCTATTAAAAACAACTTGTGGTTTTTTCCATAAAAATGTAGATTTAAATACCTACTGAACAAAAAAAGATCTAATCCTCTTTTCAGAAAATATCTGTATGCAACAATTCTTAATTTACAATTGAAATAAATACTTTAATAAATCAGTTGAGATAAATGTATATCTCCAGTATTTACTCGGGCTTAGCAGTCAAAAATGCAATGGTGGGAAATTATGATGCAAGTATGTGAAAGCTCACAGCTGTCAATCAAATCACTGACAGAAAAAGAGATTGAGTTGGAGTCAGAGGGACTGAAAGATGGAGAGAAACTGATCAAAGAGGTATAATGGAAGAGGATAGCGGTGGAGGCAGCCGAGGAGAGCATCAGTGGTTGTGCTGACTATTCAGATATGTACAGTGGAAATACCAGAATGTGAAGGTCTGAAATGAGGCAATATGCCCTGCTGTAATGCAATCACATTCTGGTAAATGGAACCCATTGGTATTGCTCTGCTGGTGTCATTGATCAGTGTTTGAGGAATGCAAATCACTCAAATAGTATTAATTGACTTCATTTATTAACTTATTGTCATTATCCTACCCTCAGCCTTGTGTTTTTTTTATCCTCTTCATTGCTACCTGCTGTAACCCTCTGTGTTATCAAAGCGTAAAGGAAGTTCTGATTGAATGGCACCAGCTTTTGCCAGAGAGGTAACAGGGGAAAAAACATTCAGCACTGTTTGCTTGAAGACCTGTGGTGATACTTACTCATGGTCCGTCACTTGATGACATCAAAATCACTAACCAGATGGGACGCTGGGGCATCGAGATTTCCGGCTCTTTCCAAAAAACCTCCTAGAACCCTGGAGATTTAATTTATTTCTATTTCCCTCCTGCTGGTTTGTGCCGTGTCCCCATCTCTCTCTGCAGCATCACCTCTCTCTTTCTCTGAAATGAAACCTCATGTGGAAATTCTACCTGCTGAGCGAGGTTGACACACTGTGCGTGTTTGTGTAAAAAGAAGCCAGCCTGCGTGCGTGCATAAGCATACTGGTGGATTCACATCACAAACATTGTGAACATGAGCTATGAGTGTGAAGGAGGTGTTTAAACCTACTTCTTAGGCTGAATTACCAACCTGCAATTCACAGACATGGGGACTTTGTTTTCTGTGAACAGGAGTGAATAGGAGGAAGTAATTAAACCTTGCTAGCATAAGTAGCACCTGTCATCTGAGTGCAAGGGTTTAGTCAAAACATCAATATGCATGTAGGATCAGCGGCTCAGTGCTTCCCACCACATTAACCACGAAGCTTGAAAGCATGACGACAAAATTAGCAAATCATGCCTCCTGACCTTTCACCACCTGAGATACTAAAATATCCACCACATGTGATTTACATCCGGTGGCTTCATCCCACACATCCATCTCCCTACCCTCCATTCCAGCCTGTCGTTGCCCGTCTCCAGCGTGGAACCAGACTGAATAATTGAACAGTCAACAGAAGATTCATGAAAAGATTGGCTGCCAGAGAGCTCCGGGGGCCCGATGCTCAACACAAATCTCCACAAACTGTGAGAGAAAGCAACAAACTCATCCATATTTACTGTCTCATCACATCAATGGGCACTCAGGAAGGGAGAAGACAGTGTGCTTGCCTGTAGGAAGGTACAGGTCATTCAAATTAAAAGAAAATGAGGCTGTGGTGTTGAAGGAAGGTTTCAAATGCCACTGCCTTTGAAAATCCTAAAAATTGGGAATCATTAAATAATGCAAAACAAGAACCTAGTGAGGACAGAGAGTGGGAGATGAAGACAGAAGCTATGCGTGCAGGGCTTTTGTTTGGCTGTGATAGATCTTATTCTCACTGATTTATGTAAATATATTTTTTAATTGATAACATTTGATTGTCTGCACGAAGTTGAAAATAAAGAAAAGACACTTTGTTTTGGTTTTCATACCAAATCAATGGCAAATGTATTATTATCATTAGCACTGCTGAGTGATGCAAAAGGAAGGCATGTAGAGAGAGGGCAAAAAGCCCCCCCCCCCTTTTTTTTTTTGCTGACATATATTAGTTCCCCTCCTCCTATCTCTCCTCCCCTCTGTTTATACCCAACATTTTAAGTTTTGCCCCTTGAGTCTAATCCAAAGCCACAGAGGCTCGGGCACACACAGTGTGAAAAAACAGATCAACTTACTGAGCTCCAGTCAGTTCCTTCTGAAGATTCACAGTGTTTAATGATCACGTCAGAATACTAAATCATCACTCACATGCACTCTCACTAATGCGTGGTACCGCTGTGTCTCTCAGTATAATTAGAGCAGATCTGGTGTGAAAGGCCACAGTTGTGGTGAGGTGTCATGACAGAAGAACAGGAGCGACAGAGAGAGAGGGAGAGAGGGAGAGAGAGAGGCGCCAGCGACTGTGGTTTGATCTGTTGGCCTTGAATGAGTCCCCACTTGGATCTGCAAGTGTGAATTCACTTAGACAGAGTTACTCTCCTACTCTACTCACAGAAAAGTACTTTTGTTCGAAGCAACAGGGTCAATTGGATGGACGGTTATTATTATGATTAGTTTAAATAATATGTAAGCATAGACACACATACACTGTCTGCATATACATTATACATAAACAGATACATACATGTGCCATGTAAATATTAATGCGCCACAGAAAATTCACTGGCTTAACTTAAAATGACCACAGACACTGTTTAGTGGCTTGATAGCAGAGGGAATGAAAGACTAAGAGAAGCATTTTCTCTTCCTCAGGGCCATATTATAGTGGCTGCCTGAGGCATAACAGCGAATTTACTGGACAGAATGTGGTGAGATTGGCCAAAAAGTCATTTGAGTTTGTGGGCCACCTGTTTCTCTCAGAGGGAGAGTATTGCTCTTTGCTGGACTCCAATTACATTGGAGTAGACCTTCACTATACCATTCAGGCAATTCTAGACAACCAACTCTGTATGATATAAGAGAGAGACTGACGTTAATGAACACACATTTCTTACCAATTTCTTACCGATACCATTAATGAGGACCACACACACAAGTACAAATTAGTGTGAGGCTGATCTTAACCAGTAACAGCTATGACAGGCCAACATACAACACAGATCCCATAAGTTGTAATGTGATGCTTTCGAAAACTGGTTTGCAGTCAGTGAAGTCAAAATAGAGAGTGAAAAATGGTGGTTATCTTCCACTCTTTGTCAAAACTGGAGAAGGATCCAAAGGCAGACATCATTGACTATAAGGCGGAGTGTGGGTAGAAACAGGCTGGTAAATATACATTCAGGTTGATTTTGGAATTCTGAAGGAAGGAGTGGCTGGATCTAAAATGAAAGACATTACTGTCACTATAATGGCTTTTAAATTATTATTACTTTTTTAAACTTGAACCAGGGACCATGCAGATACATTTGCCCTTTTAGGTTGAGCTAAACTTCTAAAAGAAATTCATATTTTTTTGTATTTTTGTTACTGTGGTGGCATTAACAAGAGTAGCCAGGAGTTGGTAATGTTATATCTAATTAAATCACCATATCATCAACATTTGTATCGCTTTTTGATAGCCATGCCTTAGCGGAAAACTGAGCTGGGACAACCCAAAGGCTTAAAAAAGGCAATGCCCTATGCGCCCTGTTATAAATGCAGAAAAGAAGGTCGCAATTTTAAGGATAACACAGCAGCCCATCAAAGTGTCTGTGCATGTCCCCTGCTTGAACTCATCTGATAGCACTGTGGGGGTGAACCCATCAGAATAGGTTTGGGAACCACTGCTTTAAATGATTTATCCATAGAGCATAGCAATATAATTCTTTATCTTCCTAACGTGCATATCATCAGTGAGCAAGCTTTTTTACTGTTGCTCATGTCCAAGGACACTTTGGTAATAGTTTAACTAAATTGTCTGGGACACTGAAGTTATCCAAGCCTTGCATCCCCATGTTCTGTTTATGATAATGTAATATCATTGTTAATTCTGTTTCAGGCAAAGTCCTGTCACCTCATTCTGTTCTCGCTTTTTTTTGTGTGTGAAGCGATTATAAAGTCCTTAGTAAACTTGCTATTAACTAATCAATGCAACATGTACTTTCTGTAATTGTGTTCTGCTCATCAGCCGCCTACTTGTTACTGACTGAAAGAGGCCATCAGCCGCACACCATTGTGTTTCACGGGGCAATTCAAAAACATTCAATAACCATCACAAAGGGTTCTCTTTGAATGTCTGACAGACTGAATTCACCGTGATTGGATTTTTTTTACGTCTCTGCTACAGGGGAATCTGATTAACTTTAAAAAGTAAAATACAGTTCAGTGCTGTTTGGAGTGAGGCAGGATTATTAATATTTTCACAATACATTCAAAGAAACGCTACAAACCTGTCTTGGCTTGAAGTGTATAATGATAAAAGAAGCTGATAAATACTAATGGTGAAAATGTGCTAACCTTGATATCACTTTGACATGACAGTCCACCTCCTTATCTCAGATATGCTTTAATGTCCTCATATATGAGTCTAATCATTGATTGATGCAGCTCACTAAGAGCTACAGAATAATAAAGTAATACTCATAATTAATGCAAGGACCCATTAGGACCATCTCAAAGTGTCAAAACTCAAAGATGTGATTCATTAAATCAGTTCCAGCAGAGATGAACTGGGACATGGCCTACTCTCTTTCCAAATGGTTCTCTAAATGCCAAACTTTCCTCGAAATACCTTTGATCTGAGCCCTTGAAAAAAAAAAAAGGTCTTAACAAGGCAGCTGAATTCATTTGGAGCCTTTGTCAAACTGACCATTTTCTTTCTCCTCATAGCACAGCAAATGAGTCACAACCAATAACATCTCCTGTATAACATGTGACGTTCTGCCAAACTAGGCCCTGTACTGTTGTTTAAAAGCCATTTTTGGCACCAAGCAGCCAATTGCACTCGACATCAGGTCTCAAATAAGTTATCTTTCCAAAAGTGACAATGCCTGCGGGGAACTGTGTTCAAACATATTTGCGGTTGTACCATTTGAATTAGCCCCTTTGAAGAGAGCAATGTGAATGCAAAGTATTGGGGAAGGAGACGTCTGCAAAGGTGCAAGGTTTTATCTGCCACCCACGTTTTTTGTGTCCTCACATTGAAACGGTGAGGGTAAGAGGGCTTCAGGGGGATTTTTCCATTAGGGATCTAATTCGTTTTAGCTCGCCTTCACAGTCTCCCTGGAAGCTACCAACCGACTTCAAAGCTGTCGGTGGAAACAGTCTTAACTGGGTTCTATTCTTGTGCCTCCATCCTCTCTAAGTGCTGGCTTAGCACGTTATCCAAAACACACTCACTCAAATATTGTACTATTGTTCGTATTCTAGAAAGTTGTAGAAAATCTATATCTGAAAAGCAAAACGTTTAAATGCTGGAGTGATAAATCTGGAGAAACCAGCACGAGTAAGCATTTGAAAGTATCCAACCATCATAATCCCATTCACTCCCTGATTCAATTATTTCATAGGGGCAAATTTAAATGATTGATCGGGATTATTAAAGGTCTGATACCGTATTTTTTACTTTTGTGGATAGTATTTGTTGTGCAACTTTTAAAAAAGTGTTTTAAATACTTACGCGAGCTTTAAGACAACAGGACAGTAAGCCATGGTGGCTCTGAGAGGCTTTGATAGGGCAGAATGATGGTTGTATCTGAACGTTAACATCAGCACGTTAACATATGTCTATGGTTACCTGCCGATGTGAAGCACCTTTACCCTCTTCTTCTGAGCCTGTTGTGAGTGTCATAATTAGTCATTATTTAGTCCTGAATACAAGTATTTGATAACTATTAAGATATTTTACTAAAAGCAAAAAGTCAGTAGGCTTGGGGAATCGTGCATGCTGATACAAACTTTATGGCAATTCATTCAGTAGTTGAGAATTGAGATGTATGGATCAAAGTGTTGAGAACTGGCTAAAAACGTTTGGGCTATGATTATGATAACACCTCAATTGTGTAAAGACCCTGTTACTGCCAACAGCAGCACTGCAGTGATTTCGTAGAGACAATAACAATTCTATTGAAACCATACAAAGCCTTACACCAAACCCTCCATATTTATTTTCCCTTTTGTACTTGTCCTCTTTTAATTGCAATTTTAATCTTCTATTTTTTTTCCTCTGTGGTTTTCTCCATGTGAATGTCAGCGGAACATCTAAGAGCTGTAGCTCTGGTGTATACTACAGAGGGATATGAGATGACAATGATGCTGCTAATCTTTGTTCTTTCTTCCTCGTTTATTATTAATTTAGTGATTGTCCCTATAGTGTACTTGTGACTTTGATGTTTAGACCAGGATGTTTTAAGAGTGGGCTGGATATAAATATCTGATGTATTGGTCCCATGCTCTGTCAGATTGTGTATCGAAACACTTTAGGGGGAGAAGTAGGATAAATGAAAAACACAATTCTCTGAGGAACTGCTGATGTACTACATCTTTTGCCATAAAAATATACTGCCATCCCACTATATTGTATCTGCCCGTAAGTTTTGGTGAAATGTACGCCACTTTGTAGTTAGTGTCCCAATCACTGAGGTTTTGTAGCTGCGACACACTCTGTGAGAAGCAAAAAGATCATTGGAAAAACTCCTGTGCTGTTTCATGTTTAACAGGTTCCATCCCTCTCTGCAGGAGAAAAAAAGGCTGAACTATACCATAACGACGTAAGCTGCGTGATTTTAAATCTGTGCACCCATGCATGGTATTGCATGCATGCAAGCAAAAGCAGGGGGCCTACATGCCACTTTCTTCATTAACTCAAGGTTACTCTGTGTACACTGTCACTGGCTCTGAGGTCTGTTTTGAACTGAATTATTCAGATGTGCTTTCCCACTTAGTTCCAACCCAGTGGTACATGTTAATGTGAAATTAGTCCCACTTTACCCTGCTGATCTTTATGTGCACATGTTGTTATTGCGCATCACAATAAACCAAATCCTACAACCAGACATCTGAATAAATCAAGGTTGCATCATGTCAAGTTGTGTGAGTTGACGAGATACAAGCATGAGCTTTCTAGTTGATGTTGTTTGTTGTCAGAGATGCTGCATTGACAGTGTTTGTAAGTATTGCTTCATGGTTGAATTTACCACAAAAACAAACACCATGAAATGTAGTGTGCAAACCACTTTTTTCATTACTAATTATCTTGTGTTCAATGAAAAACTAAATTAGGATATTTACAGTACAATAGTGAGGCTCAGGCTGTGATTGAAGTTGTGTTCTAATGTTAGCCTACTTGAGCAATTCCTCCTAAATGTAAAGTATATCAATTCAAACCTTTCCCTCTTTTGTGCTCCCGTATTTGCTCTGATTAATTTTTCAAACAGGTGGATTCATTTAAAAACCAGTCATTTCAAATATAAAGAGTTACGCTGCCTTCACTTAATCTATTTAATAATATATGAAATTGAAATAATGATTGGAGCTGGTGCTACCGTAACTTGACACCCATATTGGATAAGAATACAGGTGGGATATACATTTTCCATTCGTCTTTGTTTTGTCTTAAAAATGTCAGAATAATAACAGCATAACATTGCAGCCTTTAGAGCGCTGTTAATAGGTCTACCTGTGTAATTGTGTACACTTGGATCTATACTATGTCTACCTCTCTGTTCTCTTCTTCAGCCACATTCCCACCACCTCAGAATATGACCAACATGGCCCTATTTCCCAACCACCTCGGCCTGGCCTTCTCTCGCCCACCTGCATTACCTAATCCCCTACCAGGTCTTTTTTTTCCTTCTGTCAATTCATCAATCCCAATTTCTATGGTGTTTCTGTCAGCCTGTTGCCTGGCTCTCTGACCCTTTAACATTTGGACTCTCTTCCTATAAACCATTAAACGTAGGTCACTGAATTCATCCTTCTGCTTCCAGATGTCTGAATTTGGGTCCAAACCTCATTGTCCTGCATTGCCCACCTTGAGTTTATACTCTATACCAGTGATTCTTAAACTAGGGGTCGCGACCCCAAACGGGGTCGGCAAAAACTTCCGTGGGGTCGCAAAATTATTTGTTACTTCAGTCGGAAATTAGCTGTTATAACACCTGGTGAAACAACGAAAAATAAAATGTCAATACAATGAAAATCTGCCTTTTTCTCATTCCTACACGCTGTTAAGAGGGAGAGAGAGAGAGAAAAAAAAAAGTTGCCCAGCTTTAAATGGCGTTTCGAATCGTTTATTGGTCCTATGATAGAAACAATGTAACAATCTGCGCCCACTGTTCAAACTCAATTTCTTCCCGGTTTTTTTACAATACGTCATAGTTAACTCGCCACGTTACTAGCCACGTTTGTGATACTAGCCACTTTTTTAGCCACTAGCCTAGTTATAACTTTCATCAAAAATGGACAGGTGGCTGCTAAAAAACAATGATTTGAGCTCAGAAGTGCCATCTACCTCCAGTTGTGCACCTACTCCTCCGCGATCCTCAGATGGGACAAGTTTGGCCGGTGGTGAGAATAAAAAAGACCCACCAACGAGGCGTCGCCGATACCTGAAAGAATTTCTTAAATATGGATTCACGTGCCAGGTAAAACATGAGCTCGACCACCCACAGTGTGTTATTTGCGGCGATGTTCTGGCACATGAAAGTTTAAAGCCCACAAAAATGAGACGACATCTCGAAAGCCGACATCCAGATGATGCTCAGAAACCCATGACATTTTTTTTACGAAAAGAAGCTGCGCTGCATGGGCAAAAGACCGTTGTGCATAGCCAAGCTACTGTGCCCACCAAAGCCTTGGCAGCGTCATACAAAGTGGCCCACCTTGTAGCCAAAGCACAAAAGCCACACACAATTGCTGAAAGCCTCATCCTTCCTGCAGCAATTGCGATGACCACAGCAATGCATGGTGAAAAGATCGCAAGTGTGCTTAAACAGATTCCCCTCTCCAATGATACCATGTCCAAACGCATTAACGACATCGCTAATGATATGAAATGCCAGCTCATCGAGAGAGTGAAAAACAGCCGGTTTTCTTTGCAGTTAGACGAGTCTACTGACTTGACTAATGTAGCCCATTTAATGGTTTTCATTCGCTACAGTCATGACGGGAAACTGCATGAGGACATGCTGTGCTGCTCTCCGATGGAAGGAAGATGTACTGGTGGAGACATTTTTAACTGTCTTAATGGTTGGATGGAGGAGACAGGCCTGGATTGGGATAAATGCATAAGCATATGCACTGACGGTGCCGGGGCTATGATGGGAAAACACAAAGGGCTGAAAGCCAAGGTCCTTAGCGTTGCACCACATGTCAAGTTCACACACTGCATTATCCATAGGGAGGCCCTGGCATCCAAGACACTTGAACCCGAGCTTAACAATGTTCTTCAAACAGCAATCCAAATAGTGAATTCGATCAAATCGCGCCCTTTAAATTCACGACTCTTCGCCCTTCTCTGCCAGGAAATGGGGTCTGCACATGAATCCCTTCTTTTTCATTCAGAGGTAAGGTGGCTTTCACGGGGCAAAGTTCTTACACGCCTGTTCGAGTTGCGAAGCGAGGTGCGCACCTTCCTCTCAGACGTGCATTCCCCTCTTGCAGACCATCTCACTGACTCGAGATGGTTATCACGTCTTGCATACCTGGCGTGCATATTTGACAAATTAAATAGTCTCAACCTGTCACTACAAGGCCCCAGCACAAACATCCTGACCCTCTCAGACAAAGTGAATGCTTTCACAAAAAAATTGCAGCGTTGGGCAGCCCGTGCAGAGAGTGGGGACTTTGAAATGTTCTCGGAGCTGCACGACTTTTTGGAGAGTGACATGAATGCCAATTCATTGAAAGAGTCAATAACCTGTCATCTTCGTAGTCTCCTCGACAAATTCAATAAGTATTTCCTCACGGAGAATGTAGAGCCTTTTGACTGGGTACGACAACCATTCACCAACTGCTCCTCAAACAACCTGCCATCTGAGCTCGAGGATGCGCTGATTGAGCTGTCCAGCGACCGCACATTGCAGGCGTCGTTTGCCTCAAAAACTCTAGATGAATTCTGGCTGTCAGTTGTGCAGGAATACCCCGGGTTGTCCAAGGCTGCCATGGACATCCTCACGCCGTTTGGATCAACCTATCTGTGCGAAAAGACATTTTCGTCCCTGGCCTACATAAAGAACAAATACAGATGTCGTCTCAACAGCATGGAGGAGAATCTTCGTGTTGCTGTGAGCAGCATCGATCCCCGAATTGACCTGCTATGCTCGCGGAAGCAGGCCCATCCTTCTCATTGACATGGCGTCCGTATAAGAGGAAGTGAGATCGTTCCAATCATACACACTCTCTGTTGACTCTTGACTCCCGTTTGATTTGGACATTTGTTTCATTGCTTTGTTTGTTCCAGTTCTTGTTTGCGTTAATAAATTGTTGCCGCCCAGGCCTTTTCTTACACATTGCCTATTTGTTTTTGCTTGATTGACAGTCGTTACCATGGGTTTGCAATGCATAACGTTGTCCTGGCAACGCGATTTACAGCCCGCCCCCAAACAACCAAACTGCAGATGGCATTGCTGTTTCTTTCAAAATGTATGACTATCACTCAAATCATTGGAGACGCAAACTCGTAAATTAATTCACACAAAATCGTTCCTTTTCCATAAAATAATCGTCATACATTGTTAATTTGTTTGGATTGGAACAAAAAATCGGTTGCTACGGAAACGTGACGTCACACTTACACACTTTTGGGAAAGTGGGGTCACCAAACCTCTCCAGTTTTTTTTGTGGGGTCGTCAGACAAAAAGTTTAAGAACCACTGCTCTATACAGCAGAGAACAACAACAAAAACCCAGCTGGCCTTTGAAAAATATATACAACATATAAATTGCTATTCTATTCTATTCTATTTTATTCACATAACCGACTAGTACTGTAACCAAAAGAACAATCTTCTCTCTGTGGGTTCAGATAAAGGACAAAGAGTAAAGAAGCGCAACCGTCTGATATACGCTATTAAGGTACAAGGAGGATGCTTTTAAAAGAACTTCCTCTCTGCCTCTGGCTCCGGTTGCTGGAGTGGGTAATGCAAACGTAATATGATGCGATGTGAGGTTGGCTGTACATGTTTCTCCACAGTCTAGAAGCGAGCAAAACTTTAAGCCAGAAAGAAAGGTCTCAGATGTGGTAATCGGTTTGACCTTGTGAATACATACTGAAGGCACCGGGCTTGGAGTCTATTTTTATTTTATCAATTTCAACTTTCATTTTGTGACTATGGCTACTATTTCAGCTTGAAGTCTGGTTTCATAGATCCAAGAAAATGATCCTTCTTCCACATCAATAGAGTCGTTTTCATTTCCAAAGAGCATCGACCCCCTTAAAATTGAGTAAACTGAAAAGGTGCTGGCCTCGGCTCGGCAGGACACTCCTGTTGAATCATGTTTGATGTTTGACTAAAAACATGGCTTCCTCAATGTCTCAATTTGTGGAGATGCAAGACAATAGACATAATGTGATGTTTCGTTTGCTGAGTTTGGAGACTGCAGAAGCGAGTGAGGGCTGAGTTGTAGGCTACAGTACTGAAAATAAGAACAAAGCCACACAATGACACAGACGAAGGAATAACAATGAGTGCCGTACCACAGTGTTGTTTGATTCTCCTGTGGTACAGGGGTTGTGTGTGTATGCGGGTTGGGATTATTATCAGAGCACAAGGATCATGTACTGTATATATAATTTCCCTAATTACTGTTCGGTGCTCTAATTACAATGCAGCAGGGACACATTCAAATCTCAGATCCTTCGTTATATAAAATCTCAATACAGCTTCCGTTGTCAATCATAAACACATGCACAGACACACCGTGGATGGTTGTTTCTTCTCCCTGTCTGCCTCTAAACATCTGATCTGCTCTCTTTGCTCTCCACACAGCTGTCACTCCTCTGGTTCTTCATATTTTGTCAGCCTAACCTCAACTCATCTTTGCCAAAATGTCTGGAGAGCAGTGGATAAAAATGAGATAAGCATATTTGAATTCTTAGAATACATTACTAGAAGGACATACATCTTAAGACATTGATATCTCTTTCAATTCAAATGTTTGATCACCTGAAGGAGGATTTAAACAAAGGTAAATGCAAAGTTGATCAACTGTAACCTGGGCATTCAGCTAACTTTATTCTGAGGAATTCCGACCCGAGACAAGAGGCTACAGACATTTGTCATAACAAACACCGTGAGAGATCTGAATGAGAATACATATATTTCAATGAAAATACACTGAAAAAAAAGCATGTAGCATTTGTTGCCCCTGTATTAAAAAGGTGTTAACAGGAAAAAGACACAACCTAAAAATAATTTGTTTGGTTAACTTTTACCTACTTTCGTCCAGAATTGCAATGTATAACCACAAAGAAGCAGACTGTGCAACAAATACATGCCATTTCCAAAACCATTGCAAATAAATCTCCCCCATATTTCATTACCTTCTAAGTTGGCCTGATCATTTTGGGAACTTAAAGACTTTCATTGATATGCACATAATTTAGAAAAGTGCTACAATGTGCATGTTGCCTGAAAGGCGACAATGTTCCACAGAGGACACTCAGTTTGCCACTGTGATGCTGTTCTTCACATAACTGGCTACAAGTACAGAAGTCAGCATGATTACATTCTTTCTGCAACTCTGTTATAATTTAACCTAGATGTAGATGCTGCTTGATCTCCATACAGTGTGTCTTAATGCAATGTTTTCATTTAATTTGACATCTTACCACAAAGCCCACCACCAACATTGGTGGAAGAAATATTCTTTATATTCCTTATATTATAATATAGTATATATGCTTTAGTCAAGTAGAAGTATGAGAACAACAATATAAACATGCATTAAGACAAGTAAAGATCCTGATGTCAAAATCCTATTAAAGTAAAGGAACAGAGTATCAAAATTAGTATTAAAATGTCAAAAGTGCTTGATCTTCAGAGAAACTACTCTTGTGTCTTGTATTTTACGAGACTGATTTGATTGTTAGTGCTAGTTCAACAAGGGATGGGCGGCATATTACTGATACAGTTTGAGGTGTAGCTCATATATCTATTTTAAAGTAAGGGTGCGTAGTGAGACTGAGATAGGAAGAAGATAAAAAGAAAGTTCTGCGACACAAGTATTGCTTGTTATCTCTTTTATTAAAACATTGGAAACTTGTATCTCTTTGGGCCTAAAATATCATTTAAAGGAAATAAACTCGGATGCGAAGAGGAGCACACGCACTTTGGTGGAATTGCTAACAACTCATAGACATCTAGAATGTGTACAATAAGGAGTACACGTGATTTTTTTGAAAGGTGCCATCCTTAACAAAGTATTATAAGCATATCATATGTTTTGTTTGACGTGAAATCTTAATATAATAATAACTTGCCATATCCTTGTCAAAAAGTAGGAATTATTTCCTACTGACTTTCTTTATGGCCATAACAGTGAAGAATGAGCTGAGACAGAAAGCAAACCTCTGAATCTAGCTGCAGCTATATAACTGCTGGATCAACATTCCACATCTTTAGTCATAAAATGTATGGAGTGAATGAGAGGTTAAGATAACCTATATAGACTCCAAAATTAGGTTTTCAGTGCAACGAGCTTACTTTACACAACAAGATGGGAAGCTCAGCGAATGGAGGATTACCTCAGAGCCAATCTGCTGCTTCCTCTGCTCTGAGGGAGTTTGCTGGGGTTTCAGCACTTTATAAAGCTTCACTGCAGATGATGCCTTAGATTGCCATTGCACAAGCACTACCTTGTAGATCCAGGAAACACGGAAAGGATTTTATCTTCCAGATGACCTGTTAATCTCTTTGTATCGCTCAGGAGGAAATTGGAGGAGGAATCTGATGAGGAAGAGAACATGTGGTGGATAAAGGGAGACCCGAATCAAATATCCTTACTCAAAGATAAAGGCCTTGCTGTGTGTACTGATATATTCAGAATTGCTTCCTTCCTTCCTTGCTTTGACTTCTTGCTTACCTGTCTGGCAGTATTATAGCATACATAAACAGCCTTGTTAGGTCTGATATATTGTTATGATGTGACGCTGCCTGATATTTTGGACCTTTAAAACTTTCACCACATTAATTTTAAACACGACAAGCAGGGATCAATTACATTACCTATGTGTCAGTTAACATTAGTGAGCTCTTTAAGCCCCCTGATGACATAATCTTATTTTTGTAGTTTTCTGTGGGAAAGTCAGTGCAAAGCATGTGAAGTATGAAAATTCCCTGAATCAGTGTAGTGGGAGACTTTCCCAAAACCAAACCTTCTGTGCCATCTAGTGACCACAAGCCTAGTTGCATGATGGTATCATAACTAGATGTGACCACTGGAGGACAGCATTTCATTTAGTACAGCTTTACCAGCTGTTACTAGGCAGTCTTTCCTTTTTAGAGCATCTGTGCATTAGGAACAAATAGTATTCATGTATGTGAACGGAAATGTGTAAAGCTCTTCTCTTCAACAATAACTGCTAATGAAGTGTCCTTCAGCAAGGCACGTTACACCAATCTAAGCCAGTGGAGCTGCTTAGAGGAACTGTGGCAGGCTGTGTTGTGAATGTGTAAAAATGGTATGTAAAAGATGTTGGATCACAGTGAAAATTAACGTCCAAAAATGGCAAACTAACAAATGCTGCAAGTCAGCTTCATAGCATTTATTAGCTGAATAATAAATGTATTAATGAAAAACCTGAACATCAAATTAAAGGGTAATTTTCAGGTTCATATTTTTATTTTGCACATCCACTGTGTCATGTTCACATGCTCTAATGGTCAAAAAGTGAGAAACTGCCCCCTGGAGGGAACTTTGGGATTTTAGCCCTTGCAAATCATGTACATGCACAACAACATCTATATTACATTATGCCGTAAAGGGAAATACTAGGGCACCTTTAAAGCCATTTTCATAAACACATCTCACATTTTCATAACTTTTTGAAAATGTTTTATTGGTTAAAAAATGATCACAATACAAAGACTCAATTCTTTATTACTATAAATGAAAGTGACACCACACACATTGTTATCAGAAAGCTTAAATCTAGTTTCCAGCAATCCAGCAAAACTTGGTGACAGTCATTTCATAAGCTAAGTGGGTTTTCACACCCACCTAACCTCATACTGTGACCATTAACATTTAGGATGAAAACCTCATTTTTCAAGTTTCCCTCAACAGTAGAGCATCCTGTATTATATTTTGTCCCTCGGCAGAGTGAACCACCCGACTGACGGAGGTTACTCTCACATGTTTAATCACTTCACATTAGCTCACCTTTCACTCTTACCCATTTAAAGTGTTGTGTAACATACTGTACACACAATCAGGATCATTCATTAGTGGGTGAAACAGCTGAAAATGTATCCTCAATGCAGCCATACATAACAGTATCAGTACTTTGAAACTGATAGGGCAAATAAAGATTTTTATAGTCACTTTTTTTCCTTACAGTGATCATATTTGTCAAGTTGTTTGCTACTTGATACACATGTGAACTACAAACGTACCTAAAAGCCACTGCCCTTATCAATCATTCTGCATGCTTAGTGTAAGTGGTGGAATTAATTCAGGAATACACAACAGACAGTTCTTGAGAGGTAACCACATTACAAAAGTGTGAAAAACCAGGAGCTAATGAGAGGTTTATGCTGCTTTAAGTAGTCAGTTCTGTGAAAGATGTGTCTGCAACAAGTAACAGTGTAGTGTCAGTATAGTACCATCTGATCAGAGCCATTACAAAGACCAGGCTTCAAGGCAATAGTCTTTCAACCTGCAATACAGTTAAACTTGTGACTTAATTCAAACCTAGCTCCAGTGTGTGAACACATCAGAAGAGTATTCATGAGGGACAAGCTGGCTGTGGGACCGAAGTGCTGGCAGACTGCGATTGAAAGTCAGGTTTTGGTCAAGTCAGTGAAGAATTCTGTGGAGATATCTCTCTGGATTGTTCTTTCCTCCTCTCTTCAGTCCTGAGTTGGGTCTAGCTGGTCTCTCAGAAGTCCCTGCATGGTCCATGCCTTCAGTTAGTCCCTCTGTGGCCCCTGTAGCTTCTCCTGTCGTCCCTGATGAAGTGTGTCTGCCTGGCTCTGGACTTTTGTGGGCTCCTGCCTCAGAATCCCTCTCCTCTGCGGGGTCCTTCCCGGGGCTGGTAAGAGAACTCTCCCCAATCCTTAACAACAGAAACAGTGTTGTTGAAAACAATGTGGATGCCACAATTTAAAAAGCGACAATGTCTTATGTTATGAATGTGCTGCCTATTATCAACTATAAGTTGTCAACTTATAAATAACATTTGCGAAGTATTCTGATAAATCAGTTTGATTAAGTTCATAGTGGAATAAATCTAAATGTGTTGATTCTATCTTTTAAATGTGAATATTAACTGATTTCTAAACTTTCCAATTGCATTAAACTTTATAAGTTTGAGTTGTCTAAAAATCCCAGACATTAGAGGATGTCATTGTGGGTTTAGGGTGACATTTCTTAACATTTTGAACACTGAACAACCATTTCAAAATTAATTAGGAAAATAATCTTTAGTTTCAGCCCTTATGTATATAAAATGATGAGTTTAGCAGTGTTTCTACCTGAGGTGATTGAAGGATCGTAGCCAGTGTGAGCCCAGTACTTCTCTCCCGTTGGATCGCAGCCCTCTCCTTTGACTTCGGGCCCTCAGTCCTATGAGTGCCTGAGCCAGTTCAGCTTCATCTGTTTGGCCCCAAACCAGCTGGGCCCTCTGCTCTGCGTCCTGATCCCCCGCTGCCCTGAACAGTCTCTGGAGCTGCCACAGGTTCACATTGCTGAAAATGTTAGCTGAGCCTGCTTTCCTGCTCCTCCTATCAGCCAGTCGCCACAGCGGGGAAGGGCCCGCCACCATGGAGGAAGGAGGGGAGGTAGGTCCGGTATCCATCCGGAGAAACACGGGAAAGGGTGGCATAAACTGAATCCTCTCTGTGGAGAAGTATGAAAGAGTTTCCAGTCATAAGGATCGGTAAGATTCTTAAACAACTGAACAAAATAGGAGCACAGACTGGGTCACAACACACTCACAGCCGTCTCAACTGAAAGCAGTCAACAGGGAGTCTTCTGCTCTGATTCTTAATCCTACTTTACGAAGTGACGAGCTGTGCTTAAAAGCCAATCAAGCAGCGGATGGCGACTGTCTTTACTCACATTAAGTGTAAGATGGACACTAAGAGATACATCATTTACTGTATTAGGCCACATTCAACTTAGTCTAGTCCTGTATATTTAATATTTCTCAGGAGAAGTCGAATAGAAAATAAAAACAATAAACTGAATCATAAACAACTTATGAGTAAGAAGTGAAGTGGAAAACGCCAGTATTAAAAACTTAAAATAAAAACAGTAGGAGGGTTATAACAGTAGGGCAAACCTGTGATTATCCCTTATATAGCATTATCATTATAGGATGCAACTTTACAAAGTCAAACACTTGCACTGTAACACACTATGTTTTTTAAATAGTTTTAAATTAACCAAACGACACATCCTTCTCCATTATTTCCCCACAGTTAATAACAACAACAACAGGTTTCTGCACCTAAACCGGATCACTTGCAGAAAAGAGTCGCTGAGAAATAACCTCAAATCCTCTTTAAATTATTAGTGGTCTTATTTCTACAATATCAAATAGAACGTGAATGAAAAACCTTACTGCCTGCTATGTGTTGCATTCGGCTGTAGGTAAAAGGCCGCAAACAAGTATCCCATGAGAGTCATGTGACGGAAAGGACAACTGCTTACCCGCAGATGAACTGTTGTTGATGTGCTCTGCTACGACAGCAAATCCCTCTGCATCGCCATTCCTGTTCGAAAAAGCTTCCACAATGGCTGAAATGTAGCAGGAGTCAGGCAGCTTGTTAGTCCAGCTTTACCTGCAAACAAATTATGTCCTTGAGCCGACAGTCAATCACAAATCAATGTCGACAAACGACCAATCAGCGTGTAGAGATACCCTGATCCCTCCTGGAAACCGATTTATTTCGACCAATCAGGAGTCTGGGTTAGGAGGAGAGGGTGGAGGGCTCCGCCTTATGGCCACGTAGGGTGTGTATCACCGTGTGTTTGCTGAAATCCATTGACGTCAATGAGCTGGGCTGGCATTTGAGGGAGGGGACGTAACCTGTGAGCATCCTGCGCACACAAAACATGATGACGAACAAGCCACTCAATATCCATTATGTTGTCTTAAATATCCAGTGAAATAAAATCATATTTTATTTGATGTATTATATTAAAGCCTATTATCATATTAGCCTAGATTTGTATTAGGCTTTTGTTCATTACGTGCGCCTATATTACATTATAGCCATTATAGACTGTTAAATTATAATGAATTGTATTATGCCTATATTAGCATATTCAAGCTTTTTATATTAAATTATATTGGGGTTATATTTTATACTTTATTGTTACTTCTAAAATTGAGTGTTGCCTTTATGTTTGTTACAGGTTTTTTTTAAGTGTATATGATGGGGGGAAAAAGTAGCCTATGTAAAGACTTACAATAAATAAAGTAAATGTCTTTACCTCTTCTCATGAAATGAGTGTGTGTATAAATAGGAGTCAAATGAGTAATGTGTCTGAAAACAAAAGTATTCCAACTTAATGGGCAACAGCTGTACATGCACAACTACAGTAAAGGGAAACCCCAAACAGCATACTAGGGCCCCTTTAAAGCCATTTTATTTGTATAACATTTCAGTGTAACATTGCAAAACTCATAAAATATATGAATACAATTATAAAGTTTAACTTAAAAAATGCCTACATAATAAATGTGTGATTTGGCTCTGAAATAAATCTCTGTCTTGCTGCATCTGCAGACTTTACATTCAGTCATACATTTCTGTCATAAAGCCTCTCTTCTGTGAAAGCTGTGAGGAGAAAAGGTCACATCCCAGGAGAAACTACACCTCGGGAAATTTCCTAGAGGAGCAGATGAGCGGACATGACCTGGATGATCCAGCAGGCGAGCAGAGGAGGAGCAGGATTTGAATTACAGGCCGCCCCCTCTCCCTCAACCAGCCCCCCAACACAGACGCTGCATTCAACAGAGGAAACGGAAAAGACGAAACATACAAAAGGGTTTTTCATTTCAAAACCCCGGGGCAGTGGAAAGAACAGATAGTTCCTTTATATATTTAAACTTATCAACTGTTGGCTTCATTGCCAGACCACAAACCGCCTTCCTCTCCCCTATTTTTACTGTTTGCCCATCTTTTCCCCAGCTGTTTACAGCTGGCAGAAAGCACCCGCCCTGTTCGGTAAAAAGGGACCGAGAGTGACCGGAGGAGGAGAGAGATGCCACCCCAACCTGACCAGCCGCAGGTGAGGAAGAACATCCTGAAGTTCCTTAAAAGTTTTCTGGGAATCATCCGGATCCTGCAGATTGTATTCGGAGCCGGGTTGTGGGTCACCATCGCTGCAAACAAATACGAAGGATCCATCCACTTCGTCCTGTTCGTCGCAGTCCTCTTCTGGCTCCTCACCCTCGCCCTTTTCTTCCTCACTCTGCTGGACAAGCAGGACCTGGTCCCGCTACTGGGAGGGGAGCGATGGCTGTGCACTAACCTGGCGCACGACGTGGCCGCTGCAGTCCTCTACCTACCGGCCATTGGTGTCATGATCTACAAGACCGACCGCAACTCCTACTGCAACCTGGATCTGTACAAGCACCATTGTCTCTACAAGGTCTACTTGACAGCCGCCGTGTTTGCCTGCCTTTGCTGCCTGGTTTACATTGTGTCGGTTATTTATGGAGCATGCAGGAAGTGTCGAGGAGAACAGACAGTCATCTGATGAGACTGAAGGGGGTGAGGGCAACAGGGAATGGTACGGTTGCCTTTTTAGGGGGGCATCCACAGCAAGATGAGGAATAGTTAACTTCACTGTAATTTAACTCAACAGATACTCTTATCGCAGGATTTTTTATGTCCTCTAATCCAAACGTTACAGCAGAATCCTTCCAAAATCACTGTCAGTATTTTAGAGTTGCTGGCATCAGAAAAACACAAGCACCTCCTACAGAGGCCTAGTTACCCTGGATGGACTCTGATTAGTAATGTTTTAGGAGGACATAGTGTCTCCTGTAGGTAAGGCCTTTCATTTATCTCTTAATTTAATGTAATTTTCCTGCAAAATAAATCTGAAAGTGCTACTTATAGAGGGGTAGCAGTATAGTTATTGTTTACAAATCAATGACCTGAACATACCTTGTTTAGATTAGAGTTGGTACTGTCAATCTGAAACCTCTCATAGGGGTTTTCTTTTTCTAAGAGATATTTTTTATCACCTTTAAAAATAAAAAATATATTATGTCTTTTATGTTTTGTATGACAGCAAACTGCAATGCCTTTTTTCATTACTCTGTATACTCAACAAGGTTTTTACAACAACAACCCCACACAATACAGTTGTTATTGGTGCTACAATGTCTATGCTGAACAAAAACATCCTTTAAGTGTTCATTATGTAAAGCCAAAGAATAAAGACCAGTCAAGTGAGAGCAAGTGATACGTATCTTTGGTTATGATCCTTTATTACTGTAGTAGAGAAACGCTTTTTCAAATTAAGAGGAAGAACTGCCTGTTTTGCTTTTGGTGGCTTTTACCAAATGAGACACAGATTTAGAGAGACTATAGTGACGGAAGCCCTCAGGAACTTCTTGTTGGGAGATAAAAGCCTTGGCCAATCAGCAGGGATCATTTATATGCTACTTGACCACATGAAAGACATGGATTCTTAGTCTTATCTGTGTGTGTGTGTGTGTGTGTGTGTGTGTGTGTGTGTGTGTGTGTGTGTGTGTGTGTGTGTGTGTGTGTGTGTGTGTGTGTGTGTGTGTGTGTGTGTGTGTGTTTGTGTGTGCTTGTATGTGTGTGTGATCATCTGGGAAGAGGATTGTTCTTACCGGAACAGTCTGCTGGGGTTCCCGAGTTGGGCTGACGTTCAGCCAATGAAAATTAAGCCATGATGAGAACATGTTATCTATTTCAGTCAGCATGCAGTTCCTCAAAAACATGCAGCTAGGAAGATGGTTAAACTGCAACTCACACAACTTTTAGAAATCCACCCTCTTACACTCTTACACTCACGCCCCAGATTAAGAATCAAAGTAAGGCAACAAAATGCAGAGATTAAAATATAAAAGCAGAAGTTTTAAAACATAAGACTTACTAGACTAAAAGGTTAGAAATATTTTCTGCTCAATAGCAATAGAATATCTACAAGTAGCCTTGAATTATGTATGGTCTAAAAAGTTCCCATATAAAGACAGAGACAAACAGGAAAACTGTAAAAAAAATATTGTGGTAATTGTATTTAATTTGACTGTTTTTCCAGTTTGTACAGAATATCATCCTCTGCCTTGATATAGTGTGCGTGTTGAATGCAAGGGGACATCTGTGGTCAGAGGAACAGGAGTGAAAGGGTTAATGTTGACCAGCTGCAAAATATAAATCTAGCACTTCTAAAGGAGGAAAGGAGTCCCACTCCCACCCACTCTAACCCTATCCCCCTCCTGTGAAGTGTTGTCCTGTCCACGTGTCGTTCCTGCGGAAACACACTGCGGTATACAACCAAGCGGAGACAGTACACAGCAGATTTACATGCTGCATAAACAAAGACCCAACCCAGGGTTTTTATTTGATATTAAAAGTTACCATAGTGAATCGTTTCAGTTTAGGAGGACTCCCAACTACAGCATATGCCAACATTCAAAGTCAGATATTAGTTATCCTCATTTACCCTGAAAGTCTTTTTGAGGTTACCACATCAACATGCTCCTTATTATTACAGCCACAGTTTATAGATCACGTCTGTTCAGATTTGTCACTGTTATGTGTGAGCCATTTATTCAATTAATTCTCAACATAATTTTCAAACAAGAGAGCCATGTAATCACAGGGATTAACACACATTTGGAAGCCTTTACTACATCCTGACAGAAGTTATTGTACTTTTTTCCCGAACTACAGAGTCAAGAAAACCCAGACAACTTAGTAAAAGGATGTATAGAGCAAGGCACTTCTCTTGAGTTCCAACTGTGTGATATTTTTTTAGGCCACTTTAGACATTTCCTGTCTGCGCCTACCCACCCTTCCGCAAGCAACTGCCCGTCAAATAGTCATCATGTCACTTCCAAATGGTTCCTCTAGCCTTCTTGGTAAGCACAGCATTATGCACGCTGTTTCCATGGACTGGTCAATTCCTTATAAATCTGATACTTTGTTTTTGCCCAGGAAAACCTTGAAGCCACATCTAAAGAAAACAATGACATGACTGTTACTCATGGCTATAATGAAATCACTGGTGAGATAGTCATAGAGAATTGTCAGGAATGTCTTTTGTCCCTTTTAATTAAAATGCATCTTTTTTTTTTCTTGCAATTTGCCTTCCAACATAGCGGTGTACAAAACAACAAAGTTATAGAGTTTTTTGTACAAGAATTCCTCCTTTTGTCAATCAACCAAAGCTTGGCAACAAAACTGTCTGGAATACAGAAGGAATGGTACAGACTCGATGTCCTCATAGTAACTTAAACTTAACATTAGAAAGCCTTTTTGTGCGTGAGGGTTGTGGATTTTTCACAACTTCGTCATTACAATAAAATAACTTTAAGAAGGAATCTCTTCACAGCTAGTAACGACATGAGAAATATGACATCGACCAAAACCCCTTTCAATGTAAATTTGCAGACCAGGGCCTGGTGATAACTGAACCAGGTGCGTTTACTTGTTTTGATTTAAACGTGTTCAGCAGCTGCTTTGGACACCCAATTTCTGTCTGCCTCTTTTTTCCCTGCCGACAGCCCTTCTCTTCTGTCTTGCTTGGGAGGCTACTTGTATACCCATGACACATGAAAACAGACAAAGTTAACAACACCTTCATCAGGTACTGCTGAGATGCACATTCCTCTGTAGAGGGGAGGGAAACATGTGAAAACAGATGGAGATTGACATAACAAGTAAATGAGCTGGAAAAAATATCAAAAAGGTAATGCCATAAAGATCTAAGCAGGAATCCAAGATTGACATTTCCTGTCTTTGTCAGGCATGAATGTGCACAGTAATTCAGCCATGTAGTTTGCCTGTGATACTCTCCAGTTTATAGTTTCCTAACAATGGTGACTCCACATCTGTTTCAGCAGCTTTTGCCCACACAATGCATCTGAATGGGCACAGTGTTCATGTGCCGCGTGAGGGCAATGGCAGCCAATGGTGTGAAATGATGATAGCTATTTATAGAGCCTCGAAAATACCACCACTTCCTCAACTCGCCAATCCTCAGCCAAGATGTGAGAACGTTTTACAGGGTCTAAGAAAGTTAAAGAGAAAAGGAGGTGGTCAATCGGATTCTTGTGCACTAATTCATGTAGATAATCAACAACACCTCAGTCATTCTTCACCTGTATTTTTTACCTTAATAAAATAAAATGTTTTAGACGGAATCAGCAGTGAAATCCAAGGTGAGACCCTCTCAAAAAGAAAAACTCATTGCAAACTTTGCATCTTTAGATCAACGTTAGTAGACGACACACACTGAAGTAAAAACAAACATTACTTCAGAGCACGGATCATGGAGTTCCTGATAAAAGCTTACATGGCTCATAGCTGTTTCCCAGGACTACTTTTCCCAAAGACTTCACACACTTCAGTTGTGAGGATAAACGGTCAATTTAAATGCAACTCCTTAATGTATTCTGGTCATTAGGCTCCGAATGCATAAATGTTTGGATGCAACAGCGACATAAAGTCCAAATAACAATGTTGTGGAGACTATAGCTCAACGTAAATATAACATTTGAGTGTGAGCCAAACATTCCTGACTGCTCTAGATTATAAACAACAGTGATGGATTTACCCACTAGGAGGTGTTTTAAGGTTTCACAAAACTTGAATTTCACCAAATATAAAACGCAACCTTTAAAGAAAATTCCTTCCAGTAGTGAACAGGAATAACCCTAAGCTCTGGAAAAAGCTATGCTGTAGCAAGTGAACATTATTTGGGGTAGAACATCAACAACAGTAACCTTTATCAATAAAAGGCTTTTCATTTACAATTACAGTGGCTAGAAAAACATCCAAAGGGCTGGTAATGTCCCGAATTGTGCTTTTTCATATAACATTGTATTTGTTGAGTTAACTTTTCACAAATACAAGTGACTACTGTCGTGTGCAGATCATAATTCAGAGGGAGGAATAGATCTTATCAAACTCTGGGCAATAAAAAAGAAGCTGCCAGGGGAGAAACAAAAATAAAATGTTGACATCTTGACATCATACAGTCAGCAGTATATGGTTGCAAGACAGCAAAACCACAACAACAACAACAATGGTCCATTGTAAGATGGTTGATGGAGTGTTCTCCTTAACAACTTTTTTGCAAATATGTTCTGTATGCGGAAGTACAAATCTTTGTTTCAAAAACTGAGGCTTCTTTTGCCTATATGTAATGCAATACTAGAAGCTCCTTCAAAAAGGACCAAAGTGTGCTTTTCCTTGTTCCCTGATATCTAGTCATGATCTTGTTACTGCTCAAAGCTTGAGCTTTAATGCTGTGTCATATATATATATTCATTCTCACGTCACATCTTTCATTTAACCACCCCATCCCCCCATTACTTTTTTCAAATACCCACTACTTCTCAAATCCTTATTTGTTTAGAACAGGGGTGTCCAAACTTTTTTCACCGAGGGCCACATACTGAAAACTATACGGAGAGCTGGGCCACTTATAGAGTTGAATATTGTCTCAAAAGTTAAGTTATAAGTTAGCAAAACAAATCAAATGTAGGTGAATAATGCACGATACTCGAAAAAGCTTTCAGGGGAAAAAAACAGCCTACTCTCTTTAGGGTTTCATTTATTTTGTTGGCAGCTCATTCCTTAAAACAGAAGCCTCAGATTGCTTATAATACGAGTAAATATGAAGGTTAAATTTCAAGCTTGTTATAGAAATAAGTTATTGTTTTGTTTTTTTATCAACTAAGATTTGTTATAAAATGTTTAAAATTTTAAATGACTGAATTTATTTGAAAATTGGGCTCATTAATATATTTGAACATATATATTTGAGAAGTACAATATAAGACAAGCAAAAGTTTAATTTGTGGGCCATATTCCATTATACTTTTAGAATTTGCTGAGGGCCGATTCAAAATGGCCTGCGGGCCGCATTTGGCCCCCGGGCCGTAGTTTGGACACCCCTGCTTTAGAACGTCCCTTAATGCACGTTATTTTATGTGACGTTACGTGAATGCAGTGTAAAAGGTGCTGCTCCTGCTGCTCATTTGTAATTTTGGAATATTTAAGCAGTTGTTGGTAAAAATGTTTTGATGGAAAAGTTTGCCACCTACTGATGAAAAGTAGGAAAAGCAACAATTGGTTCTAGGATCTAAGACTAAGATATTATTTTATTAATTGTATTTTTCAAAAAAGATAGATAGATAGATAGATAGATAGATAGATAGATAGATAGATAGATAGATAGATAGATAGATAGATAGATAGATAGATAGACGTAGAGGTAGGCTGGCAGAGAAACAATGAAAAGTCAATGGAGTACAATGTACAGTATGAAGGTCAGTGAAGACTCCACCACTGACGCCCACCGCTGTCATTGGTCGAGAGAGGAACAAACTGCTTTTTAGCGAAATCTCATTGGATGTGAAAACCAGGAAGTGTGGGAGTAACCAATCCGCGTATTGAAAGTACTCACGTTTGACAGCACAGGAGTGGACTTGTGTTCTTAAAGAGGAGAGTTGTCACTTTTACAGCCTTTGCATCCTGTTTTATAAATTGTTTAGTTGAATTACTTTCCCTAAGGCATATTATTGTCAATCATGGCTGTCTACAAATTAGTGTTGATTCGCCACGGAGAGAGCAACTGGAACCAGGAGAATCGCTTCTGCGGCTGGTTCGATGCAGATCTGAGTGAAACCGGGGAGAAGGAGGCGAAGAGAGGAGGACAGGCCTTGAAAGGTGAGGAGGAACTAATTGAATTTCTCTCATCATCCAGTGTACTTTCTTTGAAATACCGTAGGCTAAGTGCACGGCTCCGGTTGCATAATTGCCTCGGCATCAGACCCTGGACTGCCCCTGTAGACAGGCAGAAGTGATGCCTCCATAATGCTTGTCTAGCATCCTGATATTAAATGGTATAAGAACATACAGTTAACAAATCATTTCTCAAATTATTATACATTCTGGTTCCAGCTTTTCAAATGTGATATGTTGCTGTTTTTCTTTATCATATCACAGTAAACTCAATGTCCTAAGTCTTGTTGACTTTTTAAACAAAGATAATGAATATTTTTTGGTTGTAGCCTTAAATGTAGCCACATAAAACCTTGTCTTTCACTTAGCCTTCAGACTCAGTTGCTTCTTTTCATGTTATCATTTATAAGTGATGTTTAATGCAACAAGTGCAGACTTGTTGTTCCCTGAAGGCATTGTGGTGGAATTTACCAACTAAACAAAGCTGAAGGAAGCCATCAAAGTATCCAGGTGGAATTTTCTGAACAGATTCATTCAAAATTCATTCAAATCCCATGTATTTCACTCTCTGACACTCACAGATGCTAGCTTTGAGTTTGACATTTGCTACACCTCCGTTCTGAAGAGGGCCACCAGAACACTGTGGTTGGTCCTGGATGCCATTGACCAGATGTGGGTGCCGGTGCACCGGACCTGGCGGCTCAATGAGCGCCACTACGGGGGCTTGACAGGGCTAAACAAAGCAGAGACGGCCGCCAAGCATGGAGAGGCTCAAGTGAAGATCTGGAGGCGCTCATTCGATATCCCACCTCCTCCTATGGAACCAGACCATGACTACTACAGTATCATCAGCAAGGTAATGTATGATATATCTTCATTACATACCATAACTAGCTTTAGTTCGCCTATAAGGAAAAACAGCTTTGTACATACTGAACAACTTACTGCTGTTTGAAATCAGCAGAAAAACTGGTGTTTGAGAGGGAAGCATTTATGGGTTCAAGGTCTGTTTGTGTGCAGCACAGACAGCTTGAATACCTAAATGTTTTACAGACATAACAGCGCAAATGCAATGTGATTGAACTACCACCAACTACAGATATATCCCTGTGCTGCTTAGTGGCATGTGCCCTAATGTTGTTGCCTAATAGTATGTCCAAGGTGGGTTAATATATGGCAGAAATAAGGTCTGCTAGGATCAAGTTCAAAGTTCAGTCAAAGTAGAAACACACTGATCAGAAGTCTGCGTAGACCGAGGTATTTAAAAGGTAGGATGTGGCAACTCTAAACTGACTGTCAAAACCTCGATAAGCAACATGTTGACAGTGTAATAAGAAGATCACAGCCAATTCTTTCATGCCTGCAAATGACAAAGAAAACATCACCACATTGCTTTTATATGACGCTTCTTTTCACCCTGACTTAATGCATTAAGTTCCTTTCCTATATCTATATCAAGGTCTATAGCGATCGATATTTTTTGCCTTTTTATATATTTTACAAATTGAGAATGTCCTCCCTGTAGGATCGGCGCTATGCAGACCTGAGTGAGGACCAGCTTCCTACCTGTGAGAGCCTTAAGGACACCATCGCAAGAGCTCTGCCATACTGGAACGAGGAGATTGCACCTCAGATCAAACAGGGAAAGAGGGTCCTTATTGCTGCCCATGGAAACAGTCTGAGGGGGATTGTTAAGCACCTTGAGGGTTCGTGGCGTTATGAATGAGGATATTCAAGGAGTTTGCCAAATTACATTTTTATGTCTTTTACTTAAATTAAAAACAAAGATCCTAGTTTTGCTTTAAAAAAAAAACCAAACATAATCTGTACATTCTCTCACTTGGTTGTATATGCTGCCACCTGTAGGAATGTCTGATGAAGCCATCATGGAGCTGAACCTGCCAACGGGCATCCCAATCCTCTACGAGCTGGACAAGAACCTGAAGCCTGTGAAGCCAATGCAGTTCCTGGGAGATGAGGAGACTGTACGCAAAGCCATGGAAGCCGTGGCTGCTCAAGGGAAGGCCAAGAAGTAAAGACACAGCAAAAGGCTGTCCCGAACAACTGACCACATTAGTGTTTTCCTAAATCCTCATTTATTTTGGATTGTAGTACATGATGAGTACACTGTAGATTGTTGTGCAACACACCCTTACTATACTTGCACAGTGTAAGGATAGTAGATAGTGAATTTTTGTGATATGTTAGGGCCAGGGGAGCCACAGCTCTCAAGAGATTAGAAAATGTTTCTGCTATAACGACCCATCAACAGGACAATCTTTAAGAAGGCAGAATTAAACTGAAATTGCAAGAACTGCTAAAAAATGCTGTGTCTTATCTGTGTATTTGAATCAGTACTTGAATAAAGTAATTACCCTTTTAATAATGAAAACCTTGTCATTTAAAACAAAAACCTATATTTTAGAATTTCTTTGATGTGGTGTCCTAGGCAGGGAGGTTAAATTGTAATTAAAGCAATTACAGAAAAAAAGTGACCACCAGACTGATTGTGGTGCGGGAGTTATCATACCAACTTTATGAGTGCCTGCCCAAGACAACAATACTATTTATTGTATTTATTATAATTACATTTTCAGTCTTTCATTGTTTAGTTTCATGGTCTTAATGAGATTATTTTTTAACAAAAGGGACCACTGCTTAGGATGGAAAACTCACCTTCTGTCTTAATTGAAATGGAATGAATGTTTACAATCTCTTGAGAGCAAGACCGCTAGGACAATTAAAACGTCATTTTCTCTGTTTGTCCTTAAACGGTATTTGTGCCATGTCCTTGTATGTTGTTGGTGTCTACGTTTCATTCAGTTTGGAAAAATGTTAATGGTGCCCAACTCTGCATTGCTATCAGAATGGCATTGTTTAAGGGACCAATCCATTAATTGGATTATAGACCCCCACATTTTTACAACACTATTGAAGTATGATTAACAGAAGATAAATTGTCTAAATGTAACCTTTATTTTTGTTTCTGTTTGTCTGCCTTGGTGCCCGCTTTGTATTTATGTGCATCCTACAGTAAATGTGTACAGCAGGCTTCAGTGCGTTATGTCTTACAATATTTACATGTTTCCTTATTTAAATGTAATTCATTCTGAAAGTAATAAATAAAGGCTTCAAATCTGAAGTTGTTGCTTCTGCTTGTCTTGTGGGATATATTTGTTTTCACATAGTGATTAGAGTATCATGTTAAACCAGAATTCAAACCCAGGCGGATCTCTATTCATCCAAAATATGATATAAAATGATGTAATGGACCAGGGTACCGAAAACTAGGAATTCAAAAATAGGGAATTTATTTACCCAAAATATACAGTTTTTTGGAAAATACTCTAAAGCTGGTTCGCTTGGATAAAGTGGCCTCTCTAAACACCCCTCAGGGTTTCAGGGGAAGGCACAGTCCAATTAACCAGGTACATCTACACAAGTAGGTGCTCTTCACCAGCTCAGCCTTTTTGCTAGGAGCAGGGGAGCTGCAATACACTGATAATACTTGGATTAACAACACAATTAACAATCACTAATTTTAACAAGATTGTGTGTACTCAATCTAGTAAAGTTGTTTAAAAATGTGTATGATGAGTGTGGAGTTTTCACAAAGTTTTCCAAATATGGGAAGATGTAGACCGGATGTGGTCCCATCTGCGCATGCGTTAATTTGCCGGTTGGTAGGATCAGTTTTTTGACTGGGGAAGCTGAGCTGTTGTTTACCTAGGATGTGTAATGTATGTTCGAGTGCTTGGTGAAATAAAACGTGTAAAAGACAGATCGGATTCCCGTGCTTGAGTAGGACACTGTTTCACCAGTAGAAACCCCACTTTTGCGGTGGGAAGTATTAGATTAAAGTAGTTAATTTAATAAAACCGTACAATGAGTCCGGTCTGGCGTTCGTTATGTGAGGCTGCGAGGTCCTGTAGCTCTGCATGCAACTTTTAATTTAATAGTTTTTTAGCGTGCAAAATACCGTTAAATCTATGAGTACGCAGAAGGCTTCGGCGAATTCAGCTGATAGCAAGAAAGGTGCTAGCTCTACGACTGACATGGATGCAGCTGCCCTGCGTCAGGAAATATTCTCTAATGCGTTTGTGCAGGACTCAATAACCACACCGTGTTGCTCCGTTTGTTGCATTTACTGAACTGCCGCACACCTTACATTTTACGACACTCCTGTACGTTACTGCTAAAAACCTTAAAGACACAGTAACCTGTCAATTGCAGTGAATAAACTAATAAGAGTCCAACCGGACACATTAAGAACTCAAACTACCTGTTTTCAGACATAACATTTTCCCCCCACCCCCCAGGAAACTGAAACAACATTCACCTTGCACCCCACCGCCAATGTCCATATCACCCTGTCACATAGTCCCCATGCCAGACGGGCGGGGCCCTCATTCTCTGAGGGTATGCTGGCCCTGAAGCTGCGTCGAGTGGCGCTGTTGGGTCACCCGTCACCCGATTAGCTCTTGGCCTGGGCTGCATACCTAGAGCAGCCGGAGACAGAGGTGATGCTGGTGCCGTGGGGCTTGCGACTCTGTGCAGGCGGTTTGAGTGCCAACGAGTCCCGTTTTCCAGTCTGTAAGTGGCCGGCCCCAGCTGCTTAGTCACCCGCAGGGGCTCTGACCAGTATGACTGCAGCTTATTTTGGCAGTGAAGGCGTTTGATCTTAACCCAATCCCCTGCTGAAAGTGAGGGGGTCTGCCCTCTATGTGTGGCATCATACTTCCCTTTCATCCAAGCCTGCGAATCTTTCACCTGAGCTCTGGCTTTCTGGAGCCCTGGGCTCCCACGTGCAGGAGCTGGCTCAGCTCTCAAGCAGTCCTGGGTTACTTTAGTTCACGTCCAATCATGAGCAATGCAGGTGACACTCCAGTGGTGGAATGCTTGGATGCCCGGATGGTCAGGAGAGTTTGGTTGAGAGCGTCGCTGAAGGTCTTTCCTTCCTCCAGACAGGCTCGGATACCATTTTTGAGAGTTTTATCCAGTCTTTCCACCCCCCATTACTCTGTGGGTGATACACTGTTGTCCGGATGTGCTTGATGGACCGCAGCGTGAGAATCTCTGCGAACTCTGCTGATACAAATTGGGGCCCGTTATCTGTTGTGACCACACCTAGGAGGTCCCATCGCACAAACAGATTGTCCAGGCGGTTGACGATGGAGTGCACGGTGATGGAGCTCAACTGAAAAACCTCTGGCCATTTCGAATGAAGATCATGCACCACCAGCAGGTAACGAGCATGAGCAGGCGCCCCGTGAAGTTCTCCGCAGATGTCGACCTGAATATGTTCCGAGGGTGAAGACGGCCAAGGGGTCAGGGTGAGAGGGGCTGTGGCAGGCTGGCCTGTTTTCCCACTCAGAAGGCAGCAGGCGCAGTTTCGCACCAGCTCCTCAACGTCAGAGTCTACGTGGGGCCACCACACTGTATCACGGCAGCGCTGCTTTACCTTGACCACCCCAAGGTGCCCCTCATGCGCCATGTGTAGTACTCTGGACCTGAGAGTGTCTGGAATGACCGCACGGTGACCACGAGCTAGGCACACTGCCCCCCAGCAGGAGAGCTCGTCGCGGAAACGGTAGTAGGGAAGCAGCCTATCATCCACTTTGGCGGGCCAGCCGTCCCGGATGTAGGTGCGGAGAGCCGCGAGGGCCTCATCAGCAGCTGAGGCCTGCTGGAGCTCCGCCAGGGTGATTACTGAGCTGAGGGGCCCGTGCAGGATGTGGACCCAGTCCTCATCGCTCTCTGGGTCTGATGACCCCCCCGCCCCATCTCCTTTGTCACAGACACAGCCCTCGACAGGAGGTCGGCCCGCCCAGGCATAAACTCCAGACTGAAGTTGTACTGGTTCAGCCTGTCAGCCCACCTTAGCAGTCTCATAGGCCTGTGCCCCGAGCCTTGGGTCGCCAGCAGTGCCGTCAACGCTTGGTGGTCTGTGAAATGGTGAAACGCCTCCTGTATAAGTAAACATGCCAGCGTTCGCAAGCCCACAGACAGGCCAGGGCCTCCCTCTCCCCCACTGAATACTTCTGCTCTGCTGAAGTAAGCGACCGCGAGGCAAAAGCCACCGGGCGTTCCGCCCCGTCCTGAATCCGGGAGAGCACAGCGCCCAGCGCCACCCCGGAGGCATCACAGGTGACCAAGGTGGGCGCGGTCAGGCTGAAATGGGTCAGTGTGGGCAGGGGACGTGAGCTGCTGTTTGATGACACGCACGGCTTGGTGACAGGCCGTTGTCCAGTCCCTCGCCGCCTCCTTCCTGAGCAGCCGGCGCAAGGGAGCTGTCGAATCAGAGAAGTGTGGCATGAACCTGAGATAGTAGGCGGCCATCCCCAGGAAGGAAGACAGCTGGGATGGTGACTGCGGGTCTGGCAGGGACAGAATAGCCTCAGTGTGGGACATAATCGGTGTGATGCCCCTCCTTCGAGAGCCTGAAGCCCAGGAACTCAACTCCGGAACATGCACTTTTCAGCGTTCAGTGTGACCCAGTGCTGTTCAAAACGCTGAAAGACTTGCACCAGGCGAGCGTCATGCAGTGTGATGGAGGGCGCATGCACGACTTCATCATCCAGGTAGATGCAGACACCCTGGATACCAGCCAGTATGAGTGACATTATCTTCTGAAAGCAGCTCGGGGCTGATGAGAGTCCAAATGCCATGCGTTTGAATCTGAAAACCCCCAAGTGCGTGACAAACGCTGTAAGGTCCATGCTGGCTTGTGCAAGAGGAACCTGCAGGTAGCCATTTCGTAGGTCCATCTTACTGAAGACAGTGGAGCCGTGGAAATGGCTAGTGAGCTCCTCAGCCGTAGGCAGGGGGTACTTGTCGGGGACGATGGCTTTGTTCACGTCTGTGAGGTCCACACAGTGTCAGTCCACCCCCCTTCTTCTTAGCTATTACCAGGCTCGACACCCATGGTGAGGCGTTGACAGACTCGATGACATCTGCCTCCGCCAGGCGCTGCAGCTCAGCCTCCACTGCGTCACGGAGGGCCAGAGGAATGCGCCATAGAGGCTGGATGACAGGGCGGACTGACTGGTTGACAGTAGGCTGGTGTACAAATCCCGTCATGCGGCCCAGCCCGTTGAATAGGTGTGAGTAGCGGTCAGGCCAGGAGGTGGCGACCTGCAGGACATGCTGGCCTCTAGCATCACTCACAGCAAAACCCAGGGCAAGGAACAAGTCTAGGCCCATAATATTCACTCCCCTCCGGGTGATGCAGAACTTGGTGTTGGGCGCACATTGTTGATCATATCTGACGGGAAGGCAAGCCACGCCCAGAGTGGAGATGGGAGAATGGCCATAGCCCAACAGGGGTTTAACTGCTGCTTCCAGAGGCACCTGGCTGAAGAAGCGGTCATATGTGCATTTGTTCAGGATTGACACTTTGGCCCCTGTATCCACGAGGAGCGGGATTAGAGCTGTGCCCACTCTCATTTCACTCTCTACCTTTCAAGGTGACTGATAATAAGTCTAATTATCTTGGTGTGTGTATCACAAAGTCCCATTCTCAACTCTTGAGGGCCAATTTTACACCACTTCTGGACCGTACCCAGCAGGATCTCACTCGCTGGTCCACCATGCCCCTATCTTTAGCTGGATGAATCAGCATCAAATAAAATGAATGTCCTCCCCACATTTTTATTTTTGCTTCAATGCATCCCTTATTTTCTTACAAAAGCATTCTTTACAAAACTTGACAGTCTCGTCTCATCCTTTATTTGGAATAATAAAACACCTAGGATCAGGAAGTTGTTCCTGCAAAGACCTAACATACATGGTGGGATGGCTCTACCTAACTTTCAAATCTACTATTGGGCTGCCAATATTAGGAGCTTGTTGTGTTGGTGATGGGATATGTCCTGCCTGGATCTCCCAGGCTGGTTGCAAATCGAATCTAGTTCCTGTTGTCCCATCTCACTTTCTGCTCTCTTGTGCTCCTCTATTCCCTTACATGTGCGTCACTCCTTAAAAATCTGGTCTCAGTTCCGAAAACATTATGGGTTAGTCTCCATGTCAGTTCATTCTCCCATCACAGTCAATCACTTATTCCCTGCCTCTCTTTTGGATAATATATTTACTCAGTTAAAAATGGAGTGTCGAGTATAAAGATGTATACAAGGATGGCATCTTCATGTCAATTGATCAGGTTAGACAGGAATTTTCTTTGCCAGCTCATAATTTTTTCAGATACTTACAAGTCAGGCATTTTGTACGGAATTACTTTACTCAATTTCCTTCACTACCACGAAAATCACCACTTGATTTGATCCTTGAAACTCCGTCTGAGGTGAGGGGGACGATATCAAGGCTATACACAAATATATTTTAAATGGAAGGTTCTTCCCTTTCCATCATAAAAGAAAACTGGGAAAAGGATATGAATACAAATATATCTGAGGATCAATGGGATCGCATAATTCAAAGAATTCACTCTTCCTCCATTTGTGTGAGACATAGCCTTATTCAGTTTAAAATTGTACATAGGCTTCATATGTCCAAGGTTAAACTATCCAAAATCTTTCCAGGGGTAAGCCCTATATGTGATAAGTGTAAGCAAGCACCTGCCACTCTTTATCATATATTCTGGTCATGCTGTAGTTTAACAGCATTTTGGTCCTCAATATTCGAGGTATATTCAGCAATTTCAGGTTTCACTATTCATCCTTGTCCTTTTATTGGAATTTGTGGTGTACCAAAGGAGGATCTTCCTCTACGAATGCCACAATTAAATGGTATGGTCTACTCCTCCCTCCTAGCGAGGCGGCTCATTCTTTTACACTGGAAAAGTGACCGGACGCCTTCATTTGGTAGATGGATCTGTGATGTTCTGTTTTTTCTTAAGATTGACAAGCTGAGATACACACTGAATGGATCAATGGGGAAATTTGATGCAGCATGGCGTCCATTTATTTCAGCTGACGGTGTCACTTGACTCTGACTGAGATGTGAAGTAATTGGGTAATCACTGTGGATGTTTCTTATTATTTTTATATTTATTTTTTGTTGCATGTTTGTGCTGCTGTGTGATTGTTTGTATCTATATTTGATAATTTGCTGTTATTTTTGTCTCAATTTCTTATGTGTTGTCTCAAGGGCTTGTTTATGTCTATGTTTAAAACCTCAATAAAAATACATTGACTAAAAAAAATAAATAAATGTGTATGATGTTAAACCAAATAGCATAACCTTTAGGATGTGTGTTTGGTTGTGAGGCGTGTAGCCTTCACAAATGATTATGTATTATGATAGACAAACTACCCAGCAGTGTAAATACATTTTTTCGAATGATGTTCACCTTTACCAGTGGCAACATTTAAAGTGATTAACACATTAATGCATCATTATAAATAAATAATTATTTATTTATTTCATGCTACTTTTTACTTTTTTTTTACACTTGGCAGTAGTCATTTTACTTACGATAATGAGCTGAGTAATTATTCAATATCTATCAAGAGCAGAATAAAGTTGTATCCCTTTTTTTCTTTTTTTTTTACTCAAATTATCCTTACCACTCTTTAACCAACAAATGTGAAACTTGACCAAAATAAACATATGTATAATCAATGTGGCTTGTTTTTTCAGCATTTTATTCCATATTTTTTTATTCTAAAAAAGCAATTACTCCTAAAACTTTTTGGTTTGGGACTACATTTCAGTAAAAGAGAACAGCCATTGACTGTATAGAATCAAAACTGTGTTTTAAATATCCAAGGGTGAAAAAATAAGCCATTACTAACATTTTTAATCAAAAGCATAAATATTCATGTGTTCATTTGTTGTCTTTTGTTGTATTGTGAACCTCAACGCATCTTGGTTGAATATCCCTTTTTAAATTGTCATGCGTCTGTATGACTCAAAGTCCCACAATGCAGTTCGCGTAACGTTGGTTTATTAGCTGCAAGCGGGAGGGAAACATGTTGAGAGGATTTCTAGCAGTGTAGCTCTGCGTCTGGATGGGTAATTAGGGCTGTCTGTGGTTTTAGACGGCTGGAATAGTCCTTAAAATGAGAAAAGACGCAGAAACTCTAGGAAACACTCGGTAAGAACACCCATGTATTTGCACTCAAATGATTAGTAGCAATCGCGTTAGCAAGTTAGCTAAACAGAGCACTTCCTGAAACGACGTGCTAATATCACTTTGTTTTTATTTTGTTAGTCAGGCACTGTCAGTCAGACCTTTATATATACTCTTAACGTATTTAGCTACTGTGTTAAAGGCGAGACAAATATTCTTTAAATACTCACCTATAACTAATAACAATACCTTGTTGTTAACACAACGTAAACACGTTCATCATGTCAGTTAACGTTTCCTTGCTAACGTTACCATTCTCTTTATAGTTGCTACCATGGGCACGACCGATAGTTCGCCCTGGGTTTCAAAGTAAACATTTGTTTGTAGTTGTATTCATCAATAATATAATGTAAAAGCGCAAATTCTGCAAAATGTCTGCTGTCAGTCACGTAGCTCACTGTGATTGGCAGAAACGGACAACAGGTGTCTTTGTGTTGGCTGGCATAGGACAACTCATGCAAAGTGTGTCGTTTGTGCTGCGCTTAGGATCGTTACTATTTTCTTCCAAAACTGCCAAGTTGCACTATTGTCGTCATGGAGATAAAAATTTGATTTAAGAAATATGAGCAGTTTCCCCGTTTCTGAATTTTTTTGGGAGAGCTCGCTTTACACAATACTACCTCCTAGGAATAACAGTTGGTCAAACTGTCGCGTCCATCCCTGCCAACAGTCGCTGTCTCTTGTCAAAACTGTGTATTTAGTGAATTTTTCACCCTTGCCTTAAAGCTATTATTTTTATGGTTGCACTTTTACCTTCTGTGATGTATGATGTCTCGTAGACAAGCAGCGATGAGATTAACATAGCTAAAGTTGTTGTTTTGAATTGGGTAGACTAAGGAATAATAACAAATGCAGTCTAACAAAGCATCCCTGGTATACATCCTATGAACACATTTCTTAACAGGTTAGTTATGGATATGATACGATGTTATATACTTGTTAAAATCATGTTGTTTTTATTTGCATCTTGCTTGTCTGTAGATTTGGTTGAGTCAAATCTATTTGGGTGTGCCAATGTGGAAAATGTTGACATGAAAAACGTTAATGCAGCTCTAAGACAGATTCTCATACGTTGCTTTAAGAAGGTCCAAGAGGCTAAAAGTTTGGTTCATAGTTGTGAATCGTTCCCAATGAGCAGTCTGTACTGAACATCTTGTTCCATTCAATTTAATATACTAAATTAAACACCCTAACTTAGTAGGACCAAACGGTCGACAGAAAAAATGTCAGCGCAAGCTCACTGTCATCTAACTCCCTGGCATGCAAGAGGTTACCTGAATACAAAATCACACCAATATGACCAGAAGTGCTAAAAAAAACAATAATATATAGTAAACAAATAATAAACTCAGGCCAAACATCATTTTGGCTCCTACGGGGAGTTTGCGTGGGAACTGAAGGTTTGCCATTAAGGCCCAATCAGACAAAAATATAGTGTTGATTAGTGTTGTTGGCCCTCCCGAAGTGTCCTTGCGCTAGACACAGCACCCTGAATTGATCCTGTGTGCGGGAAGGCACAAGGCAGCCCCTTCGCTCTCTCTATTAGAGCCTCTCTTTAGGTCCTGTTTGTGCATTTGTGTATTTTGGGCCTATGTGTGTAATTGTAAATAAGAGTAAAGAACTGAGTTCCCCTGTGGTTTTAATAATGTGATTTAGTAATAATAATAAAAGTAACTGGACAACCTGTTCAGACTTGAGTATTCAGTGGCACACAAAATTTAAGGAGAGGAAACACCATAATGCAAAATTGTTTCTTGTGTTTCAGTAAAGGACCTCGGATTACAGCAATACCGCTGGCCCCATTTTGCACCTTTTCTCTATGCGACTCCAATGAAGCCCTCTCATTATCTTAACAGATTTTATCCCCCTCCTCCCAGTAGAATGTTGCCTTTTCCAAGTCCTGAACGGCCCAACAGGAACATTCCGTGTCCACCATGGCCGCCTTATCCACCTCCGGGACCAATATTTTCACCAGGGTTTGTTCCAAGAACCCCACCTGGAATGGGTCCTTCAGGAAATAGGTTCCAATTCATTCCAATTGACAGTCCAGCTCCTCATCCTCACCAAAACTATTCACCGCCAGGGTTTTTCTTACCTGGATATGCGCCAATCATCTCACCCAACAGGTATACTCCAGCTCCCAGGCCTCCCAGTGTCTTTCCCCCTGCATCTCCTCAATTCATGACGGATTTTAACTACCCACCACCTTCCAACATCAGAAGAGATGAAACGACTGAATCCAGGATCAATTCGCCATGCTCAGGAAGTCAAAATGCAACGCCACAAAGCCAAGAATCAAACAAGGTAGTGTGTTTCAGTTTTTAATATGGTCATAAATTAAACCAAAGCTATGTATGTATTCTACTTCAAAAAACCCTTCTTGAAGAGACACCTTCTTCTTTTTTTAGGACCAACAACATCAAAGAACACCTTCAAGGGGAAACTTAATAACAGGTAAGATTATCACAGTAAGTCTGCTAACTTCATAAGGCTGTGTGCTTTAGTCTTGTGATAAAGATGCAGGCCACTATAAATGTACACTAGTCTAGCAAGTCTCCAAAAATTGCGGTGCAATGTGTAATAATTCAATACATACTCAGATGACTGAGTTTCTACTTTCCATTCCTTCTTTCCTTATCATATATATTAACAGGAACTACTTACTAACTAGATTCAGTCACTTGTGCTCTTACCGGTAAATACCTGGAAACCTAAACAGGAGAAGCTATCATTTGTATTTTGTAACAGATTGCAATACATGGGTAATTATCAGAAATCCTGTGCATGGTAGCATAGAGTAATTCAGCTTTAAACCATGACATGAGTAAACAGCAACATTTTTTTTAAACAAAGGTATGTGATAGATTTCTTTCTGCTTCTACTAGTGGACTTGAATTCCTCCTCTCAGAAGAGGTGCAGGGAGTCTGAGGACCGTGACAACGGCGCTAAGAAACTGTGCCATCTGGCTATAAACTCTGTCAAAGCACAGACACCAACACCCACTCCTAGCAACTCGGCCAGCACTTCCCTGCTGTCTCAGCCGTCAGCGAGGCACTCGTCAGTCCTGGAACTATCTCCCAAAACCACAGGAAGCCATCCGGGTGCAGAACCAGCATTGAAACCCACCCAGTCCTCCTGCGCATCCCTGTCACCCAAACGTTGTATACCAAGACGACCACAAATGGGGGCCAAGCAAGCCTATTTCAAATCCATCCCAAAGCACGCTTTAACAATAAAGTTAAGATCACTGTCAGCAGAAGAAAGACAGATGAAAAGGAGCGAGGAAAATGACAAACAGAATATATCGAGCCCTTTGTTATCCTCTGAGGTTCCCCAGGAGGACACTGTTGGCTCTTCCCATGTTCAGTTAGGCAGTCACCACTCTGCTGATACTCACCGTAGTTCCTCAGTCTTACCGGTCAAGCCCCTGAGCAAATGTGATGACGTGGAGAAGAGCGGAAAGTCTGAGTGTAACACTTCCAAACCAGCGTCAAAAACAGATTCAGGCTCTCTTAGCACAGTAGAACGGAACAACCGCCTGCAAAGACCTGTTGCACACCCTTCTGATATAGGTACGCTTTTCACTCCTGATCCCTCGATCCATGGAAAGACTTCAAAACCAAAGATGGATGGGATCAAATCCACCACCTCGGAGAAAAGCTCTTCATCCAGCACTGTGACCAGCTCCACTACTCCTCTTACTGGATCCTCGTCTTGCAAAGTGGGTCCACCTCAGGCAGTTGACCCCAAAGTCTCCTACTTGTCCTTGTCACATAACTCAAACATAACCATGCCAACTGTAACGTTAGAGCGGGTAAACCTCGAAAGCCTGAAATCTATTTTTTATAGAGCCAGTGAACCTAAAGACGGCTCCATCACTTCTTCAGGCTGGGAGCTTAAGGATCAGAGTTTAAAATCTGATGAGAAACATAAAAATATCACCCCCCCCAACGTGAGACCAAGCACTTCAGAGACTTGCACCACAACTTCTACACCTCATCCACTCCCAGAGAGGCGGCCGAGTGAAGGACATAGAAAGTTGATGAATAAAGAGGATCCCATAGACGGCGAGCTGGACAACAGCAGTGAGGATGAGCATCTTCTTTCGCTTCAGGAGATAATGGCGCCGGTTTCCATGCCTCCTGATACACCATCGAAGGGAGCCTTCTCAGAGCCTAGTACACCTAAGCATAACAGCTGCAAGTCAACAAATGTAAGCTATATGCCTCGTCTATATTGTAGATGCCTTTTATGCTCGTATGAACATCCAGTGGCTGGGCTCAAGGACCACCAACATCTGTAAATGCTGTTTGTTGTTTCCCACAGCAACCATTAGCAGCGGGCACGTTGTCAGCCATCTACAAGAACAGCCTTGACCAGATGCTGGAAGAAATAAGCATCAATCAAAGGTAGAATATGAAGAAAACGTCACATTCTAATTATAGCTATAGTAATTTCACATGAGAGAAATGAACACTCCCATATTTATTTTCTCCATCAGAGGAAAACAAAGCAGGACACAAGTTCTTATAGAATGTAAAGAGGACCTATTGGAAGTAGCCGAATATGAGGAGGCCGAGGAGAATCGTGACGTGGCCATCTCCACTGAGCAACAGTAAAGCACATTCACACATCAAAGGTCTTCACTGGGATACAGTCCTTGTGCAGCTAATCATTTTAATCTGTGTTTTTATATAACTTGTCCCCTAGGAAATTCCTGCAACGCTACTCTCTGATGTCCACGGTTTTTAGGGAAGTACCTCCGGGGAAAACCATCTTCAATCTGGAGAAGTTTGGCCGGATCTTCAACCAGGAGGATCTGCAGCTTAGGCGATGCATGGTCAATCCTCAGGGGACGGCACAGAAAACACTTCTCTGGTGAGTTGTGATTATTATAACATGTTACGTCGTTCTACGTGTCGAAACAAGCAGCCGGCACACACTCTGAATTAATTTTAAATGTTAATGAATATAACAAAACAATAAATGTTACACGGCAAACTGAAACACTGACAAATGTGTGTTTATGCCCTCATCATGGAATGAAATACTTAGAGATCAGAATTATTATATATTTTAGGTTTATACGGGTTGATACAAGGCTTGGCTGCTGCTCTCCGATGGCGTGGTCCTTGTGAGGCTACTCGCTCAGAAAGGTCACACACTTTGGATTTCCTGCCTGACCAAATGAACTGGATGACCAGGCACAGCTCGGAATGCAGTGAGGGGTTTTCCAGCTGACGCGTCATAGCACATGCAGCGCGCAGATGGACTTTTTATTCCTTCAACTAATGGACCAATGAAAGCGATAAGGCGATTAAGAGTTTTTTCGCCGACAAACATTTAGTTGACTATTTGGGGGCAGCCCTAGTGCATTCACACATGAAGGTTTAAGAGCAACATGTGTCAATGACTAAATAAATTGCCATGAAATTTGATAATAGAGGTAATAATTGCACTCTCCTAAAGCCTCCGTGTTGCATAACCCTAAGATCAATAAGTAGACTTGTGATGACACATGACATCTCATAATCTACTCAGATAATATCAAATAAGTACCCTAAAAGGGTTTTAACCCTGTAGATCAAAACGACGAGTACTTTAGGCCAGCCTCAGGACAAACTACATTTAGCCAAACCAGTGGGAAGGTAAATCCTCCCCCCCTTCTTTGTTGGATGTAGAGAAGCGAAGTTCTAGGCTTAGATTGCTTCTATATTAATTCCTCCCTTTCTCTCTCCACGTATATTCCCTAGGTCCAGCCCTGTTCAACTGAGACTGCACTTGAACATTGAATTGTTCCAGGAAGCTTACGATGGTTGCTCACCCTGTCCAACTCAGGTTTCCAGTTTCCTGTTCAAGGTGGGCACCCCCTACACACAATAGTATGTCAATAGAGATTTCTGTCCAAATGTCTGAACTTTTTTTTTGTATCTATCAGATGATGTCCGTCCATAGGGAGAGGATAGTATCTGAAAAGATACTAAAGACCCTATGTGACCTTGCCCAGACTACTGCTTATCAGATAGGTTAGTGCTCCCCCCCCCCGTAAGGCTGATGGTATTTGCTCACTATTGCAAAGACATGTTGACATGTTTTTTTTCTGTGTGCTCCCTCAGTGAAAAATGGAAACCAGCAGTTTGAAGTGTGGGTGCCCAGTTTGGCTGATCTGGTGCTGGTCCTGATGAATATGGGGGTTGAGTTTGTTTCTCTCTTCCCTTTCGAGCATCTACAGCCTCCATTCACAGAGGGAGATTTGCGGTAAGTAGCGTTCCGAATGAATGCACAAATAAACAGGAAATGAAAGTTTTTTTTAAATTTAGTGCGCTTTCATTTCTGTGTAGGGAGGACATCCGGATCCAAAGTGAGAGTCCCTCCAGTAACGAGGTACAGAGCAACTTCCCTGAACACAACTGCAACAACATCTTGAAGGTGAGGCACAGAAGATGTCTGATAGGAACGATTTGATGTTGTCTGTGATAAAACAAGTTTGGCAGAGAAAGCACAACCTGTACATTTAGATCATTCTCTGCTCTGTTTCTCCCATGCTCTGCAGTACCTGTCTTACTGTATGGGTCTGTGTCTGCGGGCATACAGCGACGATGAGCTGCTGTTGCTGCTGATTATGATGGGGAGGGTGGGCCTGGACCCTCGGCTCGTCCTCGAGTCCAGTGTGGAACTTTGCGCTCTACAGTTCCATATTGTAAACAACATCAAGGACTGGGACACCATGGTCAGTACATGCATTTCCTAAAAAAAGAAGTGTTTCATATACTTCTTGAATGTTTCATGAATACACAAAAAGTTTTGATAAGGATAAATTGGTTTATTTTACAATTTATTTATCTAAAATGTTTTTTAGCTGCCCAAAATCTGTGTGGCCCTCACTGATGTGACAGACGACCACCATAACATGTGCTACTTGGTTAAACTGCTGCCGGACAACGCACGTGGAAAGTGAGTCTATATATTTTTTAGCATTCTCATCATTGCTTATTTTTCCCCAACACAATGAGTATTTTTTTCTTCTCTTGGATTTGATTGTAGTGCAGAATTATTGCATTGCACATGTAAACGTTTTCATTTTGTTTATGTAGGCAACTGCGTCGACATCTGAGCGTGTGCATGATATCTAAACTGCTGAACGGAAGTTGCACCTACAGACCAAAGGGAAAGGAGTTTCAGGTAATCTGTTCCAAAACCCATACACTGTCCCTTGAATTCCAGCAGGAAAAATATGAATCCAGATGACTCTTTAGTGTTTCAAACATCTCCAGTAACCTTTAGTTCTCTCCTCCATGTTCTCTGTCATACTTAGCTCTCTGAACTGAGGAACTACCTGCCCCAAATGCAACCCTCCAACCTTCTCCAAGGCCTGCTGAACTCCTCCAGCAGGAGCCAAAAGGATCAAGAAGATGAAGACGTGACAAACCTAGATCACCAGGTGTGCACATATTTTAAACCTAAACATTCAGTTTGGATTTCTCTTGTCTTGTTTTTCATGTCTTTTATAATGGGCCACATTTTTTGTGATTTAAAGTTCCTTTCCATTATCCTGTGTCTCAGGCCTACTACATCTGCTATAGTCTGCTGACCTTGGCAGATGAAGCCTCCAATATTCAGTTCTTCCTAGCTCCTCAAAAGGTATGACTTCAGTTATGTATCATTGTTTTCTAGGGCCACTAGTTATAAATCATATATGATTTATCATTAGGTTTTACATTTATGTACATGGTCTGTTAATGTAGCACTTTTTTTTCTTTTTTCTGGCTCTTAGAAACAGCTACTGTTTCTGTGCTCTGAGTTGGAAACGCATGTCAAGTGTGACATCAGAGAGAACGAGAAGTGTCTTTACCGGAGCAAGGCGAGTTTGCTTTTTGCATTTGTGATTATTATTATTGTATTGTTCTTCAAAACATTCAAAAGGTTTTGCAGCCTGGACAGAGGTTTGCACGGCAGGTTTGCATACTTCTGTACTGTAAAGAGGGCAGGAGCTGGAAGTATATTTTACAACACATTTTGCATTGTAATTGCTGAGCAAAGGTCCATAAAGACCCTTTGCTTTTAGGGATCTTCAAATGAATGTTTGTGGCAGAAGTTGATCTAGGTGAATTGTCCACCTGCCTCAGTTTAACTTGTTTAACTAGTTTCTCAAAGCTAGACAAGTCAAAGTTTAAACACCTTTCTCACAATAGTCAGTCTGTCACTGACAAATTCAGCTTTATCACAAAAACGTATCTGTCAGTCAACAGCCACTTGTTAGAAGCAAGACCATGAAGAGAGACTATTTTATTTTTGTCATCAAAAAAGATGTTTGATCCAGACTTAACTCTTCTAATATTACTACAATGAATCCTTCCTAATAACCACATAGGCACATGTTTGCCCTCTCTGTAGAAACACTTTCATTTTTTGGATAGCTCTGAAGTTATTATTTTGCTCACAGAAAGGAACATTCATGGAACTGTGTTTAAGGAAACGGTAAACTATAATTGTTGACTTGATTTCAAGGTGCAGTAACCCGATCATTATAATGTATTCTCCTCTGCCTCCAGGTAAAGGACCTGGTGGCCAGGATCTACACCAGGTGGCAGTTGCTCCTTCAGAGGACCAGGCCTCTCCATGTACAGTAGTCTTTTACAGACTTATTTAAATGTTTTCCTCTTTAAAAGCAACACTCGAAAGTCCTGTGAAATAAGATCAGTTTAAGAGTCAAACCATTGTATAGTTCTGCTTTACAAATGTGTATTTTCTTCCCGTAGGGTAAATTGTATGACTATTGGCAGCCTGTGGATACAGTGATGAGGACCCAAAAAGAGCAGGAGACGGACGTCAGTGATAATGAAGAGCCTGTGATGGAGAAGGATGAAGAGGAGTAGGACAACGATGACACTGAAGAGGTTGTAATTTTATCTCGGGACGAGGAGAAGGAAGAGTGACACAAACCTGAAGGTGGTCGTCATAGATTCACAAGAAATCTAGGAAGACAAAGGAGGAAGTGACCCTAAGTTGAACTAAGACATGTCTGAGATGAAAACCTGGAACGTTCTGAGGTGGAGACTGATTCTGGTTAAGACCACTTCCTCGACCATTATTGATTTTGTACCTACAGAAATTGAAAATAAAACTGCAGTAGGCATTTTTCACAGCAGACATGTCAGAATAGGAGAAAATAAGAAAAATAACAATATCTCTATTCAAATGTCCCAGTAAGTCATAATGGTGTTACTGAAACTGAGGAAGCTAAATGGAATTCAGCCATTATTTATTTTAATATTTACACCTTTCCTTCATAACTGACATGTTGAAATGTCTTCTGTGAAAATGGCTGATTACTGGTTTTGTGTTTATTTTACCGTTGTGAGCATTTTGTAAAAATATTGTTTTAACTATGGAAAAATATCTTTTTTATGTCTGTTGCCAAAAAAGAAAATAAACAGTTTACATGTTTGAAAATGATTTGTTGTCTTTGTTCTTCCATACATGATCAATATTAGTATATTCCTGATCTTACTATTTTACAGAACTAAACTACTTATGCGTGAAGTTAATTTACTTGTAATAAGTGTTATGTTTCATAGCATCACATAAAAACTTGATAAGCACTTAAAAGTTTAGTCTGTTGAAGAATGTAAAATAAAAGCCTTGTGAATTTCTTATAACTTTTGAGAACCCATTATGCCATTTCCAAACCTTTAGACTTTTGGTTGCTTTATTTAGGTTAATAAATACGTTGTTGGCACTTCAATATGAATTTATTCAAATTAAAAGTCCAATAGATACCATTCAGCCACTAAATGGTGCACTCCCTTCACCCTTCCATTGCTTTCACTACAAAACACTGAGGTTTCCTGTAGGATACCCAACTTGGATAATTCATTTTTAATGTATACCTAATCAGCTAACTACCAAACCTTAGCTTACTGGTCAAGGAGAATGGGGCTGACCATGGATGTATAATATGAACCCAAACACAAGATTAAGTAGCCTCTCTTTGCTGTAAGAACATGCTTGTTTAAATGTAAAGTGCCTGCACGCTCCCGCGAGAGTCATGAAAATCTCGGAGTCCGGGCCTAACATTTGCAACCCAGAGGGAGGAAGTGCAGATAAACATCTTAAACTTTGACTATATAAAGCACAGGTTTTCCTTGGTCTGCACGTGAATAACTGAGTGTAAAAACAGTTTTTAAAACTGATCGCTGTTCGGCAAAGATATGTGTGATATGCAAAGAGTATCACTGTTTATAACAGCAGCGTGTTGATATTTGGATAAAACTGAAGAATGAGCTTCTTCGCCTCTTCGCCTCGATTGTTGGTTGGTTCCACTCCGCCCCACTTTCATTGGGTTGCTATGCGACGGTAGTCAGGTGACTGTCTGCAGACAGAACATGGCTGACCTGTCAGAAGACCAAATTTAGCATAATCGATCTTATTTTTACGTCGTTTCTGACCACAGTTGGCCGTCGTGGAAAGCAATTGACCACAGGAATTCAAGGTAAGCATGAGAGCACTCATATTTGGCTGGACAAATCCCTCTGTTGTTGCTTGGAACAGCTGTAGCTAACGTTGGTGTTGAGTAGCTAAGTTGAGCTAGCTGCTAACAGTCCCCGCTTTCTTTGCCAGAAGTCTGTATGAATGTGAAAGCTAGTAGCTATGAGGAAACAACATTTAGGCAACTTGATATCAATGCAACATGGTTTCCTCCGCATAAATCGTAACTTGATTGGAAAGCCAACGCCAATGGTAGTTTGTTGGATCTGAAGTATTGCAGTAAAACTACATCAGTTTCAAGTTAAAGTGTAATTTATCGTGTGGTATATCAGTGATCCTTTCACTCACAGTCAATATACACCACATTCAGACAGTGCCCCCATGAGCAGGATATCAGAGTATCAACATTTTAAATGAATTATGTCATCAGTTAGTCTTTTGGACTTAGTACATTGACAGTGAATCCGACTCTGTAGATAATTATCCTATTTATCACAGTATGGGCTCTGGCATACCCAATTATAACATGCACTTAGATTTAAGGATTGTTGTCCCTGGTTTATTTGAAAGAAGGGAGGTTTAAACCTTTTACTCCAGGGTAGCACTTTGTACTGGCTGTTCAGTTATATAATTAAAAACATTTGATGTGGAGCTGCTCCATTCCATGTTTTGGATTTTATTATTACCACTATTGTTGGTTCATTTCCTCCAACAAGCTTTTACATTACAAAAGTCTCCCAGCTGTTTACATTGCTCAAAATTGGTTTAAAATATACAAACAAAAACAGATACTTGAGCTGCAATATTACACAGTAAGATCATTGTTTTTTAAATTCTGTTTTCCCTTAATGGTTTATTAATGACAAGTGTTTGCAAGTCCATGCATTATTTATTCCAACAATAACAGCTAGCAATCTGATTGCAGATGAGCGGGTTGCCGGAGGGAATAGCGAACGGCCCAAGCAGGAGTGAACACTTAGAAAATGATGCTCAGAGTTGGGAGAGACCCTGGACTCTTGAAGAGATGCGGCAGAGCAGTGCCAACTGGTCCTTGGCTGCCGACTCGGGGGTAAGTCAGAAACCTCGCCCCTAGCTCTGAAATAGGGCAAGAAAACATTCTAATATCTTATTCATCATTATCCTTTCTTTTCATTATGCAGAAATCTGAGTAGTTGTCGGGGGGTTATGAAATGTGTTCCGCTTTGGGGTAGAAAAGGAACTCTGCAACTGTTGATTTCTTCATAACTTTTATAGTCCTCTTTCTTCACAGCTCTTCTTGTTCCTGCAAGAGTTTTCCCAGAGAATGCTGTCGAAGACGCATGATATTGAAAAGCAGTTGGACAGTCTGATCCGTGACACCAAGAACACAGACAGCTGCTTGCACTCTGTCTTTAACGACTTTCTCATGCTTTCAAATACACAGTTTATAGAAAATGTAATGTATATAACATACTTCAAGTTTACTGGATACATTTCAATTGAGACAACTCAATCTATTTGAGTGTAAACATTGGAACTTTTGTGTTACAGAGAGTGTATGACGAAGAAGTAGAAGAGACAATACCCAAGGTGGATGCTTTGGAGACGCAACCTGAGCAGGTATAAAACATTCATAATTCCTCATACACTGACCAATCAGTGTAATACTGAATATCGATTTTCAGCATTATTACGGACATGTTTTGTATAACCCTGTGAAAATCATTTGGTTTTCTCTACAGGAGAAGACACGAGAACAGAAAGAGGCAGAGCTGATACCTAAGATGCAGGAAGCTGTAAACCATGGCCTAAAAGTGCTTGAGTCAGCGTTTGAGCATCTGGACATCAAAGCAGGAAACTCAGATTCAGAGGATGAAGAGGTCACTGACAGACTGGAGGCCATCCTCGAACCCAAGGTGTGCTCTTGATCCTGAAACCTTCATTTATGTTTACTGAAACTGCTGCTGCAAAAAAAGTGATAACTCATCTTCAAATGAATGTACTTTATCCTGTGTGTCTGTTTCTCTCATGTCTGTTTCTCTCGTTGTCTTATAGGATCTTTATGTGGACAGGCCGCTTCCATATCTTATTGGTTCCCAGGCCTTCATGGAACAAGAGGACGTTGGCCTTGGAGACTTGTCTAGTGATGGTAAACTACTCAGGGCAGCTTTTTATATCGCCCCTACATCAAACTCTTTCTTTTTTGTCATGTATTTGTGTGATTTTGTTTTCCAGAAATGTCGGTTGACAGTGACAGAGACAGTGTAATCGACAGCGATGATGGCAAAGACGCAGTTGTAAGAGTTTTTCCCTTCCTTTTAATATTATTTTCTATTGCGTTACATTTGACATCTTGTTCATAAAAATACAAGCCTTGTTGTAATTAATTGTTTGTGTAACAGCATTCAGATGACGATTTTAATCAGGAGGAGGAAGAACGTCACAATAATATTACCAAGGTAGGTTGGCTGCCTGCCTGCCAAACACATCAGAGATTACAGTTAAACTGAACCACTTTAAAACTGTCGATTGTCTTTCCACACTCACCTAGAAGCAATCCATGTTGAGTGATGATGATGATGATGATGATGATGACGAAGAGGAGGAGGATGAGGATTCTGATATATTCGGAGAATCAGACAGGGAGGATAATGATGAGGACACTAAGGTATTCCTGATATGACTTTGCTTTAGTACTGAGAGATATCTTTTGTAAACGCATTATTTTGTAATCCAGTCAGGAGTCATTCAGATATGACCTACCTAGGGGACAAATTTGGTTGTTTTCATTTCACTTTTAGAATACGGCACCATCGTCTTTTGCTGATGAGCTAGCAGCCCGAATCAAGGGTGAACCAGTTACGAAGCCAGAGGGAGATCGAGCATGTAAGTCACTATCATTACCAACCAACTGGTATTACATCATCTCCCACTTGTAACTCCCATTTCTCACATTTTAATTTAAGGAAAACACAGCATCAAAGTTTTTATTTTAGATTTCAGTAATGACATTGTAGCATGTGCATGCTCATGTCTTGTGTTTACCATTTCATCCTTGGAAGCATTGACATCTAAGAAGAAAAGTAAAAGCAGGAAAGAACCAAAGCCTGCAAAGCCCGAAGGTAGGATTTTTATTCATCATCATTGCAATTCAAACTTTTAATTCATCAGTTATTCCCTCCGCAGACCCATGGTTCCAAGTATGCTTCTCAATACTTTTGTATGTCATTGTAGCAGCAGCTGAAGGGGACAGCGATGACATGTTTAAGCCACCAAAGATGGATGATGATGATGATTTCTCCCCGTTTGGAGGGAAAAGCGGCCTTTTCAGTGGAGGGAGAGGCCTGTTTGACGATGATGATGAGGTACATTAAACTAAATTATTTTCAGTGCTTATCCCTTCCTTTAACTCTGAGCTTTGGCACCATTTAATTTGTGCTGATTTATGTTATACCATTCAGGGTGACCTATTCTCAGATGTACCAAACCCTCCTGCGTCGGAAGAGAAAAAGGTGCTGAATGAAAGCATAAAAAGCCCAGCTCAAACTGCAGGTAAAACAGACTTTCTACACAAATATATGCAAACAATTATTGAAAAGAAAGGTACAAACGTATAGAAAAAAATACACGAGCAGATTGCCACATAACCTTTCTTTTCCATTCAAGAATCAGTGAAACCTGGAAAGAAGATTCCTGCGGGTGGCATTTCAATATTCCCAGGTAGTAGCATTTACTTTTATGACAGCTCATAAATGTCCTTTCCTGTATGCCAAGTCCTTCCTTGCTTCATTATCCTCAACCAAATCTCTTTCTCCCCACAGAAGACACTCTTTTCAAGTCAGTAAATAACTCTGATGCAATGGAGAGCAAGGAGAATGGGACACAGGCTCGTAAGATCAACGCTGCATCCAAACAGACTCCACCAGCTAGTATTGGTGGAGTAGCAGGTGGGCTGTTTGATGACGAGGAGGAGGATGATGACTTCTTCAGTAGTAAAAGCCTGATAAAGTCTGACTCTGGTAGGTGTATGAGAATGGGCACTGCAATGCTTCTAGTCCAGGTTCAGATGGGATCATAACCCTCAATCCACCTGTGTTTTTCTTTTCGCTTCCTTTTCAGCTGGAAAGAAGACGCCCAAAGTTGTTGACCTTTTTGATGAAGACGACGATGGTGGTGACATATTCAGTGAGAAGCACAGTGCACCAACCCCAGCTCAGAGCAAGAAGGAGGAAGTGGAAGAGCAGGTTAAACAACCTGAGAAAAAGGTAAGTTTTTCAATGACGTTGAACGTGACAATATTGACATTTTTATCAATTTACATATTTTGTTTGATATACAGTAACCATAATCTTTGTATGGTAAGTTCCTTGGTGGATGATCCCTTGTTGTTTTTAGATGCCAGCCGGGGCAATCTCTATGTTTGGACCTGGGACTCAAAGCTTGCTCAGTGAGGGACTGAAAAAACGTCAGCTGTCTACCAGTGAGGAGTCTGAGAAATCTGAGGAGGTCTGAATACACCACTGCCCAACAATTTATTCCAGACAACAAAAACTGCTCTTTTTTTTTACAGTTTTTGGCCAAAAAGGCACAAAAGGGTTTGCACTGCCTCCGAATACACCATTGCCACACTATATTGTATGTCTCTTAAGCCAATTTATCAGGCATTGATGCCATTTAATGAACAGACCTACAGTAGTTGCAGTCGGTATATTGATGTTGCCAAGAAAATTTGAATTTAGAAACCCATTCACATAATAAATGATCCTCTTGTGTCCTGTGTTTCAGAACGGGTTGGCTGCAGATGCTGCAAAGGCTGCTGACAAGCCGACTCTGAAACCCAAGAGCAGGGGCCTCTTCTCTGATGATGAAGACATCCAGGTAAAGCTCTCAATCTCCTTCTGAAAAAAAGTAACAACAGTAGTAATACATCTTAATTACACCACATATGTATTTGCCTTCTATAGGAATCTCCAACTATTCCAAGGAGCCAGTCTAAGCCTGAACCTACAAGCCAGAGCAAAACCAGTAAGGCCCCTCTGTCATTATTTGACGATGAAGAAGAAGAGGTACACATATGTTTTTTACTTGGTCAAAACTCAATTAGGTTATGCTTATTTTTGGTGTGAGTCAATTACAATCTTCTGATCCTTAACCCTGCAGGATCTGTTTGCATCTGCATCTAAGTCTAAAGCAAAGCCTAATCCATCCAAAGCCTCCACCCCGCAGCCCAGCAAGGCCCTGTCAAGCTCCCTCTTCAGTGATGATGAAGTATGAGAACATCAAAAGTCAGAAATACCTTCTGCACGCCATTTGTTTACGGGGCGTACAATATGGTACATTCATTTTCTCAATGTTTCAATGACAGGACCAGTGGGAGAGTTCTAAAAGTAGTGTGGGGAAGTCAGGGGTGAAGACAGGAGGGATGAAGTCCAGTGTCAGCGCACCCTCCAGTTTCCCCAGTGCCAAAATACCTCAGAAAGGCAGCGTCTTCGATGATGATGACGATGGCGACCTGTTTACTCCGACAACGGATTCAAGGTGTGTACACTTGTATTGTCTTTTCTAAACACTTTTGGAACAGTCCAAAGACATGCCTGCTCACTGTTTTAAATGTAGTCGTTTTCATAACCCATTTTGAACAGTGAAAGAATTCTTATCCATCGTCCTATCCCTCTGCTCTTCATATAGTCAGAAAAAGTTTCAGAGAGTGGCTCTCTTGTTTGAAGATGAGGATGATGGAGAAGATAAAGGATCCCTTTTTGGCAACAAATCTCCTGTCAATACACAAACTGCCACCCCAGCAACCAAAGTGAGTGCACTAACTTATCTTCTGTATTTCCGCTTGTCGTGAAAAACATCTAGTTTGAAGCTTGTTTCCAGTGGGCCATAAAAAAGGTTTAATACGTTAGAAAACACAATCATCCGCCACCAGAGAAACATTTAGATATTTCAATTACACATAATCAAGTTGGCTTTATGAGACTGCCCACAAGAGTAATATACCATTCAGATTCTGCTATACTTTTATAACAGAATCATTCTTTTTACACCATGTAATTTCCCTAATTCCCACATGGATATTCAATCTTTTTATACCTGTATCCTTCAGACACCTGCTGTGGTCACTCAGTCTTCCTCCCTGTTAGAGAAACCTGAGGAGGTTGTAGTTTCCAAAACGGCAGCACCGGACAAGCCTTCAGTATCGGAGAAGCCAGCAGCAAAGAGCCCAGAGCCGCTCCCGTCAGCTCCCTCGCCAGATATCAGCGAAAGTAAAAAGAAGCCTGTGGGAGGAGTCAGCCTTTTTGGAGGCATCAACGTTTTTGCCAACAAGCAGACGAGCCCGTTGGATGAAATTGAACAGGATGACCCTCTCCTCCAAGAAGATGGTCCACCACAAAATGTCGAGAAGGAGGAGAAGAAGGAAGAGAAATTGAAAATAAACACGGTTAGTCTCTTTGATGATGAGGAGGAAGACGAATCAGATTGGAATGAGCCGATATTCACACCCAGCAAACCCACAGCAAGCAGCACTGTAAAGGTCAGTATGATTTCTTTAGTGAGAATAGTGTGATTTATTTGCATTGGTACGCTGTCTCTCCTGCAGTCAAGTTAATAAATATATGTCTATAAAACAGCCTGCAGAGGATCGACCACAGGCAAAGAGCACAGGTGTGTTCCTGGATGAGGAGCTGCTGTTCAGTCAGACGCAGCAGAAGGACAATGACCCAGATGTTGACCTATTTGCCACCTCAGGAAAACCTGCAGTCAGTATATTCAATATTCTTATCTCTTTGTAGATATGTTTTTTTTTTACTCTGCAAGTAACGTGTTTTACTCGACGTTCACTAGATGATAAAGAAGTGTACATACCTATGTTTCCTTTTTAGAGCTCCAAGCCTGACTCAGTGAAGCCTGCAGCAACAGGCCTGTTTGCAGATGATGATGAGGAGGACCTCTTCGGCTCTATCAAGGCAAAGGACCCTCCCCCGGTAGCAATTTCATTATTTTCTAGTGATTTTTATTTTTTTTATTCCTCCTCACCTATTATATTTGATTTGAAAAGAAAAACAGCTGTGTAAATAGTCATTATACTGACATTCCTTTTTCCGTCTCTCATTTTTATTCTTAGAAAGTAGCAGAGAAGCCCAGTAAACCTAATGACAGAGCACCACTAGCAAGTCCAGAATCTGTATCAGAGATTCAGGTGAGTCTACTATAAGCATATATTCCAATAATAAAATGGATGGGTTATTTTTGCCACAAACACACACCTGAAACCATTCAGTTTTGTTTAAGGGTTTATTTTTGCTTGTAGTAGCCTACGTTTTTTTAAAGATGTTGTTTCTAAATGAACCCAGTAATGTCTTTATTGGATTTTATTCTGAACCTGCTGTAATCTGACCACACAGAAACCTGCACCAAACCCTGTAAAACCTAAAGCTTCCTCATCAAGGATTGGGAAACTTCAAGTAATATTTTTGTTTTTCTTGAATCAGTCTTCATTCCTGACATTTCACTCTGATTCCTCTTGAGGAAAGACTTCTGTTTCCTCTTACACATTTTCTTTTTTAAGGTGTCTTCTGTCTGGGCTTTTTCTTTGTATATATATATTCCAATTTTGTTCTAAAAACTTACATTGCAGCAGAAGGAAAAATTAGATAATGCTTTTTGATTCACTTTCCCTTAACCAAAAGAATATACTTCCTCTTTTTTCAGTTTCACCAGATGTTTTTGCATCTTGCTCTTTCCTCATTATCTATCCACAGTCTTGTTTTTAAGCAATTTTCTCTCAATGATCTGCTGACAAACTTTATGAAGAGGTAGTCGTTGCAAAGGTGTTTTACCTTGAAAATTGTTTTAAATAGTCTTTGGTCAGTGTGTCGTTTTTTGCCTTGATAAATGATAATATTGTTGCGTTTGATCTTTTCATATTCAGGCCAATCTGATGATCGACCCTGCTGCGTTGCTCCCTGGTGCGGTCCCCGGTATGCCAGGGGCCTCAAGTGGCATTGCTACTAGTTCCTCCTCTGGGGTGTCCAGCTCCAGCCTGAGCCCCAGCCCCGTCACAACTCCTGTTGGAGCCCAGCCAGACCGTGAGGGAGGGGTGAGCTTCGACACCCCAGTCCAGGTTGAAACACTACAGAGTGTACACAAGGTCGGTTTTTGATTCCTGGAGTATTATATCTGTTATCCACAAGTCCTAAATGCCTAATTTCCACCGCATTGTTCGGCTATACTCGACTCAACTTACTTATTAGCCTTAATAGCAGGTCTTTAAGCAACCAAAAGAATGTCTACACTTTGTCAATGGTACCATGTAGGGCTTAATGTAGTTTTGGGGGCTATCTTTTTTAAAGTTTGGGTCAGGAGAATAAAAACCTTGCAGTTGCCATTAACAGTAGCTTTACTAATTGACAACGTTTATTTGTTTTGAGCATTGTGCAGGATATTTTGTTCTGCCCTAGTGGCATTTCTCTATGTCCAATCAGTGTTCTGCATTGTTTTCACTCTGCCTTCTGCTATTGGCTCAGCTTGCATAAAACCTCAAACCAGGTGGTACAAAATGAAAATAGTACTATCCACAACTTTAGCCATTTGTTTAGACAAAATAAATCATAAAACAAGTGGAGTTTTGTAAAACGGTGCCTTGCTATGCAGTGGAAGTGCGGTGTTTGTTGTTTTTCCATCGTTTGAATTTCTGAATTAATATTGTGATTGCAAATCTCTTGTCATGCAGAGCCGTGCGAAAGGTTCTGCACAACGAAGACCCCAGTCCAGAGCAGGGAGGCAGCAATCAGCCCAACGATCTTCAGCGGATAAAGAAGAGGCTTTGAGTGGAGATGTTCCTGATCAGAACCCCGGTGTGTCTGGTTTAGCCTTACCATCACCAAATAAGTCCAGCCAGAAGCATGCCAGTCCAACACTACCTGACCCAGCGGCCCCCTCAGCTTTGCCTGCCCCCTCACCTTCTCCATCCTCAGTCTCTGAAATCTCCACCAGACCCTCGGTATTGACACTGCCAGTATCAACAAACGCTGGAAAAAAGGACTCCAGTAAAGACAGCAGCGGTACCAAGGGGCTGCCGTTTTCTGAAGACGAGGACCTTTTTGGCTCTGACAGTCTGTTTGGGGCCTCCTCAGTCACTAACACACCCTCTATCAGACAAACTACTAAGACTACTGAGGCTAGTAGTAGTGCGGTTAAGAAAGACTCTCTCCCATCTCTTTTTGATGCCAACACTGATGACCTTTTCCAAAAGGTCAAGCCGAGGTCAACCACTAAGAAAGCCAAGCCCTTTTTGGAAGAAGATGACGATGATGAAGACATCTTTGGAGTGAGCAACCGCTCCACTCCCACATCCACAAGTAGTAAAGAAATAAAGAACGGCAGTAGTCTTTCAAAGCAGGACATCTTCCAGGTAGCTTTATTTTACATTGATTGTACACTGTAAAGGATTTCTGTGCCATTATAAGAAAGTGTTTAATTCCTTTCCTTATGGGCTGCATTTTTATGTTCTCAGGATGAAGTCGCCATTGTGCCTGAAGTTCACAAGAAGCACAAAGCACAAAAGACCCTTGATGCCAGCTTGTTTGACGACAACATAGACATTTTTGCTGACCTGACGGACAGTTTCAAACCAAAACAGAAGTCCAAGACAAAAGGAGAGACCAAGTCAATATTTGATGATGACATGGGTAAGAAACAATAAAATAAATTTAAGCATTCTTGTTCTTTTTTATTGGCATATTTAACCAATTATTTTGTCCCTCTCTTTGTTTCTAAAGATGACATCTTCTCCCCAAGCGCAGCAAAACCAGTCACAAAGCCTCCCCATAAATCAAAGAAAACGCCACCATCTCAGGAGACCTCTACAGCAGCAGATTCAAGCAACATATTTGATGATCCACTTAATGCTCTTGGTGGGAACTGAACTGTTGTTACTGAGTTGCCAGATTTGTACATTTGTGGATCCATCATTTTGTGATTTGGATCGCTGAAAGATTGGAGATCGGATACACTGTTGATAGAGTATTTATTCCTATGAATTCATATAAATACTGGGGCTTATTTTTGGCGGATAAACAACTCAAATGAAAATTATTCCAGTCAACTTCTGATATTACTAATCATCTCCGTATCAGATCATATTATTAACGGTTATTATATACTGTTAATCTTTATTATACATAATAGCACTTTATAAGCATACTTTATGCTTAGCCTCAAAGCCTGCAGAAATTAATAGTCAATTGTTTTGTTTGTTTTGAAAATGTTTATTCTTTGGCTTTTTCACATTGAGATTCCATGTCTTTGGGTTTGTGCCATATCATGGTTATAAGAAATCAGTCTGTTTACTTACTCTCTTAGGCATTTTGACAATGTTTTTATTAATAAGAAATTCATTAATTTCTTAACTTTGGCTGTGATGAAAATGGAAATTCATTTTTAATAACTAAAAAGAAACATATTTTATTCTATCTGAAAAGAGTGTGATGATTTCACTAGTTTTCATTTGTGTCATGTCTGTCTTGAGGTTTAGGTCTTTTTGCTGAGGTCAGTATTATTGAAGAATTAAAGCGGCTCCATTCTTAGCATAAAGAGAAACCTACCTGAAAAAAGAATAAATAAGGTTAGAATAAATTAAGTAAAAGCTCCAAAAACCTAGGTCATATAGGACATGTATTGTAGCTGTTTGTACCTTGGACATGGCACGAAAAGCCTTTCTGCTGGCATAGGGCTACAAATTGGCACTAATTTAAAAACAATACAACATTTCGACTTCATGGGAACAAATTGGAAACTTTTTGTCTCAGTAAATGTATTTAATTACATATTTGAGTGTGTAATATTCACTCGTTAATTCTTCAAAAGATGAACAAGAAAAACAATTGCTGGCAGCCCAAAGACTGTTTCTTATTTACCAGTTATGTAACCCAAGTATTTCATATATTTTTTAATCCTGTTATAACGAGGATTTACAACGTTGTTTTTTTGGGGGGGGAAATATTCCCAATTCAGGAGGATGTCAAAGTGACTGCCTTTGACCCATGGTGTGTTGGTCCGCCCGCCTCACCATCCGTTGTGCCAATTGGTCCCTTTGTCTGTCAATCAAACTAAGTCACAAAGGTGTTGTTCAGCCGCCTTTGACAGGTATGATGTTGACAACAAGAGGACCACTGCGTGAGGCAGCGGCCGACCCACTTGGTTCCGTTTGTAATTTATAGTGTTAAACGTGAGGAAATGCAGCTCGGATTGAAACGCAACGTTTCCCTCGACAACTACAGCGGAATGCAGATGATTGAAGCCCGTGTAGCATAGCAGTCTGCTAGCAGACCAGTGAGAAAGGTAGCCATTGTTTGAGTTGTTGGCTAACATGGCAACGAAAGCTACCGCTAGCAGCGTCGGCTAGACGGGCTTCACGACGGTGTTATTGCAGAAGGTACAGGTAAGCAAGTTTAAATATTATCATACACACGTTCATTGTGAAAGATTAGGACGTATAAATACTGCTTGTGGGAGCTTTCTTTGCCAGTTAGCCGCTGGAATTGTATTGAGGCGACTTCTAACTCCATTCATCTCCGTTGTCAGGCAGCTAGTTGCTAACGTTACCAGACTTGATCTCTTTTGGCCGTCCTTAAACTGGTGGTGCGGCCAACCACCAAAGTACAAAAGGTTAAATGTAGCCTGCAAAGAGAAACTGCAAAATGTTATATCTTTACCTGTAACATGACACAATTACAATTTTCGTCATGGCCTGTTAAGGACAACACCGGGCCTCGTATGCTAACATTATACTGCCAACAATCAGAGACCGTTTATCCTCAGTGTGATACACATTATTACATTCTTACTCCTGGACATACGTCCTTAAGACTCCATTACTTCGTTTAAAGGCTCAGCGTTTAAAATGACCTTACAGCAGCAGCTTGTGAACAATGCACTCCAAAACACAAAAGGAAAATATAACATGACAATATATCAAATGCCAAAATGATTATAATCAGTCAGGTGTCCGTGAGAAAAACTGTAACTTATATTATATTCTTGTTTCTGCTTTTTAGCAAACAAAAGGCTATACAAACCCAAATGGCTGTGGGTTAAGTTCAGCTGTATAACCTAACAGTATTTTAGGTGATAGTCATCTTTTCTTCTTTTATTCAGAGTAATAAAAGCATGATTGGACTAACTTGCCTTTGATGCATATTAAATGTTGTAAGATGTTTGTGAGTCAAGTGACATAAGAGTTGATCCCAAAGGCTTGTGGTCAGGCAAGGGAAACTTCACAGACGGCTTATATAACACACCTGACCCTCTTGAATTTTGGCCAGGAAGTAAAATGCTGCACTGAATCTTTTATGAGCGGATTGCACATGTTTACTGTCTCTGATCCATGCCCTTGTGCTAACATAATTGTTCCTTTCTTTAAAACGTACTTTATTTAAAGCAGGAAGTTTCATGGTTTTTTCTACCAATGTGAAATTACAGACCATCACAAATCACCTGTAGGAAGAACATTTATCATATTTAAGACTTTTGATGGCAGGGAATGGTTAAACTAGTCTAACTCTCTAAAAATCTCTGATAATCATGCAGTGCTTTTGTTTCCTCTCACAGCTATGGTCATCCTGCATGATGTGTGACGGTCGTGAGGCTAGTGAGCAGTGCCTGTTCCTCTCTCCTTCCTCCTGGGCCGGCCCTCTCATTTAACCGTATCCCAGAAGTCTCTCTCCCAACCTGCCGAGATGACCGACAGGAAGGAGCCACCTTTCTTTAATGACGACAGTGTGGGAGCTTTTCACTACAAGCTCCCTTTCTATGACACTATGGAGCTCTTCATAGAGACGCTGACAGGGACCTGTTTTGAGCTGCGTGTGTTGCCTTTTGAGGCTGTCATTTCAGTCAAGGCAAAGATCCAGAGGCTGGAAGGTAAAACATACACAGATGATGTACCAGTTATCTAAAGTCTCCTGAGGTTTTCCTGCTCTATTAGTCAATTATTTTTAGTTTTTGCTGTGGATTGGATAAAAGTTTTCTATCATGCTTAGTGTAACGTGGCGGAAAGAATGAATCTGCAGAAAACGTATGGTTACACTCTGAGCTTATAGCACTATATATATATACCTTCATCTGTGTTGAGTAGGGCTGTTAGTATGTATATATAAGATTAGGCATTGAGGGTTGTGTTGACATTTTCCTGAATCATTTATCTATTAGTTTATCTATTTATTTCGACTTTGGCTGTCCTTTTCTTTGTAGATCAAGATGACCTTTCATATCTGCATTCTTTGCTGCTGGTTTCAGTTTTGTTTATGAAGGCCTCTGTGTGTGAAGAGATGTGTCAGCCAAGCCAAGTGAGATTGTGGTGTAGAAAAGCACTCAGCAATGAAAGGACCAATGCTCACTCACTAACACTGGCTCAGTTCCAGCTCCGGGTCAGGGAGTTTACTCATTGTGGGCACAGAGAGCTTCCTGACCACGTATACACTCCATCTCATGTTAAGGAATAGCTCTAGAGAGCCTTCATAGTCATCTGGCCAACAGCCTTTAACTAGAGATTATTCCTTTGTGCCCATTTGAGATAAATGTGGCTGTATTTTTACTATTTTTTCTATTTTTTTCTCTAAATTAGCACTATTTTAGATGATGCATTTGCTGTGGGATCTGCCCTTTTTCAGCAATTACATGGTTCTGTCTTTAGGGGGCAGACAACAGTAATCTATATCGCTGTATGGATGCTTCCTTTGGCAGCCTTTCTGCTTTGCTTGAGTGTCAGATGAGGGATGTTATGTTCTGAAGTGTATACAGGTCCTTGTCAACCTTGCTTATTTTCTCTCCTACCCTGTGTCTGTAAAGGTATCCCTGTTGCCCAGCAACACCTCATCTGGAACAATCTAGAGCTGGACGATGAACATTGTCTTCATGACTATGGGTAAATCTATTTCTTTTCTTCAGAGCACTGACACAGAGGCAAAATCACACAGACACACAGCTTATTGGAGCAATTACAAGCAATACGTTTGAAAGCGCCCGGTGTACGAGCCATTTGCCGGTGCACTTTAAAAGCCTTCCGTCTGCGGTGGTGACTCTAAACATATCGTAAATGAGCCAGAGAGATGTGGAGGCGGATGAGATAAGTGACATACTGGTCATGTTAAGAGTGCTTGCTCCCCCACTTTTATCAGTTTATGGGATGCAGACCTCACCCTACAGTGCTCCACTGGCTGCAGATGCTGCTATTGTTATGAATGCTTGTCAGTTCATTTTCCACATGGACAGCCTCTGGTGAGATGTTGCCTGGCTCGCCTATCACACACTGCAGCATGTTTTTGAAGTTTTAAAAGCAGAGGGGTAGAGTAGGCAATGAAACATCTGCTCATCAGAAACAAATGTTCCCTTGGAATTCCCTGTCGTGCACTTAAGTTCATCTGGAAATCATCCCGACCCTTGGAGTGCTGTTCACTTTGCAGAGGAGCATCTCTTTTCTGCCTCAGAAGTAAAGCATTTGACTTAAATATATAGCGTGATCTTATTCACACACACTATGGAATTGGTGGCAACCTTCTTTTCTTGTTCTGCTGGATTGATCATCAGTCTGTTTGTGCTTGCAGTATTGCAGAGGGCTGCACTTTGAAGCTGGTCTTAGCTATGAGGGGAGGACCAATTAACACCAGGAGAGGTAAGAAAAAAAACAAAGACCTGTACATCCACATGTCAGATGGACATCTTTACTTTTATGTATCCAAGTTTTTTTTTAATTCCCTAACACTCACACCTCTCTTCTTTTGTCAGTAACCATGGAGGATCCTATCAAAGAGGTTACTGAGCTAATGGAGAACCCAAAGGAGGAGGGATGGGAGAAAAGCCTGGCCAACAAGCAGGTTACGTTCGTGGTCTATCGGGAAAATGACCAGCTAAACTTCTTCCGAGTGGTCGACAGAGGAGATGGCACCCTGACTCCTCTGTCTGAATCTCTCAGGTTGGTATATTATGATAAAATCCTTGTTGTTCTTTACGTTAAATGATCATATCAACATATAATTATCTGTCTAAGTACTGAAAATCTGCATAGATAGAATTGGGTCAGGGTGTCCTCACGTTGGTAATCGTTAAACCTTAGACACATAAACAGACAGGTTCTGATGTGTTACGACTGGTTCCAAGAAAACAGCAACATAGAGGGCGAGCATACAGGATAAACAAGTATAATTATCTGATGATACAGCCGGCCTGGAGTTGAGTGCTTCCCTTTGCTTGTTCAATGTTAGCTGTGGCAGTAAGTTCAGAGAGCCACTGTAAGGACTGCCCGCGGCTCTGAAGGATCACTAATGGGAACATTGTTTTGCCTTTGATATTTTCCAGTGGTGGCTCCTTGTACAATGTGTGTGCAGAGGAGGAGGAGGAGGAAGAGGAGGAGGAGGATGTAGAGAGTTCCACAGCTGCACTGCAAAGCCTCGAGAACTCTATCACCATGAACAAAATGAAGCTACTCAAAGCCAAGATGGAGGACATGAACCTCAACAAAAAGGTTGGAAGCTGGGATATCAGAAACCTTTACACTGTGCCCACTATCAAAGGTGGCCTCAACACCTTATGAATTATTTTGCTATGAAAAACAAGCATTTTACCCTGTTTTTCATGTCAATAATTTATAAATCAAATTGAAAATAACACCAACCTACGCAGCTCATAGAATCCTGCGTCTCATATCATAAACAAGAAATAGTACCCTGCCACCATTTTGCATAATGCAGATGTACTGCGCCAAACACTCATTTGCATGTGTTTGTAAGACGGCAGAGCTTCTCATTACAATAAACTGCACTGGCTGTTTAAAAATTGTTTATGCTCGTGATTAATTAATACCAGCAGCTTAAGTCAAGTGATAAGATAAGCACCGTGGTTTTATGATTCCAGAGTATCGGGGCCAAATACTAAAGATGTGCAGATGAGAGGATGCTGATGTTTTTCTGTGTCTTGTCTTGCAGCCGAAGAAGTCAGCAAAGGTTAAACCACGGCCCCCCATCATCCCACATCCCTGCGGGGGCTCTGTGGGACCCTCCAGCACACGACACCATCATCGCCTCTTTCGGTCGCTCCCCCAGATCAACCAGCCTTGGCAGTCCAATGCACAACTACCTCCAATCGCAGACCACCAATCCACAGACCCCGCCCCTGCTGCCCACTTTTCTATCCCTAGGCGCCCCCCTCCGCCATACTCCTCACCTTCTTGTTATATGCTTCAGGAAGAGGAGGCGTGGGAGACGTGCCCCCCCTTTGCAAAGATCCGGCCCCCTCCCAAAGTGTCCCGTTTGGACATTGGAAGCAGCAGGTTGATGAGGGACTGTGTGTACCCTCAGCTTCCTCCGCTCTGTATCAGGGGGCCACCAGACTCCACTTTTGACCCCTTAGAGCCCGCGGGGGAGGCGGTCCGGCTGAGATTGTTGGAGGAGGCTGCTGGGCTGGTGGCACAACCAGGGGTTCCATTTGGGGAACTGTTGGACCCCCTGAGTCTGGATGTGTCCCCCCAGCCTGAGGGAGCTTATCGGCCCCTTGAGGTTGACACGCAGCAACAGTTTCCACTCTCCCCCTCCCCCATCAGTACCTGGACACTTGAGACAAGTGATACGTTCACCAGCAGAGGGGACGGGATGCAGCTCGGCACCCCTCTTCATATCAACCCCCCCTCCCCATTGCCCATGTACACGTCGGTGTCCACTACCACCAGACCCCAGGTGTTTGATTCCACCCTCTCCTGTTTACAGCCCATCCTTCAAGCACAAGTAAAGCCAGGCAGCACCTCCCACCACCCCTCCGCCGCTGCCTCCTCACCTCACCCACCACGCCTCCGCGCAGTTAAAGTAGAGTCACCTGGAAAGAGGCCAGAGCTTATCTCCCAGAGTGAGGCCAGAGGCATCACTGAGATGGCCAACCAGGCCTGTAAGGAGCCGCTGGGGTCCCTGAACCACTCTGAACTCTTAGCTTCTCTCTCCACAAGAGCCCCCGACAGCAGTAGCAGGGACGGCCCCGCAGAGGGTCTGGGCCTCGCGCTGGCGTTGCCCCCTGCCACTGCCTCAGGGCCCGGCAGCCTCGACTCCCAGCTGCCACCCATACCATCCAACAGGCTCCTGCAGGATGAGCTGATCAGACAAATGTCCCCGCTGCACCGAGCTGCAGCCTCCTACATGGTGAGGACAGAGAGGGGTCTGGGGAGATATACTCAAACCAAATGCTGCAGTTGAAAATCATCAGACATGAACCCCATGTGACCCTGTGAGGTATACACAATGTAAGGTTTAGGTGATAGAGGGTTTTTCAGTCAAATTTAAACCATTCAAATGTATCATTAGCTAAATATACTACCTACTCTTAAACCCATCAGTTCTCTCTATATCTTTAAGACTTTTAAAACCGCCACAAAACACTTTTGTATGTTCCACAGTATTAACACTTCCCTTTTTGATGTATCGTTCATTCCATTTTGACACCTTTAAGCTCTTTTCCAGCACAACATTGAGTAAAAATGCTGATTGTTCTCATGAAAAAGCACTGCACTTGTTTTTATTGATTTGCTGTAACAGTATTTTATGTTGCTGTGGTTTCCTCAGGCCACCAACACTCTACCATCCGCTGGGGGAGGCATGACTTCATTTGGGAGAATAGGTAAGCGAGACACACAGAAACCTTGTGTTGTTTTTATTAACAATAGCTTCAAGAAGAAGTGTTGCGTTGTGGTGGTGTGAGTGAATATTTGAGTTGTGGTCTTCACAGCACTTATTGGGAGGCGAAGTGGCATATAGAGGTTGTTATGTGAAAGCCTTCAGTGGGCGTCGTGTGAGTGCTTAAACAAAGAACTGCAAGGTTTTTAAATATGAAATGTTGCTACAAGTGCAGAAGCAGCACAAACATTAGAATGTGCCAGGCCTACACACACGCGCACTTACTTATTTATATCGATCATTGATACACTTATACTGCCGACAGAGAATAAGGAAACGTATATATGAATTAGTGAGTAAAGATGCTTCAATTTTGCTCCACTACTGCACGTATAAGTATTTCCACAGGCCCAGAATGGTTTGTGGTCAACATTGAGTCAGCAACTCAACAACAAAGACTTTTCAATGTGTCTATACTTTCACACAGATAGGAATAATAGGAATAGTTATAACAAGAGGAATCATTTTGGTATTAAAGTGGTCATCAAAAATAAAATCCATCCATCAGAGACCAAGTATGTTGCCCATGAGTCGTACAGAAAAGATTATTTCCTGTCCTTTTAATCAATATATTTAGAACACAGTAATAATAGCTCCTGGCCTTTTCGGTCTTCCCTCTAGCAGCTTTACACTCCTACACTTCTCTCCTACTTCTAAAAAGATGCCCAAAAGCATCGTCAGATTATATAAAATGTCCTCAGTGGTGTTTGTCTGGAGCCTGAAGAGGCCATTAAAGTCAAACTAAAATCCACTTTGTTATCTTCCTGACTTTTGTATGCTTAAAAGTGAGTCATCCCTCCACTGTGAGATTGCGTGTGCTCCCCCGAGGGTCTCTCTTCTTTTCACATCGTTTATTGTTTCCTCAGTCATGATATGTTCCACTTTGTTTTGATAGAAAACGTCCTCGTATTGATGATGCACGATAATCCACCTCCATGTTTCACTGCAGGGATTGATGGGGAGCTGTTAATGGTGGATGCTGCTTTCAGGGCACCAGACCATAGAGTATCCCCCCCCCCACCCCACTTTGAGCTCTTGAATGCAGTTGTTTTTGTGACTCCTCTGTCATAAGCAAAATAATGAAATGCTTAATGTGGTTTTAGAAATCCAGGTTTTTCTGTATTTTTGGTTTGTCTCTTAAAGTGGGTACATCATTGGATAATGTGTAAGTAAAATCCTAAGGAAATGTTTATTACAATTTTAAATAATAAAATCTTCTAAACAAGAGAATTTGTCAAATGTGCTGGGATCTGAATATATTTGAACCCACTGGTTTGTCTGCATGGCAGCAGATTAAAGTGCACAAGACAAATACAAATCCAATCCCACGCCTTGCCGCTTGACAGCGAGCTTCCTGTACCTTAATCACAGAGCTGTCAGTTTTATCTATATGCTGCTGTATCCCCACGACTTACAAGCCCTGGCGAGCTGCATGCTTCCACATACACGATTATCATGGCTACAAGCTGACATGAACCTGTGTTCCCTGACTTGGGAAGCCAACAGTTTGTTTCCAACGTTTCTAAAATTACAACACGGTAAGGTTTAATATAGCAAATCCTAAAAATGGCCAACTCAAACGATTATCTGCAGCAACTCCAGGAAAGCAGTGTCACACATATACAGTTTGCATCGAGTTCAATGGACTACAATTATTGTAAATTGCAGACTTTATAAATCAAACTTGGAAGTCATTGTCAGAACTATCAAGGAAACCCTAGATATAAAAACAGTGACAGAGTGAACACTGTTTTTAAGGGCTCTTTCCTGGCAGTTTTTTTTCTGTGGGTATCGGGTGACAACATAACAGACATACTGCTGCATGAAGGCAAGCAATTTCCATGTGCTTAGTGAAATGGCAAGAAACTCAGACGAAACAAAGTAAAATGGTGAAGAATGTCGTGTTTTTAGAAATATGCAGCTAGACTTTAAAGTGCATTGCTTTTCTGGCCACATGCCAGTGTGCGTTTCACAGCAGGTGTTTTGACAGCTTTTGAAAATGGCTGCTTACCGTTGCCGGCGTTTGGTTAGAAGTACAACAGCCTGAAAGGACTGAAAAGAGAGTGTGCAAAAAAGTGCAATTTCCTTACTTTGGAAGATTTGTGTGAAGGATTTCGCTTGAGCAAATTAGAAGTCTGTAAAATGGAAATGAAGCAAAGGGTGTGAAATGTTCCTTAAATCTCCAGTAATGCTGTGTGCAGACATGAAGGACACTGACAATGGCATATTTTACGATAGAGAGGCAATATTTGTGCTGTGTATAGAATCATACAATCCTTTTCTATACACAATCAGTTATTCCACACAGGCTGTTGTGAAGTAAATAATAACTGTTTCCTCTATGCTCAGGCACTCCGACATACTACCTACCTCCTGTCAAGGCTCCCACGGGCAGCAAGAAGAAGAGCACAAAGCACTGCTTCCTCTGTGGCAAGAAGACTGGCCTGGCCACGAGCTACGAGTGCAGGTACAAGCGCCTACAGCGTTTCCTTCTGCGCTTGCTCGCTCACTCGCTGCCTGACTCTAAATCAGGTCTCTCCCTATTTGTCATTCTTGTCCTTGAAGCATCCAGAAAATTATCCTTTCCTAGCTCAACATCTAGTCCCTCAGCCATCTATCTAAAGTGGATATACGTCTCTGTTCACGGCTTGTTCTGCCACAAGTTATTAGCTTTATCAAAGTTTCTCCCTGTGACAACAATCTAGATCACTTCCCTCTCAAGGGCCTTGTTCGGGGAGTACACCCTGAATCTGATGCAACAGTATGTAACCCACAACTAAATTACAGATAGTTAATAGTAGAGAAAACGCTGCTAATCGTCCCACAGAGGGGAAGTTTACCCATCCTAGTGTTAGGAGCAGTGGGCTGCCATATGTACGGCGTCCAGGGAGCAGAGTAGGGAACGATGCCTTGCTCACGGACACCTCGGTAGCACTTGGTCTTTCAAGGACTTGAACCGGTTCCCAAGTCAAGTCCCTACTCACTTCGCCACCACCGCCGCAGCGGTTGGCTTAGCTATAGGGGTGTTTGAAAAGGCAAGGAGTAATGTGACTTTTTTGAAGCAACAGTGTTGAAAGGATGATATAGAGGGGAAGACATGCAGCAAATGATCCCAGGCTGGATTTCAACACGGGTCCATGGGGACCAAGACCCTGTACATGGGCCCGCTAGCTCTACCAACTGAGCTATACGGCGGCCCATTGTTGTTCGTAGATTTTTGTCTTAACACCAAAATATCTGTTTGTTTTCTTTCACCAGGTGTGGACACAACTTTTGTGCTACCCACCGATATGCAGAGATGCATGACTGCACATATGACTACAAGAGTGCCGGACGGAGATATCTGCAGGACACCAACCCTCTGATAAGTGCTCCCAAGCTGCCTAAGATCTAGAGCGAACAGCCCTTGCCTTCCTTCATGATCGACCAGTGGAGCTACGGGATAAACTGACTGAATGAAAGAGATTCTGCAAAGTCTTTTTCTAGCATACAAAAAAAAAAGGAACTTATTCACCACTGTGTGCTTTTTTTATCTGCCAAGTTTGCTGAGAATTTAAATAAAATATTCTGTAAAGCCAAGTGTGAACAAAACAAAAGTAGACTGAAATGGCAAAGAACTCATTATCACTTCTTGACAATGTGAAGATGTTTATCCTTTTTTAACTGTTACCTTGTTCTTTTTTCATTACCTAAAAACAAAACGACAAAAAAACTCTGCTTGTATGTAGGTAGTCTCTGCTAAATATATCTGCTGCACGTTCAGACATATCTACTTTTAGTTTTGTCAGCCTTTTAAAGAAAAAAAAAAAGACAATAGGACCGCTGCTGACTTTTCAATCGACAAGTCTTTGACAGATGCACTTTAGAACTATGATATTTATCCGTTTTGCTTTCCTAACTGTGTGGGAAAGGATATTTCAATTTCCGTGTTTGTATTCTAAAGTGTTCATGTTGTTGTCATCCAGATTTTTATATTCTCCACCTCTAAATGTCTTTCCTACACAGGCACATACACACCGACACCAGTAATGAGAGAGAACACACTTACTGATGAAATGCTCAATATTTATTAATAAATAGTACTTATTTAAATTCAAGGTTGGTTTTGAAATAGTAAGTATGCGATGTGTGTAGGTGTGAATGTCAGTTGTAATCTGTATTCCTATCACGTAAACTGTATTAGGATGGGGGGGGGGGGGGGTTACTTGTGGTATTTATGATGTGTATACAAGTAAGGTGGTTGCCATAAAAACTATTTTGTAAGTCTTTTTTATTGCTCAGCTGTTGCAAAAACTTTAAATGCTGTTAGAGTATCTACAGGGGTTTGATCTAATAAAGTCTCTTTCCATACAAACGGTTCATTACTGCGTCATCTGTAAGACATCTCAGCCAACGCCTAGGTAATTTTATTTCCAATCGACTGATTATTTCTTAAAGTCACAGATATCTCTTCTAAAGATTAATTTCTGTGCAGTGTCCTCAAGTCTTGTTTCATCAGTTCCTTATTATTTGTACATTGAATATTTGACCTTTCCTGCTGATAGTCTCAGTACACACTGCTGGGAAGTAGATGAGAAACTGTTTGCATTTGTTATCACTGACTTATTCTTGTCCCATTAAGTATCATGTCCTCCTGAAACAGAACCTCAGCTTGTTCCTAAGCAACAAGCTGAAATAATTGTTGCCCCTGTTAAACATTAGAAGACCTTCAAGTCTACAATTTGTAGCCAAAGTTACGACATAAAAAGTTCACACCAACATCCTGTTAGGTCGAATGTCACCATCAGGATAAACTTGTTATCTTCTGTCTTCGGCTTATTTCTGTTCCTGTGTAGGGCGTGTGCTATAATTGCCACAAGAAGCTTACGACCTTGTTGGAAAAAAGCATGTTTATGCAAGTGGTGAGGCCTTCAGATCTGGTTCTGATATGACTGTCCAAAGACAGATTGACCACACTAAACCTTCTGCCACTGATTCACTTTTTTAAAATGCAATCCTGGCAAGATAACATGTTGGCCGATACAGTTTGTTTATATGTCTGCGTGCAAAATACAAAGTAATCCGGGAGAGTGTAGTTTAAACAAAGTTGCTAACAGTAAATATGAGAACACTTTGCAATCCAAAACACGAATATATGAGTCATTGGGTATTCTCAGAAAGTTTCAAATGAAAAGAAGGTGCTGCTCATTATACACTCTGCTTTCACTTTGGATGCTGTTCCTGTACAACAGAAAAACCCTGACCTGAGTCACATCTCAGGGTTTCATCTTCACTCTCCTTGGTGTTGTCTGGCTTTGATCCAAGGTAATTGGGCTGTGCAGCATATAGAGCTGAAACACTGCCTAGTGTCTCTCCTGGCAGATAAATGCACCTGAACATGGAGATGGGCATATCAAAAAAAGGGAGTGAACAGGCTCAGATGAAATTAGGAAAAATAGCAAATGCTGATTTGCTTTCCACCTTAGTGAAGCAGCAAAAACTACAGATTTGAGGGATTATGTTTAATGTGGCCTCTCAAAAGAGCTGAATATTATGCAAATTAACATAAATACACAAATTCAAGTGTTATCAGGTATTAACAAAATGGTCAGCATGCTAACATATACACATTTGTTATTGTTAGCATGTTGATATTAGCATTTAGCTCAATGGCACAGCTATGAGAAAGAACAGCTCTCCAAGGCCACTAGCCTGGCTGTGAATTGTTTTTGCCTACAAAATGATAGAATTTAATATAATATGCTCAGAATTTGTGATTATTGACGACTCATGTTGCTCTTGTCCTTCCCAGAATAAATTCAACCGTCAACAACAATAAGGCGTGATATGCAGAATCTGATTACAAAGATTACACCACAATGAACACTTTTCTCTTCCGAAGCAGACCTTTGTGAATGTTACAGAGTATTTTATTTGGTTTTCTCCAGCTATCTCTTGTTTGGAACAGTCTTCCAACTGTTTTTGTACAGTGTGTCAAATAACAAACAAATTGCTTTTAATTTCAAGATTTTTCAGCTTGTCTCTTAGTTGTAATTCTGCCAAGTTCTGCAAATCTTTTTGCCACAAACCAAAAGACAATCCTTTCTTTTCTTTTCTAAAGATGAATCCAGCGAGGCTGTTCAGTGGATGAGTTCAAATGAATTCAGGAATTTGAAACCTCACTACATTGCAGGTTGATGTTTACCTTTTCATTTTTTTTCCATTAGGGCAGCTGAACTGCATACTGTGTCTGGAAGTCTTTACAGTAGCTTCTTAATGATTTTTGTCTTTAAAATCCATAAATCAGAATTTAGCTAAATAATCTCTGATTCAAAAAATAAAAAGGGAATGGCAGTCAGCTGCATATTCAGTGATTATTAACCACTAGTTTGTTTAATGACTAAAAAAGAACAAACTAACCTAACCCATAGCATGTGACAAACATACAGTGACTAATATCTGCTTATTTTAATTGAATTGTAAATTAAACCTCAAAGTATTTTTTGTATGAATGTAAAGCTTTTATTCCAATAATATCAGCATTTTTTCCTGGAATATAAACACACTCATCGTTGTTCAAAACAATATTTTTGTCATGAGTCATGTGTGCATAGAGCCTGAGGGATCAAAACACCAGCACTACCAGTTCGACAGGTTCACTGTAATAGAGGTTAGAGGCTTGAGCCTGAGTTGGAAATTGAGCAGTTTTGTTTATCACCTTTCAACTTTTGTTAAAAGGTATATTTGTTTTTTCTAAAGTAAACAGATTCAATGTTGTTGTAGCCTATCTCTCCGACTCAGAGACACATGCCATGACAATCTGGCAGTCTCACATCTGAGGTGCCCACTTTGTCCAGACAGAGCACAGAGGCTCTGTTGTCCCACCCCCCAAGGACACAGTGGCGGACTGTGCATCAGTAATAAGCTCAAAAACAATGACAGGTTTCACAGACATAGAGGCGAGTTTTTGAGTCAACAGATGATACATTCCCCGTTTAATAAGTGAGCCTCTCCCTCCCAACATAATGCACTCTGAGCAAGGAGCTCTTTTAGTTGAGTTACTGTACATGGTGTGATTCACCAAAGTCACCATGGCCATTCATACCCTGAAATAGTGACCATTGTACCAGGATATTTAATACAGTCTCGATTGGAGCTGAAATTGTTTTCAATATGACTAACAACACTATCTATTAGGTTTTTTTTTCCATTAAACTAAACATACTGTTTGGGGTTATATTCTGGACGACCAGGCAAGGCAACTGTTCAGATACAGGAAACAGAGACTTGTCATTTTTAACACTTTAATTTTTGGAAGACTTAAACAAACAAGATATAGGATCAAAAGTTGGTTAGGATAAGAAAAAGTATGGATGTATATTTTGTTCATTTTTGGCAGGACATGCTAGCTTTCCCCCTGGTCTTTGTGCTAAGCTAACTGGCAGGCTGGCAGCACTAGAGGGCAGTCAAACTAACTGCTTCATGCAGACATGCAAAAGTAGCATTTAATTTGAATCATTTTCTGTTTTTTTTGTTTTTAATGAATATTAGTACTTCACTTTCCTTTTATTAAATGTTGGTCTCTATGACATCTTCAGAGAAATATTGAGTTCATTAGTGGCCAAATGTTCCAGCTAATGCTAATCGTAGTCGGTAGCAGAAAGTTTACATGGTTGATTGATTAATTTGAGCTTTTTGTGTGAGTTAAAAAACAACTGCTGCTGCTGGAGATTTGGGTTGATAAGAGTGTGATACTGAAGTAAAGCACTACATTTAATTTAAAATAGGCTACTTTAATGATGAGCTGAAAGGCCCTAATGGGCGGCCAGTGGGTCAGCAACACCTTTACCGTTCACATTGTCACGAGTACACTGTGCTAGTTAATATAAAACTACTGGTTAGGAGAGCATTCAACATTACTTTATATCCTCCACCACCCTCCTCCTTATCATAGACTACCCTGCGCCCCTCGGTGCGCCCGCCTGCGACTCCTGTCCTTTAAATCCATTATTTCCTTTAGAGCTCTCTCCTCTCTCCATTTTAACGCGGAAGTCGGTGACGCACCACTACACTATCAGCTGCTCAGTGGGGGCATGCAATAAACAAAACATCGTCATTCGGTGCCATACACAGCGGTGAGTGTCTTGTTTTCTCTGTTTGTTGGAATATGGAGCAACATTTGGTCCAATGCAGCTGTTCGCCCGTCCATACTGAGGCTCCTCTGTCTCTGCTGCGCCTCTCGCTTTATTAAATCCGACCGGACGCGGTTGACGGTCTGTCGGTCGGGCGGACGGACTGACGTGCGTCTGGACTGTGCTGGGATCTGAGAATTTGCTTTTTTTTACTGGCAACTGTGAAAGCCAAGAGTCTGTTCCCAGTGACTGTCACCGTAACCTGTTTGTGATAAAGGTATGGAAATTCTGTTTAATGTCAGTGTGTGGTGCGCTCTGCAGCAAATATCTGCAACGCAGTTGTCAGCTCAAACCTTGCTGTTCTTAAATGTATTTATTGCCTCGGAATTGTCCATTTAGCATGTGTTTGTGACTCAAGAGAAGACGTAATGTATCCGAACAGCCTTTGTTAGTCTTCCCCAGGCCTTTGCATCGTTCAGTTTGCCGTGCCATAGATGTGACACGAGTTAATAAAAAATATAAATGATTGCATTCCGACACGATTAAGCATTATTGTAACGAGTATTCAGTATTTGTTCCAAACATTTCTATATTAAATTCTGTAAGCCTGTACAATGGGGTTCACCATGCCATAGCAGTGGGTTTGTCTGTTCTGAGTTTACCACCCTGGATCAATATGTATTGGGATGTTAATGCTTGAATTAACATGGTGGCCCACAGCAGTTTCCTTCACTCACAGATCATTTGCTACTACTGTACACATTTACTGTAGACTTCAGGTCTTTGTCACACTGTCTGTCCGGATGGTACCTCAGCATGACACCAACAAGACAGCAAATCCACACTTCGAATTAAACTCTTAAATGTTGTTTTGCCTGATGAATGTGAGGTAAGTGTACTGCCATCAGTGAATTGTTACAGTGGCTCTCACATTACACTCTGTCTTCTCATTGGCTGCAGGATCAACTTTCCTCATGTTCTTCCACCTTACACTCCCTGCTGTGTGCCATGATGCCTGCAGTATTCTATTAGGGTGTATTGCAGTTGCAGCTTGTAGAAAACCTCTTTTAAGCAAATCATACACACTTGTATAGCTAAAGCTTTCTGTGCTTGCTACAACTATGTGTTTGCCTGCTGTGTGTTTTTTATTTTTTCATTGGGAGGGCAAACCTTTCCCTCAGCTTCATTTCAAGGTAACAAGTGTTGGCGTCATGTCAAATACAGCTTTTGAAAAGACCATTTTATCATGATGCAAGCCTCAAGCCTGTGGTGTTCAGCTACTGTCAGTGTTAGAAGAACAACCAGCTGTGTGTTACATCACTGTAGGCTTTGGTTATGTCTTTGGTAGTGTTGTGTAAAACGGAGTGCTTGTTGTGATAAGAAGCTTCATTGTCCCATCAGTATCTGTCGAGTGTGTGTGCATAAACTTGCAGATAACACAATGCATATTGTCTCTGTTGTGCTACTGTGGAACTGAGTGTTTAAATGATAGCGATGGCTGGTGGCCTTTTTGTAGGCATGCAGATGGTAGTTCTTATCTTGGTTTCATTCTTGAGTTGAACAAAGATATTTCTTGACTTTGAAAAAAAAGAAATTGGGGGAGCTTCTCATCTTCATTTGCAGAAAAAAAAATGCAGAGCCAAATGAAAAATCAGCCTTTTTATTCTTGAGCGACTCCAACTTGTCAAATTTTTCATATCGAGTGCACAGTTATTTAGTTTTTTTTGTTGAATTATGGCATTGATATCACATTTTAGGGATGAAAAAACATCCTGTAAGAACCATATCAAGTGACTTGTGAATGTGGTCTATGCAGTTGTACTTTTTCATAAAAAAAGTAAATTGGGAACACTTCCTTGCCAGGGAGGTGATGTTTTCGCTTCAGTTGGTTTGTCTGTCTGTCTGTCTGTCTGTCAGTAATGAATATTTGTGAAAGGTTGTAGCATGGGCCAAGGAAGAACCCATTCAATTTAGGAGTGGATCAGAATTACGGGCGGATACACAATTTTTTCTCATTTTCGCTAACATTGCGTGATGGGTTCATGGCCTTGCTGGAGGTCTCCTCTTTCTGTGTGCCCTTTTAGTCTGCAGTATACCTTTCCTATGACGGCATCCTATGCCTCTGACTGTCATCTCCTCTCCCTCTGGTTTCCTCTTCCTGGCATGGGTCTTCCTATCATGACCGGCTGACTTGGTGCCCTCTAACAGTGAAGGATTATGTAGGTATCAGGAAGCTTTTTGCCTTGATGAGAAATCTCCCTTATTCCCGAGCTGCCAGAGCTGTCAACGGACTCTAAAGTTGCCTGTTGCCCTGTCAGGACCGACTGCAGGGAGAAATGAGGAAGTAAAACCATGATTATGATTTGAAACTGGAGAAAGAGGGACACTGAGAGTGCAACTGTTAAGCTGCTAACACTGGGAGCCTGCAGTCTTAATGGACTGGGCCATTGTGTGCTTGTAAAGGAACTTGTGCTTTGTGTCTTCAGAGATAGGTTCTGAATAAAGTAATTGGAGGGTGGAAAGAATCCAATCAAAAGTATCTGAAGTCTCCGATAGCTTTCTGCCAATTAACTGCCACCATTGTTTGACACAATTGGCTGTGATGGTGAAATGTGCCGCCCACAGTAATTTACATTTTGGAACAGCTGAAGTGTTTGACAAGCCATTTTGTGATATTCTATAGAGGTTTCAATCAAATTCAATTTAACAATGGCCAATACACATTTGAACTTGCAGAACAGTTTCAGGAAGAAGTTTCTGAAAGAATTTAATTTTTTCAATTCTGGTTCAACTAATCCACATCTTTATTTAGTGTCTTTCTTAAAGCCTGTCCTTAGTAATCACTTACAGCATGTTTCAAAGTGCAAAGAGCTGAAAATGAAATATTTTTAATTGTGTAGTCGAATAATTTTTCCAGAATCACCTAGGATAGGTAAAGCTTATGTTAACGCAATTTCCGTTAGCGATTAATATGTCGGTGCAACTAATTATGGTCAATTATGTCAGAAACCCTTGAGAAAGGCCATCATAGTTTCCCACAGCCAAAGTTGGTGTATACGAACGTGTTGTTTTAACTGAACCATGTGTTCAAGAAGACAAAGAACCGATTGATTTTATGTCATTGTTTCAGCTCCACCTTTTTTTTTTTTAACATATTTTTTTGGGGCCTTCTTGCCTTTAATTGGATAGGACAGTGGAGAGTGACAGGAAAGTGGGAGAGAGAGTCGGGGTGGGATCCGGAAAGGACCACGTGTCGGGAATCGAACCCGGGTCGCCGGCGTACGGTGCAGGTGCCCCAGCCAGTTGCGCCACGGCTGGGGCCCAGCTCCACCTTTTTAATTCATTATTTGATTTAAAAAACATAGTTCAATCTAAAACATACATCTTATCAACAATATAGTCTATACACACACACATACACACACACACACACACACACACACACACACACACACACACACACACACACACCACCCACTTCCTTTATCATTTTTCTTGTGTATTACCGCTGTGTAAGATGTTTTAGTTAACCACACCCCATGTGATTTGCTTTACCCAATCAACAGCAACCTTCTTTAGTCCTAAATATTATTTTCCATTTTTAAGGTCAACCTGTTTTCAAAATGGCACCTGCAGAGGACGTTTTTCTGACTCGCACTGCATGTCTCCGTCAGCTGCCTAACCCCGACTCCCTGCTGTGGGGTTTAATCTGTAACGTAATATTGATTTACATTCTGCAAAGAGACAGGAAATGGATCCAGCCGAAAAGAAAAAACAGTCTTCATACATATCCTGTTCCCTTTTATTGTGTAATTATCCAGGATGGGGGTTTTCGTGGACTCTAGTGACCGTAAGGAAGTTGTGATATTGTCATGTATTACCTCCAGTTAAGCAAGCTGTACTTTTTTTGACTTGATCCCTTGGTGAACGAAATAAAAGTCTATTAACAAAATCACAATAAGGCAGTTGCAATGCTTCCACAGTATGGTGCCATGGTTTCCATTGCCTGGTAGACTCTGTGCTGCTGTCCCATACTGCTTTTGTGATCTGATCCTTCTCAGGTATAATCATATGAACACGTCCCCTGCTAGTGTGTCGTATCAGCGTCTGGCTGTGCTGTAATATAATAGCATAATAAACGTATGATAGTGTGTCATTCCTCTTTGCCTCCTGTGCGTTAACTCAATCCAGACCTGCCCTGCTGCTGTGCCCCACTGTGGCTGGTCTCCGTCTTTAGGGAATAAAGTATTGATCCAATCTAATGGCTTCCTCCTATGGGTGATATCATGCACCCCCCATGAACCAAACCTCCCTGAAGTAATGCTAATGGCAGGAGTTAGAAACATTGCTTATAGAGCAGTGTGTATATTAAAATGTCTTTCAAGTAGCCTCCCTCACTCAGACTTATGTGTGTTATGCGAGTGCAATGAAATGATAATGTGTAGGATGAAGATGGGAAGGGGGGTTGCTCGACAGGGGCTATACATCAGCAGAGCGTAAATGCTGGCTCAGCTGAAAGGACCCTCGGATGGCACTGCTGCAGGTGGTGGGTTATGGTTGATGATGTCATTAGGGTGTACAGCGTCTCCAAGGTTTCTGTCTGCTCGTAGCAACAAATCAAGATGAGGGTGCGGAGAAAGGAGACACAATAGCGCTATTCTGTGTCTTGCTGTAGCCAGACACATCATACGCTGATGCAGTTACAATGACTTAAGTAGATTGCAACATGTTTGTGGTTTTGTGTTTGCATCAAAAACCTACATCTTCAGAATAATCCTGGTTTTCGCTTACCTGCTGCTCTGCTAAACCTGCAGCTGCATTTGAGATTGTCTGTTGTTTTGAGGATGGATTATCAATCACAGAAAAAAAGATGAAGTATAGGCGTACGTTTCATGAACAGCTTTAGTGCATTTTGGCATCAATTCTTCAAGCCTCCAGTAAAATCTTCTAAAAAGTATTTGGTTATCTGATGTTTGGTGACGGTCTTTCCAAACACTTGCACGGGTGTTGAATTGCATGTGTAGGGAATGGTTTGTAGGTTGATATAGACTGCATTAAGGATTATAATTTTGGTGCTCTTTAAACCATTTCCTGACCTCTTTTATATGGAAGACTGCATTAATTATGTTTCTCCTCAAGTTTCTTCAAGTATTTCCTTTAATTCGTCACCTGTCTGGACCTGATTGGAGGACTGACTGCAGGCTTGACACTTTACTACTTATGTGTTGACGGCGTTGCTTAAACAGGACTAACTGATGGCACAGTGATACGACAGTGTGGAAGCAGGTGTGAAGAAAAGAGGCTCTGCGCTTTCATTTATATGGATGCATTGTCAGAGTTTGGCGCTCCATGTGCAATATGAAAACAATACATTTGGATGTGCTGAAGTCTCATTTATTTATTCAGACTGTTTGCATGGCACGAAATCAAGCGATGTTTCATGTTTTGAAAGCTGTGTTCAGGAATCAATCAATAATTCAATTTCCAACATTGCAGTTTTTCATCAGAGCAAAGCTCATTCAAACTCCAGCTCAGTTTTTAGTCTTTTAAACCAACATCTGCATGCTGCTTTCCAAGTCTATCAACATCTCTATATCAGATAATATTTGATTAGATTTCTGTCAGCCATCAATTTTCGTAACTTTAGTCAGAGTAAAAAAATCATTTGATAGCTAATCCATCATAGCACATAAGCCTCCAGAAGTCAATTTTCTTCAAAGCTGCAACTTAATTGGTACACGCACAGTTTTGAAAAGTGCTAATTTCATCTTGTGTGTTGTTGTAGTAGTGATAGCCTGACAAAAGCCACGTCCACATTAACTATCATTACTTTGTTTTCACAAATAAAAATCTAATTCAGATGTGCCCCAGTAAAGATTATACTCTGATTTAGTAAGTTTGTGTTCAGTTGGATTTAGGATTCAGAGACTAAATGCTGTTTTTGAGCAAAGAAACTTTTGCATGCAGAATGATATGCTTAACGACTATCTTCGACCTTTTCCTGTAAATGCATTTCTTTTTTTAGCTTGTGTCTGTGCTGTTGATATTATGCTGTATATTAGGCTTCTCATGAAAGTTTAAATTGTCCTCTACACACTCAGCATAGGCAGCAGTGTTTGGTTGGAACTAACTGGACGAGAAACGGTGTAATTGGCCTGAGCAGCCACTGTGGCTGGCCAGACAATGAATGTAGTTTACATGACATTTTATTTTTTAAAACTGATTGTCATGCAATGTTTGGGAAGTGCCATGGAACCTCTGGAACTCTTTCTAGGTTTGTCCTTTGGAACGTTATCCACCCACCATAATATATATAATTTCCCTAAATCGCTTGTAAACAGAAAGGATATAATCAACTTTTTTCGATGTGAGTTTCAAACCAACGACAAGATCCAACAGCAGAGTCCCTGCTGTCATTTCATGAAGAATATGATATTAGTTCTGTATTACTAATGACACTTTCATTGTTCCCTATTGTGTTCTACTGGTGGTGTTTGGAATTTTTATCTAGGTACACTCATGACTTTAACCTAATAATGCACTAAAGTCAGAGACATTCCCCTGATACAGCTCTACGAAATACTGTACTTCAGAATGCTGCATAAGTCTTCGAAACATCACAATTATTCAATCATTTTCAAGCCTATTGTTTGTGATTTTACTAATTATTTAATTATGTTATTGCTTGTACTGATTAGTTTTGTACAAACAATTTGATGTATTTGGTTTGAATTAGTTTTTCAAGCAACAAATGAGTTTTTCCGACAAATATTTATTCAGTTGAATGAATGCGAGTGGCTCTGTGTGTCCAGCTGTTGAAATTGGTGTGATTATTGGTGTTGTAAGATAAAGAGCATTCAGGGGAACGACTGTAATGACGGGTCTGTCTTTAACCTGGAGCATAATGTGTGCAGTGCAGAGGGAGATTAGCGTCTCTGTCAGGTCTCAGGTTATCACTTTGCTGCTGTAAGTGACATTTTTACGAGTTCACACAGGAACAAGTATTGTGATTATAGCCGTGAAACCACCACCCTTTTTTAGCGTCGTTGCTTGGAAATGTTTTTCGCTGAACTTCTCATACAGCAACCCAAAGTGGCTTTCGAGCACCAAAGCATTTTGTTTGCATGAGCAACTTCGAACTTGTGCACAGCTGGGCGATATTATGATACATCGCCTAAAATATATAATATATTTATTAATATATCACAACTAATATAGGCCGGTTTATAGTTAGACATGTTTTCTCAAGAATTTACAATAAAGTCAGTACTCTTTATTTGGCAAGTAATTAATTTACAAAGGCACTTTTTAACATATGTTTAATATTGACTTTTAATAATTGAAAAACAAGATATAAAATGACTTGTATTAAAAGATTTTGGCCAGAACTCCTAGCCCTACCCATGCCTCATTGATGAGTTTTGTATGAGCTACAGCAGTGCAGGTTACTTTGGAGCCCTGTCGTTCTGATTATCCCCAGAACAAAAATGAGCGGTGCTTTATCAGAGCAACCCTGACATCTTCATCTGTTCCATCACCTTGGAGATGGCTGCTGTGTGGAGAAGTGGGAGGGGGAAGGGTCTGAATCAAGACATGTCCTGATGTGTCAAAGGTTGTGAGATGGATAACCCACTCTTCACATGGGGCCCATGTCTCATCTCCTAAAACATCGATGTCTGATCTCCAGAGACACTCAAAATGTCCCGCAGCACCCATAAATAAATTCAACCCACCCCGTAATTCCTTGTTTTATTTGCAAAGGTTTGAAAATGGTTTGGAAGTTGAGCCAAAACAATCAGCTGATTTAAAGGAGTGAGCGGTCAACAGAATATTAATGGGAAGTTTTTGTTTAGTAATCATTTAATCTGTTCACACATTTCCATTTTACCCCCCCGGCCTCTCAGCCAGTATTTAACTATTGACGCTTCATAGAGAAATGATTAATCAGTTCATCACGAAATGTGCAGATCAGCAGATAAATAAAGGAGCAGTTGCAGCCCTAAATGAAAGTGAACCGCTTTTTGTAGTTCGACATGTTACATTAATTAAAATGTAAAAACAATTTCCCACTTGCTCATGATAATCCACAGACCTTGTTACTTTAAGGGCATATTTTCATTTTATGAGATGGAAAACCAAAGAGTTGACAAGAAATGAAGGGAGAGAAAGGGGGAATATCATAAAACAATTTCCTGCACTGGGCTTGAAGCAGTTCCTGCTATTACTCAGTCAGCTTTAAAAAAGACAAACCTACACCATAAGGACCTCCTGAAACTGCTTTTTAATGAATAAATAGTCCCTATAAAGGTTGAAGATGAAAGCGAGAGAATATGTCTGACCCTTCATGATTAAGACGGATTTTCCTTTAGCAGTTTTAAAATCACATTTTCCTGAATTTACTGTCAATACATGCGGGTGAATTCCTCATTACTCCTCAACTAAGACATTTTCAAGTGTAATCCTCCCTTCAGTCATAGATAAGAATGACTCATCTCATATAACTGCAGGTATCAGGAAATGAAACCCTTTGTCAATACAGAAATGTCCACCTTTGTCAGTAGTTTCCCACTGCTGATTTTTTTTTATTACTGTAATATGTCTCTAAATATCCCGTGAGAATTCAGTTTTGTTTTATATATTTTTAATACTTTAAACATTTGGAGGTTTAAATGGCTTCTTTGGCCCCATTGCAATATTAAATAGAAAATAACACTAAATCCTCTCTTTCTCTGGGTTTAGAATATCCATTTTTAGGATTGATTTAAAATACTTTAAACCAACAATTCAACTGCACAAAAAACAAAACAATTTATGAAACATGATTTGGACGGGACCACAGCTGTACACACAGAGCAGCTCGCCTCCTCCCACTGAATAAATATTTGTCACACAAACTCATTTGAGGCTTGCAAAACGTATTCAAACTTACTGCATTACATAATGTCTACAAAACTAATTTGTACAGGCAGTAACAACATCAATTCATTATTTGAATTACAACAATACATTTTAAATGATCAAATAATTGGCTGTATTTTCAGGCACAGCAGAGGTGGAGTAATTGTTGTTGCTGTAACAGAGGACTGTCTCTGACTTGGGTGTTTAATGAAATCAGTTCAAGGAATGACTGCAATGCTGTCAAAATGCTGGTACACTGAATAAAAGGCATGATTGTACTGTTTGGGAGGGAACCAGAGACCATGATGTTCTGGCTGTTTGTTCGTCAGTGATAAGAACAATGCATATCGGCTTCTGTGCTGTAGTAAAATAAATTACCTTTGCTGTTCAAGTTATTATTGGATCAGAATTAAACTGACCACATACTGTATATCATATCAGGCTAAAACACAAATTGTAGAGGTGCTCAATAGGTCTGCCAGTTTGTAACTGTTTTGATAATGAATCAATCATTTCAGTCCTTTTTATCACATCTTCTAAAATACTGACCTTGGGCTATAGGACATGGTGATGAGCAACAGTTTACTGGTGTTTTTTAGACCAACGTTATATCGATTCAAAACAGAGCCAGTGCACTGTGAGGGATTTATTTAACACCCTGTTGTCACACAACTGTAATCCAGTAGTGTCACAGTTCACCTGCTGTTGAAACTCAGTTTTGGCACTGTCTCATTAAATATACCAGCAGGCATCCTCACAACTTCCCTCTACAAATTCATCGCTACTTGACCCAAAGCAAACAGTCAGATCAACAGAGAAGGGGCTCCAGACCTCAATGCTGCAAATATGTGTCAGAAATGTAAGCCAGGTGCATTCACTGTGCTTACACTTTATTCTCTTGTGCCACAGACTTGTTATCAGGGCTTCTGCAGATGTGAATTTACCAACACCCAGTGTTCATCGACATCCAGAGTTTGCACCTGCTCACTCACTGTTACTAAATCTGGATATCAGCTTTGGCTAAATTCCCAAAATGTAAATTAGAATCTGTGCCCGTGGGTGTGACTTTGCAACTACTTATTTGTATTTGCCTGCTTCATAGGCAGATAAATCTCCTCTTAACTAGAGGCTAATTGGGATTTAGCATGCAGAAAATAACATCTTTTAAAAATTAGGTTAAAATATTCAAGTGTGACTGCAAAAATAAAATCTATGGCTTCCTCTTAGCTGCAGTCTACTTCCCCTTTACAGTATCGCATGTAGCAGCACGATTAGAAAAGCTGTGTGTGTTTTGCGAAGTGTATCTATGTAAATGTGTAACAATCTTAGTTCCTGTATTTGTGATGTGTTTGCACTCATCCTTCTTGTATCCTCTGTTTACCTTGTTTCTGTCTAGCAACTTTCCATCACACACACACACACACACACACACACACACACACACACACACACACACACACACACACACACACACACACACACACACACACACACACACACACACACTCCTGTCAAATCTCTTATCAAGTTCTCTTTAAGTCATCACTTGATATGGCGCATTTAGGTCTTGTTTTTTGCTTTGTCATGGCATCTTGTGAGGTTATCAGAGAAGGACTACATTTCTTCGGGAAAGAAAAAGGACGCTTTTCTTTCCAAGACGAATGGCAGACAGATTGTACATTACTTTTCCCATTTGATTTACAACAAGCCTGATTTAAAAATATACCTGATTTAAGCATCAAATGTTTAAGGTTCAGTTTTAAAATGTATATCAAAAGTAAACAAAGGTTTGATTAACCAAAGCCTACTTCAGGTCTGTTATCCTCCCTTCTGAATGAGAAGGTATATTCACTGCAGTTTTTGTTCACAACAATAAACAATAACTAAAGTTATAGTTTGGCCTTTGGATAAGGTACTTAGGGACTTACGGTTAATTAACTTCAGGCTGCAGCTGTTTCAATCTGCTGCTGGCCATGTTTTTCATTTCAAAAAGTGCAACAGTCATTGCAGATTCAATGCATGGCCTCTTTGAATAACTTGTACATTTAATATTTGTTAAAACAAAGAACGTTGAGAGATAAAATAAAGCTGGCAACTGAAATTGTGCTGCAGTTTTCTTTTGGTTTATTAGTTGTTTCAATGCCACTTTTAATTGCTACAATCATAGACTTTCACCTTCTGGCCTTCTTGTCGAGAGTAAGATGGTATGGTGTGCTGCTTAGCCTAGCTTAGCATAAAGACTGGAAACAGGCTGTCTCGGTCCGTCCAAAATTAACAATAGCTAATAACCGGCACCTAAAGTCCATTAATCCAAACACTTTATCTGGTTTGCGAACACTGTACTTCAAACAACAAGTTGTAGGTTTTTAATGTGAAATAGCTTTAAATGTGAAGTAGTGTCTGAGCTGCAACTCCAGGTATTAATTGTGGTGTTATTCATGTAGGACTGGGCAGGAGCCACAAAAAGTCTTTGTAAGAAACTGTTTAAAGTGTTTAAAAGAGAACAAAAGAATCACCTAATTGTGTGGCTCAAGTAGGAGAATTGAAGTTAAAAACCTTCATGATGCTATTCAAGTTTGTCTTGTGGTCATTCTGAAACAGAAACCTGGCGACTGAAAACATTCTTCTGCTTCATTGCTTGGTGGGTAGCCTGTGGTGAGTGAAGGGTTCAACGCATTACAATGATTTCTTCATGCGTCTGGAATTTCAGTGATCAGAGTTTCTTCCCATCACTACAATCTGGGGAATTGACCAAGGATTCATTAAAAGAATTGTGATTAAATTAATCATTTACTGAACTTTGAATGGCCTACTTCTGTGTTTCGGTGCAGAGTAATGTGGTAGCGGTACTGAAACTGAAGCATTTACTGTAAATTAACGCATCCTCCTTCCTTATTCGCATTTACAGGAGAGGAAGTTCTACATTGTGCTTTTTATTGTGTACTTGCATCTGTGTCAACTCTTTGGGATCTTTTGCTCTTGACACATCCTTCACACCTCCTTGGCAGCTTGGAAAGAGAGTACAAGATCATTTTGGTGAATGATGGTAAAATCCCAAGGGAAGGTGAGTGTAAAAAGCATCAGCTCTGCATTTTCTCCCGTCCAAAAAGTCTGTTCATGCCAGATGTCTGTTCAGAGATCATTTCAACACACAATTAATCACATGCAAACTGGAACTCATTGGCATATATCTAATTGAACAGCTAACGGAGGAATGCAGTGGACTGAAATATTGCTTTTTATTAACGCTGGATATAGGGTGAATAGGTATTAAGGAGGAGATGTAACAGTAATATTCAGATGACACTGGTGCTGATAAATGATGCAGCTACATTTCAAATGAAAAACAACATGATATTATTATTATTATCATAATCTATTCCCTGTTTGTTATAAAAATGTTAAGTATCATCGCCAATCTTGAAGCTCAGTGCAGCCAAGGTCTGTGTGTTTATGATACGATATCAGTGACGGTTAAATGATCTACCAGTTCAAGTTTGACAGTTAATTTGTTTCACAATTTATCAAAACTACGTGACAAATGTGATGTTTCTGTTTGTGTGGGAGTGCACTGCAGCAGGCTTTATCAGAGGAGTCTATCAGGGCTGACGCTCTGTTAATCTGTGTGGAGGAGTGTGTGTGTAAATTCTGGAAGGGCATTAAAGTCCAATCACTGCTGCCAACACGGCTATAAGATCGGTGCCGTGTTGAAGTTCAGGCCCCTTTCTTTCCCCTGGCTCCTACTTCTCAGCAGGGGCATCCATCCAATTTACTGACACATATGTGGCATTTTCTCGTTTTAGGGAGTCGTACTTCTCGTAAAAAAAAGATTCTGTGAAAATTGACACATCCATTGGGGCAACAGCAATCAAAAAAAGAAATGGCACTTTTAAGTGTTTTACTTTACGTTGCCCAATGAGCACTGAACACCCTTCTGTGGATGTATAAAGTACGAGGACTGTCTCAATAAGGGGCCCGACAACTGTGTCATTTCAGTTTCTATGAAGGTGAACTCATTACTTTTTTTTCACAGTTTCCAAATAAAAAAAAAGTGTTGGCACAAAAATGACAGATTCAGAGTCGTATCACGTATCTTTCCTTTTGTAATGGGGCTCACTAAAAATATGAAATATAACTGCAATATCTCTATAACCAACATTTGTTAGACCCTTAATCCAGTGTTTCTTATGTTCGTGAGATTTTTGCAATGTTTTAAAAATATCAATCAAGGATAATAACTAAAATAATCATATAGGCTTCTATAAAAAGTTCAGCAAAAGAATGAGCATGTAAGTTTAATATACATCAATTTGTGTTCAACAGTGCTATTTCCAATGCAACCTTTAACTTGTTCAGTTACATTTCACACTGATCAGGGGGTACTAGCCAAACAAAACAAAAACATATTTCAAAGGAGTTTCTTTATTGAAAAAACTTGAGCACCACTTTAGTAATCCATGGGAATTTGTTCTTTAGATATCTTTCCAAACAACCAATCCTCTGGGAAGGCGCTCCTTTAGATATAGACTGTAGCTGTAGTACAGTAATGTTAGGATTGATTGATACACAGCTGTGTTTTTCTGCCTGGTTGCACATCAGAGGTGGAGGATGGGCTCTGTCAGCCATACCTCAAGTCTGATCTGACAGCAGGGACACGAAGGGCCTCTCGTAGAGCTGAATAACAGCAGAGCTCAGCTGAGCAGAACGTGCAGGAGACAGCACTTTGATTTACCTGGCCCAGGAGCAGAGGAGGGAAGGGCTGGAGAGCAGGGCTGAATTGTGTTTACTTAGAATAAATGGACCATAGAGAGGATAGTGGGAGATACAGTTATATTTTGATTGGTTTGCCTCTCTGTGATCTGGACTGGCAGATGTTAATGATGTAACCTCGTAATGATGGTTCACTACGGCTTGGCACTGATATGATCCTTGACTTTAATAGGACAAGTGGAAAAGTGGATTCCAGTCACATGATTTGAGACACAAATGTTATGACTTTTGCCAAATCCAAAATAGTAACTTGACTTGGACTTAACCCTTCCAACAAAAATATTTGATCTCTTCCCGCAAAGCCTAAGACAAAAAAAGTATGTTACTTTGAAAATGTGCCAAAATAATTAAATATTTCCCATTTTATTTACATGTAAGTAAACATTTAATTCCTTAAATTGACTTTTGAATTGTGAAGTCAAACGTTAAAACATTTTGGGCCAGTTGAGATTCAGGTGTGTTATGGTAGCAGCATTCAATATCGCTAAAAGTGTATTAAAGTTAACAGCCAGCAATGAAGCTCACTTCAAAAGCACCCTCACTCTTGGTTTAACAGTTTCTTCGAACCTATCAGAGGTGCGTCCGTTTATCAAAAGCTGTCGGCCCCTTAGTGACTCTAACTGACCCCTGGAGCTGCTGCCATGGCAACAGGTCAGTGTCAAATTAGAGCCTCAGGAGGTCTGTGATTGGTTGAAGTGCTGCTGGATTTGTAGCTATTAATATTGCTCTAGCGAACTCTGACTGGCAGCAATCCTGGAGGACACACACGCACACACACACACATACACACACACACACACACACACACACACACACACACACACACACACACACACACACACACACACACACACACACACACACACACACACACACACATCAGTGATCTCACATCCAAGGGACCTTCTGAGAGCATCGTTGACAGATTTAGTTTAGCTTTTTTAATCCTAAAAATATTCACTCTTTTGCTCTGAACTGAATGTTTCTATGTGTATGGAGAGTAATCCTGATGGTCTATCCAGCACGTCTCTCATCCCATTAGTGAGTCCCCTTCATCAAAGACCTCAGGCTTGAAACACAATGCCAATTAAAAGTGGAGAGGAGGTTTTACAGCAGTTGTTATTCTTCGGATGTACATTATGACCTCTGTGGTGCAGCCACAGTCTGTGTTGTGGCCAAGGTGATAGATGTTGTTTCATCGGACAAAAAACATTTGAGCTGCAGCACTGAAAATGTAGTGAAGGATTTATTCAGTTTATTCCTCTTGTTTAGTTCACATCATAGCTCGGGAAAGGACACAACAATGCCCGCTTTGTGATTAATGCAAACACTTGTGATTGAAAAACAGCAGGAGCCGTAATGATGTGATGATGCCCTCAGGCAGGGTAACTTTGTCCCTCCAAACTCTCATTTACTGTCACTCATTAGTCTGCCATACACACCTACACACAATGTGACTCTGTGTGCCCTCTGCCCATCAAAGTGACCACTATTCTGCATCCATAGCTCACTCAGTCCCAGTGAGATTACATAATGGCTGATGATGAAGATAGAATTACCAAAAGGATTAAATGAGTACACTGCTTTGCATTCCAGACACAAAATCGACTTTGCTTTTAGTCAAAGCAAATAGCGACGGGAGGGAGAATTCAAAGCGTGCGGCCAAAAGAGAATTGAATTAGTTCAGACTGGATGTAAACAGGTTGTCCTTCTTTCTTTTGGACTCCCAGGAACACAGTATCACAGTCTTGAGGGCATCACTGTCTTTTCATTTTGAATAATCGTCCCCTTGGTCAAAGGTCAAGGTTACTTTCTAAACAAGTTTTGAGCCTGTGTTCAAAAATGAATTCATCATATTCCTATGACAACGTTTGACACACATCAATACTAGGATGAAATGATTGAAAGATTATATTTTATAAAAAGGTCAACTTCACTGTGACATCATAATGTTTGGCTCAAACACTTTTCTGGTCATTATTCAACGCCATAACTCAGGAACACGGGAGGTTGTGGCTATATTTCACATTTGGTCATAAACTGAATGAAGAGACACTGGCCTTGTGTTCCCACCTGGAAACTATTGATTGTATGGATCTCTTCTGCTGCAGGGTTGAAGATTTGTGTGAAGTGGACGTGTATTCAATATGTAGCATCTTTGCAGCAGCTTCGTTATTTGAAGCGTTGTCGGTGATGTGCTGTCATTATGTCGGAGTTTAGCTTGATTGGGAAACTATATAAACACTTTCAAGGAATTTGACTTTTGCAACCATACAACGGAACAAGCAATACAAAGATAAACAAAGACAAATGGCTCTGGTTATCCAGGAGGGCTGTATTCCCCTGCAGCCATAGTAGCATCATAACATGATTAACAACAAGTCATCTTTTCACCTGCGTCTTAAGAGCAGAGCCCAATCATCCTTACCTCTAGTGAAGGGCAGGCTCCCTCCTGCATTAGCTCGGTAAAACCTGCACTGTAGTGTTACATATATATCATTTATTTCATATGTGAGATTTCCCTTTTGTGTTTCTCAACAAAAAACCATGCTTTGAGTTTTAACTGGCATGGAAATCAGAATTTCAAGACAGAAATGTCATTCTAGAGCGAGTTCTCCTATTTTGAATGTTACCTTTTTCCACAACATAGAGGTTAGAGTTTACATACCTACCTTATGTACTCAATAAGATTAGCTGCAGCATCACGGTTGATGTAGAGATGTGTGACAAATAAAAGACAAACACGAACCTCCAGAACATTTTAAGTGCTCCTTGGCAGAGGTAGTTTTCTAGTCACTTCATATTCAGTTTTCTTAGTCTGTAAGGATAAATAGTATCAGTGTCAGGGACGTGTTATTACTTACGCCAACGAGGTTCTGTTTTTTGTCGGGATCATGGTAAAACTACTGGCAAAATGATCATGAAGCTAGTTTGGAGGGTGTTGCATAGGTTAAGGAAAAACCCACTACGTCCTGGAGCCAATCCTAAACGTGAGGTTGATGTATGCGAAATTTCCTGGTTTTGGAAATGGCCTTGGCTGAGTTCTGCGCTCTATGAGTTTCCTTCTTGAAGTTTAGTTTGATGGAGAATTCTATTTAATGAGACCTGAGTTGCTTTCTTGTTGGTCTTTACTAAAACATGAGCCCCCACTCTCTTTGGCACTGAGCATGGACTGGCAGCTGTTGCTCAAGCAGCTCATATGACCACCGGCTGTGTGTGTTTGTGAGATCATATGAGCATAATCACCTCTACATCTTGATTAATAAATAATGATCAGAGGCAGTGCAGCCATGAACTGAGGTGGCAGCTCTGGCTGTGCTGGTGTATCTTAGTTGACCCTTGAGGCAATTCAACTCCAATGCCTTCGAAGCCCCCCACTCCCTGTCCATCCCTCCTGCCTTCAACACTGGTTACTGATGACTGCCATTTTACTGACCTCCCATCTGTCTGCTTGCTTTTTGGTTTCTTAATCCTGTCATTTTCATACTGTGAAGCTTAGGTTTGCTGGCAAAGCGGCTGCATACAAACGGACACACATACAGTACACACACACACACACACACACACACACACACACACACACACACACACACACACACACGCGGCCTTGTGGTGCGAAGGAGCTAAAGCTTAATTGCTGTCAGTGGCAGTACAGATGCTGCATTAACTGAAGTTAAAACAACCCTTATATAAAATCTCTTGTGTAACTTCCAAGGACAGCCCCACACTGCCACTGCTTTAATGAATCTATCTGTCTAAATATATCCAAGAATGACAGCAAACCAATCACTCTCTCATTTGTGGAAGTCTTAGACCTGAACCTACATGTTTTTGGTTGAAAAAGTGAATTCCTGCTCACACAGATTCCCTTCTGTGGTGATTTATTACACGCTGCTCCTTCTATTCTGAGACAAACTCCTGCTCTCCTGACGAAAGTCACAAGAGACAAATGTGCCTTCGGTGGTTTGAGAATAGTTTAAAGTTTCTTACAGGGAACTGCAGGTCAGCACGTAAAAGGTCATGGGCCTGGTGTAGTTAAAATACCCTTCTTTTTCTTTTTTTTTGCAGACCTTCCCTGCATCCATGTTTGTCTTTTATTTGAAACCTTTTACACTGCCCTTACCCAACATGCATGGTATCCTTTTTCTCAGTACAAACTCAATCATTTTGTTAATTTCCCAAAATTAGGCTGCCCAAGAATCCAATGACACAGGCAGCTAAATCATGCAACACATTCTGAGTATTAATGATTCATCGTTTTGAGGCTTGTAAATGATATACCAAGTAAAAGCCCCAAAATCAGCATTTCCTTGGTTTTTCTCAGCTCGTGTTGACCAGAGTCTGTGATGCATTTTTATTAAATTTGAATTGAATTATTGTTGTGGTTCTGAAATGAAAACGTTTAAAGAACCGAAGTGTCCCAGGAAGTCAGTTGAGAAATCTACAGACAAGTAAAAACACAAAATGCAGCTCTGCAACTTTCATGAGTTTCGTAATTTCGGACTTCCTCCATCTGCAGCGATGACATTGTATGTTGTCTTCTTTTAAATGGTTTTTTTTTTCATCTCATAGCTAACCTGTGTTTGTTCTCTGTGTGTCCTTTGCAGGGCAGCGTGGGTAAGGTGTCGCAGTTCAGACCATCATGCCCATTGCTGTAGCAACAGCACAGGAAGTGTGTGTGTGAGCGACCCTGGCTGGCTCTGCTGGGATGAACATGCCACTGCACCAAATCTCTGTCATCCCCCGTGATGTCACCTCATCGCGGGTGTCGGGCAGTGGGAAAGCTAAGGACAAGGACAAGCAGGTATGTGAAGAGTTTAACAGTAACTGAGGAGGATGGAAGCTATAAAGTGTTTTGATCCTACAGAGCTATTCTATAATAGCAAGGGCAGGTTCTGGCCTTAAAACTGAAAAATGACTTGGAGAGGAATCTTATGTCCGACAAATTCTATATATTTTTCTGGACATGTCTCAAACAAGTCCAGTAGAGAAGAAAGAGACGGAGGAGGAAGAAGATTGAAAAGGTTGTTCTGTCTTACAGTATGAAGTAAAAGGAGAGCCTGGGTCAAGTGTCTGGATGTTGTTGATCTGGAGCAAAAGAAGAAGTAGGCTGACTTTGTTATAAAGAGATAAAGTGTGCAGAAGGAGGGGTTGAGGAGGAAAGCTCAACAAAACATTGAGCATAAACACAAGAGACCGCTGTTTGTTTCCTCTTTCCAATTGACTGTGCACTTTTGTTTCTTTCACCATGCCTGTCAATCCTAGACACAAAGGTGTGATAATGAAATAATCTCGACACAAACCCTAATCTTTACTTTGCCATTATCCCATCCTGTTGGTGCTTCAACTAACTGAACCTCATCCATTACGTTGTCGTATCATAAAGCAGATGGTTTTTTTAGCAGCCATTTGTTGCTGATATTCACACAAACTTTCGATAGTTGCCTCGGATGATGAACTGCTTATAAACAGTCTATTCCCTCCAGTGTTGTTCTGGAGGGAATAGACTGAGGAGGCATTTTGTTGTTTAATTTATTTTGAGGACTTGTTCAAAAGTTCTCCATCATCTGTAAGTGTGTATGGCTGCCAGGAATAATGAAAATACACTATTCATGAGCGTGTGTGAGTATATTTAATAAAGTCGTCCCTCTGGAAAAAAGAAGATAGCATTTTAAAAAAACTATTGAAAGATGAATCCTTCAGTCTTTACCCCAGCACACAAAACCTCAATTTGGTCTTGTGACAGTTTTTGTTTTATCATTGTTTTCATGTGGCAGAGTTAGTGTTCATATCAGCGCCACGTTAAGTTATGCTCTACTTACTGTCACTCACACACCCACTGGAAAACATAGCTGCCAAATGCCTTTAACAACATTATTATCGTGTCTGTTCCTTTTAATTCATTGCCTTAACATTTGGCGTGACAGTGTTGAATGTGTATTTTCTTTCAAAAAACTCTTTGTTAAAGAACACAAAGACATGATGGATACAGAAATATTAATGTCAATTTCAACTAGGTGTAGACTAAAGGGGTGGGGAAAGTTACCCCAGCTGTCCTCCAGTCATTCACCATAGAACAATCAGGAAGTTCATTTGCTCATCTCAGGGGTGTCAATCCTAACACAGCAATATATATTCTGCTTTACAACGTTTCTCTCACAAGCAAATTATTTCTGTGCTGCCTGTGGGTTGAGCAGAGGTTTTGCATCTAATGAGGATCGTCAGAGTTTGTCCTGGTTTTTCTATTTTCTGTCAAAACCGCCTGAAGGGCATCTGTTTTTGCAGTTTACCAGTGGACCTAATTTACGATTTGGTACCTTTTTATTATGGGTTTTTGTAAATCGTTTCTACTTTACATTTACAAAACAAAACCGTAAAACCACCACCTGAAAGAACTTGTATGCATCGTATTAGCTGCTTTGAAAGGTGTTTTTTTTTTGCCACAAAATATATGTTGGGAATAAAGACCTGAAGCAATCTTTCAGGCATCTGCTTTGGAGAGGATTAAAGCTAAATCTAAAGCGTTCATCTGAGCCTGTCTTTAGAAATTGAAGACTTTTGATTTGGGTTTCGGATTTCCTCAGAGTCCAAATATGACTCTCTATTCTATCTATTATCTGGGTGTCATTAGTTGCCAATAATACCAAAGAAAGTCAGGTGTTCGATCAAATGCAGCTCATCTTTACTTTCTTTCCCTCGCTCTGTCTCTTTACTCGAGCAGCATCAAACAGCTCAGTGAAGTGCTCTCAGAGTGCAGTTGCTTTTTTTGAGCCGTGGAACAAAGCGAGGTGCTAAGACAATATGTCTGCCCTTTCTACTTGGCCTCATCAGTGAACAATAGATCCCGGACACGAAGTGCAGCAGCACAGGTGTTCTTAAGAGGCTTCTTCATCCTGCATATGGTGCTGTTATCACCTGCTGTGTGTAGAAATCATACACACTGTAAACCGCCGCTGACATGTTTGTGTTTACTTGACACACACACACACACACACACACACACACACACACCACACACACACCACACACACCACACACACCACACACACACCACACTGTTTTTTTTTGTTGCCTTATCTAAAGCACAAGATCATGCCTAGTCATTGCAGAAGTGAAAGTAGACAGAGGTTCACTCTCATTTGGTGCAACTGGGTTAATTTCATGCACATTTCTGTGTTAAATATGAGTGTGTAGCTGAAAAAGCTTTTTGTATAATGCATGGTTAACAGGATTAAAGGGGTTTAAACTGTGAGAGCAGTCGTAGCAAGGTTACCTTCTGCTGGGAAATAAGAAACTGTAAGCTGTATAATGTCGGGGGTTTTGGTCTCCCTGCCTCCATGTTTGCTAACTGTGTAAAGATCCAAGCCTGCATCTCTCTGCTCAGCATTGCTCTCGCCCCGTCTGTCTCCTGCTGGCGTAGCCTTCCTTTTTCTCCCCCTGAGGAATAAGTGGATAAACAGCAGCGAGTCCCTTCCTCCCTGTGGAACCATCAGCAGAGTCGAGAAAGGAGAAACAGAGTTTAGGAGAAGAGAAGAGAGTGTTTTTCTTTGAATACTGATTAGCTCGAGACTCCTGGAGGTGTGTGAGTGCGTGCCCAGATTTGAGTCACAGAGCACAAGCCCATCTGGCCCTCTTAGACAACACAACTGGTCTTTTAGCGCCGCAAGAAAAAAAAGCAGAACTTTCCTCTACTTAGAATTCAGAGTTAGTCATCTGCTGCTGTAGAGAGCAACACATCTTTAACTGTTGCTGGCCCTCACTGGCCTCCCTCCTCCAGCTCCACTCAAGTCCATTTGTCTTCCCCTTTGGGTGTTTGCTATTGGGCACTTTCTGTGTTCACTGTCGGTCCTCCGTTTTGGTAAATAAATTAAGGTTTAAGAAATCATTTTAAAAACCTCTTCAAAAGACTTTTCTCAGCCCTGGTAAATACGCTGGTCAGATGTATTTGAGTCAGGGGTTTTTGATAAGACAAGCAGTGAATGGATTATGAATGAGTTGACAATAAAGTAATCTCTGGCAAAGGTCGACAGGTATGGAAGGAGGAAGTGTTTTGGTATATCTAGGACATTCATACTGAGCTGCTATTCTTCGTTGTGTTTACTTTTTAAATACAGTAATTTACACAGGCGGCATGTGAGAAATACAGCAGGGCCTCAGTGGCCGCAGCTGTACATTAACACATGGATTCACACCAACATGCATGACCTGGCTCGCACTGGTATCATAGTTAGCAATATAATACTGAACACTGTGAGACTTGTTCCCTGCCCTTTTGATGCCACAAATACTTTTCATGAAAGAACAGGGAGCGCTTGAAGCTTTTTCCTTCAATAAGCACGTGTCAGAGTCCAAGGACAGTGAAGACTCCCCTTCTGTCTGTCCGCTGATGTTTGGCGGTTTAATAACAGTAGCCGCCGCAGAGCTCCAGGGCACTGATCCTGGTCTCCACAAACCCCAACTCCATCAAACATTGACCACCACATAAAAGACTTTCAACACAAGCCCTAGGCTAGACAGGGACTGTTTAATGTGGTTGTCTTTGCAGATTTAACGAAGCCTAAGCGACAAAACTTGTTCACTTGAAACTGCGTTCCTGCTCTTTTGCTGCAGTTGAAGCATTTTGGCTAATATGGCAGATATGTATTCAGCATGACTTTTTGTAAGTTGCTTTGGATAAAAGCCTCAGCTAAATTATATTAAGTCTAAAAAAATGTAATGTGTAATCTTCAAAAAACGTTATTCAAAAGGCTTTTTAAATTATTTGAAAATATGTCTTTCTGGCACAGAAACTCTTTCCAAACAGTTTTTGGGTCTAATCTTTCCAAATTCCTCTCCAGATTGCCGTGCCTAGGGGCTGCAAATGGAAATGCCATGATAATCACCCAGAAAGCCTTGGGGCGTGGTAAACTAGGCATGAAATGCTGGGTTATCAGTGTTCACATAAGAAATAAACTGCATGTGGTCACTTGTTATCGGACGCAGAGGATGTCATTTTGCAGAGTTTAAAGATTCAAAATAAAAGGTTATTGATTCTTGTGTTTTCCCTCAAAATACACAAATTATCCAGTGTCTATCCAATTAATAGTCAGGTTGAACACATTTATTAAACATGTGCACACAATATGTGCAAATATTGTGTGCACATGTTTTCCCCCTCTCTCTCCTATTCTAACACACGCAAAAACAACCTGTTCATCCTGGTGTTGATGTTCCGAGCTGGCGAGCAAAGATAAGACTTGGCAGAATGGGATTTTCTCTATTCTGCCAAGTCACTTTCATAAAGGTTTGAACGTTGTGTCAGCAAAATAACCTACTTTCCATACTCCACTTAACATTCAGAAAAAATTCACAAACTGCTCAAACATCCAGTCATAAGCTGCTGATTATAAAATGAATTCAAGTCATAACTGAGTTAAAAGTGCAGAAAGTTGAAGAGAAAAAGTGTTTTCTTTGGTGCTTCTGTGTACTGCTAGTAGGGCAGTAGGGCTGATATTAACTTGATTTGATGTATTTCATTATAATTTAAGATGTATGTTATCTTTTTGATCTATTTATTAGTGTATTTAATATCAAAACGTTGTAAGATGTCCACCTCAAGTCCCCAAAGCTCAAAGTTAAATCTATACATTGATTATTTTATTAAAGAAAGTCTTTAAGTGATTGATAATGGAGAGAATCAGCACATTTGAGAAACTGAAACCACTCAATGTTGGCCATTTTTCCTTGATAAATAGCTTAAATTAAATAATGAAAATTAATTGTTTCAATATCCATAGTCTATTTACTGCCACCTATTTATCTGCTGCTTTTATTTTGTCTCTCTCTTGACTCTCTGTGTCTCTCTATCTGAGCCTCTCTTGGTGGAAACACACTTGCGAGGACAGGCAGGTACACATTAACACGCCTACATGCCAGCCACTGGTGTTGTTATAGTCAGTCTCTCTCCTGGAGGAGCCGGCTGTACTGAGCCACTTGAGGTTGAAGTGTTAAAAAACATAATTAAATAAGGAAGAGTCGACATGACGGCGAAGGACTTTGCTTCACCTTGTTCATTTCATTATCCCCTGTGATCACTCCAAGGGTTATTTACTTTCTGTTGGAAGCCTTGACACCTACTATATTAAGTTTTAGAAATGCGTTTACAATTGACCCTTAGCAGCAGAAAATACACATTCAGAGGCATAGCTGGAAATAAGTGCAGTCCCTTTAGCTGCTCTGTGTTTTAATAGATATAGTTAAATGTTGAAGAGAAATAAGAGTTTGCTTTGTCTCTGGTGTGAGATTTCAGCTCCTGGTTTCAGAAGAGCAGCTATTAGCAGAGGGAGAGACATTCAGAAAAGACACTGTGTTGTAATTAACCCCATCACCCTCCACCCACACACACACACACATACATATATTTAGCACTTGCACTCACAGATCAAAATGAACGCTTTTGCTGTTAAATAAGGGGACTGAAAGCATGTTCTCACAGGTAAAACATATTTTCCAACGGTACTCTCACAATTAGCATATTATGTGGGCCCTATAACCTTATCCAACAGATATATATCTATTAACCTCCTAACCTACATATAGTAGTTCAGCCTGTCACACACGGCAGGAACTGAAAGTGCACCTGAACTCAAAAAAGCTCTCAGCTGTGAAAGCCACCAATTTTTCTAGAATTAAGTCAAAGAAACCCATTTCATTTTTTGTACACGGCAACCAAGGTGCATTTCCCCAATTTTAGATATTTGTAAAGAGCCAGCAGATAACCGGAGACGGACAGAGCAAGAAGTTGAACGTGAATTAGTTCACATTATGTGTCATGAACGGCAGACATCACTGTAAATGAACGTTGGCATTTGTTTTCCATTGAAAAGTGAGTGAACATCTGTTTTGTCTTTTGAAACGCAACGAGAGAGAAAGTTCCTCCCTCCTGGAGGTGCCGCTTAAATCATGTATCAACGCAGAAATAGTTTTGGCACTGTATGCGCAATGCATTGCGGGCAACGTAGTGTCCGGCTGAGAATAGTTGAGTTGAATAGTTGAAACGTACTGGCTTCCGCACGACGTTACCCATGATGAATTGCAGCAGAGCGGCTTAGGCATAGCAACGCAGAGAGAGAGAGAGAGAGAGAGAGAGAGAGAGAGAGAGAGAGAGACCAATGACGAGAGTGGGAGAAAGCGCTGCGATTTAAAAAAAACCAAAACAAGATGGCTAGTGGAAGTGATGGCACGGAGACGGACTCCGATTCTCCTCACGAACATTTAAAACAATTTTACACTCTTGCAAACCAAGACGCCGACGGCAAAAATCTGTCCTTCCTGTATAAGATGTGTCCACCTGCGCAGCAAAAACAAGTTAGGACATCGACAACGTCCTTCTCGAATTTGAAACGGCACATTGAATTAAAACATCCATCCAGTGTGAATGCAATTCAAGAGTTTTGCTCATTTCATACACACACATAGGTATATATAATATCATATATATCAAATAATATATTCATATTTCATATTATATATTCTTTATTTAATCGAATGCTAGTAGATTTCATTGCACTAAGTATAGAACTGGTCTATCTTGTCTGTATTGCTACAAGTTTCAGCACCTGTTAAGAAACCCACAATAGCAGTGTTATGCGCAAATGTCTACAATGAACAGTTTCAAAGAACGTATAGTGATTTCTAGCTCGTAGTGTGAAAAAAAGTAGTTATTTGAATATCTCACGAAAAAAGTGAAATGAACTGAACTTTGAACTAGTTCAGAATTAAAATGGTGAACTTTGAACGTGAACTGTTCACTTTGAGCATGTATGAACTGAACTTGAACTAGTTCAGAAAAGCTGTGAACTGGCACAACACTGCAGGAAAGGCCGTACTCTCGCTTCTTTGAGACGCTGCTGCATCAGTCTCTCAATTCAGAGCACTTCTGTCGCACTTCTGTTCACAGGAAGGTATCTCTGCGGTGTTTAATTGCCCCTGACATGACTCCTGTGACTCACATGGCCCCAAACATTCAGCCACTTCCATCCAGATCAAGGGTGGAGGCTCTCTGAGCTTTCCCTCAGCGGCCGTATTCATCTTCCTGAGAAGACACTGCAGATTTTTTCTTGCCACAGCCGGTCGTCTGGGTCTGTGGAGTCTGACGCACAATGGTTGCCTTATTAATGCCATTCATATGTAGCTGTACATTCAGCTGTATAATAAGTCTCTGATAGGACTCATAGCTCTGTCATACATCATTGTCGTGGCGAGAACACATAATAAGCCTCTTGTGCATTAAGTGAAAGATAGTAGGAAGTTGCATGCTTTCCAGTAAAACATGATAATGAGATTCACAATTGTCAGAGGACAGAGACTGTATCTAATTTTTTCCCTATCCCTGTTTCTCTGACTGTTTTTCTCCAACTTCTCCTCCTCTGCATCATCCCACTACCTCCTTTTTTTCATCCTCCTCCATCATCCTCTCTTGGCGTTATCCAGTGGAAGATTAGCGCTGTTAATCTCTTCGCCTATGGATTCAGTGGTGTGACCACACTGTGAACTCCTTGATGCTGTCTGGCTGTCTGGGGGTGCCGATGCCTAATGGCTGCAGATGTTTACTTAATTGCAGACTTTCACTTGTCCCTATAAAATGCTATGGCAGCTTATTCTGTAATCCTGCTACCATGACTTATGAACCACAGAGTGGGATCATCCCCCCAGTCTACGTGTTTTAGTGTACTCTTCTATTGTGAAAACACCTTTTCTAGGTTTGAGGAAGATTTTTAAGGGCATTCTGTATGCCTTTTGATATGACTACAACGGTCTAGAGTTGCATAACGAAAAAAACAACTTCAGCAAGAAGGGCAGGTCAAAGTTAAAGCAGAGCATTGGCTGATGAAAGGCAATTTTTTAAAATGTGGCTTACCTGACCTCCAATTGACTTATGACTTATTCATGGTGAGGAGTATGATGTTTTGCTTGGCTATAGGGAGAATGGGCCCAACTGTTGAAATGAGACTCTAGTTGTAAAGAACTGTTTCTATCCCCTATCTTTTTTTGTCTAGGACCAAAATGACTTGAGTCACATTGCACCGCTGTACTGTGCAACCTAAATAGCAAAGGGGAATAAACAGTCATTACTTTCAAATTTAGGTTGCAAGGATTTTTTTCCGGATGGAACAAAGCTTGACGGATTTACTGTGGTTGTTGCCAAAGAATAGAGACTATTATTAGCATGCCCTAAATTATTCTGAAAGACGGAAATAACACCTGACTTATTTGATTTAACGATATCTGTTAAATGTAACCAATGGAATTCTCCTATTCTTAGTAATTAATCACACTTGAGCGTTTCTCTGTAGGCTCCCACACGGGTGTCATACTGCATGTAGACATTATTCAGGGCTTGTTTCAGCAGCTCAGGTTTTCTAAAATAAATCTTAAATCTGTGGAGCTTTTTTACTATTGATAAGGAAATCAGTCCACAGCCACTTGTAATATTTGCACAACCAATATGAAAAGGTACCTAAGAAGGTTTCAAGGTTTCAAGGTTTTATTTGTCATATGCACAGCAGATACAGCGTATATGTTGGCAATGAAAATCTTATGTCGCGTGCTCCTCCAACAACTCAACATACATGGTGCAAAAGATAAATAAAATAGTGAAAAAGAGAGAAGAATATTTACAATATCAACAATACAGATTTGAGGATGTGAAATATATACATATGTGGAATACATTGAGAGTATTTAAATACTTTACACTGTTGAATGAGGAGGTATGGACAGATGCATATATTACGTATAACAGATGTGTATGGCAGATATGTATAATATATAGATATGTGTACTATAAACAGATATGTATGGCAGATGTGAATAATATATATATATATATGTATGTGTGTACTATAAACAGATGTGAGTAGACATTCACACAGCTCAGGAGTTCAGTAGTCTTATAGCCTGTGGTATAAAACTGTCTCTGAGTCTGGTGGTCTTGGTCCGGATGCTGCGGTACCGTCTGCCAGACGGCAGCAGACAGAACAGATTGTTGCTGGGGTGATGGGGGTCCTTTAATATCCTACCGGCCTTCTTCCTACACCGCTGGGTGTAGAGGTCCTCCATGGATGGCAACTCCGTCCTGGTGATGTGCTGAGCAGTTTTCACCACTCACCAAGAACAGAGAAACAAAGAAAGCATTAAGCTTGCACAGGTCACTGGGATGAAACACTGCTCTAAGGAAAACAATAGAGAGTAGTTAATGTTTTGCCAGTTAGTGGGATGGCCGGTGCTTTCAGTTTTCATATTAGTATAGCTATGACATTTTTAAGATTCTGTGTTTAAGGAAATTGAATCCTCAGTAAGTGGAGAACTCTCTCCCTCGTTTTATGTGCGCTCCGTGCAGCTGTGTGACGTTAACATGGATATCCAAATAAGAACATGGTATTGGCAGATAGAATTCCATAATCACCTGCATGCACATTCAATTTAAAGAAATATATCATCAACTCTAATCTATTGAGAGAAAATGCCCATTCCATTTGATATCATTCAGGGATATTTGTTGTCCCCCTTGCTGCAGTGATCTTAATCTGTGTCTATTATAAACTCAATGTCAGTAGAAATGTATCAGCTTTGTTTCCAAATGAAAGGTGGAGCCCTCTGTACACTACCAACATTTAACTTATGGACCAACCTTCCCCTACTATGCTTTACAGCAGATGGAGAATCTGTTCTTGTTATCTTGAAAAGAAAGAAGAAAGACAGCATTCACAAAGGGCTCCTGAAGGCAGAGTAGAATACCAGATGTTTGTTGCTAGCAAATGTCTGCAGCTTGAAGCCTAAAGCACATTTGAAATCGTCAGCAAGTCAGCAAGTGTCTCAGCAAAGACTCATCTTCTGAGGCTTGTTTGGAAAGAAGAAATGTATCTTCATCAGAGCTTTACTCTTAGACATTAGACAGAAAAAGAGCAAATCATTGAGAGGTTTTTATGTAAATGAATTGCGATTACAGGTACAGTTTGAGACAAATGGTCTTGACACTGGGAAGTGAATTTTACCATTATTGCACCCACTGGACCAGTTGAGGACAAAAGCGTAAGTGATAAAGATAATGGGCAGCTAGAGTCATGATGGCATGTGTCACAGGTCATAAGCCACTATTCAACCCATGAAATTCTGTTCACTCATCTCAACCCCGTCAGCCTGTGGACGGTACAGCTGCATGGATGCACTAGTACCTAGAATAGAATAGAATCAGAGGATGAAACCCTCTTTATTAGTCAAATACATGCACACAGCAGAGCACACACAGTGAAATTGGTCCTCTGCATTTAACCCATCCTAGTACTAGGAGCAGTGTGCAGCTATTGTGCAGCGCCCGGGGAGCAATGGGGAGGGGGGATTGGAGGTGTCCGGTGCCTTGCTCAAGGGCACCACAGCAGGGCCTAGGAGGTGAACTGGGACCTCTCCAAGTAGCAGTCCACTTTCCATATTTCAAGTCTGTTCGGGGACTTGAACCGGGGACCCTACGATTCCCAGTCCAAGCCCCTACTGACTTGGCCACTGCTGGACAACCTGGTCTCCTGATGAGGCTTTCACTGAGCTCTGCAGAGGGCAGAGGGCAGAGGGCTGCAGCCGGTGCTGACATTTACTTCCCTCTACCAAGGATCGAGTACAGGTAGAACGTGCTGAACAAGCACTGATAGAGGGCCCAGGTGAGAGAATAAAATGATAAGGTGAACGAGGGCACAATTACGCTGAGTTGTAAACAACTTGAAGAAGTGGAAGCGATACAGGAGCATGTTGTTGCCGTAGAAACAGAGCAAGGACCTATAAGAGTAGTATTGGAAAGACTGAAGCAGCGTACCAGATTGTGGAGAAGTAGTCTGCCGTTCACTCCAACATGCCTCAGCATTCTGTCAGAGCTGTCAAACTGTTTATGTGCCAGGAGCGCTGTGGTTTCTCACTTTGCTCCATCAATGAGTATTCAGGTAGTGGTTTCCCTGAGGACCGGTGGAATCCACCATCTAAACAGTGTCATGATTTGAAGACTTTTAACAAGGTCAAGCTGACTGAGAGAAATGTGTTCTCTGTTAAATTGAGGTGAAGACTATTTGTAAGAGCCAGAGCTTTGGATACTTGCTGTTGGTGCTTAATCATTTTTGATTGATGTGTTTATTTGAACCCATGGCACTTTCCAAACATGGCTGCTAGCTACTTTATTATATGCTACCTTAGGTCACACTGCCAGGGATGAAAGAAATCAGTCTTTTGAATGCTTGCATGCACAAAGACAATTATTCCTTCTCTTGCAGGGCTGTGGCTCCGCTCAGGTTTTCTCCTATGATTGTGCTATATATGTGAACGGTAAAATTCTCAGGCCGCTGAAACAAGAGGATCATTGGGGACAGGCAGGCAGAGAGAATGAGTCATCACCATGAAAACAACCTCCAAGGACTTTGTGGAGCTGCTACCTAAACCCCCGTTCTTTTGGTCTTTTCACTTCCCTCCACAAGGACGACACACCGCTTCTGTGAAGGTTAACAAACTCGATTTAATTAATTGCTTCTTTTTGGCAGATGCTGTGGGAAACAAACACGCCTCTTATATTACCAGAAATGTTTGAAAAGTCTTGCACACATTTGCGTCCTTTGTTCGTTTCAGCCTTGTCTCCCAAACAAGAGGAGGCCAGGGTCACAGATGCTCAGCTTTTTGGAAATAGAAGTGTTGCAATGTGTTTATGTGAGAGGACACATTCATCTCTTTGTTCTGACGCTGCTGTCACATTATGAATCTTTTTAAAGCAGCGCATGTTGAGCAATATCTTCAAAGCATGCAGTCAACAACAATTAATAGTGTTGGCGAACTGCCGCCTGCCAAGTGCACATTCAAGACTTGTCTTGGTGTTGCTTTTTAATTTTGTTAATGGTTTATAAGTGTGATCTGCCGGAGTAGACAGTTATCCTCAGTTGTTGAGTCGGCTGTGTTTAAGGCTGCACACACCGACACCAGGAAGGGTGGAGATCTGGGCGAGGGAAAGGATTTTTCTCTTGGATTAGCAACAAACGTGCATGCTCACTGTGGTCACTGTGTGTGCAATCCAAGTTACACAAATATAAAGGAAGACAAAAGACACACACACATGATTGAAAGCTGAAAATGCTACGCTGTGATGGACAAAGATAAGAACTGAGAGAGGACAATGGTGCATTAGTGACTAGTGGAAGAGGATCTGATGTGTTGCTCCTGTTGACCACTGAGTAGTGTGACTGATGACGATAAACATATAGAATGCTGTCTGTCTCCCAGGGAGCTGGATTACAGAAAAAGAGGCACTGTACAAATTAAGAGAGGTGAAAGATGCTGCTTACATTAAACTGTTATCACTGTTTTCCTGAGGACATTTGATATCTTAATTATTCGCTGGTTGATGTCTTTGCTCTCTGCAATCTCTCACAAACTCTACAAAGATACCTACCTCTCTGAAATGTGTAATAAAAGCATGTTTATCTAAGGGAATAAATATATAATCACCAATTAGTTATCTTTACTGAATCATTTGTTTTTTTTCTGCTACGAACAGAGCAGCCCCCAGTCAGTTTAGGGACTACTATTGAAAGTAATTACTGTTTGGGTTTATTGGAAGAAACTTCAACACTGTTGACTCTGTTGCTGAGAAAAAAGGCACGCTGTTTACAAGGTTCTCTACATTTTTAAGGAAAGGTTGTTGAAATTCTTGTAAGGGCTCGAGTGTGTTTGAAAGAGGGAGGGATGGATAAAACGATGGGGAATTGCTGTAAAAAGCCAAAAGATGTCATCAGGAAAATATCACCATCTGCTCTCCCTCTGAGAGCTGATTTCAGTCCCATTTCATGTGGAAACACCGCTGCTCTTTACGATGATGTTTGTTTAAAGCTGTCTGCACACAGACAGAGAGCTGACCAGACAAATGTTGACTTAGTGGAGTGAGATTGGGGTGGTGATTGGAAGGAGGTTTAAGTAAAATGAGAGAAAATGAAAATGAAATGTAGAAAGTGATAGACAAAACCTGGAGGAGTATTGGGAATAGCCAAATAAGTTTCATGGCAGCAGTGCGAGATGGAAATCGATAAAGTTGTGGCATGACAGGCAGCTGTGAAATGAGACGTATTGCAATATTTCAAAGTGGTCATGTGATTTATGCTTTCTATTTAATACATGTATCTTTTGATATGGTTTGACCAGACTCAGACCATTCAAATTGCCAACCTGACTGCCGCCCCAGCAGCCTAACGTCCAACCCAAAGTCAAGTTTGCAGTGTGGACCAGCTCAGAGCGATGCTGCATGCTTATCACTTCAAAGGAGCGACTGTAAAATGCAGACCGCATTTCTTCACTATCTCTCTCCTTCTCACCTGAGGTGAAGTGGATCATTTTTGGAGAATGTGAGAATAGTTATGGTTTGATTTGCTGTGCCGTTTTCTTTCACAGAGACAACCTATATCTCCTGGGGAGTCGGCTCATTTAGTGCCGCATGTAAGCCTCGGCTCTGCGCTCACCTCTCCTTAATGTGAGCAGCAGTGGTCATTCAGTGCAGAATTTTTGAAGTGTGACGTTGTTGCTGTAATGGCTGAAAGAATCCTTTAGGGGTATGGAGGGGGGTGAGAGGATTAAAACAAAAGCAAATTGGTTTTGAATCCGGCTTTGTTTTGTGTCAGTTCGTGATGTGCATATTATTCATTTTATGTTCATCTTGTAGTGTCGGAAAAATGATCTGAAATCAAGTCACAGCAGCTTGCTGCAGACTCACAGCCTTATTCCCCAGAGCTGTGTCATGTGGCCATGGAAAAATTCTCACTAACAGCACCTTAAGAGCTGCAGCCATATGCACAGGAAGAGATGGCGCCCACATGTGAATGAGGAATCAGCGAAATAGCATGTGAAACCATCAGTGTGTTGCCACACAGATCAGGGATTACAGCCAGGTGACAAACCTGTTAACAATCTTAAGGAATGTGAACAGCTCCATTAACCTTTAGTTTAGAGGAGAATAAATTGTACAAAATGTCGAAAGAATGGAGATTCTTGTTGAGGTTAGGGTTACTATGAGTCACATCACATACTTCCCTGTTGAATGTGCTGCTTGTATTTGGTAAATTCCTGAACATTTCTAACTTACATTTCTACGAATATCTACTTAATTGCTAGTCATTTTAGTTGAATAATTTTAATGAATGAAATATTGATCTGTATAATGTGTAGAAAATCATGCGTCTTTCATTAATGGCAATGATGGGTTTTTTTCCCTAATTTGTAATAGATATTGCAATATCTCACAGCCTCTGATATTGTTAGATCACTTTGGTCTCAGACCTGTGTGTCTATTTCCTCTGTCCTCCATACCAATTTATGTAGTTCTTTTTAGGTCACATAAATAAGTAGAAAATTCTTGGTAGAAATATTTCATGAATAAAGTGATAGCCTCGCTCCTTTGATCCACTTTGACTGAAAAAAATTGCGTTTTGTTTGAAGTGGAGGGTATGTGCTGGACCAGGTCAGCAGGGGGCAGTAGAACAACCAGTGTATCTGAGCTCAGGGAATCTCACTGGCCCTCTGTCTTTGCAAGACCAGTGAATTTGAACCAGGAACTTTAATGCATAGCAGAACTCACAGAGTTGTGTAATCGCTGTTGTTGTTGTTTCGGGTTAAACTCGCATGCAACCTGCCTACAGGCCAGTGAGATGGGTGGTGTCTGTGGTGCAGCCTCAAGAGAGATTTGTGTGACATAGTTACTAAAATCCATCTATTATTTTTGCATTTACAAGCGTAAGAGCGCTATAATTGAAAATATTTGAGTTCCCTGATTTTCCCTTCTGTGCTTTTAAAACATGTTCAGGCATTCAAAATGCAAATGAACCTGTCAATGAATTACAGACATAAGGCATATAAGACAGATAGCCTTTAGAGGCAAATGTGCTGCTCAAAGCCATATTTTTCAGAGAGCCATATGAGGCTAGTCCCTAAAATGATGATTGGAGTAAGTGGGTGGGGGACAGATTCACTGCCCCGTTCTTCATCCTTCATCCTTCATCATCAGTGCAGGAAGACGGTGTGTAAATCTAAGGTTACTCGCCTCAGGTAGCTGTAGTGTAAAGGAGTGAATAGAGTTTCAGCACACTGATATATCGTAGACATCTTACAAAGCTACAAAGAATCTGAACTGTAAAGAAATGAAAGTGTCTGAGGAGTTTCTATTCAGTGTATTTTTTGTTTGTCTGATGATGCTGTCCTCTCATGGTAGGACACCGAGGGATTGTTAATACTTCCTCTTTGTGTTGTTTGCTATTGTGTGAAGAGTTGCATGCTGTGTGTCTGTTCAGCTAGATCAGAGGTGAAGGATTTCAATTGTGTGCCATTATTTCACCGCTGTGTCTCCCTGTGTCATTAAACAGGTCTAATAGCTAAGATTTTTCACCAAGGTTATTTGCACCTGTTGATGCTGTGGGGAAAGCAGGGGTAGTTTATATGTGCGATAGGTAGCTTTCTAACCCCAGGCATGTTTGTTTGCCAGAAGCCTCCCGCTGAGGTTTCGAATGCTGCAGGGAAGCTGCTCACAACCCTGAAATCCTGATCAGATCAGGGGCAGGAAAAGTTGAAGTGAAGCAGTGGGTTTAGAGGCTTTTTTAAAAATCCTGACTGTGTTTATAATACCGTCATCCGTATATTTGCAATGCAGACTGCTCCACCTGTCAGGGGTCAGTAATAGGGCGCCATCTGTGTAACAGCATGCGATGAACGATGATGTCATAGCTAGCGAACAGGGGCCAAAAGAGAGCAAGGGGGGGAACAGTGAAGGGGGATGCATTAGGTATTTTTTCCCTAACATATATACTGAGGTCATTTTCTGCAGTGATGCACATTCAAAGAAAAGTTCAGCCCACATGATAGATGTTAAGACGTTTGAAGAGATGGCTGGATGGAGTTTTTCAATCATTTTCACACAACCTTTGAAAAGATATCCGCCCTCCTTTCTTGCAAAGGCTGAAAAGTCTGGGTAAATAAATCCAGTGCCTTGAAAACTGTTTTTTTCTACCTTCTTTTTTAGAGAAAGACATGATAGCAATCGTAATTACCCTCATCAGGCTGCTGATGTGTATAGGAGACGGAGCTAAAGCCAGACGTAGCCACATTGATTTTACTTCAAAGAATGCACACAGCTACTGTATATTTACCTCTCCTCTGCCAGTGAGAAAAACTTGGCGAACCTTGTACATTTGTGGTCAGTTCAACCTGAATATCTCTGCTGGTTTTACAGCCACTTCTGTTCATCTAATCCATGGTCGGACTAATTGTTTGATTCCGGAGACATCAGGTCAGCCAGGTCGAGTGTTGAAAAGCACAATAACCTCTGCCTTCTCACCTCTGTGCCGCTGTCTGCATCTCAATAGCTTTTGATGACTCGACTCGTCAAACGTGCACTCTCATGCATACCGTGGGGCTTTAATTAATGGAGAGAGATCTTCGTTATACCTTGTGACACTCTACTGCAACTCGAGAAGCCTTTAGGATTAATCGATCCGCCGTGCTGAGAGCGCAACACGGGATTTGGTCTGTCGCCAGTTTCTGCTGTTGTAGATACACTTATTATATATACACTTATATTTATCTAATTTAGAAGGTTATCACTAGCCCCAGGTGCTAATGTGAAGACCAATAAAGTTGATGCTGCAGTCTACACAATAAATGCTGCAGGGGCTTTTTTTCATCAAAGGCTGATAAACCCCGATGATGGCAGATGTTAAAGAGAGGGCTGCAAGGCTGCTGGCTAAGGCATATCTTCAAGGTAGTGTGTGTGTGTGTGTGTGTGTGTGTGTGTGTGTGTCTGTGTGTGTGTGTGTGTGTGTGTGTGTGTGTGTGTGTGTGTGTTTGTGATGTGTAGATGATAGTGCACGTTAGATAACAAACGTAAGCTAGCACCTCATCTCTCTGTGAGGAAATCATTAAACAGCTAAAGATCTTTTTGTTGATTGTCCAGCACTTTGTATTGCTTTACCCTCAGCATTTGCTACACCTTACAATACAGCACAGCTCTATATATTTCAAAATGCCTTTAATGTTTTCTGTACTCTCTGTGTTAAATAAACGTGCATACTGTATGTATAGGCCTAGGTGTTTACAGACACACTCACCTCTCTCTACAACACAATGTGCGTGTTTGATAGTGATACACAGGATTTGACATACTAATCCAAACCTGCTGGTACGTTTGAATGTGTGGCAGCTTATTAAATAGTGACTATGTGATATTCTCGGGCTCAATTTTGTCTCACACTATGGACCCTTCAATTAGACGCTTAAATGAAATTGTCTTTTTGAGATATTAGAGTTAAATTTCATGCCCTGTCGTCCTACTGTACTACGACTGCGGCTCTGATGACCTTGTGTATCAACACTTTTCTCTTAAGTACAGTGTGTTCTGCTCCAAGCTATTACAGTGATTCACTCATTAGTGATAGAAAGCCTTTTCACTTGGAACTGAAGACTGCAGCGAGGAAAACATTAGGAGACTGTGAATAGACCTCGCTTCACCGCTGACGTTTACAGATTGCATTCTCCGGGAAAGAACACTGTGTTCATATTTGAGAGTGGACGGATTGGACTGCAGTTGAATTAAATTAAACATGCCTGACGTAAAAGAGGCAGCTCAGACTTTTTCTAACATTACACTCTTCGTCTTTGAAAAATACATAATAGTGTGAATTGTTCTGACCTCAGCTACTGTACTTCTAGACAGTCTGCCCAAGTCTGAACGAGGACATTGACTTCAAACCATTCATTTGAAACATTAATTGAACACAAAAATATATATATTTGTTTTTCGTCATGGCCATATGTTAATGCAACGCTTGACCAACAACCTATCACACGACTCCAACTTGCCCTTAGGTGTAATACTCCTAAATAGTTCATTTGTGTTAAATTGCAATAATTTGATTGAATACTGCACAACTTTATAAGAAACATGCGTCGTGCGCGCAAAGTATGAACTTAAAAAGCCCAGTTTGTAACATGTGGGCTGAAAAACTGTTTACCTTTTGTGGGGGGGGGGGGGGGGGGTTAGGGTTAGGGTTAGGGGGGGGGGTTCAAACTTCATGCAACTCCAGTTTTTTTGTAACTCACCTGTCAGATCTGCAAAACCCTGTTACCAAAATATAGTTTGTAAGGTGCTTGAAGTTTGTTATTTGAACATGTTTGTACATTTTCAAAGTTACTCTTTGATCACGCCATTATCTCCGCTGACTTAAGAATTAGTTGTAGTTGCAAAATCTAAATAATAATTAGTCTGAGTAGTCCCTTGTGTTAGCAGTGTTATTAAACTCCTACACTTTTATTTTGTAGAATGAACTATTTATTTAAACGGCTCCTTGGGGAATTAGTAAATGTGCTGCTTAGTGTTGTAATGATAACCTCGGACGCCTTCAGCTTCTGTTTACATTTGTATAATTTCATCACCGGTGTGAACGTCTGTGTCTGTTAAACTCTGGTGCATTTACTGCTGCTCTCTACAGTGTTGTCGCCAGCCTTGCAGCCTGGCCAGTATTTGCTTGTCAAAGTGAGGCTCCTAGAAAGAGTTCACTGTGTTTCCACCTCCACCCGACCGCCCACAGTCAGGTGTGCTCACAGCCTCATCCAACAAATCTCCATCAGCGTTCACAGGTCGAGATAGATGTTCTATTGGCTGTCAGAATTGCAGAGATGGTGAGATATTGTGCAAGAGAACACCGGGTAGTGAAGAGAGCCACAAATCAATAAAGATGCTACAGTCGACCCTTTGTTATTTCGGGACAGTGAATTGGCGGCATTGTGTTGTGGTGTTGTTGCGGAAGTGACGGCCCACCTAATGTTTGTGCTTGTGTATTTTGGTCTGAAGATTTTGTACCCTGAATACACAAGGCTTATAAACCATCCTCTGCCGCATTACACAGAGATATGTAAATGAAAAGCAACGCTCCAGATCAAAGCGTTGCATATGGTTACAGCAGATAAGTAGCAAAGGATCCCTGTACAGTTATTCAACATTTCACAGAATATTAAAATAAGGGAGAAACTAGATTTTTGTTCCTGATCAGTTTATCTTTGCTTTTTCTCAGAGATCTCTCTCCTTCTCAACCCATTCCCTTTTGAGGTACATTTGATGGAAATGTGCAGCAGGCAGACAAGCTGAGTGTTGTACTTATCAGTATGCATGAGTGTATTTGAATATGAACTGAAAAGGCTATTACAGCTCAATTTCACACCCAGTGGGGTATCTGAAATGTTTCTCCCTTAGTGGAAATCAGAGTTTTCTCTTTCTTTCCTTCTCTCTTCTGTCCCACTTTGCCTTAAATATCTGTCTTCAGCCCTCCATCCTTCCCTCCAATATTTCACCACCTCTCCTCTGTGGGCTTTGAATTTCTATGCCTCTGCTTTTTTCCCCTAAAACACCATCATGCTTTCAACCATCAGCTCTGGTTGATCTTTTCTTACCAGGGGCTGCAATTAGTTCACCCGGTGGTGTCTAACTACCCGGCTTTATATTACAAAGCTGAGTATCGGGGCTGTCAACCTGTGATGAAACCTCAGCAGGTCATTATGTATCGTTAACGTGACGGGCTGTTGGCCTGCTGAGCCACAGGAAAGACACACTTGCATCATTTGTATTGACGCATATTCTCATCTTTTATTCTGCTCTGAAGTGCCAGAATCGGAGACATTGTTTTGTCATGCTGTAAATCAGATGCATCATAGTCAACATTATGCCATTCAGAATAGAAACCAGGAGCTATAGTTATACAAACCTCCTCGCTCAGTGAAATCAGCAGCTTTCTCACTCTCTTGTTGCCTGCTGTTGCTTCATCACTTAACACCAATTTCACACTGTTCACTTACAAACCACAGACTGCCAGGGTTTATAACAGCTCTCATTTTACTTAAAAGGACTCCAGAGTTTCAGTGGAGGGTTTTACCTCATGCAAAAAGGTTTGTTTAAAGTTGACATGCCCAGATCGTCTTGATTCATATTGCTTTAGATAATTATTCTGATTTATAGATTATTTATTGGTCAGATTAAGCTGATCTGCATGAAACAGTTTGATCCATAAGTTATAAATTAATGTTCTGTATGTGGCAAACTTAATATGTTATAAGGAAATAAATAAGCATATACGTATATCACATTGGGAATCTTCATTGGTATAGAAGAAGACCCCAGTTCAGATCCTTACTGAAGGAAAGCTCGTAGTAATGCAATATGATTGTATTGTATTGCAAACATAGATAAAATAAAAGTACATTTTTCAAAATAACATCCTTAAAATGAACTGTTGTTGTGTTAGCTGTCCAGAGTCTGTATGCCGGGTCAATGGTCCAGCTCTAAGACTGTATTTAGAATCCAAAGCCGTTTAGGTGGTGTTACTCAATGGAAGTGAAGTGCTCCTCAGCTCATTATCCAATGGAAATGGACTGATCCGTCCTAATTGTGTAGATAAAGAACGTTACACTGCCTCAGGATCAGTTGTCAAACAATCAAACAACTTCATACATTATTCCTGAAGGACAGAGGTTAACATTGACAAATATAATAAAAACACTGTATTACTTTAATGTCAAGTTCCTCATTAAGGTCCCAAGCTTCTCAGCATCCTTTACAACAATCCAAAGGTAAAATATGTAATATTTGTAATACATTGTACACAGGATGTATTTATACTCCACAATAACCCAGGGTTTAGTCATAAAGAGCTTAAGGGTTCTTCACATGCCTATAAATACTGTACTGTACGTGACAAGCCAGGGGATGTTTACATGTTTCAGTGTGTCCAATATGTTTTTAGAGAATTCAAAGGCTGCAATTAACACACGATGGATCTTTGTTTTTATCTTCCCTTCATAGCCATCATCGCTGTCCAGCAGAAGGTGTCTTTATCCAATTGAAAAGCCTTCTACGTGAATCATAGCTCTGTTGAACGGTTCACTTGGTGTGTTTGTTAGTGGACGGCCAGCTGGTGGTGTGGCCCAGTATTTCAGTGAATGTGATGTGCTGTTACTTTGCCCTTGAATACAGCTGTGAGGATGTGGGTAATGAAGTACCCTCTGCTCCACCTCGCGTCCCGCTGTGCCAGCTGGGGATTGGTGGAGAAGTCAGTAACGGCCTCTCTGATTGGTGGACACATTGACAGTGGTTATATGAGGTCTGGATGCTGACTCTTTGTCTTAAAACATTCAGAGATTCAAAGAGAGGAGGCTGTTTGTGTGAGTGTTAGCGTGGTAATTGGTAGTTGCTTGAGGACAGGCTTAAGTTGGGTTAGAGGAAGGTTCTTTAAGGTTAAGCCCGGTGTGCAGAGCAGAGGGAGTCTATTTAAAGGACACCACCCCCCTCTCATGAATAATTCAACAATGGTTTGCCCCTCCCCCAACCTCTCATCATGATCAGCTGGAGGAAGTGGTTGCTCGGCCAATGGGATTACAGTACCAGATTGACTGTGTGTGTGTATTTGTGTGTGTATGTGTGTGTGAGAGGGAGAGCAAGCCTGGACTAGTAGCAGCAGGAGTGTGTGTGTGTGAGGAAAATGTAGGGCAGTCGCTTGTTCTCCCTCCCTCTGCCATCTCTCTCCCTATCTCTTCCTCTGCCTGTCTTTGTCTGTGCTGCCGTAGCTGCAGTCGCCACGGCGACGGCTGACATTGTTGCTACAGCTCCACTTCCATATTTGCAGAGGCTCTGCTCTTTTTCCGTCTCCCTCCTCGTCTCGGCTAACCTCAAGGATTTACAGAGGGGGGCATGCAACCTCCCTGAGGAACCATTGTCTGTGCGAGGGTGTGTGTGGGTGTATGTGTGTGTGACTGTGTGTGTGTGAGAAGGAGAAGTAAGGTGCCTTCAGGATCCAGACATGAATTCCTGTTGGAAAATGAAGATTCAGGTACAAACATCTTGTTGTTGATGGTGTTGTTGTTGTGGATGTGTGTCTCTTGTGTTGTTTTTTTTATATGGATGCTGTGAATATTAACACTGTAGGGTGTACGCTCTACAATCTGTCTAAAAAAAGGTAGCTTTACATAACATATCTAGGTGAATAGGCTATCCTATATAAGGTGTGTTTGAAGAACAGATGGTGGAATTGAAAGGAAAGGGAAGAGAGCTTCCTTTCACTGGTTGTTATGGTGAGGCCTTCTGTCTCTGTGGTGATGGCAGAGTGCTTGTGCTGCAGTAGCAGAGAAATAAAAGAGTTGCCAGGACTGTGTGTATGTGTGTGTGTGTGTGTGTGTGTGTGTGTGTCTGTGTGTGTGTGTGTGTGTGTGTGTGTGTGTGTGTGTGTGTGTGTCAGAATAGGGGATACATGGAGAGCAGAGACAGTCAGCATTGGTCCATTTGTCCATCCGGTCACAGTAATGTCTGCATGAATGTGTTCACATTAGGTTTGTTTTGCTTCTCTTTTATATAATGCATGTGTTTTCATGTATGCAGCTCTATTCATCAGGGACTCTGTTCTTTTGAGCAGTCAGTTCCTGTGCCTGGGCGTGCATGCATGGCGGTACCGTGGTACTGTTCATGTTTGTTTGTTCGGTTCAGAGGACCATCTGCCACCCCTTCAGTGTGAAAGGTTGACCCACTTTCTCCTGTGTTTCTGCCCTTTGTTCTGGATGAGTGGGGGTGTACAGAAGTACAGTATGTGACTCTTGAACCCGAACGCTCCATGAGCATTGTTGTATTGACTTTAATGCTAACACAACACAACAACACAAGCATGTTTCCTTTTTTAGAATATTCATTGTTTTGTGCAATTATGTCTTCAGGCTGGCTGTGTGCTGTCACAGTGTTTGGTGATAGGTTACTAAAGTACAGGACTTTTTTTTTAAAATACCATATTTGGTCAGATTCAGCCCACATGAACCCACTAACCCTTCTGCTCTGTCTCCTCGAGTTTTTGTATTTTGTCTTTGCTCATGTGTTCTTGTAACCAACTCTACTTATGGTGTGAAAGGGAAAAGTCTTCCCTGTGGAGAGTGGTTGTTAGCTTATGGATGCTCACAGAAACTGACCTGATATACGTATATTCCCCACTTTCGGGCCACAGCTTAGCATATCACATCGTCGACAGATGCACCAAATCATAGAGCTTTGTGTCAAATCTGCAGCTGCGGGGGAGGGAGGGGGAGATTAATGCAGTCACATGTCATGGCAGAGCTTAAAAAACCTGTTGGAGAGGGGAAGAGGAGAAATGAGGAAGAAGAGGGAAGACAGAATCAGATGAGGCTAGACAGGAGAGGACACAAAGTAAGAGGGCATCATGCACACAGGAGTTTGTGCTATATAGTGGTGTTTTCCTGCAGCACTACGATTGTTCCACTCACAATTTAGGTATTCTGCATCATGCCCACAGCACCTCCATTAACACTGTTGTTTCTCTCTTCGTGGTGTTGTTTTTCTCGGGAAAGAGCTCTTTCTTAAAACCCTCGAGGACCATTTTTAACATCCGACAGTGCTGAAAACTCATGCAGTTAGTATTCAGAATGCTGGTGCTGAATAATTTTTTGGGAAATGAGGAACTTGTTTCAAGTGTTCCTCCAGATAGGGTGTTCATATTCCCAGCGGGCGCCAGAGCTAATGCTTCTCTGAGCAGCTGCTGCTAGCTATAAAGAAGCTGTTTAGTGGGATCAGGCCTCAAGCTGTTATGGACTCTTACTTTTAAAGTTGGCGAGGGAGTCTGCGAGTCTCTTCTCAACTGAAGTTTCACTGGATGAGTGTTTTTATACCAGTCTTGTTCAATAATTCAATCGTTCCACTTCTGTCTTTGTCGAGGTGACCTCTAAGCCACCTGAAAGTGTCTCTTTGTTTCTGCCAGCGCATTATTGAAGGATTATTTCACAAGGGGACTAAGAGTTCACACACTAATAATGGAGCTAATTAGCAGTCACTCTGCTGAACTACTTATGTGTAGCTTAGTTTTTTTCCACACAAGCAATAAATAATGACTTATGTCATGGGGAGGAGCCTGACCCCAGTGCAGCTGATGAGGAAATGTGGCCTCTCAGCAGAGTCAGAAAAAGTACTCCACCACATTGTTGGGTCTCTTATTGAAGGAATCACACCCTACAGTTGCCTTCATGTTCTTCTTCTTACTTCTGCTTTCATTATTGTTGCATTACACTCTGTTATTGCATCTACAATTTTGCCATAAAGCTATGGTCCTGCACTTGATATGATGGTCACTGTCTCTCCTTTTACATATCCTGTTTGGACTTACTGATGTAATTATACCCAAGATGAAGAAAGATGAGTGAAGATACAGGAAGAGGAAAACGAGGTGAAACCACAAGCTCTCATGCACGTCAGATGAACATGCTCTTTCAAACACAAATGCAGTAAATTTGAGACAGAGTGGATGTGTTTTGCCTGCAGTTTCACTTCATATGCTATCTCGGTTGTATGTGGTTTGATAATGCACGCAGAGATACCACAGGCGGACACAGCAAAGCTTTAGTATAAGCAAAGGCCTTCGGGTTAAATGTGTTGCTGAGACAAAATGTTCAATAGCTGTGTTGAAAACTAAACTTTCTAACTGGTTTGGTTAGCACTGTAGTTAGTGGTTAGCTTAGCTCTCCACTGGTTGTTGTTACTATAGTTCAGATTCCTCCTGTCAGTGCTATGTTAACTCAAGATTTGTGTTGCATTTTTGTACCTGACAGCTGTATTTTTAGATTAAGGGTGTCTTTAAAGTAGCCTACTTGATATCACTGGTATTTGATTCATGTGATTTGGGTGCAGAGACTATGGAGGAAAATGTTACCTCTGTCTGTGAAGGAAAATGTGTGTCGTCTGCAGTAACGTGTGCATTTTAAAAGGATGGCCTCATTTTTAAATCTGCATTTGACAGAAGGATCAGCCCTAAGAAGATCATGGCATGCTCATGCCATTTATTTCAGGAACAACTATTCAGATGTAAACACCGCCTTTTGCAGTCTGCTACAGATTTCTGTTAAACCTGCAGATCTGGACGCTTTACTCTCTCACCTGTCAGTCTAAGGTCTGTTTATCTCTAGCTTCATAGTGAACTGAAAACAAAGCGGTCATGGTTATCAGCACTTTAGCGTGCTGTTGTTTCTGCTTTACTTTAAGAGTGACATTGACAACTTGAAGTCAGAATACTGAAAGCAGTCAGAAAATTAAATATGGTGTGCAGTTTAAAGCTGCTTCATATTTTCATCTAAGGTAAATGCTGACATTATTTCACCCTTTCAAAGCTTTCATAAACGGCACAATTTCAGCAAGCACACATCCCTCGCCAGGGGAAAGGCGTTTCTAAAAAGTTTCAGAAGCTTATATTTATATAACAAATAACATGGCGGATTATTGGTTTGAATTAGACAGTATCTAAATATCTAATATTTGTATATTATTTTTTAATGTTTAGATTTAATCAATCTTTTAGTTTGTTTGAACCCTTAAACTCACTTCTCACTATCTCAAAAGATATGTAGTTAGGAGAGGTTTCACCAACCAGTGAGATGAAATTGAAATGACCAGATATCTTCAATTGTTTATGGTCTATTTACCTTTTTCTAACACAACACTTTACATATGACATGTGATCTAACTTTTACTCTAGGAGCATGCATAAAGCAAGCTTTGTTGTTGCTTGAGCTTTCGATGGCAGAGGTGTAGGTAAGCTGCTGGACACTGAACTGTGATTATTGTGAAATTAAACCACTTCTGTTGAATGAAGAGTGAAGCAGCTTGCAGAATTCACTTAGAATTCTAATAAAATTACTGAGAAAGAAGGAAAAGAGAGACGCACTCGCACGCAGACGTGCGTCCATTAATTTCACTGATTCAATTTATTTGACAGTCACCTTATTACCGCTGTCTGATAGCTATCATTCATCTAGCTTCTGTCTCCTACTTTATGTACCTTCTTCCATCTCTTTCCAACAATCTCTGTCACTCCCTCTTAGTCTTGTAACGATGTCAGCTAGTTTGTACCAGGAAATGATAAAGTGAATGCTCTGGCCCCCGATGGCCTTTTCTGTCACAGTTTTAGAGGCACAGCAAGGGGTTGTTTATTGCATGAAAGTCCATCTCTGTAACTGCATTTTAGAGCTCATTAGAGATATAATGTGCATTGTTGAATATTGTGTTTGATGGAGGTCATTTTTCAAAGACTGTTAAAATGCCCTTCATCACCCAAAAACAATTTTCTGCCTCCTGACTGAAGATGATTTCACACATCCAACCAATTGTTGTCCAATAGCACTGTTTTATTTCCGTTAACCTCTGAAAACAGATGGTCTTTTATTATAGTCTCTGGTGGAGCAGCAGTCTATGATTGGCAGAGAAAGTTTGAAGTTAATTTGGTTTCTAAAGTGACTTGAGGAATGTTGATGCTCTTTCTCTCTTAAGCTTGAATTGTTTTTGCAGTATTATATGTTTATATTTGTGTTCCAAGGAACAGAAATGTTGGCTTCTACATTTTGCTGGCATTGAGGATATCTGATTGTGATTTTTACACCGCACTGCAGCCGAAGGGCTGTTGTAAAGGAGCACTGGTTCTGCTTATTCACAGCTGGAAAAACAAACTCTTGTTACATAACTGTTTCTACCAGTGGCTCAGTCACTATCACTCTCTCCACTGGAGAGCATATGTCCAGGCAAGTCCTCTGAGGGATGTTTTAAAAATACTCCAGGAGGTAAAGATAAGTCAAAATAGATGAAGTCAGTGGAGGAAAAAAGCTGCAAGAAAAACATTCCATAGCTGCGAATTATAACGCAAAAGCAAGAACAGAACTTTACTAAAGTGCATTTTTCCTTTTACTGTATAAGGTAACGTTTTTTTTTCAGTTCATAAACCAGTCTTTCTTTGTACCAGAGCTGTTGATTTGAATCTGTCTCTGGCTCATGAAGGAACAATGTTTAAGTTGAAGCACAGTGGAAATCACTTGTCATGTCTGTGTTGCGACTGACTCTGTTGTAACTAAGTCGAGCGCAGATGGTGCAGTAAGCAGCGCCGCTGATAGGTCTCAGGTTTGTTTTGACCCTGAAACGTGAACCAAACAAAAATCTTTATGCTCTGCCTTTGGCGAGACACTGCTGTTAAATAGTGCAGAAATGTTTGTCAACAAAATAGGAGACATTTGCCTTTGGCTGGTTTATGTAACTTTAACTCTTTACAATCAGTCCTTCAATAGTATTTTTATGAAAATGTCACGAGTATTCAAATTCTTTGAGGTTTCATTGAGTGTTTGCATGTATAATCAGATAAAGAATACAAGGAGCAGCGCAGTAGTTGATCAATAGACATTTTATCACTTGCCAATCATGATTTCGTCATCATATATGAACGTACATTGACCATACTTTAATAAGGAATGCTGGTCAGACTAAACAGGTGACGGTTATATAGAAGTGTGCTGCGGATAATAATTTCTCTATTTTGGCTCTATTTTCATTTGATAAGTTGTTGTCTATTTTTTATGGAACCATAAAGGTGCTTAAGGTGATATTTTTCAAATAATTTGTCTGACAAAAAGTACCAAACCAAAATATATTCATTAACAGTGGTATAAAACTAGGAAAACCACCAAGACTAAACATTCAAGAAGCTGGAAACCACTGAACTGTAGCCAGGTCATTCACCTAAGAAGCTTCTGCCCAGGCAATAAAAACTTTGTGAATGTAATCCTGCTTCTTTGAAACGTGTCTCCTCAGAAAGGTTTTATCTTTTAAGATTCTTGCATATAAGCGAGCCGAGCCCTAATCCCTATGGGTCGAGAACAGAGCCCTGAAAGACGCAGCAATGCCTCTGAATCTGACCTCTCCTCTTCTGTCGTTCTCTCCCGAGCTTCGTTTTCTTACAAGCCTTCAGTCTTCAGAGTCTAGCCTGAAAGTTGTGCTATCAAAGGCTAGGGCTGCAAACAGACCCACAGAGGGGGTGGAGAAAGATGGACACAGCCATGTGTGAACCTGAACCCTTTTTTAACAGAATTATGCATGTGCCCAGAGAATAAGGCTCTTTATAGTTTCAGTCATGGTAGTAGTGAAGGTGACTCACAGATCGTGTACAGGTTGAGACAGTTGAGAGCATTTTCAAAGAAATGAGGTTAGAAATAAAAAGAACACGCATAAAAATGATGTTGATATATTTAGTTTTTTCATCTTTTGTCATCCGTCTGCATTCTCTCTGCTCTGATCACTGCTGCCCATGAAAGACATTGGTCCACTTGTGGCTTTATTATTTAGCAGAAACCCTCAGCACATCTGCTTGTTACTCCATTTTTGGGACAAGAAGGAAGGACTAGGGGTGAGGATCTTTATCCGCCTCTGTCATCTGCAGGACGAAAAACACTCACAACCCTGAATTTCTATCCTCTACGACAATCTTACAATTGATTTGCTGCACAAATTGCACCCATTGAGAGCTCTACTTATCGTCCTGTGACATTGGATTGAGGACAATGATGAAGAAATGACAGTGAGGTGTAGCAGAACTGCTGAACCACTAGTGAAAGCAAGTTTCTTTTGAAGCTTTTTCTGCTGTTATTCCTGTACTTGTTTATGTTAACCAGAGTCTTCAGGCTGTGTCCCAGGAAGTGGATCTAATAGAAGATTGGCCGATTAAAGCAGAAGATACAAAATAAAGTTGATTTAAGATAATGGCCACTTGCTTGCAGTTGACATTTTAGGTTTTCAAAGTGACAGGAGATTTTGTGAATATCTTTTACTAAGAAATGTGTTTATCATCTTGATTAAATGTCAGCTCTTTCCCTCATCAGATAATGGAAACTTGTGCTATCGCCTGAAGTTGACTGCAGGAGAAGTAAGACATCAGAGAGGTCTAATGCGTGTTTAATTGCACTCTCTGCTCTGACCACAAACTCATAGCCCTTTGCTTCCAACAATACAACACTAAGTAGGGACAGTAGTTTTAAGGTCAAAAGCTTGTGTGTTTGGATGCTAGTGCCGGCATGTTTGCGTAATCCAAACACCAATAGTTATATCTCAGAGACTATATAAAATAATCTTTGTGTGTGTGTGTGTGTGTGTGTGTGTGTGTGTGTGTGTGTGTGTGTGTGTGTGTGTGTGTGTGTGTGTGTGTGTGTGTGTGTGTGTGTGTGTGTGTGTGTGTGTGTGTGTGTGTGTGTGTCTGTGTGTGTGTGTGTGTGTGTGTGTGTGTGTGTGCGCGGAACTTGTGTTTAAATGTCATCAGGAGTTTCGTTAGGCAGGACAAAAATATGGACGGAAATGAAGGGAAGCGGGGAGAAGAAAGAGAGAGAGAGAGAGAGAGTGTGATGGAGAGACTTGGCACACATAGTGGTCCTCTATCTCCATGGCAACTACTCACAGTGAAGACATGAGTAAAGTGCTGAAGTGATTAAGAACAAGAAGCACGTTGGGTACTCTCTTAGTGATAGGTGTGTGTTTGTGTGTAGACTCAGGGTTCAGATGAAAAGGATTGCAGAGGTAACGCACAAGCTGCTGCTTCTCGCTGTGATGGTTTTCAAGTGTTCATATGTCTTTGTTGGTGTCCTCCTCTGAAAGCTGGATTACCAACTGGTCCTACTTGTCCAGGGCTGCAAAAGTATTTAAGAGTTCCCAACACCAACAAAGGGTTTGCTAGTGCAGAAGAATATAACACAAATTTCAATAGTAATCAACTTGTTATGAGGCTTACGGTATCCCTCTGTCTATCATTTGGACAGTCCATCATTATGAATCAGCGTAAAGTATTTCAACTATTTCCATCAAAATTTCAACGTTCACAGTCGCAAAACGTAAGGCAGAAGGCACATCATTTACTTACTGTGTATGTTTCTGCGCCATGATTGGTTTCTGCTCGAAAATGGAATGAGTTCAGATTTTGCTTAACCCTTCTGCCAAGATTCATGAAAATGTTGCTAGTAATTTTTCAGTGCTGCTAAACACACAACAACTTTGCTTGGATACTAAGGACTATGTTACAGTAGAAAATAAACGGCTGTGTTCTGTCTTCAAACGAATGAAAGAAAAGGGTTGATTTCTATGATTTATGGGAGCTTGGCGGAAATGTTTGCCACGTTTAATCTACTTCTGTTTGTGTACAGTATAGATGGTATGGCAGAGCTGATTTCTTAGAGACATTTTATGCTCAAGGCACCACAGCCGATGTGAACTAAGCATTATGTAACTGTGATTGATTACTCATTAAGAAACCACGCAAGGCTTCAATACTATCTAAATGCAGAACAGCTCGATGGCTGTTTACCTGAGTCTCTGATGCAGGCCGTGAACACTGAGTGGGAATCGAGGATCATTAAAGCCCTTGTATGGAACTTGACTGTGCTGACAGTATTGGCCTGTTATACTCCCTGGGTAATGATACAAATATTGTGACACCACTTGATTTGTAGTCTGGACGGATGTTTTGTGTAATCGACTGGTCTTGCTTTCGTCTTACGCCAGACAAACTTGATTTATCAACTTAAGATGCCAAACAGCTCAGGCTCAGCTGCTGAGAAATGAAGCTTTGCATGTAAGGAGTAAAAACCTGAATCAGTCCTTCCTATTCCATCTAAACATTTCTGCATTCACTTTATTTCTGCATTTCACCATCATGTTTTGCATTGTTACTAAAATCAGCACGATTGTAATTGACTGACTCATCGGACGGCAATGTAGGTCTGTTGATCGATCTTCCACTTTGTTCCAGACTGGAATATCTCAACATCCATAAAAATGGATTGGCATTCAATTTTGTGCAGACATTCGTATTGCCAAGAGGACAAATCATACTGACAGTGGTGATCCCCTGACACTTTCTGTAATGGCACCCACAGGACAAGATTTCACTAATATATAATATCTGAATCTCTAATAGATGCATTTTTGAACCACTTTCTGCAGACATTCATCTTTCCCTCGGGATGAATTGTAATATATTGTTTTGCCCTTCACTTTTTGCAATGACCTCATCAAAATTTCCTTTTGGTTTATGATCAAATACCTGCAAAACTAATCCAGTCTCAAGCTGTACTTTGTATTTAGTGTTGTTGTGATTTAGTAATCGTAATGGTGAGCATACTAGCTCTTGCTTAAACAGCTGACATATGTAAGCTCTTCAACTGTAACGGTTTTCTGTAAATGTATGTTTTGTTTCAAATTTTCAAACACAGCACGGTTCACTACAGTGTGATGCAGATAGTTAATATGGGGGATGTCAGTTCTGACTGTGCAGAACGCATGTGTGGATTTATTTTTGTTCTTTTCCTGCATGTGTTTTTAGCACCCACTTGAGCTGTCTTTCTTCTTCTTTTTTACAGAATGAGAAACCCCTGGGGCATTCTGCGAGCCGGTCCAGCAATATATCAAAGGTGAGCAAAGCACACCCAAAATGGAACAATTTGAATGAATGATGTATGACTTGCTTCTTTCACAAAGAAAGAAACGCGAGAGAACAGAGAGACAGGTGGATAGAGGTGTGCTGTGAAGAAAGGCGGAGAATGACCGTGTGACAGTGAGAGTACATGATATATAACCTGCCTCTCTTGAATCACATCATCCCAATCAGTGGTTCCCTGCTGATCATCCTCCAGAGAGCAGGCATGGCTTCCCTGTGGCTCTGTCAGACAGTATATCTCTCTCTCTGTGACTCTTGCCTTTCTCTATTTCACCCTCGCTTTCCTCACTCACCTCTTCCCTGCTCCCTCTGGCAAAGATACACCCTGCTTTGAATCTGACTCTAGGGCTTCAATCCCTGTTCTCCTGAGCCTCTAATCAGATAAACCCTGTACTTGGGTGCTAATAGATGTCAGGGTCAGACCATCACCATGGGACCACTCCTGCCGGTCACATCCACATGCCGGTCACTCTTCAAACATTAGGGAAATGGAAACTCATGCACCTGAGTGACGGAAATAAAACATTTCTTGGGGCAAACACTTGCCTTATGTGTATCTCCCAGTCTAGGGTGAATAATGTATAGCTAAAACAAACACGAACCACTTCATGTAAACTGAATCACTGATTGTTGATTCATTTGTTGGAATACCTGAGTATTCTACCCTGAGTATTGCCTAATATAAACATGACACAACACTTTAAGGTAAATAAAATCATCATAGTTTAAAGTAAGAATCTCTTTGTGCATGTGGAATCTCTTGGTCGTTCTGGCATTTCTGGATATCAAAAATGTTCTGTACCACTGAGTTTAAATTCTCTTGTACAGTGTATTTTTCTTTATATTTTCTTATTGTTCTGTTATACACTTAAATAACTAAGTTATTATATGGATTTTTCTTAATTTCTCTATTTTTCCGTACCTACTACTAACAGAATCCCCCCTCGAGGCATTAATAAAGGATTATTATTTTAAGGAAAATATTTTATCTCATCTTTCTACTGATTTACCATTTAAAAATGGTGTCAGAGCTGAACCAAATTCACATTTTAAATGTTTACAATGGACAAATTTACTACTAAATTACACTTACAATACAAAAACCTGAGACAATGAACTTGTTATCATGTGATTGAGTTGTGTGATAAATTTAAATCTAGTTATCAGCTCTAAATAAATGACCTTTGGTAGCTAATATTTAAAATGTCACACTTGGATTTATATATATATATTTTTTTACAGATGTTAATTGGTGAGCTTTAGAGGTGTTTGCGTACAAATTATGCAACCTTTGCACTGAGCTGGGCTGGCTGAGTTTATATTTGTCAGACCAATTGGAGAGTGGCATCAACTTCTCTGCAAGAAAGCGAGAAGGTGTGTTTCCTGAAATGTCAACATTTTCACTTAATGGTTTCCAAAAGGCTTTAGCTTGGCATTTATGGAGACAGCACTGTCAGTCTGAAGCTGCGGTGACAGGAAAGTTCAGGTTTGGTATTTTAATGGGGCTGAAACAGATCAATTCTCAACATGCCTTGAAAAATACTTGGTATTTCAAACATTCAGACATACAGTAAGTTTTTCTCTTGTTGTGTTTGCTTTCCACACCCACAATATGGCCAAGAAATGAGAGGGCCCCATTTAATCAGTTGGTTTCTGTGCATTTAAAGTTCTTTATAGAGCGCCATTTCTCTGACAAATGTGTGTGTCATGCCTGATCGACATAAAGCATGAACAAGACTCTTAAGTCTGACTGCTTTTCATCAACAACCAGCAATCTGCCTGACAGCTGGTGTTTCCTGCTTATTCCTAAAAGGAAACACAAATAACTGGCTGGTTTTAAATCTGTATTAATTGTTCTCTGGACACGCAAGTCTGCTGCTTATCTCATTGGTTGAAGAATGTCAGTTCTCAGTCACTTTTGCTTGTAAAATGTTCCTGGTATGAACAACTAAACCTGTTGGAATACCTGCGTGAGGAAATAGAAAAAACTATTGACAGAAATTGACTCAAACCAAAGACACAGACTTTTATGGGTGTGTTATATATTTTCTCCTTCCTGAAACTACTCTCCGTGGAAGCTGCTTGAATCAGAATATGATCTGAAAGACTCCAGAAGAATATTTGATGCATATATGCAGTTCCCAGCTCTCTGCATGAAGAAACAGAAGATTTTCATATTTCCCGACACCAACTGTTCCCTTGGCTGACCGAAAACAAAATGTAGGTCAAGTAAATTTAAGTTGCAAAGCTCCATATAATGAAAGATAATGACAGTTTTAGTCATCATAGTTAAATGTACAGCTGATAAGAACTTAGTTAAAGTTGTGCACGTGCCACCGCTGATGAGCGTTAAATAAAAGATCTGGGCTGCCACTGAGCTGCAGCCACACTCAAATAAGGACACCACAACAAACCCGGTCTAGCTTCACGTGGCTCAGATTCAAGCTGAATCACATCCGCTCGTGTCAGATCAAACAAAAAAATGTGGTCGGATCCACAATTGTTGACCTACTTAAAAGATATCTCTACATAAATAACCACAGCATCGGCCTGAGAGGAACATCTCCAAATTGGCCTCGAATTACAGTCTGGATGATTTTGTATGGGAGCTCAGACATCAGAAGAATTAGTTTCTGTCAAAGCAGCTCTAGTTTTATACTGATAACATGACAGCATACTTGGGGTCCCTCTTTTAGACAGTCACTGAACTGCTAGATGTTTTTTCAAATTAACAGCTTTGTCTTCTTTAAGGATGAAACAGAAAACAGCCACTGTCAATTTAATATGTAATACTCACTGGAATACCTGTCATGAGAAAAACAGAGGGCGGATTTATAAAAACTAAAAAACAAGCCTCATCATTTTTATATATATATAAATAAATATATATGTGAGCCAACGCCAATAACTCATTACAGCCCTTTTATGTGTGTTTGTTTGTTCATTGACTCATGTATTCAGAAGGTGTCTTTTTATCGAGCTGTTTATGTCTGGAGATTCGTGAAAGAAAGGTGAAGATAAGGCCAAATAATCAGCATTTTAGCTAAATGAAAAAACGGTCAGTGTGGTATATATTAAAGCAGCTCTGAAAGCTTAAGCGGCTGAGGATTGCTCGGTGATTTGGCAAGAGTTGATTTTCCACTTGGCGAGGTCAGGAGGCTTAGCTGTAGCCGTGTCTCTCTGTAGCAGCGTGCCAGGGGCAGTGCGATGCCTCCTACGCTGTTACGAAGGAATTAAACTATTACATCCTCATAAAGACACAAAGCAACAACCCTCTGCTCAGTACGCTGCTATTGAGAGTCAGCCAAACATCTGGAGGTGCTCCATCATTCAAGCTTCTATAGCTTTGCTGTTTCAAGCTCCATTGCTGCAGAGCACAATCCGGGTCTGTCCTGCTGATCTCCACTGGACTGCCTCTGCTGCTCCGCTCACTTTGGCAGACCACGGATGCTGATACCAAGCGCCAAGCAAAGCCAGTATATTAACAAAAATAGTTTAGTTGATTATTAATGTTGTGGAACACATTCTGGTTTGTTTAGTTTTCTCTGGCAGAGTTTCTCTGTCTGGCAGCGATGCTCACTTTTGACTGGTTTCTGCTGAAGCTGGCTCTGACCCTCACGGAAACCTTGACTTGAATGGCTTTACTACTAAATGCCTTTATTGCTTATTCTTTCCAAAGTTTTAAAATACTCACATTTTTAGGGCTGCAACTATATTGATTATTTTGATAATTTATGCAGTTTATTCCTCAATAAATTGCATTTAAGAGAGAAAACAGAATATTCTCACATTGGTAATGCTGGAGAAAGTAAATGTTAAGCATTTTTTCTGTAAAGATTAAGAAATGGTTCTTATTCGTCTTCATTTATTTAATGTAATACATTAATAAACTAATTATGTTATATCTACATCTGTTAGAAAATTCCAACACGTACAGACATCTATCTCCCTCAAGAAAGTGAATGAACCTACTCAACAAAAGTCAACCTGTTCCCTTTTAAGGTACAATTTGATGTGATGTGGTCAAAAGTTTTCGGAAAAGATAGTGAGTGGACCTTGAATTTGAAAAGTTTTGCCATACATTAAAAGTTTTTTCCCCTCAACAAAATTAAAATAGATCAAATGTTCAAACTGATCTGAAAGTGATATCGATGAGGATTTGTGGATATTTTTACTGTTCTCAAGATCAATGTTGATTTTCATCTTCTGTGATGCTTTTCCAGTAGCATTTTGTCCACATCTGATCCATGCACACGGTCTATGTGTAAAACATTTCTCACGGGGAGGCAGTGATTCATTTTTACTGTTTAGATTTTAAAGGTTATTATTTGAAAGGCTCCTGTGGCTAGAAAATGAGAGGTATAGTTCTCCTCAAGGTACAGGAGCAGGAAGAGGAGAGGGAAGGCTGAGGAGCAGATGTGATAAAAGAGGAGTTAGAGCAAAAAGACACAATAATTTGAGTGCTATAGGAGAGAGGTTAATTATGATAAAGAGTCGAGAGGCTGTATCCCAGCACAATACACTCATAACAGGGAGAACATGATGTCAGCCACGATTATATCTAATTAGCACATCAGAGCCAAAGACACAAATTAAACACGGACTGATGAGATAAACTGAAGTGAAAATAATGCTAATTTTCACAGTTTCTAAAGTAAAATGTGACCACTTGACACACATTTTCAGCACTTGTTGAGAAGTCATGTCCCGCAGTGTTTTGGTGCTCCACAACACGCCGACACTCATTTACTCATCAAAGGTCCTTGTCATAAGAGAGGGCAGTTATGAGAGAGCAGATGTCTGAACTCATGCAGGCCGTTAGGAAGTTAATCATTATTATCTCCACTATGTTATCATCTCTGCTGTTTGAGTCTGAATCAATCTGCCCATGAGTTGACAACACAAATGATTAACCGAGGCAGGGCAGCACTGGGATATTCACTCAGTAAGAATAAAAATAAGGAAAAAAGGTACTATTCGATGTTGTCAGTGTAAACATGATGTACTTTTTTAATCAACGTACACACAGACTTCAGTCAAATGATGCTTGAAATCTGCATGTGTTATCAGTTCCCTCTGTTTAGAAGTTGTAAAACTGAAGCAGCATGTAGTTACATATAGTGCTGGTTGCTATAATAATGTTTTATTGCTTTGATCTAATCTTTTTATTCCTCACACACTTCTTAGAGCTGTCTGTTCATTTTATATTACAGACGCCTGCAGCAGTCCCAAACAGCAGCCTTGAATGTCAACTATTAAAATCAGAAAGCATTAAAGAAACATCAAAAGCAACCCTGGATGAACTATTAAAGCAGGACAATAAAGAAAAGAGAGTGAGAGCATGTTGGTGTAAAAAAAAAAGATGGTTAAAGCTGTGCTGTTCAGAGAAACAGGCCGAAGGGCACATTGTGAACATTGGATTTTCTATGGATTGGTGTCAGGCCATGAGCTATAAATTTCCCCTTTGTTAGAAATTAAATCAATAGGTAATTAGTTCCTTATTACCACGCCTCCCATGTCTTTACGTTAGTAACCCAAACACCATCTGTTACCGCTCTTTACCGTCCCGCCGTATGCTTTCATTGGATGAATTGTACTAACACTTTGTATAATGGGAGTAAGGCAAGAAAGATGCCACTCTTATTTGTAGAATAGTAGAACCTGAAGAGTGGGAGCAGAGTGGGAACAGCTTGCCTCACTTTGTCCAAAACCTTCCAGGAGTCATCATTTTTCCCAGCTTCAATAGATAATGCCAAGGTTTTTTTTTGTGTATTATAACATCCTTGTACTTGCAAGAGCATCTGTTTATAAACCCTCTGTTGATGCTGAACGAGTCCACAGCCTCATGTCCTCCAGCTGTGCCTCTCTCGGCTCCTCATTCCTCATAACTCTGCTTCTGTCTCGCTGTCTGTCTCCTGAGCGCTTTGCTCCCCAGCAGCCTGGTGTTTCGCCTGCTCTGAGACACACTGAGACAGATTTTGCCTGGCACTACTTAAATCAGACAGATTCACTGCCAGTTTTGTTTTTTATCATCCTGTGCATCAGTGCGTTATACACTTTAACTCTTTCTGTAAAGTTCAGATTCAAACACTGATCATTTTTTTCCAGTGAACACAGGGAATATGATCTGATCCTGTCTGTTAAATCATTCGGAAGTTATTCATATCATTGTTGTGTTTCACAGGCGGGGAGCCCGACTTCAGTCAACGCTCCATGCAGTTTCTCAAGGACGTCAGTTTCCCCCTCCAGCCAGGACATCTGCAGGTACAAACATCCTCATTTCCTACTGCCAATGATGTCATGTGTGTCCACGGTGATGTAAACACCCGAGGGCAATACATTTATTTTTCAAACCATTAGCGCTGAACAACCTTGTTAGTAGATGATTCTTTCCCTTTACCATTGAGCAATGTACTTTTTGAAGTAGCCCTGTTTCGTGCTGCTGTAAAAGGGGTTTTGTATAAACATGGGTCACAAGTGCTGTCATGCAGAGGCACAAGTCCACAAAACTTGTTATTTCCTTTTGTATGAGTTCCTTTGTTTCCAAATGCATGATGTCTTTTCCATTTCTCTTTTTTTTGTCTTTTTGTCATTGCTTTTCCTTCTGTCCTCACCACCATCATGTTCCTGTTTCATAAACGCACAAACACGGTCACAGCAGCAGTCAGGATCAGGACTGTCGGAAGCACACTGCAGTGGTTCTGTTGAACTCAAACGGTAAAACATGTCATGGTTCAGAAGGTATTTCCGTGGCCACCCTCTGCACAGACGCCATTCCCACCTCCAAACACACCAAACAACGAGACTGGCTCTCCCTGCTCCGCCCATCCTCCGCAAACCTCCGCCCAAACGGCTCGCTCAAGTTTTCACTGTCTTTGAACGATGTGGGCCAACGTGTGGACAGTCTTTGTCGTGGCCTGCACTTCATAGACCGCACCTGCTCCGAGGGGGAGCTGGAGAAGCCAGAGCCCGCTATGCCACCTGGCGCCGATCGAAGGGCGCACACACTCAACGGCAAGCTGGCTGCAGCACCCACACACCAGATCCCAGCCTTCTCCTCAAATACCCACCCCCAGCTTGTCCCCTCCTTCTCAAACAACTACAAATACATGTTGGGCGTCCCTCCCATCAACTGTCCCCCACCTGACCCTGTCACCATCGCCCCTCCTCCTCCTCCTGTTTCCAACAACCACCTCCACCCTCATCACTCTCCGAGCGCTAACTTCCTCCGTCTCCTCCTTCCCTTCTCTCGATCCTCTACCTCGGCCAGCCTGCACTGCTCTGAGCTGGGCAGCAATGACTCTCACATCCACTTCAAGTCCTCCGGCGCCCCGCTGGAAGGCAGTCAGTTTGGGTTCCACGTCGAGGATCTGCTGGGAGATGACGACGTGTTTGAGGAGGACCGGAACAGTGTAGCTCGAAGGGGAACATGCCAGCTGGGCGACCTAGGAGCACTCACCGTGGATGGGTCAGGTTCTCTGCAAGCCCCCCTGTGTTTTATGGACCCAGACAGCGACTTGGACTGCTGCCCGTCCCCTTTGTCCGAGAAAACTGGGCCACTGTCACCGTATTCACTTTCTGGAGACTGGTGCAGGTGGGTGACTGTCTGGATGGTATAATCGACACCCACCCTTCCTTTGACTTGATAGAGCCCAGATCCTCCCTGTGCCGTTAACGTGGCAGTGAACCCCAGAGCCCTGTGGCGTAGTGGAGAGCCTCTCATCCTGTAACTACCCAGCAAATATCCTACACCACAGCAGTATTTGTGCTAATAACCCCTGTTTGGAGTGGAGCTGACGCATAGATGCACAATGCAACACCATTAACTGTCCTGATCCAACCCCTCCCTCGTGTTTTTAACAGAAATATGACTTCATTTCATACCATTTCATTCCACTTCAGTTATTTCAGTATCCTTCACTGTGCTGTTTTAAAAAAAATGTTCTCTGTTAAGAGGTCGATGAAGCATTAAAGTGTCTTACATAGCCTGGCAGAAATGTGCGATTGATTTTGCCTATAAACTGTCATCTTTGCAGTAGAGGTGGGAATAGGGGGCAATGGCAATGTTAAGAGAAAGATAGAGGGTCAGAGGTGAGAGGAGTGTTAGTTCCTCTGAGAAATAGTGTAACAGACACTGCACAATAAAAGTTGATCCTATGGAGTCTGTCTCATTAGGTCAACAGGGCCATCGAAAGTCTTTTTCACTTAACTGTCTGTGTGCAATCTGATAGCCAGGCAAAGGTAAGAAGGACAGAGTGTACAGAATATTTTGCTAAAGACCAGGTCATGGCTTCCTGGTCTCTACAGGTCAAGTGTGTAAGCAGTAGAGCTCTCTAAGTTGCCAAGAAAAACATATTGAGCCCTACATAGATCCAGTTTGGACTCTGTATCTGTCTGTCGATGCTTGGCCTTGCAGCTGTAGAAGTGGATGGATGACTGTTAAGTCTGAAACACTAAAGAATTTCAATTATATATATAGAATTTCTCCTTTACCTCTACACTGTGGTCTGTACATGTTGTTCAGTCCAGATTATACATCCCATACGTCAGCTGTGTGCTGAGATAGCAACATGAGCTTAGAATTGGCAAGGTGATCAGAGATCAGGAGACAGATTATTGGCTTCAAATAGCCTGGGCAGTCTCTGACCTCACACAAACACACATCGTGGGAGCTTTCTGTCAGGTGGCGTGAGGCGTGAGCTCAGACTGACCTGACCTGTAAAGGTGCTAGCAGGCTGTTGTTTTGAACAGAGGAATGGCATGTTACTTATAAGCTAGCTCTTTCATTGACATTTCAGAAAGTAATGATTGGAAGTCTTTGAAGAACTGTCACTTCCCTTATCAGAAATGTTGCATTTGAGGGGAAATTTAAAGGTACACATTCCCGCTCTAACTTTTGGAATGCATTACTTTTCTCATTTTATATTTCCTGACTTTGAAGAAAATATGCATCACATATATAGATGTACACTAGCTACAGTAGTTGTTTTCAAACTTGCTTTTTGTTGGTGCATTTCTATGTTAATTACACATCTGTTGATCAGCAGAATGGCATTTAACAGGAGTCTTAACCGCTCTTAGTATCTTTTTTGTATCTTCGAAAGTTCTTGCTATTTTGAACACTTGCACACTCTGCTCTTTAGCACTGTCTTCCTCTTTGGGCCTTAAGCATGAACTACTAGAGCGGCAGACCGAACAACGTTATTGTACAGAACAGGCACGGAAACGTAGTTCCATATAGCTCCACAGCATACCTTTCAAGCTTTTACATTTAACAATGCAAACCACTGGAGTCTATCTCATTTCTAAACTGTCCTCCTGAAGGTGAGTTTCTCAGCGGATGTAATATTCTCTTTTGAAGGAAGCCTTGAGTGGCAAGTGACCTCTTAAGGCACAGAGCAGAGAGGAGTAAACAGAGAGATGGTTTACTGTTGTGCTGCCTCTTAGGCCGTGTTTTTTCTCTGATCACTGTGCAAAAGTGAAATAGATTTGACTGAAAACAGGCTGAGAACGGTTAGATAATATCACACTGTCCCCTGAAGAACCCCATGACATTTTTTTTACAGAAATGCAAAAAAGCAGATGGTGTTCTAAATGAATTGTAAAATAAATAGACATTTCAGGACAAGAGCAGGGCAAGGAGTAGCGGGTAGGGGGTTTAAAGCGATACATTGAGCAGGTGAAGAGTTAATAGATGGCCTAAATGCCAAACGAGAAATACCAGGAAGCAGACAAGAATGAACAGGAAGAAAGTGAATGTCTCACCATGACAGTAATGTTGCTGAGCTTGTTTTCCTCTCTTGTTGTTGCTTGATTTTCTTTTTCTTCTCAGATTTGAATCTTAACCTGCTGTTATGAATTCTCTGTCATCTTTAAATTACTGTAAAACGTGGTTTGTTTTGACTGCTAAAGCCATGCAAATTACATTGTTCCTTCCCCTCCGTTACCTGATAGTGCTGCTGCTGACACACACACAGTTGATGTAGCTTCGGGATTATTCTGTGAAATGGATCAAATAAACTTTAAATGACAAAGGTGTTTTTTTGTGTGCTCTATTGGTAAGGTTTTTATCTTTAAAGCAGTTTAGTGACAACCTAGTAGGCACCTTGCATGAAGCACACTCCGCTCAGGATCCCTGCAGTCCTCTTCCACTCATGTTGTTTACTGATCATTTTATTTCCACTGTGGCTTTATGTGGAGGTGTAGCGATATTTCTGTTTTTATTCCCTCCTACGTTTAAATTCAAATCCATATCAACATTAGAAAAAAATCTCAAATCTGCCCATTTCAGCAGGTGCCAACCTCTTGTTATGAGAGAGTCCAGGTCCTCAGGCTGGCTTTTGTTGTGTTTTCTGGGGGAGGAGTACACAACAGTTTGTGTGGGAAGAGAATCAGCAATTCATCATCTCTGATCTATGCAAATGATCACAAAGAGTCACAGCCATACCCAATAGAAAAAACACCTCATGAGATGTTTATTTCACTTACTCAATTCGGTAATCCCTCAGATCTCTTTCCACTCTCTCCACCTCCACTATTTGACAATAGATCTCCACCTCCTCTTATCCTCTTCTTCTTCACATTGTCTTTAATCTTGTAACACTTTGGCCAGATCAGTGTCGTCTGGAAATAGACGTTATCTTGCTCACTTACTTTATAACATGAGTGGCGCGAGTGGGCGTGCACTTGTGTCTTCTCCTTATCCTCCCATGACCGGGATGACGATAAATCCATCCAAACAACCTGCTCTCTTCTCCTTTGTTTACTTGTCCATCTATTCCTAGAAAGAAGACCCACTTCTATCTGCATCTCACTCAGGGGAAAACACAGTATATGTCTTCCCTGGTTCATGCAGCTGCTAGAGGAAAAAAGCATGTTTGAAGTATAGTTTTAAATACCTACCTGTGCATTCCTTCGTGAAGCTTGTTATGGAGGAGGAAGCAGACGCAGATTTTGGGGCTTTTTCTCATTAACGTGAGACTCCTGACATCCTGAGAGCATAATGACTTGAGATTCTGGTGGTGTGTGATATTGACTCTACTTAAGAGTAATAGGTTGCTCTAATAACTTTCTCCGACCCCTCGTTTTGTCCATTACCTCTGGAACTCACTGCTTTGGCAGAACATGACTGGCCTACTGGAAGGGTGTAAAGAGTCTGCCTTCTCAAACTGTCTATCTCCGCATCAGACAAATGCACTCCCTCTTAATGTGGGTGACTTACAGCTCCTGTCCTTCAACCTGTCAGACAGGGTCCGTTTTTTAATCTTAGGAGAAGAGGGGGACCGCTCCGGTGTGATATTAAAGTCTGATTGGTTCCGCTCATGCAGCAGTCCTTAGAGGTAACAGACACCTAATCGAATGTTCCAGCTGCGGCATTTTTGCAGGCATCTACAGGGACTGAACAAACATCTGTTAAATTGAAGGCAATTGCATGTAGTAGCACTTCAAAATGTAGCAGATTTAAAAAACTAAGGTTGTTTTAGGGTTGATGTCTGTGTATTGCAGTGATTCTCAATTAGTATTTGCACTTCAGTGCTACAGGGGAATACACAAACAAAGATTGTGCATTAGTATCATTTTCTCTTGTTTTATTATTTATGTCTTTGAGTTAAACATTTATTTATTTTTGTATTCTATAAACTACTGAGAATGTTTCTCTGTGTTGGAATTCAATCATCAACAAATAGTACAATAGTACATTCAGCGAAGAACACAACATATTGACCGTTAAATAGTATGAAAAACAAACTATATCTGCTTTGATATAGTTAATATTAAATTACTCCAGTTTGAAATCCATTTATAAGAACACATTGGCCATGGGGTACCTGAGTTTATTCTAGCAATAAACCTAGCTCTAGCAAAAGGACGGGAACATCTGATGTATTGGATGCCATGTTTGTTGATTGTGTTGCTTAACATAGTCATCAATACAGGCAATTTGTTTCAGTCCTTGAAGCAGTGAAATTTAAGATTGCTGCTGCTACAGAGTTGTTGTGTTCAATTTTGTGCTGCGACGTTATGGGAATACAGTAGGTGGTTTTGTAAAATGTCCTTTGGATTTGTAAATTAAGTGCTTTAAATGAAATGATTTTTTCCTGATTGAGTTTATTCTTCAGGGACATGCATTGCGTGCAGAGTCTTAAAAATATGTCAAATAATGTTCCCATCTGTCTTAGTTTGCTGAAAAATATCTTCCAAAACTTAAACTCAACTCAAGAGTTTGGAGAAATATCCATCTGCTCTGCCTGCCAACATTTCTCTCTTTTTATTTCTCCTCGCTTCAGTTTCCCTCCCGTAACAACTGTCTTTCCTCTAGCTTTGTGTTGACGGTATTCTTTGATTCCTGTAGGATTTGTCACTGTGAAGGCGACGATGAGAGTCCTCTGATCACACCATGCCACTGCGCGGGGAGCCTGCGCTTCGTCCACCAGTCCTGCCTACAGCAGTGGATCAAGAGCTCTGACACGCGCTGCTGTGAGCTCTGTAAATATGAGTTCATCATGGAGACCAAGCTCAAACCGCTGCGCAAGGTGAGACACAGATTGTATGAATACATTTTGGTCTAGAGTCAATTAATACACACGTTCATTAGTTTAGCATCATAATAAATTCAGGCTTTTGTTAGAGCTCCAAGTGTCCAAACTAAGTTCACGTCACTACCTTCTTATGAAGTTTGAAAACGCCAAGAGCTGCCTCCAAACTGTCAGGAAGATAACACCAGCATGACACGAGCTTTGAAGCCTTTTTCATTAGTGGGACTTGTTAGAGGGGTGGCTGTTTCATTTCAAATGTTTTGGAGGCAGTGCACTCCCATTAAAGGCTCTTATCAATCACTGTGGCCTGGAGATAGCAGGACATTAATTAAAATTCCTCCACCCTCCATTAGCTGCACAAAAGGCCTTAAACAAATGCTCAGCTGTTAATGGCTTCTCAATTCCACTGTACGTGAAGAGCGAAGAGGAGATGAGGACGTAGGTCTTGGTATGTAGAAATGATCCGAGGATGCTAAGTGTTATCTTGCACTGTTATGTCAGCTTCTCGACAAACTACCTCATCACTGAACACATGAGGAATATATTTTGGATAATGGGAAAACCGATAGATCTCATGGTGTTGGCATCCTGTTTTATTTTGTTTCTTTGTATCGCTGGGCTCATTTCCTGATGCTGTTTTGTGAAGCCAGGAGCAGACAAGGCACCAGGCCACTGTGCAACTTTTCTTCTCAGTGTTACTCGCCAGGGCCAGAAATGTGATGTAGCGCTGGATCTTGATCACAGAAGCTCCTGAAAGCTCTCCATCAAATATTTCCCTCACACACTCCAGAAAAGAAAGCCAACCATTTAGTAGCTTTAAGTGTGTGTGTGTGTGTCTGCAAACTTGTGTTTCTGTGTGTGAACACACTGTTGACCTCTTCAAATGTCCTTCCTTTTGTCCCCTCCTGTTCTGTGCCTCAGTGGGAGAAGCTACAGATGACGGCGAGCGAGAGAAGGAAGATAATGTGCTCGGTCACCTTCCACGTCATCGCCATCACCTGCGTGGTGTGGTCGCTTTACGTCCTCATCGACAGAACAGCTGAGGAAATCAAAGAAGGCCAGCACAGACTAACACACACACACACCAAAAAAAAACATTAGCGTAACATTGATGTCTCTGTTGGATGTAGTGTTGTTAGATATCGTCCATTCATCCACAATCCAGCTCCTTTATGTATAGTATTTAATGAGACATCTGCATAGCTGTAGTGGTATTTCAGCAGTGCAAACAGTGTGAAACGTTCTCTTAGATTGGAGTATATGTGGGCGTGTTAGATGTTAATATCTACATGTTAAATCTCCTCTCGTTCGTCTCTTAACTATCTTGAGATCAAATTTGAGATCGGGACTTTTAGCGTGAGGTTATTATAGCAAGGTCAGGTGATTTTGGTCCGATTATGTTTTCGTGTGTGTGGTTTGGCTCAAGTTACAGGTCAATGTGTGTGTGTGTGTGTGTGTGTGTGTGTGTGTGTGTGTGTGTGTGTGTGTGTGTGTGTGTGTGTGTGCGCTCAAGTCTTATCACTGTGGTTATGTGTAAGATGGAGCAGACGTACGGTCCTGCATCATAATGTGACAGCCGTCTGTACCAGCTGGGCGCATGTTTGTTTATTTGAAAAACTGGACTCTAAACACACAAACATCTTAATATTTAAGTGAAGCAATTTGAAGACGGACCTCCACCGTTGAAAAAAGTGAACAGCTGCTGTCAAAACCCAAACTATCCCTTTTGGGAATTGTTGGGCACATAGTTTTTTCTGATTCTTGATGTAGATATCAGACTTAAATTTAAGGGCCAAACTGAAACCTGATGTCGACCACAGACTGTAAAGTTTTCAGCCGGACATCATGGTCTTTTAAAACTTTGCGAATAAGAGGGTAAAGTGACTAGGATTTTGAATGGCTTTTAGCAACCTTTAGAGCTTTGACTTCTCCTCAAGTCCATCTTGACCAAAATGGTCAGCGGCACTGAGTTTCGGACAGCTTAGCGGCGCCATCATCAAAGTGTGGGGCCTGCTTTGAAGAAGAGCTGTTGTATCTTCTGCTGGCTCTACCTCGGCTGCCACTCACTCCTCTCTGGCATATTTGGTGCCTCTGAGACAGCGTACAGATGGAAGAGCAGGCTGTGCCTGTTAAGCCCAACCTGATGATTCAGACTTGTCACACTCTCTGGGGGCTGTCAGGTTCAATCACCATGGTGATGCCAATGAGCTCCTCACCAGTCCAGTCCGTCGTCTGCCAAGTCACACAGAGCCACGTGGTGTTTCTGTCTCGGTCTGATTGCAAAGACACAAGCAGATCTGAAATGTATTCCGTTGTATCCTTTGATTTGTGAGGCAGAGCTGATGTTTATGATTGCATGATGAATAACATCCAACTGTATAATGTGACTTTAATTTCAATTTAGCGTATTTCTATCAATCTGTTTGTGTGTTTGGTAATACATGATACTTACACTTTCTTTACTCATGCAGCCGGAAAAATCCCAGGTAAACATTTCAACTTTGGCCTTTTAACTTTCAAATTGTGTTTTCCCTCGTCAGCCTTTTTGTCCAGTTCATTTCAAACTGCACTTTTCACCCCCTTCCTTCCTCTGTCTGCCTTAAGTTCAGGATATATGTACTGTATATATATAATACTTCTTCACCCTTAATGACCGGTTATTTTCGCACATGTCACTGAATGTTCAAATCTAATGTAAACAGAGAACAGCAACACGCTGTGATCTTCTGTGATGTACTAAATACTATCATGAATAAGTAGGATTTAGTAATTGAATTGTGAACCTTACCTTCATTCATATTCTCCTAGCAAGCTGAAATATAAGCGAAAAGTCGGAACCCTTGCAGATTAGCGGTGTATTTCAAAGAAGACCTTTTTTTGTTGTCTCCTTTTTGTTCTTATTTTTGAAGATCCCCCTTTCTGCCTACCAGTGCTGCAGCCTTTTACAAATGGTCACACTTCCCTTAATTGCCAGTGTTTTACCTCTTACATAGAGCCTTATGTTTGAAGGGTTTTGCAATTTGCAGAAAAGCGGCAACTGTCTCAGGGACCATATCGATTTATTTTGCACGGTTTGGCAAATATACTTCAAATCGCTCATCTTAAAAGCCTGCGGTATTGCTGCAGTTTTATAGTGGTGTTGTTCTCTCTTTCCAACCAATCATTTATTTCCTTTTGTTGTGTGTGATTATTTTGGGGGCATTTTATGACTTAATTAGACAGCAGCATTGGAGAGATGACAGGAAAATATAGTTTTTATTCACACCGCTATACAGTGTGAAAATGAACTTGCTCTCTTAACAGCGTGCGTCTGTAAAATGATCAGCTAGAACAAAAAGAAACAAATGATGGCTTGAAATGAAAAGTGGAAAAAACACTATAAAAACACTGCAAGCTTCGCGGTTAGATAGAACAAGAAACACATATTATTTATTCAAATGAATATCTTAAAAATGAGGAAACGTTATGACATTGATGCAAAATAATACTCAAACACAATTATTTCCCGAGTGGTGTTCACGTATTTTGCTGTATTTGTTTCCAGTCATTGTTTGAAAGGCACCCATGTTTCTTTTTGTGTGCCTTCTGTTTCTCAGGGATCCTAGAATGGCCTTTCTGGACCAAGCTGGTGGTGGTGGCCATCGGCTTCACGGGCGGACTGGTGTTCATGTACGTCCAGTGCAAAGTCTACATCCATCTATGGAGGAGACTCAAGGCGTACAACCGGGTCATATACGTGCAGAACCGTCCCGACACGTGTAAAAAGCTGGTGCTGGAGAAGCCGCCTCTCATGGAGCCCAGTCTGGAGAGCAAGGAGGCTCTGGCTCCAACCCAGTCGGACACAAACTCCTCCCAGTACACAGAGACAGAAGACTACAGTATGGAGGTGCTCCACGTCTGACCACTCCTACACGTACCACACACACAAACAGGCCCACAGTGAAGAGCAGCATCGTAGAATTGCTCGGTGACTGAGGAACGACCACACACTCCCTTTCTTCTGACCCCAGACTGACCTCCAGTCCTATTCTGGTCATCTTATATTCCCAAAACTCCATCAACAGAGAAGGATAGACCCCAACTGTCTTCTTCTGTCTACATTCCTCCGCTCAGACTTTATCCCTCCCTCCATAAATCCACACTCCCACCTGTCTCCTTTCCCAGGACTGAACTGGTTTTACTGACTTCTGTAAATGTATAAAAAGGCCTGGAGCATACAACTCTCTCTACACACACACAAACAAACACACACACACACACACACACACACACACACACACACACACACACATTCTTACATGTAGACCTCTGTGCGAGCAGGACTGAGACAAATAGACTCACAAATGGCTCATGAGGTCTACACGTATCTGATGCGTGGTTTTCTTTGTGAGTTTGTTAAATTGTTTGTTTTTACCTCCCCTGAGTGTTGGGCTAACCTGCCGTGGATCAGTATGTAGCGCCGCGCATCGGATCTCTGGAACTTTCCAGCTACTGCCATCTGTGTCGCTGTGGTCTGTCGGCTCCGAGCAGGCCTTGATCTGAACAAGCATCGAAGCACTTTTGTTTTTTTTAGTTCCCAAAAACAAATCCCCTCCCTTCTTCCTGGTCTTTTCTGTCTTTGATATGAATTAAATCTTAATGTATATGTTGTACATGGGGGATAGCACATTCAAACTCCTGTTTTATTTAACATTTCCTCACACACACATATACAGTACATGTATCTTAACCCTCCCATGGATGTAAAAAAAGGAATTGGGGGTTAAAAAATGGAATCATTGAGTGTTATAGTCAAAATAGACAATACGAGTTATGTGTAACGCCAGGCTCAAAGCTCTAATGCAGATCATGGAAAATCCAGCCACATCACTTCTTTACCCCAACGAAACTTTCTGAAGGCTTTGAGAATGTAAACTTTTTTTTAAATGATAAAAAAGAAATGTATAAAAAGAAAAACAACATTTTCTACTGGTCACAGGAAATTGTGAGATAATTTCCATGTCTTGGGAACATAACGAAAGCCTCCGGGCATAAACAGGGCCGCTCATGTTTTTCTATCATGCGGTTGACACAATATTTACAGTGTGATATTCCATGTGCAATTTTTAATATGTTCATTTGTTTGCTTAGTCACGGGATGTGCCCTGAGAAATCTGCAGCTGCCTATTTTCAGTCTGTCCTCACATCGCTCCCAATGTGCAGACAGTGCAACTATTTTTCCCAAATACATTGATTTGATTCAAAAACTGACTGAACTGTGAGTTCTAACTGTGACTGCTCAGAATAAGCTTTCATGACTACACCTTTACAATGAATTCCTCCAGCTATGTTGACACTCCTGCACGAGTTTATGTGTGTCTTTCTTCTTCCCAGACCAATCATACGGTGGCGTGACCATTTCAGTATTTGATCACAAGAGAGCCAGCATGTTGCCTCCCCTTTTATTGAGTGTTTGTCACACATCTGGCCTTATGTTACCCAAATGAGACAAATTGTTCCAAAGTATTTTTTTCATTCCTAAAAGGAAGCACATGTTAAATACTGTAAATGCATTATCTCAGCATCAAGAAGATTGTTGCATCAGTGTGACATATTAGGTTGTTTCATTAACAAACAATGATATTTATTTTTGCAGTAAAAGCAATGCCATGCACTCATCCTTACATACAGGGTGCATCGTCTCTCTTCAGTGAGCTGCGGCACCGCCTGCTGGTGAGATGCTGTATGTGCAGTCTGAGTTAGGCAGCAGAAGATTTCTATGGGCGATGTGTTTTGGGCTTACACTCATTGTAAGAGCTTTTGTGTACTTGGGAGCACAGCGATGCCAGGCTCATGTTGAGCCTCACAGCCATTCCAGCAACACACACATTTTTTAAAAAACTGTCTTTGATACCAGTATACTGTCTGTGAACGATGATGGTCCAACAACATACGTGATAAGTACTGCTCAGCAGCAGCAGCAATAAATGAAACATGCGCTTTGTTTTTTTGCAACAATTCATACTGTACTTGTGTATATGCCCCACAGTGACTTGAAATCTGGAGTCTAATATTATTTTAAATACATAATATGAGCCGAGGGAGTTGTTGTGTGTTAAGTTGAATTAAGAGCTGATAACGAGAAGCGTCTCTTAAACTTGGGTCCCCGCGAGGCTCAGTGCAATTAGACAGATAAAAAGTGCAATTACCCTTTTGTTGATATTCTATTCTATAGTTATGTAATGGTGTTTAATGTCCAGGCTGTCCTCTGGGAATGAAATGATTATTTCTTCATTTTGTGTTGTATTTATTTTGAAAAGAAAACAGAGTACAATTTGTTCATTCAAAAAATAATTCATTAGTAATTTTATGCAACTTATACTTATAGGTTTTTTCCCCAGAAAGAACATTAGTGTCACTCTTTGTTTTTCACTTATAAGATTTTTTTTTTATTTAATTTTTTTAAAGCTCCACCTTAATCTACTCTTCCATCTCCCTTTCGAATTGCTTGATGAATTTATTTTAATTATGCAGAATATAATCATTTAAATGCAGTACAAATTTGAACGTTTCTTGCTAACGCCATTGCATATGTAGTTTCCCTGGGATGGAAGATTAATGAAGGATGTAGATTGTGCTTTTTTTTTTTTTTTTCTCATAGTAGCTGGCTCCTTACATGAAGTCTGGGACGGAAGTTTTGAGGCCACTTTATGACACTTTAACAAGCGGGCTTCTTACCTTCTAAGAGCTGCTTTTTCTTTTTTTGTGTCTCTAAAATCTTAAACGTTTCTCTTCATTTTATAAACCTTTAGAGCAGCACACGGACTGAGGATGAAAAGTACTTCCTCAGCATAAGTTTATCCATATTTACCATGGCTTACATCTCGTCATGTCTGGGAATAGTGTAACTTGCATAAATCTACATTTGTTTACTACTGACTGGACTTGAACATATATGACTGTTCCCCTGTCTTATGATATCATTCCACAAGTTTGTCTGTGAATTTACTTTGGAATAGTAACTGTAAAGGATTTGGTAAAAGTACTTATGTTTTTTAAAAGAAATATTGATGTGTTTTCAGTTTAATTTCCCATTATTGAACAAAGTATGTAGAATTAAAAAGAACAACCAAATAAAAATTAAGTTACTTTTAATGCTTTGTGTTGTTTTTTTCTGAACTTAAATGTGATGGTTGACAGCATCTGTAAGTGACACTGTCACAAAATATGGGAGAAGGTTGATGTAGCATCCTTATTATCAGATGTAAAGTTTAAACACTTGTGTATTAGCAGAAAGAAATAAGGAAGTGCAGGTACAAATGTAAACATCAGAGTTCATCAGCAAAGTTGAGGTTTTAAAATTGGCTTTTTGTGTCAGCACAATTTGCATTTCAATATAAAGAAGTATCAAACCCCTCATCGGGATCACAAAAAGGTTCCTAAATGCTAACTTGGACATCTCAGTATTATCCGAACTTCAATGTGCTTTTGGCGAAAATATTAGGTTGAGATATTATTTTATTCCTCAAACAGCAACACTGTTTGGGATTTTGTCAGGAGACATGTTGTAGTAAGGCAGCTTCTTCCCTTCGTTCCTGGTTTTGATGGAGAGGCTTATCTCTGCCAGCTGCTTCCTGAACTTCTTCATGGCCTCCTTCACGGGCTTCTCTATGAAGTGCTCATCAGGATACATGCCCAGGTACAGCTGCAGGGAGAGAGGGGAACCAGGTCAGGAGGCACACGCAAGGGAAGAAGCTCATAGGGAGAGGGAAATTAGAAGTGGAGACTTTGTATCCAACTGTTTTGGCTGAGCTGTGTGTGTAAGAGTGAATATGTGCCCCTTCAGTACCTCACACTCCTGGTACTGACTGAGGGCCCAGACGGCCCCCAGGTGCCAGCTGGAGCGTCCGCGATCAGGAAGGCTCTCGATGATTAAATTCACATCTGCAATGCCCTTCTTGTTGGGCGGGGGCCTTCTCATGGTAGACGGAGCGTTGGGGATCCAGGAGCACCAGTCGTACTACACAATGTTAAAAAGATAGTATGTGCATGCAGTAGATTTACTCAGAAACTGTACCAAAGAAGTATTTTGAGGAACATTCGTTGCAACTGTACACTTATACTCTTGCTAAACTTGCTTTGACCACAATGTGGCACTAGAGAACACACGTTTAACATACATTATGTTGCTGGATATAAAATGACCACACAATGTCATTTTAATTAAAATCTTATGATGTTGAGCTATACCTCTATCTGTTTCTCTATTTATTTGTCTTATTAGTCAAATACTATTTTCATGACAGAAAATGTGGCAATTGTAAAAGGACTTTACTGCTCTATTGTACTACATCAAATCCTATCTCGACACACTGAAATACAAGATGTATGAAAAGTTGAATTTGAGCTAATAATATGATACGCCTGTGTTTTACATTGACAGTGAATTAACTTGCTTACTTTAAATAATAATGACATTGAATGTCTACTACTCATTATTCACCTGTCCAAAGTTGACAGCTGCATGCTGGGATGAAGCGGTGAACACAATGGCGGTCAGGTACTCTGACAGCTCGGCACGGGATTTCAGTGACTTGGGAAACTCTGTACACATGCAGAATTGACAAAGAGAGATACAATCTTTACAAAAACAGCCTTTTTTTGGGTGCTTTGTAAAATATCCTACCACAATGCAGGTAATGGAGAAATGCAGGAAGGGCATTGCAACAGTGAGGTTCAGTCATTGACACCATCAGACCGCTGTGGCTTCTTGTCTTCACCCTCAACATTTTATCTGTGACAGAACAGATCTGAATTTGTAGTGCTGTCTGTCACCTGTCATACCAGTGTCCTGCAAAAATCCCTACACTACTACAATTGTCTCTCCTCGCAAATAAAACTGCTGCATTTTGACTGCTAAAAAAAGACTTATGCAAACAGGACGTGTTTAATGTGTACCCACCACAGTGATCGAAGTCCTGCATCCCGAAGCTGCACACATCTTTAATGAAGGCCTGGATTTCTTCATCCTCCTGCAAGGTCTCATCGCTGGTGTAGTAAATATGCACCACATCAGACACAAAGCTGCCAGAAAGGAAACAGGGCAGCAGTCACATATAGAGGAAATTGCTAAAACTTCTCTCTTACACTCAATAATAAAAAGGACCCCACACTGTTTATGGTTTGCGTGTTATCCCTCCCTTAAACACACAAATTATATATATCAGTGCTGTTCCTCACCTCTTGGTAGCCTCCCACACCCTGTAGCCGTCATCTCTGTAGAAGTACGTGGGCAGCTCCTCCTCGTTGTCCAGGCCACGCGCCTTGATGATTTCGGGGAAGCACAGAGACCTGAAGGTCAGAGACTTCACAGCCTTCGTGATCAGCTCGACGTGACCACCTCCACCTGTAGCATTCGCCTTCACGAGGATGGAGAACATCCAGCGTCATTATCACAAATGTAGCTCATTACTCCTGCAGCTAAGGAGTTGTGCTTTTGTCCTCCTATATTCTTGCATGCATATAGTCAAATACCCATTACTGAATGTTCTAATAATAGGAAGTACATTTGTTGGGAACTTTTTCCTTCATTTCCTGCACATTAATTGTTATAGCTTTGGATTTTAACAAAACACAGACTAGATGAACTGTAAGTCAGATAAAAATAAAGACTGAGTTTGAATTCGTTTTATATTTTGTGTCCACATCCACAGACTCACCTTGTCAAAGATGCCAAACTCACAGATGAGCTGCTCTCTGGCCTTGGTGTTGATAGCGATGGTAAAACGAATGTGTGGCATAAGCAGCTGAGAGAAAGAACATCAATAAAACAATCCATTCATTAGCCTTTATTTATACTTGAGAGAATTGAAAAATCCCACCCAATGTTTTCAATAAGGGTAAAACATTTAAATAATAAAATAAAAGTTATTTTAAATCATTTCAAGTATAGGTTGGGAGGTCTGGGACAAATGGGTTAATGGGTCTGAGGTTTACCTTATACACAGGGTGAACAGCAGGAAGCTGCCGGTACATGGCAATAGCAAACACCTCTGTGATCAGGTGAGTCCTGAGCAGGTGCGTGATGTTCTGGTGGTACTGGAAGTCAGCCGAGCGGACCCAGATCTTAGCCAGCAGCCAGTCGTACTTACCGTCAGTGGGCAGGAAGATCGGGTTGTCTTTACCTGGATTCTGCCCGAGCTAGGAAAAGAGAAGAATGGATTTATAATTAAATGTTTCCCTCAAGTAAGAAGTAGTGTAAGAAAATGGCAGTATCAGGTTTATGTCTATAGCAAAGTGTGTAACCAGCTATACATAAGGAAAAATAAAAGGCAGAGGGAGGAAATTAAACTGAGTGGAAAAAAGTTATTTAAAAATAGAAAAACAAGGATAGCAAACATTTGAAAAAAGCCATGCTACATCACAGGCACATAAAAAGGACCTTCCTGCAGTTTGTTTCAGTTGCCTGAGCAAAATGCTGCTTCATAGTGTAAAGTCGACGGGCTGTGAGAGGTGAGTCGATGGATCTCAAGGACCGGTTACAGTTTTATATTTTTCATACATTTGAGGAACACACATGCTCAACATTACCTGTATGGCTATGGGCATGATCTTCTTCTGAGCGTTCTTGTAAAGCAGACAAATGGGAGCAGCCAGGTACTGCAGAGTGCACGGGTCAGTGCAGTTAGCAGTGATGCCGTCCAACAACTCGTAGTCTACTATGTAGATGTTTCCTGCCTGGATTCAGAACATGGATTCACATTGTTTGACAGTGAGAGGTTTAAACTTCTAAATGTACTCAGAAACAAACACAAGTCTACCTCTATTTCCTGCTCCAGAGTCATCTCCCTCTCCAGGCTCACAGAAACCATCTCATCAGTGACCGGAAACTTGTCCGGAATTTTGGTGCACTTTTGGATTACTACGGGGTTGCAGCCGTTCAGAAATTGGTATCCAAACATGAAGTCCTCCTTCCAGTGTTTCATCACATATTCTGGATAATAAAAAACATTATATAATATAATATAACATAACATAACATAACATAACATAACATAACATAACATAACATAACATAACATAACATAACATAACATAACATAACATAACATAACATAACATAACATAACATAACATAACATAATATATGTGAGGCTGACCTGAGATTGTGTTTTTGATTCTCACAAAGATCTTCTCAAAGTCAGCAAAGTCACTCCAAGATGACTGGAACATGTGCATGAACTGGTTCACAAACAGGTTCTCTATTCTGTAACAATTGTTATGGTCATCATCATCATCATCATCATCATCATAAGATGCAAAAAAAGTATGCAATTACAAGGTAATGTTTGTAATATGTAACTAAATACTGCAACTATTTCTCGAAAAGAAAATGACATGCCATACTGACTTTGTTTTTTGTTTTTTTCCTGCCAGTAGTAGCAGTGAAAGCACATTTAAATCCATTATTTCTGTCACAAAGCTGCAGCCTTTCTGTCAACACATTTGAAGCTCACTATGCCAAATTGTGTGACTCATTTTCCACCTATTATCCTCTGCTTCAAAGCTTTGTCATTGATGCAACTTTTATCAGAACTAATGCAGGATTCAAACAGGTGTGTTTGGTTTCTGTCTTGTGTTATTGTGTTTATGCTCAACTCTCCAGCCTGCATGAAAGCAAAATGCAAATGTCCCTGGAGATAAAACACAATGAAGCCTGTGTTTATTTCCAGGAAATCCTGGGTACAGAAAATACAAGCAGGTTATCAGACTGGAGATCAACATATGACACAGGGCATCGTGAAAGCTTTGCATTGAAACACACCTCAGAGGTTAAAGCCTCTCTGTACTGAGGGGGCATCAGCTGTTCTCACAACTACTGTAAACCTGTGTTCTACAGCAGGCTGTCAGAGGGAGCACTTACGCCTTACTGTAGTTCAGGACAAAGTCCACTCCCTTCTCAGTGTCAAACTGGATGTCCCGTGGCAAATCCTTGTGTCTGTTAGCATCTATGCTCATAGGAAAGCCTGGCTGCCACTCCTTCCACCTGTAAGGACAGTAGAGATGTTAGTGACTAGCCTCTGCCTCCCTTAACATGAAACCACAAAATGTATGTGAACTGGCCTGTAGGTCTTTCTTCTCCTTTCCAGCTCTTTCTGTCTGTGCTGCTTCACCAGGCTGGTCTTATCATCCTGAGGCAGATGTGCTGCAACAGACACAAGACAAAGTGAGCAATGGAACAATAATAGAGTTTGCACTGCAGACTGATGACTGGAGGAGGCCGGCAGTCTGGAGAACCAAATAAATGAACTCATGTACCTCTTCCATCCCGCAGCACCACCTCCTTGTCATCCACCAGCCAGCGGAAGCAGGGGAACTCCAGATAGTCTCCACTGGGGGTCTTGACTGTGATGTACTTGCAGTACCAGTCATCCTGCACCCAGTACTTTTTCTTCTCAATCTTCACTAGCACAATCTCTCCCAAGTTCTCCTCCACCCTCACTTCATAGGAGTCCACCTGCAATGGATTCGGTGTGAATCCGGTGTGCATTATAAGAGTGTCGTCAGTAAGTGTTGTTTGATAGAGGGAAGAGGTGAAACATGTTTTGCATGTCAAGACATATATGAAAACATTCATGTCACATAGAGGGTTTCATTTGTCTTCATTCTTTGGTCATTTTAATAATATATTGTAATAAAAAATATTGAGCTTGATAAAATGACTTTTTTAAGCCTTAAATTGCAAGTTTGCAGGTTAGTTAAAACCTGCCAACCTTATTTTAATGATGAAATCGTTTTAGATTGAAAAAAAACAAACAGCTTGAAGCGTGTTGAGTGGGTGCTAAATAATATTTCTATACCTCATCATACTGTATGTACATGCAAACATTGCTCAGTAAAGGCATTTATGTTTTTACATTTCTATATTATTTATTCGTTTTCCAATATATTTTTTTATATCTTTCTTGTATTTATTTTGTTAAACACAATGTGAAGTCATATCATCAACTTTACTTTATGTGCTTTATGGGTTGGAGTAGCTACAAACACCTGGACTCTATAGAGAATAAACTGAAGGGAGCAGATTAACTAGTTAAGAATACATTTAAGTAAAAAAAATAAAAAATAAACCTCTAATTGTTTATTTTCAAGCACAACAAAGTTGTTTTTAAAAGATACAAAAATGAAAAACGTTTGCTTATATTTCATAATAAAACTGCTTCATGCTCCTAGCAGCAAACATTTTTTTCTTTGCATTTCATTTCCCCTTCTAACAGAGAAAAATCAATTTACCTTCCTGTCACTTCTTCCTCTTTTAGGTCGACATGCAAACAAGGTGACCCAGTGTTTGTCTGTGTGCAGTTACTAATGCCCACCGTTCATCAGAATTGAAAATAAATGCTCTGCTGTAACATCACTTACCGCCCCCCTCTCAAAGTCATTGTACAAAGGTTTGTCCAGCAGCGTTCTCTCGCTGCATCTGTCCGTGCCCACCAGTGTAATGTAGATATAATCATCTGTCCCTGCGAACCACTGGCTGCCTGTGGAAACAGTCACCGTGTAGGAAGGCATGGCGGTCACTCAGATCCAAACGCTCTCTGGAGACCAAGAAATCTGCCAAGAGCACTTTAACAAAAGGCCCTGAGGTTTGCAAGCTTCTCCTTGTTCAAAACTGTCACTGGTGTTCACTTCTCTCTTCGCCCCATACCTCTTTCACAAACAAGAACAAGTGTGTAATCAGGCAGAAGATGGGAGGTGCAGAAAACGGATCTCCACCTGCATACTATAAAATGATGTCAGAATAAAATACGACTGACCTTCCTAGATGTGTTATCAGCGGGGATTTGTGGAGTACTGAATTGGATGTTGGTGCAGGGAAAGGTGTCTTGTACCAGGGAGAGGATACCAAATTCATTGTCCTTATTTGCAAACAACAGGACTTACTGAAATTCCTGTATAACAGATATAAGAGAGGGCAGTGAAACGGTGTTGCTGATGATATGAAAGGGACATGTAAACGTACACATCTTTTACACATCATATTTACCAGTCAAATCAGTATGTGACTCTGGACAACCACTGGCAGTGTATTCCAGTTTCAGTGAAGTAAATGCAAATCATAGTCCCTCTGTGGTTTTATAGGTGGAACTGTAAAATAAACGTTGACAGGGGTCTGTGTGTCACACTCAGTAAGTGGGAAATAGAATTAATATGAACCTACTTCACAAGCAACATTAAGAAATACATCTCTTAAAAGGAATGAAACTGATCAGAGTCTGCCTCTTATAAAAATGGTTTGCCAGCTTGACCGTATATCATTCACATGTTCAGCATCACAAATAAAAACGCAAGAAGGCGTACTGTTTCAAGATGGCATGTAATGTAATTCAGACACTGCTTAAAAGGCAAAACTGAACATGTACAAATAGAGAAAATAAAACTGACAAACATAAAAATGGCATTTTCATTTGTTCAATCCTTCTGAAAACTAGGCTTAATCTTTCAGTCACATCACATATAGCTTAATAAAGTTGTACAGTGTAGTTTTACATACATTTATGTATCCAAATGTCTTGCCTTAATCATGTGTTGCTGAAATTGTTGATGGGATACTTAAAAAACTGCAATAACAGAGTAGGATCATGTATTCGACACCAAATAGGAAACCAAAGGAGAAATACATGAAAGCACAACCGCACTGAAGATGAGTGGCATCACAATAAGCAGAAGTGTTACGGACTACTACATTTTGTTCTAGAAATAGTGGCTGGAACTTCTCATTTGTGTGAATGTACTCTAAAGCCAAATCAGGTTGCTCTCCTACTCTTTTTATTTACTACAATCGACAGACGACACAGTATGTTGGAGGATGGGTGTGGGGGTTGAATGTTAATCAACTTGTAATTAGAGGCTGTGCTGTGAAATGATACAAAATATTTTTCACAAATCTTTTTTTTTGCATTTCTAAAAATATATATTTGCTAGTTTGCAGCCCCTCTGGCAGTTATTCAATTTAAATGAACTGAAAAGTGTATAGGGGACACATGCAAACTGTGACATTTCATTTTACCACGCAATAAAGGTTGCACACTGTTGGCTCTCTGCAATTTCCCCCCATTCATATACTTGGTTTAAAACTCTTAGGAAACACATGAATCAATCTGGTGAAGAAAGATATTAAATGCAGACAAAGAAAAGAGGCTGAAAAGGGGAGTTTGGCTGAAAAGGGGAGTTTGGCTGAAAAGGGGAGTTTGACTGAAAAGACGCATGTAAACATCTGTGGTGACTTTAAGGTTGAGCGTTATGGTCCAGTTCATCATTGATAAATGTCTTTCTTAAATGCAGAGACAATGGCTCATGCAACATTTTGGTTGAAAACAGTGCACATATTTAACTTATTATCTGACAACTAGAGAAAAAATCTACCCTGACTTGTCTTTTGTGAATTTATAGAATATTGTGTCCAGCTGTGATGGTAAACAATAACATTCATAATGAATACTGCCACCCAGTGGCTGTGTGTATCTGAACCAATAAATAAATGAAGAAAAGCTACAGTAATGAGGTGCACATTTCTCCTGAGTCCCATCACGTCCCTCTTACATCCATTTCATGTCAAATGCTGACCTCTTGAATTCAGAATATCTTTCTGATTGCAGCTGAGGAAACAGAATAATTAAATATCATCAGAGCTCCAAAATTAAAAATCTGAGTGCATATTAACCAACATAAAAACAAAGCAAAGATAAGAGTACAGACATTACCTGCTCTATTCCAGGTTTGGCAATACAATGTTAAGTTATCGTGAACTGAAATAAAGTGCCAGCTTTGTCACTGCATTGATTATATTGATTTTAGATTTGAGGAAACAACAACCTATCCTTGAGTTAATGCACCTCAAAGCTGCCCTATACATCTAAAACATGCACAACTTTGAAAAAGCACACACTGTAAATCATGAGAATATTCTCAAACTCAAGCCACATTTTCAGGCAACAATTTCATTATCATGTCGGTAAAAAGGAGAACAACTAGAGAGAAACTGAAAACGGGATCATTTTAGGCTGATGTACATCTTAAAATCAAGTCAGAAGACATCTGTGTGAATGAGGGGCTTCTAAACAATCAGAGTGTTGTTTTGGTGTTGCCAACAACATCGCTAAAAAGCACACCATCGCCCCGAGCCGCTGACCATCTGTATCCATGGAGACACTGATGAGGGAGAGAAATTCAAACCACATGTCGTATGTTTGAGTAAATCTTCTCTTAAGAAGTGGGCGACTGTACAAAACCAGGAAGTAAAAAGGAACTGAATGGGACAGATGATGAGTGGCTTACTGTCTGATATCCTGTTTCCTTTTTCAGTGTGAGCTGACTCTCCTGGTGCCTTTAGTGGACTCGAGGAAAAGGCGATTTAAGACGTATCGAGTTAGCTTCAGATCACTTTCTGTTGCAAGCATCAAGGTTGATCTGTTTAAGGTCCCAAAGTGTACAGGCCCGAGTGCAGACTCATGATGGATAGAACCAGTGACTAGTTCAGGTGGAGGACCTGCTTCATGTACTCATAGGTGGTGAAGGCCACTGCCTGGGATGGGATGCAGCGGATGTAGTTGAGAGAAAGGCCTCGGTACAATCCCTTCTTGATGCCAAACTCTTTGTACACATACGTCAGCGTTTTTCTCAGAGATCTGTTGAGGCAAGAGATCATTTAAAAAAAACATTAGAGAGAAATCTACTGGGTGTATGGGTTTGGGCTCTGATTTTTTTTTTAATGAGCTTACTAAAGCGTATTGTCATTACCAGGATGTTGCTGGAGCTTTACAGATTAGTGGCTATCATACTCCTCCATGTTTTAAGCCTTTACATGTTCAATTGAAACAGCCCCCTATTCCGTTTTTGTTTTCTCTTCCGCTGTAAGCATATACTTCATTATTCAACCAAATGTGGGAACTTCTCATCTACTGTCCAAAACGCCTAAATTCAAACCGTATTTTTTTTTAAACCTCCCAGTCGAAGGTGCAGAACAACTTGTCAACAGAATATGGGGAGTAAGATCATCGGTGATACTTACGAACATTTCTCGGAGTCAGGAAGCCCGGTTCCTAGCTGCATTCTTCTCCTAGCCACATCCAAAGGGTACCTTTAGAAGGAGACACATGAAACATCAATACAATAGTGTAATAGCAAACTTCACACTACATTGGCAGGATTAGGGCTCATTGGCTGCCTGCCGACAGCACTTACGATATTGTCTGACCGATGGCACCGGCAATCCCCCCACACAGAATGTTAACGTGCGTTTTCAGAATGAGGACATCAGGGTTGTCTGAGGAGGGCTGTCCCAGCATCTCTGGGAAATGTTTCAACCCCATGCTCTTCAGCGTGCTGAAGGTGTAAAACGAGCAACCTTGAGGATGAGAGGGAAGGGGAGAAAGAAGTTAATATCTCACAAAGAACACTGGTTACGATAATATCAGATCATCTTTAAAGACTTTAATGCAAAAATCATTTTATTAATCACCTGCATAAGGAGCCATTCCAATAAGTGTTGGAGTGAGTCCCTTGTAGAAGCCCAAGATGCCCCCTTCCTTTGCAGAGAAAGAAAGAAGGTATATAACTTTGGTTTATCCAAAAAATGTCCAGATGCGGTTTTACAGGCCCATTTACAACCCTATGATTTGGTGCTAGAATGAAACAAGCTGAATTGCCTTATTTGGGGGCTTATTTAAATAATTATGACGAGCTCTGCTCTGATGGGCTGGTTTACAAGGAGCAATCCATGGCTGCCTCAGAGCCCACAGAAGTAAGTGAAGTTTGTGAAACTGTGAGAGATGAACCATTGAGGCTGTTGGCATCCAACCGTACATGTTTGCGCCTTTATCAGAGGAGGAAACTGTAGAACAGCCAGTTGATCGGAAATTGGAGAGCAACGTTAAGGAGTGGTAAGTGTTAGCGTTAGTGTTTCCAGCAGCTGATGTGGGCAAATGTTGGGACTGGACTACCCTGTGTGACGTCACACACAGGGATTGTTGTAATTCGCCCGTTTCACCGCTGTGATATGCATATTCATGATTTGCACCTGAAGGAGGAAACAACGGTGTTTGAGGATCACGGTATGTCAGTTCAATGAACCGAACTCTCCTTATTCAACTATGCCAAGGTAAATACAGTGTTCCATTCTATGGCACCTTTAAGTGTTTCCAAAATATTTGTTTTGTTGGAAAAACATCCTGATTGCTCCCTGATCTCCCCAGAGCCTACTACCACAAGGACAATTAAGCGACCTATTATTTTTACAGTCAGGTGAACAAAGCAACAATATATAAATGTTCATTATATTTTATTCATTCCCAATGCTTCTCAGAGTATTCACAGTCCCTGGCTATTCTGCCAACAGCACAGTCAGTCTGTCCCTTGCTGCACCTCCAAAAGACACAACCACTGAGCTTCATACAAATGAATGCGCAATGATGTCACCAACTTGCAAACGACCCTTCTTTTCCTATCTTGGTTGTGCAATGGTTAACATGCAAGGCTGTCATAAGAGGGAACAGATCTAAACGCTGATGTTGTCATTATTCTATTGCTATGACAGTTTGCAATCAACATTAGCTTTATACTGAGAAAAGTAAAGTAAAAAACGTGTCCATTGAAGCTTTAAGGAAAGGTTATAATGTTTGTGAAGGCTTAGTTGTTTGTTTGAGAAGTTGAACAGCAGCACACTACCTTAAAGTAGATGGTATGGAAGGCATTTGCAATTCCAGTGTATCGATGCTCTCCTGTCACCTGGAAGGCCAGTCTAGCTCTGATAACGTCCAAAGGGTAGGTGGATATTACCGCAGTCATCCCTGAAAACGCACAACAAAACAGAAGAAACTGGGATTAAGTTGATGCAGTATCTGTTACAACATGAGAAGTTGGTACTGAGGTGACAAATGTAAACATAGTCTAAGATTCAAGAAGAGCAAAAAAACAATGCCTATGATCAATACAGTAACAGAAGAGGGAAACTACAATTCAGTGCATACTATCCAACTGAAACTCACATAAAAGGCACGTCTTATCAGTGAGAAAGAGGAATTACCTGCCATAGCTCCTGCAATGAGGGAGTGTATGTGTTCAGAGATCCCGACCAGTTTACCTAGCAGCTGTAATGCCAGGAATCATAGCTTTTACCAAAAATAAAAAAACAATGCACAGCAACATAACTTTAGCAAAGAAATATACAAAATGAATAATATTAAAGCATATCACACTTCCCTAGACAACGGCTACCATTGGTTTTACTACTTTCCAGTATATTTTTATGAAACTGCTCTTTGAAAGTGTTATTCCAAAATAAAGCATGTACTATACCTCTTTATATGTTTCAAAGGCCACAAACTGGATGGCTCCATAGGGAAATATGCGGACCATCATTGCCCCATTACCCTTGTAGAAGCCTAAGTAGCCTTCTTTCTTTGGCAAGGCTTTCACAATTGCAAACACTCCTGCAAAGAAAGGTCAGAAGTTTCACTCGTGTGGCACAGAGTTGTGAAAATAAACTCTTATTGGCTTTTCATGTTTGGCTGCTGTTGTTTTTACCAAGGTGTCTGTAATGGGGGTTCTGGGCTTGAAGGAGAATCTTGATCCTGTCCATAGGAGCTATGGTACACTTGGCACAGCATCCTGCCACACCTAAACAAAAGCAGATAAACATAACAAGAACAGTATTATGCAACTTTTCTACTAAAATGGAAGAATAGTTTAAATGTTTTTAATGAATCTTGAATGCCTGACATGGCAATGAAATAGGTCAATCATGTATAGATAGGTGGACTGTTGAACAGTAGCGTTGGTCGTGAAACAGAAGAGAAGAAGCAGTAAACCATTTAGTGCAACTGAAAGATGATCTGTTGCAAGATCAAATAGATGAAGAGCCACAAAACAACAACACAAAAACAAACCTGCCTTTTCTATAATAGCTGCACAATGTAGAAAACAGAACTTACTGTATAAGCTAAACGTATGTGAAAAACCAGCTTGTGTATTTGTAAAATGTATGATCAACTGAATCTTGAAGGTTTTAAGCAACCCATCTAAGTGCAGTATGTTCAAAGTCCGTAGGGTGGCTGTGCAGTTTATGCGTCACAAAAGAAAGCAGGAGAGAGTCAAGTAACTCCTGTAGATAAGGGCACATGTGCCTGCAGCGCCCAGCAGCAGCAAGGAGCCTGTTTGGCTGACAGGACCCTGATGACTATCTTTTATCGATCTTTATTGAGCCTGTGCTCACATTCTCTTTTATCTGCTAGTATCAGTTTTTCAAGGTCAAACACAGAAATGTACTAATTAAGGCGTTAAATGTGTGCAGCAAATAGCTAGCACTGTAGGATATTTACAACAAACAGATATATGAGGAGATGGAATCCCTCCTGTCTCAATTTCCCATTTGAAATTCTCTCCAGACTTCAAATAGCTAAAACCAATACATTATTTTATATGGATACAATCCTATATACCAGCACATTGCCTTATTTCAATACACTTTTGTAGAAAACAGAAGGCTGCAAGCTGTCTCCAGAGTTCTACAATATGTAAATCATGTGGAAATCGACTTGAAAATCATAATATAAACTCATATATCAGATCCTACCTCCAGCTACCAAGGACCGAAGAATGTGGTAGTCCCACTTGGCAGGGGTGCCACTGCTTATAGCAGGAGATGTGGAGACAACAGCCTCTGATGTCATCCTTCCTGCTCAGGAATCTGCCAAATCCATAGCTGTACAAACGAGAAATTACTGTGACTCACATGTGAGTATGGGAATGTAACACCGTCCCGGAAAATACCTATATCAGCACACCACAGTCTCAGATTTTGTATGTACTTTAGGTTGGGATGGGATGGGATATAACAAGCTTTTAGGGTTATGCCATAATATTAAGATACTCACAAGATGATCGAGACTGTTAGAGGCACTAAACACAGAAGAAGTGGAGGCTCTGTCCGATGAAATCTCTTCAACGAATGTCTCTCCCCTCTCGGGATGATCCTGGCTGTTAGAAAGTGGTGTTACTGTGAAGGCCGGGTGGTCCTGAGAAGCTGGTGGTTCAATGTTTCAGGTGAAAACAAACAGGCTCTGGTGTGACGAATGAACCGTGGATACTTTCACGATTTATGTACCACTAATGCCCTTCGCCCGTTAACTGACTGACACAGTCGCAGGTTTATGACGCAGGATGACGTCAACAGACGAGGGACGACGGGCTGCGGTACATTTCGATTCGTTTGTTTTCATAGTTAATAGGGGGAGATTTAGACGAAAACAAGGACTCTTTTTACGAATATTTTATTTTTCATTTTAGCCTCTGTTAAAAAAAATTAGGTTTAACAATGTACAAACATTGAGCCAAACGATTTCAGTTAATAACGATAAAAATGAGTAATATAAGATTTATTATGATATTACGCTACTTACAGTTTTAAATTTAATTGATATTTTTTTGTCAATGATTAAGACACATTACCCGGATTAAAGGCTCTAAAAACTGGCACAATTTGTTTTTTTATTATGAAAAATGTTTTCAGAATTCTCAATTTCATAAAAAAAAAAAAATGAAACTCACATAATAAGTTAAAGTACCATACCTACAATAATGAATTATCCTTATCAACTGCACGTTGTTTTGGTGATTCCTTATATTGATTTTTAGCACAACCCTGCGTCCACTGGATGAAACCACGGACAGGAGCCCTGGGACAAACCTTAGCTGTACTCCATTCCAGGTTTTGTTTTCCACTCTTCCCTCCACAGCCGACGACGAGATTCTGGCCAGCGGACACCGACCGTAGGTTGCGTCTGGTGGAGGGAGAGTGAGCGGGGCTGCCCTGCGTGGACTGACAGAAGAGGGATTTACATTTTAACGCGGGTCGTGCTGCGCAAAGACTATAAGGTGCACGGTGTAAAGTCTACTATTGTTCCGCTGGATGTGTGTTCATGTTGGGGCTTTAATCATGTCCATGTGTCACCGTCGACGGAGGATTGAACTTGCCAGCAGTCTATATTTGCCGAGGAGGGAAACCAATACAAGGTCTCGCTGTCTCGCTGGAGCGGAGTATTATTAGCAGACAGTGCAACTGTCGCTCTCTGGTATGTAAAGCATTTCAGCCCTAAACGTGTTTACGAAACCTCACCAGCAACAAAACAACGTATAACTACACGGCGATTTAAATGACAGCGGTCAAGTGCAATAATACTGATAAACAGCGAAGCTGAAGGCGCTTTTACACGGTAATAACCCTCTCTTCCGCCAGTCACGAAGGCGAAAACAGGATCCGACCTCCGGCTCTAGCCCACTCCTCAGCGTGCCTGCCCTTTAAACTGTTAGCCTTTCTAAAGCTTTACTATTTCTTTTGCAGTCTACAGTTCTTCCGAGTATATATATATTATTGATTTTTAAAAAAAAGCTTGGTAGTATTTAAAAGTACTTTGGCTTTTCTTTATTGACGTCAACCTCACAACACTTGCTCGCCGAAGTAGCCTGTATTCTAGGCGGGGCAAAAATGTCATTTCCAGCAGATAAAGTAAACAACATTTGTGTAGATTTAGCATATGATATTGTATAACTATGTTGTCAGTAATCAAGTTGTACTTCATATTTTAATAACAGTTTGCATTATTAAACTGAATATACATTGCAACTATTTGTATTTATATTTTTTTCCTGTGTACTTTATAGGTCATGCACCGCGACCCCTACAATTTTTACAGCATCATAATTTACATTTAAAAAGCAAACTACAAAAGTGTAAGGTTAACCTTCACCTGGCTCCCATGCTGGCTGCCAGAAATCCTCCCCTCCACACAGTCAGCCATGCCTGCTACTACCAAACCCTCCAGGAGACAGACACCTGCTCAGAAAAAAACTGGCAAGAAAGTGATCAGCACCAAAAGGCAAACCTGTAACTCTAATAAACCCAGAGGAAGAGCCACAGAGCAGCCCCAGAAAACACCTGCAGAACCCAAAAGGTCAACAACCAGAGCCCAGGCCCAGTCTGGCCGAAGCCCCCGTAGAAGAGGTAGAAGAGCGGTCTGCGGGCCTGCTAGTGAGGTCCCTGAGAGGTCTGCTGGCAGAGTGAACCATGCTCTAAATGTAAAAGAATCTGCAAGGCTTAGACTGCAGAGCAATCCGCCTGATCACAGCAGCGAGTTACAAGACCCCCTGGGACGAAGGAAGTCTCTGCGGGGCACCTGGGTGTCTGTTACTCCCTGCCAGCCTCCTAAACCTTGCAGAAGGGGACGAAACAGCAGGGGGGCCGCAGGGAGGCGAGCAGCATCACAGCAAAGAAACACAAGAAAAAAGCCCTTGAGCACCAGCGTCAATGATTCAACTCCTGAAGAGGGAATTGAGAGTCTGGCCGACAGTGACGCTGAAGAAAAATGTCCAGTTTCTCTTAAAACTGATGCTGAATCTCCTGCGAATATCAAAGATCAGAGTTTAGGAGTCAACAATGTTAAAGACAGCAGCCCTCTTAAAGCAGATTCCCCGCCGTGTAATGACTTACTGGAAGACTGTGTGCAGTGCAGCTGTGACAGTTCTACAATCCAGCAAGACAAAAAGGCTGTCAGTCATAACAGTGACCTGAGGTGTGTGACTGGGGTGTGTGACGATGTTGATGGACAGCTTAAACTCTGCAGTGACAGAAGTAAAGATAGCCCCTCTGCGCTTACAAGTAACAGCTTACCAGAGGTGCAGAGCAGCAGGGAGGAAAATGAGAGTTTATCAATCCTTGGAAATAAGCTTGATCATCTTGGCTGTGATGGTAAGCAAGCCAACGTATGTACTGTCCAGCAAGAAGAAGGTAGCATACTTGACTTAAAAGAAAATCGGACAGATGAAAGAGAGATCGCCACTGAGACAAAAGAGAAGATAAATCATGAGGGAGGAGGGAGTTTCGAGGGAAACAAAGCAGTTAAGAGTCAAACTGAGACTGTGGAAGAGATGGAGGACATGGTTGAGAGGCTGGCAAATTGTGAGGGAGCAAAAAAAGAAAAGGAGAATGATTTTTCTATAAATCTTGACGACCCCCTGCCCAGCCCTCCAGCCTTTCAATCTCCAGATCCACCACACTCTAACAATGGACTGACAGTACTGTCAGAATCATCTGTTAATGTGCTGTCAGTCTCTGACACAGCTACCTCAAATCTCAAAGCCCCCTCCACCTCAGAGGCAGTTAAGCCAGAGGGTCTGAGCCAGGGTAAGACAGACATGCTACCTGCCATTCATGGTGCTAAACCTCAGTTCACAGGGTCCTCAGTTGTTGCTGAAACTGCCCTGACCGTGCAGACCGTTCTAGTAAAAAGAAATACACCGGTTATCATCCGTACAGACTGCTTCAAACCCAGAAGCTTGAGGGATTGGAGTCAGGGGGAACCACACCAACTGCAAAGCCTAGCCATCCTTCCTCCTCTGGAAGAGAAAAAAACTTGCACACTCTCAGAGTCACAAACCAAAGATAGTGAATCTAATCGAGAGCCATTGGAGGGCCCCAGCCACAAAGAGACATCTTCCCTGTCACTGTCATTTGTTCCTCAGTTCCACACAGATGCTCCTGTAGCTGAGTGTGATCCAAACCTCAGCGTGGACGGCGCTGTTGTAGCAGAGCAAAGCTTGGTGCCAAAGATCTCCACTCCTTCTGTAGACAGTAGCTTCACCTTCTCCTGCAGCTCAGAAAGCACACGCTCCTCTTTTTCTTTTGACACTGAATCAGAGGCTGGGTATGGAGAGCCTGGCCCCTCTATACTTCCCGTATCTTGGGGGCCAGAGGGCGCCTGTTTGCCCTCCTGGACCACTCCGAAACCACAGAAGAAGGAGAGAAAGAAGCGGAGCAGGTGTGGGATGTGTGAGCCATGCCTGAGGAAGATCAGCTGTGGCCAGTGCAGTTGCTGCCTCAACCGCAGGACTGGCCACCAGATCTGTAAGCTGAGGAAGTGTGTGGATCTGAGGAGGAGAAGAACTCCTCAGCTCGCTCCCTCTGCCGCACAGGTGAGGTTTATAATACACTGCACACATGCACTTAAATACATTTTATAGCAACACATTACAGGGTTTTTTGATGCAGTCAGTTATTCAGTTCACTCTCACAAGGAAGTACATTTAGAGAATGATTTGAGTAGGAATTCACCGGATTGCTGATTTAAAGCAACTGAAGAGATGCTTCCTGACAGCAATCTCCAAGGTTTCCCAGTTATGATCGGGAGTTGAGATAGCCAAACAGTTGAAACAGAAGGTTTCACTTTCTCGATAGTTTTAACTTTTTGCTCGTCAGTTTCAACACATGCTGCACACTTAACTTCATGGTGTCTTCCTGTTAAATCTTGGGGAATGTGTTGAGTGATAAATGGGGAAGTTTGTGTCTGTGAGTGTGTGTGTGTGTGTGTGTGTCGAGAATGAATGCCTGTGCAGTACCCAGTGTTAAAGGGGAAGGCGGTGTCACATGACCAGCAGCAGCTCAGCACGTGCTTGTAGTATGTGATTGTGTGTGTGTGTGTGTGTGTGTGTGTGTGTGTGTGTGTGTGTGTGTGTGTGTGTGTGTGTGTGCCATCCATGGTGCGAGCAAGAGAATAAGCTATTTTATGAGTTGCACGTGGTGTCTGTGTGAGAGTGCATGCTTGTGTCGGTGGACGGGTATGTAATTAAGGCCGATTTTAGCCAGATGTTTTTGCACAGTGGCACTGAATGACAATGTGAATGCATATTTTAACACAAGACAACGAACCGTGATGGTCAGGACACTGGTTATAGGGGAGGAATCTGTCTCAGTCAATTTTAAAATAGCTGTAATTATTATATTTTTGAACCTACAGAGAATTATCACTTGTATCTGCTGCTCTTCTTGGTATACAGAGCTCTACGACGAGTTTCAGCCTCAGACTTTATGTATGTATTCTGCTTATTGTTTAGCTGTTCGACTTTGGATGTTTGTTACTCATTCTACATTCTATTGTCCAAGAATGATGAATGCATGGCAAATGTATTAAAAAATAATGAATTCCGGTTTGAGCTAAAAGTATTGTCTTACTATGGTGCTTAATCTATAACATGCTGATGTAGGGACTGAAGGCAAAGAACATTATCATTCACAATAATTTTGGTAGTTGGGAATAAGAGTTCCTTACTGCAGCTGGCAACCAGAGCTACATAATCATGTTCATAGTTCAGTGCTGTCCATGTGGCTGGGGGAGGGCTCTGTGTGAACAACTGTGAGTGAGGGTCCATGTGGTCTTGTGTCTGCAAGCGTGCATGCGTGCACTGGCAGGGCCTCAAAGTTATAGCAGTGGCAGTAGCAGATTAAAACTGATGATATAACACCTGGGGTATTAGTAATGACAACCTTTGTGCACTGTTTGTGTATGTGTACAACAGGGGGTAGAGAGGAAAAGATATGGCCAGGCAGAGATTTATTAATATGTTATTTGGAATCCCCTGAAATGTGGGTCAGTGTGTGCTTGACTCGGAGTCAAATACACATTTACAGTATATGTGGTTGTGTCTTTTAAGGATTATATGTTTGTGTGGTACATGTATGAGTGACACTCAAGATAGATTGACTGAACTGCAGATTCACTCTTTGTCCGGCGACAGAGCCAGTGTTTGTCTCCCCATGGTGCCTTAGTATTGTGTGCGTTTGTGTTTGGAACAGGTTTTTGTCGGATTATGCAGGGGTGTAGCCTGCACCAGCTGCTGCAAGCTAGCACTGTCAGAACAGCTATCATCATGATCAGCTGGAGGTTAAATCCCCAAATCCCAATGCTTAATTCCAAATACAGAAAGGCGCAGCAACCCTTCCTTGTGTTTTGTTAGTATATAACTCCAGAAACTACACTGTGATTGCGCAACGGTTCACTTTATGTTTATTTATAGTTTGTGTAATACATTATACTTGCTGGCCAGTCCTGCTGATCAAGCTCACACGCCCTACCAACAAGTTTTACTCAGCCAACAGATAGTTAAAACAGGGGCAGAGGCCAACGAGGAGTTCATGTTGTGACATGTGGATTCTGTTCCTGGTTTTAGTGAGCTACTATGGTTGGTGTCGCTTTGGTTTAGTTTGGTTTAACTGGATCATCAAACATTAAGTCCATAACATACTTGCAAAAAACACAGACTGATCAGTATAAGCCTTTTGTATGGAGACAAAATACAAAATAATAAAACTATGAGCTCCTATTGTTTGTGTGTTTGTAAAAAAGAGTGAGTGTGGTGTTTTCCTTTTAAAAATGTCTGGTTTCACTCAGGCTTGATGGCCCCCTCGTGGCCTTGCTCTGTATTGGGCTGTGAGGAAGGGGCTCACTGCCTAGTCTGACCTGGCCCTGGCCTGAACACACTAACACGTACACACCAGAAACAAAACACTACAGTTCATTGAGAGCAAACACTCCAGTGTTTGTAGAATGAATTTGACTGAAACAGTCCTGACATGTTTGGAGTTGTAGGGTGCAGAACTGACTCACTTTTCTATTGGCTAACAAGGCAGATGTCAGCGTTTTTGGGTAATGTTTTTAACACTCAAATCAATCTCTGCAAGCATTATACATTATACCACACTGCCGTCATCACTGTGTCACTTATCATCATTTTGTAAACAGTTGGCCCTCAGTAACTCAGTGCTGGCAGATCATTGGACTTAAACTGGCACAACATCATAAATACTTAATAAAATTCATAATGGATGCAAGATGTTGACATGTTATACACATAATTCATTTCTAAAATAAAATGTTCTATTTAGGTTTAAGATACTGTCCAAATAAGTTTTTAAAATAGGTATTTCTATGTAATTTATTCATGAGTTATTTATTTTACTAGGTTGACAGCTTTCAGTCGGCTTTAGAGACAGTCCATGCAGAGGTTTCTAAAGAATAACTTTCAACCTCGGACGTGGGTGACTGCCCAACAGATTCTACCAGCCCGGTTCAAAGTAATCCTGTTCCCTCACTATCTGGACTAGAAAACCAGGCCCGAATCACTCTGCTTGTTTAAGTCAGACAAGCATTCATCATTAGTATCTTTTAAAACCCTTCTCAAAACGTTTTGAATATTTGATATATTGAAATGTTCCTTCCTGAACATTTGAAAGAACTCTGAAACCTACAAAAATACTCTTATATATGTATAAGTATTCTAATATATACATTTGCCTCCATAACTTTGTTTTAATTTATATGAACAATGCTAATTTTTAGGCATTTCAAACACCTTTGCATTTTCATTTTGTCCAGAACAAGTTATCCATTATATTGTATAACATACTTTATGTCGCTAGCCTTAGACAAGTGCCAAAAGCAGCACTCATCTGTGAGTGCTTCTGTGAGTGCCATGTGTCTTTCTGCCATTGCATTTATCCACACCATGCACCTGGTGAGGTACACTTAGGGTAAGATTGAGGTGCACCATAATAACATAGCAGGGACACTATACTTTTTTACAAATAGTAACCTGCATGCTTCCAGTCAGCTAACCAACTTTGGGCCCAGCTCCTGCTGAAAACTAATTTATCTTCCACACTTTGTTCACTCCTTCTTTTTCTGCTGCAAGGAGTAGCCCAGCTGAGACAACACATGTATCAGGAAAACACTTGCCGATCCCTCAGACAGCTCTCTGGTCGGGAGGACAGGCAGCCTGCAGCACCCAACGGCGACTATTTGCTCTGTAACAGATATTCAAAACTGTGTGTGGTTTTGTACTGTGAATGATTCTTTCCTATATTTTTGAGTCAAAGGTGTGTGTGTGTGTGTGTGTGTGTGTGTGTGTGTGTGTGTGTGTGTGTGTGTGTGTGTGTGTGTGTGTGTGTGTGTGTGTGTGTGTGTGTGTGTGTGTGTGCGCGTGTGTCTATGAAGGTCTTTTTTACAGCTTGTAGTTGAGGCCATCGTGCAGCAAAGCACCCTCATTGTTCTCAGATGGAACCAGCTTAATGTAAAGTGAGAGTGATTTGTCCCAGCAGACGCTCCTGTCAGGTCCCAGCTCCTCTTCCCCCTCTCTTTCACACACACACACACACACACACACACACACACACACACACACACGCACACTCAGTAGAAGTCTTCAGCACCGACGGTTGCCATGGAGACCCCATTGTCTGATGCTGACCTATGACCTGCCACGGTTGTCTGATGGAGTATTCTCAGGGTTGTAAGGAGGATTAGTGGAGATAACCGACATGCACTCTGGGTTTAAGGCTGTGAACTCGGTAGCCTATATCCAGGTAATTGGGTTAAACTGCTCAGATTGTCTTGTTCATATTGGGTCAGCAGAAACTGTAGTTGCTACAAGAGAGCGCCTGAAAAATCTAAAAAATGCCAGCATTATCTCTGTAATTCAACCAGTTCAGTGAGGTTATTACACTAGATTTGATGCTGATAAATGCAATGAGAACACATGCATTTATATGCGAAACATAACCCAGTAAGCTTATTTTGTATTATTGGGAAAGATTTAACATGAGTCTTATTCTGTTTGAGATACTGACTGACAGATGCACTATATATTAAATAAGAGGTAGATAATATCTTTCACTGAACATACAAGGTATGTTAGTATCAAGGCCATAACAAAGTGTAGTGTGTCACTCTCCTTTCACAAAAATGGCTACTGTTTCTCCCACATTTACACGTGGCTATTTTGGCTGAAGTGCATCCACACATTTTTTTTCTCCTCTGCATTACGCGAATGTGTGGGACACAAGGGGGCCGAGGTAGCAAGTAGAGTTCATGAAACATCAGAAACACTGCCAACACAAGAGCCAACTCATTATGACCAAGCAGATCGTGATGTGCCTGGGCCTACTCTCAATCCTCTGCCATCTCCTCTTCCTCTTCACAGACACACATTTTATTACATCAGCCTTCCTCTGATTATGGCTGCGTTGTCTTTTCTGTTAACCTGGTCCAAGCCAATTCAATTTAAAACAAACCTCTGAGGTAGTTATATGTAATAGCTGCAGGGCTTGGGTAGAGGCCCAGAAAAAGGCTGATGTATGATGGGAGATGTCTGTTTTATGTGATTTGGGACTCTTATACTTATTTGGTCAGAACCCGATATACATCGGTGCAGATGTATGGCTGTGCCATGTTGAAGGCTTACATCCAACTATGGAAGCATTTAAATGATTTTAATAGAGGCTTCACTGTATTTGATTTAATTTACGTTTTCTAGCAGCTCAGCAGCAAATATGTTTCTTCAACAACAACATTACTAATAGTTGTATGTCCTAAAAATGATGTTGCCTTACAATAAAAGTCTTTTGTATTTTGAGGGAAATATCTTTTGTCCCTGTTTATGATCGTTTTTGACGTAACACAATTGTAATTAAAGCTTAGGTTGGAAACAAATAAATGTCCCATTTGAAACTGAAAGTCAACATTCATTTATTTGATTTTACGTCCATAAGTTACAAAACTTAACAAACATACTAATATTAAGCCAAATCATGATCATTGACTAACAGTAATCAGCTAGAAAATACATTTCTCTGGAAATGCAACTGAGAAGGAAGTTTAGTTGTATGGGAATGTAATTTAGTAAGAGACAAGGTTGATGTATTTTATCATTATTTATCTATAATGTTTATAATTCAGCAAGATATTTGTAGAGTTAAACTTTGCTACCACTAAAGCTCCTGAACCCTCTTTGGTTCTTTAAATATGTGAGTGTGTGCCGTGTCCTGACTGTTGTAAGGCTCTAAGTCCCTGGATAAGCTTTGAAGTCGTGCCACTTGGTTTCTCTGGGTGAAAAGAAATCCTTGATTGCCCCCCCAAAAAAAATGCCACTCAAATCCTACCAGAGGCACAAAATGACCTCCTTCTAGAGAAACCAGACTTTATTCATGCATCAACCTGACCTCCCTGACTCAAAATACAGACCTATACACCTGAGGAGGATACATTTGTCGTCCATTGCGATGCATGTCACTTCACCTTGTTCTGTTTTTGTATGCATCTGTCTGTACACATATTTGTGTGTGAGTGATGCACGCACACACATGCAGTCAAATGGCCAACATGCAGACTCAGCATGTTGTACTAGCAATAACTTAAGTAAGCCTTTTCCTGTCTCATTGTGAGAGGATCTGGGGCCCCCATGCTGCTCTGCCTGCATAGTGATTGCGTGCGTGCGTGCGTGCGTGCGTTGGTGTGTGTATGTGTTTGTGTGTGTGTGTCAGTATTTACATAAACTGATGGATCCACTCACCTTCTTCTTCTGTCCTTTCTAAGGTTGAACACCTTTTGTCATATTGAGACACCACAGAATGCATGGTGTGTTTAAACAGATCAGCATCAGCAGCTACAGTCACATGAATAATACAGTTCAACGATTAAAAAGGGATATTTTGTAGATGCATACAGGATTTAAATTCATCCCGCCTCTCCTGGCCCGGGTGGAGGTGTGAGAGTTGGAATGACACACTGTTTCCTCGTGCTGACCAACCACTGTCGGACCTTGAATTGAGTCCATGTGGGTTTTGGGTGTGGTGTTGAATGATGAAAATGTTTCTTCCAAGAGTGGGATTGTAGTATGTTCCATATCACACTCTGTGCTTATGTATGGATTGAGTTTGGAATGTTAATACCTCGTGTTCTTAAATAGCCTCACCCATTGGTTACAGCCTACCACATCCAAACATTTAGTTGTATTTGTTAGTGTTTGTTGAGGAGGCGGAGAGCTTGTAGAAGAGAGCGCATCAAGCTTTTGTGCAGACATTTCGTCAAAGGCTTAAGTCCACAGATGTTCTTTTGGAGAAGGTAACTGTGTTATTAGAGCGCAGCTTTAGGGTCGGACTGTGAGCTGTACTGCTGCCTCCTCTCAGGTAACATTGAATTTATGGATTCAATGTTCTCTTCAAGTAAAATCAGCTTTTGCCTCGTTCTGGTTGCACAGTATCCAAATGCTGACTTGGGTGTTTGCTTATAGATAAGTATTGCTTATTCTTAATCTCTAACCTTTGTCTTTTGGTCTGTTAGGCTTTGACCTGTTTTTGAGTCTGTATGATTTTCCATTGGCGGTCTTACTCAGCAGCAAAGGGACATATCCATGCACATAGTTATGTCTTCCAATGTTTTTTACCACTATTATCTGCCTTATCTTTTAGTGAAGAAAGTCATGACTCCCTCGAACGACTACTTCAGCAGAGACCTGTAGTTTTTTCAAGCAAATGAGAGGCAAGTTTACATTAGCGTCAGCAGCACTGTCAGTAATGACAACCATTGGCAACAGTCACTCTTGGCACAGCTCCATCACCGGGCCGGCCTCCAATGGGTCAGCCTCCAGATGTGTCAGAGACAGTTTACGACTGCGGTGCAGAACTATACTTTCTATACCTCGCATGCATGCTCATGTACTATAGTTTAGGGTGAAAAATGTCCAGATGACTTGTTACTAATGAGAGCTGGGAAGCTTGTCAAAGGCAAAAATCACATGGGACATTTAAAGAGCTGAAAATGAAGGGTGCGGTGCAATACACTAAGTAGTTGTGGAGTATTTTTGGATGCAGGAACGGAGTTGCTGCAGGAGGGGGACTGTCATATAAGCAGAGAAGCAGAGTACAATGAATGCAGTTCATACTTTTAAATAATAGAATATAAGATATTAGAGGGATGCATTATAATAAGCATTTTTTTAATAAATGACAATTTTATTCGTCCAATTAATGTATTTATATCCTTTATTTTCAGCCAGCTGATGAATTGTGTAGTTTAAATTCAGGGTAAAGAAACTCCAACAGGCTTCAGCAACACATGCCTGTTAAGTAAAAAGTAGCAGTTGCTGTGTATCTTACAAAGGCATTTGTTGACTAGGCTGCTGTAACCTGTTTGGCACTCTAGTTTGAAGACTTCCACAAATGTCAAACCTGTCAGACTACCTAAGACACACCCATTCAGATAAGAGATCAACTATAACTGCCACAATGAACCCGGAAATATCTTATTCAACCCAGATATGGCTCTCCCTAATTTCGCATCAATCAGTTAGCGTCATAAATATTTCTAGATGTAGGTCGGACGAAAACATCCATTGGTCAAGAAATTATTCTTGCTTTATAGGAGTGAAGAATTATGCATATTTTGGCATGTGTAATGGGTAAAACGCTCTTCCCAGCAAAACATTAATATTTCATGTGACCATAAAAGTTCATTATGGCCGGTTCAGGATTAAATTAGCATAAAAGCTATCGTACATGAGTAGGTAAAACTCATTCTAAATGTGCAGCCAGTGATCCACATTCTGATTAAAATAGCTGGAATTGTGTTGTTGCAATGTGGACTGAGGTTTTCTGTTGCTGACAGTGCTTGGGGAATATTATTTTGTGGGAATGAAGTTTGCTGCAGTACACCACACACATACCTTTTGTATATTTTAAGTGTTTAGTCTACATCAGTGTTTGTTTTACACTGTGTCAAGAAATGTGTTATTATAACTGTTGGGGAAAATGACTTCTGTTGAATATTACCTGTTTTGATGTACGCCAAAATATCTGCTACCTTCTAACGCTTAGCAGAGGATATGATATCTGAACTGAGCCTGTTTGGGAATGAACCGTTTTAGAGAATAAATCATAATACTGAGAGAAAAAAATATTTTACTGAGCAACTGCACCATAGATAAATAACACAAATTCACTGTCTGGCATTGTTCCAAGGCACTGGTTTTTAAAATGTGTGCCATGAGACTACATATGCATGAAGCCCCACAGCATGCAGCAGTTTGACATTGATAAGTTATAACATCTAACTGACCAACTGACTCACTGACTGTTGAACTGCAGAGCAATGTCATAAAAACAGAAACATGCCATTCTTTATTAATGTTTCCATCTTCTAATATTGCGCCACAGTGTTAAAACATTGTAATATAATGTAAAGTGAACTGTAACATGTGATATCGTTTTCGCAGAGGACTCAAATTATTCCTTTATTAAACACATTTAATCACATTGTGTGTAACTCAGGCCTATTGGGTGTAACGTGCTTCTGAATACCTTTTGAGATTTTGTCATGGCTTACGGATGAATCCTGTAATAACATCTTCATCTTTCACCACTTGTGCATTCATTTTATTCATCCTGATATTTGCATATTTATTGCATGCACACTGCAGATATATTTCATTGTTGTGTCTGGATTAAGCTGCATGCTCTCTGCTTCTACGTTCAAACACACAACTAAATTCGGTCAATTGAGTGTCAACAGCAGGCACTGCCGAGCCTCCACCGCCTTCAGTCTCCTTGTCCTGGTGTGACCTCAGCATCTTGGCCACATGGTTGCCTTTAAAAAGGGGGAGTATTTTACTCTCTCATAACATGTTCCTCTCTTAGTCATTGCGTTCTGTCTTCCTCCTTTTCTTTTACTAAAGCTTTCCCTCGGGGAATCGGAAAATGCTCCGGGGGTGGATGAGAGAGAATGAGGGGAGGGGTTGTTGAGACGGTATGGATGCCGTCAACATCCTCTTTCCTGCTGCCTTCGACAGTGTCTCTAGAGATCATGTGGGAATTGGACGTGCTGTAGAAAATGATTCACAGACGCCGTGTTTGTAATCATGTGCATGCAGTAATTTAACATTCTTCCTACTGCAACGCTTACACGTTTTCTATGTAATAAAATAGATCACATGATTGAAAAATCTGACAGAGTAGTTTCAAAAGACAGCTCCTCTTAAAATCAAGATTATTTTGTTGTGAGCTGTCAAATGTTGGACATATCAGGAGTAGAAATGTCTGTCTTCTCTCCAATGTATTGCAAGCACCCAAACTACACTGAAAAAACTGAAATGTTGACATTAATAACATGTATTATGTCAACAGATTTCACATCACTGTATTAGGTTAGTTGAAAGCAATAATATTACAAAAAAATTAGGTTTAACTTCTTAGTATTGCTTTCAACTAACCTAATAAAATGATGTGAAATGTGTTGACATTATACACATAATTAAAGTCAACGTTTCAGATTTTTTGGTGTTAACATTTGAAATAATTATTTAATTGTATAAGTTGCAGATTGAATTGTTCTGTCTAACGATTAATCAATGACCAGACTAATAATGATAGCAGTGGGGCAATGATTGCAGGGAAAATCACCATTCTTCCAAAGCCGTGTTGGTGATCTGCTTTAGGGGTTAATATCTCAGCAGGGATGGGGTTGTTTTCCTATGATCCTGATCCAGCATGTGTGCAGTATCCGTTCCACAGCTTGCCACCAATCCATGTGTGTAGGGCTGGAGTAAAAAGCCCACATAGGGGATCCTTTGTTTAGGAGAGTCTAGGCATGGAAGATAATTTACAAGCCGCTGAGGTCCTCACGCCATTGGCTGATGAGGCTCTGTCTGCGTCTGCGAAAGGCATCCCGTATGTGTGTGCGTCTATACGTCTGTGTGTGTGTGAGTGTCTGCTGTAGCAGCACTTTGCTACACCAGCTCACAGTCATGACACCCAGGAGCTTGCCCTGCACACGGCTACTGTAGCCAGGGTTTTCTTTTGAGGCTGAAGGAAGGCAAAGTAAGATGGCCACCAATACCTTTTAGGGATATGCTGCCTAAACCGGAGGGGCTTCCTCCGAGGACAGACAAGGTAAAGGCAGCCGGATCATTCACCCTGGGGTCTTTTGTCTCGCTGCAGATGGGTCAGCTACAGTGGAGCTCAGCTAGAGGTTATCCTGCGTTTGTCTCTCTCTCTCTGCCAGCCTGGATTTAGCCACTTGGAGCGCTTTATTTGGAGGCTGGATTTGTTATTGTTTCAACTCAAGCTCTGAAGACTTCTGTGTGTGAGTGTTTGGCTTATCTTTTCCAGGTGGGGTTAAAGGATGTGACAACAAAAGTCAGCAATAAAGAGGTCAGTTTCCACGGTAACAGACGTTGCTCTTCTCATCCCCTGTTGCATGTCCTTTTTTTAAGCCGTTAAACAGAATACAATATGAAGAGCCCCTTTGCTTCCCCTTTCTTTCGTGCAGTGGTCCGGACAGCCATATTTCTGCACCTGCTGTTTTCTGACTGCTTAGCAGAGAAGTGAGGTGCTTGTAAGCCGTGGCTGCTAATTTGCTTTTACTAGTTTGGCTGCAGTAGTAATGGTGTTATTATTGTGTGGTTTGTATGAGTCCTTGTGCTACTGGTGTTGTCTTAATTTGTATAGTTTTACAGTTAATTAAGCTCTAATTCATACGGGTGTCCTGGGAGCCAGTTTATTCAAGTTCATTAGGTTTATTATACTGTTTTTCTTTTTATTGTTCTATGTTTTTACTATGTGACTTTGAGCTTAGTGCAGGCAGGAAACACTCAATGAATGAAGGAAATTCTCACGTGTAGAGAGACCCACACACATAAACCACTACTCACAGTCACAGCCAGGAAGTGTTTGTGTGTTTCATTTCTAAGAGCTGTGTGAGGTGAAGAGTGGAACGGGATATGATGTCTGAAGTGAACAAGGCTGAAAGTTACTCAGAATGAACTTCCTGTACTCGTATCACTTTTCTTTGGCTTAGTAGTGATGTTTATGTGTATATTTGAGTGTTTGTATGTCTGTGTTGTCAAGTGATTAATACATACACACTGCTTTAAAGGTCGTTTGAGACCCAGAGACACGTTTGTTAGGATTCAGGCGACGGTTACACTTCTGTTGCTAGGGTAGGTCTCTGAACGTGTGTTTGTTTTTAATGCGCTCTACCTTAGCTACTCTAACGTATATTTCGTTGACTTTAAAAGCTCTGACAGGCACAACAGTTAAATATGTGTTGGTCTAACAGAAAAAAAGAAGACAATGTTTGCATTTAAAACAGTACATGGCCGCGCAACTGACTTCAGATCCCCGGAGGAAGACACAACAGCACAAAGACACAGCCCTAACAACTCATGGTCCCAGATCCCTCCAGAGACCCTTCGGCTAAACAAGAGCACATGACTGTTCATTTACATCCTGCATTAGGCTTTTTGTTATCACAAGGCTAAATGTAACATAATTCAAAACAGGGGCTGCACTTTGATGTCATATACATCCAGAGACACGCGTGTTGCAGTGCTGGAAGCCAGCCAGAGTTGCTTTGTCATTGAAAGCAGGTTATTGTGACTGACACACTGCCTTTTCCCCCTCCCTCCCTTACCCTGCTACCCATTTTTCAGCTCTTCCTCTCACTTGCTCATTTGAACGTTGGGTGGGCCATTTTCACACGCTGTGTGGAGCGGGTATCTCACCCTCTTGCATCCACAGAATTAGTATTGCCTCAGCCTGAGAGCTCAAGCTATCTGTTGCATTAGAAGCGTGTTTCTAGTAGTAGTACGGCCGCCCAGTCCTGAAAGACACGGCGAGTGAAGTGGACTGGGTAGAAAGAAAATGGATCAGAGAGGGATCAGGAATATCACATTGGTAAAAAGACTTAAATCTGCTCCATCGTACTAATCATGTCTGATCTGAACATTTTATTATTTATTTTATGAACACTTCACTAGAACACTCAGTTACCTTGTCAAACAACAGTGTAACCTCACCTAAAGTTAAATCCTCTCTACCCCAGTTTAACTTTGTTTAATTACACAGCTTTTGGAAATTTGCCATGTATTCCTGAAGATAACTGGCCCAAAACATACAAAAAGCTGCACATTTGAAATATTTCTAGTGTAGCAACAATGGGTGTACAATAAATAAGAGGAAATTGTTTAGCTGTAAACACCCGGTGCAACTGGGTCTGTCATAAGTCAAAAACAAGGGCTCTATTTGGTATAGCAGGTTTAATGGTTATTCTTGAGCCAGACTGGAAATCATTTCAGATTAGAAAAGCATGTTGAACAACACACCTTACTTTAAAAATATTGCTTTTAGTTTTTGTTACCAGCTCACTTAATAAAAAAACAAATGCAATCGACTCACACAGCAGTGTCAAATCTCTGTTTCAGAATTACAGTCTGAGAGTCAGTATTACATATCATATTGAACATGTGATACGTAATAAATAATTTGTAGTAAATCATTTGCCTATCATTATCCATGCTGAAGTATTATTAGGCAAGTGTTTTAACCAACACCTTGTTTCTTTCTTCTCTCTGACTTCACAATACACAGCAACAGATCTACTTAAAGCAACTAACAACCTTCTTTAAGCAGCCAATGCAGGAGATTTGCTCCGTATTAATCCTCTTAGACCTCAGCGCAGCCTTTGACAGCTTTTATTTTCCATCTTTAATTGAATGCTTTTAGCTCTGGAAGCCTGCTTCATTGCTTGTATTTTAACGCCATCTTCCTCATGAATGACAGCCTGTGCTCTTGCTCAGAAGCCGTCATATGTGGGATGTCACAAGGCTCAATTCTGTTTTTAACGATGCGTGCATGCTTAAAAGTCAAACACACTGTTACCATTTTATCCAGGATGTCTCAGGACATGGACCTCGAACATCCCTGGCCCCCATGTCTGATGGAAATAGGGAAAATAGAGTTGAATAGAGCACATGTAACTCATAAAAGTATTTTCTGTTTGGTCTGTGGGTTCGTATAAATCTGTTTTATATTATATTAAGTATTGTTGCAGCTTGATCTGTCAACTTTAAGTGCATCAGAAGAATAGATTCAAACAGTGGTAGTGATGAAGTTTGATCAGTCCCAGATAAACAATATCCAGCTACTCTGCAGTTGTGCAAATTCAGAAAGAAAAATGCATACACACTCACATAAACATACTGTACACACAGATCACCGTAATGCACATACTGTGTATCCGCCAGCTTCTAAAATTGAAGAGCCTTTTGTGAGCTGAGTCTTGGCACATGTTGTATTTTTTTTTTATCTTTGTCACGCTGCAACATTTCTAATCGGTCTTCCAATGCTGAAGGCTTTAGCTTTGAATTGGATGTGGGGTTAAGTCCTAAAATAAAAAGCAGCTTTATTTGACTTCTGTTGATAATATGCTCACTCAAGATGATGAAAAATGAATAATACGTTTGTATATTTATCATGGCTAGACTTTTTTATCAGGTTTGTTTTGTGCTCATTTAGTTGTATCCTTACATGATTTCATAGAAACAGGAATACATTATACACCAAACAAGTGTACATGTACTCTAAGTTCACTTTGTAAACTGCCTTACCTTCTATTTTCCCCTAAATTAACTGATTTTATTCCTGGTTATGGAGTTATGACTAGGATTGTTTGAAAGTTTAAAATATCGTGTTTCCACTGGCTTGTTCATGGAGGTTATCAAAATGTCAATACTGTGGTCCTTTGGATAGTTGTAGCTTTGCTGGTAGTCAGAATCCGTCTTAGCCATAGGGTCAAGCTGTGCTGTGTCTGGATTAGACCCTGAGTGGGTTAATCACTCACTGAACAATGCACAGGGGTTAACATGGCAGGGAAGCTGTGTTAATAATCACATATGCTTGCATACACATGCATGCAAGCCTGGGAGCACACCTACATGCCCTCAGTGATCGTAGTGATGTAATCATGAACTGTGCGTGACTCCAAATGTTTACTTGTTGGCTCTCAACTACCTGTGGATCCGCAGCGCTTTACACTTAGCAGCTGATGCATAACTGTTTCCATGATTGAGGCCTCGACTGTGACTAACACAGTTGAACTTTTTTATTATCTCTGTTAAGAGATCAGTTTCCGCAAGATTTATAGAAAGCAGATTCTTTCTTTTCACATGTCATAATATTTTCCACCGCCTCGGTAGTCGCTGCAGCAGCTGCTCATGCCATGCGGGGAGGCAATCTGTTGTGCTGTGTGGCGTGACTGTTTAGAACAAGCTGAATCACTGTATACTGCCAGAGCTTGTTGAGTCACCACTCTCTTGTTTCTCTCTCTGTCTCTCAGGTGGTTCCAGAAAGTGGGTCGGTAAATGGCAAAGCCAAAGCACAGATGGAAGACACCCACACGGCAGCAGAGGAGGATGAAGGGGAGGAAGGCCACATACCTCATACACAAGCTCCCCCCGTCACCCACAAACCAGCCTCGGACCAAGGCGGACGGCCAGCCCCTGTTAAAAGAGAGTCTGGGCTGGAGCTGACCAGCACTGCACTTCACCAACATGTATGCTCTTCTGTGAATTTTCAGAATGGTTCTGCTGAGAACCTGACAAAACCTAACGGTGCTAATACGACCACTGGGTCACTCTCTGATCTGAAGTCGGCTTTCAAAAGGACTATTAATGCATCAGAGCCTCAAAGGACTATAATTGCGACAGCCCCTAAAGACTGTCCTAAGAATGGACCCAAGACCTCTCCGGAGGACATGTCAGTTCCACTAAAGAAGATCAAATTAGAGGAGCCGTGGATGTGGATCCCTGAACAGGCCACCAAACAGCTGAGTGATGAAGACGAGGTCTGCGAAGACCCGCTGTCCACACTGGCGGCTGTGGTGTGTCTTTCTGTTACAGAGAGAAGAGGACTGGAGGAGAAACTTTTCAGCTCACGGTCCTCCATTCTTTGCTCCATTAAAACAGAGCCACCAGATTTGCACTTTGTCAAAAAAGAGCCAGAGGACTCACTGAACGTCGAGAAAAGCACTCCTGTTAGTCTTCAAAGGACTCTGCAGTGCATCAAAAGTGAACCTACTCCAAGTGTCTTGCAACAGAGCGTGCAGTCTTTGGCAGAAAGAAGAAATCTTAGTTTTGATCAGGCTATCGCTATTGAGGCCTTGACTCAACTGGCAGCTATACCTCAAAGCACCGCAGGGTCCATTAAAACTGAACGTATGTGTGAACATACTTCCAACACAAATGCAACCCTGCAAGACGTCAAACCCACACCAGCTTTTCGCTACAACAAAGTCTCTGTCATCAGCTCGCCAATGCACCAGACATCAGTCATACACCCTCCTGTGGCGCGACAAGGGAACGTCATCCAGTGCTCCCAGGGCTCTAACGCAAAGCTGTCTCTGCACGATCTCTTAGAGGCCAGCTCTGACAGAGATAAAGCACCCTGTAGGAAGACAGAGCCGGGCTTTGGTTCTCATGTCATCAAGTCGGAATGCAGCTATAAATATCCCAATGACATGAGAGTTGGTAAAGATCATGAGCGTTTGTCCGTGGAGGACAGAGACAGGGTTGTTGGTAAAGCAAGGCGGAACAGAGAGGAGGAAGAGGTGGCAGCTCAGCTGGCAGACTTGGCCTTCATCATCCAGTCTAGACACAACCAGCAGTCGGAGAACAACCCTCGGAAAGGAACACCTGTGTCGGCCATCAAATACAACTACAACTCCCAGCTATCCCCCAGTCAGAAAAAGCCTCCCGTGAAAAAAACAAGATCGACGCCTTCCAAGCCCAGGAAGAAAAAAAGTGATGGACTTAATGAGGGAATCAACTGCCGGACCCCCCTCTCAAAACGCACGCCAAATGGAGAGACTTCCCAAAGGGGGAAAGGCCATAAGATTCCGGGGAAATCAGTCCTTCACCACAAGAGGAACCTGTTTCTGCCTCAGGCTCAAATTGACCTGAAGAGATACTTGGCTGAAGCTCAGGAGGAAAGGAGGCAACTCATCCATCACGGTAACACACACAGTGCAGCCCACCTAGGACCGCAAACTCCCAACTACAGCACCTTCCCAAGGGTCAACAACACTTATGTTCCAGAAAACCACCCATGGTCACTTTCTAACGTGCCACTCCACCAACACAATCCATGCAACGGTCATGATGGGCAGGACTATGAAAGGCATTTGTTTTCTCAGGTAGCGCAGCCCTGCGGAGGGATGCAGCACGGTACTGATCCGAACACCAGCGCAGCCAATAACGCTTTCCTCAACCACACATCTGGACACCATGGACTGTCTAATGGCTTCTCGGGGCCCCGGCAGTCCCCTCCTCCGAGCCAGCAGGGCTACTACAAGCTGGAGAGGGCAGGACCTGTAACTATCCTATCCACCGCTACTGATGGGGATCAGGGCCAGTCTGAAGAGACAACTCCATCCAAGAACAGCGTCAACAGCTTTCTGGAGTCTCCTATGAGTTTTTTGGATACCCCTACCAAGAACTTGCTAAATACACCTTCCAAAAAACTTGCTGATCTTCCATCCTGTGACTGCGTGGGTGAGTTGTTCTTCCTATGATCCTTTAGGAAAGAAAAAGAAAGATGGACCTTTATTGATCCTCCATGGGGGTCATTTAGTTTTGCACTCAGTTTTTTATACACGCACATGCATGTTTTTGTTATACAGTTACAACTACACACAGTTATATTCATGCACACATACACATGCAATGAGAGGATCCAGACTGGAGAGGCAGCCAGTCTAGCCGGTGCCAGGGAGCAGTTGGTCGCTCTGTGCCTTGCTCAAGGGCACCTAGGCAGTGGCCCAGGAGGTGAACGGGCTCCTCTCCAGTACCAGTCCACACTCCAGAAGAGAAGTGTGTAGCGTTCAAATTAGTACTACATTAGGTTTATTCCACTTTGGGGTTCAATTGGTGTAATACTGCAAACCTTTCTGTTATTCTTTTTCTTATGCAAACACACACACACACACACACACACCTAATTCAAGGGCCAATTTAAGCAAAGGGAGGCAACATTTCTCTGCCATATTTGGAAGGGGCTATGGGATGCTTTGTAGAGCCATGTTGAGCTGTTATGATGTATTTGGTCTTGAAATGTGAACATCCCCCGCACTGAGATCCAGACGCATTTGCTTTGTGTTTTACTTTTAAATGAGTCTGACTTTTTTATCAAAGGCATTTGGTTTTTTCCCAAAAATATAGAAAGATTACATCAGTATTTGAAGGACACTTCTACACTTGATGAAGTTGCTTTGATATCTGATACATCTTGTTTTTGGTTGTTTTTGTCCACAGAACAGATCATTGAAAAGGAGGAGGGCCCTTACTATACTCACCTTGGGGCAGGGCCAAGTGTTCCTGCAGTGAGGGAACTGATGGAGAACAGGTAGAGTGACTACAACAACTTTGTTTACAGTGTGTGGGTGTGTTTTCTAACAAACATGCAAAGAGCGTATTAGCGAACCATGTTCTTGGTGGACTGGGGCGGGACACAGACAAAAAAGAGTCATTTAAAGGAAGCATTGCTTAGCCAGCTCAATACGTGTACCCTCTGTCTCAGATACACACATGTTGAAACAGGAAACCCCTAGAGCTGAGACAAGAGGCCGTAAACCACAGTGGAAGCCTGTTAAAAACATCTAGACGTCCATTGCAGTCCATCTGAAAACCACACAAAAAATGTCATTCTGCAGCCATTGAGCCACTCAAATACATAGTTTTAATCAAACCAATTTTGTACCAACCTTATCTGTACAGTAAAAACCATGTATCTCCTTCCTATTTAGATATATAAACTGTTTCAAAGTCAAAGTCCACTTTATTGTCAAAGTTTCCACATGTGTTATACATACAGACAATTGAAATACTGTTTCTGGCATTCCCACAGTGCAAATATAAACAAGAAAAAGAGAAAGAAACAAAGCACAGCTGTTTGTTCTGAACTCATGAAAAGTGTTTTATAAAGGTACTGTATGTGGAAGAACAGCAATAAAAAAAGCTGTGGACATATGATGATCTTGAGAATATGATGCATTGCTGTAGAATAAAATTCCCTGACAGTATATAAAGGTGATATAATAAGTACAACCATTAACATCTCACGCATTAATGCAGCAGTTATGAATCCCTAAACATTATATATCGTAGTTAAACACTGACATGGAACATTTTACTGAACAATGACTACTTTTATATGATACTTAAGGAAAAGATCTGAATTATTTTTCTGATAAAAAGTAAAGTCTTGATTTGATAAATGTGTTGTCAGTTACAATGTGATATGCGAACCTTATCATTTCTCTTATGTGTGTTACAGATACGGTGCCACCGGAAATGCAGTCAGGTTGGAAGTTGTTGTTTACACTGGGAAAGAAGGAAAGAGCTCGCAGGGGTGTCCAATAGCAAAATGGGTATGTTGCTTGTGTTTGTCAATCACAGTGCTTATAAGCCCTTGGTGATACATGTTTTTTTTCTTTGTTTTGCTGTTCTACATTGCTGTTGTTTATCCGTTTGTTTGTTTTTTTTGCACTATCATCTGACAGGTGGTCCGGCGTGGCAGTGAACAGGAGAAGCTGTTGTGTTTGGTCCGCCGGAGGCCGGGGCACTACTGTGACACAGCCGTGTTGGTGATCCTCATCCTGGCGTGGGAGGGAATCGCTCGGCCGGTGGCAGACAATCTCTACCAGGAGCTCACACAGACCCTCTTTAAATACGGCTCCCCCACCAGCCGCCGCTGCGCCCTCAATGAAGAGTGAGTACCTCTTTCTTTGTTTTGCTATTAAACTATTTCTCCACTTTTATTTCCTTGTTTCATTATCCTCCTCCTGCCACTCCGTCTACACAGTCGAACGTGTGCATGCCAGGGATTGGACCAGGACACATGTGGAGCTTCATTTTCTTTTGGCTGCTCCTGGAGTATGTACTTCAATGGCTGTAAGTTTGCCCGCAGCAAAGTTCCCCGCAAGTTCAGGCTGCTTGGAGACGACCGTGATGAGGTGAGAGACTGGTCTACTGCCCAAAAATCCAAGCGGAAATCATCTTTTGCAACCACCCTTTTGTTTGTTTGTCCTGTTGTAGTGATGCGAATTGTATTGCTAGGAAAGACTGACCAAATAATCAAACGTTTTCCAAATACTTCACTCGTAGTGGCTTATTTTAGCTATGAAAATCACAGCTGTTATTCACTCCAAATGTTCTTGAATCTGTTCATTACTTTTAGGAGGAGAAGATAGAGAGCAACCTGCAGAATCTCGCCACTGACCTCGCACCCCTTTACAAAAGACTGGCTCCGGAGGCCTTCCAAAACCAGGTATGAAACATCTGACACACTTTTTAAGGCTGACCATTAATATTATTTATTCTCTTTTTACTCAAATTACTTACTTTGAATCTTTTAGCTCCTTCACCTTGTTAACAACGTCTTGTCCTTTTAACTTATAGGTGGAAAATGACGCGGCAGGGAGTGACTGCCGTCTGGGTCGTAAGGAAGGACGTCCTTTTTCTGGGGTCACAGCCTGTGTGGATTTCTGTGCCCATGCTCACAAGGACACTCACAACATGAATAACGGCAGCACTGTGGTAAGCATGCTACGAGTGTGACTCCATGCTATCTACTGCATCATGTGACTACCTCTTAAGGGACTGATTGGACATGGTGTACTGTTTGTTTGAACAACTTGCCTTTTTGTCTTTGCGGTTATTTTAGGTCTGCACTTTAACCAAGGAAGATAACCGTGCAGTGCGTAACATACCAGAAGATGAGCAGCTCCACGTTCTGCCACTTTACAGGATCTCCGCAAGGGATGAGTTTGGTCAGGTTGAGGGTCAGTGGGCCAAGATGCGGAGCGGCGCTCTGCAAGTTCTGTCCGCCTTTCCCAGAGAAGTGAGTAATAGGAGAGCAGCTTTTGCTATTTGTTATTATCTGTATGTTGTCAGTGCTTTGAGTCCTTTGTTTCAAACAAGCTAAACACAATTGCATTCCTACTGTACTTCCTAAAGATCTTGCTGGCAGAGAGTAAAAAAGGCCATTACATAAAATTAATTTCAGAAAAATGTTCCACTGCTTTATCACTTTTGCTAAACATCAAACCTCCAATAAAAATATATGACTCCAACAGTTTGCTTGTTAAGCAAATTTGACATAATTGTGTGTACTTTGTGCAATACTCTATTTAAAATGTGCCTTGATTAACTGATCATCTCATGACCTTGTATTTGTTAACTTTTATTGTAATTTTTTTATTTGCTTTTTGCTCACTGTTCATATAATGTGAATGTGATGTAAATAAATAAAAAGTAACAACCTCAGTCATGATTTAAACTATTGATTACATATTTTTTTGTGTTCATTAGGTGCGTCTCCTTGCTGAGCCGGTGAAATCTGCCCGTAAGATCAGGCAAGAAGCTCGTCTAAAGGCCCAAGCAGGGAAGCTGGAGAAGAAGCTTGGGCTGACTCCCCAAACTCCTGGGAAACTGAAGGGCGAAACCCCCAGCAAAGGTATTACATCATGTGGTTAATGTATTTTAATAAATGTACATTGATGTAAAAGTATAACGTTTTTTTTGATGATTCATACATCAGCTTTTTAGAAATACTTGTATTCTATATGTCCAAAGCAGAGCCACAGGCATTCTCCAGCTCGTACAGACTGCCACCCAGGCCTGCCAGCACTGGACGGTACCCACAGGAGAGGAATCAACCTGGCACTTACAACCAGAGCATCAGCAGCTACCCCACTCCGGGTGCAGGGGTCACCCCACCGAATGAGGTCATCCCCCCAAACCACCATGGCTTGCCCGGTGTCCAGTTTGGACAGAATATCTCAGCTCTTAATTATAAAACAGTGAGTGATGCTGTGAATGGTTATTCTTCAGCATCTGGTGACCAGAGTGGACATAAACCTCCACATAATGCCCATAGTGGCAACCCCCATGCTTTTAAAACTGAGCCCAACGAGGTGCACTGCTCTCCTATGCGCAGACCCTCCCCCAGTGGGAGTGCTCCTCCTCCCTCCTCCTTCTCCCCCAGACCTACCTCTGAGGGCCTCTTCAGTAGGCTCAATGGACTCCACAGGGCTGCAGGAGATGTCACTGCAGAGGTCAAGGGTCATGGCTTTCCTCCACTCTCGTCCCACCCCCTTCCCCCACAGACTCCCCCGCCTGAGTCAGAGGAATTGAAGCAGGAAGAGGTGTGGTCAGATAGCGAGCACAACTTCCTGGACCGTGACATAGGCGGAGTCGCGGTGGCACCGGCACATGGCTCCATCCTGATAGAGTGTGCAAGGCGGGAGCTCCACGCCACCACCCCAATCCTCAGGCCAAACCGCAGCCATCCAACCCGCATCTCCCTGGTCTTCTACCAGCATAAGTCTCTGAATGAACCAGGGCATGGGATGGCTATGTGGGACGCAAAGATGGCCAAGCGGGAGCGAGAACGGGAGGAGGAGGCAGAGAGATTAAGGATGGAGGAATGTCTGGGGAAGAACGGACAAGGAGGTGTGGAGCAAGAGGAAGGAACAGGGGAGGATGCCGAGGGGAGAAAGAGGACAATTAATGTCCCCACACGTCAAGCCTGGACCCAACCGAGGGATGGTGTTGTCGCCGTGTCCCCTTATGCTCTTACCCAAGTGACGGGCCCCTACAATCGCTGGACCTAGTAGACATGTTTTACACACACACACACACACACACACACACACACACTCAGAAACTCCTACACCCTGTGCTTCTGCCTTACCTCAACTTCAAACTGCTACTCTCATTTTTTAAAGTTGTTTTCATTGTGCTTTTCTAGAGTCTGTTTGTTGACTTTGCCCTTCTTGGTCTCTGCTTTCAGAGTGATGAGGGAGACCAAAGTTTGTTGGCTTTTTTAACTGTGAGTTTTTGTGTTTTTATTGTAAAGAGATGGTGCTTTGAAGCATTTTTAAGATGTTTTTAAACTGGTTTTATATACATGATTAAGGACAAAAAAGATGTGATTATTTATTCTGATCATAACGATTTCTATTTAATTCCTGGTGTAAGCCTGTTTACTGCAAGATTTCTATGATAACCTGCATTATGTTTTCAGACTTTAAGTTGTACAGTAGGAATTTGCTCTTTATTTTAGCCTATAGTTCGCTTTTCATAAGATGAATCTCATTGGCTTCTAAGTTGGTGCCATTCTCACTGTAAAGCCTGCTTAACACCATTACATCACATAATGTAGGAAACAGGACTAATATTGTGCATATAGTAACTACAGATTGTCACATGTAGCATCATGCTTTACCTTCTGCTGCCTCTCACTTCAGTTGGCAGTCGATGAAAGAAATGTTCTTTGTTGATTTTATTCTTTATGTCTGGATGATTTTCCTTTTATTCACAGATTTGTATGGCATATTAAGAAGCACTTTTTTATTTTTTTAAACTTAACTTGAAAAAGGTCCCAATCTTTAGGCCTGAATATGTATGTACAGATAGAGAGATATATGACAGTTTAGCATGATCTTGGTTTTATCTTTACAGTATTTTTCGTTTACAATTTGTTGAAAACGGCATACATATCTAAGGAAATTCAAAACTTTACATACTGAGGTATCGCGAAATGCTGCAACAGTAAGGTGCTTACCACTATCAGCACTTGTCAACAAATCTTTCATTGGGCACAAGTGTGATTATAGGATTTCAAAAACGTACTTGATGGTGCTTATAAGACCTACTTATTCATTAAGTGTTTGATATGTCAACAGAATATTACCAGTTTTTATGTCCATACTCATGCACAACAGTGTCTGAATAATCCGTCTATTTCATGTTCTCCTCCTCTCTGCTTTTGTTTGGAAAATCACTCAAACATCAGATTCCATTCAGACTAGAAGACTATGTTGGGTGCTCGACCTTAGTGAAGACTTTGTTTTTAGAGAACTTTTTCCTTACAGGGTCAAAATAAGGGGGTTAGTGTCAACTCCTGGTGTATCAGGATCTTTTTTATTACCCGTGAAACAGAAGCTATTTGTTTTAAAAACCCAGCATTTCAATTACAGCACAAGAGATAAAGACCTTTCACTGATATTCACACTGACACTGGTGGTGTAATGTTTCCGGAGAAACAACTTGGTCTTTCAAACACTTTTACTTCCTTTTGGTGCTAATAGGACAACATTGACTTGACCTGGTTATATACTGTACAATTATGTAACGGTGCTTTTATACAACTCTACACTGATCTGATGTATGTTTCAATACAAAGCTATTTTTTTAATTTTTCTGACAGACAGAGATGCAATTGATGCTTTTCAGCTATGAGTGAAAAAAATCTAATTATTGTGTCGATTTTCATCTAGTCCTCAAATGTCTTCCACTAATAACCAAAATCTGCAACGATTTTAAAAATCACAACACACACATACGAAGTTAAATGAATGTGATCAGTTGATTTGACATTTTTGAATACAACATGACAAAGTTACACTTTGGGGAACGTTCTCAGTCCACATTGAAAGTATTTGTATCAACAAGGAACTAACAACTAGCACCAGCACTATAAAATCTGAAAACGAACTTTTATTGGTAGAAAAATGTGTAAATATGTTTGTGAACCCTATTGTTCTTACTGTACTGTTAATGGTGTTTAGATAATGGATGATCTTGCTTATTTTGAAACTGAATTACTGTACGTTGCTGAAAGTATATTCAGTTTAGACTTGAGAAGAGGCTAAATTTAGCATTCCTTATATGGATGGCTGATCTCTTTTTGGGATTTTGAAATAAAGTCATATTTATATTTTGGACCTGATCATGATCTTCTCTGTCCTTATTTGTTGGGTGTGCAAATGTGGGTGATTGATCGGGTGTCATTTCAGGTGTGTGATGAATATCAAGAGGGCTTTTTTTTAACGATTTATTTCTTTAAAGCTTTCATTACATTGTTTATTAAAACAGGGAGTTGGTTTGTTTTTAACAAGCCAACCAACAACACACTATTAGTTATTTATGTACTAAAAGAAGCCTAAATGGTTGCAGACTCAGTGAGTATACTTTAAAAATGTCAGCTAACACAAGAGTGCTTCATGTTGAAAATGGCCCCTGTGAATTAAATACTGTTATCTTATCATTAGACTTTCTTTAAACTATTTCTCATCAGACTGCAACTCTTAATTATTTTTGCAACTAAAGGTGAATGAATGTGAAACTTGTTGTCTTCAATCACACTTCTGAGCAGTGTAGGCCATGGAAACAGAAATTAAATGTAGCTATACTTGGAGTGCTAATGTTTACATCGATTGATTACATCATGGAGACTATCTGTGAATAACTTAAGAAGGGAGTTATTTGACCTTATTCTTTATGGGGAATTCTTTGAAAGGCTGGTGATTCAGGGACAATACATGTCCTGTAACCGCATAAATTGTGATATTTCAAACCAAATCAAGCATTTCCAAGCAAGAAAATTGGAAATCACTTCAAGGCTCCTGTTTTCTACCTTTATAAATGGTTGAGCTTCACGAAGGTTTTGAAACGAAGTTATGGCTGGGACTAATACATCCAATGACTGGGGCAGGGGGCAGATATTCAAAATGTCTGTACATTGTAATAAGTGTACCATTAGTCTGTTTTACATATTTCTGTACTTATCTATTCATTTTTATGGTTCTTTATTTACTTTACTAGTGTTTGGTTTTATTGGGCAACCTCCCCACAAATGTTTGGACCCCAAGGATTTAATTAAACTTTTGTTTTATTTAAGCCTCTCTAAAATAACATGTTTTATTAATATCAAATATTGAATTTGATGTGTGTCCTTTCCTCCTTTCTTTGGTGAACTGGACTCGGCGGCTTCCGTAGGTGTGAGTGTGGCTGCAGTGACGCAGAAGCGCTGAACGGGCAGAACATTTCTACTGTCAAGATGGCGACATCCGAGCCGGTAAGAGAGACAAGAGATAGCATGAAAAAAAAGACAAATGCGCTAGGAAGGACTAACTTCATCCTTATTATATCTAGCAAATGTTCTTTATACTCCTCGTTCCTTGAAGTGCCAGCTAATATTTCGTGGATTTTATTGTGTTTTGCCTCCCAGATGTGTCAGTTCGCGTGGATCTCGGTTAGCTGTTAGCATGCTCCGAAATGTGATGGATCGGACAGGGAGGGACTGTGCACGTCGTTCATTCAAACTACAATCAATGATTTGTTTTAATCTACTTCGATAAAAGCGTTAATATCCTGGTGGCTATGATCAACCATCAGAACCTTAAAATGCTCATACCTCGACATTACTGATTAGATTTTTGACAATCTTGACACGTGTGTATCTAGCTTTTAGCTAGCTTAGCACCTCTGCTAAAACTAATGCTAGCGACGTTAACTTGTTACCTAACTGTAGCGAATATGTTAATTCATCATTGTTATTTTTAGCAACATAATACTAGCTGTGTTATATGAGCTGTGATGTAAAAAATGTTGACGTGGTTAAGTAGTATTGGACATTACTGTCAGATAATTAAGTTAATAGCCTAAGGATAACCTCAAGGTAGCACTTACATCTCGAGAATGTGACTGTGAACCAATGTTTCGCAAGATATTCAATGGTGTGTGTGTGTGTGGTAACTAGCTTTGGTCCCGGAAGAAAATAATTAACTGTACTATGGATTTTGTGGTACCAGAGGTTGTAGTAAAATGATCTTTGTACGTCTAAAATGACGAAGGCCCTTACAAATAAAAATGCTTTTAGTCAGCTAAACCAGGTATCGGGTATGCAAAACGATCAATTACTTGTAATCATTACTTTAGGATCAGCAGGAGATATTTACTCATGGGCATTTCTTTTTTAATTGCACAAGGGAAAATATATAAAACAGGCAAGGAATTAAGTACCACAAAGATGAAGTGCATAACTCATTCAACAATGGTGAAAATGATGCTACAACAATATTAGACACCAATAAATATAGGTATGATTTAAGCTGCATTGTGAAATGGTGTGATTGTGTCATGAGATTAGTCAAATTTGTATACATCTTTCTCCTCAGATGTTCATATAAAACCTGTTCAATTCTCTACACAAGACTAATAAAGATATCTTCAATGGATGTCTTTTGCATTCAAATAAAGTGTATAATGATTGTGTGTGTGTCCCTCTGCAGAAAGCACCTGAAACTGAAGAACAACAGCCAGCTGAAAAAACTGAAAACCAAGTTGTTGTGAATTCTGAGAACTATATCAAGCACCCTTTGCAAAACAGGTGAGAAAATAACCAGCTGCTGTGTTTGACAGATATTGCAACCGAAAGATGCCTGTGCTCACACAGCGTGCAGTATTCTGATATTTAGACTACATGAATCCTATAAAGAATGTGGATGCTATTTGTTTGCCATATGTGTTTTGTAACAATTTTTGGACACACTTTGATTATAATTGAGTAGATTTTATGGCATTTTGCATTCAATACTGTAATAAATAATGTCTTTATTTGCTCTACTACTTAGGCCTAAAGACATTATCTGCTCTTGAGTCTAGAAAAGGGCCATGTTTGCTCTGAAGCAAGTCACCAGTTTTTTAGAACTGTTTGCCATTCCCTACTAGGTCAATAGTCTTTTATTTCTTTAACTGTTAACATTATATTGACTGATTTGAGGATTAAATCATTTGCATATCACCTCTGTTGCACTGAAAAGCACATTACGTTTTCGTCTTGTTTGGGCATTCGTACCAGTAGGTTTTACGAACCTTTAATGTTAACTGCTGCCATGTCATTTCCTGTCTCATATTGCTCCTCTGCACTTTGTCTTGACTGACGAACACCTTGAAAACATGCGTTTCATTTGGGTTTAAATTATTTAAGTGTTTTCTTTCTTCAATCCATGTCCGAAATACATCATTTTCTGACAACTGGTGGAAACCTGGATGTCGTAAATGGTCACAAGAAAATCATGGTGGTCAATAATAGAAACAGAAGATGATGATCTGTAAGCGTAACAGTTTTATGTTTGAATCGGAAGCACCGAAAGAGGAGTTCAGCTTCATACCCTGTATGTTGGTGTAGCAATTGTTGTTGAGTATTGTCAAATGTTATCATAGCTCTGTGGCGGTGACAACCTATTCAGGAGCATTGTACGCTCGGTTTAGGAAATGCTGAATAGTTCACCTGGTAGGTCACTTCTAGACCATTCTGCTTGTTCAGCCTCAGAGTTCAAGGCTGTTGTCATCGGCTGCTCTGGCCATTCTGGTTTTAGGGGGCATATTTGATGTCCCATTGTACACCCTCAATGGTGGACGATTCCTTTTATACAGCAATGTTTTGTCGCCTATCTGCCGACTCACTGTTGTTCTTAACAAAAAGGAAGTCCTGACTTCTTGAATCATTTTAAGTTTCATAAGACTGGCATGTTGTGTAATATTATTAACATACAATGTGGTGTTTAAGTTACGCCTAGATAAGACTAATGAGTTCTAGCGCAATCCTTCAATAAATCCCGCAAGAGATGTGTTGCTGTTATTTAGCCACCCTTAATTAATGAGGTAGAGTAGATGGTAGAAATACCTGTCAGTGTAAGCATAAACTACCCCCTCCAAAATAACCAGAAGGGAAATGCTAAGCTTCAACTAATATTAAACATTATTTCACGGGTGTCTTTTTAGACTGCATTCATTTTAAGTAGTTGTAAGAAACTGAGTGGATGTTGTAACATTTGTCTCTGAAACATAACAGAGGAGTTTGACAGATAAAACAAGGAATGGTTTGAATACATATAATATCAATGTGCAATAAGCTTACATCTGCTGATATATTGGCACAAACTTGATTAATTATATCAAAAATATTGTCATATTTTAGGTAACAGTACATACATACATTGACATACCATAGATGCCTCTTTGAGCCCCTCTGTTAATCTTGTTTAGTATTTCCAGATTGGTTGTCTTCATTTGGAAACAAGAGCACGCAGTTAGCCAAGAGAGTAACACCTATGTTTTGGCAAAACAACCTACCACCCATTCTGAGGAAACGATTAAATGAAATAGGTGTTGAAATACTTTTAGTCTGACATATCAGTCTCCAGAGAAATATGAGGAGCTAAGTAAATCCATTGCTGGTTTATTGAACTACTGTCGTATTTGTTTACATGCCACAACTAGGCAGGTAAACAAACCGTGTCCTCGACTGGGTTCACTGGGGTTGTCTCGCCTGTCCTCACTGTTGTCTAATAAAGTCTTTCAGTCGAGTTGCTACATGGCACAAGTACAGTTTCAAGCTCTGGTTTATCTTTCGTTCAGTTTATTAACGTCTCTGTGTAGTCCACATGGGTGTGGCTACGAGTTGGGTATTGTTGTATTGTGGTGGGTGGATGGGGGGGGGGGACGACGACTGGGTTCAGCTAATGTCCCTTCTTTGCCCTCATCCCTCCCTTGCTAGCCCCATCTCTCCTGGGAGTAGATGAAAGAATAACAGGGCCCGTCACAAACAAAGGCTGCACTTGTTGCGCTGATGATGGCCGGCTCTCTCTGTTTTTCTGCATCAGTATGCTTTTGGTAGAAGCTGCTGTTTAGTCCTGTCAAATACCAAGTGTTCTAATGCTTGTCTTTTCCTCCCTCAGATGGGCTCTGTGGTATTTCAAGAACGACAAGAGCAAAAGCTGGACAGAGAACCTGCGTCTCATTTCCAAGTTTGACACAGTGGAAGACTTTTGGGCGTAAGTTTTGGCATTTTAATCAAAATCACATTTTTACTTAGTAATTCAGTTGGAGACAATAAGGGATTTTGAAAAGAACACTGGGTATTGTGCAGATAACATAAATTATCAAGTAATTCATTTCTTTATGCGCACATTCTCATCTGCTGTCTACCCCTCACTTGTTTTGTTTGCATCTGTATAACTTAAAACGCTGATTCAGATCAAATTGAAGTGTTTCCTGAATATCAGAATGCCCCAACAAGTAGTAAAACAATCTTTACAGGAAAGCATCTTGCACTTTAATCATATGAAAAGATACTTGTGTGAAAGCGGCTCAATATGTAGCCCTTTATCAATGTTTAATCAACCCTTTACTGTGCCGTTTATGTCAACCAATGATGTTTGAACTGTCTCTGAAGTCAACCAGCTGGAATACTTACAACCCTTTTGTGTTTCTTACAGATTATACAACCACATACAGCAACCTAGCAAACTTGGCTATGGCTGTGATTATTGTTTATTTAAGGTAAGCCTTTTCCTTTTCAACAATAGGATGCATTAAGCATGTAAAGTTACTCAATTGAGAATCAGAATCAGGTTTATGGCCAAGTAGGTTTACACATACAAGGAATTTGCTTTGTGTGTTGGTGCATGCATAAACACAAGAGGTTTATAAAAACTATAAAAGAATATACAGGGTTTCCCACACACAGACTTTACTCGGGCGGGCCGCCTAGGTATATTTCGCGACCCATTTAGGTTTTTATTTTAATTTAATTTTTGTATCCGTCCGCGAGCACGACGCCATCCGGGATCGATTCACTAGTGGACAATGATCTCCTCGCTCTACGCCTCCTGTACCTGTTCGCTCTGCTATCGTGTGTAGGGTCTGCTAACAAACGACAAAACAGAAAGGGAGACCTTACGAGGAAAAGAGTAAGGTTCTCTCCCCCCACCCGTGCCCGGTCATTTGCAGCCCCCCCAAGTACATTTCAGATCTGTGGGAAACTGATATATACAAATCAAAGTACGTAAGAATATGACTCTGAAAAATAAAATATTTGCAGTATCTCAGAGGGAGATCTGTGCCGTTCTTATAGAGGTGGCTGTGTTAGTGGGAGCTGTTTAAGTTTGCTACAAATTCATAGTAATGCTTTCATTTTAAACAACCATGAATGAAGTTATTAAATGTGTCTCTTCACTCTGTTGATCAGGATGGGATCAAGCCGATGTGGGAAGACGATAGGAACAAGCTCGGGGGTCGATGGCTGATGACCCTCAACAAGCAACAGAGACACAATGATCTTGACCGCTACTGGATGGAGACGGTAAGCGAGTGGTTTCATGGAGCAGCTCATAGATAAACGCATATCTTAACATTTCACGTTCAAGACAAAAAAAACAACAGTATGATTCATAATGTCCCATTTTGTGTATTTTGCAGCTCTTGTGTTTAGTCGGTGAGTCGTTTGATGAGGCAAGTGAAGATGTGTGTGGAGCTGTGGTCAACGTCCGACCTAAAGGTGACAAAATAGCAATCTGGACGAGCAACTGCCAAAACAGGGACGCCATCATGACGATAGGGTAAGATGAAAAGTCACCTTGTACATTTTGAAACAACCCTGATGCAAGTAATAGTGGTCTTGTAGTTGACCACTAGATGGAGACACTAAGTTGGCATCCGTCTTCACACAGCTTCTTGCTTTTCCACAGGCAAAATTATAAAGAGCGTCTGAGCATCCCCACCAAGGCCATTATCGGCTACCAGTCACATGACGACACATCCAGCAAGAGTGGATCCACCACCAAGAACATGTATTCCGTTTGAAAAACTCCTCCACCCCGGTTTCAACTTGCTGTAGATTTAAACAATTACCAAACCGCATCATCACAATAATAATTTGAGTTGTCAACTACTGTAGTGTCTTTTCCTTTTTATTGAAAAGAGATTTGTTCATAGTGTGTACAGTTGGCGCTTCCCCCAGCATAATGAATAGGGAGGAGGCCAGAAAGGAGTATTTGGCTCTAAATGTCACGTGAGCTAGAGAACGCGCATTATTTCCTTTTTAGAGTTGAAGAGTTCTGTGATTAATACCAGTGACATCCCCTAGCTTAGCTAAAGCTTTTTTTCAGTACCTAATGGCTTTGAGTTGCAAAAAAACTTAACTTTACAGCCTTGTCTTTCTTATTCTGACTTATAACCCTCCTGACAAATGCTGTTTGTCACCTTGCAGGTAAACTTATCATGGGCAATTAACCTTTTCACAGAACAAATTTTAAGGGCAGTTTTATCTTGAGTTTTCCAGAAGTGTTAAGCATGAGTTGGGCTTTTAGGCACCCCAGCTTGAGAAATCTACAGTATCTTAAAGTTTTGTAAAAGCAGCGTTCTCACTCCAAATTAGGGGTTACATTTAAGGCCGCTTATTGTTTCAGCCATGCCGGAATTATGAAAATATAGCTTGTAGTAGTTTTTTTTTTTTCTCTTTTTTTCTTCCCCTTACATTTATTTATAATGTATGCATTGAGATACTTAGTTGAAAAACGACCATAAAACTTGTGTTTTTTCAAATTGTTTTTTTTCTCTTTTTGTTACTACGGTCAATAATGTGTTCTACTGCATATAGATGACATTTTTTTACAGTGTACCATAAAGATGCTGACAGAATTAGGTGTGCTTTTCACTGTTTTCTTCCTAACAAAAACTGTAGATAATGATGTTGCACGCCTCTCTTGGTTGATGCAAAGAAAAGATGATATTCATTGTGAAATGATTTTGCTCATAATGTATCTTTATTATCTGTAATTCCAGGATGTATATTACCTTCTTTCAAGTAAAGGTTAAGTGCTTTGCATTAAAACCAAAAGCATGTTGTCTTGTTTAGTGGACATTAAATAAGACGTACACTTGCGAGTTATGTCTAGCTAGCAGCCCGTTATAACTTTGGCACAAATATTGCATTAAAGTAGGACTCCATCATTACAGAAATAGGAAATACATTTCAGAAACTTATAAATGTACCTTTTAAAGGTAAATTATGTTGAGGAATCCTTACTCTAGTTTACACATTAAACGTCGAAACATTCAACCCACCACGCCTAAAACTATTCAATGCTTCTGGAACGCTGACCTGTTTGGGATTTTGACGTCATTGCTTTCAGTACACACTGACTCTATTATGGGGCTGTCTCTTAGTAATGCAATCAAACAGGATTTAGTGACACCACAAGGACTGAAAAAACCTGAATGGGTTGTTTTTTCATCACACTACACCCTAGATATGGATTTAAAGTACAATCAGCAGAATAAAAGGACTCCAGTGTATTCAGTGGTCATGATTTAATAAAGTGTCAAAGCTATATACAAGTGCTTAAAGAACCTTAGTGTGAAGCTAACATCAGTGACATTTTCATGAAATCAATCCTTATTAGTGTACCTAATGAGGAATTGTTCATTGTTGATTATATTAAAATATGATAACGTAGAAAGTAATTGCACAATACAGCTGATAAAGAAGGCTTCTTAGTGTGACATATCAGGGTTAATTGTTCTGTTGGCAGAGCATCAACATGACATGATCAAAGCAATTCATCATGTTTTTGTTCATTTGCTTTTCAACCTTTTTTTTCAATAAATAAGGAATAACAAACATATATGCCTGGTTTAAAAAAAAGTTTAGGCTACTGTATCCAAAGGTTGAAATAAAAGTTCTCTTAATTCATAAATAGTTATTATTCCACCCGAGCGGCGAGGAAGTACATCAATGGTCTCCAAGCCAAGGTCCAGCCCCAGACATCTTCACAGATTTCTTACTCAGTCCATCCTCAGCTTATGTGCTGCACCTGGACCCTGGGGGCCTCATATCAGGACATTGTCATAATCAAAGGCTTTTGCTCCTCTCGTTTGTTCAGCAGATTTGAAAGCATGAATGACGAAAAGAAGAAAAACTCCACAGCAAAGCTGAGCTCAAACAGCTCCAGGTTGACGCTGAGCATCCACTCAAATATGGCCGACAAGTGAACGTAAAAATACTGGTCCTGGGCAAACAAAACTGTATCTGAAAGGTTTCAAGTTAAGGATGCAATGCAGTCAATCCCTTAAAAAAACAGTCATTGTAAAGAGCTCCTGAGCAGATGTGCAATCCCTAAAAACTCCATGACAGTAATATTGAAAATAAAGATGTATCAATGCACAAAATACAAGGAAGCCAGCTGTTATCACACTGTAAGGTAGTGTGTAAATAAATACTGTATTAAACTTTGACCTGAGCCCATAAACTAGAGGCTTGGATGTTCAACCCCCAAACGTGGAGGTATAACCAGCTAGAGTAAGTGTTATAATCAACTGCTCCAATTGTTGACTTGTGTGTAGCTCCCAGATGTAAATAAGATGCTTAAAATTGATGTAGCTAGAAAAGATTTTGTACTCAATTATATCACGGCGACTGTTGTAGCCTGTCCCACTTTATAAACACTTCAGCAGCAGACCGGATCCAGATATGGCACAGGGGAATATTGTTATGCAGAGCAGCTGGACTATGTCATTGAGACGTCACTGCTAAAGTCAATTGCTCGAATATCGTGTCTAAAGCTACACTAAATGAATCTACCTATGTTTACTTTCATCCAACCTGCTTAACCAGACACAACTCATTGCACACCTATCATCATATTGGTGCAAAATTGCCCTCAAATAGAATAATTGTGCTGAAAACCTACACAAAAAATAAGTTAACGAAGCTCCAACTTTTATGAAAGGATACAGCAGATGGTTACAATGGTTTGAACCACAGTGGAGACGATGCGGAATGGATAGAGAGCCTTCTCATATCCTGTCAGCACACACTTGCCGGTCAGCGCGGTGAGTAACACGGTGTAGAAGCAGATACACATGAAACTTATGGCAGCTCCGAAGTAGTGAAGCAATGCCAGGTCACCTGGCTGTGGAGCACAGACAGGAGTTTCCAGAGTCAACAGATACATAGACCAATGAGATAAAATGGATTAAATCAGGGCAGAGATTAGCACTGATTACATTGATAGATGAATGATGAGTGTACATCAAATTTGTACTAATGAACTACTCACTGAAATAACCACCTGCATTTAGTGTGCAACTAAATAACCTCTGTCAGCTGACAAATGGCCATTTTTATTAGTAATTGGTTCCCATTTACAGGACTGGTTCCTGTTTAACACACTGGTTGTATGGTGTGGTAGTATCAGATTGTTAAATGACGCAGGGCTTATGTCTTTAATACACCTATTATTAATATGTGCCATTTAAAAATGATACAGTTTACTTCCGACAGACCCATCTTAGGTTTAAAGCTACTGCGGTGGACCAGCTTGTTGTAAACTTGGCTTGTGCCCTTAATCACTACAGCTGACAGTGAACCAATAGTTACCCACCTTTGTTTGCAGTTTCAGCACAGGTGCAAGTGGAAGCTTTATTGTCAGCATTATATTATGTAGTAAAATTTGTCTCACAGGAACGCATGGTATGATAGCAATTTAAAGCTGTTATTTAAACATATTCAAACATTTAGCAGGAAGTGCAGTACTTACATTACAGTTTCCAGCTGCGAATGCCCCCATGGCTGCCACCACACCAAAGACCAGCGCAAACTTGCTCAGCATGGAATGACATCTGTGTTTCTCCATAATATGAGCATGGTGGAATATACAGAACAGCAGGACTGAAGAACAGAGATCACAGATGTTAAGACACATATCACAAATAGCATAAATATTGTGCAAGGCAGGTAAACTTACACAGAAAGGATCCTGCGTTGATCGTGGCGGTAAAGAGTGAGTTTTCTGGTGATTTAGTTCCACTTGAGCTGGAATCCCATAAAAAGTTAATGTTAATTGGTTCACTAGTCCATTCGAACATCTCATTTTTTCCCACACAATATAGGATTTTCTTTAATATGCAAAAATACAAGAAAAAGCTCCACATATTTTTGATGGGTTGAAAATGCAAAATAAAAAAAAATGGCAACAGAAAAGAAATGTGCAAAAATTGGATGTGTAAAAGGTCAAAAAGTACATTTGTAATGGTCTATGTGGGCTCAAGGTGATTTAAGGTATCCTTTTTGATAGCAGATTGTGCATATGCAAACCAAAATATTGTGCAGGCAAAAAAGGGAAGATTCATTTTATTTGTATTTATTCTGCACATTAATTATTCTATTCTCACCTTATAGTGGGCACACGGCAACATCCAGTGGTCTCATTCGCTTTGCAGTAGTTGTCACTCCCCCTGAAAACAAATGAATTAGCGTCTGAAGAATCTCTCAAATTCAAATGCTGATTGTCAACTTTCTACAATAGTGAGACACAACTCACCAGTCACTGAGAGAGCACACATGTGTGTTAGCTAATGCTAGGCCATATCTGAAAAGAAAAGACAAAAGCAAAAATGTATATGTATGGTAAATATGTATGACTTGAAATGTGGCCTCTATTACACTCTGATTTGATACAAATGAACATTCAAATGTTATGTAGATTGCGCATTACTGTGTAATACCAAAAGAATCAAAATAACATTATCTTCTAGTTTTTTTTTTAATAAAAGAAGAACTTGAGTCATTCCTTTCCATCTGCTCATGAGGATTTCTGGGAAGGTAGATATATATATTTTCTAACTCTTTAAAACCTACCAACCTGCAATAAGCGACAATAGTTAAAAGAAAGGTTAAGCTCCAATGATTGTGTTGTAGGGCTGACATCAGAATCAGAATCAGAAATACTTTATTCATCCCAAACTGGGAAAAAATTCCCAACATAGTGTTCATTTAACAATACAACTTTTGGTTTTCATCAAAAAATCATCATAAATGTATCTTATGTTAAATTAAAACAATTTCGAACTCCACTCAAAGAATTGACTGCTGTAACTGGCAAAAAACTATACCCAATAACTCTGAATGACACTGCAGAATGAAAAAATGTATTTGTTGAAAGTCTGGTGTGCACACCTAGCAACAGACCGGCCTGATGACTTGTTTATAGCCTGCAGTTTCATAGTATGTTCAATGTTATAAGCCCTTAAGCTTTCTCATGCTGCTCTGACATCAACATTTACATATACACTTTTAAATGTTAAAATTATACTAAAAGCATGTGAATATATTATTAGTATATTATTGAATATATTATTAGTGAATATACAAATTTCTGCCAGATATAACTTTACCATCTTATCACTTCCTGTTCTGTTATCAGTATTACTAATGGAACTTAATGTCCTGACACAGGAATATGCAGATGAAATAAAAACCTTGATTATCATAATGTGTCTTTTGTGACTATATTTAAAAAAGTGCCAAGCATGAATCATGAACATTATCATGGAACCTTCCTGACAGATTTGCTTTGTGATAAGCTTTAATCTTTAAGACGTAAATGATATAATGAACAGAAGTATAAAAGGTATAATGTTTGAACAAGGTACAAAACAACCTTCCATTTACATGATATAACACAGACAGAGGCAGAATAAGAAAAACTTGAAAAGTAATGAACCAGAGTGTAAAGAAAATTAAGAAAGTGTGGGTCTTCGATTAACTTACACAGTCCATGTTCCAATGAAGGACACCAAGGAGAGGGATATGGGGAAGATAATCCAGAAAACCATGTCTTGGTGTTGAAGAAGGAAAGAAACTAATTAAAACAGGGATTCCTCAAGTCCAGCAGTCTTAAAAACACTCAATGGTAGACCTCTTCAGGAGTTCCTCATGGAGACAGCTTCATACCGAAAGATAAAGATTAGTACTAGAAGAAAGAAACTCCTAATCTTATATAATGCCAGTGTAAATCAGGTTTTTCAAGCACACAATTGCCCTGCTGTACTTCGCTATAGTCTTACACTATCCAGAGAGCCCTGCTTTTATGGGAGAGTCATTCTTCTCTGCCACTCCTTTTGAGCACCACCTTTCGCTGTCAGAACAAATGTTGGGAAACATGGGGCTGGCCTTCTTCGGGCTATCTCGTTGTTTGTTTAATTAAAAAAACTGCTCTATCTTAAGTCACTGTACAGTTTGTCATAGATGACTCTGGGTTTTATATATGCACTTTTCTTATAGATGTGATTGTATGTGTGCATATGGACATAAAATACAAGAGTTTCTAAAACTATTTACTAGAAAAACAAATCTCAGAACACTGACTGTTATCTTAGGAATGCTTAAATGCTCAAGTGACAGGCTTTGTTTTACCTGTTGAACAGCTGTGGAATGTTAGTAGCCTGCATGTACTTTATATAATGGCTATAAATACTAATCACCTTCATTCGGAGAAAAATAAAATAAAAACATTTCTCAGGCTTCCGTCAACAATGCTAAGTAAAGTGGAAAGTATTTAACATAAAACAATGCAGTACAAGTCTAAATATGGGACTAATAATTAAGAGACTTGAAACTCATACAATGTTAAATCACATATTACACTAATAGGTTCATTATGCAGCAGAAATGACGTTATTTTCAAGAACTGTGTCAGTTCTCAAGTATACTCATCATGGCAAAAAATGACACAGGGACATGATATCATGTGCTTATATAAATGGGCAATAAAATGAATAAACACTAGTAAGTACCCTAAAGGCTATATTTGAAACGGGGAACTGTTTTTTAAAATGTTTTATTATAAATACACAATAATTAACTTGCATTACATTGTATTTAACACTTGTACATTTCTGTGTATTATTTCTCATGTTTGTCTCCTTCGAATAATACATTATTTTAAATTATGTATAAAGTATACCTTTAAACATGAATATTAATATAATAATAATAATTGTATATATTAATAATAAATACGATTATTCTATTTGGTAAGATATTTATATGTAAAGCTCAATCAAGAAATAATCATGATTAAATGTTTCTTAGTAACAGGTTGACTTTTTGAGGAAAAGAAAAGGCTATGAACTATAACAAAGTAGCACAACACATTATGATAAGAGGGGAAAAAACAATGACTCTAGTGAAGAAAGTGGGACTATATTTAACACTTAATACGCTCTACCTGTCATAATCTTTTTCAATGTCTATATGTAGGCTACTGTCATCTAAGTATGTAGGTATTATAGGAATCTTGTTATTTTTTTCAACTTATTTATATTATTATTGTATCCCTTTTTGTTTGGTTAAATGTTCTGGTTGTTGCTCTTAATAGCTTTATTGTTACACTAGGCAAGGCAAGGCAAGATAATTTACATATTGAATAGAGAAATTAAGATATCAGGATATGGATGGTGTGCTCTCACCACATGGGGTCTTCATTTCCAAAACAAACAAAATGGCGGCTCACATGAGATGGGGTCTTTCACGGTTGTTACGGGCAAGAAATACGACTCATTTTAAGTATGTACCTCTAAACATCTGACATTTCACGTAAACATTGTGTAGTGCTTATATGTAAAGTAGCAACACTTTGGTAAAGCATGGACGTGATATTCAGACGTGTGGTTGACATTAGCTAGCTTGTTAGCTAACTAGCAAACTGCGACACTAGATAGGTTTGTCACTTTTATCCATACTTTTACAGGTGGAGAGATAAAAAAAACTGACATAGTCATTTCTGCTTCTTTTCGTCTTTTATTTTAAGTTTACGATTATCCATAACCCAAGGTTGTAAGTTAGCAGCTAACGATAGCTTGCTAGGGTTGTGAACTTTAAATCTGTACAATGACAACGCCTCTTTCAGTACATCAAATCTCTGAGATTAAACAGCTATGGAAACCGATGTTGCTTTCATCTATCAACGCCCACTCCTTATGTATTCGTTTTCAAGACATGAATTCGTTTTAGACGTGTGTAAACTGACAGTTTTGGTCACATGGTTTTACGTTTTAAGGTTCCTGGTGAAGATCCAAAGCTCGTACCTCTCTCAGAGCAAGACCCAGATCTTCAGAAGAGTTCAGCCTCAGATCTGGACAGGAAACACAGACTTCTCAAGTAAGAAACCATCGTTTGGTCACCTTGATACATTCATAAATGCTCTGTTATGTTGTACACATGATGAAACTAATACTGAAAAATATGTTTATAATATCTTTCAGCAAGACACCTGTCCATCCAGACTCAAGACACTCCAAACCCCAGAAGTTTAAAGTTTCTCCCTGGTAAACCTGTCCTAGGAAGTGGGACGCTTGACTTTCCGACTCAGAGCACAGCCGAATGTTCATCTTTAGCCAGGTAAAGTGCCATGATTGTTAAACTTTGTCGTGTGTGTTGTTGTCAGATAGTTTTTGAATTATTTAAATGCAGATATCACAATTCATAGTAGAAGTGTCATGTATAACACTGATGGATTTATATCTTTATAAGTTAAAGATATGCATTATATGTATGAGTTGGGGTTTCCTTATAAACGATAGATTAACGCTGAATATTATCTTTATTTAGCGATTCATGGTTTTGATGTCATTTTTGACAGTGATGGAGTAGATTAGTACATAGTGTATATGTGACAAATGCACCCTGTGCAGATTACGTGTTACTCCAGGCTTTCTTTCAACTGACAGCATGGGAATAGATTGTGTGGATCACATGTTTTGTTTGCTGATGTATAAAGTAATTGACAACACCGTAAAAAGTATTACTATCATCAATGACAGACTTGATAAGAGCCAAAACGAGCGGAAGTTTTTATCACTGCATGAAACAACAGGAAGATAGACTCGATGCTGTCATTAGTATGTTTTCCTTTTGATGGAACAATAACATGATTAGATTTTTCTTTCAGGGGCCTGTTTGAAATTGAAGGAGTGAAAAGTGTGTTCTTTGGCCCTGACTTCATCACAGTCACTAAAGTAAGTATCAAATGTACTCGTCATGCATTTCCATGAAATTTGTGTGGTGATACAACACGTGAGATCTTTGTTTCTTATCAGACAGATGAGGATGTGGAATGGACAGACATTAAGCGTCATGCTGTGGAGGCCATTGCTAACTTTTTTGAGAGTGGTGACCCAATAACTATAGGAGCCGTGCACCATGAAAGCAGTGAGTTTAGAGTATTAGTTATCTCAGGGTTATGTGTATGCTTATGTAAATATCTTCAAACTAAATTTTCTTCATTGTAGGTATTTCTGAGGATGATGATGATATTGTATCCATGATAAAGGAGCTTCTTGACACCAGAATTAGGTATAAAACATATACATTTGAGTTGTATTTCATGTATTCTTATTCTGATTTAATGTTTTACTTTTCCACACATCAGCACTTATATTTGTTTTTGCTGCAACATCTGAATTTTCCTCTTACAAAATAATTAAAGGATAATCTTTTCCTAAATAATAGTGTTTTTGTGAATGTAATTGGATAGCTCACTGGTTATTATTTAACAGTTCATTTCAATACTTATCAAGTATTTAACACTCGTAATAATGATGCTCAGTGAGCTCATAGACAGTTATGCTGAGATAGCAGTTTAATCTCTCTGTCCTGTGTTTCCTTTGTTCTGAACCAATTGATACGGTGTCTTCTGCTCACAAGACCTACAGTGCAGGAGGATGGAGGCGATGTAATCTTTAAGGGGTTTGAGGACGGCACGGTCAAGCTGAAGCTGGTTGGTTCCTGCACAGGGTGTCCCAGTTCTACTGTTACCCTGAAGAATGGGATTCAGAACATGATGCAGTTTTATATCCCGGAAGTAGACAATGTGGAGCAGGTGATGATCAAGATTAATTTTTTTGGAAGGATTATATTTTTGTGGATTAGTAGACATTTGTGCAGGTTTTTGTGTTGAGACCAAGCCTCACTTATGTTTTCATTATAGATTGGTTTAACTAGTTTCTGTTGGGATGTATTTAAATCATCATATGTAAGAAAGCTGTGCTGTGATCTCAATTCAATTTAACATTTGGGCTCTTCAGGCTGAGCATGACCCGACTGTACATTTTCAACCTGTTGGTGCATTTTCAAAGTTACTTACTACTTTTCTAAGTTGAGTGTTTGTCATGATACGAGGAATTGTAAAAAGGTCTGTACAGAATTTGCCATCACATTTAACACTTTGTCAATTGTCTCCTTTGACCAGGTGGAAGATGAAGTTGATGAAATCAATGCAAAGGTTTTCTCAGAGCTGGAACGCAAATTACAAGAATAAAAACGTCTTGGAGCGACGCACCAATACATTTGGTTGTAGGAAGAGTATATTCCACTGTGTAAATACACAGCATAATTCCCAGTAGGGCCATTCTATAATATGAATGGAAAGAGGAAGTTATTCCCTGCTATTTTGTGTTTATGCTATATACTGTTAAGAGTTCATACTGTAATTTATGTGTACATACTGTATCTCCCTGTTATCAATATAGCAATTACAGGAAAATACCTGTATACAGAAAATACTTTGAGCAGGTCGAAATGTTCTACTGTAATTGCTGTAAATGTTGTTGTGTATTTATTTCTTATAAAGATTTTATATTTTGAAAGAATATTTTCATAGAATGGACATATTGTGAAAGGGGAAACGGTTATGCTCATGCAGAATGAAGATTTGATGAAGTATTTCCATTGTTGCAGCAATATAACAGCTGTAGGAGCCATGGAACGTACACTGTTGATGCATTTTGTTTTAATACAAATTAGGTTTTTACTAGTTCATATTTGGTTAATGGTTTTTATTATTATTATTATAAGATATTATTGTGTGTGTGTGATCGCAATGGGTTGGTTTGTTTGGGTCACATGGATATGGGCGGCACTCATAGGAATGAATTATAATCACCTGTTCACCTGAGCCAGCTGTGTATGTGCAGAGAGAGGGTGACGACAGGGTCGTTGTATTTGTTGTTGACCGCAAACTTTATGATTACTTTGATTATAATTATAATTTCGTTGTCCTAAGTAGATTGTCTCGTTATTTCATTAAATTACATTATTATTCACCTCATTTTTGATCTCAGCAAGTCAGTTTTTGATTTAGCTTTTCGACTTAGCTTATTTACTGAAGTCGCTATGACAACTGAAAAATAACTGAAGCATAAGTTAGTGTGCTGAGTAACTCCCTTTAAGACCTGTGTGCTATTTATGTGCTTTGTGCTCGATTATTCTGATGTATCACTGTATAAAACAAAGTTCACAGTTTGAAAGCAGGTCATTGTTGTTGACTCCTTTTTCGTGCTACTGTTTTTTTTAAATCCCAGTATCATTTTCGTCCCACAGAGAAAACACTAGGAATAACTAAAGCAACGGTTAGTGAATTGTCACATTCTTTACACTTAATAATTAACAAAATACTATATAATATTAAATTGGTAGCTATCACTAAATTGACAAACAGAAACATTAACTACTGTGTTCACTGAATCTCAGCTGCACAGAGCATGGTTCCCAACCTGGGGGGTTTAAGATATGCAGTTGGCTTATATTTTACAATGTAATTCATTTCTTTGAAAAAAACCTAAATAAAATTGTTATTTTTAGGATTTCTTTTTTATCTCACAGGATAAGGACATGGGAACAACTGAACAAAAGCTGCTAAAAGGATTGTTCTACATTAGAAAAGTACAAAGGTCAAAACAACCATAGAGGCAGTAGAATAATGGATAAGCCATAGGGTGAGGAAAACACCCTTGACAAAGAATGACATAAAACGTTAATAAATACAACAGGGAAACTGATCTCTGATGCATTATTACCAACAAATAATCTGCTAAAAACTCATCCAAATTGTTTGTTTACACACTTCCTGTAGTTGTTGCTTTCATTATTCGGGGAAACTGTACAATTCTTCAATTCTTTATGTATTGTTATGTTTTCCTTATGTGATGTATTAAAACTGATATGAATTGGCCATACCAATGTCACAGAGCGTTAGTAATGGGGTCCCTTAAGGAAAAAGGTTGGGAGTTGAGTTTAGTCGGTTCTTCTACGCGCATGCTCAGTTCATGTCTACATCGGCAGGAGCAGGGGACATTGGTAAGAACTGCTGACTATGTTTTACTGAAATCCTTTTCTACTTTAATTATTTGGAACACTTAATGTGCGATTATTAGTTGCGTGTAAGTTAATTGCTGCTATGAATGCATGTTTTTTATTTTAAATGTAAAACATTGTTCGTTTCAGTGCCATCTGCGGCCTCGCATTCGTTATCAAATCCAGCACGAGGCTAATCTGGCAACAAAGCTAACTGCATCACAACGTTAGCTAGCAAAGCATAGCCCTAACAGTTTGATCTTTTTTGTACAACACTAATGCATTTTAATGTTGTATTAGCTTACCAATGCATGGTTTTTATTATGTTAACCAATCCACAAGGACCTAGCAAAAATATGTTTTGGATTAGCTGGTGTTATGTACAACAACAACAGCAAGAGCTAAAATGGTAGCTAGCCATCCTTCTGTCAGTTGGAGTTGCTAACGTTAGCCAGAAGTTGCTGTGTCAGCAGTTATTACGCTACGGAGCTCTGCAGGAATCACCGGTAACTCATTTTGATATCTAAATCGGACGCAATTAAGTAAATTGTTCTTTCGATGTATTACGTCTTTCTCTTGACTTTATTAACTCAGTCCCTCGTATTAGCTGCTAATCTTACATTGTTTAGTCCTGCGTGTTGCTTTGCTGGATATTTCTGCCTTCAAAGGCAAACACGTCTCCCTTTGCAACCTACCCCCAACGTACTTTACGGTTTGTGTTAAATGATTAAAATTCCTTTAACCCTGGCTAATTTGTCATTTGTTCTGCGCTTTGCTTTTATTCACCATCAAGGCCCGGTTTAGCAGAGAATACCCGTAACCTGGTTGAGTCATGGCCCAATTCGGGGGACAGAAGAATCCGCCGTGGGCCACTCAGTTTGCTGCCACAGCGGTGTCCCAGTCGGGTCACTCTGGACAGTCTCTTGACCTCAATAGCTTGCATTGTGAGTATAGTAAATCAGAGCCCCTGTGCCTTTTCATCACCTCTCTTATTATGGTGCATGGTTACGATAACATATATCCCACATAAAGTACACGTCAATGTTTCCCAATGTAGTTTTATTTTTCACTCCTTGAATCTAATGCCTTACTTTCCTTCTTCACAGCTCTTGGTGTGCAGCAACCATCTCTATTGGGAGCATCGCCCTCTGTTTACTCTCAACAGTCAGCCTTGGCTGCAGCTTCTCTCAACAACCAGTCTGCTGCAAACTATCAGCTGTCTCAGCAAACTGCTGCCTTGCAGCAGCAAGCTGCAGCAGCTGCCGCTGCAGCACTACAGCAGGTCAGTCACACAGTTCTAAAGCACACTCAGCAATCTTTGCAGCTTTCTGTTGTCACATGTAATCATTCTTCACTGTAATCAATCACTATCTCTCCCATGTTCTCTGTAATGTTTATAGTCTCAGCTAAATTCAGCCCTCCAGCAGTATCAGCAACAGCAGCAGCAGCAACAGCAACAGCAACAGCAGCAGCAGCAACAACAACAACAACAACAACAACAACAACAGCAACAACAGCAACAACAGCAGCAGCAGCAGCAGCAGCAGCAGCAACAACAACATCATCAGCAGCAACCCCCTCAACAACTGTACAACGTTCCTCATCAGGTGAAACATAGGCTCATTTTCTTTTCACACTTTCATTTTGGGAATCCTTTGATAATACAAACAAAAAAATTATTTGGCTTATCTTACACAAAATAAATGAAATGGGCATTATTTGTGCCATGATTGCTGCACATGGATTGTGATGCATCAGCAGAAGACTTAAGTGTTAGGAAAATTAGGTCAGATCAGGTCATACTGCAGTACATTTGAAATGCTCAAAGCATTGCTCTTTCTGTGGTTAATCTTCCCTTTCACTCTTTTAAATTGGGAGTAAATTGACTCCTGGAATTCATATTATCAATTTTTTCCTTATGTTTTAGAGATCCATGTTCCTAATAAATTTTCTCTTGAGCCAGATCATGTCAATGTGTTGGGTAACGAGATACGGCTGCTCAAGAAGCAATGTGTGTATACATAGTACTAAATATATATCCTGCTTACATTAGCAGGATTCTTCAGTGAACACACAACCACGGGCTGCACAGAACTGTTGTCAGTGTGGCATTGCAATGTGAGCAAATCTATAATATCAAGTCAACAAAATGTTCACTCTTTGTACTTCTATTTATTTCTTCACAGCTGCCACAGCCTCAACAGGCACTGATTCCTCAGGTAATTTACACTTACATTTTGCCTTAAAAAAAAAAAACAGTCCAGGTACGCAATAGGGATTTAATGACTGATTTCAGCTCAATGCCTTTTTGCCTTTTCAATTTATGATTGTTATTTTAAGGTTTATAAATTGCTTGTTTATTTCAATTTGAAAAGGCAATGTTTTGATTTACTATCCCCCCTTTGCCTAGTAGCACAGTTTGAGTGGCCTTGGTATTTACTAATTACCTGTAACTAAGGTGAACATTTTCGCAACTGGTAGCAATTTTTTAAAAATCTTTCTTTCTTTCTTTGACCCCCAGCCCCCCGTCGCCTTGCCCACTAGCCTCAGCTTGTCCAACCCCCAGCAGACAGCCCAGATAACAGTTTCCTACCCAACACCGCGTTCAAGCCACCAACAGCAGACGCAGCCTCAGAAGCAGCGAGTCTTCACTGGTGTCGTCAACAAGCTACATGACACTTTTGGCTTTGTAGATGAAGATGTCTTCTTTCAGCTGAGGTAAAACAGAACGTCTTGTAGAATATATATGTCTGGTGCAGAAGATTGGGGTGAATTAAATGTCTTAATGTAATTAGTATTGGTTTCTTTATTGTATACATTATATCACCTGTGTCACCCTCAGTCGTCTTGTCGATACCCAGTTTTCCCACGAATGACAGGGACAGTTATAAAGAATACATGCTTGGTTTTTAATTTCAGTGCTGTAAAGGGGAAGACTCCTCAGGTTGGTGACAGGGTCCTAGTGGAAGCTGTGTACAACCCAAACATGCCCTTCAAGTGGAACGCCCAGCGCATCCAGACCTTACCTCAGCTAACCAACCAGTCGGTGAGAAACTCCATGGTTTTCAGTATTTCCAGACGGGATAACATTGTTGGGGACATTAGTACAAACTTGTGGTTTCTGCTCACATGTTTATTCACGTTTGGATTTCTAATAATCGACACAATATATGCTCTTTAACCACATTTGTTCATGACTTCAAATCTGCTACAACTGTGTGCATCGACACATGCATTGTGTAATTAAGGTAAAAGTAAAAAAATATTTGCATGATAATTTCACATTCTAAAAAAAGACTCCCAATGAAACTGCAAGGTGGGCAAAACGTCAGATAAAGTTCCAGATAAGTTGCCCCGTACTCACTTTTCTTTAAAGATGGAAAAAACATTTTAAACTTGTGTGATTGTTTCTCTGCTTTGTATGTGTTGGAAGTCTTTCATTAGTTTCTGACAGAAGCTTAATGGTGAATACGACAACATATCTCTTTGAATTATTTACAAAAATGAGATCCACAGGTTCATTTTAAATCCTGGAAAATCCACCTGGCTTGATCTTAAAGTGTGTTTTTCCAGATATATATTTGACCTGTACTTTAATTGACTGTTGTGTTCTCGATCCCTCCTAGCATCAGCAGCAGCTGCAGCCTTTACCTCAAGCTTCCCAACAGCTCGGCAACCTTTACAATGAGCCAGGGATGCAGCTGCGCTACTCAGACATGCACTCCTCTTTGGACCACAGACAAAATGTAACCCCCCATCCCTGAATCACACACTTTGTTGGTCCTTCTTTCTACTCAGTTTCTTACTTTACATTTTTTGTCTTTGTTTTCTGGCTTTCTTGTTTTAACATTTTCACGTTTAACCATAGTTTCAGCTTTTCTTAACTGCAGTTTTTGCTTGTTCTTTTAGTTTGCCGTCATTGCCAAATGGATAAAACCACATTGTGCGGTTTAATAATGCTTTTCTTTATTTTAAGGAACATTAGTTCGAGAGCCTGTTTTTAAACTATTTCTTCATTATGCGTTTTCAGTGTGCTTTATGAGGTTGATTACATCCTTTTTATCCAGGTTTTGATTTTATGGTCATAAAACAAGATAATGTTCCTGGGACTTTAACTTTTGTTTCAGAGCTGTTTTCCGCTTCTTAATAATTCAATCAGTAAATCTCTCTACAGGAGACATTGCAGATCAGGAAGAGTACTTTAGGAGGCTCTGCTGGATAACAGTATTTTTTGTATAAAGACTTCGTTAAAAGTAGCACTCAAATCGATACCACACCACTTGAATCAGTGCCTTATCAAACAGAAACAAATCTGTAAATCTCAGACTGATATTAGTAGTTAATATTTGTGGATGTTGCTTCAGTGTAGCCGCTTGGTTCAAGTCATATTTTATTTAGGCACCACCTTTTTCTTTGGCATCTCTAAGAGATTAATAACATTTCTACAATTCTTTCATTCAAGCAGATGTTCAGACCTTCGTTTTTGCAAGCAGCCACTAATCAAGATTTTGATGATTTTCATCTTGTGAATTGTTGAGCCGTCATTGTCATGTTAACCAAAGATTGTTTCCGGTCTGCTTTCGAACATTTGCTCATCTCACTCCTCTTTTATTGTCTTTTCCCACTTTCTAGAACCAGCCTCAACCTCCTAACATGATGAAGGCAGCCCCCAACATGCTACAGTCCATCCCTCCCCCGAACACATACGGTATTCAGACGCAGGCTCCCCCTCCCTCCCTCCTGCAGGCCCAGCTCTCCGCTGCCTCTCTGGCTCCTCTCCTCCAAAACCCTCCTCAGCCTCTGCTGCCACAGCCTCCACCCAAAGGTGAAATACTTGATCATTTTTTGGAATTCAAACAGACAAGGGGGGATGATCATCATTATCTCTGCAGCTGTTTGGCAGGCGGCCAAAACCAAGTCTGAAAATGAAGCTAATGTGGCAGTGCCTTTAACCTGCACACTTTCTAATAGCCAGCAGGGGTTACACTAGTTGCAAAAAAAGTCAGATGGTCTCAAGTGTCAGTTCTTCGGTCTTATAATATACAGTAGATATTAATTTCTCACATTAAGGTCCCATTTATAGTCAAATAGACAATAAAGCAGGGTATGCTTTAGTCTGGTGCTACCCTGTGATTAAAAGACAGCTACCATGGTGTTGTGAGTGTTCCTGTCTTTAAGCTTTAAACCTTGTGTTTATAAAAGCTAATTCTAACATTTTAGATGCTAATTTTGTTTTTGTTGTCTTCGGTCATAATTATCTCCACCCTTTCCTATTGAAAAAATGGCAACTGTCTTTGTGGACTGAGGAGCGCTTTAACAAGCATTGTTTCCCCTCGTCTCTAGACGTGTATCCCGGAGGTCTGCTTCAGCCCCCAGTGAGAATGATGCCGCAGCCGCAGCCTGTCCGCCGGATCGAGCCTCCACCGCGTTTCCCCAGTCGTAACGATCGAGGCCCTGAGCTCATTCTCAGGACCAAAGAGGAACGCAGGTGAGATGGCGAAAGATCTAACCCGAGATAATCTGATATGCGTCACCTTCCTTGGCATTCAGCATAAGTTATTCATCTTAGTGTTTTTATCCATCAATTCTACAGTCGGGACCGAGACCGCGAGCGCCGCCGGTCGAGAGAACGCTCTCCCACACGCAAACGTTCCAGAGATCGCTCTCCCCGACGGGAACGCTCACCTCGGCGGCCGCGCAGGGTCGTGCCTCGCTACACCGTCCAGTTTTCCAAGTTCAGTTTAGATGGGTGAGCAGTGTTCCAGTAAATCACAGCTGTTAATTTAGTTGGGAGTGTTGTACAGTACGTCCAGTCTGCGTTGTGGAGGTATTAACTCTCCTCTGTGTGTTCTCCAGCTCCAGCTGTGACCTGATGGAGCTGAGAAGGCGCTATCAGAGCCTCTACATTCCTAGCGACTTCTTTAACGCCGTCTTCACCTGGGTCGATGCCTTCCCAGTGACGAGACCCTTCCAGATCAATAATGCCTGTAACTTCCACATCTTACACAAAGAGGTGGATCCTCTGGTCAAGAATACAGCTGTTCTAGACCCTCCAGATGCCAACCACACCTACAGTGCTAAGGTATGACCTAGTGATAACTAAATGGCACCTGTGTGACTTTCATTGCTTCAAGATGCTTCGAATAGCCAGAAAAATAATCCCAGGTTTTCAATCCTCACAGGTCTAGATGTAAGAGCTAGTTACACCATGTCTTTATCATTTATTATTCACGATGTGAGCCTCTTATGTGGGACTACAGATTACTTCCTCTCGTTTTCTTTTATACTGCTGTTGACAATAGTGTTGTCAAAAACAATTCAGCGTATCTCTGGTTGTGTGACGTAATAAAAAGCCTTATTCGATGGCTCATTATTTTCACGTGTGCAGTCTTTTTTTTTGCCTTCCAATTGCCCAATTGGTCGTTGAAGGAGTAGCTAGATCTTCAGCTGAGCGAGGTGTTCTTTGGTTGAGAGCAGCCCTAAAAAGGTTGGCATTAGCAGTGGCTTCTTACAGCTTTAGGACCACAGCGTAAATCCTTCCTAGTGCTTAGCTTGGCAATCTGAACACACTACACGGTGGGATAACTAATGTGGTATTTTTATGATGCAGGTGATGCTGCTGGCTAACCCCGGTATTGAGGAGCTCTATCACAAGTCCTGTGCTCTAGCAGAGGACCCACAGGAAGTCAAAGACTCCTTCCAACACCCTGCTAGGCTCATTAAGGTACATCACACATGTTTAATGCTTCCATGAGCTGACTGTATGATGATCCTATTCCATGCTCAGTACTCACAATATGGAAGGCTCTTCACGGCGTGTGTGTTTTTTGTTCTGATTTGGGTTGTGGACCTTAAGAGGTATGATTATTCATACATGCTTCTGACCTTTTTGTGTTTTCTCTCTTTGGCCCTTTCCCCCCCCCCACACCCCATATCCATATTGTCATTACCCAATTTCCATCTAACCTCTGCTACCCTCTGGCTCTTCTTTGTACCTGTCTTTCTCTCTCCTTTAGTTTCTGGTGGGCATGAGAGGTAAAGACGAGGCCATGGCCATTGGTGGCCACTGGTCTCCCTCTCTGGATGGAGCTGACCCAGAGAAGGATCCCGCAGTCCTTATAAAGACAGCCATACGCTGTTGCAAGGCACTCACAGGCATAGATCTTAGTCTGTGCACTCAGTGGTAAGAGCTGTTATTCTCTTTGTGTTGTGTTTCTGTTCAAATCTAATAAATGCTGCTACTATTTACTACTTCTACTCAAACTGTCATCCTGGACATGTTGGGTGATATTTTTACGTTTTCTTTTTTTATAATAATGATTATTGTATTGTTAATTTGCTACTTATTATTTACCATTATTATTTATTGTGTCGTGCAAAGTTATTTTTGGCCTGTTGTGTGTGTGTGTGTGTTGTCGTCTTGGCTCTCTCTTGCTGTCACACTCGACATATGTAAATACATATTTCATAGAACAACCAAACGCATGGACTGTGGCTGGAAGCAGTAGCCTGGACCAGAAGACACTGCCTATGTTGTTGTTTTTATTTATTTTTCTACTTTCCCTGTTAAATATCTTACATATTTAACTGGCTTTCACTGTCCTGTTGATTCTGTCTCTCTTCTCACAGCCCCATGTAGTGCGTTAAGTGTCTCCTACGTTAAATGCAGAACACTAATCCATAATTAGCTAAAGCTGTAATGGGGAGGAATTTGGGGATGTGGTTTTATTTTGATGTGATTGTCTGTCAACCTTCTCAATATGGCTGCCGTAACCTGGGACAACAGTTGGAGAGCTGCAGAAGGGGTCCATTGTGTGGGAGAAGGGCCACTGTAATGAAATGTACATCATTCAGTGAGCTCATGGGAGGGAGTAGCTGTAGAAGGCTCGCCCTTAGCAAGGCCTGCCTTTTATACTTTGCTCTGACCAGAATGTTTCTTTCCAATGCACCTTCTTCCTTTGCGACAGGTATCGTTTTGCAGAGATTCGCTATCACCGGCCGGAGGAGACTCACAAGGGGCGGACAGTCCCTGCTCATGTGGAGACAGTGGTTTTGTTTCTTCCGGATGTTTGGCATTGTCTTCCTACCCGCTCAGAGTGGGAGGTGCTGTCACGGCGACTCCGGGAGCAGCTGGCTGAGAAGCTGTCGGCCGAGCGAAAGGAGGCGGATGGAGAACAGGCACTGAACCGCTAATCCCTCTCTTCTCATTTCCGCTTCTCACAGGAAGGCACAGGAATTACAAAAAACAAAGCCCAGATACACATCAGACACAAAGCACACCTCACCTTTCATGCAGACACACACATGCAGATTATTTCCCCACCAAACTTCACCTAGGCGTCTTCTGTTTACTCCTCCACCTGTCCCTTTTCCTCTGCTCCAATTCCTCCATCAGCACATCCACCTTCCCTCACATCCAGCAGACACATACAGTGGAAGCAGTGAGACTAGGTTGTGTTGTGTAGGTTGAGAATCATCGCAACTGATAAAACAGCTTCCAGCTCTTCAAAAGCCTCCTAATTGGGTGCTAATCGTGCTTTAATAATTCCTGCTCCTCCTGGCATTTCATCGGGCATTGTCTAAAACAACCCTTGCTTATCCTGCTTTGAATGTGGGCGCTTGCAATGATAATAGTCTCTCAAATTCGAGCCAGTGATGATTTTGCAACGCTGGAATTCAAACGTTTTTTTACGCTGGAATCTGTGTAGTCAGTTGCGTGTACATATTGTGTTTGTTGTAGAAATGTGTACTTTTTATTTGATTTTCCACATCAATTTAATATCCTCTGACTTCAAAAAGAGAACCTCCCCAGACTTCTGTTTTCTTGTCTGTTCTTGTTGGATTCTGCATTTCGTTTGGACTATATGTAGAGTTTGGTTTTTCCAGGGCAGTTGGTTGGACAGATGGCTCCTATCTGACGTAGGTGTATAAAACCCATAAATGGCCATTCCCAATCCCCCAGTCATAGACCATAGGGCCAGCCTATCCTCACTCCGTTTGGAGCCTCAGTTCACCTGATGTACCTACACACCTTTTGGACACACCTCTCATTGATTTTTACCTTTTTTGTGTTCCACAGATTGATTGATTGGCAGCTGGGGGGCATTTCTTTTGGTTTTATAAGAGCTAGAGAGCTTCCCTGTGTACGCTTCAGTAGCAGTGGACTTAAACACAGTCGAGAGCTCACTAGGACGAGACAATGAAAGACAGATGTGACCTTGCTTCTTGCACGGATCAACATTAAAGTTCCCTCAGGCCACGAGCGGTGTACTAACGGTTTGTTCTCCCACCTCTGTCTTTCTCTCTGCCTGTCTCTATCCTAATGATTTTCTGTCAAGGAGGAAGAGGAGAAGGATGGGGATGAAGCGACTGACGTTACTAATCCCACTCACTGGGCTAAACTTGACCCGAAATCAATGAAGGTACGATGCTTTTTTCTACATCGTGCATGTAACTATTGAGAATTTGTTCTCATCACACGGTTTTAATTTCCTTTCCCACGTCCCCGTTCACTCTTCTAGGTGAATGACCTGCGCAAAGAGCTTGATTGTCGCTCTCTGAGCTCAAAGGGGTTAAAGTCGCAGCTGATCGCCCGCCTCACCAAGCAGCTCAAGGTGGAGGAGCAGGTGGAGGAATCCAAGGAGACTGAGAAACCAGAGGTCAAAGTTGCTGAGGAAGAGGAGCCGTCTCGCCCTGAAGATGACAGAGAGGTACACGCATCATCGGCAGTGTTACTTACTGTGGAACACTACCTAAGATTGTTGTTGAGTAGCGACACTAACATTTCACAGTTTTTACCAGTCATTTCATCATCTTAAAACCTTTTCAGAAATGGGCTTCATCATATAATGAATCTCTTCTTCTGTTAGGAGGAGGAAAAGAAGAAACAGGAGGAGCTTGAGCGCCAGCGGAGGGAAAGGCGCTACATCCTCCCTGATGAGCCCACCATCATCGTACACCCCAACTGGGCCGCCAAGAACGGCAAATTTGACTGCAGCGTCATGTCCCTGAGCGTGCTGCTGGACTACAGACTGGAGGACAACAAGGAGCACTCCTTTGAGGTGAGAGTTACTCCTCACTGTGAGAAAGAAGATAAACTATAGTGATGGCTGAAACCAACTGAACCTGCTGTATGAAGCACACACACATGTTGGGTCTGTTCAGGCTGATTATACGCTGCCTTGCTTTCCCTCCAGGTTTCCTTGTTTGCTGAGCTGTTCAACGAGATGCTACAGAGAGATTTTGGCTACCGCATTTATAAAGTTCTGGCTGCTTTTCCTACCAAAGATGAAAAGAAGGAAAAGGAGAAGAAAGCCAAGAAGGAAGCAGAGAAGCGTGAACCAAAGAAGGAAAAAGAAGAGGAGAGTGAAGAACCAGCAGTGAAGAAGAGCAAAGATGAAGAGGAGGAGAAGAAAAAGGTAAGGCTCCCAAACCTACCTAGCTTTTCAGTCTGTCGTTCCCCCTGAAAAATGTGTGTGTTCTCATGTAGTTGTGTTTTTTTCAGTCTGATGAAAAGACTGTGAAAAAGGAGTCGTCTCGAGATGAAGAGGAGGTTGAGGACGATGGCAGCACGGTTAATGCTGAAGAATACGACCCCATGGAGGCTGAAGATGCAGAGGAGGATGATGATGATGGTATTGAGAGTTTATTTTTAATGTCCAATAATATGATTTGGTCAATGATGAGAAACCATGCACCACGCTGAACCTGTGATGGATTACACAACCACAATTTCTGAGGCCTAACTTAGTTTTTATTCCTTTTGTTTACACTGTGTTACTGAATCTAATAACGCAACTTAATATACAAATAAAAGATGTATCGGCACCTTTTCCAAATGTGTTTCTTTTGATATCCCTCAGATAAGGATGACGAAGACTCCAATGACAGAGACCGAAAGGACCGCAAGGATGACCGCAAGTCGTCCAAAGAAAGATCCTCTAAAGACAAGGTTTGTTGTTGATGTTCAAATATTAAGACATTGATGTAGCATTATATGTCATGGTGTTTGGTATAAAGGTGGTTGTTGTTTTCCAGGAGAAGAAGCAGATGGTCACATACAACAAAGAGCTGCTGATGGCATTTGTTTACTTCGACCAGAGCCACTGCGGCTATCTGCTGGAGAGAGACCTGGAGGAGATCCTGTACACACTGGGGCTGCACCTGTCCCGAGCGCAGGTGAACAGACACAATGATCTTCGGTATGGTTTGCAGGGTTAGGGATAGATGAGAGTAACACCTACGCCCACTTTTGGGGAAAACATTTGCTTTTTATTTGAATGGCAGTCATTACAGATTCTGAATTTTTTGGCAGCGCTTTTTAAATTATGATGGTCACACAGGCAAACTATTAAAACATGTCAATTGAGATCGATGATCTGCGTCGATTTATAGTCTAATTTAAATCCATGTCCGGTCAGTCTGCTGGAGGATGAGTGGCAGGCAGCAGGCTCACACTGAAACTGAGATTTCTGAATTAGATTGTTTCTTTTACTGTCCTTTTTCCTGTAGAGGAAGTAAAAGAAACTAGGTCTGGATTTATTTGTTTGAGGTGCAATATGTGACTCGGCAGCTTTAAGACAGAGAACTATTATTTTCCTCTTCGCTCTGACGCATTATTTCCCCCCCGAAAGTGGGCGGGGCCATAATTTCTCCAGGAAGAGCCTCACATTTCCCTATTGATTTAAATTGAATCTCCAATGACATTTTTTAATAGTTTGCCTGTCTGACCATCATAATTGGGCCTTTTGTAGATTAAAACGCTGCGGTTATCTTGATTTTTCTTGATGTGATTGCTTCAAATGAAAGCGAATGATTCCCCCAAAGTGGGCGTGGGCGTAACTTTGCCAGGAAGTGAGGTAGGTATTCTCTCTTTTGCACTATTTTATTTATCTTATTTGCACCATGTAGGTTGAGTTGTTTGAGGAGCATGGGATATAAGATTTTCATTGCCAACATATACGTTGTATATGCTGTGCATATGCCCAATGAAACCTTGAAACCTTGAAACCTCATCTATTAGAGCTTTATTGCTGATACTGAAACCATACAATATAAAAAATCAGGAAAAGAAATAGAAAAGTAAATGTAGTTGAAGCTGTCTTCAGGATTGCTTTCATGGTCTCAGGAGTTGCAGGCTACACTCTGTGTCAGAAGTCCGTCTGGACAATGATCTGGCTCAATTTGAGCTTTGCTACACAGAAGCCCAGTCTCACTGCATCCAGCCTTCACCCTCCTCTGTGATTTCTGAACCGTGGACTGGCACATTGCTAAGGAACTGTGACGTACAAAGTATAGCATGGCATTTCTGGCCATAGTGCCTTTTTTATTGGAGATTTGTAGAGTTCAAAGGGGGAGACGGAGGGGAGGACACTGCCTGAATTGTAAGGCCAGCTCAGAATATCCTCTTACTAGGAAGCGGTCTCCTCAAAGGGGCCGCCAGCTCTAACCACTGAGCTGTCCAGCAGCCCCATCCAGAGTGGTTGAGGAAATTGGCTGAAAGGATCTGTTCAAACATATATTGCTTTTATAGGAAATAATAACCAAGTTAGTTATTTCTCCTATAAGTGCGGTTTCCTTAACAAACAATAAAACCAACGGCTCAGCTGTCGACAAAAACGGCAGAGTATCGCAATCTTTTTCTGGTATTGCTATACCTTGCAGCATGAGTTGGCTTCCTTGTTTTTGCTTTACATACAAAACAATAGAGACATTTCCACACAGTAAAAGCATTGTCTTTTAAAGATGCAAATATGTGAGACTTGTGTTGCAATGTGTGTGCTTGCGCAAGGTAGTTCTCCTGCTCAACCCTATAGTTACTCAATGTAATGTTAACCTGTTTATGTTTTTGTTCTGCAATGTATGGCACACAGGGACCCTTTGTTGGTGTCCTTATTAAACGCCTGCCTGTCTCCAGATAAAGAAGCTGTTGAATAAGCCGGTGGTCCGAGAGTCTTGTCACTACCGCAAACTGACGGACAGGGGGAAGGACGAGCCCACCCCCACCTTCAATGAAACCCAGATAGATAACCTCACAGGTGAGCTAACATGGCTTTAGCATTAAGTCTATTAAGCATATGTTTTAATCTATGAGGAAATAGAAAGTGTCATAAGAAATTGCCTTCAGCAGTATGACAGGTATGCTATATTGAGCTCTGGAGCTTCTAAAGATCTCTCTCTCTTCCTGCCAGGTAACCGAGCACTACTTCCTGCTCCAAAAACCCGTATGCAGTCCGAGTTCAGTGAGTCGAGTAATCTGATCGTGTATAACGGAGCCATGGTCGACATCGGCAGCATGATGCAGAAACTGGAGAAGAGTGAGAAAGCACGAGAGGAAATAGAACAAAAGCTCTTGGTGCTGGATGCCAAAATGGGTATGATTTTTAAATAGTATCATCCTGTAAATGCTGCCTTGATTGCTTTCATGGTCTCAGGAGTTGCAGGCTACACTCTGTGTCAGAAGTCCGTTTGGACAATGATCTGGCTCAATTTGAGCTTTGCTACAGAGAAGCCCAGTCTCACTGCATCCAGCCTCACCCCCCTCTGTGACTTCTGAAACGTGGACTGGCACATTACTATGAAACTGTGATATAAAATACATCTCAGCAAAATTGCTAGTAGCAGAAGGTGTTTGACCTGGCGTTTGCTCTTGACGTGCTTATTGGTTGAAATGCCTTCATCCCGATCCTCTAACTCTGCGCTGTCTCGTTCCAGACGAAGACGGAAAGGTCAAAGCTCAGGTGGAGGACACCAACAAAGCGTTGTCCAGGGAGCTGGAGGAGTTGAAGGGCTCCCTGAGCAAAACGGAGCAGACTCTGAAGGCTGCGGAGGAGCAGAAGACCCTCTACCACCAGCAGATGAGCGACACATCCAACACCCTGATGAACACCGTCAAAGACCTGCTGGCCGTGCTGAAAAAGGTACAACATTTCAAAAAAGCCCCTTATTCTGTTTTATCTTTAGGACGGGCAGAACGGTTAGTTATTCTCAGACGTGGACCAGTGGCATTGTTGGTTTCATCTCTTTGGGAGGGAGGGCTTTTTGTCGTTCTCTGGTTGTCATAGAGTTTGCTTTTTCTTTTGCCGCCTGCTTCTAGAAATGTATTTTTTCCCTTTCTTTTCAATTCAGACGTTTTGTAAGTGATACAGAAGTGTATCTAGCTCCAGTCTTGTTAGTTTGAAGGGATTTTTACTGAAAAGTGACGCGGTCAGACATGAGAGCAACACCGTGTTATTTGTATCCAGGTAAAGGCTGACTCGTTGAAACGGGCTCACTGTATTCACTGATTGTTTTTTTGCTTCTCAGGATCCAGAAGTAGACGAGTCTGCTGATGAAGCTGCTGCCGATCAAGTTCGGACGTCTCAAACTAACGGCTCTAACGAATGAGCGACACATTTAAGATAAAATAAGCTAATCTTTAACACTGATTATTCTTAAAAGCTGTACATATTCACTTAAGCATAGGTTGGCTGTTTTTATTTTGGACTTATTGTCTCCAAAGTTCATTATTATGTTATTTTTAATTTACTAAATTGACCTTGGTTTCTTTGTACAATAGATTTGTAACTTTTCTTTCATAGAGTAATTTGTACCGTGACAAAGCTTTGAAACACTTATTTCCACAGTTTGAAATAAGATGAGGTTGGTTGCTAACATTTGTTTTTGCTATTTCTTTATCTTCGTTTTGGCCATTGATTGATTAGTTGTAGATTTAAATGGCAGTTTGTGTGAGTTGTACTTTTCGGAGATCTTTGTTTTTTCTAATGAGCAATAATGATGCTATTTATGTGCGAAAGAATTCATTGAAACTACTATAAAAATATATTTAACAGAAACTAATTCTGGATGGAAAAGGGGGTCCATTAGTTCAGACAGAATTTCTTTGTAAATCATTTCCGCTGTTTAACGTCGACTGTGTCCAATAAACACATTTGGTTTGTAGTTCTGTTCTGCTGCAGTTTTTCTTCCCAAACACATGGCTATGCATGGTTCCTGCTGCTCTTTGACCTCTTTGCTATCAACTGTACTCACAGATTACTGCACTCTTTCATGCTTTACTGTGACGACCATCTGCATTGTATTCTAAGAAATTCATCTTCAAATGAACCAAAAGAGGAGCTCAATGGATGTCTGTTAAACATTGCTACCAAGACGAGCATTTCAAAATTCATCTCTGAGCCTGTTTGCGTCGGCTTGGGTTGTTGGATACAGATTACATTCAGATGTGCTACAAAGCAGGCGATCTTATTTTTCTATTGAAATGTACTCTATGGATGTGCTGTGCAAGAGTAAAGTGGTCCATTTTAACACTTTGTTTCTGGGCTTCTGTTTATTGTCACCACTTACCTGGGATTTGCCAACTATCGTAACATTTCTACCGTAAAGTGATTAAGTCAGGAGGAAAAACCGGGATAAATTCATCGGAATGGAATTTGAGACATAAAAAAACAAGGCAGCAACAACATTTAAGAACCAAGATTTTTAGAAACAGAGACCTGTTCATGCCTTTGGAGAATGTCTCTGACCAAAGGTTTGCTCGTGGAAAGATATGAGTTTGCAAACACCCTTTTTTATTTCATCATTTATTTGATATTATTGAATTCACAGACGCACAGTCGAGAAATAAGACATGCAACTGAGAACTTTTTAAACCCTGTCACTGTCAGGCCTGCAGGGTGCGCCTCTGTGCTCCCCAGCTCAATATCCTTAAGATGTCAGAGTAACAATAACTTTCAAACTGTTTTTGTTCTCTGCAATGTTTTTACTTGGGGCAATATTTTGAAATCACCATATATATATTTATAGCCTTCTCTTTAACAGGCCTTCAAACATTCTGGCAACACTTTGACATGTATATCTCCACAGTAGATATAGTAGATATTTTGCAATCTTTCCTTCATTCTTTTGGAATTTGAACTGCCAAGAAAGCCCTTAGCAATCACTTTCAATGATATGATTATATCACGATGCTCCCTGCAGCCCCCTCTGAGGTCACTGGGAGTGTTTACTTTTTACAATTACGATATGTTTTTGTAGAAATGTTCACGTTGATTCCGGTATGTTTTGGTGTTCTACCATCAGCAGTACGTTTCATTTTAGATGTGTGTCTGCATTTTTCTATTCCACAATGCCTTTGTTTGAGAGCTGAATTTTGGTATTCCATGTACTAGAACTGCTTTGCGTTTGTTTTAATGTAGTATTTCTATTATCAGGTCACTGCTAATGAAGCTAGCGATTATACTTCACAAGAGGTTTAGAGCTAATCCAAAATCGTGAACAGCTGTTCAATTACATTTAGAATAACATATGTATTGGGCAGTATTTATTGATCACTCATTGATGGATTACTGAACACAATGACCCTCGAATAGACAGCCATCACAAAGAGATGCAGAATTACCACCAAATAATATAAAACGACAACGAAATACAAAGAAACTGCAAAGAAACAAATGGCCAAAAAGTAGATCTTGTTTCTATGTACAAAAATGGTGGGGCCTTTTCCATGTCTGTGCCCAGGGGCCATTTGTCTTATGATCCTCCCTATCATTTATCTTGTTTATTAGATTATGTACTGTGTCATACTCCCTATGAGAACCATGTGTTTTCACTGCCGATACTTTGTTACTTCACTCCATTCATCAGTAATACTGTCCCTGGAGTTTGAGGCAGACGATGGGTGGCAGCAGATACAGTCTGAAAGAAGAATATTAATGATAAATCATTTTGGGATTGACTTTGTCTGTGAATCAGGGAGGGTCTTGCTTCACAGCCTCTTGTAGATCATTTACCTTTGAAGCTTTTGTTCCCAGAGAAGTCTCTCATGTCTTCCCGCCACTAGACTTTTCTGCCCTCCTGTTGATGTAATGCTGCCACTCCCTTCGCAAGCAAACACATTGCCTTCCTGCTCCTTCCTGCTGCACTTTGTCAAACTATTACAATATGTGTTTTGTAACCGATAATTATTTAGTATTTCATAGATATCTGTGATCACCGTGTTAAAACAGTCATATACACACTTCAGATCGCAATGTGTTTCACATCACTGCTCACTTAAGAATCATTTGTGTCTTGATTTATTTCACACATGGTAAGAGCTTTCGTGCCCCTGTGGTGTTAATCAAGATTTTCCCCTACATTTTCATTTTACCCACTGCTCTTTTTTGAGTACTTCAGGGAGGTTCTGCAGCTGGGAAACTGCTAAATGTGTTCCCACCAAGATTGAGATCAAGTTCAGATTTTTTTTAAAAAGCAGGAAACATCTCTGTCTGTGTCCAGCTGTCTATGACATTTCCTACAGAACAATGACTATCTGTCACCCAGTACTTTGGTTATGTGGCTTCTTTTGTCCCGGTGTCGTGCTCTGAATGCTTGACAAACAAACATCATTTGTCCTCCGAGGAACCACATGCACACTCCTCACGCCTCACACTCCATCACAGCTGTGTGTGTGAGGTTTTGCACTTGGATGTGCATGCATATGCGTATGCATGCTCATGTGATGTGTGAAATTAGACCCCACCGCAAAGAGCAGGGCAGGTAACCCCACTCCCAGGCTGCCACAGAAGGCTTTTGTGACTACTTCACCTCCCCGCCTCTTTAACCCCCCATTCCTGGTATCAAAGCGCTGCTAAAATCGCAGGCCGGTCTGCTGACAATCAGGCCGTTTCAATGCAGGGTCACAGCTTCCAGGAGTGGGGGCAGACAGGGTTAGCAAAAAGGGAGTTTGGTTTAGTCACCTATCACATTTCCCTTTTCACCCCCTCTTCGCTTTTCATGTAAATCAGCCTTCTGAAGTCTTTACGTTCAGTTTTGGAGCATGTGGAGAGTGACGCTACACTGGTTTCCTTGTTAAATTAACTAATTCTGACTTTCTTTTATAGGCTTGTAGATTTGTTTAAATCCTCCCTGCTCCCTCAATGGCAAGTTGTCAAATCACTCTTTTCTTCGGACATCCTACATCCTATGTGCATGTCAACAGTTCAGAGTCGTAGTTATCATGACAAAAGCAGATCCCCTGCCTCACACACACAGCCTATAGAATTCCAATAAGTCAGCTTTTCATGTCCGGAGTCAGTGTTTGATAGCTCTTTGCATTGTTCCTGGACAATCCACCCGCTTGTGTTGATGACACAATGAGAAACAAAAGCAGGTCTCAGCCCAAATATAGGCAAAGAAAATGATGTATTATAAATCAGTTTTTTATTTAAACCTCAGACTTCAAATGTATTTTACTGATGACTGTCCTTTATCTTCACACCAGCACCAACTCGCTTTCAACTCAAAAACAACAGGTTCATTCTTATTCTTTGCTCATTATTGTCTGGCTGTATTCTGCAGCCTATAGTTGAATTTTGTAGCTGATTAGTTCTGATACAGTCATTCAGATGACAAATGACCCGGCATCCCTCCCACATCCTCTGGGGTAAACACACCTTTTCTCTCTATTTGCACATCTCTGAGTTTTGCCAGAAATCTTTCTGACCACCAAAGTCAAACAAACAAGTCAACCGCCCTCTTACGTGTTGTTTGATATTTCAGGTCATTGATACATGAGAGGCTCTATTGAGCATTTGTTTGTCTCCCCAGCAGCCTGCACAGGCCCAGGGTGGAGCACAGAGAGAGGGGGGGCCCTGTTCCGCTGGAGCCACTTCCTCGGGAGCAGCACAGCAAAGTGGTGTAGTTGTTGAGGAAACGATCCCCCTCTGAAAGGCCTTTCCCTGGGAATACTGGGTTACAGTGTGAGAAAGTTCCACGGTTGTTTTGGACAGCGTGTCTCTGGGGCGTCTCCAAGCGGGAACGCCTCACCTCTGTGCAGAGTGGACCCTCGCCCCAAGAACATGAGGGCCAGCAGAGCAACCACAGTCCACTGCTACAATATCCTCCTTAAGTGCATACTAACATATGCGATTAGACATGGCTGCAGATTCATGTGGCCCTTTAATGCAACTCTGCTTCACATCAATTTGAAGCAAGTTTCACATTTCATCAGTTAACAATAGATACACAAAGCGTCGCATTCATCCGGGCTTAGCATTTACACTTTAGGGGAAAAGCAGATCTTCCCTAATTGCCATTGCACGCTGCCCTAAAGGAAAGTATGTCACTCAATAAGATAATCACACAGTGGGAACCTAAGATTGCCAGTACCAGCTTGCTATTAAGAAAAACACTCCATTGTAAAATTGCAAAGCTGGCTTCGACACGGTGAATGCAAACATGGGACAAAATATCCACGGAGCAACAATGTGTGTGTGTGTATCAAACACAGGAAACATTTCCATTCAGGCCAGCTGGTACGCTAAGTAGCAGTGAGTGGAAAGGCTGCAGGTGTGCAGGGTCACCAGGCCAAGAACTCAGACCAATTTAAATATCAGTAACAAATGTGAAACATCTGAATCTATGCTTGATTTGTATTTCTGTTTTTGTTCCCCCTGTCTTGAATTAGTGGTCATTTGTCTGATTACAACATGCTCTGATCTGATTAAATGCCTGATCTGAGATGCTTACAGTGTTCTCCTTAGATAGAGAGGAGTATTTGGGAAAAAAACATCTCGAGAGCATTCTGTCTGGTGAACATGCTAGAACCTACACATACAGCATGTTAAATAACAAACACATCTATTGCATGTTGTGCAACTCGGAAAATTCCCACTTAGCAAACAGTAAATCGATCCTTTGCAAAAATCCTGCTTGCGTAACCAAGTCCTAATGTATCTTATTGTTGTATCTTGAGTCCTCAATTGTCCATAATCAATCAATAACCCATCACTCAGCCACCCTGTTGCTCTGGCCGACATGTCCCTTCATCGGGATGAACACATACACTGTAATTTATTTTTCAGTCAATCCCACACACACTGCTCTGCTGAAAATACTCACTCACCGCTAAATGTGCGTTACCCTGCTTGAGTTTGCTAAAAAACTACCGTGCACTATGCTTTAAAAATGACCTAGCCCCCTTTTTAAAACAAAGGAATATATACCCAACCTGTTTCTTAAGGCTTTCATCTACAGCAGGAATAGTTGGACAGGGTAGGGAAGTTTTAAACTTACATGTCTGTAAATGGAATTTGCTGAAGGTAAAACATTTAGCCTGATGGCAGCCTCATCATTGAAGGTGGAATTCTCAAAGGTCTCTCTTTGCAAATTGACATAGTGATTTGCTGACGTCCACAACATCCTAAAGTAAATTGATTTGTTATAGCATACTTTATAAAAACTTCAATAACTGATTTTTCTTCCCTTATGGGGCGGCAGAAACATTTTGTGACCACCTGATAGCATCTTATATCCACTCTTTTCACTCTGATTTTGGTCTCCACCATCTTCTGACAGATAAAACATCTAGGATTTAAAGATCAAACATGATCAACATGTACCAAGTTTGAAAGCGTACAACTGTCTTTGACATACCCCCACTCCGTCCTTCCTGAACGTCTTCCTTTCTCAAAGCTCTAAAACAGGCCAGGAAGTCACCATGAGGCATTTCCTGCATGCTTTGCATCACCTCTAGCAGGGGTCGCTGGGAACATGGCTGCAAGCTCTTAACAGTGTCCTCTGTGTGTTCTTGCATGTATGTATATCTCGTTGTTATAGCAGTAACAGCATGTGTTACTTTGTGTGTCCTTTTCTGGCTCAACATTAACAGACGAAAACATTTCCAAGTTAGGGATGAATAAAGTATTTCGGATTCTGATTCTGATATTTATCTTTTCTCCTCTTACGAGGCTCATATGCTGCACACATTTGCTGTCTTTGATGTCACATTAGCACGGAGGCTTTCAGGTTCTGCTTTTTCAGTTCAAAGCTCCGGTCATTTAGATCCTGGTTTAATGTATCAGCCTGGATGTTAATTTGGTGACAGATGACACATCACAGACCGGAATAAGCCTTGAAGTCTGCCAATCTGAAGAAGTCGTCGGATGTGAGTACAAAACATTTTCTTAAAATTAGTACACAGAATTAAATGGATACATGGGAAAGCCAAATATCTTGAACTGATACAATTTACAAAGTGTCAATAAAATGAAGCAAATAATTGATATAATAAAAATCTATCTTTGACAAGGAAACGGAATGAAAACAGTAGTGTGACAAAAAAAAGTATTAAAAAAAGACTCATTTCAATGTCACCTCATCAAATGTCTTGGTTTACTGACAAACTGTCAAAAACCTATTTGAATTCAATTACTCGAATATATATAATACTGCAAATACTAACAAATGGATACTCCAAGAGGCAAACCCAATAAATGTTTTAGAATTCAGGGGGCATTTCTTGGGATAGCAGTGTCCAGAAATATTGGTTGGATTGCCATTAAACATTCACCTCCATCCACAAAATCTGTATTATTCGGTGGTCACTTAACTTTCATATGATGCCACAATCAGGTTACATTAAAATAGTCGAACACTTTGGTTTCAGACCAAAGACCTGCAGATAAATGACATTCCCATCAGCCTCAGCTTTACTTTGTGGTATCAGCTGTTAGCATGCTAGCACTCTAATCTAAGATACTGAGCATGCATTTAACATTGCCTGCTAACTAGGCATGTTTTTGTTGTGTGAGGACAACAAGACAAAACAGTCTTATTCAACAGATTTAAAAAACAAACTCCTATCTTCTTATTTTGTCTGTTTGCCCACCACCTAAAGCCATGAGAAACCTATCACATGGAAGCACAAAAGACCCTGTTATGGCTTTACGGAGGTCAGTGTTTGATGAGAGTCGGTTGCACCTGTAAACGCAGCCGTGTGTTTACTTGGATGGGGCAGAAATTGGAAGAAAGATGAGACTAAACCACCCGACCCTCCTGCACTCTCACACAACCTCAAAGTGCAGCTGCAGACATCTCTCACATGGCTGTGATCTTCAGCATGTCCACAGGGTCTTTTGTGTGTGTGTGTTTGGTTCATAGGGGTGTGGGTGTAAACCATCACTCAGCACCTTAATACACTACACAGTGCTCAAAGTAACTGTAAATCTCTTGCTTTACTCTTTTGCTCTTTGGTAAAAAATGTCTTCTAAAACATTAAAAAGCAACCCTCCTCTGAGAACTAAGTGCTTTGCTGGATTCGCTCTCAGTCCTAGACTTATTAAAACAACATGACTCAATTATAACCCAGACTTAAGTAATCATGTTTTATGGCAAAACCACTATCATTATGTTTGTCTGGCTCCCTTCTGACTCTAAAGTGGGTGGCTCCTGCAGGTTTCACTTAAGATGTGCATTGATTTGTGCTCTTAAGCGCTGGAGCGTGCATATACATTACTGTCTTAAATGTCAATACTCTCTGCAGAGGCTGAACGAAAAGCAGCCTTGCCTCCCTTTGATCTCCCCTGCAATGGCAAAGTGCTGAAATAATGAAACGGTAATAACAGAGTACCTGGACAGATGCCGGGGCATGTTCACTGACTTAAAGATTTTTTTAAAACTCTGTCATTGATAAAAAAAGATCTTAACAAGCAGGGTGATGACGGAATTACATTTTGGATCCAAGAACATATACATCAGATACCTTGGCTGTGTCTGGAGTCAACTCTTTGTTTCCTAATGATACGTTAACACCCAAAATTAAATATCTATCTAAATACACAACAGTGATAAACGTGTAGCCGCATTTGTCTTAAATATGTAAATCCTCTTATCCTTTCTGGAGATTTTGACAAGTTACTGAACAAATGGCCAACACCTGACCCTCTGATGACCTCTGCCCCCCGCCATATGAGGCAGCCCTACCCCTCTCTGTTCAAACTCAGATTTAAATTCCTCAGTGCCATCCTAACCCTAACAAATAGGTGAAATGCTACACCCTCTTAAACACATGTAAGTCTTGTAAAAGTGAAGGTTTTATTAATGCTTTTTATATGAACCTGCTGGCACTAGCGCAGGAACTCTGTTGAGGTTTAGGGATGATTCGGGTCATATTCTTGGCATGCAGGTAAAGAGGAAGCCTTCTGGGGGATGTTTTAGTCTGAAGGAGTCCCCAGGGCTAAGATCTTATAGCATGACCAGATGTTTTAGTTTGTATGTAGAGACTAAAAATTCAGGTTCAGGATTGTGGTTCATTGAAATTATCATTTTCAAAATATACACCGTGATCACGTCAAGGTCGTTGGCGCTTCAGAGACACCTGATACTACTTTGAAATTGCTTCATGCACAGCAAGAGGGAGAGATATGTATGGTAATTGGAAATAAGGGGCTGCAGTGCAGGATTTCATGTAATTACGGTGACTTGCTGAACTTTGCTTCTTGATAATCAGTCCCACCAGCAGACTAAACATTTGGAAGAAAAAGCCCTTAGATTTGAAATCATGGTCAGGCCACTGGGTCAAGTCCCATTGTCCATTCTCAGATAAAACAAAAGTGTGCCAAGTGTTTTTTATCTGGAGGAAGTTAACAGTACTGGACAATGAGAGAAATTCTTCAAGCTCCCATGTAAAGCAAACATTGCTAAAAATGCCTTTGTGTGTTTGTCTGTGTGTTATACCACACATGTCACAAGTTACTGTTTGTTACCCTTCCCTCTTTCTTTTTCTTTTGTGTCCTATGAGTTCAAGTCCGGCAGGTGACTTGTGTTGCATTCCCGGTCTCGTTCCCCCCTATTTCCTGCCAACTCTGTCCTAGCTACTCTCTTGAAACGCATAAAATACTACAAAATATTGAATTTCTTAATTAAAGTTTGAAGCATTAAGCATCTACATGGCCAGTGAACTCTAGGATCTATGTTACATCAGCAAATGTCAATTATCCGAAAAGGGAGAGAAACAGAGCCAATTAAAACTGATTAATAATGAATGTGTGTGTTCATGTGCATGCAAGATAACAAAATGAGGAAAAGAAAAACAAGGTTGGAAAAATCCCCTTCTTTTAGACTGTCTATTATCATTCTGTATCGGCTTGAATATACCATGTGTGTTTACAACGAATGATGACCATAGAGTTCCAACATGTATTGATCCATTGCACCATTCCACAAAATGGAAACAAATGTACAAATGTTCCACGAATAAGCTATCAGATATTTAAGTTTGGCAGCTCCCTAAAAATGAAAAGTGAGGTGTGTTTGAACAAAGCTTTTGTTCTGATTGTAAATGTTGTTCTAACCTGGAAAGGTTTAAAATGATTATCAAAAGCTTCAAAAATATTAATCACAAAAATAATCTCTTCAACTCAAATGACTTCAATATTCAATCCACACTAAAACTTTGCAAGTTTCCTCGTCAGCCCTGCAACTTCATTCGGCACTGCTTCTACCAGGACGGACAGCACATAATTCATCCTGTGTAGGCTGAGGTGATGTATTCTTTTCACGTACAGAGGAAACGCAATATCCTGTTCCCGCATGGGCTCTAATACCACACTGAGGCAGACTGGCCCCCGGCTTCTCAGGGCCTCTCGGGGGCCTGAGTGCTCCTGAAACTAAAGCCACAGACTCTCAGACTGTGATATATGAGGTGTCTGTGCTTCAGACGGCCTGTTACAGTGTCCGTAAAAGCAGGGACTAATGGGGTCCTTCTTTTGAGAGCACTGGGGGGGACTGGTTCTCATTTTAGTGCGGCATATATATGTTCCCTGAGGATCAAGCACTTTTATTCAACCACAACTTTCTCTAGCCATTGTTTTGAAATGCATATACAGTATATAGGCTTCCTTTTTCCATGGGAATACACTTTTCTCATGAGTTCCCTGACTACCACGCAGAACAATTGGCTCTGGCATCAATATTAAATGATTTATGGTAGAGACTTGCCATGAGGAGAATAGTGAAGAAAACAGAGAAATCAGATATTTTTTGTTGTTGTTGTTGTTATTATGTTGCAACTCGCAGGTGATTTACCTGGGTACTTTAATCCTTCAATTATCCTAAACACGTCATCTTTCTTTGTTGAAATGTAACTGAGATTTTAAATGAACAAGTGCAACATTTTTCTTCACACTGATCATTTATATTTATTTTTGCTATTCCTTGCACACTTTATGTAAATTAAATCCCACTATAACATTTTGCAGTGGATTGGCCCTAAAACACTTTTTATGCAGTCTACAGATTAAAATCTTTCATGGTCAACATATATAAATATATATATATATTTTACTTATTAGTTGCGTTAATGTGTCTATTTTGAGATGTGTCTATTTTATGTTTGTGTATTTTTCTCTTATGCCATGTTTTTAAATGCTGCAAAATATGAATCTTATCTTTTCTTAGATTAAAACACTGAACAAATAGCAAAGCAAAATCAAAATACACTATGCATGAACCAACACCTGTCCGGCAGATTACTACAGAAGAGCAGCAACAACACACACGCGCGCGCGCGCACGCACACACTTGTGAGTAGCAGTCAGTGGGAGGTCTACCTGTGTGTAAGCCCTCCTCCTCCTCCCCTCTGCACCGTCACTGGTTTCCCTGGAAGCCGACAGACAGCAGCCGGACGTCCAGACCCTGCACTTCATTCGCTTCAGGATTCAGACGCCGACTGGAGGAATGCGTGGCAAAACACGGCGTTTATTTAGATTTTTAAGTGCATTGAGATTCTAGCATGATAGCTCCGTCCTGGAGCCAGTATAGGCGTTAGAAATGTCTCAGCAGCCGCGGATTGTCCAGCTCTCCTCAGCTTCGCTTGCCGTAGTCTTCGGCCCGGACGAGGAGAGTTTGCGCGCCGGAGGAGTGAAACTCAATGGCAACACTACCAGCGGCCAGGAGATTTTTGCGGACTTTAAAGCGCAGAATTTGCGTAGTTCCTGGAATAAGAGACTCGTTAAGGCCATAGCTGAAGTGTACTTTCAGGGATGGATGGAAAACTTGGTGCTTTTCATCCAGGGGAACGCAAACAACTTGGAGGTGCTAAGAGAAGCGTGGATGCGCAGAGCTCTGAGATCACCAAAGGGATTTATCATCAAAGCTGTCGGTATGTAACATCCATCCTGTCGATGAACTCTTTTCATACCTTTCCATATTTATGTCAAGTCAAGGAGATTACCAAACACAACCATGTAACACATTGTTGAAACCTACAATGCATCCACATGCAGACGAGGGTATCACAGGTGGGAGAGATGGAACCAGCAACATTTGTTTACCACCCGGAGAGAAAAGTGTGAAAGCCATAAACTTCCAACACTGAGATGCCAGATGTTAACACCTTTCCTCCTCCTCCTCTGAAGATTGAGTACTAAATTCAGTTCCATTTGTATTGCAAATCTTTTCATGTTTAAGTTATTGGGAACAGAAATGTATTTTAGCATTTAGTTTTTCCCGTCTCTTACTTTAGGTTTAGACAATTATGACCATTATGTTGTCACTCAGTCACTTGTTTGTGCAGATATAACACCTGTTTAAAACAAAAAATTCAAATGTGATATCTTTTTTCTCTCATCTTTACATTGCTGGCAAGGTCTACCTGATATTTCTTCTTACTCTTTCTTCAAATCAACTTCAAGAAAATGGCATAATTTGAGAAAAGACCACATTTTGCTGCATGAGCATTCAAATGTTCATTCAAATAGTTTGTAACATTACATGTGTTTGTTGCCGCAGACATAATGTTCCTTAAATCTCTATTCGCCTGTATATGGTCTGGTGAGTTAGAGGATTGAACCACCGATCCGCCTCCCATTGTTGTCGACACATTGATATGTTTACCCTAGCTTGTAAACAAAACACCGTATACCATGTAATTACCTTTAAATACTCTCCTTCTCCGGCTCTGTTCTGATGTTTTAAAGCAGGATATATGTGCACAGAAACCTGAATGGAAACCTTTATCTAGCTTACTATAGCATGATCTCATGGGCTGTAAATGCCCGCTGTAAAAGCATCGACTGCTAGAGAAAATGACAACCCTGTGTAAGGGTTTACACCTAATGACAGTATTCTTAAGAGAGGCACCAGGTTATTTACATTTTTTGCTACTTTAGAAGGAAGATGCTGAACTCTAGGTGGTTGCAAATTGACACCTGTGGGAACTGTTTATATGTTTTTGCCAAAAACCACCACCTTCCACTCCAAAACGTACTTCCCATAAGATTCAGAAACTGCGAGCTAGAAGTGTTGGTTCTCCAACTGTTGGAGCTGCAGCAGCGGCCTTTGGTTGTTGACGGTGTTTAAGCAACGCAAACATTGAGTTCCCATCTGCTCCAGCTGTCTTGCCTTTGTCTCAGGCTCTGTCCCATAATGTGTTTTTAGTCTGGTTGCAGCCGTCTACCTGCTAAATTTGTATCAATCCGTCAGCCAGGCCAAATTGAAAGGTGCACAGAGAAGTAAAGGGAGGAATGTAATATGAAGGGGAGGACGAGACCACACAAGGGGAGACCCGAGAGGGCGTTTAGCGACAGTGGAGGGGGGAGGTGGAGGCTGACATGCCATCCTGCTGAGAGACAGTTTCACAAACAAACACCATGAAAGCCAAAGGTGATGTGGAGCTCTATTGCTATGCACAGCGTCAGCACAAAGGTGCACACAGACACCCATGAGCTCACAATCGGATGCGAGGCCTGTGCTGAAACCTCAACTGACTCCTCATGTTTGAGCTTCACACCAGACACTTGTAAGCAAACACATCTCTGTGTGGACTTGTCACCTCCTTCCCCTCCTTTACAAATCCTTCACCTCGCACACTGCAGCAATTTGTATGGTAATCAGCGCTGGCAGACTGTCAAGAGTCTTGTTTACGGCCTTCTCTCCGAGAATTGGTCAGCAGTGAATCACCAAGTGACTGGCTGCCGACCACCGCCGCTCCTCTGTTACCCAGGATTAATGTCCCCCTCATTTCATGGCCAGCGAGGGATTGTGAAAGTCAGACTCCTAGATTGATATCAGGCATGGACTTAAAGGCCTTGACATTGTCCTCGTATAAATATGCCAGTTAGAAAACAGAAACATTATGAGTTATGGGCTACAGTGAATACCAAACAGCCATATTTCCTTTCTCAGGTCAAAGCAAGGTTGAGACGTGACTGCACAACGTGAGGAGGTTTTTCAAAGGGAAGTAAAGGTTAGAAGATGTTAAGCTGAAATACACCAGATGTGGTTTAAGTTATTAATCAAATAGATGTAAAACAAAGCTTTGAGGACACATAAGCTTTGATTAATTTGTTTTAATTCCTTGTTGGTCCTGTCTGGTTATCAGTGCTAATTGCCTGAGGGAAGACAGATTGATCTGTGGGTCTTTTCTGAGGGGAGAATACGCAAAAAGGGAGGTGTGTGGGAGGGTTGATGGAAGATGGGGATCGTGGTGAGGTTAGTCCGAGGTAAACAGACAGGGTGAGGAGTTAGTATGAACAGGCTTCGTTGTGGGAATGGGCCCCACTGGCACTGGGGTTGACCTCTTCGCTCATTCCTCACTCTAAATGATCTCCTCATCCATTTTCTTCCTTTCTAGCTGTTGTTTACAGAATAATACTGAATTTCCACCGCAGACTCATTTCATTCACGATCGGCATTGACAGTACTGTATGTTTACATTTACACTGTAACCTGAATACTCTGAATAATCCTGTTTGAGTTCAAATCTTTCCTTTATAATCGGCATATGTTAACCTGCAGGAAACACCAAACTACCAAAAATGTTCTCTGAAAACTAGAGAAAATTGTGTGTTGGTGTTTGTTCTTTCTGCCGTACTGATTAAAGTTTTCCCCACCATTAGTGGTCCAGTTGTTTGCTCATGGACACAATACATTATCTCAAGCCCACACACTACTTCTTCACCACATGAACACTTGAAACAAGCTATGGTGTCTACCTGCCACAATCATCAATAAGAATTGACGAGTGATCTATGGTTCTATCAAATAGGTCATTTTAACTCCAGCTTTGTTTTATCCAGTTAAGATGGTTTACGTGTTGCAATCGTCTATATGTTGCTGTAAATATAATCGTTTTGTATTTGATGAAATGTGCTTCTTCACTTTTATGCAGAGAGTTAGATGAAACGATTTATAGCAGTCTAATGTCTGAGGGTTAACTGTAGAGCCAGAACTCGGATCCTGAGCTACCTAAACGTAACAACTGGGAACAGGAGGAAACGGATAGCTTTGTCCAGATTAAACTCACAAGATTAATGTAGCTGCACGGAACATAGAGACATGAGAGTAGTATCAAAGTTATTATCTAACTTGTAAGAGGATAAAGGTAACTCTTAAAGTGTCAAACTATTCATTTTATCAGATTGGTAATGAATTCATGTTTTAAAAGCCTTAAAATTCCCCAAACTAAGTTCACTTAGGCTTTCGTGTTGAAACCAGAGGCTTCATTATGACTAAAAGCTGGTTCTGCATTATTCAGAGTCCTGCTATTGTCCCTGCTGTAGTATGAGCGTGGATCCCCGAGCTGAAACATTTATAAGCAGTCAGCCAGCGGTGTAATGAGGTGTCGTGTATCCTTACTACATAAAGCTCCGTAAACTGCTCCTGCCATCTTTGAACATGGACGTGAATGAGTCCTCACTTTGGCCATGGTAAACACTTTTCTGGCCATTGCAGGACATACTGTAGGTGTCTCTCTGTGTATTATTTGGTTAAAGTTAGGCACTTTCAGCCAAGTTTCCTTTATAAATGGTATATTTCATTTGGGTGAAGCATTCCTTAAGTGCTTCATTTACTCTTGAGATCATTTCCTGAGTTAGCGGCTGAGAAAGCCTTGTTTCTGCTCTTTACTTTTCACTTGAAAGTGTTGTATTTTCACACAGCTTGGTGTCTCCTTTCATGAAGGTGTTTTGTCAGAGTCTCAAAGCGCTTCACTAATGGTCATAACTCTTCCAGATGTTCGCTTATTAACCATGACACCCCCTCACCAGCTTTAAATGGCCCACCCTGTCCTAACTAAGCAGCGCAGGTCAAAGGTTACAACCTTCTTGCTAACAAGCTGCTGGAGGTCAGCTAGCTTCAGAGAGCCGCAAACATCAATACAGTCTCCAGGTGTTCAACACTGTTAGTCCAAACTATATTTTCATGAATGGATTATATACTGGATGTTATTCAACTCATTAGTAAATATACAAAATAATTGTTTAGCTTTGTCAACTTTGCTAGCACTACCAAGAATGGCAAAACCAGGATGTTCCAACCAGTCCTTACTTTGACTTTGATTGTTTATTAATGAGTTTTAGCTAACTATTTCAACTTGTTTATTCATTAACTGGGATGGTACAAAGTTTGACAGTTTGGAAAGAGCTTAGTTTTGACAGTTTGTTTTTCAAGACAGGAAAATACTTGGAATAATCTCTTTGAAAAATACTTTAAGCTAATTTCCTTAAACTTCTTGGCCTACTACTAACTGTTTTTGTTGATTATTTGACTGCAACTATAGTGAACTAAGGATTTACATCACACCAAATTAATTAAGACACATACTTTAGTCCCAGTTTTTTTTAAGCCTTTCATCTACACTGATTTTATCAGTAACATGATACACACTGCTGTTTCTTATTCACGATAACAAAAAAACCCTGTATTATGACAGGGACGGGAAGATCTGATATACTCAATCGGCTATAACTCAACTGTGGAGGTTTTATTATTGTGGCTTGGTAGATCAAAGAATATCTAATTCATTCATTTAGACTAAATAAACAATTGACTGGATAAGTTAAATTTTTACGGGAAAAGAAAAGCAGTCTCTGTGGCTTTTGAGGCTTTGGTGAAGTTATTGTCTTTTACTAGGCCAGAGCCAAGGATATATGTCTGCATTTATCTGGACTGTCTTTCTATTTCCTGTGCCTGCAAAATATGGTTAGTAAGCAGGTCAGATATGAGGAAACTTTGACCTCTATTCTCAGACGTGACCCTCCTTTAAGAGAATGTCCGTGTTGCGTGCCGGCCTCTCAGCACATCATTTGTTAGCAGCATCCTTTCCCATTGAGCAGGAAGCTCACCCCTGGTGCAAATCAGGCATGGCGGCCTCTTTATCGACCCATATTTTGGACTGTACAGTAGAGGTGGAGTGGAGCGGTGCCAACAATAACAGTCTAGGAGTTTCCTTTTTATTCCTCAGCTTACACAAACTGTCAGCGGCAGCTTGGGTTTCCCTCGTGGGATTTATCTTCATTCACTCTCTGGTCAGACAAATGGGTCACCACAGAATTGAGGCTCTATTGCATAAATTTCGACATTGCTATTACTCTTCAGTTTCCTGACAGGATGTTTTCTTTGCTTTATTTAGCATTGATAAATGTAATGGTATACTAACATAGGTTCTGTGATAGAAAAGCGCTGTGTTATTGTATTTCAGGAGTTAAAGACACTTTCAAGGATCTGTATGCTGACTATGTATCAGGATATTAAGAAGCTATGTATCATATGGCAGACACTGGACAGGAGCTCGACCCTTAATGCTGGGATAACAAACACAGGAATCTGCTTTACCTCAAGCTTGGTTAAAAGGGAAATGGGTTTCATCTGCAACCAGTGACTGCCATCACTCTTGATTAAGGGGTGTGGACCTGCTGGAGAAACTCTTGGATTGTGTGTATATGTTTTGGTGGTGGAGTGTCAGTGGAGTGAATTTATTCAATCTTTGAATAAAATGAAATTTGAGATACTGAGTTTTTCCTCTTATTTTGCTCTACTGGTAAGTTTGAAAGGGAAGTTTCAGAGCAGAAATTAGTTTTTATTATCACTCAAACCATGCAAACACTTGAGCACAACTAAGAGTTTAAATAGTGAACAAATCAGGACCTTAAATTCAACCTTGGGTCGCTGCGAGAATTGTTGGTTGCAGGTGGTTGCGTATTTGTATCGATTATTTGTATGTGTGCTTTCCATACTGTCTGTCCGTCCTGTCTCAGGAACATCATGTGGTTATTTCTTCAATTTGGTGTTAACGTCCGATTCGACTCACGTATTAACTGATTAGATTTCAGGGGTCAAAGGTTAAGGCCACTGTGACCTCACAAAACACAATTTTGTCCCAAACTGAAAAATGCATATGCCTTTTATGACAATATTTCACATCAATTTGTTAAAAGATAAATGATGAATATTATGAAATGAGGATGTTCTGTTTTACTGTAAATTGACTGGTTGTCGAAATACATTTTTAGTAAAGGATCAGCAAACATTAGGTATTGAAATGCAATATTGCTTTAATGATATGTATATATATTTTTCAGTGTTTGCAGGAATGCTGAATCATTAAGCATTTATCATTAAGGAAATTATTTTGGAAGTAAGTCAGTCAAAAGGGTCATCAGAACATGTGGCCAAAGCCCAGGCTTTTTGTAATCAAATGAAATAGCTTGCACTGGATCTTTTATCTTAATTTCCTTTGATCTACCACAGAATTTAAAGTTATTTAAGTTTAGTTTAGTTTTTCTTTTCTTCCCAACAACAACATTCCCTATTTGGACGCTCATTATTGTTGATCAAATTCAGGCTGTAGGATAATTACCATTAATGCTCGGGTAAAATGAGTTTAAAGTCTTTCCGTATGCTCCTTTTAGGGTGCTCCCTTATCATATGTACCAAGTTAGGATATTTTGCTAAGACAGTCTGCAGTAATCAGAGATAGCAAATTTAGATTACAATCATGCACAATTATGAGTTTTGAAAGAGGCAACGAAACGCTCAGGCAAAATATCAGAAGACCAAGAACATGTGTGTATAAACAAATGGCAAAGCTTTACTAACAACACACATATCAGAATCTGAGTCATTTCTATGGACCTTCGTAACCCTGGTGATGTCATGTAGAGTTTTTTTTTTTTATAGAGGCACTAAAAGTCAGGATATCGCAATCTCTGTGGAAATACTTTTGACCATTTGTTTTTAATCTGCCTTCAAGTCCCACATCACTAATCTCTGGGATATCCAGATCATCTGGTATTAAGATGAAATGTAAGGTTCATTAGATCTGGGCTGGATTCGAGCGGAGATGAAGTGGTTACTCTGGAGATGTGACAAATCTGACCGAGGATGAGGCAGAGGAATTGGACATAGTTTCTATACAGAAATGTGAAAAACATGTACCATTAAAGAACAAAGGAAAGGTACTGTGGTCCAAATCTAAATATTTTGGTCTTCCAAGCGTTTGGCAGAAACAGCCCTGGCAGACTTTGGGCTAATGTTCATGTTCATGAAAGCAGACGAGAGGGTGTGGCCCATTTGGTCTGAGAGGTATGAGGTAAAAAGATGGGAAAGTAAAGTGCCAGTGTCGTGTTACACCAAGCACTTCGGGCTGTGCTGTTAAATACAGACCTGTCTACCTCCACTTTGTTACTGGTCTGCTGTTAAGCACCTGCTCAGGTGTATTTCCTACTCCACAAGAAAATGAAATCAGGTTTTTATTAGTGAAGCACTTGGTCCTTTGTTTCTTGTGGCACAGGCTGCTATTCAAATTGTTCTTACTGTGAATCAGATGGTAAGAATATTATTTAACGGCTTTAGAGCTGCAGCCAAGATCTGCGGTGACCAACTATGTGAGCGTAAATGTTTCATGCTCTGTGAATTTCAATTTCAGAAGCTTAGTCATAGCCTGTGTATGCCCTCCTGCCAACATATGTTAAATGTCAAAGGGTTGGTTTGGCAAAGTGAGTCCCAAGGCTTGAACTGGATTATAGATACCCTTATTATACTTCTGCTGCTGGTTCTTCTTTTTCTTTGGCTTTGTATTGCATGTGGCAGGTTACTGCCTAGTATAGGTTTCTATAGTGACAAGAGTCAACACAGAGCCTGCCTGTGTTTCTCCTCATTTCTAAAAATTTGAGCTCATGAATCCTTTTAAGTTTCACTTTTCTTCCTAATTGTTCCTCTGAAAAATAAAGACCACTGTTCACTTTTGAGATGTAAAATTCTAAAGTCATTGTTCGTATCCAGTCAATAGCCGCAATGTATCCTTTCTTGGCCCATGCTACACCCTTTCACAAAGTTTAATGAAAATGTAGCCAGTATTTTTTCACAAATCCTGCTGACAGTTTTTCAGCCGAGATAGTAATGCAAAAGGATTTTCAGAGTCAATCTGAGATATCCTGCAAAAATAAGGACAGTTTATCAAACACTGATAACAAAACAGGCACAGTCCAAATATGACTCATTTCCTACCTCTTCAAAGCTTCACTTAATATTTAAACCCTGAGATACTGAGCTGACAGTGGGTCAGTTTAAATATTTAACTAATGCCTTCAAATTTGGGCGGAAATGCTTGTTTTATTGTTAAGAATCAATCAATAAAGCTGTAAAATGTTCAGACGCTCAGTCTTTGTATTTGACTGGTTAGTGGTGTGTTGTAAGTGGGACTGTGGCAGCAGTGTTGATGACATTGACAAGAAAAACAGATGTTTACTGCGAGCACTTTGATAAAATGAGGCCATACAGTGTTTCTCAAGTGCTTTCAGAGTGGACGCACAGGAAGGGGTAGTGTTGTTAGACTGGGGGAGGTTTGGTTTTGGGGACATTTGGGCTGTGATGGCTCTCTGAAGGGATCTTTTCACTCAGTTTATTGGGCCATTTAACTGCAACGCCCACGTCTGTGTGTTGTATGAGAGTGAAAGACACAAACTCGTAAAGCACTTTTAAAAAGTGTGATGCATTGCACATACGCACATAAGAAGGGGACGGTGGGTTCACGAAGGCTTGCTCAACCAAGAAACCCAAAACAAAGGGAAATGGTGGTGGGACTGGGAGGCAGTCATGACATAAATTAGTGTTGGCATCTATTCCCATTACACTAAATCTGAGTGTATGAATGTTTGACATTGTCTCACAAGAGACTTAACTGGAAATTCACTGAAGCATGTTCTTCACAAGGTCTCAGGCGATGGGAGACAGGAGGGGGAATTTTCAGTTTGGGCAGGCCTCAAGTTCATGTTGAATGCCTTGCAGTGTGTCCTTAATGAGGGAGAAAGAAGATTAGCCTGTTTGCTCACTGGGGCCTCAAGATTAGACGATAGGATGATAAGATATGTGTCTGCGAGTGTGGGTTTCCAGAGAGGACATGGAGCGAAGGGTTGTGGCAACACGCCTGATGTTTCAGTTAGATTTGACCAGCGATAGCATGAAGGAGAAAGGTCAAAGATGAGATTCAGTCAAAAGTTGTGCTATCGTATGTCTTAATTTGGTTTTCTGGTCTTTCATCAAGGCAGGAATATAGTTGAAATCCTTTCTGAAAATCAGTAAGTGCATGGATTGATCTTCCCATTGAGAGCAGCAGGTTGCATGCTGCTAGAAGGTCTACAGTATGCGCTGCATTGTATGACATGTGAGTTCTTTCTTTCCAGAGTCTGGAGGTAATGCAATCACGTATGAAATGAGACTCATGTGGCCAGCTAACAACACAGCCATGTGAATACATGTGTAGTTGATCAGTGTCAGCAGCCAAAAAGATCTCATTGGGGATAGAAGACATAAGGTCTCAGTCAGTCCTCTGCACAATCATTTGTATCCCCCATGCGTGAGAAGTTATTCTCAAATGGAAAGTATATGACATGGGAATATAATAGAATGATCCCAATTTGGGAAATGTTTACATTTCCTTGTTTTTTATTGCTCTGCTGCAACGAAAATATTTCCCAAATTGGGATCAATAAAGTAATTCTATTCTATTCTTAAGAAATAATGTTTTATTTTGCATGGAGCAGAAAGCATGGTGTGAAGTTTGTCACTTTTGTTCACGTTATGGTGGTTACCATTACCATTATCAAGTCTTTCTGATTCATTCTGATAGTGAGAGAGAGAGACAGGCAGAGGAGCTATATATATTACGGGTAAACAGACTTTGAGATGAAAGTAAAATTGGTGGAATTTCCCCTAGACATTAAACTGCTTCTCCTTTGAACTGAAGTCTCATCTCCTGTTTGAGTCTCGATCTTCCCTCCCTTTTCGTTGTAGCACAGGGTTCAGTTGCCATGGCATCCAGGAGGGTATTCATGCAGTGTATGACAATGAGTGGCCCGGTCTAAGATTACAGGAACACAGAGGCCGGTTCCCCCCGGAGAGAAGACGGTTACAACCATGAACCCCCCCGAAGGTCACACCTGCTAATGTTAGACTCAATAAACACTAATCCCCACACTATATTACACCATCTTTTTCCCACAAACAAACTGCTGTAGGTGTGTTTTGTCTTCTTCTGTCTCACCTACATTGTCAGCCCCACTTTTCTGTTGAATTTTTCAATACTGCTCGCAGAAATCATGTTAGCAGGTGTTCACAGGATATCCTGCTTAAACCAGCACATAGTCAGAGAGCATGACAAGAAACTGCCTCTGTTCAAAGACATCTGGGAACTCAATTTGAGGAGGCAGTGATTTCAGATAACTTTTTAGATTTCTTGTGATTCAAACATTAATTATCTGCCTCCCCCTCCGGCCTATCCCTGCTGACCTTTTGACTATTGATAGTGGTTATAGGCGGTTGCTATGTGGACAGCCTGGCGGACATTCCTATAGGAAGTTAACAACAATGACTAGCCAAGTCAGCAGCACTAATTCACTGCCCAGGGAGACTGCTATTGAGATATCCGCTCTGAGGTTTAGTCAGATTAGCGTCTTCTGTCATAGCCGAAAAAGGCAGATGGCTTTTTTTCTTTTTCTTTTAAATCCCACCATGAGCCATAGGATCAGTTATATAAAGAAAGACCCCCGTCTGTGAGGCTTATGAGCCTTAAGTGAGCTCACTGTGTCGATAATTGTTTTTTACTGACTTTGCTTGATTTAGTTCGTAATGAGAATACAACAACTCTGCAAAAAAGCGTTATATTGAACATATAAAGTTTAAAAAACATTCTACTAACTTAACAAAAGCATAAATTGCTGTTTGATTAAACAATTCACTCAGGATGAAGGCTGGTGCCAGATTACACCGTTACTCCAGTACTTTTTTATTGGGTGGGTAAAAGTTTTTGTTCTATGAAAAAGTGGGCTACTTTTGGTTCCATTTAAATGGTTTTCACCAATGATATGTTAGACTCTTTTCCAATAAAACTCCCCCTCGTTTTTTGTCTTATGAGTTGTACGGTGATTGTCTCAAGCACGTCAGTAGGATTACCTTGACATGCTATAACTGACCATCAAAAACAAAATGTAATTTCCATTTATCATAAGTAGGATTTCTTCCTCTTTTGAAATATTATCCAGTCTATTATTATGCTGGTTTCCGGCTCATTGTTGGGCTACTTTTCATAAATAAAATCTGGCAACACTGTCTTTGATGCTTCATGGTAGTAATAATCCATATGTGCACACCAAAGAAGTGGTACATGTGTTTGGTCCGTGTGTGTTCTGTCATGCTTCAACATGGCAGATATTTAATTAGTTGTATATTTGCCCTTCCTTGGACATAAGTGGTTCAAGTGTGAGGGTTGTAAATGTTTAGTTTACATCAAGTGTGAGCTTGGCAGTGTTTTCATTGAATGCCCTGGGGTTGATTCCGTCACAGTCACACATGCCACATGTTTGAGCTAAATTCCCACATTCATACACAAAGTGTTGTTTTCAGCACAACTGGAAACCTTTTTTTGTCAATTACAAAGATACTTTCTGCTCTATAGAAGTAATTAATTGTATGTGTGGCGTTTCTTACACTCACATGGTATTGTGAGGGTACTGATAATACTAAATCAAATACAGCAGGAAGATCACTGCACACTTTTTGTGTTATGTCCCTTCTTTCACCCGCTAGTATCCTTATATTAATGAGGTGTAGCTGATTAACTTAAACCAATTTTCCAGTCCTGTGCGTTAGGTTATGTTCATGCCCTTGTGTGTGCTCTTCCTAAGAAGGGAGTTTGTGTTAACTCAGGCCAGATGCTAATCATTCATCAGCAGTGGGATCTGGTTTGTTTTGGTGCTCTCACATAACTCACTTGTCATAAGTAGACATTACTCTTTGTGCTCTATATATTTTTTTAATAAGTCAGAAAGTCAGAACTGTTATAATCAAAATGAGCTTTGTAAAATAAACTGTTTTGTTTTGTTTAAACTGTTTCATAAATGCAAAAATGTCTCAGTTTGCCTTTTATATTATCACTCAAGGGTTTGTAATGCTTTTCTTGGGGTTACCACTGATGGTATGCATAGCAACAAACCTTCATTCACATTCTTATCCTAACCATAACCTTAATATCTAAGCTTAATCCAAACACAAACATTACAACTAAAACTTGCCATAAAAGTTTGACAATACACATTTAAAATAGTATGCCTAAACATATCTTCCAGATTTTGAGGCTAATAACTGCATTTCTGCCAGTGGGATCCAAGGTTTTGCATTGGCAATTGACAACGGTGCTAATCTTTATCACCTTTTTGGAAATGTTGCAATTCCTTTTACTAATTCAGGTTAAACAGGAGAAGTCAGATGTTGCTTTTTACCTGTGTTTTGTCTAATACATAGATAAGAGACTCTCATGCTACCAATCATAACCAATTACTTAGACACAACAGTGTCAATGTCACGTTCAGTTTCAATGTCTGAGTCTTTTTGGTTCTAAGATCTTAACCCCTCCTGCTCTCTTCACTATAGAATTTGCACACACACAAAAAAAAACACATTTCCCCGAAGGAACTAAACCACTGCATGTTGCTTCAATTACATTACTCGATGTGTAAATCCTGTGAAACTCTTCTGATTGTTTTCGAAACTAATAATAAATCTCTAAAATGTCTGGTTGTCTTTAAAAGAAGCTTAGTGTTATGATTTGAACGCCTTGTGGCTTCTGCCTAATAGGCTCCCACAGTTCGCATGTCACACTGTCAGCCTGCAGTTGTACAGATTCTGATGTGGGGTATACATTTAGTTGTATTCTATTTTTATAACTATAACACAATTGTTTTATAATACTTTCAGTGTTTTTTTCCTAGTCTCTCTCACTTTCGGATACATGTTTGTCTAAGGGCACCTCCTAGACGTTTCGGCCCGTATGATATGGAGGGCAGGATATCTGATCTGCCCAGCAGGCAGACCTGTGGTCATTTCTGCGGAGTAATGGAATTTTATGGTCTGTCCCAGTACTGATGGAATTTCAAAAGCAGTCAGGCATGGTTCATATAACTCACATAAATAGACCACATTGGTCATGATTTAGAAGGTGGTTAGGAAAGGAATGTCAACTTTAGTACTCTGAGTTGTTTTCACTGGCAGCCCAAGTCGGAGAGAGACCTCTCTTACTCAGGTGTGTTTGTGTGTACTGCAGCAGGCCCACCTGTTTCACTCAATAATCTGGTGGTGTGTTTGTGTTTCAGGTGATCTGTCCCCGGTGCAGATGTCCCCTGTTCCCCAGTCACAGTTCATTCCCTTGGCCGAGGTGTTGTGCTCAGTCATCTCCGATATGAACTCCTCTCACATCATCGTCAACCAGGAAGCACTTATCAATTACATGAGCAAAGCCCACCCAGGTAATCCATATTGACTCTGCTTTCTTGTTAAAGGGATGGTTGTAAATATTTGGTAAATGTGCTGGAAGTGTATTCATTCTCGTATCTTTGGTTTATAAGTAAATATGACTACTGCCTTCAGCCTGTGAGCTTAGCTTAGCAAAAAGACTGGAAACTGTTAGCATGGCCCTGTCTGAAAATGAACAAAATCCACCTACCACCTCTTAAGCTTATTATTGTTACAACAAACACTTATCTTTTGGTTTTTCGTTTAATCTGCAGAAAAAACAAAGTGTAAAAACGACACTTCGCTTTTTTACAAGGGAACTATTTCTTGAGTCCCGCTGTAACCCCTGTTGTAATTTTCTCTGCAACACCTATTTATTCTGTATTGTTTTAATCAGTGATTTTAAAGGTGCTTGTTGTATTTGGTTACCATAGAACAGAGCTAGAATAGCTGTTTCCACATTTTCACTCCTTATGCTAAGTTATGCTAATTGGCTGTCGACTTTAGGTTCTTATTAACTGACGTGTGAGTGGTATATATTTTTTCCCCTTATACTGAGAAAGCAAATAATGTTTTCAAAAATGTAAACCTTTTGCTTGAAGATATGGTATGCTTTCAAATCTTATTCATTTGTCCCCCTGCTTGTCTTTATAACACTCTTTTCTCTTTCTATGTTTCAGGGATAACCATCCCTACTCAGGACATCCTCTACAATGCTCTAGGAACTCTAATCAAAGAGCGGAAAATTTACCATACAGGCGAGGGCTACTTCATCGTCACGCCTCAGACCTATTTCATCACCAACACCATGGTCCGAGAGAAGAACTGGTGGACTTCTGGTTCAGCTGACGACCCTCCCTCTCCACCTCCCATTACTTACCTGTTGAGCAATGACGCCTGTATTGAGAACACTCAAACGCTACCAGTGGCACACTGCAAGTCTTGCAGTTGCTTCAGCCCTCCGCAAACATCCACTAATATCGCCTCCACCGCTGTTACAGCTACTAACCCCCCCTCTACTGTGCCAGACCAGCATTCAGTCTCTTTTTCAATAAGTGAATGTACAGGCAAGAGTTTAAAGTGGCCCCGACCATTAGATCACAAACCTACAGTGCAGCATCAGTCCACCTCCACAGCGGCAGATTGTCAGGCAAGTGAAATCAGCAAAACTACGGCCACAAGTAACGCCACTGCCCGCAAAGAAAAAGACACCAAGCCCGGGAGGAAGTTTGGTCTCAGTTTGTTTCGGAGGAATGGAGGTAAAAAAGAGAAACCAAAAAAGGAGTATGCATCGTTTTCAGCCCAGTTCCCTCCAGATGAGTGGCCAGTAAGAGACGAGGAGGACCTGAACAACTTGCCCCGTGATCTGGAGCATGCAATCATCAAACGCATCAACCCTGAACTGACTGTGGACAACTTGACACGCCACACAGTCTTAATGAAGAAGCTGGAGGAGAGGAGGGAGAGGGGGATAGAGAGAGTGTTGGACAGGGTTATTGATAAAGATGATAAAGGAGTAGACAAAGGAATGTCTACTGAGATCCTAGCCTTTTCAAAACCAAGACATCATCACTCCTCTAAGGCCGGGAAAAGGTCTGCTCAGAAGGCCTCTCGCAGCAAGAGGAGGGCCTGTTCCTCCAGAGAGAAGCAGAAGGAAAAGGAGAAGAGCAAAGAGTAAGGCTCCCATGTGTACGGAAGATTATCTAGAGGGGGAGGATTTGATCCCTGCTCGGCTCAGAGTGGAAATCCCTGTTGATGAACCAGATCAAGTGGAAGAAAGTGGAGCTGTTGAGGGGAAATCTCTTTATAAGAAGCGCATCGAAAACCCTTTCCAGGCTCATCCAGTCAAAGAACCTGAGCCTATTATTCATGCCACCTCAAACAAAGAGCATAGGAGACGAGAGTTGAAAGGAAGCAAGGTTTCTGTACCAGTGAAGAAGGATCGATCATATCATCGCTCCAAATCTTGGGACCCGCATCGAGTCAAAATGATCACATCGGAGGTAGAGCATGCAGTAACATCCCCAACGTCTGAGGACAGGTACGACTGTGTCCATGATAGGGACCCTAATGCTGATCATGTGCTCCAAGCAGACATGAAACGCAACATAGAGCTGCCGCTGGACTACAGCTCAGTCTACCCACAGAGCAGTACGCTCCGGATAGACGACAAGGTCCGACATCAGAGGGATGAAGAAAGCAAGGAGAGCTGGGAGAGAGAAGCAACCAATTTTCAAGAGCCAGAATACGACTGTGCACCAGACCATAGCCAAACTAAAGATGAGATCCTCTCTAACATCCAACAATACTCCAATACCAATGGCATTCCTCCTACTCATCCCTATGAGCCTGTTGTAAATCACTCACATGACCCAACCCTTCTCTGGCCAAAGCCCTCTTTACAACGGAAACACTCCCTCAGACTGTCCAACCCACAAAGGGTTGATGTTCAGAGGCCAGAGCTCCCTTCACATCAGCCGGCCTGTGAGTCTACAGACACTCTGGAACAACAGGAGATAAGAACCCTCAGTAATAGAGAGCAAAGGACCATGGGAGAAAGGCCAGAACTGATAGCTGACAGCGCAATAACAGACACTGATGGCTTTACAGAAGACGACTTCAGGCTCTATCAGAGAGCAGAGGAGGATGATGATGATGATGATGATGCCTGCAGCTCCTTGTGTCTGAATGAGGAGATTATTGACGCTGCAAATGTGTTCCGGACAGGTCTAGCTGATATCCATGGCCACAAGTTGGCTTACCAGAACAATGAATATGATTTTCAATACCAGGGACCCCATTGTCACTTTTATAATTCCAACTTTCACCAAACACAAGTTGACTCAAAACAAGATTCAAGGGACAGGACATTCAAAGATTTAATTCCCCAAGAAACTCATAGGGAAGCTTCCCTCAGCCCCACCAGATCTGGAGAGACCAGCAGGAGGGTCCATCATCGCCATCAGAGGACTCGATCACCGGGGTCCCAAAGGGAATCTAGCCCCAGACAAGGTGCATCGGTCCAGGGGGAGAGACGACAGGAGGTCAACCATGATTTGGATTGTCCCGAACAGTCTGAAGTTGCAGACAGTAGCATCTTTGATTACTGCCGGACCAGTGAGATAGAATCAGACAGCGAGACGGTGCGTAAGTCAGGTGATGAGGGCGACGGGGAATCTGCTGACTGGGCGGCTGAGGTGCAGGAGGACGAGTTTGATGAGACCGATGTCCCTCAGACCCGCAGGGCAGTTCAGAGCCCGCCCAGTGGTGCCAGAGGGGTGGAGATCGGGGAAGCGGTGGAAATTGGAGAAAACCAGAGCATCACAGGAGACAGTGGTATAGATTCTCCTCGGTGAGTTCCTCTATATGTTGTTGTTGTTCATATCAGCTGTAATAAGACGCCGTGATATCATGTTTCCATTTCAGTGTAGCTTACTTTGAGACTGGGGGTATCTTTTTCAAGGCATTGAACTGACTGATAGACAGGTTATATGAAGAGAAAAAAGATTCAAAACCAGTATGAAAATGCCCCTTATCCCTTTACTAGTTTTCACACCTTAGGCTCAAGACCTACCTCTCCAACTGTGAGCCCACACCAGTCTATCCCACGACATACTGGACGAGCTTTAGTGACAGGCAAAATAAACACTGGACTGAGGTTAGTTAACCTCTGGGTTACATGTCTGTGGTTGGGCTTCCTCCCAATTTGTGTTTTTTCCTTTAAAGTAAGCTGAACAAACACCTTGTGTCCAATTAGAGTGTGCAGTATTTGGACAGGAGGGAGTCATTTTTGATAATAACGTGTAATTGCAGTGAGGCACTTAAAATTCTCATGTTATAAATCAAAGAGGAAGAAAAGTTCTCTTCTCGACATTGAACTCACTGTGCACCCCGGTGTGTGGGTGGACAGATGGGGGGCATGAACCTGTCACCTTGTTCAAATGGTATATCTACATGAAATATCCACCTCATGCTTTTCTTTCCCTCCCCTGCAGGACCCGTGTGAGTTTGGCCTCCAGCAACACTGTCATTCTCGAGGGTCTCAAGAGAAGAGGCTTTCTACAAAACCTGGAGAAACTTCATTCCAAGAGCAGCGCCATTCGCCCGCAGAGCTCACTGCTGCAGCTGACTCCTGTCATGAACGTATAGCAGACCTCAGTCCTCTTTCACAGTTATGTGTGGGAGCCGATGGATTTCTTTGCATAGCTCAGTACGAAAAGGCCTGAATCAAACTTGACTCTCCGGTTCTATGCAACTACTATACTATGTCAGAAACATTTCCAGAAAGGAAGGTTTGCACTTCCTTCACATATTAATACCTTTTAAAACGGGGCTCTGTGTACAAATGTACAGTAAGTAAATATATTTCTTTTTGTAAATAATTAAAAAGGTAATATGCTGATATATTCATTTACAAACGACCCTGTTTATGTCCTGTTAAAATTATGATTTATTGACAGCTTTTTCTTGTGATACAAATGTACAGTTTCCCTTCTCCAGTGCTAGTTAAAATGTGTATAGCAGAAATAGCATTTTCTAGCATTTACTTATTTTCCTTTGTCATGTAGCAAATTACCACAAATAAAATGGTATGTCAACCAAGGTGTCTTTCTGTCATATTAGTGTTCCCTATATAATTACATTTACTAGTACCAGAAGATGAGGATCAGCGGTATCTCTTGAGCTAAAAGTCAAACATTAGAGATTTAAACATTGGGCGTGAGAGCTTAACACACTACAGTGCGGTTAAAAAGATTTAGTATTGAAATGGTCCAAATTGGGGTCAGAGGTCACCTACAGGGAGATTTCTGGAGTAAGACACATGTGAGGTGAGATGGATTTTGTACTATTTCTAGACCTTTTCTGTTCATCCTTTGGGCTTTTACACAATTCAAAAGTATGAAGGAAAAGATATAGTTAAGTTTTCTGAACTAAGCTTTTAAATGTGGTTGTTAGTTTAGTTGCTAGCAAAAAAATCCAGTTGGAGTAACCTATCACATTCTCTTTGGGGTTGGTTTTAATTTGATAGTGAGAAAACGCCATCATAGAGGGAAAGAAAAAAACTTTGATGGGAATGTGTTCTGTTTATGTTCTCTCAATGCCGAACATGTCTTAGACTGTCACATTTGAATGATATTCAACTTGTGAAATTCAATTTCAGAGTTACCTCCATTTTTGTCATTTCCAGCAGAATCAGCATTGATAGAGCAAGGTCACTCCTTTTTTACTTCATACTTTAGGCTTCCTTTTCCCATTGTTAATAAGGATGGATAGCTTTTGAGGGCTTCAAATTAAAGTAAAGAAATGACAACCAACCTGTCCTCTTCTATTCAAACTGTTAATAACATCCATTTATTCAAATCTATGTGACCTTTGAAGATTTGCATAGCTTCTAACAGCACATGTTAAGGTGTTATCTCTAGTGTAAATATTCAGTGATGGTGTCCAGACATGGCTCTGCACCCAGACGGCTGATATGCTCTTATTTCTGAAGCTTATTGCGATGGTGGATCTTAACCCTGTGCCACCTCAATGGGCAACCTAAGTCTGTCCTCCAGCTGTGAAGGAATGTAAACCATTGTAGTGTATAGGAAGGCGGTAAGCTTCCTGACATTATGTTGATGTTTCCAAAATACTTCCAAGAGCTTTCCCCACACAGATCAGAGTACACCTTTAACTCGGCAGGACTTAATGCGAGTGTTTTGCTAAAATTCCAATTGATGAATCTGGGAATGTTAGGGGCCCTTAAACACAACAAATAAACACACTGGTTGGTGCCAGCTCCAAGTCTGGCGTTTCCCCATTCAATAATTTTTACTGGTCGGTGTTGGTCCTTCAAAACACTAGATGATAGTGACACCAAGTGGACACCTGTAGGCAGTGCACAGCGTAAACATATGTCTGTAAATCCCTTACTTTGGCCAAATCTAGGATGGTTAAATGCCGTCTAAATTTTACTGTGCAAACATGAAGGCTGATTTAAAAGTAATCTGACAAAGTGTCACAATTGGTCTCATTATCTTCAGTTGTTGGTGCATGATTATAAAAAGGAAACAAAATCCTAGTAATTTGTGAATGATGACTTTTATTTAGCCTTGAGGTTAAATACGTCTCCCATTGCCAAACTGTACTCCATTGATCAAAAGCCACAAGAGAGTCAACAACCTTTATTTATCCATATATGTGCCACTCAAATTGGGAGAGATGTTACAGGATTTGCCCTTAGGAGAAGCCTATATGGATAATTTACAATTTTTCTCTCTACAATGAGGCCATTGACAAAAAAAAATGAAGGGGGAAAAGAAAGACAATATGGTCGTAACAGTGTAAACACATGGTAATATACAAGAAAGCAAAAAAAAAGCAATAGGTTTCAGTGACATCAAATCAAAATGTAGGGTAAGTTAGTATGAATAAGAACTAAAGACTCCTGAAAACGTTTTTCAAATAACAGCTTGGCATACATTTCTACATAGCATGCAATAAGGCACCTATCTAACACAAGGAAGAAATCTATGCTACAGTGTGAAGCACAAATGTTATCCAAAAAAGGAAAAGAAAATATTGCTCGCTGTCATGTTCACTCCCATAAAAACTGTATATCTCTCATTCCCTTTCATATAACCCAAGCCATATCTAAAAAAATACATCAGTTTGTAAAAGATATCTTACACAGAACAGTAAATAGAGCGCAACCCATTAGAATTTGGAAATTCATTTCATTCTTGTAGAAGTGAGATTTCCTCCTGAAGTCTTTTAGTATACATACGCCTTTTTTTAAATCAAATTGTGATGTTTACGGACCATCATCAGTAAGAGTAACCTATATTCTATACACGCTGATTTAGTCTCCAAAGCAATAAACAAAGTGTGGTATTGCATTTCATGTACATTTGGTGCAAAGGGTACAGAGGAAACGGCACGGTAAATAATTAGGACACGGATCATGTTGGAATATGCTGCCCAGTAGGTTTTTTATTTTCTATTATGCATTTCCTAATAACTAAATTGCATGTCATAATAGAATCAGGGTTTCAGCCAGTATTGCTCTCTGTACAGTTGATGCAGCAGCGCTAACCCATCATAGACATACAAGAATAACACCTTATAAATATACAAGATGGCTCATGTCTGATGGAGCCCAAATTCAACAACAAAGCCGCATGAGAACACCTGCAACATGTTGATCTCCAACACTTAAAACAAATTATAGTCGTAAAAGGAAAAAAAAAAAAAAGGTGGTGACAAAGTTGATCAAAGTGGATCTTACTATCAAAAATGTAATCTTTTGGAACAGCAAACTAGTCACCTATACATATATATAAAAGAAAATCAGTATTTACATTGGATTTTGGATGTTTGTTACACATGGGTTATGGTGGTGGAAAGGAAATAACAATTGAAATAGAGAAAAAGTTTTTGTTCACCACATTGTGTTGATAGCCTTGGATAAAGTTGCAGCTGAAAAGCGCATGTTCCCGACTGAAGGTACATAAACTCAATTCTTATCAAAAAGACCGACAGAGGGGGAAGCATATTTTCCCCAGGTAACAATTATTTTAGATCACCAAATCACATTTCTCCTTTTTTTTTTATTTATTTAAAAGTGTTCAAGAGAGGTCCTGAAGTGAAGCACAATCACAAACAAGAATAGAGGCTCCTTCACAATCTATTATTTCACCCTCCGCATTCTGAGCGCAGAGATCCCGGGTTCTGCTACTTCCCCCCTGAAGACTGTCGATTTATTTGCAGACGCTCCACCTCAATGTGCAAGACATGACCACTGTTGTCTCTAGAAGTTAGCCTGACGTTTCCTGTGGTGATGTCAAGATGGGACCATCAGTAGAACAAAAGGGGGGGGGGGGGGGTGTTTTTACTCTTGCATGGGAGACAGTGAGGGTGGGAGAGGATGCTCACTGGTCTACATGGATCCTATGATGTCTGGAAAGGGAAGATGAATGGTTAAAGCCTTTTCCACACTGGGAGCACCTGTATGGTTTTTCAACAGACAGGATGCGCTGTTTTGGGAAGGCGTTGTTGGGGAATCCCTTCCCTGTGGGGATGGTGTTGTACTGCTGCGGCGGCGATTGTGGAGGCTGGGGCTGCTGCTGCTGCTGTTGCTGTTTGCTCTCCAAGTGGACTCTCTGGTGCCTGGCAAGTGAGGAGGAGTGATTGAATCTTTTGCCACAGTGAGCACAGGTGTAACTCTTTCCCTCTGAGTGGACTCTTTGGTGCCGGGACAGGGAAGAGGAATGATTGAAGCCCTTATCACAGTGATGGCACATGTAAGGCTTGTCTCCCTGCTGGTGCACCCTCTGCTTTGGGGGAGTGCCGTAGGACAGGGTTTTCCCAGGCTGAGGAGGAGAAAACACTGGATTCTGCAGATGGGTCTTGTGGTGGCGTGAGAGAGAGGAGGAGTGGTTGAAGCCCTTGTTGCAATGTCTGCAGGTGTAGGGCTTCCCTCCGGCATGGACTTGCTGGTGCTTCTTCAGATGGCGTTTGCGGACAAAACTCTTCCTGCACATGTTGCATTTGTACGGCTTCTCGCCCGAGTGGATCCTCTGGTGCTCTCTCAGAGTGGCAGCTGCCGCAAAACACTTTCCGCACTGTGCGCATCGGTGGGGTTTGTCTCCCAGAACGACTGCAGCGTGGGTCTTCTGGTGCTGCTTTAGGTTGGAAGTCGTGGCAAAGCCTTTGCCACACTGGCCACAGGTATATGGCTTCTCTCGTGCATGGACCTCCTGGTGCTTTTTCAGATGCCTTCTGCGGACAAAGCTTTTCCTACACTGGGTGCACTTGTAAGGCTTGTCCTCTGAATGCATCTTCATGTGTTCTCTCAGGGTGATGGCAGCTGCAAAGCTCTTACCGCATTCCGAGCATCTGTGGGGCTTGTCTGGCAAATGGATCATCTGATGAGACTTGAGGCTGAAGGCATCGATAACATCTTTGCCCATAATCTCAACTCCAGGGGGGACATAGGGCTTTTCTTTCATGTGAATCTTCATATGTTGTTTGAGGCTGGCCTCCACAGCAAAGCTCTCACCACAGTGGACACAGATGTAGGGGTTCAGGTCCTTATGGATCTCAAAGTGTTGGTGAAGATCAGCTATGCTTCCAAAAATCTCCCCGCACTCGTTGCACTGCAGTCCATGGGCTTCATGTATGATTACACCATTCTCAGACTCGACTGTCAACTCCCCACCATGGTCAGACTCCACTTTCACCACGTGCTCGCTGTCGCCCTTAAGCAGCACCTCTCCCAGCAGAGTCTCGCCTCCTGACGTCTTGATTTCCGCACCAGTGAAACAGTGCATCTCGCCATGTTCCACCTTAATGTAGTCATGGTCTGACTCCGCTACAATTGCATCAACACAGGCTACAGCTCCGAGATCTGAACCCAGTCCCTGGATCTTTAAGTCTGAGCCGTGGATCTCCAGCTCTAATCCACGCTTTTCTTCAGTCATGATCTCAGTTTCTGCTCCATAGTGAAGGTCGACATGGCTGTGGGCTATGACACACTCCGACCCAAGCGTGTCAAGCCCGGGTGTGTCACATTCAGTCTCTGACTCGGCCATGAGAACACACTCCAGCCCCACGACCTCCGTTTTTCAGCCGGACGGGGACACACTAAAAAGAATCGGGGTAAATGGATCTTTGTTTTGGGCCACGTCACGCTGGTGCTCTAGTCAGTGAGCAGACCTGCAAAAAAGAAAATAAAGACAACATAAATTAGAAGATTGCCCTCATTTATATAAACAGGCTTCCAACAGAAAATGTTACACATGTTATCTTAACTATATTACGTCAACATCCTATTATCAATAACGAATAAATAAATCCAAAATGAAAAAAATCCAGGTGAGTGATCAAAAGGGACAAATTGTGCTTTTACCGTAATATCGTTGGTGTACAAAAGACTCCCGTGGTGGCTGATGTTAGAACTTTTTACATTTGGTTTGACAAAATTGGAACCGAAAAGGTCTTAAAAAGGCTGTCAACGCACCTTTAGAGGCAACAACAAACCATATACTAATATTAAAGCCAGACTTTCTAAAAGAAAGATTTTTAGTAGTTTGTTTAATTGACTCTTTTACAGAACTGTAAGTTTACAGTTGTATTATTATTAGTGTTATTGTAATGAGTACGCTGCTGTATTTATTGTATCATTTGTAACTCCGGCACAAGAATTTCCTTAAATAAAGTCTTATCTGGTAAACAACATAATTAATCATCTGATCTTAAAAAGCAGAGTAACACACATGCAATATAAGTTTTCAAGCAGCTTCTATTCTCTGTGCTATAAGGACAGACATGCACTTCTACCTCGGCCAACACATAATATAGCTCTTGGTTGGTATCAACAACAAAGACGAGGGTTGGCTGAGTGTTTGGTTAACACAAGCGTAAACAAAGGGGAAGCCCTTAACACAGGATATGTGTAACTAGTTTGTACTTCTGAGTATCCCTTCGTCTATGTTGGTTCCCTAAAACAATATTGGTTGCATTTTAATTCACAAACCTTTAGTACTTTAACATTGAGGTATGCATAGGCTCATATTTGATTATATAGGTTTCCATAACTGCGTGCATCATATAAAATCAACAGCAAGATGCAGTACTACTTAGCAAATAAAGTTGTCAATTTGATAGCCAAACTATCAATAGCTAACACAAATGATAAAATCAAGTTGTCGTGATCAACCTCCCAATTCTTACTTAATCCGCAAGCCAAAACCTATGCGGCCTACATATTTCCATTGTCTCTGCAGTTTGCATGCATTACTTCTAAAACGACTTGAAATATGTGGAAGCATTAAAAGAGCAACGCGTTGTTGTTAAACATTGAACTGTTGGTGGCTAGCCTTCAATAACAGCTACAAATAGCCTTCATAGCAGCTAGTTAGCTGGCTATGGTCGAGGGGCGACTGGTTAACGAGAGCATTGTGTTAGCTGCTAATGTGATCGCAATTTAGCCAGCTAACTAGCTTCATAGCAAAAGCAACACGCGAGTACATGTAAGGACTCCAAAAACAGCACAAATACTTACATTAAAATATTATTAGAAATAGTTAATCGGGGGTTATTTGAGATTCTTCGGCCGACGCGGAAACTCTCCTTGTGCGAGTATTAACAGGCCATCTTGTTGTGCCACACCAGCACATCCAGCTAGCCAAGATTACATGCTCGCCTAAGATGGCTGCCGCTAGCTAGTTAGCAGCGTTAGCTTCCGCCCTCCACAACATATTGAATTAGAGCTGGCCCAGAAGCGCTGTCGCACCAAGTCAAACACACACACAGCTTGTAAAAACACACGTATGACAGCGTGTAGCTGGCATTGAATCCTCGTAAAATATGCAGTTGCAACGAATAGCAACGTCGTAGGCTAATGGTAAGTGTGTTAGCACGCTAAGAGCCACACGGCAGTTCCAACCAGGAGTTTGCTAGCTGAAACAAAGATGGCTAACCGTGAGGGCGATGAATGCTGCGCGAAAAGCCCGGGAAAGGAAGCGTTCTACTTACGTAGCACTCCAGGCAAGACACACTTCCCACAGCAAAAACAGCTCTAACAAAGGGCAACCGAACAGAAAAGGACCAGAGAACTAATTCAACTGCTGCTTGAGGCGGCACTGTAAATCTTGGCTAAGACCCTAAAGCCCTCCTCTACTGCGGCAGCACCAACCAGCACACACGACTTCAATGGCGGCCTTGCTGGTGTTAGCAGCTACCCAGCCGAGACAATATTAGCGTGCTGGCTACATAGCCATGATGCCAAGCTAACAAGCCAGCTAATCCAGTTTGGCTAGCAACGCTAAAGGCTGCTCTCCTGTTTAGTAGCAGCCTGTAGATTGTAAAACATTGGAGCCGAAGCACTGTTTTACCGCCCATCGGACCATGTTAAGTAAGTATGGTTTCGCATGCAAAGGCGAAGAAAGGCGCGTAGGCCAAATCCATAAAGTACAAGTATCAGAAATAATCTGGATGAGACTCAAAGCTAAATAGATCCATACCGTTATATTAGTATTTCCCTGAGCGTTTCCAACATAACTAAATGCATCAACCAAAGCAAGACATGCCCTGTGTTTTTCCATTGCAAAGTTTGTTACTATCATAACTGGACACATAAAATAAACAACACATACGTTGACTACTACAGTGAATCATAACAAAGAAAAATAATTCCGTTTTCCATTAAACAGAGCAACCCTTTAACGCTGGTACTGTTTATGACATTAACTAGAGTTTAAACCATTAACAATCGCTAGGAGTCAGGATCAAAACTGTTTGACTTAATGCAAATACATATTTTTAAAAAGCTTGCATGCACACCCACCTTATGTCCTTTTAGTTTTTAATTGCTGAAGAAAGAGAGAAAAAAGGAGTCGTTTATATGCTTCAAACTCAGGGTTGAGGCAGGGCTTTGCAGGCTGTTGTGAGGCTGGTCAAACTGCTATGTGTCTTCCTCTCTCTCTGCCTGTGTGTGTTGCTGGCGCCACAGCTCATCTGGCGCCAACGTTGGACAACCAACGCACTTTAGCGTCATTTCAATACAGCAAGAAGACCACTATCACCCCCTATAGGCTTGGAGAAAAACAGGAGCTTATTCAGAAACACTTCTGTAATTCAATTTACAAAAAAAAGAAAAGAAAATCAAGCAAGTCCATTCCAGTAAAAAATATATTATTGGATTGCATCTATTGATGCATTCATTTGTAATATTTGAACGTTTGGGCTGGTATAATTGCCACAGCGCAAATGATAATATACCTACATACAATTATTGTGTGACAAATTGTTTCTCACCATAATTACTTTTACTTTTGCAGGCCTACTGTCATACCTCTTTGGTTTTAGTCTTCTTTAAGATATTCAGTCATTTTCCAAATATTATAGATTTTCCTTTTGTTTTCAATTAGTTCACTTGGCGAAAAACTTGAAAGGTAGTCTATCACAGAAAATGAAAAAAAAGATAATACCTAACCTAACCTCATTACCAATTGTAAACTATGTTAGCGAAATCAGTGAAAATATGTAACGATATAAGGCTTTTGCCGTAAGTAGATAGCTTTGAGCCAGGCATTCACCAGCAGAAACTCAATGAGCATTTGAAGAAGGATAAGTAAACTAATCCTACTGCATACATTTATTTTTTATTGATAGGTAGAAATGTGATGTATTTGCACAATATTGCAAAGCGCAAGAGGTCGCAACAATGCTGAATCTGTTTTTAAATGCTACATAGTTCTGAGTATACTGACGAATATAGAGGCAGATAGAGGCAGATATAAAACGTATGTAGTAAGGAATTAGTCCCACAAGATGATGCTGTTTTCACAGAGCAAGTGTTTGATTAATGTCCAGATAGAATGGGTTGCAAATATTGTAGATATCAAGGGCAAAAGTCTAAAGATAGACATAAGACAAATGTGGTATTGAAACAAATATAACAAGGGTAAAGTTATTACTTAACACTGAGTATGGGCTAATGATTTAACAGCAGTTAATATGATTTAAAATAAAATGAATGTCATGTTACGGTTGTTTATTGTGTTATTAATAATAAATAGAGATACAAGCATAAATGTGTTTCAAATGTAATAAATAATTATACACAAATAAGACTTATATTTTATTAAGGAAGTTTCAACTTGTCTTCTTCTTTGTTTGAGCGTATTTGTAGTAACACCCATTGCCTGAGTAATAAATGCCCAACCCGGAATACTGGTTTTACAATGAGAGTAGACCACATAGTTAACATTCTGTCACACACATTGTCAGTCTCACAGTTTCACTGAAGCTGTTAACTTCAGGACCTCATTTTCTCCACGGATACTTCCTCCTGCTTATTTTTTATCAAAGCGTTTCTTTAGCTTTGGATCCTACAAACTTTGCTACACATTTCTGCTGAGCTGAAGCACCTGTGGATTTAAATTCCCATAATTGTTAGACATCCTAGTTGAAATATGTCTTTAGATTTAGACAGATACAACTCGGACAAATCTCGTCGGTCTACCAGTCGTAACCAGTCCAGGTCTAGTCTGGCCAAGTCCGGGGAAGTGCTGTGTGACTTCTGCACAACTAGAAAGCAGAAGGCTGAGAAGTCCTGCCTGGTGTGTCTAGCATCTTACTGCGAGACCCACGTCCAGACTCACTATGACTACCCTGCCCTGATGAAGCACAAGCTGGTCAAAGCTACGGGTCAGATGAGAGAGAAGATTTGTGCACAGCATGACAAGTTGCTGGAGGCTTTTTGTCGCACTGATGAGACATCAGTGTGTGTTTTGTGCATGATGGATGAACACAAACATCACGACATCGTCCCGGCTGGAACTGAGAGGACTGAGAAACAAGTGAGTAAAACAATCTGTCCATCTAAACTTTTGGTTAAGATACACAATGATTTAAACGTTTATTTATTCTTAAAGGTTGACATGAACACTTTAATGTAATTTCCTCTGCAGAAACAACTTGGTACCACGCTGCACAAATCTCAGACTAGGATTGACCAGAGAGTTAAAAAGTGGCAGGATCTCCGTCAAGCTGTTGAATCAGTTAAAGTAAGCAAAAACTACTTCAAACATAACACAATGCAAAAACATAGGGTTTTTTGTTTGTGGAAAAAAAAAAAACTTTCCATCCATATTTTAACAAACTCTCCTTTGGTGATGTATCTCCTCAGCACTCGGCTCAAACTGCCCTAGAGGAGAACGAGAGGATCTTCAGTGAGCTTCTGCTTTCCATTGAGAGGAAGTACAATGAAGTCAAGGAGATGATCCGTTCCCACGAAAAGACCACTGTGTCACGGGCCGAGTTACTGCTGGACCGCTTGGAGGAAGAGATCACTCTGCTGAGGAAGAAACACACTGACCTAGATAAGCTCTCACACACCGATGATCACATACACTTTCTGCAGGTGAGGTTTATGTGCACTGAGGACCTATATAGTTCAAAAATCAGGAGTCTTAGTAGAAAACATGAAGAAGCTCTTTATGCTCATTTCTATCTTTCTTCTCTATTACCAGAGCTGGCAGTCTCTGTCAGGCCCCTCCGGATATGAAGACCTCAACAACATCTGTGCGGCTCCCAATTACTCCTTTGATGCCACCAAGAGAGCCATCGCTGCACTGAAATTACAAGTAGAAGAAGTCAGCAAGACCGAAATGAGAAAAATCTCAGGAGCAGGTAAACAAATCTGTGCTTTTGATGCCCCTCTTTAGTTCCTTTTTAGTCTGTTTTTGCTCTCATGAAACTTGTGCTGCCCTGTGTTTTTTATCTACCTCTTTAAAGTGAATGATGTTTACATCACGCAAGAGGTTGAAACAAAGACAGAAAGCGAATCAATTTCGAGAGAACAACCAAGGATGAGAGAAGAACCCAGGACAAGAGAAGAGCCGAGGACAAGAGAAGACTTCCTGAAATGTGAGTTAATAAGTTCCATTTTACAGATAAGGATGCCTTTAACCTTTAATGGAACCTTTAGCAAAAGCAAGTTTACAAGGCTACTGCAGTCATATCATACCCTGCTCATGTTCAACGAAGTGAAGTGAATTCTAATCTGTCCTAAGGTTCATAACAGGACAGCCATGTTGACATATAGCTTTACAAAGGCATGACTACACCATCAGGTGAAACAATGTTCGGAGTGTTACAAAAGGCATGCTGCTTGCAGAACTGGTTTGATGATATGTAAGAAAGCGGATTTACAGTTCAGTATCACTAAAACAAACACAGGTGTTCCCACTGTAACTCCACCTGGGTAAAGCATATTTACAAGCTGATGCATTAGAGTTAATCATCAAAGATTTAGTGGAATAACTTTGTAATACTTAAGCACTTATGAGGGTGATTTATGCCAAACCCAATAAAGAAGGAAAAGGGAAGAAATAGCTAAAAGAAAAGAGACAAATAGCAAAAACATATAGCATGTCATTGGAAAACAGATACTTAACATCAATACAGAGAGGATTAATAATGACATTGTCCTGCATTGTTTAGACTCCTGCCAGCTGAGTTTCGAGGTCAACAGTGTCCATCGCAGCCTTCATCTCTCCGAAGGAAACCGAACAGCAACGATGAAGAGTGAGCCCAAGAATTACCCTGACCACCCAGACCGATTTGAACAATGGCAACAGGTGAGAATATAAACTGCCCGCCAAAATCATATGAGTGCCTAAGAAGAGAGCGAGAAGAGTTGTGAATTCTACAGAGCCAAAATGATCACATTGTCAAGACACTATAGAGTCAAGCATAACAGCACAGGTCTGATTTATGAGTTTGGGCTATTTTGCTCCAATAACATGTCTTCTTTTAGACTACTTGACAGAAATCAGTTTATTTTACCACACTTTGTCAATCTGCGTCTGTATAGTTCTGCTATATATTCACTTAAAGCTTTCATAGATTCTTGTATTTTTCCTTTTTTAAATTAGTTTACTTCTCTTTCTTGTGAAAACCTTTTACATGTTTTTTGTTTGTATTGAATGAGAATCTCATCATAAACTTGTTTTCATTTGTGTAGTTGCAGTACATATCTGGGCAAAAGTAAACTCTCCTCTTATAAAAGCTAAACATGCGTAAATGTTGTCCTTTAACCTCTTATTTCGCCCATGCTTTTGCAGGTGTTGTGCAGAGAGAGCCTGACTGGTCGCTGTTACTGGGAGGTGGACTGGAGGGGTACAGAGGTGGATATGGCTGTTACATACAGGGGGATCCGCCGTAAAGGAAACAGCAATGAGTGCAGCCTGGGCTGGAACGACAAATCCTGGAGTCTGTACTGCAGTGGCTCCAAATTCTCCTTTGTGCACAATAACAACAGCAAGGATATTGCAGCTCCGATGGCATCCCGAATCGGCATCTACCTGGATTATTCTGCAGGAACACTGGCATTTTACAATGTTTCTGATGGCATGCAGCTTATGCACAAAATCCAGGCGACATTCACACAGCCCCTCTACCCTGCATTCAGTGTGTGGGGCTTCGGTAGTAGTATCAGACTGTAGGAGAGTTGTCAAAGTGCTAGCAATCTGCGTATGTACATAACATTCCATACATCCTTGTAAAAACAAACTTCAGATGTATTTTTTTGTTCACCTTTTACTTTAAGTTATTTTTCCTCATTTATGAGCTAAAATATAACTTTAAGTTTTAAATGATTAAATGATTCTGTTTTTGCTTTTTTTAATTATTCAATTAATCTGTTTTTTATTTTTAATGAATCCTACCCTCTATGTATTTTATTTTGACCACTTTTGCTTTGGGGCAATATAGTCTAATAAATATAAAACATATGCATTGATTGATTACTATGTTATTTCACAGTGTTCAACAACTTTTTCTCAATTATGTTATAGTATGTTATACATTTATATGAATGGTATGCTCTGTTTTAAACCAAATTAAATCAAAGTTTCTAAAACCACCGTGTTTTTAAGAAATTAATTTATCTCTGCATTTTAGATATGGAATATGCCAGTGTATTCGCCATCTTTACTCTAATTTTACTAAAATATGTCCTTTACTTGGTGGTGAAAACTCCGGAAACAAAGTATCTCTTATGCAAGTTCTCTATGATTTTGTGTTGATGTGACAAACGTAAAAACAATTTGATAATCAACAGAAATCAAATAAAAGTGATGGTATTTTTGATCAATAATCACCAGAGTCAATACATTACTGCCTTCCACCACCATCTGCCAGTCCTTATTAGTGTGTACGCATATTTAAAAAGTAGCATATATGTGTTTCTTCCCCCTGGAGCTTAAACTATGGTATGTATATATACAGACCATAGTTTAAGCTCCAGGGGGCAGCAGAAACACGTTCCTTCGCTACAGGTGTAAACTGCATGTTTGAGCCGTCTGGCTGTCCAGTGAGAGAATGCAACGACCCATATGATCAACTTCTGGAAAAAAGACATATAAACAAGTGCTTATGTTTTTTTTTTATGTCTATGCCCTCGAGCCGCCCACCTGGTGCGCCACCAAACTTAAATGCAGCGTACACTGCAGGTCTGAGGGGGCGGAGCCTAACAGCTGGATACTGTGGAGTGTCTCGTGGCGGCAATGCATCGAGGCAGATTGCTTGTGAGAGTGAGCATCCCCCCTCTAATTCAAAGCGAAACACGGCCAACGGGATTCAGTTGTTCGGTGGAAAAAAGACAGGATTATTATATATAAAAACAAGTTTATTTGCGTCCCGTCTGTGTGGAATAGTTTCGGGCTTCCGGAGGTGTGTTCGGCGTACTCAAAGTTACCAAAAAGCTGCAAAAAAACTTGCTAGCTAACGCTGAAGGTGAGTAGTCAGTCACTCATTTTCTTCTGATGTTCGTCGTTGTTGCTAGCTAGAAACTTGAAGGTGCGCAGCTTTTAGCATGTGTCAGGAGAAGGGATGCAGCTAAGCCAACATTAGATTTAACTACACATATCAGTAAAACTTCAATGTAGTAAACCCACATTGTACAAATAGTCTGACACAGGTAAAAGTCCCCCATTCACATATTTTTCCAAGTAAAAATAGTAAAAATAAATATACTTAAAGTAGCAAAAGTAAAAGTATAAAATACATGATGACTGATCTCAGAATCCTATATTTTTTTAATGCATTATTGTTTTAATATTGCAGCTGCTAAAGGTAAAGCTTTTTTATTTGCTCTATAAACTACTTGGTAGCCTAATCCTTTATTTATCATCATTTATTAAAAATATTTGATATTAATACAATATGTTCCTCTTAGTTGTAGAATTAAAAATAACATATTCATGCTGGTGTTCAAGGAAAGCATATTTACCTGAAAAAGTGAAGTAATTGAGTCAATGTTACATTTCAATAATATATCAAACTTATTTTAAATTAAACAGTAAAACAAAGTTAAAGTTCCTAAAAAATGTTTAAAATCTTAAATAGGATAACTTACTAGATAGGTTTAGTCCAGCACAACATTGTACAGCTCCAAAAACTGCAAGAAAAGTCCAGAAAAAGGTGTACAGGTCTCTTGTTAGTAATGTTATTTCCTCCTTTGTAAATTGCTGAATGCTTTCCATATGCTTCTGAGACTTCTTCAGATGAACTGGCAAAGCTTGATGAAGATTTATTTTTCTTTTGCATTCTATTTGCTTTCCTTTCCTGAATTTCCCCACATGGATAAATGAAGTTCCATCCTATCGTTTTGATCATTAGGTGAATGTACTGACCTGACTTCCTCTCCCCTCCTCCTCTTTTTGCTCACCAGCCTAAAGGACACACCTGTCCAACTACTATCCTTCATCTTTATGAAAATGTTGGTGGCAATGCAGATGTCAGCCACACTCAGTTAAATGTTAGTACTACTTGAGCAGATATTGCTCGGCTGGCCAAAGAGGAAAAAGAAGAAAGTGGCTGCTCAAGGTGCTGGAAGATGTCTCTCTGGATGATACTGCCCGTTAGCCTCCCAGTTCTTACCATCACTGGGATATGGGTTGTGTAAGTATTACCTTTCATTAACTTATGTTTCTTAAACTCAAAACCAAACACAACCAAGTACCTTTTCAGGTCAGCTGCAACTGAAAAGGTGTGTTCAATGGTCTGCTGCTGTGGTAGAGACTGAGTGATGCTCAGTGCAAGTTAGTGTGATAATAGCTTTAGTCATTATACAGCTTTTTAATGCAAAAACATTTCTCTCAGCCAAACCAAAACAGAAACGTTTTTTTTCATTTCCGCACTCCAACCCACAATATTTCCAAAGACACATATTTGTCCAGTTGCACGGTTGTATTAAATTCCAAATGGCACAAAGATAACACCTTATCCCTGACAGATTTATAACATTTTTGCAGGCAGGAACAATACACAATGTATTAATGTGTAATAAAGCACATTTGGCCAGCTATTGCACTCTATATAAACCCTTTAACAGCTTAATAGTACCATAAAACTGATTTAACACACACTTGTTCAGCCCGTGTAGACATCGGCCAATTTCTTTGATACACAACGAAGGCAAAATTAGGACTTTTGTATCTTTATCTTTCTTATTAAAATATATCAGTGTACATAACTAATAAAATAATATCCTCACAATTAAATTGATATTTAAAAAAAGGATCTTTGACATAGACTACATGCAGTGATTATTCAAACAAATTACAAAACCTTTTGATACCTCAGCCTCTGCTGAGAGCAACACTGCATATTTACACTGAATTCCTGGGAGTCATGGCGATTGCATGTTTAACGCTCTCCAGGAAGGATCTGGGATTATCACCCCTCTTTTTGAAATAGACGGGCAGGTTTGCAGTACATCTGTCTGAGCATATGAAGCGGAGAGGAAGGAGTGATTTCCTTCTTGTTCTGTTCTGGGCTGACAGCTCTCCCCTCTCCGCTCTGTTGTTTCTTTGGGAGCAGGAATGCTAACCCCAAAGAGGAGAGAGACAGATGGCCTAATTCCAGATTGTCGTCGTCTATGATGAGTTGCTCGGGGAGTTCTCAGTGTAATCAGATGCCAGAGCTGAGATCTTGCACACCAATTAGTGTGTGTGACCATGGCTGCTTCAGTCTGATCCGGAGTGTGTGTTCAGGTGTGCAGGGCTTTGCAGCAAGGACATGGTTGAGCTGCTAATGTTGCTTTAGACTATAGTGTTTGCTTCAGAGTTAGACAAATGCCAAGTTGGAGAACATGCAGGTGAAAATGAGGTCTAGTTTGCACATTGTCTTTTTGTTTTGACAAGTGTTTCTGAGGCGGTAAGATATCTGAGCTGAGATGCCCAATGCTGCTGAGTGTCAGTCCCTTTAAACCCGTTTCCTTCCCGTTACCTCGACAATGGCGCCTTGTTTCTAAGAGTAGTCAAGGGTCCTTTTGCAGACCAGAGGAATGTCAAAGGATGTGACATGTTATGTAACTCCCTTTCTCACTGCGGGCGAAAAAGTGGGAGTAAGGTAAATATTGGAGGGCGGTCATAGGAAGCAGGACTTTTACTCAGCATCTGGAGGCCATGCCCAGAGTACAAAAAGACTTCTGCCCACCCAGGAGCTCTGATTCCTTTCCTGAGTTTTGCCTTATTTTAAAAGTGCTGTCCATTTCAGGCGCTACAGCTGAGTGTTGTTTTCTTGCACAGTTTTATGGGAATTCTAACTGTCAACACCAGATCCTTCTGTTAAAGTCCTTATCCTAAATAAAACAGCATGGTTTATTCCTCCTATATTTTACTCCCAGCCATGCAATTAGAGTTTACTACCACGGCTGAGCTTCGGTAGAGGTGTAATTATGTAAAGAAACCTATTATTACTAAGACTCCTGCGAGCACAGAAGGCACCAGTTTAGTTTCAGATATTTCTAAAAAAGACCATGCTATTTACAACTGTCCCAGAGAGGCCGTGCTGCTGTTTTATTATTGGAAGCTGACCAAACATGAAAAAAAGTCTCCTTGAAAGTTGTGGAAAATGTGACTACTACAGCTGGCTGCAGTTACTCTCTCTATATTTTCCTCCCTTGGTTCGTTAGTATCAGTGTATTGGAGCTCTGGAAGTTTTCTACCTGATGGCCACACTCCCCTCACACCAGTGAGCTCCCTCGCTGCATTATGCAACAGTAGCATCTGGCTCCTATGACTTTCACATGGTTATTCACACTGACTTTTACCAACCAATAACCAGGCCGACCACTCGTGCCTCCCTCTTGCCTCAGTAATGAAGTAATGAAATCTTTATTAAATTATGCTCTTCACTTGCTCATCTTGAGACTGAGACTTGTGAAGATTAGGAAGCAACAAAAAGATACAACATTTTGTCACACCAACTATTTCCCCTTGGGTCGGGCTTAAAGGTCTCCTGTTATGCTATATTTGTGGGGCAATATCTATACAAATCGTGTCTGTGAAGTGTTCAGCACGCCTCATACCCCTCTATTTCAGCCCTGTTCCGGAAGTGCTGATTCTGTGACTGTCGCTTTCAGCTCACGACTGTATATGGGGGTCGATAGGTTGGGACGTGTTACGTGGGTGGGTCGGAAAGGAGGAAAAGTGAGAGGGTTGTATTTTCGGACACTTTCTGAGTCTACTGACACACCACGTATTTATCACATCATCAAAAAGTGCATTTTGCATAATAGGGGACCTTTCAAATCTATCAGTATAAGTCTCGATGTTGGCTTTTATGGTAATAATGATCGTTTAACTTGACCTTTTTATGTCTAGGATTTAATGAGATCCTCTACAGTGTAGTGAATACAATGCAAAGCGGATGACACTGTGAAATAATGCCAAATTGAATACTGAAAAAAAGCTTTCACACCTGTAAACGAAACGCATTCATTCATAAAGTACTGGATTGACAGATCTATTTTATAGCCACATGCTGTAGTGGATAGGAGGGGTTACTTCTTGCCCTAATATTCTTAGTGATGTACCCACAACTATAGTATAATTGAAACCAGGCTTTTAGCTAGGATTCTTTTACAGGGTGTCCATTTTTTTTTCAATGACCTAGCAATGCGCGAGCATTTTGAAATTCATAACTCTCTGAAACACTATTTCCTGCATTTGAGATGCACATTTTGTGGAATACAGCCACTTTTTTGTCTTTGTTACAACGTTATTTTGAGGCTGGGAGGAGGTATGTGTGTGTGTCCGGGGGTGGGGAAGACCAGATAATTTTCGGGTCATATTATAATTACACTGATTGATATACAATATAATATGTTTCATAAGTTAATACAAAGAACAGTGAGTGTAACTGAAACTAAAAGGTACAACTTAATTGTCATATACATCTTGTATGTCTACTTATTCAATTTTGTTAATCTATATCTTATATTTATGCAAGACACTTACAGTTGTATTAGCTATGTGTTTGTGATGGTTTTCTGACCTTTCACACCTTTGAACATTCAGACAAGAAAACAATTCTTACATGACTACTCTGCTGGAAGAAGCTGGAGATCGTTGTCTGTGTTCTTCCTCTTTTCCTCATCTTTCACAGTAACTTGAAGAAAGAATTTTCATTTAGCCTTCAAATCAAATCAATCAAATATTATAAAGGACATTATCAACTGTAAATATGTCAATAGTGGGAATTAATTACACTGTTCTCCACAAACAACATCCATTTATCGATCTTTTAAAAGTAAAGGCTCCCTATTATTCAAAGGAAACATACACATTGTGATCTCCTCATGCACCCCCCTCCCCACTACAGTTCTCGCCGGTCGCATCGTCCTGACGTTTTTGCTGTTGTTTTTCCCCCGGTTCATCGACAGTTATTGCCACCAGAGGCCAGAGAAATTCCGAAATACTCCAATAGTTATCAGGCTTTCTGTCATGTTTGTAAAGATCGTTAAAAGTTTCAAGCTTAGCTGCACTTTCTTCCCGCGAAAAAGGTTAAAGAGATATCAGATATTCCACCAATACAGCGCCCGTCCACGCCACGTCACGGAAGATCGACCAATGCAATATGCCGCGAGTCATTCGCGAGTTGTGAGCTTAGCGTGATTTCGGCTTGAATCGGCGGATTTTGATCACATACAGTGGAGGAAAGAATTAGGGCCTCTTGCCTAAAAGTAGGGCGTCCAATTTCTTGTCCAGAGGACGCCCAGACGCCCACCTACCTAAAAGCCTGATTGAAACTATATATCTGATTGGTAATATATTTTTATAACATTGAAGTAAGTCATTTTTAAAGTGTGAGCCTTGCCCTCCAAAGTTTGAGTGAGGACATGAGGGCTTGTGCTTGTTGTCTTTTGTGGAGCAGGTATGTGTGAGTGCGCCTTTATGATATCACTTTGTCGTCCTAAGACTGATAAGGATACTCTCGACCCTGGAAACATTTGTAATTGGTATTTAACCTCCTGCTGAACCAGGACTGCTTTCACAAATCTGGATAGATGGTCTCTGTCTCTGACCGTCTGTCTTTCTTTCTTTCTTCTAGCAGTTAAAAGTCTTATTTTGATCAGTGTTGACAGCGTGTTTGTTCATAAATAGCGAGGGGATAAGGTGACGATTGCTTTTCCTTCCAGAGTTTCCCTTTGGTCCCCCCCTGACATCTTGCAACACAACATCGATGATAACGTTGATCCAAAAATAAACCAACATATCTTCAATAAGCATGTATGGGCCAGTGTGGCTGATTCAGTGCTCCAGCTGTAGTATTATGCAATTGATCTTCTGGCCGTTGACCTCTCTGTGGAGGTCGCTGGTCAGTGACCTCACTAAACAAACACTACTGTATGTATCAGCAGTTATTAAGCCAGTTATTCCTCCCTTTCTCCCTCCGAGCCCCAGATAAAGAGACAACACCAGTCAAATGTCAGGTTGTCTGGCCCTACTGGTTTAACAAAGTCAGTGGCAGGCCAGACTGGCAGGATACGATCAAGTGACATTTTGGTTGTCAAAGTGTAGTCCTGGCCTAGACAACCGATTCTAAACCAACAGCAAACATACAGACTCCGCTGTTATTATTATTAGGACCTTATTGTGAATGACTCCTTTGATTTGAGACAATGTATAATATATCAACATTGCTGCTTTTTTTCTGGATAATCAAACTATCTCTCTTCCAGGTATGCCATGGCCCTGTACAATCAACATGTCTGCCCTGTGGATAACTGGTATGTTGATGAATCATACTGTATTTTGCTTTATTTTACCTCTGATGATTCTACAAACTCAATCTAGGGACATGTCCTGGTCCCTGTCCTTCTTCCTGATGTTTGAGTTTCATTGGTACATTCTGTAGTGGCATTATTTCCTAGTTATTTACTTCAAAAAGGGTAAAAAGACACTAATTCTGCCCCTATAAACCATGATAAACTTCAATACATTAACATAGACCTACGTTTATTTACACTTGTTATTGTCCTCACTACATGCCCTGTCAGTCACTTCCTGATTATTCCTCTGGGTTTGTTTTGGACAAGCTGAGGTTATAATACGACTACCAGCAGAGGTACAGTTTGACACTGTGCTTCTCCCCTGCTTTGACTCAGCCTGGTTGTGAGCCACAATACGACTCTCACACACATCATTGTTATAACTGTAACATAAACATAGAACATTTTCATTATGAACTATTTATTTCAAACTCCATAAGAATACATGGTGATTTAACAGCAGGAATAGAGTCGTACAAATATTTCCGCAGCTTAGAATAAGTGTGTGTGTGTGTGTGTGTGTGTGTGTGTGTGTGTGTAAATATGAACAGAGCATTTGATGAGCATGCGTGTTTGATGTTCCAGGTTGTACAACCAGTCATGTGAGGAGGATCTGTATTTGCAGAGCGGACCAACCTTGTGCTGCACGCTAGACAATGTACCTCTCATCAGGTCAGTGACACTAACCCCCCACCCCCCCACCTCTATCTGTCTCCCTTTTCTCCTTTCTGTCGGCTGGGTTAAAAAACAGGAACACTGTCCAATTGTTTTTGCATGACCCCTGTCGGGATATGGTTGATAAAAACAGAGCTTGAAGGAGGTGTGTGTGTGTGTGTGTGTGTGTGTGTGTGTGTGTGTGTGTGTGTGTGTGTGTGTGTGTGTGTGTGTGTGTGTGTGTGTGTGGTGTGTGTGTGTGTGTGTGTGTGTGTGTGTGTGTGTGTGTGTGTGTGCATGCATTCTGAGAATAACTCAGGGCTGAGTATCATGCCTGCCACCGTGGCAGTTCAGAGGTGAAGCGATGGTCTGCACTTCACCACATAAACACACACACACCGAGGCGTCGGCTTACATTTGGGAGGAAATCTAGACACTCCCGCTCTTTTGTGCAGCTTTTGTTCAAACTGAGCTTTCATCATCACAGGCCAATTGTATAATCAGAATACTTTGGTTTGTTGATCAAATCTGGAGTAAAGTGTTAAGAGACGGCCAACAAGTTACACAACGCGAAAGATTATGTAAACTGATATGTTAAGTAGAACTATTTATGGGACTACGGGTAACCAAAATGTTGCTAACCATCCTCACCAGTGCAGGGCTTCTGTTCTGTTATTTGCAGTTAAGGGGGAAGGTGGAAAAGATGTACATGTTCCAGTTATATTCAGCTACAGCATGTACTGTTTGAGTGTGTCGGTTATTGACGGAAATGTATGTCCAAAAAAATCCACCAAATATACAAAATACTCACTCAAATCTTAAATGCATCACATAATCATTTCAAAGGCATGCGTGTGAGAATAAGCTTACTGAACGTTTTCCTCACTGTTCTGAAGAGTGTGTGTGTGTGTGTGTGTGTGTGTGTGTGTGTGTGTGTGTGTGTGTGTGTGTGTGTGTGTGTGTGTGTGTGTGTGTGTGTGTGTGTGTGTGTGTGTGTGTGTGTGTGTGTGTGTGTGTGTGTGTGTGTGTGTGTGTGTGTGTGTGTGTGTGTGTGTGTGTGTGTGTGTGTGTGTGTGTGTGTGTGTCAGCTGAGGAGGCTTTGGCTTTGCATGCCGCCGGAGCTCGGGCACTACAAACATGTCCCGTTCCTAGAGTGGAGTAGGTGAAGAGTCAAACCCTTAATGGTGGTATATGAGGAAGTGTGCCATCCCCAACCACCCCCTTACCCCCCCTTTGTTTCCTTTGTTGCCTGAGCAGAAATACATACGCTTGACAACATGGGAGATGAATCAGCGGTCCGGTTGCTGTGGAGTGTGCGCAGGTTGTTGTCAGTCTCTGATTTATTTCTGTGTTCTCTATCTCGCAGTAAATGTGGGACCCTTCCCCCGGAGAGCTGCTTCTTCAGCCTAATCTGCAGCACAGGATCATTCATGGGTGAGCATCACGTGAACATTTTACATACATACAAGAGGGATGGGGAACACGGGGAAATCACGCAGTTTGACCTCAATACAGATATCATGGGGTTTGCTGTTGGTGCTTTTTACAAGACAGTTACACCTTGGGATTTTGGACAAACACCCTCAGTAATGGGGATATAATAACTAAGTAGTTAAAGGCATATACAACAGTTGGTCCGATCTTCAACATGCTGTCCAAACCAAAACATTCACACTTTACACTTCACCTTGTACATTTATATTTGAATGAATATTCCATTCATTGCACTATTATGTATATAATATCCTGCTTTATATTTTGTTGATTTCAATACAGTTTACTTGTCTTCACAGTCAACTCCATACATATATTTTCTCTAATGTCAGTTTATTTGTATTTCTTCTTTGAGGTGTCTACACTTTAGCATAGTTTATTTCTTCTATTTATTTCTAATTATGCCTTGTATTGTATTATGCTGCTGCAACACAAACATGTCCCAGTTTAATTAATAAATGAATAAAGTCATTCTTGTTCTTACATGTTCAGGTTACTGTCGTATCAAAATGAAGCAGGCTAATCCTCACAATTCAAACGAGTGCTATTTTCTATCATAAATCATTAATGAACTTTCTAAATAATAGAAATTCTGTTGATCGACTGATAGTTCTGTATAATATCCAATCCAAAGTACATAAATATAGGATGATAAGGGGCATCAATTCTTTTATAAGACATTCATTAAATATCAATAATATAAATCTGTTCTGCAAACTACATCAGCAGAGGAGACTAGTTTATTGTCTTGTTGGTACTAAATTCAGTTATTATCAACCATTATTTTAACTCAAAAGTTGAGAGAAGCATTAGCTTGGTTAACCTTTGAAAAATGACCTGTCAGATTACCACGGTGACCTACAGCCAGTGAACACCATAGTCATTTTAAATAAAGGGGGGGTAAAAGGTTTAAGAGGGATTTATACAGCCTCCAACACATGCACGAGTGTGTGTTTTCAAAGGCACAAGTAAAACATGCATGATATGAAAGGGAGGGACTGAGCGCCCATGTGTAGGTGTGTGTGTTTTGTGAGTCTGCTCGTGCTGTTAACTGCGTGTCTCACTACCCTGATCCAGTTAATGTTTCCCAGCTGTGGCTTAGACATGTTCGGTGTGTGGATGCACTTATATAAAGCAGGGGATAGGTCTGTCTGCCTTGTTTGTCTTCCCATAAGGAGCCTCCCTGCCTCTAGCAGCTATGTAAGGCCTGCCTGTGTCACCAGCCGGCTGTTACTTCTGAAATGCAGGCAGAGAAAGATCCCCGATGAGACAATGATCCTTGTAGATTCAAAAATAAGCTGTATGCTGTGTGTTTCTGACATCTTAATTACAGCTCTGGTCTTTGGCTGTGACAAGAATAGGGGGAGCCTTTCTTTGTGTGTGTGTGTGTGTGTGTGTGTGTGTGTGTTTATATAGAGTGAGACTATGCGTGAGAGCTCCAGGGAGCAGACTGTCGCAGCTCAGTGTGAAGGCCTGCTCAGGCAGCAGTGAAAGTCTCACATTAGAGCAGCTCTGTTAGCAAACTGTGACCTCTGAACCCCAGCAGGTCAGCCTGTCGCCTCTGTGCACATAAAGGTGTCTGTGTAAGAGGAAGACAGGAAGGCTAAGCACGGGAGAAACGAAAAGTGGAATCTCCGTATCCAGCACTTATTCTAAGCGAATGCACTAGCACTCAAAATGGTGTGTCTTATGCAGGATTCCTGCTGTTTTGAGTCATTCATAGTTGATTCCTCTATTGTAAGTCGCACGATTAAAGTGTGAGCTAAATGAAAAGCTGTTAAGTATACACAAATGTAGACCAATAGATTTAGAAAAAAAGTTAAGTCAAAGTCAACTTTATTGTCAATCTTTCAATGTGTGTGTACAGACAGCAAGATCGAAATGCTGTTTCTCAGTCCCCAGGTATTCAATTAAAAATATACAATTAAGAGGCAACTTCACAATGTATATGACAAACAATTTGGCATTTCAGTTCATAAAGCCAAACAAAAGCGACACAAATTTGTATATTTCCTGTCTTTGAATGTTAACTCTGCCTTGATTCAGGTGGTATTCTGTTCTTAGTAAGTGTGTTCAGCTCAGAGCTATAACGTGTGTGCGTTCAAAAAGAGAAGTGGGAAATGTTTTCATGTAAAGAATCCATGTGTCACGACTCTCTAGAAGTACTATGTCATGGTGACACCGTTGTTACGTATTTGTTATTTACAATGCAAAATACCTGCCATGATATATCAGCCTAACTGATCCATCAGTGTAGCTCTGAACCAGAACAAGTTGAACATTAAACCGCACCTGTTGTTGCACTTAGAAATAGGATCCGTTTTTTGCTGAACATGTACTGTAGATTGCAACACATCCTTTAAAACCCCCCCCATCCATCAGATTTATGAAGCTGCGTTTCTGACAGGCATGTAACATCACAGCTTCTTTTTCAAACTATATATCTTTGTTATATGAAGGCATCGTGTTGCTATTTAAACAATGGTTTACGGGTTTTTTTTGGCAGCAGAAAAAACAGAATACATGTTTTAAAAACATCTCTTTATTCAACATTGAATTATACAGGTATACTGAATACAAAATCACTGTCTATTAAATAAAATGTAATATTTTACTCTACTTTCGTCCTGCTGTTTTCTCCTACTTCTCCTTCTTATCCATCCGACTCCCACACCAGCAGGCAAATCTCCACAACTGTTTAAAATAATGTTGCTTATACAAAGGTGCAACTCTAAAAGCAAAAAGAGAAGAAAACATCACTTTTTTAAAATACAGCTACAGAGATGAGGGCCTCCTTGGGATTTTTACCATGTTTCTTCACTGTCAAAAGACTCTGAGCTGGGCGCGTGTTAATACCTGTTGTAAAGCAAGTTATTAAGGCGCTACCAAAGCAGGCTAAGCAGTCGTGGCATGTGGCGATACAAGAGGCTATTGTAAAGAATGAGCGTTTAGCTTCTTAGCCTACTGATTTATGCCTCACTTTGTGCCTGCTACAGTCGGCTCAGGAGTCCTCTTTTGTCTGGGATAGCTTGCACTCTCTGAACTGCACATTGCCTCATAATTACACTTGTTTTTTTTCTACACTCGTTTTTTATTCCAGGCAGTTCCCACCTCTCGGCCAGTGTACACACACCCTGTTTCAGAGACAATGCATGTTGTTCTTTCTCAGCGTGCTCCTGTGGGAGAGAATGCAGCCATTTGTTTGGGTAGAAACATATCTACTTGAGGGGACAGCAGGGTTTATTTAACTGGGAGGTGTGGTGTGGCTGATGGGACGTTTTTGGGAATATGCGCTGGCACCGTTTGCTAACGTCCATGTGTGATTGCATCAGTACGCCTGGGTGTGTGACAGCAGGGTTGAGCATCCGTTGCAGTACGTCAACGCTGTTGAGAGGCAACTTCCACAAAAGAGTAGCGTTGGTGGGTTTCAGCCAAGACTCTGCTTCCTGAGTTCAGAGAAAAGGAGTGGGCATCTGTTTGGAAGGTGATCGACACTAAGCAATGGCAATAAGTACACACATTCCTTCTGTTGACAACACAATCAAACTGCTAAAAATCTTCATCTAAATATAGGGTGGTGCAGGGATGACGTATTTTTGTATGCCAACACGCATGGGTTCCCTCGACAAAAAAGCAATGCGATTGCTCCATGGAATTTTTGAATATTGTAAAAAATAAGATCTGTGGAAAACAAACCTGTTTGATAAATGCACGTTTCGTTCAGCCGGATAATCTCCACCTGTCTACCATACTTTTATAATTTTCGAATCATAAATCTAATCGCCAGAAGCAAAATGCTAACTTTATGCTATAAACCAACTACAGCTGAGTACAGCAGGGTCGAACAACTTCAGCATCATGCCAATGTAAGATCCTAACAAAGCTTTTCCTTTTAGCCACACTGAATTTAACTTGAAGTCACGGCTGTTTCAATTAACAGTCTGATATCTTTTTACAGAGATGAGCTAACAAATTTAGCGGGAGTGTTTACGTGTTCGGCGTAATGACGTACAACGTCCTTGACATTCTGTAGTCCTAATCAGCCACCTGTTAAGAACCATCGTTTTTCAGACACGTAAACGCTTCAAAAATCACCAGTGGGGGGGGCGGTCACTGCTGATGTATTTAAGGTCATAGAACAAAACTTGATCCGTCTCTTAAATTTGTGTAAACCACATACCTTATTTCGAGCTATTTTCCAAAATCCTACGGAGAAATCCCATGGACTCTTGAGACGAGGGAACCGGAAGAAGTAAAATGCTAACTCAATTCTGGGTTTTAGGACTCGTTCCTGCACCACTCTATAATCCACAAGTCTCTTTGATCAAGACACAACGCCAGCACCTTGCATGATAGCTCCTCCACCATCAGTGTATCGTTGTGTACATGAATGGATGAATTGGAGTCAATTTATTAAGTGCTGTGTCCGGTTTATAACAGCAGCTGGTCCTAAATGTCTGATGCAAGGTTGGGTGCAGCCATGCTGCTAACCCCTCAGACATGTATAACCTTTATGCTGTGACTCATCATCACGTCATGCATCCTCAAAATATTCCAGAAACAGAATGTTCCTCAAAGGTTACAGTGCACAAACGAAACCTAAACATGAAGGATTTCTTCATGGAGTAATGGGAACAATGATCCCTGACATCCGTTTAGAGAAACTACTAAATGCCAGCAAGTTCAAGCACGCCCATTTGTGATGATGAGAAGTCATTTGTTTCAATAGAGAAAATCCGCACCCAACCAGTCTGCGTAAATTGGACGAAGATGCTTTAATCGAATGAAATAAACTGCAGTTCACTTTCTTCAGCAGAGTGTTTTCTACAGAGAAGGAAAAAACCAGATGAGATTGTTTCCGAGCCCGGAGACACTGCTGTATTTTTCCATGATGGTAACTTAAATCACTCTGCCAAGAAGAGGGAAAACAAACAACAGCACTCACGTAAAAGCTCGGGCCTGAGGATCTGAACAAACATAACATTGTTATACATTTTTATAACATTATTTAATTATTGGTAATACATTGGCTCCAGATAGACATACACATTGCATCTGTTGCATTGTATGTGACATGTTGTATATGTTTTGCCCAATAAATACAATAATATAATGAGTTAATTTATTTATTGTGGATTACAATAAATTATATATTCCAAAAAAGTAAGTTTTCTTCATAGGAATAACATAAGTTTAGTCCTTGTACTTTCTTGGAAATTTCTAGAAGAAAGTCATGACCTTTCACACTTTGTGCTAACAGGATATTACTCAAAACTTTTCCAAATCTCCGTTTTACTATGTGACTGTAATGTCCACAAAGAGACGTTGGCTCAGAGCCTGGCGGGCCACAGCGTATCCAAACCCTGACTCATGGAGACAAAGCTTGACATTGTTAAGTCCCGTGCTGACGTTTTTCTTTCCTCTCCGTGACCAAGGTTTCCATTTTTATTCTCGTTTGGCAGCTCGGAGCGTCTTAAAGCCTGTCTCTCGCGCAGATGCTGACAGATTTAAAACAACAGTTTAGTCTCCAAGAAAATATATGTGCGTCAGGTCAAGACACGAGGGGCGCCCTGTCCCCCCCTCTAAATGTCTCAGCCTCGTCTTTTCCCAACTCACCCCCTTTTGCCCCGCTTTCACCAAGCCCGGTCAGCCCTCGTCAAGCACCATCCGTGAGGAGCTAACAAAGAGACACCAAGTGGGGGTCAGCTCCTCCGCGCACCAACAATACCCCCAGTCACAGCCCATAAGCACATCAGCAGTCATCTGTCCCATACACTGTACTTTGTTTCCCTTCTTCTTTTAATCTCATGCACCATTTAGACCAACCCCCACCCATTTAGCATTCGCACTTTCCCGCCATTTCTTGCCTTTTTGATCAGCCAGTCTTGTGTTTTTTGGCTAAGTGAGGTGTACAAGTGTTTGAAATAAATTGAAGCCAGGCTCAGTGAAATAATAACGATACCAGCAGTCTGCAGCGTACTCTTCCAGAATAAACATAACCTTTCATCCCCTTCTTACAGATTTAAATGTGTTAGTAACCGTCTGATCATTCATCAGAACCAGCCGTCGCTGACTCTTCTCCCCTGTCTCGTTTTGTCTCTCTTCTGTAGTTATGGTGATCGTGCTGCTCCGCTACGCCCACGTCATCGAGAAGCACCAGAATTGTGTTCTCAACACAGCGAGTCTCTCCACAGGCTGGATCTGTGCCGCTGGACTCATCATGGTGGGCAACTTCCAGGTACGAGGATCCACTTTACTTTCATCAAACAGAGATAACGTGCAAAGCCCAATATAGAAGAATTATGAGAAGATGAAATAGCATAAAAGTAATATGATACCACAAGGGGAATATGGATTAGTAACAGTATTCCAAGGGACATTTCGTGTGTGTTGGATTAGAAGAGACCCTGACGGTGACACTAAAGGGTGACACTTGAGGCGATTTCTTTTACATCATTTTAAGGTGAGTATTTTTGAGTTTTGCACTTTTGGTCGACAAAAACATGGCGTGGTGACTTGACCTTGGATTCAGGAAGATTGAGATGGCCATTTATCGTTGCATTTGGCAGATTTGTTGTCAATAAAAAGTAACCGTTAGTTTGCAGCCCAGAACAGAACTGCCTGTCATCGAAACGTCTAGATGATTTCTCAATGACGTTCAGGCCTGTTATCATGACTCAGCTATCTATCTGTCACACACACACACACACACACACACACACACACACACACACACACACACACACACACACACACACACACACACACACACACACACACACACACACTCACACTTGTATTTAAGGCTGATTTCTAATTGAGGTGTTTTTGAAGTCTGTTTTTCCGTCAGACTCGCTGCTCTACTGCTCCTCCTGGTACTCAAAGAGAGTAATACTGTCTTGAATTCCTCTCCGGTAGATATTTGTTCTTTGGAAAAGAATTTGTTGAAGTTAAATATTTGGAGCGCTGGCTCGATGCCCAGACTACAAGTAACTTTGATGAGACATCTTTGGTATTTTTGTAAGAATGAGGAGTTTGGGAGGCGAGGCTCAGAGATAAAATAGACACAGTTAAATTTTTTGATAAAGGGCTGGATACCTCTTTGAGATGTTGTTACCATTTTGCGTTTGTCCTTCAAATGTTACAAAACTGTTAAATAATGGACTGTTTATAGTGAATAATGTGGGAAAGGGACAAGAAGGGAAAAGACGGGTTTTGATGGTTTGTTGTTCTCAGTTCTGAAATAAATCCTGTGTTATAGTTCCTGTTTTGAATGAAAACACGTTCATTATAAAGCAGAATAAGGTTTCCTCGAGTGTATCACTTGTTCACTGTATATACATCAGGGCTTACTTTTTGTAGAAAACGTTGAACAGTGTGTGACCGACATGTATGAATGCGACTTTTTGTCAAGATCTCGGTACCTTTAGAAACATTTAACGGTGAGATTATAGAGCTGCAACTATAGCTCCACTTATTGATAAGTTGATAAACAGGAAAATTATTTTGATTGTTTATAAAGCATTTCTTGCAAAGACGGCAGGAAATGGTGTTTTCATATTCCTTCTTTTCTCTCTTTTGTATCTTCTCTGAAATGAATCCCCTTAGGTTTATGACTGAGAAAACTGACTTTAAAAGACATCACCTTTAAAGATGAACTGAACTAGAATTTGAAGTAAAGCTGATATAACAGATGTATTTTATCTCTTATCATTGGTGGAATGATTAAAATGACTGAATTTGTTAAAAGGGATAAAATGGTATGCTAAAAGTGTTGTTTTTGTTACATGGGCACCGCCATGTTGGATTTCAACAATCTGGCATGGTAAGCTACTCTGTGGCTAACTAGCACTAGCAGCACAGCCATATATTCTGAGGTGATTAGGCTAGCAGACATGTCGGCGGAAAACCAAATCAGCAGGGTTAGAGGGGGGTCTTACTGCATTGCCCCTGGCTGCAGTACCAAACTGTATTTAGCTAAAGCAGCTGGCAGCAGTATACATTTTCATAGGTTACCTTTAAACCGCAAACCAGTCCTTAATTCATGGCTAGCAGCATTGAAACTGGCTAACCCTCTGACAGCCAATGGATTCCGAGTCTGTAGCGAGCATTTTTTGGTGAGGGTTAGGTCCAACAGGCTGAAACCTGATGCCATCCCATCGCTTCTTAATTTTTCGGGCTATAGCACAGGGCAGACAGACATACCATCGAGCTCTGTAAACACCGCCGATGCTATCCGCCGCAGAGACAGGGCACTGAAGCGTACACATCAGGCAGAGGATAGAGAGGTAGTTATGTGTAGCTGTTATCCAGCATGCTAGCAAGTCTACTAGTCAAAGGATTGGATGTAAAGGCATTGTCACATACACAAAATACATATATATTCATACGCACGCACAAATAAAGCCTAGCGTGTAGGCTTTATAGCGTTCAACAAAACTGAGACTGACACATCCGGCATTAATTGAAATTGAGTCACCAAACAAACTACATAGAGACCAAACGATCCAACTTAGGGAAACACGTTTGAAGCAGTCTTATGTCAAACTCCTCAAGCTAGCACTCCGACCAAACAGGCTGCATAAACACTCCATAAACACTGCACCCAACAGATGATCCAGGTTTGCCTCCCTGCAGCAGATGGATTCCAGCGCAGTGTCCATGCTCTGGCAGCGCCCACACACACACCAATCACTTCCACCCAGACGATGTAGGCCTGAGGGTGGAGTTGAAGGTGGAAATTGATCGTTGTGAGCGGGATGGCTCAAACAAAAGGTAAGAGACGGAAGCGTTCGGGGTTGGGCAAAAACAACAGCGTTTATTGTTCGAGAAATGTGCACACCACAGCCAGCTCCGCGGTATTTTCAGAGCGGGCAAGGCCAGGACGGGGTGTGTCGTCTTCCCAGGACCCAGCCTACTGCAAGACAGATCAGAACCAGGTTACCAACATGCTTTATATTAAATGCCTGATTACCTGATTCCGATCAGCTGTCTGGTCTCCGGCCGAGCCACTCCCCTCACCCCAGCAGCCGGCGCTCTAACCACACCCGGCTGCCACAATCGTCTTGTAGGATCGTATGTTGGCCTATCCGGTGGTAGTCAGAAACTACAGGTCTGGCCCTTACGGGCTCAAACGCGTTACCCATTACATTACTGATTTTCATTAGCTGCCTATTACCAGAGAATGTCCTACCATGCCAGTGACGTCATCAAAATTAGCAGCGTTCTAGTACTAACAAACGCAATTTTTGTGTTGCTTAAAAAAGCTATGTATTGATTTAAAACACTTTTTTTTTTGTGTCATTTTTTTTTAATTGTCATAATCAAAACTTTATCATTGTTGATTATTTTCAGTTCAGTTCATCTTTAACTTTGAGACACCAGGAAGGACATTTGTCGCTTTTTCTGAAAGTTTATAGACCAAAAGAAAAAAGAATCAGCACATGAATCACTTGTTAAATAATATGTCCTCTCCTCTTGAAAACGTTAACTTTGTATTTGCTTGTGATTCATCAGTACAAGATGGTTTGTTTTTACCTGGGGTTACTGTTCATGTGGCATTATCATATAGATTTACCATGTTAAAACATGACCACAGAGAGGATCAGACTGAGCTGATGCTGTTTGTAAGGTGTGGAAGTCTATGGATGACATCTTACAGTAGTTTTAAAAATGTGAGGAAGATGGACACACACAATATCCTTGTGTGTGTGTGTTTGTGTGAGAGGTTTGCAGTGACAGTTGGTTTGAGAATGTTCAGAGCTCGTCTTCACCTTCTTCCCGCTTCTCCTTTGGGGCCTCCGCTCTGCAGAACTGGGAGGAATTATACGGGAAGAGCAAGAGGGGAAGTGAGTCATCAGGTCTGGCCATGCATGGAGAGGAGCAGGGCAGACAGGGTGTGTGTGAGGCAGAGGCCCCGTCTGTAACCAATCACAGGCCTCGCTCACAGACATCAAATCGCTTAAAGTCGAGGCATTCCAGTGGGATGGAAACAGAGATGTCATTGAAGATGAATAAACGTTTTAAACCACATGACAGGACACAAATTGTGCTTGCAAAATGAAGCCCAGGCTCCAAAAATAATGACCCGGTATCCCCTGGCACATACTGCAAATAACATGGAGGCTGAGGAGAAAACAGCAGCCAAAATCCGACAAACCCGAGAAAAGGGAGTGAAAGTAGCAGAAACACAACATGGCACCATACTGAGCGGTGGCAACGGCTTCGTGTAGCTGTGGGTTACGTAGAGGCTTTGGCAGAGCAGATGTGGTGGGGCCACTGGGGCTTTTCCTGTCAGGTGGTCCAATGGTTTGGGCAGAGAAGCACATAACTAGATGATGGAAAAGCACATCGCTGCCATACAGAGGTCCGTCAGAGGGACAGGGGGAGGAAAAGAGAGAGGAAGATGACGTAAAGACGATGCTCACTGCTTCATCAATGCTGTTCAACTGCAGCCAAAGGAAAGGAGACATTCACACATAATACCTGCAGCAAAATACAGCTTTGTGTTTCTAAAAACGTGTTTCAATTGGAAGAGCAGCTTTTTTACAAGTGCAAAAACGATAAAGATTAAAACTCCGAACAAAAAGGAAAGTGCAGATATATTCACTTCGCCTGGAACCGAGACAGAAGTATTACCTGTAAGTTAACAAATGTCATAGAGGCACTTACTCAGGATCCCCTTTTTGTCCGTCAGCTTCAATCGCTTGTGCAGTAGGTGGTGGTGAAATCTCTGTTTCAGTTCAGCAGGTGTTGTAAACGGTTGGAAGTCAACAGTTTCAATTTACATCATTTGGTTCAGTTTCCGGAAAATGAAAACTGACGCTGGCAGAGACCTGGATTTCTGTTGGGCGTGTTCCCACATGTACATCCTCAGATCCTTGACTATCCACAAACTTTCGGTATTAGTCACACACACACACACACACACACACACACACACACACACACACACACACACACACACACACACACACACACACACACACACACACACACACACACACACACATTTACAGGATCATATGTGTATTGTTTTTTGATATTGACAGCAGGGTGGGAATTTCACGGCGGCCATGACGGCCATGGCCTTCTTTGCCCCTCGGTCTGGCCGTGATGCCCCGAAAATAATTGTACGTCCTACGGCCACCATGGCCGTTGTGCCCTGTTACTGTTAAAATCTCCAAGTTGCTTTAAAAGTGTCAGAGCGGTGGTCTGGGCTTTGAACTGCATTAGTCCTTGTAGCTTGGATTGGTTGCGCGCACCTCACGTGTCATACGTCGCATCATTCAATCATCATTGCAGCGTCTCGCTATAAGAATACAAGGAGGCCTCGTGTCTCTTTTTGTCCGTGAGTTTATTCACTTCTGAGACAGGTTACTGTCGTCCGGAACCACGCCAAAACAACAAAGAAGAACGTTAATTATTACTCGCACATATACATACCGTTAGCTCTCCCATAGCATTCCCCCGTCTCTCTCTCTAGGAACCTCCCTTCTCCTCACCCAGTGGCGTTTTTATATGTACAAAACTGGTGGGGCACGAACAACTTAGATATACAAAGGCTTTTTGTACCTTAATACATGGAGTAAAGAGCGCTATCACAAAGCAACACTTAACAATAACAACAACCGTGATGCCTCAGCATGAAAACATCAGACTGTAGGAAAACACAGACACTCGTCACCGTGGTTACAATAGCAATCGATCCATCGATACATAAACTATACTTCCGCTCACCAAAGCTCCAGTAGATGGTCAACTTCTTTCATGTTCTGTTTGTATTATTTACCGCTGGTGATGTAGTGTAAGCCCTCTCGTCTCCTCTGCATAACTACACTTTTCACACACACACTTACAGCCAATCAGCTCTGACTTATGAGATGATGTTTCAGTGGGGCTGCGAGCGCTTTGCTCCTCTTGTGATTTATTTTTTGCCGCACACATTGAATGAAAAACTACTCTATTCAATGCGCAGTGTAGTAAAAAGTAATTGTTTTTCCATGTCATTCATGTGTTTTTATTATCAGAAAGTTAAGTTGTTTATTTGTAAGCTCCAAATCCTAATTTTTCCCTAAATGGCCTTTGTGCCCTGGCATGTGGCCTTTATGCCCTAAAAAAAATTGTGACACAAAAGGCCAAATGGCTTTGCCCCTAAAATGACGAAATTCCAAGCCTGCTTGACAGGATCAATGTGTTTATTGAAATGTGGTACCCATACTTCACCTACCTTGCAGGTTCACTCTGGTGACTTTTCGCTGCAGTGACCGCTGACGGCAGAGGCTCAGAGATGTATATTTTCTGATGTTGCCTTAATGAGAGCTTCCCCCTAATGTCCTGCTGCCTCATCTCAGTCCACCTCACCACTCTCCCCATCTATCACTTTTTCCAGTTTACCTCCAACCCACGCTGTCCTAGCTTACTAAAGTGTGAAAACAGCCAAACAATAAACAGCAACGGATTACTTTGGTGCCCTGAAAAACACAATTTCTTTCTTGGTTTGTTCCAAAATCAATCCAAAACTTAAAGATTTTACACACCTGACGAACAGAGGATGCTCAAAATTGAGAAAATAAAACATTCTGCAGAAAAAAGTTAAAGCACGATGTTGCCAGAAGGAGAACAGAGCGTGCGTGCGTGCGTGCGTGCGTGCGTGCGTGCTGCGTGTGTGTGTGTGTTTCCATTACTGGGTATAGTGAGTAACAGACTGGCAGGGCTACAACACTCTGACCCTGCAGTGCCGGTTTGATGTAGTTACTGTAAATGGAGAAAAAGAGGCTTTTGAAACAGCCACTTCAGTACGAAAGCTAAAACAATACTGCTGTTTGAGCAAAGGCATGTGTGAGAGAGCATGCTGTGATTTATTTTTTACTCCTGTAAAAATAAGACTAATGGGCTGTGTGTTTTCTCATATTGATTGTATGGATATCTTACTCAGGGATTAGCCTACTGCACAGGAATGTTCAGCATGTACTCGCCGGGTCATTGGACTCGTGGCTTAGGAGCCAAAACTCAGTCACTTCTAGGTTATTGCTCTAATGATCTCTGAGACGTACTTGGAGCGGAGGAGCATTATTGTCCCAAACACAACAAGGCTTTACCGATTCATCGCCAGCCACAAAAAACAGTTATTTGGTATCTGAATTACTCTGCTCCTGGGAGATGTGGGTCTGCTATTCCATTGCACCTCTTATCTTTACCGATCTGTGTGTGTGTGTGTGTGTGTGTGTGTGTGTGTGTGTGTGTGTGTGTGTGTGTGTGTGTGTGTGTGTGTGTGTGTGTGTGTGTGTGTGTGTGTGTGTGTGTGTGTGTGTGTGTGTGTGTGTGTGTGTGTGTGTGTGTGTGTGTGTGTGTGTGTGTGTGTTGCAGTGGGAGCTGTAGTCACATGCTCCTGAGCAGCTCTTTTGTGTATTGTTTCTCATCGTTCTTGTGACCAGTAGGGAAAAGAAGGGGTTTTGTGGAGTCGCTTCCTGCTGTCATTAGTTCGGAGCACCTTCTCATTTCCACTTAAATGAACGTCTGTAATGCCCATTTTAATAACCTCCTCTTGTCTCCTCTCTTTTCTACCAAAGGTGGATAATTCAAAAGTTCTCCACTATGTCGGAGCCGGCATCGCCTTCCCCACCAGCATACTGTTTGTGAGCCTGCAGTCAGCTCTGACGTACCGGCTGGCCAAGACCCAGGGGGAGTACAACGTGGCCCACCTCCGGCTCTGCATGACCCTGCTGGCCTTCGTCGCCTTGGTGCTCAGTATCCTCACTGACAGATGGCCGCCTCCAAGGCCGTGTAGGGCTTTAGCATTGAGCGTAGTACAGAGACATCCCGTCCAGTATTAAATGTCAAATCCTGTGCTTTTATCTTTTACTTTTAAACACAGTCAAGACTGTGAAACCGTGACATTTTGAGGAGTAATGTTATTTAAATTCTTATATACCTTACGACATTTTGCTTTTTTACAGAGTGGTGTGTTTAAAAATGATAGCTGTGCTTTGAAATGACATACTGTTATAGTACGTACGAAGTCTGCATAGTATGCAGATTTTATTTTTAAAAAGCCTGGGCCCCGGCCGTGGCGCAACTGGCTGGGGCACCTGCACCGTACGCCGGCGACCCGGGTTCGATTCCCGACCCGTGGTCCTTTCTGGATCCCACCCCGACTCTCTCTCCCACTTTCCTGTCACTCTCCTATCCAATTAAAGGCAAAAAGCCCCAAAAAATAACTTAAAAAAAAAAAAGCCTGAACGTATACTACATCAACGAGAATGCAATTAGAGCCTACTGGACATACTCAACCGCACCCAAAATGTATTACAGCTCCTCAGGCTGTCCAATATGGAACGAGAGAGGCAGACGACGTGAAATATGAATCAATGGATAAGATAAATACAAACGATGGCTAGTGACCATTTCGTCGAGAGGAAAAATGTGAAAAATTCCATATACTGTGAAAAAGATTCAAGACAAAATGATATCATAACATACATTTGCTTTAAAATATTATATAGAAAATATAAATTTGAGTGGAAGAGGTAACGTTGATTCGTGAAAACAAAATCAGGTGGTGGTGCCATACACTCGTCTGATACTGAAAGTTTCCTAAAGCTATAAAGCAGTGCACAGTGTTTGGTGTTTGATGGCCTTTTAAACTTTAAACTCATGGATATAGAACCTAGAATGGACTTCGTGGATCAGGTTTCTTCTCTCTTTACCTTTAACCCAAGCCCAGACCAACACAAACCCATTACTTTTTTTAGGCAGTGCTTTTTCTGGTTATTCGCTTTTTTGTCCTAAAATGCTCAGATTCTTATCCTAAGCACTGAAACCATTGTGTTGTTATCATCTCTGTAAAAAACAAAGAGTTTGATATCTGATCAAGGATATCCGTTCGGTACATTGACTTCATGTCTTCCCCACACTTTGCTGTTGTTGACCTTAACCGTGTTTTCAGGTGGCGTGTTTTTCTGTCAGGAGAGCTTCGTCCTCCAACACGCGTCGGCCATCTTCGAGTGGCTGTTCTGCGTCATCATCATGCTGTTTTACGGGACTTTTGCCTGTGAGTTCGCCAGCATGTCATCAGATACCATGGTGGTGCTGGCTCGAGGGACCCTGGGACCCGCTGGGAGAGAACACAAGGTGGACGCACTGGGACCCCTGGGAGGGCCTCTTCCTCACTCACAGCCACACACACACCAACCGGAGAACATGTCCATACTGTAACCCGCTGGCACACCGTGATGCCACACAGATGGTTCCTTCCTTTCAAACTCTGGTTGTTGAATGAGTTTAATTATTCTTTTCCAGCCGCGTTCGTCTGAAGCTTTGAAATGAACCAGGCCAGTGCCACTCATGGCAGAGTGGAGTCTACTTTTTCAGCCCTGAGGGGGGAGAGCTAAGCTTGTATTGTTCTCACATCAGAGCTCGGTGTCTCAAGAACTTTGCGTTTTGCACATTGCACAAGTGTAAAACCAGACTTCCTCCCAGCTCAGTCATGTGACAAGCAGAAGTGTATTTTATCAATCAGATAAAAATGTGCTGTTCTCCTCTGAGATCTTGAAACATTTCTCAATAGTGGACTGGTTTCACTTCAGATGACTTCCTGAAAGCATCATTATCTGCGTTAAGGAGTGAAGGCTGCTGGACGGCCGGGATGACAGTGTTACAGCAGCGAGACGGAGAGGAGAGAGAGAAGAGGGTGTGAGTGTGAACGAGGGAGCAGGGTCATGCTTGTTTTATAAAGATAAATGCAATACATTTAAAGAAACTGTCAAATAGAAAAGTAAGACAATGTCTCAGTAAATCCTACATTAAGCAATACATTGTTATACAATTTAAACAATTATCATCATGCTCCACGCTACATCTGCGGGTGGTCCAAAATCACTTAATATAGTTTTAAATTTGCATCATTAATGACAAGATGTTTGAATAGCTACTCGTCTTGGTTCCAGGATGCTTTGTGTGCTGTACTATGTCCTTATTTGAACCACACATAACACAAACAGTGCCACATTTACATCAAAACGTTACGACTTAAAACCTAAATAGTTGCCTCATCCCCTTTGTGATGGGATAAATACACCACATTGACCTTAAACCTCAAATGTGTTTGACTTCCTCTCTAGCGTTCTACCAAAGACAATGAAAGAAAGATGATACAGTGTCCAGAGGCCAAAGACGTCCCTGCTAATTCAAGCCAGAGCACTGGGTTTATTGAGTTTAGTGAGCAGGCATCACACGTGTTCCCAGCTCCTATGAACGCAGGTCTGCATCCCCCCCTCCCCCCCCAGCAAGGGGAAGCTGCACATGCTGTCACTGCTTTACGGGAAAAGGGAAGAAGGAAGGATTTGTTGTGTTACTGAGATGCTCTGTTCTGCCTCCATGTTACTTGACAGCAGAATAAGCCAAATATCACTTGGTGCTAAAACACACGGCCTTATCTTGAAGTTTTCCCTGAGTTTCTCTGTGTTTATGTTAACGTCTGATGAATGGAAGCATCAGGGCGGTTACAGACTGCTTATATTGGAGAAGCAGGGGCATGAGGCTGCAGTGCCAGGAATACCAAAACAGATCTACATTAAATATGGCTCCCTGCTAATTGCTACACTGACTTGATAATTCTATCTTCTAGTGTATTTTATTTTTATTTTAGCCCCACAAATCCTTTCAGTTTTCCCTTTTTTTAAGATTTTCCAATGTTTTTATTTGTATTCGCTGACTTTCTGTGATGTGCTGTAATACCGAGTAAGGATTACTGTTTATATTTCTGGAAAATGTTCAACATCTCAGTGTAATATTAACACACTCTGATCTCTCTGGTGGAAACCCAGAGCAAGCAGAGGGTTTACAACAGTGATGGTCATGTTACTAGGTGCTCTCTCAGTAAAAATATCAAACCCTCACACCACAACCGGCCACATGTTGGGTATAGGTTTCAGTAGTGCCAGTGTTTAAGCTGCTCAAAAGCACATTATTCAAACCGCTTTACATCCTGTCAAAGCTGTGTCTCGGACGAATACTGTCACAAAGACTGGAGTTGGAAAGCTTGTGCACGCTGCTATAGTCCACACACCTGTGGTGTCTTGCTTCTCCCTACTGGTCAAACTGCGTACTGCGGGTTTTGGATCAGAGCTGTGATGTTGCTGCTCCGCTCACACGAGGTCTTGTTTTCTACTTGTAACATTTTCTTTATCCACGTTCGATCACCTCAAGGTTTTTGCCAAATCAGCTCTTGTTTTACTTTAAATTTGCAAAGAAGGCGTAGCTAAGTGTGGGAGAGCTCTTAAACTCTGCCTGCTACTACTTTGAAGTAAAACCATGTGACACTAGTTTTGCAATATGCATTCTTTTAAGTGTTTTTTGTCAAATGACTGTGCTGCTCGTGTGGCTGTAGTGTAAAAACCTTTTCATTACTCCTTTCTGCAGGATAGGAAACATCTACAAAGCCCTTGTTTCGATTTTTACACTACAGGAATCTCTTTAGTAAAATTCTCCCTAAGACATATTCACATGTCGCATTTTCCCCATTTTGCATCCTCTTCTTTTAATGTCACACTCTTTCTTCTGTCCTTGCTTCCTCGTTTACTGATCTGTCTGAACTTTGCACTCAGGAAAACGTTACGACCCAAGCTGCATTGTTTGATTCACAGCAGAATGACCTCTGCATGCTTCTGCCTTCTGTTGTTTTGTTTTTAAGGCATTCGTTCGATGACTGTTCATCATGTTTATATGTTGTGTGTTTATGTAGGTTGATAGCTACAATATAATAGATTATTTCTGTTAATCAAGACCCTGTTAAGCTTCAAAATAAACATTCCTGTCTAGTAAGCTTTTGCTTATGTTGCTCATGATGGTTAAATATCTGCAAGAAAAACTCTCATGCAATCATTAGATCATTGGTGAGCTTTCTGACAACTAGCTTCTGTAAACCTCACAGAAATCTGTTACTCAATACTGTTGAAATGCAAAATGCTCCCTATGTGCCTTATATATTATTTTGATAATGAAAACCAAAGAGGTTTAGGTTGTAAATTCTATTTTGATGTAAAGTCATATGATTGTATATATATGCCTTAATGTTCAACAAATAAAAATGTTCCAAAAACTAAGCAATCACTTTCTCTATTTCTTCTGCACGTAGCTCTTATCTAGCGTGATGTATAAATGGGCGATACATCCATTTATCTTTCATTTTCTTTATTGTTTAATTATTTACATTGTCCAGTTTCTCTTCCAACAGAGTCAACACAGATCAACACATTAAATAGAAAACAATTCGGCCGTAAAAGAAAGCAAGGGTTGTTTCACTAGCCACGAAGTCCTACACCTCTGCAGACATGACGTTTTGAGGTGAGTACTGTTCACACTTCCTCAATCCCATCAGAAGGAATTAATTGGATTAAATACTTTTATCAAGCAATCGCGAAAGCTGACTTAAAAATCAATGTTCAAAATGCCTTTTGGAGAAATATATTTTTACAAACTCCCTTCTTTATTTTAAATCCACGAAAGACGCTCTCAATCCGCAATGAAGGGCTGCAGAGAACATTGAGAGATAAGTGAGTTATGTATCTCAAAGATAAAGGAGATCTGCATCTACACCAAGGGTGTCAGATATTATAAAATTGCAAAACTGTAAGACATCAGTGGTGAACTAAATGCTTAGTCTCAACAGTGTGCAGCCTGGTAATCCACTGCAAAGAGAAGAGACTGATTAAGACTTCACGTGTTTGGTTAAAATAAGTCACATCCATAAACTCTTTGGGCAGCCGGCCTACAGGTAAAACAAAAATAACATTTAAAGATACAAATCAGCCGGGCAGTTTGTGGCTGAAAGGATGACAGAAAAGAAGTGCACTGTGAAAACCGTATGGCTATTTACTGATTGTAACATAATGTTGAAGAGATCAGAGCTCTCCACGTTTTAATGACCTGGCTTGATGTACAACGGTGAGGGTAACAGTGCTAACAGCTGTAGCACACATTACAAATTAAGACTTAGAAAAGGAATTTTACAGTCATGACAAAAAGATTACATTTTCTCCTAAAGCTGAGCCTTTTGTTGAGCAAAAATAGTATATCCATGATGGTCACTGATGAAGTATTTGCTGTAAATAAAGCACTGAGGTTGTTTCTGTACATCCTACTAAAGGAACATTTGCAGTTTTGAGGTAAAACCCTGATCCTAGTGGGTTAAAAATATTTATCTTCAGCGGATTTTATTTGCTGCTCCTATACCTTACTACGGAAGATCTTTGACTAGCGATTGTACCCATATTTATAAAGCACCAATAATTCGATGTTCAAGGACCCGGGAGGAAAGGATTGGTTACTGAGATGTCCTCTGCATTGTCTGTCTGCTCCATATGTTGTTTGCCTACAACAACTTCTGCATAATGATATTCCTCATCTCTTTTAATCTTACTTATCGCTAACTTTGGCTTTAGTTCTTCCTATTTAAAAATGTCCAATCAGTCGAAGGAGCTGTTAGCCGTAGCCGAGAAAGAGGCGCCACGTTCAGCCTAAAAGACGAGCAGGTGGAATATTTAGTACACAAGCTTTTTAGGCATCTCCCAAGTAAACTCTGGTCGACCAAAGTGGCCGTAGGAGGCTGTCTGCTGGTAGATGGGCCTCTTCAGGTTCAGTTCCCTGTAGAGGAAGAAATGTAACATCAGAGGTGAGAAGACAGTAAGCAAGTCACAGGATAATATCTGGATTGTTTTTGTCATTTTATGTATGTAGTTCTGGCTATGATCATCTGAAATTAATTTGTATTTAAGATTGAAGAGACATTTAGCCATGAGTGATCTGGAGCTTGTTATTGAGTTTTATGATATTGCGAATATTGCATTAATGTTTTTGTTTTGTGTTGATCCGTGCAATTAAATCTATGTAGGGAAGGGCATTGCAAACTATCGTATGCTAAACTTGTTTAGGCGGGGGCTCATTACCATTTAAAGCTACAGATACAGAATTAGCTATTTTGAAACAGGGCTGAAACAGAGGGGTTTATGGCATGCTACAATGCATGATCTGTTTGGTATTTCAAGCCAAACACTTCATGATTTGTATATATCTGAGACCTATAATATATTGTTGAAAAAAGTATAATAGGGCACCTTTCAATTTGAACATGTTCAGCTCGTGGCCCCTAGTGGTAGTAGAAAAAAATGCACAGCACCGGAATAACGCATATTTATTGTCAAATGTTGCTACAAACAGGAACCTAGGCCATCAGACGTTATTGAAATATGCTAAAAAATCAACTTGGGGGTGGTTACAAATGTAGCAGCTGGACACTGTCTTGCATAAGAAAGATAGGTCATATAGGTCATATAGTAATGTTTACCTGACAATGACTCCTGGCCGCAGATCAAAGTTCTTGTTGACAATCTTCAGCAGCTCTGACTCTGATTTCTCAGAGGAACCGTAGGTGAACAAGGAGATGGACAGAGGATGTGCCACTCCGATAGCATAAGACACCTGGAACACACCCAGAAAGGTAGATAGAAATGTTTCTATCAGCCCGTTTATGCTTCAAACACCACATCTACAGCCTTTACTCCCTAATACATTGTTAGATGGGTGAATAAATTAAGCTGTATGCTCACCTGAACCAGAACTCTCCTGCACAGTTTAGCTTTGACTAGAGACTTGGCGACCCAGCGAGCAGCGTAGGCAGCGGAGCGGTCCACCTTTGAGAAGTCTTTGCCGGAGAAAGCTCCACCACCATGTGCACCCCAACCTCCATATGTGTCGACAATGATCTTCCTGCCTGTCACACCAGCATCACCCTGTTGAAGGAAGAAGATGAGAAAAATCAGTCCAGACTTCTTAAGTGCTTGATTGTTTTCTGGTTGAAGTAAACAGCTTTTGTATGATGTTCACCTGAGGTCCTCCAATGACAAAGCGACCACTAGGCTGGAGGTGGTAGATGGTCTTGTTGTCCAAATATTTAGCAGGAACCACAGCAGTGATCACCTAAACCAATCAATGCAACATTAAAACCAAAGACGTGCTTTCAGCAGAGGCCGGTTAGGTGTGCTTATGAGGCTCTACCTTCTCCTTGAGGACCTTCTTCTGTTCCTCCAAAGTAACAATATCATCGTGCTGGACGGAGATTACGATGGTGTGAACTCTCTTGGGGATCACCGCTCCATTCTTCTGTTCATAATGTACAGTCACCTTTGGGACACACATGAAATCAAAAGTTGGTATGTTGGAATTTATTATAATTACTGACAGATCTGTAGTTTTCTCTCCGTTTTTACTGCTGCTATTTGTTTTTCTTTGCAGATCCTCACCTGAAACTTGAATGAGAGCTTGACCTGATATCGTGTGATACCCCCACAAAGGTGTATTTGCATTTGCAAGGTACCTACAAAGTAAATTCCTTTATATTTCTTTGTGAATAAATATGTGAGCTAATCCCAATGTGAGCTAAAACCAAACCTCTTTTAATATTCAACCTACCATCTCTTGACTGACTTTATAACAACTTATATTGACCAGCAACACAAAGGCATTATACAAGTCAATGTTTTTCTTCTGCTGGCACCAAGACAAATTTCTCGAAAGACACCCAGAGTAGAAACAGTAGACTACTACACAGAAGACATACTGTATAGGGAGGAAAAATGTTGCAGGTGTTTTAATACAACACATAAACTCACCTGTGTTTTAGAGTCAGGGCGCAGCCAGGGGATGGAGCCGTTGCGTCTGAGTTCAGCCATCTTTGAGTTGAGTTTGTGAGCTAAGACGATGGTGAGAGGCATGCACTCCTCAGTCTCATCTGTGGCATAGCCAAACATCAGACCCTGCAGAGAGAGAGAGCGAGACAGCACACAAAGATCGTCATCTGAGGGAAATAGGAATCTTCAAAAAAAACGGGGAAAAATAGGCTGACATAATAAATGAAAAGAGCACTCATGTATGTAAATAGGTTAAAATAAATGTAGTGCTAAACAATTACCTGCATTTCAGTTATGTAACAGTAGCATATGTGGTTCCACATTTCATGTTTTAAACCTTGTTTCCTATGCAGTGGTTTATGTAGCTCTAGTTCATAGTATTTCTTTAGGCACAAAAAGTGCCTACCATCCATGTTTAAAATGTGTAAAGTGAAAAAGTTGCGCTTCTTTGCTCCTCATGCAGTTCAATTAATGGGTAGCAGTCGCTATTATCCCCCAAATATGGCTGACTTGCTGTCGCTGATTTCATATTCCCATTCCCTTCTAGCTTGGCATTGTTGAATTTTATTTTTCTGTAGCCTAGTAAGCTATTAAATATTGTTATTATTATTGTACCTGATCCCCCGCTCCAATGTCCTCCTCCTGTCTGTCAATGTGGACGCCCTGAGCAATGTCGGGACTCTGCTGCTCCAGAGCCACCAGCACATTACAGGTCTTATAGTCAAAACCTGCAGAAGGAAGGAGAATGAAAGCTGACACACAGAGCATCTTTTACCCTTATTTTTTTTCATTTGTTATTCTCTCACCTTTGTCAGAGTTGTCGTAGCCGATGTGTTTGATGGCGTCCCTCACCACCTTTTGGTAGTCCACGTTGGCCCGGGATGTGATCTCTCCACAGAGCAACACCATGCCAGTCTTACACACCGTCTCTGTCAAATCAATCAACACATTACATACGTGTTTAACATTTTTGTCACAATCCATAACTAAAGACAGATAGAAATTAAAAAACACCATAAATGTGTTCTGCTCGTTTTGACTCTAGTTGAATTGTATTTGATGGACACAAAATATCTCATATACTCACCACAGGCCACTTTGGCATCTGGGTCCTGCCTCAGGTGAGCGTCCAGGACAGCATCACTGATCTGGTCACAGATCTTATCTGTGGAAATCAAACAAGCAGTAAACAAAAAGTTTAGATTCAGAACAGTGTGATTTTTATTTAATATTGCTGTGGAAATTCTGGGCCAGTTTATTTGAGATGAATTTGCTTTTTGAAGAAATAATTCCAGTATTTGAAAGATTGAAATAAACACATATAGAAGCATTATTACATTAAGTTTAGCAGATTTTTTTCTAAAGGTTTAATGCTTATTTTTCAAAAAGGAACATGTTGGATTTGAGTGCAGCAGCAGGATAATGCCTCACAAACCACTCCATTCATCTTTCTCTCGGCCCTCCTGCTGAAGCAATGCAACACACGTGTTACATCAGAAACAACAACAAACACGTGGTTACATCGGCTCAACACAACCCTGAGAACCTCAAAGTAAAGCACTCATATTCAAATGTTGAGTAATCCAAATGTTTTTATTGTTTTAATCTTGATACTGTAGGTTGAATTTGCAGATTTTTGCAGGTGTATGTCTACATGTGTTTGATCCCAAAAAGGTTCTCTATCTGTGGGAACATCCCAGACCTCGAAGTGTTATCAAACCAACGCTGTGTGCTGCAGCTCTCCACCAACGCCAGACGTCTCTGTAAATGTGCTAAAAGTGGGATGTAAAGTGTTAAACCTCTTACCTCTATCAATAACCTGCTTGGTTATTGAATGACTTTGTAACCTTCTGCTAGTAAAAGACATCTGAAATGAACAAAAGGGATGTTGGTCTTGCTGGTCACCATGCTTTCTAGAAAAATAGCCATCTGCTCAAAGCTGTTTGACAATCTAGCCTAATAGATTTTTGGGGTTTTGGATTATCACGCATTTCTGTTTTTCTTTACATTTCATATCCCTGGTAACTAGGTCTTCCACTTCACTTCCAAATCTTTCATTGAATGCCGTTTTTTAAATCCTAAAAGACTCCTAGTTGTGTCTACTCGTAGATCTACCGAGTACAAGTATGATATCTACACACACTAAAGATGAAGCCTTCTATTTTGCCATGTTTCAAACATTTTCCTAATAATTAATAATGAATAAATTGGTGTAATTAATGTAATTGTTTATCCTTTAATCATTTGTTTTCAATAATTGGAGCTCAAAGTTGTCATTTTTCCTGTCAGTGTCTGTAAAGCTGGCCACCTGTTTTTACTCTGCTGCGTTTCCTGATTATCGATTTAGTAAAGGGGACTTTGTAACATATTTGTGAAAGGATTACAACACAAGTTGGGGCTGGTCTAAAAGGACAGTTATATGTTGACAAAAACATCTGCTACATCAATCACAATTAGACGGTTACACACCAAGTTGTTAATATGTATATATTGCTAATAAATGCTAAATAGGGGGAATTAATTGTAAGAATAGCCAACATATAATTGTTACTTTTTGGACTGAATGGCATGAGTAACATTTCATTTTGACAAGGTAAAGGCTGACAGCTTTGTTTTGTTGCAGCATTGTACATGCATTTTGGACTGACATGTGTTATCAACATGCCAATTGTATCCCAGCACACCAAAAGAGAGATGCTTTTACTCCAGCGTGTAACCTTACACAACCGTCACACACATTTATTTCCTGCTGCCCATAAGTGAGAATGAGAGAGAGGGGCACTAAACACATGTTGCTGTGAATGGAATACCAACCATGCTTGGAGTGAGAAGCACTGTGGAGCTATTTTGGTCTTGATGTCTAACTTGTGTAATGTTTATTTGTATACATGTCCTTATTTGCCGTTTTAGTAAAATGATAAACCTACAGTATTTGTCTGTGTACAGAAAAAGGTAAACGTGTTTGAACTGTTATTAAAACAAAGTGAAAAGGCATGGCCGAGGTGTGAAATATCATATAGTAAACACTTTCACACGCTTTAGTTTCAGTGTCCCAGTTTCACCCAAGTGTAGTTAAAGTTGATTGGAGACTCACCTGGATGTCCCTCTCCTACGGACTCCGATGTGAACATGAAAGAGCCATCGTCCAGGCTGTCACTCATTTTTTCTGCAGGGCCAGGTAGTCAGCAAGACTCTTAGGGAGAAAAGTTTCCTCAGTTCCTTCCACAAGCAGTTCAGAGATATCTGAAGGTGCTTTATATTCCTGCTAGCTCTTCTTTTAGAGAGAAATTTAATAAGAGAGGCAAACAGCCCTGCAGCCACTACAAAGTCTATTTTACAAAACTCCACGTCTCTGTCCACATGGCCCAATATATATGGCCAAGAGACACACACACACACACACACACACACACACACACACACACACACACACACACACACACACACACACACACACACACACACACACACACACACACACACACACACACACACACACACACACACACACACACACACTTTTGTGAATCCATGGGACAGTCCATGTCCAGGGGGGAGTGGATGATGGGAGGGTTTTCACAGCTTGTGGAAACTGCCTGTTAACCCCTCGTGTACAGTATGATGCTTCAGTGTGTGATTATTGTCATCACTTTTGCTTTCAGCTCTGCTTTAGTGTGGATGAAATGTTGTATGGGATCAGGAAGACCTTAATTAGGGGGGTCCCCTCCCCCGTCACACACTGGGACATCTCTGTCTGGGACTCGGCCAGGTCAGGGCAGCCTATGGACAGAGGGAGAGAAAGGTTGTTGTTATCAACTGAAAGAAAAATGATGCAACTATTCCTGTTTACATTATGTTCTGGGCATCGTTAGCTTGTTCATTACATATTCAACTAGAAACCATGACATGAATGTAAAACATGTAGAGCTAAAACAATTAGCTGTTGGTTAATTTCATTTGGTAAAATGGTTTTAGATTTGACTGATTTCTTTGGTCTAACATTAATGTAAATTGTCATGGGTAACTTACAATATAAAGTCACTTCACTTAAATGAAGTACATTTTTAGGTAATGTGTTGTAATTAAGTGCCTCAATTTAACCTCTTTACTGCATTATATTTTAAAAAAAATTGCATTAAAAACTGATGTTTACTTTTTTTATATGTAATTGTTGTTAAATGCATAATACTTTGGAACTAATCAACAATATGATCAACTATAGGTTAAATAAATGTCTTGAAGTTAAGAGTACAATATTTCCCTCTGAAATTAACTGGAAAGTAGTTCAAACTATTTCAAATGTGTACTTCTGTACAGTACCATGCATTTACTCACTTTCCATTACTGACCGTAATTACATTGGGAGCAGACAGTCACCTGTTGTCTAAATGCTCTTTTCCATCAAAGTCCCAGCCTGAGGCTGTTGTCTGTACACAACTGCAGAAAATACTGAGCCATTTCCTGAGAGAAGATCAAATAATGAAGATGTGTCTCTCCGATAGCTCGTGGCCTTTAAGGTGACTGTCACTGTGCCTGTGTTTCAGCACAATATCAGTGAGCGTATTGCACTGTGTGTGCAAGTGATGATCACAAACATTAGCCTGGAGAAACAATGGGACTGTAACCTGAACACAGACACCGACTGAACCTTTTCATGTGGCTCACAAGCTCTGCAGACCGAGAGATAAACAAATGTCTCTGTATTGTAGTGTTAACAGAGCAGAGGGACTAACCCGTTCTCTGCATCTCTCTCTCACCTGACTCTGATTTCAGCTGGAGATGAGTTGGCCACATGAAATTGGAGGAGCAAATTAATAAGCTCTTATGTAGTGAAAACCATGTATCTGATTCAAGCCTTATTAAGAACAGATTAACCAGCAAAGCAAAAGCACAATCTTTAGTACATGAACCATAGCACCAATGTGTAAGCTGTAATTGCATGTTTCATACATGTTTAGATATTTATTTCAAAGTATTTGTAAATTTAGGTTTGTGTGTAAACGCTAACTGACATCATACATTTCTATTAAGAGGAACGGGTGAACATGAGAAACAGCTGTGTTAACATAAAGATTAATGCCATTAACACCAAGGGCCACATTAAGGAGCCCTACACTCACTGTAATCTGTAAGGCATTACAAATATATGAGAAAGAATCCAGAATTTAGTCTTTTATTTCAAATTAGATGTTTGTTTTTTTTGTAAATCTTGTCGTTTTATTTTCAGTCTAAAGTCCTAGGCAAGTTTGGCAGAATTACAGAAGAAGGATAAACAAACACAACTGGACATTGAATTTTTTTTGTTTGTTGTTTAGAGTTAACTGAATAAGGAACAATCGTAAAGACACACAGCGTGTGTACGCAAGAATAAAACGTCTGGTTGATGTTAGGAGCAAAGACTATTCTGCCAAGCTTGGTATCATCATTTTATTCATACTGTGAAGAATGTATGTTGTTGTAGATGGTTTATTGAAATATTTATTGCAGCTGCAAGTAGCTACTGTAATTCCCTTTGGCATTGCCAGACCGTAATAGCTCACTCTAAAATCAAGGTTTTGTTAGTATGCATACTGTGCCATAATGTGGTTTCAGCACACCTAAACCTACTGAGAGTTGGCATCTCGTAGGAGACACAGGGTCAGAAGTAAGGGACAGGTAAATGTGAAAAACAGATCTAGATTAAACCACATGAGCACAGTGCGCAACCTCAGATGGGACACCTCTGTTTATTTTGGCCGAACTACAGTCTGTGTTCCTGGATGAAAACACTCAAGACACCACACTTGTTACATGAACACACGTGACACCGACTCCTCTCTGAGTTTGTGTGCTTTGCCTCTAATCATTTGTCAATGACTGACCAGGAAGAGGCTTTTTTTGAGTCTAACGAGATCGTTCTGGTTATGTTGAAAGATAACTGCTATCAGAGCTTTGATAACGTGTCAGCAAGAAGAGGATGAATGTGAGCAGGAGAATCAAGAATTTAAACCAGGTTATACTGTGACCGTCAAAATGTAATTCATTGACTTCTATTTTTCTGTTGAGGCTTACATGAGGCTAGGAATTATAAGACGGGGTAAAGTCTCTCGAGGTGAAGCATCTTACCTTGAAGTGCTTTAGTTATCATTCCCCTGTTATTCTGCAGGAAACACAATGCAAGCATTCCTGCTAATAGGTCCGTGTAAAGAGTTGAATTTACGAAACATATTGGGGACATACTCTAGATGAAGTTTAAAGTTCAACTCCTCCCGAACCTTCATCTACAGAGCTGCTGGGGCCCTCAGGAGTTGAAGAATAAAATGATAAATGCCCAATGACCTTTGTGTTGCTTGAGGAGTGTGCACTTTGAATCAAATCTATATTGAATTGTTTAACAAGTAGCTCAGTCAAAGGCTAACCAGTGAGTAAATCAGGAAGCATTACAGATTCTCTAGATTTTAAAACCTGATTCACATTTTTAAGATGATTTAAACCAAATGAAAACACACACACACACACACATTGTGCATTTATCATTTAAATACTATAATCCTGAATACTATTCCACATCACAAAGAATAAAAAACCAACACAGTGTGGCTCAAACAGTCCTAATCCTACATGACAGCGTCTCCTCCTTCCCTCTGATTGGCTACATGATATGTGTCATATTGGCCCCTTTTGCTTTTCAATTTAAAAGCAGGGGTCAGGGTTTTTGGGTTTTAGAGTTAGTCAGATTCAAACTTGCCAGAACAGGATGAGATAAATGAACCCTGGCAGCGACCGGGGCTGTTAACACCTGTTTGTCTTTCCGCGGGTTCAAGGACAGGGAGCTTGCCTCTGCAGCTATGCACTGTGTCTGTCTCTTTACCAACCAGTTTCATCTGGATGTCAGTCACAGCAGGCAGGATAATTTGGATCCTTCCAGTCTTGAACTTGTTTTGCATGGTTAAGAGGGTGTGGAGTATGCAAATTGTGTTATATAATGGTTTACATGTCAATTAAGAGCAGATAATCCACACCATCTACCACCGACAATATACTTTACTGTATATTTATGGAGATTTCTTTTCATCACTGTTATTTTTCTGTGTTTTACAGACTTTATGCTTCAGGTGGCTTTCTGTGTTTTTGTCACTTCTTGTTTGTATTAATTTACAGAATTAAAGGGTGGAAATCTGTAGTTATAAACACATTGATATTACGCGTTCTTTCTGATACAGACTTTTTGAAGTAGTCTGATGCTGCCTCTCAAATGAACTTGGACAATTATTAATGTTGCACTCTGTGTCCTTTTTTTCTTACTGCCCACCTTGCTCTCTGATTGGTTTCACTTGCACAGTAAAAGTTGTACGGGTCAACCAATGTCTGCAAACGAGAACTCCATACAGGAGGTGGGGTGCAAATCTTCAGCTGTGATTGGCTGTTTGTCCCACACTGTCCCCACTAGAGCACCATTGGTCCAAGTAGAGGCTGTTATGTATTTGTGTGTATGTTTGCATGTGTGTGTGATAAGAATATCAGCTGGAAAACAGTACAATCAGACGCGGCCGACACCTCACTTAACCTTACAGATTGTGCATTGTGATGTGCGAAATGTGACTATAGCCTTCACAAATGACCGATTATCTGATAGATTACAAGCATCAGTTTCACTTTGTTAAATAGTTTAGGGGGGGGAAACAATTTGATCATAGATGGAATTAAATACTTTTCAACTACAAAAACAAGCATGTAGGCAAGAAGGCAAACTCTTTCACACACACAGCCCTGCATGTCCGAGGATAGCAACTGCTGGGCTCCTGGAGTCAGAGGGTCAAGCTTTCCCTTCTCTATTCCACCCATATTGGACTCTCAGCACATTCCCCACTGCCACCAATGAGTGAAATATTACCACAATACCATTCCAGCAATGCACTTTTATTTCACACAGAGGTAACGTCAGTCACTCTCTCTCACACACACACACACACACACACACACACACACACACACACACACACACACACACACACACACACACACACACACACACACACACACACACACACACACACACACACACACACACACACACACACACACACACTCCTTTCACCTTGTTCCCCCTTAACTACACTGCAATTGGGTGGACTTGATGGCTCCTCTTACAAAGAGGAGCTGCTATCTTCACAGGCAGTGGTTGTAAAAAGGGTAATAAAACAGAGACAGGATGTTTTTGAAGATGAACTTGATCTTAAGGCGTATCCTTTTCAGAAATGTAATCAGATTTTTAATTATAACATTTTATTCCTCATTTAATTTTCATTAAGTATAGTCAAGTCAAACACCTTTTTGATAATCAATCGATAAATAAAGTAATAAAAAGAAAGAAAAAAGCAGCTTTGATGAAGTATGATAGCAAAATGAACAGCTTTTGGTTCAGGGGTTGGATAAAAGAAGCACATTTTTAGATTGCACCTTAGACCCTGTAAAACTTCACACTTCTCTGACTATACAAACACGTGTTATTAAAAAAGTGTGGTTAATCGGTAAAGAAAATAACAGTTAGCCCTGCAGCCTTGAATTCAGCCACTGAGCAAATTGGATGTAATCGCTCTGTAATGTCACTAACCTCCTGCAGGGGTCGCTGTTGCTCTTAGCCATGTCAACTGGGGAGTCTCAGGACCTCTGCCGTTACTTTGGTACAGACCTGAAAGTTCATTAAAAAAAATCTAACAAACATATTTTCATGTTCTTAACCAACACATGTATTTCAGCAGTAAATGCAAGACATTCACTTGGTGTTTATTAATTAAACTTATATATGTTTACATCTTGAACATAATGAAGGCAACAGGCTGCGATCTGCACCACTGAGAACCAGGTACTGAGGATTCAGCTTAACGTGAGCCTTGTTTCACAGCAGTCTTTGAGGAATTCCTACCATGTAACGTTCAGATAATCAAGGCTTTCACTGGGATTGGATTTATCCGAGTTGAGAGGGTTTAAGGGGCTGGTTGCAAACTTCAGATTCCTCCACATTAGCAGCGAGGCACAGTCTGGTGAGTATCACATTTTTGTTTGAGATATTGAAAATTAACAAAAGTTCAATGTTGGGCCATTATAAACTAAATTATTTAATCTAATTGGCATTTTTCTTTTGCCAATATGTGGAGTTCATACATGTTGTTAATCTAATTAAATGCTGAATGTGTGTGAAGCGGTCACATGGAACACTGCATTCCTGCTTCCTGAACAATAGCATGAATTTTCTTTTCAATCTTTTTGTTGGAGCATCTAAAAAAACTAGGACAAACATGTTTATGGCTACATCTAACTATTTTCTATAGTGAACAATCTGCAGAGACATTTTTGTATCAATCAATAATTGTTGGGTCTATACAATGTTAGAAAATAGTTCCTCAAAGTCCAAGGTGAAGTTTTTCAAAATCTGTTTTGTACCCAAAGATATTTTTTTTCAACATGAGTTTTTATGACATATTTTCCTGAAAAAGTATTTTAAGGATTTATCGGTTGTCAATATAACAAAAAGATTAGATAAAGAAATTAGCAAAGCATGTAACAGTGTGCCTGTTTTGCTTTGTCATGCCATCTTACTGATAAATTAAAACATCCTAATACTGTTAAAAGGTCCCGTCATAGAGAAGATTTAACATTTTATATTTGTACATGTTCTCTTTGTAGGGGGGCTGCGGAGCGAGTTTAGGGTCATGGTGAGCGTGACCACGGTCCTGAAGGCGGTGAGCCTGTTTGTTGCAGAGCTCATCACCTCCGTCACAGACTGGTTCCAGACCAAACCAGCATGGGCAAACTTAGAAGTGCTGGAGGACACAGAACTGAAGACCACTGGGGGCAGTGAGTGTAGATTCAGAATCAAGCAGAATCTATTAACTTGCAGATATGCTGCATCTTTGCTCACAAAGTTGCACATTTTAGTATAAAATGCCCCTTTCATGATGAAACCCTGGGGAAACCAAAGAAGAGGGAATTCTTTACTAAAAGACTGTAATGACTTGTTGTACTAATTGTTTTAACGATCTGAATTCCTGATAATCAGGATAGAATGACACAAACCTGTTGTCTTACAAACAACACTTTAATCAAAGTTGAATACAAATCTGGTTAAAATATAACTTTCGAGATTTGTCATTATCATTTAGATTCAAAACATACTCTTTTATCTCTTCAGTCCATGAGCGACACAGGGCCAAATCTCTGTGGGAGAAGACTGGAGCTGTGGTCATGGTTGTACGGCGACCCGGATGATTATTGTGCAGAGAGGTACGACATCATTTGCCTGTTAGATATCTGTACTCTGTAGTTACCAAAGTGATTTGTATTCCCAATTTTGTTTCTATCTGTCCTTCCCTCTAGGAAGCTGCTGAGCTGTCCTCTCTGAAGTCCCAGCTGCAGGACCTTGAAGTCCCTCTGTTTGCCATAGTCAAAGAAAACATTGGCAAAGAGCTGGACTGCTTCAAGAAGTCCTTCACTGGGAAAGTCTACGTGGATCAGCAGGTCTGCTTTTACACACGGCTTTACAGATGATATGTGTAACACTAAGGGTTACACAATATAAGACATTAAACTACTTTTTTTAATTCTCATAGAGAAATTTCTACGGGCCTCAACAGAGGTGGATGTTTCTCTCCATGTTCCTGCGTGTTGGTGTGTGGAGGAGCATTTGGCGGGCCTACAGGAGGGGCTTCAGGGGAAACATAAGAGGAGAAGGATTAATCCTGGGTGGAGTCTTTGTCATCGGGCCTGGAGATCAGGTAGGCATTCATTTACAGAATGAATCTTTTTTTGTGTGTACCGGAGGTTTTGAATGGGTAAATATATTTATTTTTTCCCCTAACAGGGTATTCTACTTGAGCACCGTGAGAAGGAGTTTGGGGATAAAGTAAATTTGCTGGCAGTGCTCACAACAGCCCGCAAAATGCAAGATGGCTTGGCAAGATAGGCCTAAGTTCATGAATGGATTGATTGTTGGTGAGCCCTTATGTAATTTATGCCATTTGCATGTCTATAATCTTTAAAGTTTTCTCTACACAACAAAATAGCCTCTGTTGAACTTGTATATTTCATTTAATTCCCCCTTTGCTGATAAGTTAGGAAGTGAAATATCTTTGTGTTTGAAATGTGACACTTTGACTGTTTATTGACCCACTGTCTGCAGTTCTTGTCTTGTTTATGTGAAGATATTTTGTGTGTTTTAATGACGATCTGTTTCTAAACTCTGCTGAGAGAACAGCTCTGATGCTCGCACATATCCAACACATTTAAAAAGACAGTCTTTGCCTGATATAATGGAGATAGAACCTTTGGAGTGATTGAACACATTTTATGTTTACCATAAAATAAACTACCTAACAACTCATGTTACTGTCTGTGTGTCGTGTTCCACCTTGTCTTCTTCTTTTGCTGGGTGGCATCTATTTTATTGACGCTTATATTTCTGCTTATCAATCCTATCCTATATAAAACTCTTCACACACAGTAAGCTAACAGGACCTTGATATGTGCTCTCTCACAAATGTTTTAAAAACTCTTCAATGTTAATTTGTATACCCCTAATTCCCCTAGGAATTATTCCTGACATCCATCCCACAAGCCTGTCTGAAGTTTCCTAAACATTTTCAATTAATTGTTTAGTCCACAGAAGTGTTGGAATAAACACCAGAATTTGCATAAAAAATACAATATTAATAATATCTGATATTGAATTGGAGTCACTGGATCACATGTGATGGACCATATTAAAACGAATGAAATGATCGTGTACTGAATGTTGATGTTTAATCAATCCATGAATTATCTGAAAAGTAGTGCCACACAAGACACTTTTATTATACTTTCTTGATGAGCAAGTTAGCACGGCAGTACTGAAAATTGCATTGTTTTTATGTCCTTCAAACTGTTATTTATTGCTGGTTCCAAAGGGAAATCTTGTGGTTAAAAGCGAGGACTGGGTGTGACTGCAGACAACTGAGAAACTGAGTAATAGACAAGTCTGTCGAATATCCAACCTAAAACTCACTTCATCACGGTCTATTCTTGTGACTGCCCGTAGGACTTCATGACATCTTGTCGGCTGAATAGCTTATACCGGACAGGGCCGAGTATATCCCATCACTTGCTCCTCACAAACACCCACGCCAATGTTGAAGTCTTCTGAGCCAGCCATCTTGCTCGATTAGTTCCCCCTGCTCCGTGCCAGGATCGTTTACTACGCCTGTGCAGAGATCTGTTGTTTACAAAAAGCTCCGTTGAGAGAGGCTTGCCGCTTCATTGATTCTGGTGAGTGTACATTATTACAACACTACTCTTAATACAGTGGCAGCATGAGGTGCACCTGCCTCGGAAGATCCGCTAGTTTCAGACAGTGAATTAAAGGTTTAACTGGAAGCTAACTGCTATTTTATAGTCGTCACCGTGCCAACAGTAATTATAGCCACGGGAGCTTTGTAGGCCACTGGAAGTATGTATTCATTACGTAAATGTCATCACCATCACATCTCAGGAATGGTGAATTATTTTGATCCTTTTCGGTTACAATTTAGGTTTAATCTGTAGAGTTATAAGCTAATGTCATTGATTACACATTGGTAGAATGAAGGTCATTTTCTGTCCTGTTGGCTGTCATCACGCAGGCTCAAAGGGCTGAACAGGTTTAACAGCTTTAGTGCCCTTATCATTACTCAGGCTATTCTAATGAAAACAGACTGCTAATGAATGCAGCAAAGTTAAGTATTAAGCCAGAACAATACTACTAGACTGGGCCTAATGTAAAACATAACAAAACAATAATGACCAATGGAGTTAGGTATTTTGGACAATATAATGTTGGGCTTGTTTAAAAGAGGCAGCATTGTTCAGCTTTTGGTGAACATACAGTAAATCAAGAACCAGTCCCTTATCTTTCATGCTAAATGATTATTATAAATAAGGATTTTAACTGGTGGTAAATATATATGTATATTAAAAGTGAAGTTGATTGTGCAGAATGTTCCTCTTCAGATCGATATATTATTATTTAATTATATCATGTTGTTAAAAACAGGGAAGGGTGGGAAGTAACTAAGTAGATTTACTCACTGTCATTAAGTACACTTTTGAGATTCATGTACTTTACTTGAGTATTTCTATTTTATGCTACTTTTACTCCGCTACATTTATTTTGTACCTTTAGCTACTTTACAGATTTGGAATAATAATGTGAAATATAAATAACACTTAAATATCACTTCAGTTACACCTGGAGTGAATTCACAATCTACCCTGCAGTATACAAAGCCATTCAAACTAGCTGCACCTTTACCATCATTGATTATAATCACAAATATAATCTATCAACTTACTCTGAAATTGACCAATATGCATAATAAGTACTTCTACTTTTGGTACTTAAAGAATATGTTGAGGTAAATACTTCTGTACTTTTAGTTGAGTAACATTTCTTTGCAGGACCTTTACTTGTAACCGAGTAAACAACACTCTTGTACTTCTACTTTTACACTTTTACTTAAGTACAACATTTTCTTCAACCTCTGGTTATAAAATTCATTAACATGCAGAATTATGATGTTGTTTTAGCTTTTATATACTGTTGGGTCAAATCCTTGGCACATAAAACATCATATTTCAGAAAAGCAGTATCGGGCATACATCATGTTTGGCATTACCCGTCTTGAAAGTTCCTCTTACTGCTTGTTTTGCAGATGCATTCAAGGAATCTAAACTTCCTGTAGTTGCAGGCGTGGGCATCAGTCTCTATTGGCTGCTGCTCTTATCATATTTTCAGCCCTTTGTACTCTCTGTCGTTACGTTTCAAAGCACAAATTCATTTACTACTTGAGACTGGATGAGCGCAATACCAGGAGAATAAGTTGTCCTCACTTTGGAAATGGAGACACGTTAGTATATTCACTTTTTACTTTTTAAAATAATGAAAGACAAAATATAGATTTCTATTACTCTTTTTTTTCTTTTTTAAATCTGCAATCGTGGTCATACTTTATTATCAGTGCATGAATTGTTGCATACTGTAAACCGACTTTTGAATTAACCCTGCAATTGATTTCCTGATGTTAAATGCACAAACCTAGAGCGTAGGGTGCAAGAATAGGAAGTTTAAAAACAGAACTAACAACTCCAGTGAGATTAATAAGATAAGAATAATACCTTTTATATATACATGCTTTAATCGTTAGTTTTTATCTTGATATTGCACAATTTGCAGGGTTGGATAATACATTCTTATTTTAAGTATCTAAACTTGGCTCACTGGTTTAATGGTTGGTGTAACATTTTATCTGGGCAGTTTAATCATGGAGAAATATGCATGGTGTTTTTCTTTCTTTAATCTGTGAAATCAAAAGCAGACTTCTGGAGAGTCATGCTTGCAGTTGAGGTGGATTGTATTGTCTATAAACAATCTGTGGCGGTACAAGTAGTTTACATTTCTTAGAAAAGATTTCTGTTTCTTTCTTCCAGTGAAATCTTGAGGGTATTTCTAGTCAGATACTTTTTCCACGGTTCCGATGCTGGCTCTGTCCAGGTGTCCGGCAGCTTTGAGGTGGGGACTGTCCCTGCGCTGTTCTCCCCTCTCTCTGGGGAGCACGACCAGGAGCAGCCAGCCTTCCACCACAGCCGGGCTCCAGTCTCTAAGAACCCAGACAGCTCTGTTTCACCAAAGTGAAGCCAATGCCAGTCCTGATACAAACAAGCCCACTACAGGCAAGGACATATTTGACTGCCTACACAATTAGCTCTTCCTGTAACCCAAACTTTAAGTGTGTTGTAGAAACAAATCAGTGACCTGAGCAAAGTATTACCTGTTTCCCACCCACTTGTTATGAAATTGGACATAATATACTGTTCACTTCCTGTATTAATTTAATCTTCTAAGCATTGTCAAAGGTTTTTGGTACGAGGTAACGAAGTTTGGATATATAGGATATTTTAGGATTAGCGAGGTTGATGGATAAATAGTTTTACTTATCGTACTTAAAGACACTGAAGGATTTCCTAAAGGAAAAAGAACGCATTTAAATTACAATTGAAGGCATCCTTCATCAAGAACCACACAAGCTGCAGAAATAACATTTACAAACTGGTTATCTCGTCATGCTGAATAGCATCTCATCTCCTTTGTATGTGCTCTATTTAATCTCTTGGATGAGCTTCGGATAAGAGTAAAGTGAGAAGAACTTTACTGGTAAAAGGCACCACATGCTCTGATTCAACACGCCACTCAAACTCAAGACTGCACGCTGTAAGCTTGGCCTCAGGGAGTTCTGAGTTGGAGGGAACGTGGTAATATCTAATAGTCTGCACACCTTGTGCAAAAACTGTATAATCAACATGCAGCATGTTTTTTAACAATTTATTATGATAATGTCAAACTTGTAACACATTTCTCTCCTGGTGTTGTTGCCTGTTTGTGCTGCAGTGTCCTCCGTTTTTGGGCTGGAGGGGGAGCTGTTTGGGATGGGAATGTGGTCTTTGGGTCTGGGGGCTGTCGGAGCTGCACTGGTAGGGATCTTCCTGGCCAACACTGACATGTGTCTGCCTAAAGTTGCGCAGGCATCGCTGGAGCACCTTGAAGAAGCTGACCTGCGCTCCACCATAGATGGTAGGAAGGCTTTCTGATTTGCTCTCCAATAAGCTTGTTCGTAAAACCAGCTGTTGTTAAACCTACTGAAGGAGAATTAACATTACATCAGTAGTATCAGCTATTTCCAGTTTTCGGCATTGCACATGCTCTGAATGAGGTTTTGTGCAACATTTAATGCAAAGCCGCTTTCTCAAATCTGCTGGCCCTACAGATTAGATCACTGTGAAGGTCTTTGTCTGAAGTGGAAGGGCTTGTACCTATTCTTATTTATTCATATAGATTTTCCATGCGACCGTGAACATTAAGTCTTTTTCTCTGTTTGATGGCTGCATCTTTTATCTTCTTGTGCTTTTTGTCAGAGACATGTCAGATTGAAAACCTTGTTTTAGGAACAGTTTCTTCTTGTTTTTTCTGCAGATGATAATGTCATAAAAGCAAAGAGCCTGTGGGACACAAACGGGGCGGTGGTCATGGCCGTACGACGTCCTGGATGATTTTTGTGCAGAGAGGTGATATAAAATGTTTCTGAATGACAGAGGAGAGGTCGCTGAATGTGTACAGTGAATGTGAATTATATTTTACTTTGTGTTTTAATCCCTCTTCTCTCTCTCTGTAGGAGGCCTCTGAGCTCTCTGAAATCTCAGCTGGAAGAGCTCGGAGTCCCTCTGTTCGCTGTTGTGAAGGAGAACATCGGCACAGAGATCCAGGACTTCAGACTGCACTTCGCTGGGGACATCTACATAGATGAAAAGGTAAGCAGTGAAAACATAACATCTTCCAGAGCCACTGTTAGTTCTCATCTTCCTGTCAGTCCATCAAAATTACTTAGTAAAATAGTCTTCACTGGCTTCCCGTCTTCCACCGCATGAACTAAAAAATACTAGTCCTCACCTACAAAGCCTTCCACCATCTAGCCCTCCCCTACAAACCCCCATGGTCCGAACTACGCAGCTTCGGAGACAGATACTTTTCCGTGGCATCTCCCAGGCTTTTGAATTCCCTCCCCCAAGATCTCCATGATTCCTATTCCCTCACACTATTCCAGTCAAAACAAATCTCCTCTGTCTACTCATAGCACCCCCATCAATCCATGCACATTGATCGTCTTTCTTTGTCCTTGTTTGTTTGTACTCCTCCCACCCCATCCCTGGTATTGTAAAGCGACTTTGAGTGCCAGAAAAGGGCTATCAAAATATCAAGTTTTAGTTATTATTTCTATCTTTAATTTTCATTACAGTCTTTTTAAGCTAAGCAATTTACACACATTAGTAACAATCCTTTGATGGGGAATAAACTCGTAATCATTAGTTATTACAAATATAAATCACATGTGTTAAGAGCTAGTTAGTTGAGTTGACAAATGATATGATAAAGCTATTCTAAATTTGTCACATCACAGGAAATCCTGTAAGATAAGAACTTGATCAGGCTAAGCTGACACTTAATTTTGTGAATGCAGCAACACTTCTACGGCCCGCTGCAGAGGAAGATGGGGGGTCTGGGGTTCATTCGCCTCGGGGTGTGGCAGAACTTCATACGGGCCTGGAGGTCCGGGTACCAGGGCAACATGAACGCCGAGGGCTTCATCCTGGGGGGAGTGTTTGTCATCGGAGCAGGAGACCAGGTGACTATAGCAGACTGCACAGGGACATTTCCATACAACTGTATTTTAAATGCTTTATGTCTTTGCAGGGGATTCTCCTGGAACACCGGGAGAAGGAGTTTGGCAACAAAGTTGAAATTGCAGATGTTTTGGAGGCTGTTAAGAATATTGTGCCAGTTAAATAATTCATTTTTTAGACATTAAACACTGTTTTTAGATCAAAGCTAGAATCAGGAATTTGTCCATCACTGAAATACCAATAATATAACAACATTTAAGTCTGTGTTGTATGATGTTACAATATATTTCTTCATTTGCACATTCATTTGCTGTTTACTGTTGGTTATGAAAGCAAAGCTGTGAAATTCAGGACAGGTACAATATTATCACTTATTGTTTTTGTTAATCTCTGCAGACACCTTCTGCTTTTGAGATGGGCAATAAAAACAGGTAGTAAGGGACTTAAAGGCAGCATTTTCATTCAGGTACATCAGCCACTCAAAGACACTTGAAATCTGAACTAAAGGCTGGGTTGCACATTTGATTAATTATTCTATTAGCGGCGTTAGCGGTACATTCATAACAATGTTCCTGTGTCATTATTTGTTTGCTTCTCCTGGTCAGGCACCACAATGGGCCTCCAGCATGGCAGACAAGTGTATGTGTAGCCTGTGTGTGTGATAATGACAACTTGACTCTAAACTCGACAGAGAGGAGCAGGTTTGATGCTCAAACACACACAGGCTCAGCCACTGGCACCATGTTAAGGAGTGTTTGTGTTGCCTGGAGCATTTGTGTGTGACTGAGAGTGTGTGGATCTGTAGATGTTGCTTCAGAAAATGAAAGTAATAAATAAAGAAGACCTCATCACCATATTTCGCCGTGTGCGTTTAATTATTTTAACATTTCAAATGAATGTTTGGGCAACACTTGATCGACTTACAGTTATGTTGGTAATAAATGATTGCATATCCTTTTAGTAGATGTATTTGTAATTACATTTTTTGGACAAAGAAAACACAGATAATTGGATTCAGATTTTCTGGTAGGTGTATTTACATGTTTGTGTTAACTTAACTGTATACCAGAGATAATTGTTTGCTGTTATAAATTACTACACTAGTGTGTGTTTGACACTCATCCACAATTGGTCTGGTATTATGTATTTATGTAAACATTTTTCAGATTTTAGAAATATTATTTAGAATAATTTACAGTTTATCCAGATTTAAACATTAAAGCCTTCATCCTTCGTTTTGAGATACCAGTCTGACTTGGTCCAGTTTGTGTGTAAATATCATATCCATCTATTTTCAATGACATACACACTCCCTTTTTCCTGAAGTTAAAGTGATAATCCCGTAGCGTATAAATCAATCCTATGTCTTGTTTAATAGTAATTATTAAATAATATAATAAGTTGTCACATCAACAGAACATACTATTCTAAAAACCAAAGGCCAAGGCTTATTTTCTGTTGAAGGATGTGTGCAAACCTGTTGTAAAACTTCACCCTAAATCACTAATCTTGTGAATTTTTTTATCCTAAAATCTGAACCAAGACTAGATTAGACTTGGACATATAATCGTGTTTGTATGTCAAGGATTTGTGTGTCTTGCCAAAACATACTGCACCGATTCATTATCATTTATTTTATCTGATTGTTTTATACTTTACTGGTATTCAAACCAACAAGCCTTCTCAGATCCAAACTGGGTTTTCCCCAAAAGCAGGATAACATTATAAATATTTTTTAATATAGAATTTTTAATAATCAGCAGACAGCTTTGATGTTACATGTTTTATTCTATTGCTCTGAGTAAAGTACATTCCACATCATGGAAATATATTTCAACACAATACAAAATAGAGGGAGAAAGCACGGCACCAATAATGACAGGACTACATGTGGAAGTTTATGTACATGAAACAACCAAAACATTCAAGGAGTGTACCCATTACAGATTGTCTTTCCATCGTGCCTCCAGTATGCAAAGATTGGACATTTTCTTCATGGCATACAAAGGTACAAATGAGTGGGTTTTCAATCAGTGCGTCAACATTAACTTGTGCTATCATATTTATAATGAGATTTTGTTGTGATGCCAGAAACATCGATGGCAAAAACCTTTATTTTAGATGCTATTTGTTAACGGCAATGCTTTGCAATGTTTTTTTTAAGATTTGGTGAGTTACACTGAGGACCATTTCTAATAAGAAATAAAATGGAAAACATGTTTTTGCAGCACAAAGTCTGGCAAAAGGTCCGTAAGTTAAAGCTGGAACATAAATATTCAAAGCTACACACTTCTGCTCCTCATTCCTCCACAATCCATACCCGTCTCGTCTTTGGCTAGATCCATTAGTGCGACACGTTATGGTGGTACAATACAGTCCAAAGCTGAGTTCCACATGTTTACAAATGTATTTAAATGCTAAAAACCCTACGTTTTGTTCTTGACACTTTTGCGCCATAACTCCAAGAAAAAAAGAGGAAAAAAGCACAAGCTAAATCTACTTGGTTATGAGCAATGAAAGCTGCCAGACAATGACTGAATGACTAATTAGCAGTAACCATAGTTCCTTCAACATCGTCCAGCACCATAAACAAATACAATCAACATTAAAAATGTCATTTTAAATAGCAACACAAATCCTAGCACCTACAGCAGCACAGCAAAGGTTATAGCGCAGTTTCACCCTCAGCAGGAACCCAAACACAACACAACATGATGTCTTAACGATGCAGCCGTGGTATCAAATATTTGAATACAGTAGTGATGCTAACTCTGAAACACTGTCCGGCAGTGCATGTGATCATGTCTTACAGTTACAGTTAACAATCATCTGGGATTAGCTGTTTGTATGGAAATATGAATGACAATGGAAAGTTCAAAAAATGATTTCCTCTCCAAATTGGACATCCAACCTTTCCAAATAATACAAAGAGTCATATCAAGACGGTAATTCAGGATAGGGTCTGTGGGTTTACAAAATGATCTGATAGCACTTTTTGTAGGATCACATAAACACAATCATTGTGCATTTCTGTACAGAAGTTGCTTCAGTGCCCACAATCAGTTTACTTTAAACACATTAACGTTGAAACAATTGACTACAGATCCTTAATGAAGGTGAATTTACGTGTAAAAAGATCTGTACAATCTTAATGTTGGGTATAGTTTTCATGGACCTACATACACAAAACATCACGTTACATAAACATTAAATCATAGTTTTAAATCTATGACTGTGTACACTTCATCGAGCTAAAGTCCACTAGAGGAGCGCCCCTCTAATCTGAAAACACATAAGCCCTAAAAAGGTGCACTCGCTCAAATTAGTTTGCAGCAAAACCCCTCTCTCTGTTCTCCGTTAATACGAGCAGCTGAAATTGTTTCCGATGCATATGTGTTGCCATCTGGTGGATTCACTAACAGAGGCACACCTTAAAGTTAAAATCTCTTATTTTCCACATGCATATGTGCTCCATATATAATACATCATATATATATATATATATTTAGAAATATATCCAAGAAAAATATGTATTTTTGCATAATCCAGACCGACAACACTGGGATAAATTCACGTTATATCTACTCACGTACAACATCACTATCTAACCACACAGTTTAATCAGAAAAGCTCAAACTCAGACAATCTTTCCACTGCAACAGAGCAACAACAAACACTGCGCACTGATTTTGATTTTGTCCAACAACTATAGCCATTTCCATTTGGTACAATGGGACTTCAATGGCTCCAGCGCTTACGACAGTTTTGGTTGTCTGACGGATGCACGAAGGAGGAACTGAAATTAAAGAGCATAGACTTCGTCCAACCTTCTCACTCAATGCTTCAGCTGAAATGTGGACATGATAATGAGCTACGGGTTCTCAAATAGCAGTACAACGTGGTCTGTCTTCTGCATGTGGCTGTGCCTAAAACCCACAAGTAATCTTAGCAACAACATGTAGACACATTACAAACAATATTCCTCCACCTGACACAACCAGCAAACAGGCACCACTACCTACAACAATTACATATTTCATTTCATTCATTCATTAGTTTCTCCCTAACGATAGCAACGGCAGTATAGTTTATAAAGTCCTCTCAAATGATGAAAGGCTGCCATGGCAAGTGTTTATTTATGTTGATAAAAAGCACACATACTAATGTTTTCACTGATGCCCTCTACGGCTGCGCTTTGTGGGTTTTTTGCAATATCACTTATATTTAATTTCTGCCACATTGCACCTCAATTACCTGGTCTCTTATTAGGAAGGAGTATAAGTACACTTAAAGGAGAAATGAAAAGAGTAAGCTGCTCCGGTTAACAAGGAGTACAACAAAAGACTATTCTTCAGAGCTAATAAACACGGTTTTTTCTACTATGGCCACATGGTTCAACTACAAGGTGGAAATTAACTGGTGGCAGTAATCTCAAAATACTATAGTCAGTGTAGTTTACACATTTTTTAAACAGAATATCGCAACTCTGGCTAGGCAAGAATTGGAAAGGGTACAGCTAAGTGTAAGGAGACGCAAGGCAAAACATTATTATGTGACATACATGACTTACAACCAAACGCCTACATAAAAACAACAACTCACCAGAGTACTTAAAAACTGGGCTGGATCTAAATGCACCGTAGACAAATTGGTGAGTGAAAAACAAATCTGTAACTTCATGAACTGACTAAAGGAAGACAGAAAACACATCACGAAACAATAAGAAAAAAAAAGAAAATCTGTTCATTTTTTCATTTGTAAGGAGTCATCTATGTACAGAGAGCAATGCCAGTGATCTTAAAGTGTTGTTTTGTTTACCTTCAGTTATTCTTAACGCATTAACCCTGCAATGTCAATAATGGAGCAGCTTTGTCCAGGTACTTTTGAAAAATAAATGATGCACGACCAAAAAAAAAACAACTAAAAAGGAACAAAAATACATGTTTTACCCTCCCACTTGTGCCCTTGGGATTACAGACGTGTGCATAAATGTGCAAGTGTCAGTTTGTGAGTGTGTGTGTGTGTGTGTTTGAAAAGTGTGGGGATGTATTGCAAGATCCTACAGGCCCTTGTTGAAGAAAACGGTGGTGGTGTTGGGACTGGTCTGTCGTATCCTCTCCTGCAGATCTGCTTCCAGCCCGCTCACACGCATAGAGCTACAATGAGATGGTTGAACATGATTAAAAATCATTCTACACGTAAGATAACACGGCTTGTACACCTATAAGCTCCTTTAACTCCAAGAAGAGTGATGTGGGCGCTTACCTTTTCTGTGGGAAGAGGGCGCAGCACAGAGGAGTTGCAAACACCAGGCTGGAAAAAGGAGACAGGAAGGACGTTTGTGGACACTTGCATATTTTAAAGTACAGAGAATAGAGTCCATCCAATATAAGATCAAAATGAAAATGTATGTAATTTACTCACCATAGACCGACAAGCCCAACCTGGATCGGAGCGTTTAGAACGGGGAACCGCTGCAGGGAGACCAAATAAGTTAGAGAAGACTGCAGTGAAACAGACAAGCTGAACATTTGACATGTTTGTATACACGGACATAATGTGGAATGTGTCTTTTCAGCCTGACAAAAACACCAGCAGATCCACAGACTACAAAAAAAACAACAGTATGAAAGCCATGCATGCAGTCTGCTTACCTTCAGGAAAGCTCTCTTCTCCAGAGAATTCATAATAACAGGGGGAATGGCTGTGGGAAAAATGAATTAAAATTGGTGAGTCATAAAAGTAAATGTATTCATGATCCAACAAATTGACCCTGCAGTTATGAAAGTTGTTGATTAATACTAAATAATTATATAATAAAATCCAACAAAAATCGATCATAATATTCCCTTACCAAAAAAACAGGTGTTATCTAAAGTCTGATCTTAGTGTGCAAAAATGAGTATATTTACTGCTAAGAGTTGGTGTGCGTCTAACAACATTGTAATTAGTTTTCACTCAATCACAGTTTATTTATAAAGCCAAACATTACAAATTTTACATTTTCTCAGGGGACTTTACTGTTTGTACAGCGTATGACGCCCTCTGTCCTAAGACCCTCACATCGGACAAGGAAAAACTTCCAAAGAAACCCCACATTTAACTAGGGCTGAACAATTTTGGAAAATAATCTAATTGCGATTTAATTGCATTGCGATTATATGTGATTATTTTTCGAGGTCCTCTTCTCATGTATTTTTCAACAAACACAAGCAATACATCAATCGTGATTACAATCGTGAACCTTGTGAGGTAGCAACAGTAGCGAGGCACGTTCTGCACAATACCTGACATTGCGAAGCATCTTCCTTTTTAAAGCCAAAATAATTCCACACAACTGACGTGCCGCCCCTCTTTGGTACCAAACTTCCAGCCATGCACTCTTCTGATGAGCCTGAGGCCTTGCACAGGTTCAAGCGCAGCGTTGACTTCTTTCCCTGCCTGCTCGGCTTCGCTTGGCTCGGCTCGCTCGCAAGTCACGTGACCAGAAATCTCGTTTTGTCATATCGCGATATTATCGCAAATGCAATTAATCGTTCAGCCCTACATTTAACAGGAGAAAAATGGAAGAAACCTCGGGGAGAGCAACAGAGGAGGGATCCCTCTCCCAGGACGGACAGATGTGCAATCGTTGTGTGTATGTCCTTTTACTCTCATCCTATCAACTACCCTCATTTTAGATCTATTACAGTAATGAATAACCAAACAGGAGACGTGATGTTGACTTTACCCATTGCTGGCACTGCCATGCCGATCCTCGACACCACCACCTGCATGATGGCCTGCTTGGCAGCATTGGGGGACTCTCCTAACCTGTTTCCATTCTCATCCATCACAGGGATACCGAACTTCAACTCTCTGCAAGAAAAACAGAAGTCATTAGACCAGCTGTAGCAGCACTCGCAGCTCCTAAAAGCTCCAGACCCGAGGGAACCGAGCAGAGGTCTTTGGAATTTTACTTTGGAGATCTCACCTCTGCCTCATGAAGGGGATGTTGATGCAGTTAGCAGCAGCGACCGCAGCGAAGGGGACGAACCGGCTGGCGATTGGAGGGAGACGCTGAAACACATCAGAAACACATTAAGACAGCTGATCCCTGCACAAATATTAGTTACATATTGAGTGACATATTTTATGTGTTGATTCACTTGACTACAGGCATTACCGAAGCTAGAGTTTTGAATCCCAAGGCAGTGACGACAGCTCCAGTAGTAGCGCTGACGTAGGCCACGCCAAGCTGACTGCAAAGAGACGGATAAGATGTATATCAAAGATAAATTACCCACTTCCTTTTCAACATTTTAACACCTCATAAATAGGTTGGGGCTGTGACACATTTTCAGACGAGTCGCTTCCGTAAGTGTGCAAGTCCATGCTATGCTTGAATATGCAAAGGTAAAATAACTTCCCCAAAAAAATGATAATGCAGAGGAAATGACATGCTTAAAGCATGAATATGTATTTGCATGTTCTGAAGGCAACCCTCTATTCCTCATGCATGCATTGGATGTTTTTCTGCAGTCTGAAGGATGCATTTTGAGGCACAATGACAAGAATATGCAAGAGCATTTTGACCTGACATCAATTCGTCACACATGTCAGCACGGGTGCATGGTGACATGGGGCTGAACATGCTAAACAGTGGAACGTAATACCGCTGTGAGGGAAGGGGAGGACAGCTGCTCCCACAGCCTCCTTACAGGCACTACTTTAGAGGGAGGACAGGATTGATCTAGAGTGGAAGTGAAGTGAGAGAAGTCCTCCCTACTTCACGGTCATTGGGGCGTCTCCGCTGCGGTTGGTGTAGTTGACGACGGCGTTGAAGACTGGTTTACCCACTGCCAGAACACCACCGCCGGAGTGGTCCTGGAAACACAGGCAGACAGTGTTTGAGGAAGTGATATTTCACAGAGTGAGCACAAACCACGAGTTAGGCTCTGCAGCAGAAGAGTTTGTTGTCAACTTAAATCCTGTCTTTGTAAAAAATACAAGCAAGTCTACAAATGATGGCTGACTAAGAGTAACTTTATTATTTGTTAATCTGCAACAAATGAATCTCTTGGTCTATAGAATGAATGGAAATACTGAAAAATGTCCACCTCTTCTTTAAATTACTTTTAATTATTAGATTTCTTCGCAATTACTTTTATTTTGTTGACTCGTACATTAGTCACCCTTTATGTGTGTTGTTCTCGTATCCCCACAGTGGAAACAATGTAGGTCTGATTTGGTCTTCTTAAACACTCTGTACAGATTAACCTAAGTGTTTTGTGTGTATTTAAAGAACAATCTGATTTCTGGCCTTATATTAACTTTAACTGCTCTGGGGCCTATTTTTATTTTTAAACGCCACTATGTATAGAATGTAAAATGTCAGACTTTGGCGCCCTCGTGTTGCAGTATGCAACAATTACAGTTAAATCTGGAGTTCCTATGTATTGGTAATGAATATATTCAATAATAATTAAAAACTAAAAGAAATGTGTACTATTGTAGTAACTGGCTGGGTATTTATAGTATGTGTAGTCAACATTATAACTTGACTCCACAGTCCTCTCAGCTGCCCAGTAGTTATTCAGAAGTGTCAGCAGTGAGAGTGATATTTTTTATTCTTTAATAGGAGTTTCCCTCGTGCAGGGATTAAAATCTCTACTTTATGCAGGGGTGTTAGCTCTATTAACATTACTTTGGTGTCACATGGAAACTGTATTTTATTTATTAAGTATATTTCTCAATTTCGATTTCTTCCATTTTCTTGCTTTTGTTAAGATGATGATATTTTACGTTATTTAGAATACATTGAATTGTGTATTGAACTTTCAGCTTTACCTGTAGAAGGTGAGCATGGAGCCGGTGATGGACATGTTCATTGGGACCTGAGCAGACATCCTGCCAATCACAAACATCTTCTCCCCGGTGTCGGGGTGGAAGGCGGAGTCGTAGACGTACTTGGCTCTCCAGAGCTCATCCTCTGTCAGGCCGGGCTTCACAATCCCGGATCTGAACAAGTCCAAACAGAGTAGACTTAGAATTTTCCACATGAAGAATCGGTCATCACACAAAAACAACATTTGTTTCTTGCATTGAAGGAGAAATGTACAACATAAGACAACAAGCATGATTCCCCAAATCTAAAATAAGTTTTTACTTACAAAATAAAGAACACTTATATTGTTAGTATTTAAACTATTTGTAGATCTAGGTTTTAGTTGTGGCTGCATAGGCCTATTTTATTTTACTCCGACTCTACCCTTATATCTTATTACCATCTACCTGTAGTTCTCCATGGTCACTCTGGCATCCTCCAGAGTCTCCGAGGACAGCAGGACGTTCCTGGGATCTGTCACCATGAAGAAGTGCTTGGCGCGCCCCATGAATGTGCCCTGGTCCCATCTTGGCTCCTTGATGTTTATGTTGAGGGACAGTTCTTCAGACATCCTGTCTCTCTTCAATTATTAGCAGACATGTGAATTAGTATTCATACCATGTTACAAATGTATACTGGTTTCACATGTAAATACAAGTGATTTTGTCACTTCCTTTTGTCAATCATTACTAAAATAACAACAACCTTGGATGCAGTCAGGTCTCCTCCACCTCTGCTGTATTAATAGCTCTGCTACTATGCAGCGCTGCATTGAGGTAAAGCCCCCTCCCCCATCACTGAACACAACATACATTTCTGAGCAAATAACCCCAACCTGACTAGTGAACCAGGTTTACCTGCTGCAAGCATGATCTGTCTCTCCACACATTCTTTAATTTTGGTACAAAGTTAAAGGTTGATCACTTGCTCTAATTTCTGTCTTAAAGGGGTGCTTTTGTCATGGATGATAGGTTAGTCAAAAGCACTTAGATAGAATCGGAGGATGAAACCCTCTTTGTTAGTCACATACATATATACATAATATTATCTTGATTTGTTTATAAAGTTCATCAATTTGTAAAAAAAAATGTGCCACACAAGTTTCTTTAGCTAATTGTGAGGAAAGACTCTTAGACGAGCAATTCAATATTATTATTTTTGCTTTAAAAATGCAACACAAATACAACACAGCTCTACATTGACACATTTTCCCCAAGTACATAGCAGACACTCCTGGGGCTGAGCACTAACACTCAACTATTACAGGAATGTATTTTGTGTGTGTGTGTGTGTGTGTGTGTGTGTGTGTGTGCTCATTTTGCAGCAGCCCTATAGCCTTAAGCAGATGACCATCTTTAAAAGCATCTGCAAAATGCAAATGTATAACAACATACTTCTATAACTGATATGGTGGATTTGGTAACAAAATGTTTCTGAACACACTAAAGAGTTCTGGTTGTGTTGCTCGTTATAAATACAATTGAACCTTTCAGTTAACTAGAAACACGTGTATTGAGTCCCACTGTGAGGAGATGATGAAATGAATATCGTGACACATTCACTGACAGATGGGATTGGGGAAGTCACGACACGATGCCGGTTGGCTAGCTAGCTAGCAAGGTACCTGATAATGCCATTGAAATTCACAGAGACGTACACAAATATGCACCCTTAACAGTGCAACAAAATCATATCCCTACAACATCAAACTCTAGGTTTTAAGGATTTAACACAGCTTTTTTAACGCATAAAAACAAACCATGTCTGTGCTCTTGGTAAACTAACGTTAAGCTAGCCAGGTAGTTTACAGGCTAACTCATATGCTAACACTTTAATCAGAGTCATACGGACACACAGCGAGGCGGAGTGAACGGTAACTTATCCGTAATGTGATTTTAATGTATTAAAGTTGTTAATGCAAGCACCTCTGAAACATACCTGGTTTGCAGTCGTTGTTTTGCGAAAATGTATGACCTCTCAATAACACAGCTACACCGGGTGGACCTGTGCTGCTTTCAGTACATTAAAAAGTGTCGTAAAACTGAGTTTCGCTGCAAATGATTGAGGTATGCTCATACACTATTTTTTGTTTTACCCAATGTAACTATATTTCATCTTATATAGTGCAATATCTTACGTCCTATTTATTTAATATCATACTGTACTATATTATGCTGTTTATTGATACAGCTTTAGTTTAGCAGGTAATCACACCACTGTCAGTTTTGTGCTTTAACTTTTTCTTGAATTACTCTTCTTCATTTCATTGGAACTGTATTTTGTATACTTGTTCCCAATAAAAAATGTCGATTGATAGTAACTTTTTAGATATTACTTTTTTCCTATTTTAAACGCTCTATTTCATACCCCTCTATTCGACTCTATGTATCTGTAGGTTAGTATTTTTTCTTGGTGCTGCTGTGTAATTACAGCATCTCATCCTATCTTATTAGGACACACTCCTCGGTTATACCACATTTTTGATCAAACATTATTCGATAAAAAATAGTTAAAACACGGTCATATTCGTCCATGTGAGGTTGAGTGCCGGAAATCAGAGCTTCGTACATGTCTTTGAAAGTAGCACCGTGCAGTCAGATACTGGGAGCGGTGTGTCGTCATGGAGGACGTGAGCAGATGGAAACCCCTGGGCGTGGGAGGGTGGACAACACACGATTGGTTAAAAGCAGCTGACTGGCTCGAGGTTGTTTTGTACTTAACATTTTTCAAAAGTTTTACATTTGTCCAGAAAAAAAGTCATATAAATGTATTCAGTGCAAAAAAACCAAAACAACAATTGAATGATTATTCCTGACAAAGTTTTGAAAAGATGTAGGCCTATAGGAATTTGTAATGTAGACAGTATGCAGCTACTGTGATTACGATCGTCTCTTTTCTATTCAATGAAAAAAAACATATTTTAAGTATTTATTCTGCATTTAAGAAAGTGTTTTTAAAAAAATCATAAATAACCAGTGAAACCCTTCTGTAGCAGTTTTTTTCTTACTTAACAGTAGCTATAGTCTAATATATTAATCATATGTCAATAGTATCATATGTTTGGTTATATCTATTTGGGGAAAATACGTAGGGCTACTGTATTTGTTCAAGCTAAGATTCCCTTTGATGTACATGTTTTTTCAATAAAGTTGTATACAATTATAATTATTATGACCAACTGAAACAACCTGCTTTTAAAATGAGTTGTAAACTTTAATCATTTGTGGATGATCCTATGTTTTAACAGTACTAATCAACCACATCAAACGGATCCTTTTTTTTCGAATAAAAAAAATCAAGATTTTCAAGGTCGAAATGTCCTGTTTCTTTTCAGTACCACTGGTATTAATATGATTAATAAATACCCAGGGCACTGCAGCAAATCGGATTTACATGGAGATTGTGATGTGACACATCTGGCCACCGGGTGGGGTTGTTTACCCACCTCACAGGCAGGAGGGAAGAGCTCACTTTCTCCACACATCTCTGCAGTTTTACTGGGAACAATGACTTATTCGACACATTAATAACCTGACGACAAACTGACACAGACTTGAAGCAGTGTAGCTGTAATATAATTCCTATTGGTGTACTTAATCATCATTACTTCAGCGCTAATGGCTGCACAGCTGCAGAGGCTTATGTAAAAGGATTAAACCTTATAGGACAACAATTGTCACCTGGAGAACTACTGGGGTGGCACTAATCCTCCGGAGGTGTCCGATAATAATGCATCAGCCAGGCGGACCGGTGAGCTTATCCCGGACAAAATGGAGACACAGCAGGTAACTCTCATACGATGTTCACTTTATTTTAAACGCTATGTCACGATGAAACAGTTTTGTAGCGTTTCACGGGTTGAAGTATCCACAACATACTTGGTGTGGTTAAAGTTTGTTGATACCTCTGCAAAAACTCAACAAGCAGTTCAAAGGTTTAGTTAGGAATAGACTATAATGAACTGTCAAAAAGTATGTCACTTTACTGTCTCTTAGACGCTGTCCATGGTGCTGATTGATAAACACGTGATGTTTAATGAGAATATGACAACGTAACCTCTTTTTTTTACATTACATTACATTTTATTTTATTCAAGGTCCCAGGTTAAAAGTCATTACTTAACCAAAATGAGTATCCCATGAGGTTCTTCTGAGCCCACAGTACTCTTTACAGTATATTGTCCTCACAACAGATATCCATTTAATTAAACATGACTCGAGGGGAATCACCATGCACCACTGACTTCTCTGTAGACAGGCCGGCAGCAGCTGAAGCAGGGGAAACAGGCACCGTGAGCTCTATGGAGATGGATTCAGATTCTGCAAAGGAAATAAGTGGAATATACCAACTTCTTTAAACTACAAAGTAAAGTCAACAGTTGAATCATGGATCAAGGAACTATTTCGCCATTGGTTTTATTCAGCTGTGTGGAGCTCAGCTTTCACTTTTTTCATGTTGCATTTCTCCTTTGGATCTAGGATTCAATTATTAGGCCTAGTATTGGGTCAGAATTTGTTTTTAATGAAGATCAGAGATGTTGCCTGCAGCCTTGTAAGTTGCGTGCTCCAGTTTGGACCTTTTTCTCCCACTTTGGACAAGCAAGTGAAAGAAAACTCCAGTTCCCCACCACATTTGTCCTCCGTATCCATACCTTCATCCCAGGCTGCACCTCTTCTATTCTGACAGCAAGCACAAGATATCCTCCTGTCTGGATGACTAAGGGAAGGATTGCCAGACACATAGCATGGCTCGCTCTCCTCACCCCTCTGGCTGGAGGGAGATGACAAATGGAGAAGGGCACCCCCATTACAACCATGGCGGCCAGACCGGGGGTTCCCACAGCACCACGCGCTACATGCAGAAGAAACAGCACCGCCACAGACGCAGGTCCTCCTCCCCGATGGGCCGGGTCATTATCATCAACTCACCTGTTGACGGTGAGTTCACCGTGCACATTAGTTGAACAATATTTAAAGGATTACTTCTCTTTTTAAAGCAAAAATAAATACCAAAAATAAGCAAGAAGTGTGCAGACTTTAATTTTGGATGTGAAAACCTGAGGCATTTTTACTATTCTAAATGTTAATAAGATAAAATTGTATTGATCCCAATTTGGGAAACTATTTGACAAGTATGTTGTTAACAAAACAGTTAATGAATTAGTTGGTAAAATAATTGACAATTAAAATATTTATCAGTTGCAGCCTTAGTAAACAGATGTATGTTCCTCAGTGAATCATGGTTGAAAAAAGTTACACTTCTTGGAGGAACAAAAAAACATTATTACTATTTGAGAAATAATATTGATGTATTTGAAAATAGTTTTGAAATATAAAACCTGACTTTCTTTTTCCTTGGTATTGCAGGAGGGGAGGACAGTGAAGACATTCACACAGTGACAGTAGATAAGAGTCCAGATGGGCGGTTGGGGTTCAGTGTCCGTGGGGGGTCTGAACATGGACTTGGCATATTTGTCAGCAAGGTGGAGGATGACAGCACTGCAGGTTAGGAGGAAGTGTGTATGTGTGTGTGTCTGACGCTGACTGCAAGCTTATTTTAGAGTTTGCTTCCATCTATGCATGTGGTCTTTTGTTTCCTTGTGACATTTACTCCGGTGTATCGTACTGAGTGCCACCTGTGTCTGCAGAGCAGGCTGGGCTGACGGTGGGTGATAAGCTGGTGGAGGTGAACGGGGTCAGCCTGGAGAGCATCACCATGAGCAGCGCTGTGAAGGTCCTGACGGGCAACAACAGGCTGCGGATGGTGGTGAGACGGGTGGGCAAGATTCCCGGCATTCGCTACTCCAAGGAGAAGACCACATGGTGAGTTTATTCAGTGCAGGTTGTGCCAATGTGAAGGAGGCTGCCAAAAATGATATCTCTCCTCTGTTCTACAATTAAATATTTACACCACATTCCAAACTTCACTAAACAGAGAGTAAATATTGTGATTGTACTTCGCTCTGTTACGTGAAGTACAGACTACAACCTTGTTTTAACCACCACTGACCCTAGCATGGCCCGTGTTTTGTGAAGTCTTGTCACTTGACTGCAGCTCACACTGGTTATCTTTCTTTTGGGATATACTGTATCTTGGTTTCATGTGGCAGCGGTGGATGGATTACCGCTGTGACCTTTATGGCTATTTGATTAACCGATGCTGATGGGCTTGAGTGCTGGAGATAAAGACTATATTTGAGTTTTTCATGCATGAATATTTGTCATCTATTGCATGTGTGTGTATGTGTGTGTGTGTGTGTGTGTGTGTGTGTGTGTGTGTGTGTGTGTGTGTGTGTGTGTGTGTGTGTGTGTATGTGTGTGTGTGTGTGTGTGTGTGCGTGTGTGTGTGTGTGTAGGGTGGATCTGATTCACCGGCGGATGGTGGTGGAGGAGAGCGGTCGAACACCGTCAGAGACGAGTTCAGACAGTGCTCTCCGGAGGATCGTGCATCTCTTCACCACATCAGATGACTACTGTCTGGGCTTCAACATCAGAGGAGGCAAAGAGTTTGGACTGGGAATTTATGTTTCTAAGTATGAACCATGTGTGGATTTAAACACATTCAGCTAATGTTTTGCACCTGAAGAGTCTAGAGGCATCCGACAAACACAATTATTGAGGGTGGTGCCATGCGCGGGTTAGGAGGAGTCTAGCTGTTACTCCTCCAAAAGTTTTCTTGAGCAAAAAGGAGCACGGTTGAGAACATATTTTTGCATTAAATCTAAGCAAAGAGACATCAATTGGAGCCTATCAAACTGATATGATAAGCTTGTAGAGTGATTAAGACACAAACAGCTCGTAAATAAGATGTACTTATGAAATACTAATAACATCACAGTTAAAAAAAGGAATACTAGAACATACAATTAAAGAAGTATACAAGCAGTTAAGCTTCAGCTTTTACTGTAAGTGCCCAGGCTTTACCTAAGTTCAGATTTGACATACATCTACTGTATATCTGTTTGTGTGTGTTCCTCTCTAGGTTGGACCCAGGTGGGCTTGCAGAACAACATGGCATCAAAATGGGTGATCAAATCCTTGCAGCAAACGGGATCGGCTTTGATGACATCACCCATAGCAATGCAGTCGAGGTTCTGAAGAGCCACACTCATGTCATGTTGACCATCAGGGTGAGGGACAATTTCATAAATAACATTATAAATAATAAACTTGAGGTCACAATTAAACGCTGCATTTATCAACAGTTTTATATTAAGCAGATTCTGCACCTTTAACCTCTTACAGGTCGTTTTAGCTTCTTTAAGCTTACCCTCCACTTCACTTCGTCCAAAAAAGGTCTTACAAAACCCTGTCGATTCCCGCTCAGCAACTAAGAGCTGCAAAGTTAGCGGCTAGCTGGTGAACAAAATGGAGCATTTAGTAGCTGAAAAGTGAAATAGGAGTTGTAGGAGAACAAAACAGAACTAAAAGGAGAGTTAATACTGGGCTTACATTCATCAAATTAATTCTGATGTTGTTCCATGTCAGCTGGTTGTGTAGATGGGAAAAACATGTGTTAATTTCCACTTGAGAAAGTGATAATATATCAATGTTGTGTTCACCGCCTATTCCTTTTAAATGCTTTAAAGATCAGTAAGGTTGTTTTAAGTCTGATTTCAGAAATGTTTGGGCGTTTATACCTCACTGCTGCAGTGTTGTATGACAATATTAATCATCTGCTCAGGTTTAAACATAAGAACTGATTGGGTGCTGTGACAATAATAAATGTTACAGCATGTTAAACAACACCGGCTCTTCTCAGAGGAGACATGGTGAACCTGCAGAGCAGAGCGAACAGCTGGCTCAGCCCTTCAGTTCCTTATGTGTCTGTGTACGCATGCATGTGTGCAAGGGTGCGTCACTTAACCTGTGACATTCTTAGATAAAGGAATTGTGTGTCTGTGTGTATTAAATGGGCACATGTGTGTTGCACAGTGTGTTTGAGCGCTCTCTTAGCTCACTGACACTGCTACGTGCTCATTTTACTCCTCTGATCTCAGGTTCCGCGTGTGAAAAACAGACAGGGAGGACGTTCATTATTCAAAGGCAGTCAGGGATCGGGTTATAATCAACAGAAAGCTGAATATTATTTCTTTCTTGTCTCCCCTATTAAACTCAATTGTGTGTCACACATAGTGGAGCCATGGTTAATTGTAGTTACTAAACTCTGTCACACCTAGGCACTGGTTTTTTGTGGAACATTTTAGAAGTGACCTGCATCTGTGTGTTATTTATTTGACCTTAAACGGTGTTGGTGAAACAATCCCTTAAAATAGACTCAAGGCTATCGGGTACTAGTTCACACAGAAAATGTCTCTTTCCTCGAAACCATTGTAAACTATTGCACTCCGTCATCCTGTTTATTTGTCCTTCTGTGCATGAACCCTTTTTAACTAAAATATCATTCTTTGTATGACATTTTAGGGATAGGTATAAGGATACACATGGATACATTTTGACAAACTAACAAGGCAAATAAAATTGATGTGACACATGTACAGTATATGAGGTAATAAGTATTAAATCTGATAATAGAGGCTACCAAAAAAATATCTATGAAAGTGTAACTTCTGTAACTCTGTCTAACTTTGCTTGTTTCCTTTTCATGGCTTTTATGACTTCATTGACCAATATGTTTTCACTGAGTGTTAATATAATGATGTTTTTGCACTTCAGGAAGCTGGGAGATATCCTGCATACAAGGAGATGGTGGCAGAATACGGCTGGCTCGACAAACGTATGTTGATTACTACATCAGAGATAATGTTTAAGATGAAGTTTTAACAGCGATGATGACTTAAGTAGTAGCATGGAGAGTGTAATTTACAAGAGATTGCAAATCTGACTGGGTGAATTGGAGTTTTACATTTTAAATATCTGTTTGCAAGCCTCGTATTTGCTTTTAAACAAGACTGGCACAGTGGCCACATGTAGCCTGCTTACACTAAATCCCTCTCATTTAATTTATTCACAGGACCCAAATGCCTTGTTCTTAAGTTTTATAACAGCACTTCTGAACGTCGGCAGGGATTAATTCAGCGTACTGAAATGTCTGGAACATAGCATGACCTGACATCTGGGTCATTCAAAGCCAGACAGACGTTGTTCTAATCAAAGCACACAGTAGAATAAGGAAATTAAGCTTCCTGTGCAAATCTGATTCACTTTATAACGTCGCAGCTGTATCTCTGTGTGATTTGCTCACATAATAATTGGACAGTTTGGTTAGGCATTGCACTTGCACAATATTATTAAAACACCAATCTCCATACTTCATACTAATTATGAATTGTTTTCTACAGTGGCCAGTGGGGGCCGTGCTCCATCCTCCCAAGGTTCAGATTCAAACTCCTCTGCCTCCTCGTTGTCCTCCAGCACCCCTCTCAGCTCCCTCAGTGGTCTTTCCCAGGTCCTTTTCCCTCCAGTCTTTGGCTCAGACATGGTAGACATCGCCATCTCTACAGAAGACTGCTCCCGACGTCCAAGCAGTGCCGAGCGAACTGCTGATACCGCCATGCAGACCGACCCCCATCCTCCAAACTACCAGGACCACTCCTTAAGTAATGGGTCTTTCCCTGAAACGCCAGTTACCACAGAAACCAGCAGGACTGTAGGGACCACCATGCTCCTGAAGGACACAGTCATTCGAGGGAAAGGGGAAGGGCCTAGGGAGATGGGTGGAGCTGGAGAAAGAGGGCGGAGACATACAAGGACACTTTCATCTGGGGACCAGGAAGAAGTGAAACAATCACCTCAGACCGCGGCACTGATGGCCTTGAGCAGACCGCGGAAACCAATCAGACGTTCCCAGAGTCACATCACTGCATCAGGTGAGACCCACAGGCTCACTGGGATTGTAAGGATTGTATGGTCACTTCATAGACTTACATTTCAAATGAAAGAAAGGGTAGGCAGGCTTTTTTTTGTTGTTAATCCTTTTTACACCCTGACATAATTCAATAGATCAAATGCTCTCCCAGGCTGGAAATTAGATTGTTCAATCTCTTCATAAATCTAGTGGACTCTTGATGGGTTCTGCTGCCTACTACAGCTTTAATACAAATAAAAAAGATTGAGTGTTTAAGACTGATAAGTTGGTGGGGTTGATATACCAGCTGATATAAGGCTATGGCATACAATTTATATCAGTATTGTTGTGTATGTTGGCAAGTTTAGTATCAGGTTGTACTCTATATTTTGGTTGTTGATTGCAGTGGCAGTTTCATCCATCTGAGTTGAGACATAAACCTTTCCAGAGTCACTGCACGGTGAGAATTGCAGCAACAATCTGGTTGAGTTTTGCGACAGTACCTGACTTGGTTTTGTAATTAGATCCACTCTCAAATCCTCTAGCGCTCTTTCAGCAGGTCATCTGTCAGTGAAAAGACCAAACTTCTTTGAATCACTCCAGGAAGTAAACATCAACATCCAGACTCCACATGGCTGATTTAAGCTCCAGACATAATTTGTCAGAGAGCCCAAAGTTCAACGCAGACTCATGATTAATCACCAGCCTTCGCTCTCACTTGTTGTGCGTCAGTGAGGAATGAATAAGAACAAGCATATGGAGGAATATTTCATCCGAGCCTTTGCTTGGCTGTTGAGTTATTAGTCGTTCCTTTTCAATTTATCCAGCTCATTCATACCTCCAGGACATAGAGGGTGCATGGGTTCAGCTCAGGGCTGATTAAACATTTGTTATGTAAGCTGGAGCACTTCACTGTAGTGCCTTCAATAGATAGGGCTGTGTTCAGGGTGGTGTAGCTGCTATTCATCAGTATTACTGTGTTGCTTTCCCCGGTGGCAGATTTACTTGCAGTGAACAGAGGAGCTGACTGGAAGAGAAATGAACAGTCTGTACTCATATTGGAGAGTGTGTATCATCCACTGTCACTGGCTATCAGTTAAGCATGGAGCAATGTAATGAATTATGTTTTGGACACCTTACACAGAGAGGTAAAATGGGGTATCTTTTCATTATTCAAGACCACTTAGGCCATTTTGTCTTCTCTTGTTCCATATTTTAGAGGAAAAAGAAAAGAAAAAGAGACAGCAAAAGGAGAAGAGCGCGAGAGAGGGTAAAACCAGCCTGCAGCGATCTAAAACCTTTGTCAACCTCTTCTTCAAGAAAGACCGTAAAGGGAAGAGCCGCTCCAAGTCACCGTCACATCAAGCAGATAAAGGTGAGGGCACGGTCTCTTTTCATATTTTGCATCCCAAACAGTCAACTATAGCCTTAGCCTTAGGTTTCCCTAAATTGCCATTTTGTTTCACTTCAGTTATTATATTTGAATCACTGAACAAATCAGAGATACAGTATGTGCAGCAATTCAAAGGTCTTGAACCAGCACAGAGTCCTGTTTCATATAATATTTATGGTGTTTTGGGTTCCAGTCCATAACATAGTTGTTCCTATCTGTGAGTACAGGAGTTTATATCAGTTATGGCCATGTGATGTAGCACTAGGTAGCCATTGACAAACTTAAGGGGTGTATGTGAGATGATGCAACAAACTCAAATACAATATATTGTATTTTTAATGTGAAATCTTGATTTTGCGAAAGCATCTCATGCAACCTGCACATGTTTTTGTATGCATGTGGTTTATTTCAGTCTTCACTTTATTTTCTCAGATAAGGAGCGGGGTCGTTCCTTCCAGCTCTTGACCTCCCCGAGGGAATCCCGTGCTGGGGTTAAAGACAGCAGCCTGCTGCCCCGACCAGAGACCCTGCAGCATGTGGAGGATATGGCTAAGAGACTGCTCAGTCAGGATGAAGTGGCTGCTGTGATGAGACACTGCAGGCGGGTAAGTTCCTCAAACTCTCCTGTGTGTTTTTTCTTTACCCATTGAATGAAAACCTGTTGGCTAGCTACAGGCTTAAGTGTGCATTATTGTTCCAAGTGTCGCTGAGTGTCCTTTAGCGACAACTGTGTCTGGCAGCAGCTTTGACAAAAGACGGATTTGGCCTGTCATTTATGATTAGGATCAAATGTCAGGAATCATTTTATCCCCTTGTCTCTTTTGTTCCATCTCACACTCATCGGCCAATTTTAGAGATCAGCTACATTGTCTGCCCTTTACCACCAATGCAGACGATATCAAGTTTAGAGCACAGTATGACTAAAGACTATTAACACCTTCAGTCAAAGGGCTATTTCAGCAATTTAGTATTGCACTTAAGTGAAGTTCAGAGACTCACAAGGGACAGATTATTTAAACATACTAAGGTTGATGCAGCAGAGCCTGAGATCTCCTAACCCTTACTTCCAAGTAATGCTCCTCCTTAATAATTATGCCTGAGTTTCACCTTTTGTTCCTAAAAGCCCAATTAGGAACAACAGGTGAAACTCAGGCAAAATTATTAACTCTCTGTGCAGCACATCAGTTTAATAACCTGTATTGGAACTTTGATAAATGGGATCATACCTCCCAAATAATGACCATTTCCATTAGCTGGGTAGTTTATCTTGTGACAGGATAACTTAACTTGATGTGTAAAATTGGTGCCCTTTAATAATCATTAGATAGATAGAAATCTATCTTTATTCACAACCACAATAGTTGGTTATGCTTATTTTCTCCTCTAATGTGTGTAAAAATGTAACCTCTCCCTCAGTTTTTGTCTGACAATGTGACTGAGGATTTGGTACGTCCTCTTTTGGCAATCTTCGACAGGCCAGAGAAACTGCTGCTTCTCAGAGAAATAAGGTGAGATTCATGGAGTAAATGCAGAGTATGTGTTGAAGTGAGTAGATCTACATGATTTTGTTCATCTCCTCTGCAGGATGCTGATTCCTACAACCGAGCTGGGTCGGTTTGACAGCATGGTCATGCCCTTTGAGCTCGAGGCGTACGATATTCTCAAGAGTCGCTCTGGTAAGCAGAGGAATGTACTCAACATCACTTTTCAGATCATTTTTTAATGATACCTCAAATCATAAAATCAAAGTGATTCATTTATGGAGATTTACAGCTTTAATTTGTTTAATTTTTCTCTTCTTAGTTCGTTCTCCAGTTCTGCGCTCCCCTCGCAGTGGAACCCCTCGCCGTCACCTCATCACACCCGTCCCAGGTACAAATGTTTCATTTTTCACTCCTCTTACCCTTTATCTAACAAAATCTCTCCGCTCTCTTCTGACTCCCTCTCTGCCAAGTTGTGTCCTTTCTCTAATCCCAAAGTAACACAAGATACACGAGGGGCTTAAGCCTCTCACCTCCCATTCTTACTCTTCCTCCCACACCTCCCTTCTCTCCTGCCTCCTCTCTTATCTGCAGTGTCAAACTAAAACACCTGCAGGCATAGACCCTATCCCGTTCATGGCATTCCACACACACACATCCCAGCCTCACATAAAACACACTTACACACACACCCACACAAAGTATCTCAGGTTTCCTGTGCCTGTGCTGAAGCAGAGGCTTGTGTTACATCTCTGTGGCCAGCAGAAAGGGGATGAGACGAGCCACTGTGACACTTTAACAATACAGAGATGCTTTTATCCTTCATCTCATTCAGGAGTCATTGAGACACAATCAATACAGTCTTATCTTAGACTGACTGCAGCCTTCTCACTTTCTCAAATCACAGGATAGGGGTCATAGGGTCAACATTATTATTTCAGTTTGGTGCTCTGCTCCACAAAAACTGTTTGCTAAAATATTGTGAATTTTACATGACGGTGCCATTTCAAACACTTTTAAGTAGTGCTTATACTAGTTACATGTTTTATGCTGCTGTTGTTTCTTAGAACGGCCTATTACAGTCTATTATTTATTCCAAAAGTTCTGTCTTAAAAAGATAATCCAATCCATATTTTGCCATATTCATCACCTTCTGTTTAACATTTGATGGAAACACTTTGCATTAAGAAGCTGGTTTTAGTCTTTGTGAGGTATCAGTATAACAAGTATGTAGGCTATAGATTAGAATGTTGTTTACTTTTTATATTAAAATGCCCAGTTAAGGAAGTAAAATTGCATTCTACAATAAGCGACTACTATTGCAATACAATGGCAATCCTAGACTGAGAACCCTGGCTTTTAAAAATTATTAAGAAGTATGGCAATATATTTGGTTCTGCTGCATCAATTCTGATCATTTGAATCGGCCCATTGGGCTCAATCAACACTGACTTTATGTTCAGAAGTTTTTTAAAGTAATATCTACCATTGCATGCTTAAATTTCAACTTAGTGTCTTTATGATGTCTAGACTACAGGGGTGGGTTCCACCTCCAGCCGGTCCAGGACACCCAGCCGGAGCGTAAGCTGATCGATGATTTCGAGAGATTACGTTTTTCTGGCCAGCAGTCAGGCCATCTGCCTCCATCCCGTGCCTTCACCCCTCTGCTGGATGTACCTGTGGATAACTACACCTCCTCGCCTGGGCGAACCCGCTCTCTGAGTCCATCACCCACCCACAGCTTACTCCTCACAGAATCACCACACAGCACCCAACGTGGGCGCCAACCCCATCTCTCTCCAAACAGAAGAGAAAACGGGCCCTCACGGTATGATGACGTCTCCTTATTGTCAGCGTCTGACCGAAGAGACCTTGAACGGGGGAGGTCACCTGTGAGGAACGGCCATGGGAGAGCAAGGAGGGAGGTCAGTCCTGACAGCATAGATGGCAGACAGCGCAGGCAGGGGGGCTTCACAGAGGTCAGCGTTCGTGTTCCTTCACAGCGGAGAGGGAGAACCCCTCTGTCTCATGTTTTCCCGACCCAGAGAGACAAGAGTCCATCTACAGGCAGAGAGAGCAGTCAGCAGTTCAACGGACATTCACAAAATGGTCACGGTGTGAAAAGAAGAGCACCTGAGGAGTATGATATCAACACTTTGACCATCACCAAGGCCAAGCAGTCACTGGGTGAGTTATACAGAAAAACATGTATTTACACTTAAGTTTAAGTTTAATTTATTCTCTTAAGTGTTTTTCTTATTCTATGAACATGTTTGTTCAATATATAGAATAAAAACTGCCAAATAAATTCTTGAAACAGTCAGTTTTCATGTTTTCATCTTCACATGTCCATTTCATCATCAGTAGAGGTCAGGGTATCGCATACTTGTGTACTTGTTGTATACAATATTAGACTAGCAATTGCAAGCAATCCTTCAGTTTATTAATGGTTATTTTTTCTGTGTGTGTACAGGTATCAGTATCTCTGGAGGTATGGAGTCTAGAGTCCAGCCCATGATAAAGATTGAAAAAATATTCCCAGGAGGAGCTGCATCTACAAATGAGGCTTTGAAGGTGAGCAGCAAAGGCAGCAACAGAACGACAGGAAGAAACACCTCAATACATCACAAAAAATGGGTGTCTATTGAATGATGTAAACCAAAACAGAAAATGTTTATGACTTAAGCTGAGAGAATAAGTGGTTAACATTGCAAACATGACATCTTTACACAATATGTATTGAAAGTGTACTCTGTTCATACCACCCTCGTTTTGTAGTACATTAGATCCATCCTGGTTGTAGTGTTTTGTAGGTACCGGGTACACCTCTGTTCTGTACTTATGAGTTATTGTTGTCGTTGCTATAACTAAAGATGTCTATGAGGGAGAGGTTTAAAGTATGCAATGAGGAGTGGAGACGAAGATAAAGAAAAGCCGTCTCAAGTATCCCACCGGCTCCATTATTAATGAAGTACACAGGTGCTGGTCTGCTAATGTATTGGTAATATATTGCCTGCACAGTAACTTAACAGTAGTCCGTGATCTTGGCCAGTTAAACACACCTGATACACACACTCATTACAGCTAACCACAGGCTAATTCTTGACTAGAGCCAAACAACACTTGCATTAAGATGCTATCACTACTCAGGTCTAATGCCTGATTAGATTGTGAAACATAAGGGGGATCCAGTTTCCGTCCAGCCTTTCATATTCAAATAACTTCCTTTGTAGTGTCCCTGCCTGCACTCACATAATACACATATGATGTGCACTTAATCTCTGACGAAGACGAACAGAAAGACAAGTAGATGTAATGACAAATTATAGTTTAGATATTAAAGGGAATAAGTGAAGGATAAGTGTGACCTGTTGGTGACACTAGAGAAGAAGTAAGTGGATAATCGAAAGTAAATGGATTCATCTTCTGAGAACCACAAATAGCTTTAACAAATCATGTGTTATTTTTCAATAGCTGTGGATATATTTCTGTGAGGACAAAAAAAGTGTGAAGACCCTTTCTCTCATAACCAGAGACATTGTTGCTACTGTTTCCTGTTGTCGCCAGCTGACACCTCAGCATGTCAGTTCACCAATCAGCTCGCTGGCTCGGTTCAAAATCCCCGCAATTTCCAGAGAGATGAGGGACGTAACATGCATCCTGTCTCCTTAGACTTGCATGATAACATACAATCAGTAAAGAATGAGTGAGTGTGTTGGAGTGTCTAAATGTGTGCTTATGTGCACACATCATTTCCTGTTTGTTCGACAGTGCCAGCTGGACACGAGCGTCTCACGTGCCTTTATTGAACTGTTTATGTACTGTAAGAGTGCGCGGTTAACAAACAACATGTGTCAGGCTGAATGGTATGCTTGGCTCAATGTGTAGGCCTGTGTGTGAAAGATTTGGTCTACCAACATAATTACAAAAACAGTATTTTAATAGCATTTAGCAAGTGTTTAGGGACAAATATCTGAAAACCTGAGAAAATGTTTGGCTTGTTACCATTTGATGTTCACTTATCTATAGAGATTTTACTTATAATATTTAATACTCAAAGCCAGAACTTCACCTCTCCCAAACTAAATAATCTACTTGAATTTATTTATAATGGCCTGGAAAACCGCATTATGAACGATTCACTGATCCCTCCATGCAACTGTAGGAGTTTTTACAGGCTGTGTTATTTTTGGATTGTGACGTCCATTGGCTTGAAAAGAGGAAACCTCATAAATGGGCTTCATAAACGACTGTAAAGAGGATAGGGCAGATTAGGTTGCGATCTATTTAATTCAAGTAAATTACTTTTCAAAAATGGGAAAAAACACTTTTAATCTCCTCTTTGGTTAAATGAATCCACATATTTTGATGCTGTCCTCACGGAAGGCTCTTTTTGGTAAACACATGGCTTTCTGGTGAGTTGTAAGAAAACCTGTCTGAAGAAACACAGCTCCAGCCTCCTCCTGTACAAATATGTTTGACCCATAATAGATCTAATGGGCAGGTGCAGAATGAAAGAAAAACAAGCCGCTTTGTGTCTTATCACTGGAAAGGAAAAGGGAAAGGGAAAAAAGATGTGATTGGGGAAAATACAACAATGGCCATTGGCCTTGTGTGTATCTGTGTAATGTGTTTCTAACCTTCACTGAGGTTGAGAACATGAGGCAGGTGCATCCTCGTCAAACGCTGATGACATCGGGGGAAGTTCCTCTCCTCAGGCCTCTAAAGTTATATCACTCTCTTCTCGCATCCTGCAGGAAGCAGAGAGAAAACGGTCACAAATGTGTGTGCATGTGTGTGTGTGTGTGTGTGTGTGTGTGTGTGTGTGTGTGTGTGTGTGTGTGTCGTTGTCATGTTCTTTTTTTCAACAACCTTCTGCTGAAGGGGAAACTTTATATGTGCACTAGTGACAGCTTTCAGTGTGAATATATTAAACTAACAGGAGGGCCCCAATTCTCTCTGGCATAAATCAGGTTCCCGCTAAGGGACACAATCACTGCAGATTTATGGGAACTGTCCATGAGGGACGGATTGCTACAGAAAAAGAGAATCAAAGATACTGTATATGTAATCATGCACTTCTAATAATAAAATTCTTACCCTTTGTGTTTGGATTTGCAGGCAGGATATGAGCTGTTGTCCGTGGATGGCGAGAGTCTTCAGGGAGTGACTCATCAGCATGCGGTGGACGTTATTCGCAGAGCATTCAGTAACAAGGCCAAAGACCCGATGGTTTTTGTGCTCAAGGTCCCAAAGGTCCCCAGCAGCCCCAGGAGACCTGCAGACTAACCTCTGTGTGCCTCACAGTCAAACTGATGTTCAGGCATGAGGACACAAAAACCTGCAGCTCCTGGGCCGGTGAATAAACTCCAGGATTCTCTCCAGAAGAAGAAATTTGGGACAGGTAGATCTCCGGTCACTGTGGAGGGGAATGCATTGAAGCATGTGTCCTATGAAAAGCAGAGTTATGACAGTAAATATGTCAAATAAAAGGAGGACATTAAAAAGCAGGTTTTTACCACTGCTACAGTAGCTTATTTGTCGGGATAACGATAACTAAAGATCCCTTTTGCTACAATGTTATTAAGTGCACAGCAAATGTAACGACTTTCATAACATTTAGTGTTTTTAGCAATCATTTTACTTAATGCATACATTGCACATCAACTAGACAAACATTAAGTAATACAGTTTTGTGATCATTGTGGTTGAAATTGCGCCATTGTTTGACTCATGGCAACCCTGCCGTGACCTCTAAGTCTGATAGTGGAGCCAGTGGTCTGTGTTTTCCAGTTGGAACATCTCCGTCCTGCAGCCCCACAGGCCTGCCAGAGAGAGATTACCCCAGCCTGCGTTATGAGATTTATAGATTTATACACAGATTAAAACCCTGTATTATGTCAAAAGTGATAGTTTGGGTTTAGTGGATGTCAGGGGGGATTATTACGAATTGCTGCTCAGTATTTTTGTGCCGTATTTCTCTGGCAAAAATGCTAGTGCTCTGGAGCAATCCGCCACTTTAGAGGCTTAATTACACCCCACTGAGGACTGAGCTTATGCAGACATGTGGAGGAGTTGGAAAAACATGTCAGTGAGAAATGCAGGACATGAAGGCCAGTGGCATGGTTTAAATTAAAGTCGGGTAGAGGGGATATGGGCAGCTAGGTAACTGGAATACAGTGTGCGTAGTGCCTTACTTATGTAGATGGCTAGTGGGGAATCCATATAAATGTGCTAAAAAAGCTAAAGGTCAAATGTTTTGATTCAGACATGCAATTGAATTCCATTTACTTTACATAAAGAATAGAAGTGCATAAAAAATACTGCTCAGCTCAGTTCATGTGTTTCAGGTAAGAAAAAAGCAGTTCAACAGTAAGTCTTACATGTGACAGCTTGTTCTTTAATTAAAAAACAGTCATTTGTACAAGAAATGTACACATAAAAATATACATGGACAACTAGATACTTTGTGAATTACTGAAGACACAATGTAAGTAAACATTAAAAAAAATGCACACAAAAGGATGAGAAAAATGACACAAAAAGAGAAAATGTGTTACGTTGCTTTGGTCTAGTCACAGTGGCTACATTTGAAATAGATATTTTGTCTAAATAAAAGACAATGTCACTCTGTTATACTATTTAGTGTTTTACATATTTACAAGGGAAAAACGGTTATGCAACGATGAAGAGAAACTGAGATGTGAGAAAAATAATTGAAGTCCACGGTGCACACAGTACTTGTCTGGTTGGTTTGCATCACGTGTTATGTTGTTAATCTGTTTCTTTGCTGCCTTTAAGGTGAGTGTGTAACAGTCTAGGTCTGGTTGACAAATTGAAAATGGTTGGACGAACCCAACTTGTTCCATTCATGGTAACTTCTCATGGCTTTATGTTGACCTAATAATCTACAAATTCTCTCAAACCACAGTGAATGTGGAAAGGTCATGCAAAATATAGTCTGACAATCCTACTGATTACACTTTCTGAAAGGGGTTTGGTAGAATTTCCAGGTAAAGGAAAATGAATACTGTCCTAGTTTGCATCTGCTACGGCCCTAACCTAATGAACAAGTCATTTAAAATGACCCATCTCATGCTTTTTTAAACTAACGACGTGCACAAAACCCAACACTGTAGGATACTGAGGATCAAATGAAAGATCAACCAAAATGGAGAGACAAGCCAAAACTGAACCTTAAAAAAAGCTCCCAACAATATCAGATGCAAAGTTTGGTCTTCAGAGTGTATGTTAATGTCAGACAGATTATATCATGTAAACATATTTTCATGCATTACAGTATTAGGTGCACTCCTTCTATGTTGCCGCCTCCACTTATAACTGATCCATCATTTGAAGTATTTGTATTTGGATGTGATAGATATTTATATATATATATATATATATATATAGTCTTTATGTTTTGTATATTAAACCCACACTTATATCAGTACTACAACAAAATATCTTCAGGTGCTATATATAAAAAAATATACAACATCTCCTCCATTATATAGATTTCCATTTAATGGCTATTCCTTGATATCGACTCCTTGTAAAATAAAAGTTCTCAGCCCTCTTTTTTTATTCGTGTAGAGACCCGCCATGAGCAGTGTTCCCCACGGCCCTGCATATACTGTGAAAAAACAGCTTCAAATGTGAACATACTCCTCCCCGGTTTATATTTAGGGCTTTAAAGGCCGACCTGCCTTGAGGACAGTCAGCTCTGGAGCCACTGCATCTGCAAACTCACATCTCACCGCTACCTGAACCGGCTTCCTCTGAAATCTGATATAACAAACAACGACATGCAGGCATGCCAGTCTTGCTACCTATATAGCAGTCAGTGAAGATTATAGTCTAGGGGAGACTAGGAAGACTTTAAAAGTGTTATTTAGCTTTGGGCTGCCAAAAGCTAAATAAAGAGCACTAATGGGAATGAGGGAGAATAAACGGAAACTCTGAATAAGCATGCCTTAAATCTCTCAATGACGTCACGACCAAACGGAAAAATATGCTCCATTTTTAGTTTCCTGATACCAACTGCCCAGCTGTTACAAAAATAGAGTGAGAAGCAGATATAGAGATAGAGATGGAGGGAAAGTGAGCGCACACAGAGAAAAAGGCAGATATAGAAAGAAGGAGGAGAATCAGCAGAATATCTCCAATGCTACAGTCTACCTCCTAATGCTACATAATTGTAAAATGTAAATGTTGATGTCAGAGCTTGCAGTCATGCAACAGCACGAGTGTTGGTGGTCTACAAACATGAGCAGCGTCCTTTGAACGTTTGGTTCCTGTGTCCTTGGTGCTTTGAGAAATTAGGATGTCCGTTCTGTATATGAATGTCCAAACTTGTTTTGTTGAAGTCTGATGTCTTGCTCCACAAAAACCACAGTTCAGAACAAAAGAGCTCCATAATTGTGCAAAAATAATACCATGTTTCCCTTGGTGAGCAGATTCTTTGATGATGACCATTCATACTGCATTACACTGAATTGATAACAGTCACAATACATTCTTTTAGAAAATACCCACCTGCTGAGGAATTAGAGCACAAAAACAACTTTTATTAATTGTAAATATGAATTGCAGTGCTGAGCCTCGTGGAGGACTAGTGCAGCTGTTGTTGTTGTTGTTGATGTGTGGACGGGTAAGGGAATAATCATTAATTTCTCGCAGCGGCGGCGTTGATGGGACTAGTGTCATGATGCATCATATCATGAATGCTGGTGGCCGGGTGTTAAGCTGTATGTGCTACAGAGAAAGGTGCGACTGCACTTTAACTGCTGTGCCTGTATGACATTTTTTGCTTCAAGTGCCCGACGATTTTTAATACCCTGATTTGAATGTGGTCTGAGGAAGAAACGCTCTCTTCGCTGCTTTTGCTCCCACAGAGGGAAATAAGTCTTTGTGCTGGCTTTGTAGTGGAATAAACCTGTTAAGCGCTCGAGGGGACACTTTCTAAGGATTTATTGGAGTACTTGTCTGTTGGTAGGAAGTAAGAATGCACCTTTGGGAAATGTCCCTTTTGACAGGGACGAGTGGTCAGTGGTCCAGGTGAAGCCATGGTGAAGATAGTGCAGTGTTTTTCCTGGAGTTCAATGTTTCTTTTACCTTCTCTGATTTTTTTGTTGTGTTTCCATGTACCTGTGCACATATTAGTATAAATGTGTGTTTTAGATTTCAGTGGCGGTGATTTCCTCAAAGTGGATGTCGTTGCTGCCACTGTGCACCTCATAGTCCTCCATGTCCCTGTTCTCCAGCTCCAGACTCAGCTCCCTCATCACTCGCTCGAGATCCCGGTTCCTACGGTACATCTGGATGTAGTTCTGCTGGAGCTGTTTCTGGTAGCGGATTACCTGGGCAGAGGGAAGGACAGTAAGTAAGTAAAACAGTAGCCTGGATCAGAATAAGCTATGTTGGCATTTGACTGAATGAAAATGACAAAGATTCAATCCCCAAGAAAATGAGAAGAGAATCCTCCTTTTCACCTTTTCCTTCTCCTCCTGCCACACCCTCCTCTCATCCTCAAACCGTGACAGCTGCTCCTCATTAGTCCTCCTTTCATACATGAGTTCAGCCTTTAGCCTGTCCACCTGGGGAAAAAATAATGTAAGAAACTGCACTCATAAGGTGCTGGAGGACATTACAATAGTCACAGTTTAGCTTTTACTTTGACTATTTTTCTACAATAGCAAACAGAATTGTTAACCATGGATCATATCTTGAAAGCAAATTGTTATCTTGTACCTGTTGTCTGAATCCCAGCACTGCTTCTGCATTCTGCCTCTGTGCCTTTGCCTCATCACTCTCCCCTCCCCATACTACATGAGTGTCCTCTGCATCCCGGTACAAAGACGGACTGGGACCGCCCCTCCCTGTCATAACTCTTCCCTGCTGGAGGGAGAGGCTCATGCATTGCCCCTTCATGCTTAGATTTGCAGGAAGAGAGTGTCCGCTGTGAAGGGAAAGAGTGTCCCGGAGGCGTGCTGACTCCTCTTCCAATCTGCCCGCTTTCTCCCGCAGCAGCTCAGCTTCGCTTTTGCGCCTCTGGAGTTCATTCTCACAGACTTCTAGCTCCAGAGATCGCGTCCTCAGGGCCATCCCGGCCTCGTGGGACCGAGCCTGGCTGGCTTGCAGTTCAGAACGGGCTTCTCTCAGCTGAGCCTTTAGCATCACAATGTCTCCGGCCTTCTGGCTGAGCTCAGACTGAATCTCCTTCAGCTGCTGCTTCAGGAGGGAGATCTCTCCGGACTTCTGACACACCTGAAGAGTCAAGAGAAGGCAAGTTAGAGAGAGAGCGGAAATTGCTGAAACAAAAAATTGTCTGTTATGGTACATTAAAAAATGTTGGATCTGCATGCTCCTTCTATGTAAACCTTCAAGCTTAAATGCTAGGTATCACCTCTGACTCTTTAACCTTTCTTTTAGAGGTGTTTTATGCTATCATCAGTATGTCAAAGAAATATCCCCTACCAGACTTGAAGAAAGACATTGCAGTTCACAGGGCAACTTGAATGGCTTTAATCACCCTGACCTGACCCTTTCACTCACCTCCCACTTTGTCTCTTCCAGACGTGGCCCCAGCTGGGTCTGCTCCCTCTGGATGGAGGCACATCTCCTTTCCAGCGTCTCTCTGTCCTGCAGCAGAGAGGAGAAGTCCTCCTGCAGCTTCTTTTTCTCTTGCTGTAGTTGAAATACCTGAAAACACACAAAGATAGATATTTTACAACTGAATTACAAGTCGATCTACAAAAAGACATGCACCCTCAAAGTAAGAATCTACAGACTCACATCTGAACCAAAAGACTTGCAGAGTAACAATTTGAACATCTCTGTCTCAGCATACCTGTAACTGTAGCACCTGCTGTGCCCTCTGGGCCTTCTGCGAGGCTTGCTTCATCTTTGCTGCACAGTTCTGTCTCAGCTCCTCCATCTCTCTTTCACAGCGACGCTGCTTCTCCTCATACACCTTTCAGTTCGAAAGACATAGAGTTCCTAGGTCAATGTTTATCTTTGACCAAAATCTTATTATGTTTCTTTCTTGGTATGTTAAAAAAAGGTTTGGTCAGTGGTGAGTGTGTTACCTGGCAGATGGCAGCTTCATTCTCATCCAGGTTTTCCCGGAGCTGCTGCAGCTCCAGGTCTCGTTCCCTCAGTTTCTCCTCCAGCTCCCTCACCACCGCCTCATAGCCCTCCACAGGGGGCGGTGAGTGGCCACAGGACCCGCTGTCCGACAGGGGCTGCCCGCGCCCACTTAGCGACCCCGAGCCTGTGCTTTTGCTGGATGAGGAGCGTCCACTGTCTGAGTTAGTGTGGCCGTGGCTCCCACTTCCACCTGAGGTGGTCCGGCCAAGGCCTGTCACAGGCTCAAGCTGGCCCCCCGAGCCAGACCCTGAGCTGGAGCCCTCGCTGGGGGCCAGACTGTAGCCTGTGCTACTGTGAGTTGGAAGGCTGGATAGGGAGTTCCTTCCTGAATCTGACATGGAACAGGATTGGCTGCTCCGAGCATTTCGTCCTCCGCTGTAGGAGTTGCGCTTCCCTTCAGTGCTAGAAGTGCTGTTCACTACGAGGCCGTTTGTGCCACCGGCGCTGTTGGATCCCCCGAGGGGCAGCAGGAGGTTGAGGCTGGCTTGGCTCTCCGACAGACTGCTGGGTGCTGGCCGTGGTGACAAGTAGTGCACAGAGTGACGGTTCTTGGGAATGACAGGTTTGAACGCTGTAGGACGGATCAGCACTTTCTCCATGTTCTGAAAGTACATTATTATAAAAAACAGAATTAGTGATTGATAAAGCTAAGCTGTGCTAATTAGCAACGGCTGAATAAAACTCATTACAGAGGGGGAGAGTGATATGTTGGAAGGTCACCCCTCTAGGCTCTGATTCGCATACTTTGGTTTAATTGATATTCATAGGCTTCGTTAAGCAATTTTCTTAATGATTGTCTTACAATCTAAGATAAAGTGAGACCGGCACGAGAAGGAGAGGACAGAGAAAATAAGATTAAAGGGCAGATAAACAGTGAGGAGTGTGAAGAGTGGAGGTTGAGGCTGGTGAGAGCTCCGCACATGTTCGGTAAGTATTTTTCTTCTTAATGATCTTCCTCAGGGTTCACTAAATACGTCAGTGAATGTAAGCGATCTCTGACATTGATCATGATGTGTCTGCAAGGTGAGTAGCTGTCAAATGATCCATTCGAGCCTGTCAGGCCAGTGATTAAGCTTCCCTCTGGATCGATGAAAATAAATAGCCAATTAGACAGCTGACGTAATCTGCGGAAAAACATGTCAGCACATACTGCAGGAATGCTCACATCTGTGTAAGTGTTTCATGAGGACAGTGTGTAATCTGTATACCTGCAATAAGCAAAAATAAATATGCCTGGACGATTTATCACTCTAGCTATTCAGTCTGCACCTCTCACCTTCTCTAACTGTCCGGACACTGGGATGAGTTTGGGAGGAGGCCCTCCAATGTTGCCATTCACAGCCCTGTTGTCCTTTTGGTCTTCAGAGTCACTACAGGGACTAACAGCTGCAAGCACCAGGTTGTCGTTCCAGTCTCCAACCACCACCTCATCGCACACATACCCAGAGTTCCCATTAGGGCCACCACCTACTGCCCCAGCAACCGTTCCTCCCCCTGTCCCAGCACAGTTACCAGGCCGGGGCTGCTTCTTGGTGGGCAGCGGTGGTGGCAGGACCTGGGCCTGGGGATGCGTTTGGTTGCTGATAACCAGCAAATGCTCTAGGGAGCTCCCGCTGCGGAGCGTGTTATCTTGGAGCCGGAAGCAGCTGGTCGCTGGCGTGGATCGGCGTGACTTGGTGGTGAATTCGCTGGCAGCCCGGCAGTGTTTCTCCTGATACGTCCGGCCTGATATGAGGCTGCTGACAGAACCCATGGCTGTCCCAGGGCTGAAGGGCCCACAGGGACCCGGGCAGGGGCCTGAAGGGGAATGGGATGATAGCGGCCGGCACTGCTGGACGTCGAGACCTGGATTGGGGTGGTCAGTCACGGTCACAGGTAGTGCCTGTACCAAAGCCATGGCACCCCGACGGCGTCAGACACACCACACACACTGAGGAGACGGAGAGAGAAAGAGATTATTTTACATTAATGACTGCCAACGGATTATGTATTTAAAAAAACAAATGCAGCATGCTAACACACTATACCAGTGTGCTGAACATGTTAAATGATACCTGATATATAACATTAATTCTAAAAGCTGGAAAAGTAAGTGTTAATTATGCATTTTACTGACAAAAGAACAAAGACAACAAAGCCGTTTCCAACCATGTTAACAAAGACTCAAATAAGATTTAAGTTTGTTTGTAAGCATGAAACTAAACCAGCATGCACAATACCAGCACGCTAAAACTGAAACAGCTAAATGGAAACTAGACATAGTGTAGATACAATATGCTTGAACTAAACCAGAAACATTATCACAGTTCTGGCAGACGCTCATGAGATTTGTGCTTAACATCTCATCCATGTGTTATGAATGTAAATGAGGCTCATATGGTAAGTGGGTGATTTCTGAGTTATAGGGCTCATCATCTTATCATTATTCTTAAATAGCTCAAACTAAAATGATTAAATCAATATTTGTGGCCTTTAGTCTTGCAGCCACTCACAACACTTATTATCTACAGCCACTTAACCGATGTTTGTTTTACACATTTCTCCTGGGGGGGCCCCCCCCACATTAAAAGCTCATCCCCTCATTAAATACACTCTTTGTCTCTGGTGACGCCACTGATAATGCTCAATGTCATTAACGAGGCAGGAATAGGAAAAAGGGGATGGATTTAGCAGAGACTAGGGATGACAGACAGTCATGCTCATCCCCATCTGCACCTGCTCGCTCAGTATCCTGAATGTCCCTGTCCGAAACCCGGTGAGCAATCAACTGTGTATTACTTTTAAAGCGATTTCAAAACTAGTCACTTCACAGTTTTGTGATCACAGTGCTCATACGCCTATCAAACACAATCTTTGAAGATAGGATTAATTGCTTCACTTGGTCACTGCCCTATTTTTAGGAAGACAAACATGGATACATATTATGAACACGATAAGTTGCTGCAGATTAAGTCTTCCATTTGCAGATAGTATTATCAGTGTTAGTTTCCCTGCGAGACAGAGATGGGACACATATACTCAGTGTGTCGTGCCAAGCCCAAATCCGTCTGGCCAAGTGGAATAATCCTTGCCTGTCTACGCACTGTCTGCCAGAACTAACACAATCATAACGACTGACAGTCACGCACACACACACTAACACACACAGCGACGAGCACATACGTGAACATCCACACTCACAATAAAAAAGCCAAGATGCATCAAAAGCGCACATCATTCATGCAAGTCCTGAGTAGAAAATATTCTCATGATATAAAGTTATGGAAAACATTGAGAACCAAATTTAATCAAATGATTAGATTGCAGTTTGTTGGCAGCGTCGTTTGAGCTAAATAATGCAAACTCTTTCACATTCCAAAACAAAAAATCTAATGATCTTGGGACCTCAGTATACTCTAAACAAAAACTCTTTGCAACTTGATGAAAGTGTTTAATATTGCTCCACATGGGAATTGACAGAAGAGAATATAGGGCTGTTTTAATTATTCGTTAATGATCAGTCAGCAGGGTGGTTCAATTCCTGCCAGTTGATTATATATTGACTAAACTATGAGCATGCCTGTGAGTGTGTGACAGGGAGTGAGGGGGAGTGAAAGAGAGGAAACAGACTTCATGAGTATCCAAGACTCAAGGAGATTAAGATATGTGTGGTATGTGATCTCTTCCCATGCCAAAATAATCACGCCTCACAACCTCCTTTCACCTTTTATCTTGCCGTGCCCACCTCTTCTTCACTCCCAGGCCTGACAAGGACCTCTCACGCAGGGATAATAGAATTAACAACCCTCTGAGACCGTCAACCGTGACCCCCCTCAGCCAACCCTGTGACCCCCTGATGGGTCAAGGGGAGCTGTTCTGATTTTGCCCTCCCACCCCTGTGACCTCCAAGGGACTGTTTTTGTTCTGGCTACTCTGGCAACAAATCCCAAAAGCTAATTTCCCCGTCTGATGTTGCTCACTGGTTGTTTCTTAAGGTTATTGAAGCTCTGATCCTCCCCTTCTTGGCTGCATTCCTCTGACAAAGTGAAAATACTCTCACCCTCCCTCCATTTCACTTCACCGCTTCCTCCACCTTCCTCATTACACACATCCTCCTCTGCTGTCAGCAGTGCAAGACAAGCAGAGAATAAACAGACGCAGTCACTAAAAATAGAAAACATCTCAAGTGCCTGAAATTATTCTGATAGTCTTTCATGAGGTGTTTCTGTCAGCGAGGCATATGATTCGATGTTCAAAAATAAACTCCAATAGTGAAGCAGCTAGCTATTGCAGGGTCAACCCAGGGCCATTTAACACCCAAAACCACTTCTCTATAAATGATGCCGAATAGCCTAAACGCATCCTCACTTCTTCGAACTGGAAATAAACCAAATGGTTGTGAGAGTTCATCCTCCTCCAACGGGCCCAGGATGAGTAAAAGCAGCACTGACAGACGAGAGAGGTTCCCAGGTAGCTCTCTAACAAGATCCAGCGGGGGGTTCTGTGACTGGGAAATAATCCCGTTATGATAAGTCTGTTCATAACGCCAGTATTACCCAGGAGAGGAAGCCCATTATTTTGCAGCAGCAGATCGCCCCTCACAATTACAGGCAACCTCCGAGCTGTTCCGGAGACTCTGCTGGGCTCAGTTAGAAAAGTTAGAATAGCGGGAATAAGGCAGAAGAAAAAGAAGTGGGTTTAGAAGCAAGAATACAAAGGCAGCTGGGTGGGGGTGATGGTCGGGGTTTAAAGGGAATTCCAATACCAGGTATTCAAAGAGAGGCTCCAAAGAGGTCTGAGCTCTTGGGAAAACCATTTATAATCCTGTTTGGACATTATTTTGCCAGACTGAGGTCTAAGCACCTTAAGATCTCCTGAGGAGAAAATCAAAAGTAAAGGCAGACATCAGTCCCTCTCTAAACCATCTCCCTCTTTTATCCTCTTCTTTCCACATGTCTGCCTCTCTTTTAAGGATTTTAACAAAAAGAGACAAAGAGCACCAAAGAAAAGACATGAAATCTACATTTGGGCCTGTGGTGAGTTATTGCTGTAAAACAAGTAAAAGTAAAGCATCCTCAGTCCAGGTAAACCAGAAAGCGCATGTTTTGGATCTACATTAGAGCAAATCCAGCAGACTTGTTGTAGATAGTTGTGTTAAAACTTGGAGAATGTACATACCAGCCAAGTCTGGTGCTAACCATTGTTCTAAAGTGTTTATATTAAGCCATTTGGCCGTTAATATGATTAAAGTATTGATGAGTGCAGCTATTGGTAAAGGTGACGTCCTCCAAATGTACTGCCATGTTTTTTCAGTTCTTCACCTCCTTCCTCATCTTTCATCCTTCTTTCCTGTTCCTGACTATTTTCACCCATATCCCTTTCCTCTCTTCCCTACCTCCTGTGCTCGATTATTGCTCCACCGCTCTCCAGTCACTCTTTCCTTTTCCATCCCCCCTCTCCTACGAACCTCCTGTTCACTGGTGTATGCAGCTACATTTCCATCGGCCCCTTCTTTAACAGCAACACCACAGCGTGACTAACCAAAGTCAAAGCCAGTGTGAAGACCAGAGCAACAGGTGGAAAGTATAAGATTGTCAGATCAGAGCAGGAACTGTATGGACGGGGGCAAAAGTATCAGTATGCGAGCCATAATACGAACCATTCATAAATATGTCTGTGTGTAACGTTTCTCTTTCTGTCACTGCTCAGTGGAGTTTCACTGATCACAAGAGCATATCCAGTGGCACCCAAACAGTTAAAATAAAGCAGGATTTTTGAGCGAGCCGTGTGAAGTTGAGAGCTTGTTCAAACCAGTAGAAATATTCCACTTAGATAAACAGAGCCTGGGTGGCCTTGATTAATCCTGAAACCAGTGATCCCAGTGGATGAAGTGGGTGAGAAAGTCAGAGAAACTGAGGTAGAGAGGAATCAACAGGCTAGTGAGTCACAATAATCCTGCACGGCAACGAAACAAAAGAAAATCCACAAGTACAGGCAAGGCAGCAACACACTGACACACACAATACCTCAGAGAGGCAATCACTCCACACCTAATCTACTCCCCCATATAATTGTTACGCATCCACTCACTGAAAGTCCACAATAAAACTTCAAACAGGCAAGAAAATGGTATTGCAATGAAGTCAGCCGACTCCACTGTAAATTGAGTTGAAGTCTTTTAATGTTTTGCCAGAAGACCTGAGGTTATAATATGCCTCCATTCCAACACAATGACTGTCTGTCTGAGAGGTCGCTCACTGTCACCTACCCCCACATGGCTTGGCTTTTGTGTGTGTGTGTGTGTGTGTGTGTGTGTGTGTGTGTGTGTGTGTGTGTGTGTGTGTGTGTGTGTGTGTGTGTGTGTGTGTGTGTGTTGGAGATTGCTGAATACATGCAAACCTACTCAATCCTCATTAACCCATTGCCTCACTGCCAAGAGTATTTCGCTCAAACCAGCAAGCTATTGTCATCTTTGGCAAAGTAACATAGTTGAACAAAAGTTGTGAGTTCAGGTTTTCAGTGGTGATGCATACGAAGAAAAAGGGTTTCGAAAAAGTGAAAAAGTGTGCAGGAGTAATTGGCAACAGGTCCTCCCACAGTCCAGTTTTTTCCCCCTTTTCTTCTTTAACAACCAACTTGTTGCCGTTAGCTTCTCCCTCTGTTTGGTAGCGTTGCGATGGCAGCGGAGGCCCACATTCTTCATGCACAGGGCGAAATGAGATAGGGAGACAGGAAAAGCAGGAAAGGGAAGCAAAGAAGAAAGAGAAAGAGTGACTGTATAGGTGAATGAGTAAGTTAGTTTTGTGCGTGTGTGACAGTCTGACAGCAGACAGTTTTGGCTCTTTAGCATCTCAAAGCATCTGGCCTCAATTCGGACTTGAGAGGCTGCTGGAGAGGGGGTGAAGGAAGCCTTGATTCTTTTCCTCTATCACACAAGCATATAACTGCAGACAAACTCACAAAGTCCCTGTGGGGGTTGACAGGGAGAGCAGCCAGCAATCTATTGAAATGGGATGCAGTAGACGTCAATGACATGATGAAAGAGGCGACACTGCCTTGTGAAAACACTATAGTCGTTTAGGGAACCAATCTGCGAATCACATGCTTGTTTATGGGTCCAGTTGGAAATTAATTATCATGTTCGTTTCTACACAGAGACACGATCGGAATAATTAAATGAAGGTTGCATCAATATTCAGTCCAGGAAAACTCTTTACAATTTGACAACGCTTCATGCATATCGGACTTTCATTGAAGTGCCAATACTTGGTTTTGGGAAATTGTATTTCAACGTGTTTTCCAAAGAATACTCTCATTTGAAATAAGAACACGTTATTTGCTTTCTTGCCAATGAATTAGAAAATACGATTGCCACTTCACATGAAGAAAGGAAACATGGGTCTTTCCAAATGTAAGAAAAGTCCATCTACAAGATCCTGTAAAACTTGTTTTATCTTATTTGTAAATAACCTAGTTAAAGAACCAAGTGGAAAAAGGACAAGTTGTGATTTAATAGGGCTGCATTAGCCTGAATTATTTCTTGCCTGAGAGCAGAGACTTCCTGGAGTCTGCACTAGTTGCATGAAAAACTAAAGCAAATAATAAGTAAAAATGTTTGTGAATCTGACAATTTGATTCTAGCTCTAAGTACTTGATAGTATTTTTTATTCTGTCTCATCTACCCATATCCATGAAGAGTTTCCATCCCCAGCCCGACACAGCGCTAGAGCTGGAGAGTGCTGGTTTACAGTCAGCTGGCATTGAAGTAAATTGAGGTAACAGTATGTGAAAAAGGGAAATATGGCTGACATTCTTGGTCAGCTCCTAATGTTGGATTTTCCAGGAGGTTTTCCAGCCACAGACAGTTATCCAGCGGCGGTCAGTGGTCAGACCCACAGACACTGAAAATACCAAGAATGCCAGCGGTAGAGACTCAGAGATTAGTCTGGCCAGAGGACTACTGTTTGTCAGGATCAATGAACCAGTTCAGCTTTTACTTTTTGACTTGTACAATACGCAGGGACAGATCTGAGCTCTTATTACTGCTGGTCATTTTGTCTAGAGTTTATTTAGGAAAATCAGGGTCGAAGACTGTCCTGACTTCTCATTGTACCAAATGTAGAGAGAAGAGTTAAGTTTTCCCTCCTAAACTCCCCTTCCTTCCCCCCCTGCTGCTTTGGCTGTATGAGCAGTGAGAGGCCATTGTTTCAGTTAAACTGAGGGCAGAGAGCAGTCAGAAGGAGCCTGTTATCTCACACTGAAGGCAACAACACTTTGACTGACAATGTGACCCACAATGTGAGGGAGGATAAGAAGGAGGGGGGCAGTGAGTCTCGGTTTTTAGGAGAGCACTTTACTACTAGGCTTCGTTGAGGAGAAGTATGCCACAATATCTGCTTAGAAAACGTGTCAAAGCTTAGTGTGGAATCACAGAGTATCGCACACACACACATACACACATACACACATACACACACACACACACACACACACACACACACACACACACACACACACACACACACACACACACACACACACACACACACACACACACACACACACACACACACACACACAAAGATACTAACACACTGGCAGTGATACTAAATACATCAAGTCAGGCAAATGAGTTTCACAGAAGCTATTACATAAGCAGCGACGCCTCACTTTAACTGTGCCAACTTCGATGTATAATTCACTTCCACTCATCTGAGAAAATATCTGACATGGCAAAGAAGCACATGTGCAGACGTATTAGACACACTGTCCGTGTCGCTGTAAACTGGAGGAATATGGAGGAGGGGGGCAGACTGGTATGGAAAACTCTCATTCAGCAAACTGAACAGAAGCCAGGCCGACGTCTAATCTCCCGGTGTCTCACTTTCAGGCGTCTTGCAGCGTTCCACTATGCTCCTAAAATCCAGGATTTACATAAATACCAAACAAGATCAATGGAGAATAATATAGCCAGGGTTGGAAGTCAAATTGAATCTGAATCCAGTTGAATCCTTTAACGTGTCTGTTTGGTGCTAATGAGGCACAAAAGACGATGTGAGGCAAAATGCAATATCTCATAATTTGCATGACAATCAGGTCAGTAGTTATTCAGTAATCCTTCTGACAAAATACAGACACACAAACCAAAGGAAAAGGAAGGAAAATATAACCTCATTGATGGAGGTAAGCCTTTGTTTGCCGAGCCTTACAAATGTGTTTTACCAACCAAATCCAGGCTATGGGACCTTAAAGAAAAAGGATAAATCACAGGTAAAAAAAGAACTCTCTCCTGGTTATATGTAGCTACTTTACCTCCTTTAATGCTGTACACACATCTGCACACACAGGAAGGTTGAGTCAACATGGCTGGAAAGGGTTACGTATGTAACCAGCAACACGTGACATACATTTACCTCATTTGTTTTGATCAGAGCAGATGAGGTCACCGATCTTCTCGACTATCTGTCCCTCACTCTCACTCCCCTCGAATTAAACTTAATGTCAGCATTTCTTTCTTGACACCTGCCCATTTAAAGCCACTTTGTTTATGGAGTGGAACGTCACTATGTATGACCATGCCAAAATCAAGACTACGTAATTACAGTCTTGTCTTAAATGAAACCTCAACATGACACGGTCAAACAGCTACTTTGAAAAGTTGAGTGAATAGAAGGCCCTCAAACCGCCTTGACTATAAACATATCTGCTGACACGTCACTCTTATGTCCATAACAAACTTGATGAGAAACTACAATATGTGGCCCAGGGCACACGAGGAGTCTTGTAATTACACGCGAAGGCAAGACAGAAGAGAAACAACTGCAGCCTGTGTCTCCCAAAGTGCTTAGTCATCAAAAAGATTTCTCTTTGAGCCTTCCGGATAAAAACATGTTTCGTATGGGTCACACTTCTGAGATGCAGCCTAATTGTCTGCTCTGTTAGAAATGTATCTGCTGCCTCATGCTCTTTCTTATCTTGAATGTGAGTGTGTGCGCAGACAGATTGAAAAACACCATCCTCCACCTCCTCTTTCTTCTTAGCCAACTGTCCAGAGGGAGGGACAGCTTTTCCAAAGGCTAAAGTTTCAAATCAATACCCCAGCTGCCTGAAATTAGCAGATTACCCAGGGTTGGGATTAAGAAAACCTGGGTTCACACACCCCCAAAAACTCATCATCCCAACTCAACAAATCCCAGCAAATCTGTTTGTCCTAGCTGGAGCAGGCCAAAAGTCTGCAGGGTCAGCTACAGTTGAAACAACTTTTGAAACTAACTTCATGTCAGCTGACTGAACGATCCAGCTGTCTTCAATCTCTGCCAAAATAACAGGAAATCAGGTTTTCAAGGGATTATTATCTGACCAGTTAAAAGAACAGTTTATCCATATTGAAGAAAACATCTCTGACATTCCTTAACTAGTTTCAAATCCTGTTAATATGGGGATGTGTGCATGAATGGGCCTGCTAAGCAACGTTTGTCTCCAACTCTTTCCGTTACACACGTTCCATTATTAGCATTTTGGCAACTGACACCCTCTTAAGTGGCTTCACACTGACTTGCTCATGAATACAAAGTTTCCTTAGGCACATTTTTTTCCTAATTTTGACAAAGCCAAACTGGGATTAAGGGCAAGGTAAAGAGAGTCTGGGTTTTAGAGAATTGAAGAAACACACTTATGCAGACACACAGACAAACACACACACTCTTGCCTGCTCCACACTCACCCCTATGAGAGCCCTGCATCGCTGCCTTCACTTGTCTTCGTTTCGCTCAGGAAAAAAATCACTCCAGTCTCTGTTGGCTCAAATTCTCCCTGTTTCTCCTTCTTTCCCACGGTCGTCTACCTCTTTTCTACAACACTCCAGCTTCCTGCCGTTGCATCTGCAGCACACCTAGACTTCATACCCCTACACGAGGACTTTCAAATGGAAGCCCCCTTATTTTCCTGTCCTCTCCTCCTCTCTCTTCTCACTTCACTCCACTGTTCCTCTTCTCAGCTTTCCTTCCCTGCTGTCTGCCTTAGCACCGCCTCCCCTTCCTCCTCCTCCTCCTCCTCATTCCTCCCTCCCCTCTCTCACTTTTGTCTGCCAGCCCCCCTGCCTCTAGTTCCCCTCTTTTAACACACACACACACACACACGCACACACACACACACACACACACACACACACACACACACACACACACCCCCCTCCTCTGCCTCTCTATCCTCCCCCTTCTCTGTTTAGCCTGAGCTCCATCCATCCCCTTCACTTTCACACACTTTGCATCAACACAATCCTGTGTCAACTGGAACATTTTTCTAGAAAATATGATCCACTTTGTGTGGAAGCTAAATGGCTCACAGGCATTTAGGGAAACACCTCCTCTCATCCCTAGTCAAGCATCCAAGCCTTTAGCTAAATTACAGTGCAGTTATCAAACACATCGACTACATCAAGAGCTGCAGCCGCTACAGAGGGAGGGGGTCAATACACTCCAATGGGGTAACTTACATAACACATTTCTGCTCATCTTTGTTCCTGCACACTCCACATGCTATGTTGTCCAGTGCGTTAATCGGCCGTCAACAGACAGCGGGGACTGCATGAGTGCAAAGGGAATTAAAAGGTCTTGTATTTTGAGTGATTCGTTGAAGCTCTTTGCTTAGAGGTCAAGTTGAGAGGGTGAAGATGGAAAGAGTGTGTGCAATGCAATAAGGCATGCTGTTGCTTTATTAAGGCAGCAAATAGACATTGTACTTCTCTTTCAATCAACCAGTTTGGTCAGTCCATCACGTTTATTGAAAACTCCTTCTTCATCTTATCTTAATAAATATTGCCAGGGATGAATCCTTATCTGGTGATTCTCTAGTGTTTCATCTCGTGCCATTATTTGGTAAAAAAAAAACACTCTAAAAAACTAAGATAAGCGGATCTACTTTAAATCAACATATTAGCATTTGCATTGTTCAACACGGCATGCTTACTGGTACACAACATGAACCACTGTTGTGTGCTTCCATGGAAAACCATTAGGACGACTGATTAATGCTGGAGGAGAGGCTCATATATGTGTGTGTGTGTGTGTGTGTGTGTGTGTGTGTGTGTGTGTGTGTGTGTGTGTGTGTGTGTGTGTGTGTGTGTGTGTGTGTGTGTGTGTGTGTGTGTGTGCTTTCTCTCTCACTTTACTGGAGAAACTACCCTGTACCTCCCTCTGGGTCCCACGCTAACAAGTGAGAAGAGAGTTCACTTCTGTTCACTGACTTGGCACTTTACTGCCATTAACACAGCCCACTTCGCCGAAAATAAAAAAAAAACACCAAAAAGCTTTTTAGTGTTTTCTAAGTGTGTGTATATGTGTTTGTGTATGTGACTCAGCAAAACTCCTGACTATAACTGAGCCGCCGGTAATGTTAACTTATTATACCAAACTGTGTGCATCTGCTCAGTCTAACATGTTACACTCTCATGTTTTAAAATCCTTATCAATGCGCTCATTCTCTAGTTTGCGTTTTGTGCCAAGAAGTTAGCATATGAGAGTTAACAAGACTTGTGATGCTGCAATCAATGCTGAGGACAGCAGTGAGACAGTGAAAAGTAAGGCATTTCTTCATAGACCTCTAAACATTGGAACTACTTTTTGCTTTCAGTGGATTTGCCCCCTTCTGGCCGAAAGGAAGAATGCAAGTCTAATGCACTTTGACACTTCTCAGACTCAAAGGTTGCTGGTTGGACTGAACCAAAACCATGTATCTGCAGCATTAAATTAAAACACAGAGGTTAAAAACTCTCTCTTTCACATTACAGACAGTATGTCTAGCCAGTGTTAACATCGAAATAGGGGTTTGTGCAGATTTCCTTCTAAGAAACATAAATCAACCAAAATAAAGTAAAAAGTTTGACTTTATCCGAGTCTTTTGTCCTTTGAAAGTGACTTTGCCCAAGCAGGCGGTGGGTATTGTTGTGGGACGGCTAATGAAGGAAGGGGACAGCTGGTCTGGGACAGGCTGAGCTGGACCGGAGGAAGACAGAGAGCAGAGGAGACAGCAGATCTGTAATGGAGATGCTGGAAAGAAGAGAGGAAGACAGCTGCTGCCGTGTGGACCACACATTATCACCCCACACATCTTACAAACCTCGCCCTTTACCGTGAGGCCTTGAGAGGATAGAAATGATAAGGAGCTAGTGTTTGGTGACTGCTTTTGGCCCAAAACAAACACAAAATCATTGTTGTAGCTATCCAAAGCAGATTAACACAAGTGAGTTTACAAACAGCTTTTGGTAGAAGAGGATTTGGAGAGCAAATTTGATTTGTGGCAGCATTAAACCCACTTACATCTTACCCTGACTTACGGCAATATTTCCTGTCATCCAGCTGCCGTATGAAACAACACAGTCTGAGACTCAAATTCCTGACCTCCATGACCCCTCATCTCCCCCTTGACCCCTCATCTCCTTTAAACCCTCTCCCACTGTGTCACACACTCCGACTGCCATCCATCTCCAAACCATATTCCTAACCAGACACTTCAAAGTCAGAGGCCATGACCCTCCATTTCCATAAATGTGTGTGTGTGTGTGTGTGTGTGTGTGTGTGTGTGTGTGTGTGTGTGTGTGTGTGTGTGTGTGTGTGTTTGTGTGTGTGTGTGTGTGTGTGCGTGTGAGACAAAGTGACCACAGCGGGTCCCTCCAAACTGAGCCGACACCAAGAAGTCAGACCATTGATCAATGTCCCCAGTGCCCCCGAAAGACAGGAGAGCAAAAGAACAACAACGACAGGGAGGGAGAGAAAGTGAGAAAGAACAAAAGGCGTAGGACAAGTGGGGGACGGATGAGTCAGCAAATACTGAAGGTCAACGTCGTCAGAGAAGGGTTTTGTCCGCAGAGGGTGTTTTACTTTTTTTGTGTGGATCTTTACCTCAGAGTGTTGCCCAGCGTCCTCCGTCTGAAGGTCTGGGGGAGACAGGGAAATGGCAGAGAGCAAACATCCCAGGACCTTCCTCCTCTTTGAGCCACCTGTTCTTCACTCTGGCCTATAGGAAAAACATAAAGCAATAATCTTAACCTGTTGAATGAAATCATATGCATTTAGATTATATTAAACCTGCTACACCACTAACAAAAGCAGGGAACATGTGACGCTGACATTTCATCGCCTTTTAAGTGCGTATAGCCATCCTTGCAAAGTTGAGGGCTGGACAGCTAAACAACATTGCATTACTGACTTTTTTGATACAAATGTTAACCTACCAAATGTGGGGGAATATGAAGGGGAAGGGGAGAGGATAAAAATCTGAGGAAATCATAAAAGGAAAGGAGGTAACAAGGCGGTAAAGCTTGGTGATATTGATTTTAGCTGTTATGTAATATCCTGATTTAGTGCTGGTTTTATGAGCTGCATGAGAGTTAATTAAAACAAGTCTCTGAGCTTATCTGCCTTCAGCTGAGCAGTGAATTCCTCTCTGTGTATTTGCTTATCTTGTCCACATTACTAATGTTTTATCCTCAGAATCTCTTTGTGAAGTGCCAAGGTATTTTGTGAAGAAAACGTCTAAAGTTAGATTTCATCAGTATTGCCTCCCTCTGCTGTTCAATGACCGAAAACATAATGTATTTTCTTCAATTTGTACACTTGAGGGTTTTATCTCCTTTCCAAAAAAGCCAATTAACTATTTTTCCTTTATTCTTTTTAATCGTCTGATCTCCCTCTCCTTTCTCTCTGCTCTCTACAGAAACAGTCGATGAGGTAATCAGTCAGCTTGTTACAGTCTGATAAGTGATACGATGCGATTATTGATTTTGGCACCAGTCTCCCAGTGCAGGGGTCAGTCCTGAGCCTCACAGCTGCTTTCAGGAACCATGAACAGATGCTTTTTTCTGGGAAACAACAGTACAGACACAAGCAGAAATGAAGAGAAGCTCAGGCTTTTCTCTGAATCACTGGCTATAGAAATGCTACAAAATTGCTAATTTAATTTTCAAAGCGTGACATAATGCATATCCTTTTTAACTAAATCAATACAATCCATTTTGTTCGGACATTTAGTCACATAAATTGATTAAACTTACAGCTCTGGTGCAGCTGTCTGAAGTTTTTAAGAAGCTCAAATAGCGTCAATATGAAACAAACATGAAATGCCACTCTGTGTTAGTCTGTCAACAGAAAATCTCAAACATTAATGAATGGACTTCCATGAAATCCGGAGGTCAGTTCGGCTTTAAGCCAATGAACAACTGATTAAAGTGGCAATCAGAATCTGGGATTCCTGCCATTAGATGATTATTGTGTTCCAGCCATTTGAGGCCTGATTTGATGGCCATGTGCCTTGTAGTTGATACTGTGAACACCACACTCGATCATCTGAAGCTGAGCATGCAGAGACATCAGTCTGTCCTAACAGGGAGCCCCCAGCAACACAGATGGTGAAGGTCTTCCCTGAGGTACGCAGGGAAGTGCTTGGGGTGTAATTGGTGAGATAACAGGGTGGGGGTTTATTCAGATGTCCCACTCTCCTATAAGTTGATTACTTTTCTTGGTCACAGACCTTTCGAGAAATGAGAGCTTTCTTTCCTGAATTTCCCCAAGGAGATCAATTAAAGTGTATCTTAAATGTAAGGCTAAACATGGATTCAGACCAGAAACAGATCTGCATTGAAACAAAATGTGGTACTGGTGAATCAATGAAATTCAATCCAGGGCGAAATCATTTTGAAACTTGAAAGCTAAACAGAGGAAATCCACCAGGAAGATGTGATGTGTAAAGTTATTGTTACCCATTATTAAGGCAACATGAATGTTTTGAAATTTCATTTGTGTTTCGCCAACCACAAATGTAAAAATAAAGAACAATAAAATAGTGTGTATATAAAATGAATGGAAATCAATCTGAAACCAAAGTGCTACACTGACAGAGCGCCTTCCCTACAACCATGCGGCTAGTGTTTAAAAAAGCATGACAAATTAGTAGAAACAGTTACATAGAGTGATTTACAGTCACACATGCTGCACTGCATACACACACATACACACTGCCTGCACACACACATACACATGAACTCATGATCCACATCTGACCCGGTCCAGCCTGTGATGAGCTTTACATCTTTTAATTTTCATAACCTTCACTTATGGGCAAAGGACACAACCTGTGATGCTGTAATGATCTCTGCTTATAGTTTATGAACCCCCCCCCCACACACACACACACACACCTCCCTTCCGTGCACTATATGTAATCAGAAGATGACATCTCACCCTTTGAGATAGGCTGATTTGAACCCATGCATGCAGATTAGATAGAGATTATTAATCCTTTAGATTACTGGAGATAGATTACATCGCTATAGCAGCATATGTCCTCACCGCAGGGACCACGCTTAATGCGAGTACAATGACACTATGATTCAGGGCGCTGCAGTATAAACTTCAGGGTGTCGTTGAGGTTATGCATCCAGTGTGCCTTCGGTACACTCTGTTAATTATAATGCTTCTAGCGCTATAGTTATTGAGTTACGCCAGGTCTCCACTGCGTCTCAATTCTACTGATTAGGGAGGACTAAAGGAGGGTGAAGGAGAAAGAAGCTGCTTTCAAACAGAAGGCGTGGCGAAGTCTGTGCCAAGGTGACTCTTGCAGAATGAAAGTGTTCAGGCCTTAAATAATGAGAAACACAAAACTCACTGACTGACCTGAGGGAGGACAAAAGAGACAGCAAAATCTCATGATATATTGCATTTTACATTGCAATATTAATAAATTGTATAGTAGCATATTTAGGTGCAACTAACTTTATATTCTTTTTTTGATTAATCTACTGATTCATACATTGCTTGATATTGTTTTATTCGAACAACCTCTGAAAACATGAACATCCAAATTGACGTCTGAAATGTCTTGTTTTGTCCAAAACCTGGCTCTAAAACCCATACAAATAAACCTAAAATGATATACAACATAGAAAGGCAGTGAATCCTCACAAAATGAATGGGCTTTGGCTCAAAAAATGAGTTTAATTTCCACTGTTATCATGTAACATTAAGGTTTTGGTGTTTTGGACTGTTGTCAGACAAAACAGGCAATCTGAAAAAGTCAAGCAGACTTGTGATTTAGAGTCGTGCAGTATTTTCTTTCATTTAAAACAACAAATCACTTCATGAGTTGATAATGAAACCAATTAAAGATGCAGCCCTAGCCTGATCAAACCAGAGATATTTAAGAGTTAGCTGCCTGTCGTAAATCCCAGTATCCCAGGATACAGTATGCCACATATTGCTCATCCCCAGACGTATCTATTAAATAATTGAGCTTACAAGTCAACATCACAGTTTCTAAACTAGAATAGAATCAATGGGAATAATAAAACACTTCTCAGGAATAGAGCAGTCTGGTAATGCAATTTCTATGTATCTCTCTTTCCATTTTCGCTGTCATTAACCAAACCGTCATATTGTACTCTGCGGCCGTCACTTTGCCGGCTGCTGCGTTTTTCCAAGAAAGTGGAAAGCTGCTTTGTTGCCACAATATACCCTGTGTGATGCTTGGCCCACTTTCCAGGCTGCTTTCATTGTGTAAGCACACATACATAAAACATGATTTGCTGCTTCAATTTCTGACTTTTATTCAGCTGGGATTTGGTGGCAGACAACATCAGAGCCATGAAAAGCAGAGTAGAGCAGCGGCGAAATGCAACCCTGCCTGTGATCCTGTGAGCAGGGGAGAAATAGAGACAGAGGGTTGGCTACGATACAGAAAACAAGGTTTAATCACTGACCTCTACTCTTACAACTGAAGACAAATGGCCATGATTAATGAGGGCAATTCATCTTATAGGTTACGAAAAAAGAAAAACAATGACAACTGCATTTGCCTGCTTTGATGGATCTATCTGCTGTATACATTAAACACCAGTCCTGTTAGTCTGCACTTCACTTCTGATCAAGGAGCTCAGGTCAGGCTGGCTGCACATCCAGGACTGATCACTAGAGGGCAGCCTGTCTGAGTCTGGCAGTGTAACGGGGGCATATATTTAGAGCTCAGGGAAACACTGTTTTTATAATAATGAATATAAGAAATGTTGTTGTTTGAATAAAAAACGATCTTTTTTATTTAGCCATTTCAAAGTACAGAAGCATTACTAGGAACAGAACTTTTTAAGATTAAATGATTAAGGATTGTTAATACTTGTGCATCTGGTTTAGCTGGTCGAGGTGGAGCTATTTAAACTTAATCCGAGATGATTTGTGAGGTTTGGAAAGAAGAAAAAACGAAGTGGTGCTGCACCCAGTTGTGTCCACAGTTGTGTCCATTTGGTTGTATCCATTTGGACACAACTGTTGTGTCCACTTGTACACAAATGTTCCTCAATTGTTGCTTTTATTATAGGATAATAGATCATTTAAACCCTTGGGGCCTCAAACAGTTAATAAACTGAGAAGTTTCTATCTGAAATGTGACAAGAGACACAGCTTATTTGGGTCACAATCAAAAAGGAAATGTGTTGTATTTTATAAACCTGTTATGTTTTTTAATGTAAAATCTAAATCTGCAGGAGAGTATTTGGCTGCTTATAGAGTGTACAAGCATAGAATGGAAATACTTAACTAGTAAAGCATTTGAGTATGTGTTGCTTTCCACCTCTGCAGACGAGAATGGCCTAATGTATAGTAAGTGAAGTGAAACGGCTAATCGATACACTTCTCCTCTTACTCTCCTTTCTCCACCCCTCTCTCCACCCTGTAATGTTCCTCTAAGATTTCAGATCTAAATTCCTCCTCCTCTGTGGATTAGATGAGATAACATGAGATCGGGGGGGTGGCAGAAGCAGCAGAGGGTCAAATCTATCTCTGTAACCGATCTGAAGGGCAGCAGCTGATGCTAGGCCACAGCCGCAAACATCTCCCCCTACTAAATCTTACAAGAAAAAAGATGATGTTGTATGTTCAGAGACGGTCGATGACTAATGAGGGTCTTCTGTGGGGAAATTGGGAGACATGGGCAGGAGGAGCAAAAGCCGACTGAGGAAATAAAGAGAACAAGAAGACATTAACAAATGAAGAGGGAAAAGACTGTAGGAAAGTTTTCATTTGCCTTTCAGTGCTCAACTTCTGTCAAAAGCTAAATGTGGTCTTGGCTTCAGTCTGTTTCCAGCCGCTCAGCCTGCAGCTGTAACAATGTGTCTGTCTGGAGGATTTGAATCATCTCCTTTCATTTACACACTGTGAATCCTCTCATATAATTCTACATCTCCATTTCTTAAGCTTTTATTCTATTGTGACAAGTACATTTCTACGCCCAGATTCCCCTTTTCTCCGCTCAAAGGAGCAGCAACATTGCGTCTGTGGAGAAGTTGTCACGGGGCGGGAGGGCTGCCAGATGAGATATCTGCTCATATTTTATGAAGACATATTGAAGCAACTGTCAGCATATGGCTGCACTTTCACTGTGCATGGCACCTCAATGCAGAGAAAGTTGAAATGAGACAGAGAATGAGACTCGCTGCTGTCACGCTTCCCACCAGTTGAAGAGAGTGAAAGATTTTCATTTATGCTTCACCATCCATGACTACCGGAGGGTGGTTTGTGCCGTCACAAGAAGAATACATGGAAACCATTCTGATATGCAAGTGTAATTCATATACCAGAGGTTGAAAGTGCTCTTTACTTAAAAAAAAGCACATGTTAACATACTTCATCACAAGTAAAAGCCCTGTAATGTAAATCCTACTTACATAGAAATACTGTATTAACTTAAGTTAATTGAGTATAAACAGACTTAAAGCACAGAAAGTAACTTTTTTTCAAACTCTTGCGGCTCTGTTGTTAACTATAATATTGTATTCTTTGTGAATTTGTTGCATTAACTTTATCTAGGAAGATTAGCCACACAATTATATATTGATTTTTGGGAATTTCGTAAAATATTGGATCATTATTTCTCTCATAGAGAGGGGCAATGTCTCATTACAGTACACTGGATAGTCTGAAATGTATGTACTCCAAGTAGATACATTTTTTGTAAGGGGTTAAGAGACAACAACTAGCCAACGTCATGTGTTCTACAAGATCTTGACCTAAAAGGAACTAGTAAGTATAGCTGCCAGATATAGTGCCTAATAGTACAATAGTTCTTTATTTAATGTACTGGAGAAGAAGTTTAAGAGGCATAAACTATACATTTAGTGGATAAGAGAGAGAAACTTACAAGACGACACTCAATAACCCACCATAGAGTTAAGAAAAAGAGCACAAGATTGCGACAGATTCCCAATTATTTATATTCATATAAAGTTTAGAGATAATTTCCAAGGTCTGCCTCTACTACACTGTTTACACTACATAGAGGGAGTAAAAAATGATGCATATTTATATAGAGAGTATATCCACATACGCCTGCACATGTGGATGTTGTGAATGCTTGCATCTGTGTGTGCTCATGAATGTGTGTCTGTATATATGTGTCCTCTGTACGGCCACAGTCAGTGTGTTATTGGAGCAGGGTGAGCGGGGACAGGAGCAGCAGAAACAAACGAGGTCCTGTGCAACCTCGAGACTGTGTCATGAATCATGCAGGAGCTGGTACAGTAGCTGGCCAGTCCTCGCCACCCTCAGCTCACCGTTAATAACTTCAAATCCTAAAGTAGACTGATAAAGAGATCAAATCCATTTGTTTTTAGCCATATTCCTTTTAAAAAACACAAATAAACCTAAATGTATAGTGATTAGACTTTGTGTTATTGACTTAATGTTAGGAAATTAGAGCATTTGTGTGTAGTAGAGCAAAATCTGGGACTGAACAAGCATGAAACTGAAACCAAAATGACCCTGAGGCAACACTGCTGCAGTAAAAGACTAACAAAAAAATATAAAAATATGAATTAACGAAAAAAAATACTGGCATGAACACTGAACAAGTCCTGAGTTTAGTTTAAAACAGGAGCTTTTATTTCTGCTGTGACTCAAGTATCCCATGTGATGAATGTGTGCGTTGGCCTGCAGCGGGCACAATAAACGAGCGCAATGATGTCATCAACGTCAGCCAGAAGGGAAGCTCACAGTACGGTTTGGATGAGGGAACAATGCGTCTCCCTAAAACCCATGCTTTCACCTGCATGTGCATGTGTTGTGTTGTGAGATGTATGTAAATGAGAGGACAGGAAAAAACATATATGCAAATGTGATCCAAGAACAGAGAGGGTGCACACTTAATTAATTCCCAAGAATATATAAAATTAAGGTCACGCCGTGAAGTCTGACTTAGTGTGCAACATTTTTATGTAGGACATGAATATGCTGAGGTTGGGTTTCATCTAAAAAAATGTAAAATGTAGAAGTTAGTGCTACTGTTCTTCTGCAAATTAAAACCAGGGAGAAGATGCTATTTTTTGTTTGGTTAGTCCTCTGAATTTGCCTCCGAAGGGGGCCATTTGCTTCAAAGACCAATCTTTTCACGCTCTGAGCTGAGTGGCACACAATTTCACAGCACATTTATGTCCGACACTGTTTGACTGTTAACTCTAGCACCCCAGCGCCTCACACACACACACACACACACACGGTCATATCTGACAGTTTGTAATATTCTTTTGCTCAGTGGCAAAGGTCAGCGTACACACGTTTTTTGTGAGCGCCTCGGGGTATATGTGTGTGTTTTTGTGTGTATATAGAGCTAATGGACAGTGACACGAAGACTGACAAGGATGCTGAGCTGAGCTGCGCTGGGCCAGACGGTCTAACCCAACAGCAGGGATAAACTATAAATAGACTATCTCCTTCCCCCCCAACACTTCCCCCACATCCCTCTGTTTTACTCCTGTTTCCTCTTTTGCTGCATCTGCAGACCTTTTATCTCATTCGCTTGGCTTTTCTATTTCCCTCACTTCCCTGCACACACTTGCCCCTTCCTTTTTTGTCTTTTTGCGTTTCTCCATCATTTTCCAAAACCACCATTTTCTGTCTCCTGTCTTTTGTTTCACAGAAAAGACAAAGAATAACTAAAAAGACAAATAGGCCAACACCAATCTTGTGATCTCAGAGGAGTGTGTGGGATGGGGAATAGGGAGAGAAGGGCTAGTTAAGAGGGAGAAAAGGGGGGGAGACTGAGTTATGTAAGCAAGGCTAATCCCCTCCCAACCCTACATAGTAAATGAGACGGGATGACACTGGCCTCATTTCATCCGTTCATCTATTCGCCGCCACTACTCTGAACAACCCCGTCTCCACCTTAATATATCCGTTTGATCTTTGACAGCAGGCAGGAGCTACGTTTTAAACCACACACACACACCAGCAAATCCATGTCTGCTGACTCTTTATTTCATCCTCAAATCAACAATAACATTGGATTTTTGAAAGCTCTCTCAGTCAGAAAGGAACATTAAGATGAAAACTATAAATGACTATTTTAATGCGGGTATTTTCAATCAGCAGACGCTTGATTTCTAAAAGTAGAGTTACAGCAACATGACTTCACACGTAATGATACAACACTCTCCTCGGAACTCATTAAGGCCTTTAGCTCCGACCACATGACCCGCACCCCTCCAGTCTTTCTCTTGTAACACTAAGCCGACAGTCGGACCTCTCCCTCACTCACCCAGACATCCTAATCTGTAGAGGTATGCTCATAAAGGTCAGCAGGGGTTGCAGATCAGGTAATGCAACTTATTATTGAAACATCTCAGGAGGAAAGATATAGCAAGTGAAAGGTTTTGGTTTAAAGTGACCTATTGTGTATTTCTTTGTGTTAAGGGCAATAACATACCGTCAAATCATTTTTTCCCGATTGGAGTAGTAATTTATTAACCTGTATCCATGTGCAACAGTGATGATGATAACCAGGACTTTTCAGAAGTTCAACCACTGGAGGTCAGCAAAAATCTTCAGGGTGTCTTAAGTTATAATATAAACACAAAACATAGACACCAGGAACATGCATACTTTAGAATTTACAAGCAGGGGGGGAATGGTTCTAAATTTCATGAACTCCACATATTTGGTGTTTGAGTGCTGCAGTTAATTCTCTTTCATTGGATAATTAATGCCAAAGAAGCTGTGTTTATTTCAAATCACCCAATAATCCTGGCCACCAGTCAAGTTCAATTATATTTAGTAATTGGTTTTAATGAGTCTACATTTTAATCCGCCATCAATCCAGTTATCGTTAAAACATTCATAAATGCTTATGGGGCAAGATGACTAGCAACTAGCCATAACATTTCCCTAGAAGGCAGACAGTCAAACACTCAAGCTAATCTGGCTTTATGAAATTGTTTATTACCCCCCCCTCCACCTCTCCAATCCTCCTGCTCAGACAGGACGCTCCTCTAAACTTCGACCTACTTCTGTCTGCCCTCAGTCTGGGCTGAGGAGTGGGTCGGGGGGGGGGGGGGGAACGCCAAGATCCCAAACACAGTGAGCTTCACGCTGATCCCCCCTCTGGTTCTAATAATAATATGAATATCAAAGGCAGTTCTGGACAATACATCTTTAGAATGTCAAATCGCAGAGGGAAGCCGAGGGAGGCTTGAGGACGCGTGTATGTGAATCACACTGGACTCATTGTTTGGTACATTTAAAATTCAGCTGGGTGCACACACACACACACACACACACACCACACACACCACACACACCACACACACACACACACACACACACACACACACACACACACACACACACACACACACACACACACACACACACACACACACACACACACACACACACACACACACAGTATGTATCATGCTGAGGACTTGATTTCACTTTTCTGCTGATCAGCCACAAGACAAAACCCAGGCCTTCATCTTTTTTATCCGTTCTGTGTCTCTTGTTTCCAAGAAATCTCACTTAGCAGATGGACACAATCCTCCATATCCTCCATTCTCCGCAGGATAATGCAGAGCAGACAAAGACGCCATGACACAAAGGCAGACAACACCTCCATGAATCAGCTCTGTCAGTGTAAGTCCCACTGAAACTGAGCAGAAACTAGTGACAGCAACACTTCATAAACGGCAACTATGTTTAAAATCTGCCAAACGTTTTACAGTCACAAGACATCTTCAAGGCCAGCTCAGTCCTGGCAATCCACGTGTGACGGGACCTATGAGGGCTGGCTGGGATGAGAGGGTGGTGGGAAATGTGTAACCACGGCTGGGACGGGATCCCAGAAGTTCCCGGAAGAATTCTGGGAACATCAGGGCCATGTGTGTATGAGAGAGGAAGAGATGGATTCAAGGACGATGAGGGGGGAGACATCTGTCAGCAATTATATAGCAAAAATCCATCACATAGTTTCCCCGTTGAGAGAACAGTGAGCAGGGATGCGCTTAGGTCATGATGTAAACACTCTCATGGTTAAAACTTCCCAGCCCCTCCCTCTCCTCAACGCTCCACAGAGACAAGCCGACCACAGTTTTCCCAAGCCAGTCAGCTGACGCAGGAAGGGGGAGGGCCACCGTGTGGTACACTCTCTGCTGAGGGGTCATCTGGCAGACGTATCCTCGGAGCTGGCTTCACTCCGACGAGCAAAACACACACACACAGGGGAAGAGGCTGGCCAAGAGGGTGGAGGAAATGTAATCTATAAATCAGACACATGTCCAAACAACTGGGTGTCAACAGATCTTTGCTTATGCTATTAGCTCAGAGCTGCCTCTCTGAAACAGGGGGAGGAGCTCAATGGTTACATTTTTCTGAGGTAGTTGTTTTTAGACAGGGCTAGTGCAAAACTACACACAACAAGCATTGAGTGAAAGACAAAATCATGTGTGGAAGATTACAGCTACAGCACACCATCATGGGCCGATGAGCTTTTAAACCGGGTTTCCAATAGAATCAAATCAACAAACAGCCTAATTAATGGCCTTCTCCCTCGGAACATTGTAAGTTGCGACTCTAACGGATGAGTTCTTCTCGGATTTGGGCTACAAGAAGAAAAATGTCTCTCAAAGAGATAAGATTGCAACAATAAAAACATCCGATTGTTGCAGCTGCAGGTCGTCTCCCAACCATTCTTCTGCTACCGGGCAAAGTGCCTCGATTCAGGACCTAACACTGGTGTCAACCATCAATCTTGTGTTTGTGTGTATCTGTGTGTGTGGTCTGCTGTTTCAGCACTGGCCATTTGGGTCCTCATACATCAACCTCCTGACAGCAGTGAAGTGACGCTTTGTGACATATGAGGCCACTTTACCTTCTCCTCAGACAGAAAGGAGGGGGAAAGGCATGGCAGTGCTCAAATGGACGAAAACCGTTTCCATGTGCAGTGCTTGTACTCATATTTTGCACACTGCATAATCGTTGTTCTTTTTTTACTTTTAATAACCTAATGAGAACCTAAAACTGTTATTTTAACACGTACTAGAAGTTTCTCTGCAGTGCCTTTGGGGCAAAAGGGAACAAATACACAAGTGTTGAGCAGACACAGCTTGATTGGCCTACTAATGGATGTTTGGGGCAGTTGGCAGCCTTCAGTACTCCTGCTTCTAATGTGATGTGTGCCAGAGCTGTGCCCACTAATGTCCATTAATACACAGAATTACTCCACTCTGCATTGATTCTGTCTCTTCTTACGGACTGTAGAGACTTTCAGAGCCCATCTCCGCCTGCCATCTCGGCTATCAGATTCCAACAGCAATTTAATTGACCTGCAATCTACTTACAACACAAGAAAGCTCTCCTTATGTTTCATGTTAAAAAGGTCTGTGCACAAGCATGTTAATAGACAGGCAGTGTGCAAGGTCATGAAGCAACTAAAAGCTGTTTTTGGGTGTATTTAAGTCTGTAAGTCGAAAGGGTGTAATGACAGGCTGAGATTGAGGACAGCTTGATGAGGATAGGAGTGGTCCACCAGCGTCTGCACAGCCACACCTTGGAGCTCATGAGTAGGCAGGGCAGATGTCTTTGTAGCTCATTTAGCTGTTTATTCCTCTTGATGAGTTAGGTAAGCCACACTTTTTGTCCTGTGAGACCCAGCAGGGATTTAACCCAAATGCTAACATCAGCATGCTAACACGTATCTTACTAGTCCACAAAAAATATGCTGGCAATTGCGTTGGAGCACTCCATAAACTCTCACAAAATCTCAGTGGTTATATGTTTATCTTGATGTTAATAAGTAGCTAGGATGTATGGTGATAATACAAGTACTCACCAGTAATCAAGTTCCATTCAATTTCAATAAACTCCAATAGGGATGAAACTAGAAAGCCTTGGTGTTTTTATGACTTCCTGCTGTTTCAAAGCTAGTTGGATGTAAACATGAAAAACATCTCTAGAAAAGTTCAAACAAACCTAAATACCCTGTGAGAAATATGTTTGTGGTAATTGCTTGTCTCACAGTGTTGACACAATGGATAACTTCTAAATACTAAACTCTTAAAGCCTTTGAATTGCAAGAGATGATTTATGCTTGGAAATAATTAATATAATAGAAATAAGAGGAACGCTCTCCTCCATCACGCGAGTATGTCCATGTTTCTTTGTTTATATCTGACCACAGTAGAATCTCTGGAATGGCAGTCGAGGAAATGTAAGAAACGATCTACAAATGAACCACATGTGCGTGTTTCATTTGAATGAACACTAATTTTACTGCCAACTTTACAAGTTTGTTGTGATCACACAACAGTTAAATCTGCTGGTTTGTCTTAAAGCGTAAACTAACAGCCTCCCAATGCTGTTCATTTGGAACGGACTTAATTATAGAAGATGTAGAGAATTAATCTGTTGTATAATAACTCGGTCAATGACTTTGAAAAAAATTGCATGAACATGAAAGCAAAGTTATTAGTGATGTGCTGCTACACTTTAAAAGCAGAGCAGGCCTTTAAAAGTACAAAAAGAAAGGTCACCGCAAACCCAGGCAGCTACTAATTACAGTCTCACATACAGTACAAGGGGAGTCTTTGTGTGTGTGTGTGTGTGTGTGTGTGTGTGTGTGTGTGTGTGTGTGTGTGTGTGTGTGTGTGTGTGTGTGTGTGTGTGTGTGTGTGTGTGTGTGTGTGTGTGTGTGTGTGTGTGTGTGTGTGTTTGGCTGACTGACAGCTATTCTCTCCCCTGCTGTGCTCTCGCTCTTGTCCTGCTTTAATGGGCTGACAGCGAGAAACTCTGACAGAAAACTCACTGATGCTCCTGCTGTTAGACACATCACAGCTGAGTAGAATCACAAGCAAAACCGGGTCTCAAAAACAACATTACGCCCAAGAAATGTATCTTACAAAAAAGAAAAAATACAGCACAGGCGATACTGAACTGTACCATGACAACAAAGAGACGTGCTTGTCTGACATGAAACGGCTTACAGCAGGAAAGAAAAAGGCAAAATAAAAAACATCTGTTGAGCTCTTTTGAGTGAATGATTCCCTCAGAGGAGTGTTAGGCTCCTGTGGTGCTTCTACAAGACAACACTTTTCAGATAAAAGCTCAGTATTACGTTAGGAAGTGAAATATACTTCCTGAATGATCTCAAACGTACCTACAGTGGCGTTTGATGAGAGCAGTATGAGGAGTTTCTGTTGTGTGAACCTCTGGGGATCTATGTAACATCATGATGGATGACTATGAATTAAACATGCTGACATGCTACATGCATGCTCACATCCACCACTCAGCAGTATCATCACCACTGCAGCAGAATGAAATGGAAGTCATCATGTCAGTCCCAGATGGCTGGAGACGCATTTTGCTAATTGAGCCTCACAGGTGTGGATCGGATTGCTCTCTCTATACATGACTTTAATGTGGGATTTTCTTTTACGTGTTATGTAAGGGAGCTCCCGATTGCACAGATGTGCCCCGTGTGCACATTTACGTGCCATTTCCAGATGAGATTATCTAATGAGCAAATTAAGCTGCAATAGCTGCATGCTGCATGTTGAACAGTAATGTTTCAGTGTCTTCAAGTACTGTGCAGATGTGCATCAGCTGTGATTGTGCCTCTGGCTGTGTTCTAGTTTCAACTCGCACATATTTGTCAACTCAATTGTAGACATGACGTGAGATGATGGGAGGTCAGTTTATTCCACAGAAGCAGAACGCTGAAGAACATTTATTTCATTATCAGGAGCAGAAAAAAAAACACATGAACAAATTTATCAAAAGCACATTGAACCATGACTTTGGTCATGTTTTGCTCGGCTGCATCAAACGCACTTCTAGTCCTGTGGAGGAGCCATGTGATATAATGATCCCTCAGCATCCCACCCTCATCGCCTCTTCAGCTACTCCAATCCTGATCTCCAGACAGCTTGGTTATCACCTCCCACCGTATCCCCCTCTCCCCCTTCTCTCTCTCTCTCTGCATGTGTCCTGCCTGTGCCGTGGTGACAGTGCAGGATGATATAGGTCTCCCAGTGGGGTGGTCTATTGCTTGAACACTAAGTTAGCATCCATGCACCAGAGGATGGAGCATGCAGAACCAGAAGAATAGATGTTTGCAGCATGCATGAATATATGTCTTGCTTGAGTCAAATATTCTCATTCAGTTTAAAGTCTTGACGTCAGGACAACATGACGCCCAACACATCAATCAGCTGCAGGCAGGAGGTTCACCACAGATGAGAAGAAGATGGAGAGCAACTCATATGCATGCTTCAGCATTTGTATCTGCTCCTGTGGGGATTATTTATGATCCAATAAAACCCTGGGCGTTTCCAGTTCAACTACCACCTAATCCATATTTTAAAGTGGGCCTTGAGAGCATAAAACAAATGGCGCTAAGGTCTATCTCTCTCTCTTTCTCTGTACTATATAAATATAGATAGAGGTATAGTGTGACCTTTGCATTTCATCACATTCACTTCATCCTCTTCCCTTCTTTGTCTGCACCATACAAATAAAACCAGCTGCAGATATTATGAGAACTGACAAAACAAGATGAGCGATATGCAACAGCAGCAGTGTGTGTGTGTGTGTGTGTGTGTGTGTGTGTGTGTGTGTGTGTGTGTGTGTGTGTGTGTGTGTGTGTGTGTGTGTGTGTGTGTGTGTGTGTGTGCGCGTTTTTGAGTGTGTATCAGTTGCAAGGGGACAGCCGAAACTGAAACAGCTGGATGAGGATAACAGTGCAATGCTTATTCTCTCTCATGCCCCTACTCACACACACACACACACACACACACACACACACACACACACACACACACACACACACACACACACACACACACACACACACACACCAGGACTAACAGCTGAATTAATCAGCAAGAAACCGGAGGGAAGTCTAAGGCAATGAATTCATCTGGAACAACTACACATTATATTAATGTACTTTTGGCAAACTATCAATAACCAATTTAACCATCTTCAGACTAAGCCATGTTCACTCGAACGCAGCACTGCCAACCCAATAACTTAGTAATATCTTCAACCTCCATTTTGACTATTTTTTTTTTTTTCCCCACTTTATTTATGGTGATTTTAAACTGATATCAGATTACTCTTTCACAGTTGTATAACATATAGTTAACACTAAAAACAGACATCTCTCACGACACGCTACTAGACAGACATAAGGGAAACAATAATAAAATAAATTAAAAAACACTGATATAAAAAACTAAAACACAAGACAAAACCAAACAAAATAAAAAATAAAAGGGCATCTCATATTTCAACATGAATAGGACAGATCAACAGCACATGGACAATGACAGCATATAACTACAGTTCCAGGCCAGGCAACATACTCACATATTGAGTAAATCGATCCCATGTTTTATGAAATGTATTGATAGAGCCATTCAGGGTACATCTAATCTTCTCCAGTTGTATATTTTGCATCATATCTCTGATCCATTGACTGTATGTTGGAGGCTCCATTTTGACTTTTAATGATCCACTTACCGCGCTTGTTTTTGGATCAATGTGCACAAACGCAATAAAAAACACTATGAAAAAAACTCAATCTAATTCATAACTAAATATTTAAAAACAAGGTAAGCTTTAAAACACAAACAACACCTCAACTTAAACCTCCTGAAAACAACACAAACGCACAGACCGTCCCACTAAATCACAGTTTCACTCTGCGTGATCTACTCACCTTTACAAGATGTTCTCCATAGCACAGCAATATTTCCTCCGCGGTAATGTTTTATCCAGTCGCCTTTTCGGTGCGTGCACAACTTTTCTGAAGCCAGACGAATGTACTCCTGTTTATCTATAGTTCTTTCTTTGCTCCTTTCCCCACAAACCCGTCCGGTCCGCAGCTCGGTAGATCCTCTGCTGACTGATCCACCGTTGCTGTCCGGGCTGAGCGCGTTCGGTACCGTCACCGTCGGAGCCCGGCTGCTGCTCTGCGGGGCGGGTTGACTCTCTGCTCCAGAAGCAACTGCTGCTGATCCACAACAGAGAGGTTTAGGACTGGGGAAGAAGGGCAGGGGGTTCCGCAAGGGGGGGCTGTGACCACCGATTAAGACACTTTTCCAGCGGATTTGTATTCAATACTTCATTCTTCAGCGATGCTTTTACACTTACTGCCATTTTTGTACTGGTGATTTGTTTTTCTGATTTATGTATTTATTTAACTTAGCCTACAGAGCTACTATTTGCCATTTTTACGAAATAAAATAATAAAATAAAATCACTGCCAGTAGCTACTGTTTTTACACTGTTTATATACAGTATTTATATCAGAAATGAGCAACAACAAACAAACTTTGCAAAACAATGCTGTTTTAAGTTTAAACATATGTTTACAGTTAAATATATTAACAATATATTGTTAGCTGCTGAGGCATAAAACCAATAGCTTTTAAGCAGCCATATCATTTAGGAATAGGTCTTTTTTATTGTACATTTTCTTGTCTTACATTTTTTTTTTATTTGACTGTTTCATTAAAAAATGTAATTGTATCTGTACTGTATTCACACCATTCAATGGTGTTGACTGAAAACAAGTGCCTTAAAGGTTTACGTGACTCTTGGTAAATAAAGCATTAAAAGTTTTGTTTCAGAGATGTACTTTTAAAATCATGTCTCACCCCTTGGTTTTCATCACTTTTCCCCTTTGGCCAAACAAAACAAATCAATAACTACTTGTGACCTCTTGTCTTAAATAAAACTTTCTTGTGCACATAAGGATTGTTTTTCACTACAAAGGGAGACATTAAATAGAACCAAAATCATTATCATAAAATGAAAGCATATTTTTCTTTCTTATACTACTTTTATTCTTTTGCCATTACCATGTTTATCTTTGGACCTGTAGGGGGGTTCAGACCCACTGTCTTGTATTTTTATATAGTAAATCATATATTTTAGTGCAGTGGACTTTTGGGACTGTACTCTAATTCTGTCTCAATCTAAATCAAGTGTACTAAAAAGTACTGAGACACATGAACATCTGTTGACCTGAATACTCTTAACATGTAAAGTTCAAGGGATAATGTTGAAAGAAAGAACACATTATCTACATTTTTTTTTGATGAGTCTAATTTGCTTTTGAACACCCAGGAAATGGGAGCCAGATGGTTACAGGTGAGCTGCTTGTTGGCTCTACTCTGCTTTGAACTCTCAGGTTGAAAGATTCCCGCCCACTGCCTTCTGTCCACTCAAACCCACTGGAAACACAATATGGGGTCTTCTCTCATAACCACAATAGACTGCCACCTGCCTGATTCAACCCTGAAAAAGGAGCTGTGTGAATGCCTGAATGACCTAATTTGTTAGAGGGGAGTATGGATTTGATTTCCTCAAGGTCTTAAGGTGCAAAAATCCCTGTCAGTCAAAATCAGCAGCTGCAGCATTAATGTTAATGCCAGTTATCTGAGCCTCCAGTCGTTCAGCAGGTGTGATAGACTGGGTGGTCACGATAAATTTAGAACATTTCGTATTCATGGGGGAAAAACTGTTTAATGTATTTGGTCTCTCTGGCAGTGTGGTTGATTAATCAGTCGGTGTGGCCAGTAACAAGAAGAGATACCAGAAGGTGTGCAGCCTTGACAAATAATAGCACATTTTAGCCATATAAGTCAGTTTTTTTTGTTGTTGATTTGGTCTAATATCTTTTGCTTCTTATACAAAATGCTCTATGACTCGGTATGAAAATGAAAAGCTCATGAAGGTGAATGGTTCTGTAGTGCAGCATTACGAACTTGTCTGATTTGAGATGAATTCAGTCCTCTTAACTATCATATATGATTGTAAACCCAACAAACATGAAGGTAGAAACATTTATTGAGAAAAGTGCAGTTTTTTTAGTATTATCTCATACTGCAAACTCCACAGCATCACCTTATGTCTTTGATGTGCGGCCAGCCTAAGGGGAAGGATTTTCAGGAGGCCTGTCAATGCTGAACTCCAGCTGACCTCTCCTCCTCTGCGAACAACGCACCAATTTATATCCTGCACCAATGCCAAGAATGGTACCCCACCTCTCCTCCTCCCCCCTGTTTCTCTTCCTGCACATTTCTCCTGCCAGATTGTTGACCACCTTTTCTTATTCTAATCCTACCCCATCAACCATTCTTCATCTCTTGCACTCTACTATATTTGACCTCCATCTCTTCCCCTTTCTGCCACTTTCAGCCTCCGCCCTCCCAATTCCCAATTCCAGCCCTTCTTTTCTCACTCCCTTTCTCCCTTTCTCCTTCGTCTCCGTGGTTAATTTCAACTTCAGGCTTCGCTAGCCCACAACGCTAATATGATTTCCAGCTGAAATCAAACGTGTAAATGTGCTGCAGCCTCTCCTTTTCCCCCAGTGGGCTCCCATTGGAGTCTACTTCATTAGTCATGACGATTTTTTTCTAAACTGCAGAAGATTAAGTTGAACACTCGGGGCTTCATGTTTGTGCGTAGAGAATCTTTAATGTTTCAAGCATCACAAAAGCCCAGTTTGTTTATTGTCTTCTTACGCAATATGCAAACTGTGTGTGTGTGTGTGTGTGTGTGTGTGTGTGTGTGTGTGTGTGTGTGTGTGTGTGTGTGTGTGTGTGTGTGTGTGTGTGTGTGTGTGTGTGTGTGTGTGTGTGTGTGTGTGTGTGTGTGTGTGTGTGTGTGTGTGTGTGTGTGTGTGTGTAGATCTCAGATTGCTCAAGTGTGTATTCTAAAAAAAGTTCTCGCCCTCGGCAACATGTGAGGTTTGCACAAGACAAGACTTTTTATTACATAATCACTGAGAGAGATGCTGCATATGCAAAGCAGAAATAAAGTCCTGCTCAAATAGTTTTCCCCATGTTTTTGTTAAAATTGTGTGTTGTTTTAACAGCTTTGGCGGAGTGGCTCCAGGGATGACAATGTAATTTAGTTGCAACATTTTTACATGGATTGACATTCAATCTTACATACCCCCTTACAGATCTAACCCTAATATCTTGGGTGATCTGACCAGTTTTACTTCCAGCTCCATTTGCTGGTCCCTATTTGTGGCTTTGGGTATAATACCTCACTATAACAAGGATTGCCATGAAATTTGCTTCCCACATGAATTTTCCCCCAAAGAAATGTAATAACTGTATTAATCAAAATCACGTATGACTGATGTAGCCAAGGGCATTTGGTTAAATCAAGCATTGGTGTTTTTTTTTCTCCTTGCTCGCCTGCTGTAATGTACAGTACATTATGCTCCTCTGTAGATACACATGCTGTGTTAGCCAAGCAGACACAGGAATAACCTTCCGCTGCAGCTCTGATACGTGAGAGCAGGCACGGGACTCCTAGAGGGAGGACTCTGAGAAACAACACCACTAACACATCTCACCCGTGTTTGGTGTAACAGCTTCAAAAAACAAGATGAAATAGATTAATGGAGAATTCCTCACGCTCATGCCTCAGCAGAAATAATACACTGCAAGCCATTATTTCCAATCCGCTTTGGTCTGTCTGTGGCTGTCTGTGTGAAGGCCGAAAGCCCAGATCATATGACTCACACATGCTCTGTCCCCTCAGGGTCTTCATCCACAGCCAGATACCTGACCAGAGCCCGACCCTCAGCCTCAGCATGATTCAGAAATATCAAAGTGCTTCTGGCTGGGCATCTAAAAGGATTCACAAGAAATGACAACACTCCTCTCTAGTGCTTTATTGTTTGCTTCTGTTTCTAAATATTGCCCCCTTAACACTTCAACGTTGTTAGTTTAATGAATGGAAATGATGATGCGTTTGTTTGTCAAGTATAGGAATTTTAGTCGCTCAATAAACAATAAAGCTCAAAGTGCATTCAGGATGAAACCACCAAACAAAACAACAGTGAGCAAATCTGAATAAAATTGTCTTTGTCTTAGTCTTTTAAAAATGCCTCTCATAACTCAGACGTTTCTGTCATGTTCCCAATTAGAGCTCCCCAATCCCAGAGCTGCAGCAATATTTACATATTTACATAATGGTCAAATGAGGAGAGTGCAGTGTAGCATGAAACACTTTATTCTCTGAAATTCCAGCTCTGGTCTGAGCCTGCGAGCTGAGCCAATGTTGGATTCTTTGTCTATAAGCTGAAGTAGTGTGGAGGGGAAGCAGAGGAACTGGGGCAGAAAACAGCTTCATCTCTGTTTCTGATACCGCTGTCTGTTTGATGAGTGTAAAAACTATCTGACAGCTCAGTTTCTCAGTTTCTGTCTAATTCTATGAAATACTCTGCTGCTGCAGTCAAGGCTAAGGCAGCGCAAACTCACTCACACCACGCACTGGAGATGATTATTTAACACCGCTGTTCTGCACAGGCTCATTAGGAATATGTCTGTGCAACAAAAATTACCACATAGATAATTTATTGAGTCGCCGTCCACCGCTTTGATGTTCTTGTTATTGCACATCCCGATGCACTTTCATACATTTTAATTATTGTCCCATATGTTCTTCCATACCCTGCAAAGCTGGTACTGCATCTGAACTATGACCTAGCCTCAACCCTTGCATACAGGAAGGATTTCATATAGAAAATATATAAATGCAACGATAATCTCCTTTAGGAATGACAATGTGAACACTGCTGTGAGAGCATGAAAATTAGACCATACCCTCATCAAAATCAAATAGAGTTTGCTTCGCTTTTCAGAAAAAGGGTTATGTAACCTGCTAGTGCATAATATAAATGTATGATTGACTTTTTATGCATCTGTGTCCCTCAGACTAAACATGTTTTGGGGCAAAGAGAAAACATTCTCGTATTGTATTTTAGCTTAGTTACATACCAAAAAATCATTTCACTACTATCTTTTTTGTCTTGATTTTGTTGCAAACTATTATGTAAGCACATCTTTTAGAATGTTCACCTTAAAAAGTGGCGTTAAACAACTTGAAACCATTGGACAAAGGTATCTTTCTTTTCCAAAGAAGTGCAATCTCCCTGTTGTAAGTCTGCCTTTCATTTCTGTTTTGTGGGTTTGTTGGTGTTTTTTTCTGGTTGGTCAAACATAAATGATGTGAGCTAATGTTGACATTTAAAGTGCACCGACAGTACAATGTGGTCTAATCGCAGTAAAAAGATGGCAGTCTAAAAGCATGAATGCAAGGTTTTCTTGACAGTTGTTTTGGTCAGAATGAACATACAAGGATTTCTTTCTACACAGACATCAATTTTGAAGTAAAAAAGATTATGCTATACTGAGAATCATCACTATTCTGCACCTCCTTGTGATGTGAATACAGTGAAAGCAACAAACACAGCAGAGCAGATTTCCAGGCTGGCAGATTAAAGCTAACTACCAAAACCGTTTCTCAGCCTCAACCTCCAGATTCAGGATTTCTTTTTTTGCAGCGGCTCATTTCTCTTGCTGAGCTGAAAATGGGATGCCAAGAGCAATCCTCCCTGGATTATTTAAACAGCCACTTCAAACGGGAGCATTTATAATCCTACATTATTGATATGGGAAAAAACAGTGAGTAAATGTCATAGTAACTAGAGGAACCGCCACAGACATGCGTGAACATGCAGAATGTGAGGGCAGGATAAGTCTTTTAGGTTTTAAGGTTTAATTTCTTTATGTGACATAAGACGGGAGGTTGAGTAGAATTAATCTTTCACCCTATTCAAATTCAGAACAGGACTTATAACAATCTGTGTACTCACACACAAACATGAGACATCTAGTTGCACAGAATATTTAGAAATAAATGCATATCTGGGCCTATTTATGCATTTGGGTTTTTTTTTCATGGACCACTGGTGCAACTACAAACAAATATATAATAATAAAATGCAGCTCAAATACTCAAAAAGCTGTAATTTGGTTATGGTTTGTATTTTGATGTGTTATGAAACTGTTTTGTGTTCTCACATCTCATAGTAAGTGTACTGACCCAGTTCAGAGCATGTGTGTCTGTGTGTGTCTGTGTTTGTAGTAAGTAGTAAGTGGCAGAGACTTATGCTGCACGTGTCCGGGAGAACTCAGTGCAGATGGTTATTTTAGTCAGGCAGAGGCTGCAGGCATGCAGCACGCTGTCATATTGCATAAATCTAGGTGCAGGACAACGCTCCGTCCCTGCAGGTACATTTAGAGATTACTGCACATTTTGAGAAATGATGAATGAGAATACTGGAGAAAAAAAAATGTTTATGTAACACTCAGCCGAGCGCATTTGATTTTAAATTCAGTAACCCTTGTAATAACTTTCTATTCCTTGCCATCAGCTCTGCATGAGTAATGACATTTTATGTGCCAGTGACCTTGTAAACCAAAGTTTTCTGACCTTATAAATGTCTGAATCAGGACCAAATGCTTTTGTTGTCAGACATTTAACTCCTTTTCTTTTTACCTTGTTTCCATTATAAATCCATAATATAATTATACTGCAAATATAATTTATTGAATACACGGTGCACATTTTAGGTTTATTACCTAACTGCAAATGCACAGGATTTGTGCCTGTGTGTTCACAATTGGAAATGCTGAAGGTCAGTCAGTGACATGTTGATGGTTGGTGACTTATTGCTTCCTGTTACGATGGCGAGATTTAGCTTCCAGCATGTTTCCAATATCAAAGCAGGTCAAGGATGTGGCTGCACAGCACACAACCCTTAAATCACCTCCACACCCTTCACACTGACACGTGTTTGAAGATCAAGACACAAAGATGCCTTTGTTTGTCTTCATACTGATTTCCAACACACAGAACAATAAAAGAAAGCTTTGTCTTGCAAATATTTCTTAAATGAAGCGCACTTGTAGACAGATGTGTTGACGTGTGGAAAACCGACTGAGGGGGTCTTAATTTAAAAAAAGCAGCTGTGGAAATGTTTGGGTTGGCTGGGATGATGCAAACAGCATGACTGTCTTCAGACTCTCAGCAGACACACACACACACACACACACAAATTCATTTATGGTGCCTTTCCTGCTAATCCTACAGTAAATCTAAACTGGAGCCATAAATGTTGCAGGGTCCTTGAGTTCGAGGGACACAGTATCAGTCATGCACGACTTCTCTGTTTGTTAAAAGGATGTGCAGTGTGTGTGTGTGTGTGTGTGTGTGTGTGTGTGTGTGTGTGTGTGTGTGTGTGTGTGTGTGTGTGTGTGTGTGTGTGTGTGTGTGTGTGTGTGTGTGTGTGTGTGTGTGTGTCTACTGAGCAATAAATAGAACACACCCTGACATTTCACCTAGCGCAAGTCAAAATATTACTGTATGAGTAAAAGTGTATCGTTATTCTCAGAAAGAAGAATAGGCGATGAGCACATTATTAGTATTATTTAAGATGTATACCTGACTCACAAGACTCTCAGCATCTGGATTGAACAAAAGGTAATTGTTGGGTTTTCAAGAAAAGGAGAAAGACTTGCATACTGACTCTGAAGCACACATTTGAACTATATGGACAGATATTAATCCCAGACAGATTTTTGTTACGTTTTTTTAAGTTGACATCTTTCAATTGGAAGATTGTGGGTTCGATAACAGCTCCTACAGCCAACTTGTTGATGTATCCTTGAGAAAGATACTTAACCCCAGGTTGCTCCCGATGGCAATGCCAACGATATCTGAATGTGTGTTAATGTTAGTTTCTCTTGGTATGATGATCTGTATATGTAAAAGCAGTTTGAGCAGTCCATTTGCCATGTACTGTAATTGCATGCATGCACAAAAGAAAAACATGCTAATGGGTTGAAATCATCAAATGTCTCTTCAAAATGGGATTTTGCAGCCAATCAATAAAGCAGTTTAAATATTATATGGTATATTGAATAATTTGACATACAGGTGGTGAGGAAGGAGAACTCACCTCATTTAGTTGGGTTCAACCTGTGGGTACCCTGAATGCATGTTCACAATTTCAAGACAATCTATCAGAAAGCTATTCAGATATTTCTGTCAGGATTAAAGATTTGGATTCACATTGCCCTCATAGACGCTCTCCACCAGCAGGGCTGAAAAAAGAAAACCCTGAGACGTGTCGGGGCAGGTGCAATGTGAAAGTTGTAATAAAGAGGCTTTATTAGTTACACGGGTTATTCATGAGACAATAAAAAAGAAATGTCCAGGAGGCAAGGCCATTCACATCCAAAGCCAAAGAGCATCCTTGAACTGAACTTGAAGACTGTAAAATGCATTCGAGAGCTCAGAAAAGTTTAGGGCAGGGACTGAAAGATACGTCAAGAGGTAAGACGTACATGTGAGAGGAAGGAGGGTACAGTGCACTAATGTGGGGAGACAGCGCCAGTCTAGGGAGCATCTGTTTTTAGAGTCTCTAAACTGTGCTCGGCCTCCTCTCCTCATGACCCCCGTCTGCACGTCTCTCTGAGTCTCTCTTAGATTTTGTGCCCACAGTGTTTTCTACCTAGCCGTGTTTCCCCGTCAGAAAGCAAAGACCAGGATGCCCTCCCACGGGAGTCGGATAACGACAGGCGGAGACAGCAAGGCTGAGTTATTTTTCAACCGCCCAGGGTCACTCAGAACTGCTCTATTCAACATCAGAGGGCTATAGAAATATTGAAGTGTTATTTCGGCAGGGGCTTGAGAAATAATTCAAAGCATGTGTCTGTCTGTGTGTGTCTCTTTCTGTGTGTGTGTGTGTGTGTGTGTGTGTGTGTGTGTGTGTGTGTGTGTGTGTGTGTGTGTGTGTGTGTGTGTGTGTGTGTGTGTGTGTGTGTGTAACATTATTACAAGATATTAGCATGTGCGGGTTGCCTTGGTAGGAAATGAAAGGGAGGTTTTAGTCTTCTGCCCTTGTTTATGTCTCATCGCTATTCAAAATGGAAGAAATCTGGAGATGATTTGAGGTCAAGCAACCTCAATCACATAACAGTCATTCAATAATTTAGAGATTATTTAATGGTGGTTGGAATTCAGCCACTTGGACTGTGCTCTTTGTAAAAAGGAAGAAAAAAAAACTCCCTGCACGTTTCCTTTAATTTCTCCAGTGTAATGGAGGAGAATGTGCTGAAAACATGCTGGTCGTGCTCCTCCCATGTCCTCCAGTGAACTCCGCAACTATTTCCCTCTGTTGTGTCCAGGATTTGAAGTGGCCTCTCTAGACGACTACATCATTTTATCTTCACACAGTACTTCAAATTTCACTCAGGGATAGAGAGAGATAGAGTAGGACTGGGTGTGTAAGAAGAACATGTAGTTTCCGAGGCCCCTGGGTCGACCCTGGGCTCAGAACAAACACTAAACTGCGACACCAATAAAACTCTCAGCAGCCGAGATCAGAAAGGAAGGAGAATAAAAAGGGCTCTCCGGTGCTGTAAGGTCTAGAGCTGCACTAATGTCAACTCTGGAGACCGTCTGACCTTCACTTTCAGCTCAAGAAAAAGAAAAAAAAACAACCAGCAGTCACAAGCAGAGTAATATCTCAGAAATGTGACTTTTGGAAGGAGATTTTGATTGTTTTTCATCAAGCACAGCCGCTCGTTTCTCTTCAATCCCTCCTCTGCTGTTTAACTTGAGTCTTGCTAATGTGAGACCCCGTAACGGTTACTGGTGATTAAAGTTGATAGCCTTTTTGCTTCCTCATAAAAATAGATGAAGCTCAAGCAAAGTATGATGCTTGTTCTTCCCATTAGCCACTTCACTGACTGCATAAATGATTATTTGACCAGGTATTGATGATGATGAAGGAGAAAGGGAGAAAGTACCGACAGATGCTACTGCTGCAATGCAGAGTACGCAGGAAACATGCATCACTGAGCCTGAAGTGAAGGTAACAAGTGGATTCAAACACACACACACACACACACACACACACACACACACACACACACACACACACACACACACACACACACACACACACACACACACACACACACACACACACACACACAAAAAAAGTCATTATTGTCCCCTGCTGACTGGACACCTGGTACTGTTGTTTCTATTAATCAATCTCCAGAGCAGTAATACCCACCCAGATTTATTAATTATATACCTTGACACAGTCTTGTGCTTTTGCCTGTGTATCATTATGTGCTCGTGTGTGTGTGTGTGTGTGTGTGTGTGTGTGTGTGTGTGTGTGTGTGTGTGTGTGTGTGTGTGTGTGTGTGTGTGTGTGTGTGTGTGTGTGTGTGTGTGTGTGTGTGTGTGTGTGTGTGTGTGTGTCCAACTGGGTCAAACCCCTCACAGCAGGGTTGAGCTTTAATCCAGGATTGGAGCTGGATCCTCTAACTCAGTTAAACACAGACAAATGCATACACACACACACACACACACACACACACACACACACACACACACACACACACACACACACACACACACACACACACACACACACACACACACACACACACACACACACACACACACACACACACTTGCACAAACGCACAAGTAAACACACCTTTAAACACAAATACCCTAAAACTAACACTAACCTTGTCCTTTTTCTTAACTTTACATGGACACATTGACGCATCGTCTTACACACTAATGTATATTCTCTCTCTCTCTTTCTCTCTGTCACACACACACACACACACACACACACACACACACACACACACACACACACACACACACACACACACACACACACACACACACACACACATGCACATACCAACACACACACAGTCAGAGTATTAAATCTAATATCTCTGTGTCATCTGAGCCCTGCATTCTGGTGTCTGCCTGTGATGTAACAGCAGTCTGTCACAGATTGTGTTTTTCCGTCATTTGGTCCTAAAAACAGATTATGTTTTTTATTTTAAATAACAGCGTCTGGAGCTCATGAACCATATTATTCATCAGCATATTCAGTTTGCTCAGTTCCAAACACAAACATTATACCAGCAACTCAATATCTCTTTTTTTAATGTTATTTTTTATATGCGATAGTGGAGGGAAACAGCAAAAGTAAAAACAAATATATGCAGCAAATACTCTGGAACAACAGCTGGCTTGAAAATTAACAAGGGACTCGTTGCTCATGGCACTTGCGCACTAACTAATGACTCAGTTATCAGGTTGATGCCTTAATTTTAAAATGTATCATGCATTGAACCTTACGTTAAACTCTGAATTACTCTGTGTCAATTTTGGTAAATGTATTTGAATAATATGGTATTAAAGACATTGTTATCTTAAGGTCTATCTTTGAGGGTTTTTACAAAGTGTTAATTATGTTGGGAGCAACTGACGCAAGTTTTAGCAGCAAAGTATACTCCAAAAATGTGACAGTGCATTGACGCAAGGTAAACGCTGCCAACATGTGCTTCCAATAAATGACGAAATGATGGAAAGAGGAAATTGCATAAGTCAGCAGAAATGAGACACACACACACACACACACACACACACACACACACACACACACACACACACACACACACACACACACACACACACACTCACACTCACACACACACACACACACACACACACACACACACACACACACACACACACACACACACACACACACACACACACACACACACACTTAGTCTGACTTCTCCATCCACCCTAAACAAGAATGACACTGAAATACAGACAAGTGTTCTCGTCGTTGAAGCCTGAAATTGCCTTTCCTTCCTGTTGATTGTGTTTCACAGTGAGTGAAACAAGAGCGGGGACACCGTGACAGATTCAATGTATGTGTGTGTGTGTGTGTGTGTGTAGCTTGTCGTATTCATTTGGGCCACGCTAACACCAATTGGAAAGAGATTTGATATTCAGCTTGTGAGATCAAATTTATGCATGGAGGGTACGGCCTGCTCAACATGAGAGCTTTCAGTTAACCGGCCACCGGTCTGACTTCTCCTTAGCACGGTGGGACTGCACTTTGGCAACGCTGCATTGTTACTAACAGACTGTTGTTCTCACAGTGACAAATTTTTGTCTACTCTGAAAGAAGATATAACAAATACTTTGTGTTTAATTCTACTTTAAACATATGCTTTATTACATTTTAGAGGTAAAAATTAGACATTTGTAGTTGTTAGGGTTCCAGTAGTTTACAGATTCAGATTTACACACTATATGAAGGGATACACTTGCAGCACACTTTGGATACAATAGGTCCTTTACTTCTTTAAGTACTTTTACTGAAAGAAATAAAGGAAGTTCATTTGTGATGGAGTAATTTTTATAAAACCTAGTAGTCTTTCTATTTTAAGTACTTTTTCATCACTGGCGTTACTGGTTAGTTTTTCCTAGTCACTTTTGGCCGCTATTCAATGTGTCTTACTGCAAAAGAGTGTACATTATTTACGCTATAATTTCTTTTGGGGTATTTTAATCGTAGTTGCAGATTAACATACAACTTTTAAACGTTTAGGGGATTGTATAAGACTGAGATTGGTGTGTACTGTATGTGTATGAAAGAATACTATCTACTCTGTTTCACTGAGTGACAGTGATATTTCCATCATATTGATATGTGTTTAATATATGCAAATCTAATGGGAACCTCCTTTTTACACAGGGAGGTCAGAGGTCACGGTCAGCAGTGGAACAGCGCCTCGAGAGCTGGCGGGAGTTCAGCCTCACTGTTCAATGACACATTCATGATGTTGGATGCTTGCTGTCATGAAGGACTGATGCCAGGTTTTCTGGGTCAAAGTCATTCTCGTACACAGCCCAACCTGCAGGCTGGTTTTAGTTTTCTAGACAGGGTTGTGTTTTCTTATAGAGCAGAACAAAAATAACATTGTACAATTAAAGGAAATCAACTCAGGCTTATCTGCCACAATCTGAATTGTCCTCACATACAGAAAAAACAGACCCTGAACTTTCCTTTCCCGTTGAAACAAAGACTTTCATCACTTATTGAGGCAGTTTGACTCACGTATGTGCCACAATGCATGCTACATCAAACATATGGATAGACGTAATCCTGCTCCTTCAACCCAGATGTCATCCAGTCAGCCAGGCGGTGAAAGCTTAACTGGCCACTGGACTGTGAATCAGTACACTCATTATACTATATGAAGCACGATTAGATTGCTTACAGGTCGGATTGTTCTGTCTCCTTCAGATTATCTCCACAGCTGTTTGATTTCAGTATGCGCCATGTGTCTATCCAACGGGGAAGATATGACTTAATTGAGGCAGAAAACTAGTTCTGCTTGCAACCTTCTGCATGTGTATTGTTATATGTGCTTGTGGTTTAAGATGTTATAATGAAAGATTTTTTCATTAGTAGACTGTCTATGACCTCCAGTGGTAAAAAGCAGAAGTACATCAGACGTTATTAAAGAGAGTCACTAGGTGGCGCCACATGCGTGATAATGAATTCAGTGTATGAGATCATACTGTAGTCCAGTAGGGAAGCCAGTGTATGGCCCTGGGCAAACACACACACAGACAGGAGAACACAGTAATTACTAAAACACACAAGATGCACGTGCAATCATAACACGCTGCCCCAGTTTTAAACAAGTGCTCTCTTCTGTTAGACCGCTCTCAAACATCAAAGCTAAGCGGTATGCGTGTGCAGTGCTGAAAGATGTTTACACACTGTCAATGTTTCAAAAGTCCAAAGGTCAAAGGTAAGACATTTTGTCTCTGCCTCTCTCCAGGTTACGTGTGTTCCCAGTAGCTAGTCCTCTTAACACATCCTTATAGATACACAACACCTGAGCAGCAGTCTGTTTGTCTGAATCTGTTGCTTTGTTGTATAATGCAAAAGTGAGGAACAAAAAATCACATGACAGTGCCAGTTTCGGTGTTATTGCTCACAAAGTTTCAAATGAAACTACAGCCAGCTGCAATCAAAACATCTATCTAGAGTGAAGGTGTCATATCACTTGAGACACAAACAATGTTTGTGTGTTTGAGAATGTGTGACGTGTCACCTGGGTGTGTCTGTGACCTCACAATCTAATTTCCTTCTCCTGTCACTTCTTCCACTCCTTTAGCTTCATGAGAACACCACAGGGCATTTTTTATTTGATATCCTTGTTTTGCAAAGGCTGCCTTTGTATTGATTTTGTTGGCTACTGTCAGAAGGAATAAAAAAATAGGCTGTTGTTGAGGCAACTACAACAAAAGCCTGAATTGGTCTATTGAGCTGAGCTTACATCACAGTATAACCAATAAACTTTGTTATGCTAGTGTTAATGTATCTCCCATAATTAATCCAGTTTGACATTGGGGGTTTAAGGATACATTTAAAAAAGGCTATACAGGTTTATCTGGTTTATCCGCAGATGACAGACTGTCTGAGTTTGACAGGCATGAATGTTGTTTGAAGCAATGTGACAGACAGACAGCAAGCCAGTCGGGCCGAGTTGAGGAAGCAGATAAAAGGGCTGATTGATATGGGAGTGTGTGTGTGTGTGTATGTGTGTATGTTTGTGTGTGACAGCAGAGGCGCGTGGCTTCTCTGGCGTCAAACCGGTCAGGGAGGAGGAAGAGGAGCTGCCTGTTTGCATGCACCAGCAACAGTATTTGTTTGTTTTGGGGAAGAAAAGAGCAGTGACACGCTTCCTTTTGTCAGATCAATAGACAGTCTTTCCATAATGGTGACATCCATTTAGAAGTACAAAACAGCAAGTAACTATATACAAGCCTGTTGTGTAGAAGTAGAATGGATACACACAGTACACCGTCAGTGTTACAATATCTACAGAATAAATGGATCCTACATTTGTTTTTCTCTTTTTTGGGGGATGTGATACCCCAGTGTAGGACGAAAAGACAGTGTCATGCTTGTTCCAGCAACATTAGCTTTATTTTACTGAGGCTCCAGATCCTCTTAAATCATCCTGGCTGTCAAACTCTAATGCCTTTTGCCTGTGAGATCTTCCCAATATATGGAATAAAGATTACAGTGTCTTTTGATGGGTAGATGGAGGGAAAGAAAACATTAAAATAAACTTTGGAAATCAAGCAATCAATTCAGCTCTTTATTTGTCATTTCTTTGTTATTTGTAACTCCATCACAAAGCAGTGAGTGTATTCAGAAGATTTGCGCAATAGTGTTGTTATAGCTGTTTGTCCTTCGCCAATCTTAATGACTCACACTAACTTTGCTTTCTGCTTTCTTTCCATATGACATTTTCCTCTGTATCATCTGTAGTATATTATGTATTTGGACACATGCTTGTATGGGTGCGTCTTTTCATTGCTATTGTTACCACAAGAGAACCAAAGCAGAGCTGCTTACGTCTTAATGATCATATACAACCACAAATCAATGAGACAAAAAAAGCAGAGATAATAGGGCCAGCAGGACCGAAAAAGAAGAACCAAAGGATTGGAAACAAGCAACCTCAACAACGTGATGATCACTACTCGCTACACTTTCAACTTTAACTCAGTGAAGGTAACCTTGATACACGATTGATTGACTAAAGCTAAGATCTTATTTTTCACTTGCCTTTGTCACTGACAGCCCTTTCATACGTCTCTCCTGGGATTTGTTTCTAAAGCTTGGAGTAGGAAAAAAAAGATCTTTTCAAATATTTTTTCTCTGAGATGTAAATTGACTCCAGGAATAGATGTTTTATCTTAGATTAGGTTCTTTGTGCGAGATGGAGAGTTTAAAAAAAGCCCAGGCAGATACATCTCTATCAGTGTGTCTGAACAATGAAAAATCCCAACCCTATCCATAAGAAACCGTTGTAACTTGAATAATAATACATGATCAGAGTGATAGTGTTCACAACCTAAATGTAAAATGTTCAGCAATCCAATGTCTGTTGTACAGTGTCCCTCGATCATCAACCTTAACTGTAATTTTGTTCTATACTTTCCTCACCTAACCAAGTCATTATCATAAGTTTGTAAAGCTTGTTTAAAGAATTATAAGGAACCCTCAATCTTCCCATAGAAAGGAATTTTACGTCCTGCATCTGAGTCATCCTAGTGTTAGGAGCAGTGGGATGCAATATGCACAGCACCCAGGGAGCAGTGTAGGGAATGGCGCCTTGCTCAGGGACACCTAGCAATTTGTCTTTCGGGGACTTGAACTGGTGACCTTCCAGTTTACCAAGCCAAGTCCTTATGGACTTTGCCACCACTGCTCTGCAGGTCTGATATCTCAGCCTGAGAAGCTATACCTTAATTCAGGTTAAACCTCTTCTCCTTTTCTTTTCCTTGTTTAATTTAATACATTTTTCAGTAATTCAGTAGAGAACTGAACCAAGATGGAGACTGCCACCATGCTGACATGCTTTCAATGACAATGCTAAAGTAATTAATTGTTGATGAAATACAAGTTTGGAGTTCATGCATTTTAAAAAACAATAGTATATCATATTTTGGGCCACTTAGGTAACACAGGTGATAGATCTGTGGGGTCATGAACATAAATACATTTGAATTAATTAAGTAAATGTTGATGTAGTGCTGTCAGATTGATCTTTTTCTGCTTGTGGGGTTGTTCTCAGAAAATACACATCTCCATTGTTACCCGTTTTGTACATTTAGACACACAACTTTCATCCCTTCAGTAAAACAAGAATGTTATGTACCGTGGCACATAACTCATTAAATCGACAGTATTTAATTAATCTTCCCATTTTAATTATAATAAATGAATTTATTCTATTCTGCCACGGCAAAACAAGATCCTGATGACCCTGATTAAAACTGAGGCAGCATTACGTAAATATCCCGCACACCATGACAGTTTGTTAATCACAAGTCGAGCTGTACGCACTGCAGGTACCTGGCACTTTTACAAATTGCCCTTTGGCTGTGTTTGACTGCGTGTGCATGACACGGCTGTCCCTATTTATGGGCGTGTTGGCGTGCTGCCGTTAATATATTACAACAGCTGAGTTATTGTCTGAAAGCTGCCTGTTGGCCTCACACCCAGGAACATGAGAAAAGGTCACATGGATGATGGGAAAATCTGTGTTATATATTGACTGTGGCATTTCTTAAAGATCAGTTCAGAAGGCTCAGATTAAAAAAGGGGACGGCGGCAGTTTTATAAACGCTGAGGTTACATTATCCTCCCGTAATGCCCTCACAGGGCTTACGACATGTGGGCCTACTGTGTGAGTTTTGTCATCAACACTGTTTTCCAGGTGGATCTGACCCACAATTTCCAGAACACTCTGTACCTTTCTGTTTTGCTGCCTCAGGCTGTGCTGCAGGAGATTATATTTACCCACCTCTTTGCTTGGCTTTCTCTGACTAACAAAACATCTGTTTCATCTAACTATCTTTCTGAAATGTCATTAGGCAAACTGTCAATGTGCACAAAAAAGTATGAGAAAAGGAAAAGATTGAAGTACAAAGTTTTATTTGAACTCATTATAACTGAAATGTGAAGGAACCCAATGCCCTGTTATTCTTTGTGAATGTAAAATAATGACTGTGTGCACACGCATGGGGTAACATGCAAATAGAGATATTAAAAGTGGACATTACAGTGACAGAAAAGCTAAATGAGTAGGTTAGTGTGAATAAGTGTATTGATCAATCTTCCACCTATTAGGTAGGTAGGTTATAAGCAGCCTCTGCATGCATTTGGCTACCGTGCTTCTATTTATCACATTTTGTGCAACACGGGAAACTTGTGATCCTCCCATTTGTCAGGAAGGTGTCTCACATGTGCCAAACAACCAGCAACATTGACAATAACTTCCAGAACACAATGTACAAAATAACAAAATAAATACGCTTCTTTTTAAAATCTTTTCTGCTTCTGCAAATAAAAAAATCTCCAAAAGATCTTTTTGAACATCAACCTTGGCACTTTTCGTTAAATATTAAGAGTCATTGTTGTTTCTTGGATAATCAGCAGTGTTAAAACATAATTCATGCAGAAAGTGTGAGAAAAAAGGTCATTATACGACGAGTTTGGTATTTGCATCAGACAGGCGAGGATGCTCTCTGCACACAAAGAGCCCCTGTCTGGTAAGACACGGCAACCAACCATATTTATTCCAGTTGTGGGGAAGCAGAGATGTAGGTTCAGAGAGAGTCATGCTGGAGCCCTTATCCAGCTAGTCTTCCTCTTCTGCAGTCCGCTAATGATGCTGAATTTCATTTCGCTGCTCATTTAAAAGGGCATTGTTGCAGCGGGTCGTGCCATCTGACGCTGGTGGAGAGAAGGTGTCCCCGGGAATGAAATCAAGAGAAACCCAAACTGACCTGTGCACACAGATAAAGAGAAATATGGATAACATATACAGTAAATGTCAGAAATGTGTCTCTATTTTATGTTATTTTTAAAACCAATTACATCACAATGTGTGTCTCTATATGTGGACTGGGCACTTTTAAACATTGCTCAAAGTATTTAGATTTATGCAACACAGATTTGAAGTGTTCTCGCAGGAGCAGGGAATGAAAACTTCTACAAATAATATAACCAGAACCGCTGTGTTCATCTTGTCTCTAAAAATGAGGTCAACGGGCTTTAATGAATGCTTTAAAGTGTGCAGTTTCACCCTTCTTCTTTCATGTCTTTGATCAGAGCTGCTGATTTGAAGGCTTGGCATATTGAGCAGCACGCTCAACGTCTCACACGCTGACATCACAGGCTTGCCAGATTCAATCAGACTTGCGGTAAGGCAAGTGAGCCTCAGGATCATCTATGGTTTTGTATGAATCCTTATGTGTCTCTATTATCAAACTGTGTATTCGAGATTATTTTGCGTGTCTTTTTTCAGATACAGTAATAAAATACAGAAGCAGTGTGACCCTGAGGGTTTGAGAAAATAACTCTGAGCTCGCACGTGTTTCACACTGTAAATCTCTAACTCATTCTGTCTCTCTCTCTCGTTCAGCAATAAGGTCGGACGGGTGTTTAATTAATGCTGCCCTCTGACAGGAGCAAAACAGCGGGATGCAGCAAGAGAAAACTGATGAGGAATACAAAACAGTGTGATACTAAATGATACTGATATCAGTAGAAGATTAAAATACCATCTTCATTTTGTCAAGAAGAGCTGCAAAAGAAATGTCTAGAATGAAAATGAGAGCCTGAGAGGGTCAGCATGTAGCTCCTCTGTCACCCTGATTTCTTGGAGAAGGGCTGCAACAAACCATGAATTTCATTACTGATTATTCAATGGGTCTATATAATTATATAATATAAAATAATTGTCCAAGATTATGTTTATAGACGTCTTGTTTTTTCTTTCCAAAATCCCAGAAACCATATATGCCTTTAAAAGAATAAATATCTCTATATTTGATGGACTGCAAACAGCATTTATTGCCATTTTCTCATTAAAAAAATGACCTAAATGATTAAGCAACTATCAAAGTTGTTGGCATTTATTGTCTTTGATTGGGTTATTGCGGCGGCTCTACCTTTGAGGGGTTTTTTCAAGTCTTCGACGGTTAGTTTCCTTTCCTAATGTAAATACGCTGTTTGAGGTGATACAGTATATCTGTGAATCAGGCTGTTTTTATTTAGACATCTCTGAACCTAAACTTTTTCACAAATTATAAACAACCCAGCAGTTAGCTTACAGATGTTTTAAAGATGTTTCAAAGCCCAGTAAACTGTGAGATAACATTGTTTTCTGTATGTTACGAGTCATTAAAACACAAGAGCGGGTCCACACTTTCACTCCATGATGTATTTCTTTAAGTGCTAGTTTGGCAAAGCGCCAGTGAAGGAGATGTGTTGGTGAGATATGAAAACAGTTTACCTTTGATTCTTCTTGGAATACGCTGGGCCCCTCAGTCTGTCGTTCTGTGTGTTGGTTTCATGCAGGGGTGGATTGAGGCTCAGCTGAGTCATACTCAGTGTTTTCCTTCTAATCCACTCGTGTCAAACGGGGTCCAGCACGCAGAGCTGTGGCCTTCACTGCTGCAGTTCTTCATAAATCAATCAATGAGCTCCTCCGTCCTGCTGGTTCTCGACATGTTGCAGACTCAAATTCCATAATAGCGTGCATACCTTTGTCAAAGCACTTTAAAACTGATATTTAAAGTGCATTTAAATCAATAATACTGTCTTAGTTCTTCAGGATGTCGACGACCCCTTGGTGAAATAATCACTACTTAATATTTCTTCAATCATCTAAAGGTTGAATAAACATTGTGAGGCTTAACCATTTATATCCCTGTATGATGGATTGTGAGCCTCAGCTGCAGCTTTAAACTACAGTTATACTTATTTTTGTTTGTAAATATTCTACCAAGAAATTGTTAATAGTTGCAAAAAATGAATTTAATCACCAATTATTGACTGTTATATTTCCTAATATTGTTATGTATTTATAATTAAAAAAGTGACATTATTTCAATAATGATACATTCATATTGGTTGAATGCTTAATTCAAAATTATGGTTAATAGTCATATTAAATAATGATTAATTCACCATTTCTTAATAATGCCTGGTGTTAAGTGTTATGTGCTATCATGAGTTACTGTATATTATTTTGTAACGGTTATTGCAAGTAATTACGTTAGTATTGAAGTGAAACAATTGCAAACCATATTCCCTTGCGCACCACATCCATCTCCCTCAATATTTATAACGTGTGAATGTCATGTTTTAAAAATGAATAGGCCATCTGTGCACTTGTCAGAGCAAACAAACTTTGGCTAGCTGCCCTCTAGTTTGAAACGAGCCAAATATGGCCACCAGCAGAAGTCTTCACATGTATTTATGTTCCCTTGGGGCTCCGCTCCTCGGTGGAGTAGGTGTGCCTTGTGCGTCTTTGTGCTTTGCGGGTCTGATTACTAACTGCAGAGGTCCACATGGGCAGTATTGAGGTGAGGTAGATTGTACTTTTTTCTCATGCTCAGTCCTTCAATGTCATTTCTCATTCTTACTTGTTATGCATTGGGAAATTTGGGAATCAAGGTTGGCAAGTAGCTCAAAGATTCGAAAAGAAAAAGCGTCTCTTTTTGGACAACAAAAATCCAAACTAAAGAATTTAGTTATGACTCTCGCATTGCGTTAGTCCTCTACAATAATGAGTCAAATGACAGGCACTTCAGCACCAGGTAAGAACACAGCAGTTCTCCCACCACAGGGGGAGCTACATCTCTCTACACAGAGCTCTCGTCCGGCCTGGGCGTCAGCTGCGTGTGTTTCCTCTTCTCTAACATCCTGTTGAGCTCCTCAGCAAAGGAGTAGCAGAGCGGCGATGTGTTTTCGGACTCGCTCTGCCTCAGCAGCACGTAGTTGTTTCCATTCATCCTCCTCAGGACGCTGGGCAGCGTGGCCGACAGCCCGTTGGGGAAGACACACTCCGGAGAGGAATGTTGTGGGGTTGGTGGGAGAGGAGGGGCCGGGGGAGGAGGCTCCTTATTGGGTGTTAAATGGGCCTCACCGGGGACGATCTGGAGGAAGCCACCATCCTGGATCTCACCGTTGTGCTGCTTTGAACCGCCATTACAAATACCGTTGCCATTACAGTGGCTTGAGATGGTCTTCAGCTCCATGTGGGCGGAGTTTCTGTGCTGTTTCCTGTTCCTGTTCTGCCTCTTATTGTTGGGGTAGGCAGAAGCTGCGGCTCGTAGTGAGTACTTCCCTCTGTTGCCCACGCGAAGGCAGAAGCCAACGTAGACAAGGACCACGGTGAGGACCACACACAGGCCTCCGAGGATGGTGATGAGGGACAGATACATGGCCTCCATGTTGCGGGGGGGAGAGCAGATCTGAGTGGGGGAGGAGAGGGGCCGGGTTGGGTGGGAGGGTTCTCTCTGAGGAGGGATGCTCAGTGGGTTCGGGCAGGGTGGCGAACAAACTGTAAGTGTCTTGAGTTGGTGCAACAGGTGGAGGAGGGGGCAGGTCCGGGCGGATGGTGACATTGTAGGCAACTAGAGCGACCTTGATTTTGTTCTCGACGGCGTAGCAGGTGTAGAGCCCGCTCTGGTCCTGCCGGGCCTCGATGATCAGCAGGCCGTCGGTGCCGGTTCTGAAACCAGAGTGGAGGCCATAGCCCTGCAGCTCGCTGCCGTCCAGAGTCCAGACCGGTGTCGCCAGGTTGGAGCTGAGCTCACACTGCAGCAGCACGTCATCCCCCACACGCACAGAGCGGCTGCGCACCATAACGTCTGCAACACACATGTTAAAAAGAGAGCCTAATTTAGCATAAGGTTTACAGGAAATAATTGTAATTCACAATATTATTCCGATAATCATCAAATTTGCTTAAAGCTATTATAATGGCGCAAAATAAGCTGGAATCATTTTATCTTATATGCTCCAAAGAAAAATAGTTTTGCATCACAGACAGGAAAGTTGGTTCTTTCTAACGTGATAATTCTCGATTTATCGCTGTTCTCCAGTGATAGCGATGTAGACCATTCATTATCATCCCAATTAATGGAAATGAACCATCATGAATTTATAAAGATTTTAGCCTATATATCATTCAATTCTTATATGTCGATTACGAAACACCAAAAAGGCTGTCTAAAGTTATTAAGGCATAAACTTCTATTCTATATGTTTCATTTCTCATTTCTGCCAGTGTGTTACTTTGTACAGAGAGCGAACAATGAAAAAGCAAAGGAAGCTACATTTCTATCGGATTGAAATTGTAATGCGAGAGAAGGCATTTTCATGACTTGAATATCAAACAGAACTCTCTCCAGAGATGGCATAAATGTGATTAAAGAAGGGAAAGGAGGATTTTGCCAACGCAGTGTGTATAATCAACTTTCAAAGCCTTCATGCCATCTGATGAAAACCACGCATCTTTTGAGTCCCTCCTTACATTCTCTATTTTGAATCTCCCTTTTGTCATTCACCGCATTAAATAGCAAAGTTTATTTTAAGCAGCAACACCTAACTGCAGATGAGATTTCTACATACCCTCTTGTGTGTTTTCACATCCTCTGCTACCCTGCTGGATGTCCTGGATTAAAGTTGATCTGTGAGGGGAAGAACACATAGTAAAAGTGTATTCGACCAAAGGATAAACACAAACTCCTCCTACTTCAACTTGTGTTATATATTTAGTTGTATAACGTATTGCCTCAATAACAGATTTGTACTGAGTAAGCAAATCTGTCCTGGTTTAATCAGTCGCTTTTAAGTACACAACCGCATGCTCTGTTTTCTACCACAGCAAGTATCAAGTTTCCAGTGTTGTGATTATGCGACACATTAGAGCTGACACTGACAGGGCGCTGTGACACTTGACAAATCAAACACACAAAAGGGTAACTTTTGTCACCTGATCTCGCACACACAAATACCCACCTGTTTGTTTGTGCCATTACGTCCACACAATGGGCTCCGTTCCAGGCACAGTGAGGGTCCCTGGCAAAGATGCAGTCGTAGCAGGAGGTGTATCTCTGACAGTTAGAGAGAGGAAGCTGTACCACGCCGGACGGAGAGCCCACATAAACACTCATCTGTGGGAGGAGAGAGGATTTAAAAACTGAAGGGCCAAGATCCTCCTTATACTGTTTGTGTGGATGTAATGGTTAAACACACTACCTGTTTTTCAGAGAGCAGCAAGTTGTTCACAGGTTGAGGTTCTTCAAATATTTGAAACTCCTCTATAATGTGAAGCTGACCCTCGATTTCTACAGCTTTATGTAACCAGCCTTCATCTGATTGACGCATAAAAAAGAGGAGAAACATTTAAAGGACAAACACTCAGTAGCCTGTACTACAAGCTGAATATTACACACATTAATGTCAGTAGGTTAAAAATATCACAATATATTCCTTCCATAAGGTCAGAATTGATCTATATTATTTTCAGTATGCTAAATAAATGAAATTGCAAACCTTTCAAACTAAAACTTGGGAGTGGCATCAATTTTCTTTCAGTTTAGCACAAATGAATACCCGACAATAATAGTCCTACACACCTGTGCCCATGTACAATATGTGGTATGTAAGTCCATCTAAGCCTTGGATCGTGTGTACGGCCATGTGTGTGTAGTCTGTGGTCCGTCTGAACAAAAGAGGCCGTTTGTCTGTAGGCTGGACCTGCTGGGACATCAGAGGATGCCTCCTGACGAAGTTTAGCACATCATCAGGCAAGGAGGTGGAGATGTTTATGTCCCTGGCCCTCAGAGAATCAGTTATACACTGCGGGGGAAACAAATCAAAAAAAGCGATGAGAGGAAGGGTGATGAACAAGTAACAACGTGGGCTGCAGGGAGAAGAGAGACATTTTATCTAATTTGTAATAAAGTTCTCTGTAAATAGAGATGGATGGTGGGAGGCTGTGATGAGTCTCAGCGAGTTGGTCTGCTGGGACAATTAAAGGATCAAGAGGAAAACGCGCGCCTGTTGAAAATGGTGTCTGGGGAAAACGCTGCTTTTTACATGGACAACAATGAGACTGTGGAAGTCAAGCAGGCAGCTTGAGCTGACATGAGGGCGATTCAGCTCTCTCAGCACCTGACTAAGAGAACGGCTTCTCTAAGAGGCTTTCATGCTCCCAAGTTAAAGCATTTGACCGTCTCTCCCTTTCCGTTTAATAGCAATGTTATCATTAAGTCCTACAAAGTGTTGAAGTGACACTACAGCGGATAATGTCTGCTCCTGCTAACGATGCTGCGGCCCAGACTGCCGCACTAAGCCATTGTCGCCAAAGCTACAGGCTGGAGTTAATCGCCATGGAAATGGGTTTCAGTGACATAAGCTGGTTGTGTGTCGAGCCTCATGCTATCATTTTCCCTCCATCTTCCCTTTGCATCTTTACTTTAATCTGCTCTCTGTTACAGTTTCCTGGTGAGTATCCTCCAAGGCCACTGACTAGTGAGACATTTCGACTGTGCTTTATGTTGTGCTTGCTGCTGAGGGGGCAGCAGCGCAGCGTCTGTGTGAATGAGTGTTTACCGATCCAGGTCGCGGGTCAGGGATCTTTCCAGTGTATTCCTTCCACTTAGAGCCAGAGTCCTGGTTCTCCATGTAAGGTCCTTGGAAGGCCTCTTGGACTTCAGTCAGAGAAAACCGACACACCGCAGATGCCTTCACGTTTTTCCTAAAGACAGCGACACACACACACAGAGTGAGAAAAAGACCAGAGCACAGGCAGCGAACAATAACAGCAGTAAACCCAGTGTTGCCATAGGGACGGCAGAAGATGTACAGCAGAGCAGTGGCTCACCTAAAAGATGGAGAAAGATAAAATGGGAGGAAAGCACAGGGGAGGGGATGAGTACTGTCGAGACACAGTACGGAGATTATTAGAAGTCCAACATCTCTGTGAAGTGTAGGAGGGGAGGAGGAGGGAACTACAAAAAGGTTTCAGAGAGGTGTAGCTGAGAAAAGATAATCAGTGTTTGCTTATGCTTTACAAACCACAGAACATTTTGCTTTGGAATAACTTTCAATTCTCAGCAGATAGAGAAAGAAAAATAACTAGTTTCAAAAGGGATGTAACAGTTATGTTCTACAAGTTTTTATGAAATCCAAACATTTTCTACCTTTAATAGTCTGCAACTCTCTGCATTTGATGTTTCCAGTTGTAATCTCTCTGTGTTGTACTAGTTTTTCTTGTGGTGCCCAACTTGACCATAAAAGCCTGGCTGTTACCTCTTACGTTCCAGTTACACCTAACATTTTCTGCTTCTACGGCTTCACATCAAAAACATGAAGCTGGGGACCATGGAAAGGCTTTTATTGTGAAGAAGCAACCAGAAATGCCTTTATCTCTGACTTTGGTTAAGTAACGCTGTTCACCTAAAAATGTATAATTTTCTATTTTGTATTATCAGCTACAGTGAGGAGTAAATTAGTTTAATTCTATGTAACTTTTTGTCCTTTCTCAAAACCTGCATTTCTAATTAGTATTCTCCAATTTGCTGTAAAACTCCTCCACCCAACTTCTTTTTCTCATATTGTTCAGTTGAAAAAGTTCTCCATTTAGCCATGCCCCTCTCTTTCATCTTATGCCCCCTCCCCTGTCTCCTTTCGACTTTCTCAAGGTATTGATTAGTGCCTTTCATCATTTATCTCACTCTTTTACCTTTGCATTTCCAGCCAGAGATTGTAAAATCACTCACCACTCCAGGCCGAAGATGCCGTAGAAAAGCGTGTCCTGCGGCGTGCGGCCAGGCATCACAAACACGCTGCGCAGCATGTTGAAGTGGAAGTCGTACTCTGGCAGAGAACAAGTCAGCCTGGCTTTGAGGAAGGAAGTCCACCGTTTCTGGAGAGTTAAACGGCCTCCCCGGTCCCCCTGAGGAAAGAAGAGTGGGAAGAAAGAAGAACAGAGGAGGAGGAGGAGAGAGAGGAGAGGAGAGGGTTATATGAGGTAAGGCCTGGGTAAATGAAAAACAAACTGCACACTCGACTCAAGGTGGCAGACAAGGGGAAGTAAACCTCCTGAAGAGCGCAACAGATGGCATGGAAAGCAATACCAATACTTCAAATAGGATTATAGCTCCCCATAGTTTAGACGCCGCAGTAATCTACAGGTTTATGGATGTGTGTTTTTGTCCCGATTGACCTGAGCACAGCTGAAGGTTGAACACTTATAGGTTCAGAAGGGAAAAGCTTGACACAGTTATTTTGGAAATCCTTGAGCTGACATCATCTTGCCCTTTGAATTTAACTTTTAATTGTATTCAGCCTGTGGCAATTGCAAATGCTGCACATGTCACCGCAAGGCATTTCTCTAAAGATGAAAAAAGCAAATACGCTTCCAAGCATTCACAGAGAGCTTACTTCATTGAAACCTTACTTCCTTTTGACGTGCCACCGGAAAGAAAAACAGGGTCATTACACTGTACAGCTAGTCATTACAATTCCTAACTCCTTCCTGAGCAACACGCCATTCAAATCATTCACATTTCAGGCAGCAGAGGATGCTAAGCAGTCTCTCCCCCTGCAGTCATCCATCCCTCTCACTCTGAGCCACACTGCCTGTGCACAAATTCATCAGCAACACAGTCTGCCTGTTACAAATGCATTCCCCATTCAGCCCCTCATCTATTATAGCAGCCGCTCCCATCATCAACCAGGACTTCACTCAAGCTATTCTGATGCAAGGCTCTGCTCCAAGTTGTAAATCATATCCTACATCTTTTTTAAATCGGCACTCACCTTACAAACGCGAGCCACTCGTGCCACCCTGCTGTGGCTGTAGGTCGTTGTCTGCTCCTGGCTCTTCTCTGTGAAGAAGTAGTAGATCTTATCATCATCACCCGTGCTGCTGCTCACACTCTCCCTCACCAGCGCCGAGCCCACAAAGTCTGCCTCTGTATGGGAGCAAAAAATATATTTATTTCCTATTGATAAATCCATTACAAAGACATACTGCTTTTATGACCTGAGAGTGGGTATTGAGTTGCCTTGAACAAACTATTGATGTTATATGCTACCTGAGGTGTCTTAAAAAAGCAGTAAAAAGTGAGAAAAACGTCGATAAGGACTTTAAACTAAGCTGTCGGGTACTTGTAAAATGGGGGAGATTAATTTAAATTCCAGTACCAACACATTCTGAATCCATTGAACAGATGGTAGAACAATAAAAGATGATGATGCTAGATGCTTCAGTTATCTGCAAAACATCACATTTTTGAGTCATTTTATCCTAAAACTAAGTGTGTGGAGGGATATTCTTTCTCAAAAATAAGTGGCTGCAGTAAGCTAGTGGTTTTTTGAGGCTGTCCTCAAGGCCAGGCCACAAATGTCTAACTGGTGGCATTAGAGGGAAGATCAAGGGATCAAGTACAAGAGGTAAGTAAAGGGAAAACATTTATTTTGAATAACGTGATGAAGAATCAGGGTCTGATTTTCTTTGGTTATATCTGCAGTTAAGACCAAACATGCTAAAAGGGCTTGTTTTCTCCCCCGAGATTAACTCACCATTAAGCCAGCGTGTGGGGGCGTCCTCTGTCTTCAGTGTGGGGGACGGAGAGTTGCGGCGTATATCTGGAAAGCTCCTAAACTCGTACTGGGAGGCTGTATACATCTGCTGGTCTGAATGAAAACCAATGAATTAGCTGCTTTATTGTTTTGTAAAACTCTGGAGGTGACTCAGAACTGCTGAAAGACTTACCAATGATGAGAGCAGTGTAGCCCGTTGTCGGGCCGTAAGGACATTTGTCTCTGCCTTCCTCAGGCTGAGATGACATCACAAACCTCTCCTCATCCTACAAAAAAATGTGTGAAAGAGAAATATATTCAACCCCTTGAATCAGACATGAGTAATTACAGAGCATCTCCACACAAATCAAACAAGAAATTAAATATGAGATATATTCAACAACACTGGAGGGGTTGTAATGTGTTGCAATGACATACAATGTATGCACAGAGGGGTCTGAAGGCATTCGTCCCACACATGTAGAGATGAGTGGAGTTGAACCTCTGGAGGAAGCGGATGTGATTAAAACACTCCGTCTGGAAAAGGAGGAGAAAGTCAGAAAAAATATATGGGTGAGGAATATGTAGAAAAGAAAAGACTCCACGAGAAAGAACAACTAGATGCCTACCTTATTGTCTTTTCCCTTGAGCAGACACTGACGTTTTTGTTCGGGGGAGGCTTCCCACTCAATCTAACACACATCACATAACATACAGTGAGACAGAAAGAGGCAAGTCAGATGGTTCCATATTACTGCCCTGCATACATTTTAGCAAAATACATCAGATAAACAGAGACTAATCTCTTCTCCGCTTTAATAATTCATATTATTAACAATTCTGATCTCACAGACAGCATCTGAATTGACTTTGTTGTTGGACAGCGGCATATTTTTCTACTCTTATGTAACACAGAAAGTTGAAACGTATTTAAAGGTGGCAACTCAGAAGTGTTTGTGAGGGAATGTGACGCACATATCAGCAATTATACTTTATGACACACACAGATGCTGTATTAACATAATTAGCATATCAGCTTAACGTCAGGTTATCGTCAAGTAACAAACACAGCGGCACCACAAATGAAAGAGGATTTTTAGCTTCTGCTGGTGCTTAAAGAGACGGTCAAATGCAATGAGATATGCAGCATGCTCTACTTTAACAACAACACTTAATGCTGCAGTCCAGGAAAAAAAAAATAAGGAAATGGAAACAGGCAGCGATGCCATTGTCAAAGGACAGGATTTATTATTTATAAGTCATTAAGACTTTAGTTGTAGTTGACTTGGTGACACCAAAGGGACACATTTATCGATCAGTGGGGGCGGGTAACCATGGCTCTCTGCATCTACAATGCGCAGAAATACAATATATTGGAAGATCATGATGAAAACGTTAACCCTTACTTGTAATAAATACAAAATAGCGGCTGTTTTACTCTTCTGGATTATGTCATTAGTGAACTTCTGCACATTGAGGCGTTATTTTTGGAATAAATCCTGCTTGTCATGAGATTTGAAACCAGCCTCCTTTTTGTTGGCTCTGTGGGGGGTTAAGTTTAAACTGGCAACACTGGGTTGAGGTAGTATGCTAATTACTGCATAAATGAGAAACTATTTCTGTGTCAACATACTTCAGCATGTGGTTGATATCAACACAAATCTATTTCAAGTTACAGTGAGAACATACACTAGTCTGTTTTCTTTTCTAATCAATATGTAGTTTATGCAGCAAGATGATCCTGTGGGGAAACTGTGAGTAATTTAGTTAAAAGTAATGTGACTACACACAGACTCAAGCGGGGGGTGATATGGGAATAAATTGTTTTTTCCTCAAAATGAGATATTGTTGCCTCAAAAAGTTCCTGCGCTGTTGAATGCAAATGAAGCCGTGGCAGCTTTGGCGTGAGGAGCACAACATGAAGCAACACGGAAACAAACAAAAAAACTCACAGTGAGAGCAGAGCTGGCTGAAATGTCAGAGGCATTCAGAGCAATTACAGCCCCTCGGGCCCCGAAGTAGAGACGCTCACTGTCAGCCTCCAGCAACATGGTGCTGTAGTTGGCTGCAGAGGACTGGAAACGCCTGCAGCCCTGGAGACCTGAGAGGAGGGGGAGGAAAAGAGGAGAGGAGAGTGGAGGAGAATTGGTTTTTAACGAATGTGATCTTCTGTAACCCCTTGGCTGCTTCCGCTACATCTATTTATTAAAGTAGCTTCTAATGTAATTTCAAAAACGCATTACAGACATACACCACACGGGTTGAATCACCAATGAGATACACTGAATAGAAGTGTGCGCAGAAACCAATAGAAATGATCAAGTCTTTCTCCTTTTATTGTTCTTCCTCAGAAATCATATTATATACAGTATTGTATCCACTGTGTGATTTTTGGACAATGCCAACGTTAGAAACAGCCTGATTCTCAGTCTCATGGCCACACACACTACCACCTGGGCATTTCCCAGCACAAACACTGTCCACTGCTGCCATTGATTATGGTTTGTCTCTTTGGGAAAAGCTGTGGATTAAGAAATAACACTTTTCAGAGGAAATGCATCCTCTGTTCATATTGGCATCTTCTCAGATTCTTGATATTGACTTTTCATTCTCTGATGCTGGAGAGATACAGGGTTGTTATGCTTAGCTATAAACAGAAAATAATTTCATCCAGGTTTTGATGGATAATTGTAATGACACTGCTAGATATCCGTACACTAACCCATCTCTGACTGCGTTGGAAAGCCCCTTAATATGCATGAAGTTATTTCTATCAGATACCTGACAGTATCAGGATAAAAGGAGGAATAGAAATCTATTCATCTTCTGTAATGGATTTCTCGCTGTATGATTGCCAAACGTCAGAGCAAAGCGGTAAGAAGGCCCCGCTCTTTGAGTTCAGGGACTAACTTTGGAATTCTATAAAAAAAGAATTCTATTAAACTCCATTATACTGCAGCTGCATAGAAAATTGCTTTATATGACCTCAAAGCTCCCTGTGTTTATTCAGAAATAGGAAAAATACTCTGTACCAACACAAATGAGAAAAGCAAGATACTATCAATAGTTGCTTTTTGACAGAAGCGATGTTTTAAAGTAGACATTTCCTTATTGCCCGTTTACTGGCATTCCATCTAAACACCCAGACAGTACCATTTCATTTTGATTTCCTATTTTATATATTAAAAAAAACATCAAGCTTATAATAAAAAGTATGACTAAAGGTTAGTTTCACAGGTATCAAGTTATAAACCAAAACATCTTCTTCAGGGGAACATGAAGGAAGCCAGACACAAAGAAAAGAGCAAATTCATAACTGGATGAACAAAAGCACATTCAGTATCAGTATGAACATATAAGTCTTGACCACATTTCCTTACAACGCATCTAGTAGTTGTGGAGACATTTTACTTAAAACCAAAAACGTCACTAGTGGCTAAGACAAAAAGATTTTCATATATACAGAAATAGCCCAGCAGCTAGCATAAATACATCTCCACACATCTAATGGTTCCAGCATCACAAACCAAATAATGTTCTGCTCTTCTCAGTTTTATATATAGCTCTATTGCCCTGACAAGAGTGAAATTAAAACCCAGCCATGGACAATACAAGCCAAGGGATTAAGCTCATCCTACACAGCTCGGCTGAGGAAGAGGAAGATAATGAAAAGAGGCCCGACACAACATCAGACTTCAGAGCTCCACGTCCACTTAATGTGGGTTTCTGTGGTTCGAGTTTTCTTTGCTTTGAGTGCATGTCCCCCGTCAAGTTTTCCAGGCTATATTGGGATGCATCTGTTTTGACAGGACAAGATACTAATGAGGTTCACTCAAACAAACACTCGGTAAAAAGACATGCTATACGGCACACACATATACAGTATACAAACGCTTGCAGGACATATTATGAAGTCACAGGCTGCGATCATGAGATGCCAGAGGGTTACGTAAGTTCTAAACATACGACCGTGCAGGACTCCACTCAGCTTGTGTAAACATGACACCACTGGCAACACACACACACACAGACACAGACACACACAGACACAGACACACACACACACACACACACACACACACACACACACACACACACACACACACACACACACACACACACACATTATAAAGAACCTCTACACATGTTAAAACCACAACCTTTCCAACTGTGAAGTGACCTAACAGTAGAAAATGACAAAAGAAATGAAAACAAATGTCTTATTTTAATATCTGAAGTGACTTGTGCTGAACAGGCTTCATTATCAGCTGATGAAACTTGAAAGCTAGTCACTTCTACTGCCTATTCTTAAGTGCCGTAGCTCATCTTGGCCAAAAAGAAAAGTTCTTTAAACCTCAGCCTCTCAACATCCTCACCGAAGACTGCCTGGTTATCAAGTGCTCTTTCATTAAGATTCCTATCAGCTGCTGCACAACACAATCCTCCCCTCTAACTTCAGCAGCAGTCAGTTTCCATCCAAGACTCCTCCTGAGTGAACAGGTGTTTACTTTTCCTCCTTCATTCTCAGCAGGAGGAAGGAGAGTCTTATGTTTACAGGATTTTCGGAACAATAGCTTTTCCTAAGTGATACGAGCTCCTCATTGTTAGTGGGGAAAATGCATTATAGCAGAGACAAAGCCTGGGTTTTCTTCGGTGTAATCCAAGTATTAGGACACACATTGCCTGACAGCTGGAGCCATGTAACTGAAAACTACCTCACAGAAAGTGTGACGCAGCAGAGCAAGATTTATTAACTTTATTTGACAGCACATTTTAGCTTTTGCTTATTAAACCGTGCAGGAAAACGCCCATTTGATAAGGGGAAAGAAAAAGAGGGCAGAGAGAAGCCCAGATGATCTTATTTACTGAGCAAACACTTGGAGGGACCTCAGCTGATCAGCAAAGTACACAATGTTCAGGGACACACATGAAAGCACACACACTCGGTGACGGACTGTGGCGTGAATGCCTTCTATACGAATTCACACTCGATTGTCAGGAACTGTTTACCGTTTGAATTTTCTGACGGGCCTACAGGTGGTTCTGAATAAACAAAGTAAACCGCAGACTGTTCTCCCCCGACAAAAACTGTCGGGATGAAAGTGTGTTGATTGAGAAGGTTGATTTTGAACAGTTTTTTAATTCTTTTTCACAACCTGCTGAATCTTTGTTTTTCCATCTTTTACCCTCATGAGCACTGGAATTCAATGAATCAAAATACTCATGCAAAGATGTTCACCGTCATTTTTATGTTGACGTTTCAATGAGGCGATAACAAGGGTGTGTGTGTGTGTGTTTGAATGTGCATGTGTGATTGAACTACCCCACACAGGTTAGGAGGAGTCTTTACTTTTGGGGTTGATAAATACAGAGATTAAATGGATTAGAGGTAAGTTTGTATACCAAAATCTTCTCATCGGGAGGAGGGAAGAAAAGGAAACAAAGACTAGAGGTGAAGGCGAGGTAGTGGGATTAAAACGAGGGCAGTGCAACCACAAAAAGTACAAACTAATGAAGAAAAAAATGGAGGATAAGAGACGGAGCTTAGGTGCAAATGTAGAGAGATTGATGGTGGAGGAGGGGAGTGGAGGAGAGTGACGGAGCCGAGTGGTGTAGGCGGACCTGTGGGAGGGATGTGCACTAACAGATGATGTACAGAAACTGAGATAAAGGTATCAAGAGGTTCATAGCAAGAGAAGGGGGGGAAAGATAGATAACGAGTGTAAGTGGGTAATTTATTGTAAGAAAGACATCTGTTTAGACAAAGAGAAGAAGAGAGAGGGGATATTTTTCTACAAGTAGATCTTATAAGGTGAATTGCAGCCAGCGAGTCAAAGTAGAAATCTGCGAGAATGTCTCTCACATGTCTGTGTAACCAACAATAAAAGTACAGGATCAGATAACAGCACTCTTTAAAAGGAGGAGAAACAATCACTTGCCCCCACACACACACAACAAAATCTGTAAAAGGCCGTTTTGCACGATACTACAACAGTTGTCATGGTTACACTGCTTATGAACTTCCTACAGTGGTGTCAGTCTCCCTGGTGCTCCGCAGGGATCCAAGAGTAAGCTCATCGCTCATCTGCTACTGTAACACCTCAGCCTTCATGCCATCGCTCACACAGGGTGAATGAAGAAGAATCGCAGTTTGTAAAATAGAGGCAGGTGTCAGAATGCAAAGCACACAGGAATATGAGCAAGCTGTTGTACCAACATTCGAGATTAAGCAGAGTGCAAAAAGACTGAGGGAAAAGAAAAGGGAGCTGTGTCCGGCTCAGTCAGTAGGGACTTGGACTAGGAGCTGTAGGGTCACTGGTTACAGGAAGAGGCTGAACATATCCCTATAAAACACTGCATTAATGATCGAGTTATGTGTCATTTAAAGGTGTTACACCAAAAACCTGATAGAAGCTAGAGGGTCAGATGATCAGACGACAACCATTTGGTGTACTGTAAACTGTTCATAAATATGCAGATTTGACAAACTGCTTGTGTTTGTGCTTACCGCTGCTCAACACGGTGACGCGTGGAGTCACATCCAGGTCCAGAGGCGTTCTGAACGGGTACCCAGCTGCGGCACACACACAGCAGCTCAGCAGCAGGAGTCGCACCGCAGAGGATCCAGCTCCCTGCATCTCCGCCGAGCGTCTCATGGGACACACACTTTCCGACCACGGTATTCAAATGCACTCACACAAACATGTTCAACCTACGACTCACACTCTCACTCACTCACACACACACACACACACACACACACACACACACACACACACACACACACACGCTGGTACTGGCAACCCTCTCTCCCGGTGCTGTAGACAGGACCAAAGGAACCTGAAAAATAAAAAAACCACAGTGTTAGTAGTCATGTCATGAAACACAAAATGCTGGTCACTGTGATTGCAAGTATCAACAAAAAAGAAGTGAAAAAAAGGATAACTGATAAAGTTGGGCAACACATTAAATACACTGATGAGGAGGATTCCATAAGATGACGACAGAAATACAAAAAGAGACACACAAAGAGTGTTTGCTCAATGAAATATTGGGGTGTTTTCGTAGATCAATGGTGCTGTGTGAGACTGGGGCCGGCTCTCCATGTTGCAAAGTCTTGCAGTGTGTGAGCAGCAGCTGCCTATTCTAAACACATCATTATAATTATCTGTAACTAAACATTGGCTGTCAAACAGAGCCACATGCCGATATCACACGAGCAAACACTTGAGGATTGAACTGAAGATGTGGAGCAATGCAGATCGATAAAGTGTGAAACCAGATCAAGCTGCTGACATACCTGAGGGGAGCAAAATTCATGAGAAGAATAACTGTGAAGTGTGAAATATGACGTGTGTGTGTGTGTGTGTGTGTGTGTGTGTGTGTGTGTGTGTGTGTGTGTGTGTGTGTGTGTGTGTGTGTGTGTGTGTGTGTGTGTGTGTGTGTGTGTGTATGTGTGTGTGTGTGATGTGATGTGAATGCCAATGTTGTTACTGCAGGACAAGACCTTTTTTTTATAGAAGTGGAGGAGAGGAATGGAGGGAGTGTGTTTGTGTCACCATCACATGCACCAGTGCACACACCAACATTGGAAATACACGTCATACAATGGTGCATCACTAACCGCAACCACTTTTATATCGAGGAATGTTGATGTGTGTGTGCGTGTATCTATATAATTCACTGTCCAATAGGTTTTCGGGCAGCAAGTCTCCATCTCCTTGAGGTATTTTTAAATTTTCGAGACGTCTTAAAATTCTTTGAAATCTGGGATTAGAGGATTTGTCAAAATAAATGTTCCTTACTTCATTGAATGCATTTTAGGAATGCATTTCTGTCTCAGCCTCATCTGTCAAACAGTAACCGTATATTTATCGGCCCCTCTTTATTTCTTTCCTCAAACTCAACCTTCGTCTCTAAAACGCCTCACCGGTTACAAATGTAAACAGTCACACTCTTTGGTGCTTTCCTCTCCTCTGTCACACTAAAGAGCTGAACATCCATGAAGGCTGCTTGCTCCTTTATCACATGCACACACACACATGCATGCACACTAACACTAAACCTGTTTACACACACGCATGGATGCAATAATAAAAAGGGCTGAAAAGTGAAGCCATTAGCACAAGTGTCCCTGACTGCAAGAGAAAGTCAGAGAAAGTCACAGCAGTCCCTCAGGGCTGACACCATGACAACAGCCGGCTTGAGCCTTTTCATAATGTAACGGACAGCAGCATGCAGGCGTGAAGGAAAGAGATCTTCTATTAATTGTTACAGTAGTTCAACAATAGGTAGTAACAATAGGACGGGCTGTAAGTACTGTAAACACTGTGATGATATTATCACCTCTTACTGCCCACTGCTCCACCCACAGGACACAAGAACTGTGTTAGACTTTCATGGAGCATTGTACTCCCAAACACTATATACATGAACTTAGACAAAAACAACGTCTTACTCCTACACCTGTGCTGGGCCAACAGCCAAAAAGCTATTGTAGTCCCAAGTTATATTGTCAGAAAATAAGAATACAAAGGCATATCAAAAAATATACGTAAACGCGAGTACAGAAAAGTGAATCAGTTTTGTTCTGAAGCAATTAACTGATTAGTTTCTAGCATTAAAAATGTGACTGATTTGCAGCTGAACCTTAAGTCTTGGATGTTGGAATACACCGGCAAGGAGGATTTTTCAATAAACAACCCTGATGGTAAATCATTTGGACAGAAAGGATGTTTGAGATAAAAGTGTCAACTAAGTTCTCAAGCATTGATTGATTTCAGGTGTCAGCAAAGGGGGTCAACAAAACCATGGCTTAAAAAGGTGGGAAATCAATCTCAATCTTTTGAAAAGTTAATTATTATTTTTTTCCAAGCATCATGAACATCTCCGAACATAGTGAAAAAAAAGACTGATTTCAAAAGTTAATGAAATGTAGCCCTTGGGAAAGTAATAACTTTCACCGGTTTAAATTACTTTCGAAATGTCTTTATGGCTCTATGTTGTTCCAGGGTGGAAACTATACTTTGGGGACACCAATCACTTCTGTCGTAGATTCTCTGTCAGGATGTGCTGCTTCTCCTGGGCGGACTGTCAAACATCGTAAAGGTGTGTCAATCCCCCTCCGAGTCTTTTCTAAGCTTCCCTTAAAACGTGGCAGAGAAGGGGCACTTAGGGGCTCTTCAGAAGTTGTTTATCTGACTGATGCACATCAAATCTCTCAATTGGGCTGTCAGGGTCTAAACCCTTTCAGTCAATCAGTCTGTCAGTCAACCTAAGGGGTGCTGGTGTGGTCTTATAATCCCGAGAGGAATAAGAATCTATTCAGATGGTAATTTTTCACGGGAATATAATAGAGAGAAAGAAAAATATGAAAGAGAGCAAGCAGCGATGCAGGAGGTAAAATGCTAGCGGAAAGTCCAGCAGCGCAGAGCAAAGAGCCAGTAATTGTGTCATTCCCAATTCTCTTTTATCTAAAATAGATTACTCCCAGCTTTATCAGTGTACCCCAGACCCCTAAATGCAGAACCTTTCAATAGTTAATTGGCCGCTGAGTACAGCAGTCAAAAATGTGGAACGAGACATGTTGAAAAGAAAGTTCGGGCTGACCCAGAGGAAATCACAGAGCCTCTAACACTACCTAACCTTTCTAATCTGACTGCCTCCGAAACACACTACCAGCTCTCAGTCCCATGGCATTTATTCACAGAGATGGTTTTATCAGGCAATTATAAAGTTACTATAAACCTGCCTGAATGGAAGCACTGCGGTGACAGCACCATTAACAGACAGTGATTGTTGTTGAATATGTGTGTGCATGAGACAAATAGTAGAAATGATGACAGTCAAAGCCATTGAGCTGTGCTTTAGCTGCATGCATACTGCTTTAAAACACTTTTGTTTCACAGACAGACAGACAACAGGAAGCCCACTGAATTGAATCTTATATCTTCCCAGTACTGTCGCTTTATACTTTATACAGTCCCAGTGTCAATGCAACACTAGGCTCTTTAAACAGAAACTGTAGTTATTCACAAACAACATTAGAACTATTGTCACTATCATTTATTTTTGTACATAACACAACCTCATGGCTTATTTGCTCCTCTGTTTTAATCGTTCCACTCTGCAGCTGGTTCTCTCTGGGTTTAGGGCCGTCCAAATATGGCAATAGTTTAGAGTCTAAAGTCTATAATTGTTGTTTTTTTAGGTCTCTAGAGAAAAGTTTAGACTCTCCTAAATCAGATTCAATCTCACTCAAAGCTTACACTCAATTCCAAAATCCCACCTTTGCCTCAAAGGGCTTCTCAGTCTGGGCAGCATACACCACCTTCGGTCTTTAGGGTCAGCATATTCCTATCAATGTGAATGATGTTAGGTATAACGGCTTGACAATTAAATCTGAATATAGTATAGGTATTTCGATAATCACAAGGTTTGAGGTTTGATCCCTGGCTGTTACTGTCATCATGTTAAAGTGTCATTGATCGAAATACTGAACCCCAAGCTGCTCCTGATGGGAAACCCTGCGCTTCGCATGGCTGCTCCCCCACCATCTGTGTATGAATGTGTTTGTGAATATGTAAATGAGAAGCAAACCCTCAAAAAAAAACACAGAGGATGAATTCCACCTCTACTAAAGAGAGGCAATAGATGTTCATAGCATTTGTAGAGACAGAGAATTAGATATTAGACAAATTAACTACAAACATGTGTTTAGTATGTGAGCCACATTTTGTTATTTTGCAGAACATATAGCATGTTTGCAGTGTGGATGTAGCCAGGAGATTAGATTTCATTAGGAAGTATTGTGGTTTCTTCATGTGTGCTAACCCCAAAGAGAAGCTGCAGCTGAATATTGAGTTACTTACAACTAAAAGCTTAGGTGAAGTCATTATAAAAGCATCATTATTAAAGACTTACAATTAAATATGGGCTGAAAACTGGTTAGTAGTATCCTTTAAAGAATGAGGTAAAAACATCAAGGGCATTATCCACATAACCATGATCTGCTTGTGTCTAATGGCAACATCTTTGCATATTTTACAAGCCTTTTCTTCCACATGCCATACCTCTACACCTTATTTTTCAGGACCAAGCAGGTAGATTGGTTCCCTGGGTTTCCCTTGACATGGAATGATTAGATCACAGTTTCAAAGAGTATCACCTTTGACAGGAAATGGCTGATTACCCATATTCAACAAATCAATCATCTCTTCTACCTTCAACATCATCAATGTATCTGTACAGCTGATCTACTCTAACCACAGCTGTTCTTCTTGCCACATGCTTTTTATATGAATCACAGGCTGCAGCTTTACTTTGCATATAGCTCAGTTCGCCCACATATTTTACGCATTCAAAGTAAGTCCACTGAACCCTGGTGAGCTGTAACGCAGTAATGCAGTAAAGTGAAGCAATAATTCACATAATGTGTCACTGGGTGTTTCAAATACAACAATCACCTCATTTTACACACATTAATGACACCATTCCTTCCTCAGATCTTACACCTGTCGGAATTGGTGCAACTATCAGGTAATTCCCTTATAATAGGACGAAAACCACCCCATATTTATGAGGGTGAATATCATTAAGCAGTCCATGGGACTGGAACCATTTAATAACTATCATAAAGATATTAGGAGATTGCAAATAGGGTGAACCACGACGACTCAAGAGTATGCAACACCACTATTACTGCATGGCCACAGCAGAAATACTTTAAAAGGTACCACGGAATACGAAGATAAACTCCTAAGAAAACACATTTTTCTGTTGGTTCTATCTAAGAAACGTTCGTGTCGTTTTAGTATGCCTTACCTGAATCTTGTTCAAATTCTTCGACGAGAAAGACACTGAGCTCAAAATAATCCAGGTGGACTTTAGCCGCAGAACCCCACTCTCGAACACTCTCACACAGCACTGACAGCCGGACTGCTCCGCTCATCTGCCGTCACAGGTGGCGGCCCGCCCAGCTCTTGTGACGCAAACTTTGTATTTTATTTTTCTCAACGAACCTCTCACATAAATTGTCCGTTCCTACTTTGTTGTAATTTGATCATTCCTGGTTCGTTGTAATACTTCTATGTAGTAAGTAAAATGAGCTTCATACAGTGGTGACCGTTTTAGTTGTGAGGCAAAGTATAAAAGGTGCAACAATGCAACCTGTCCGCAACGCTCCAGGGTGACGTCACACTGACACCTAGCGTGCACAGAGGGAAGCACACACAGCCAGGTGTGCTGATTATAGAGCTCTAGCGATCTGCTGGTTACATTTAACCAATGTGACTTTCTTAAGTTTCGTAGAGTATTTTTAAAGGAAAGTAATTCAATAACTACCAGTAAGTCATAGCCATTCAGTAAAACAATAGCAACATTTACTGGTTATACTGCAACCACCAGTTATGGTCTTCTGCTAAGTTTAGAGAAATAGGCTTTTGCTTCTTTTGTGTGATTTTTTTTTCCCACAGGAACGCTGGCCAATTAGGGCAGCTACCTTACTCTGAGATGGTAGAGATACAAAGCAGTGCTGTCAGACTCATATAACTCTGTTTCCTTGCCTCCCACTTCCTATAATATTGTACTTTGCATTTTAAGTATAATTCTTGGTGTAGCAGATCTCATATCCCAGCAGTGGCGGGCCGTGCATTTCACACCTAGGCCTTCAGTGATGTCCTACACAGTCCTACCTGAATTATTCCACCTCTTAATACCATCATTATGACGCCATGGCTGTAGAAACTATACATTTAGACAGAAACGCAGTATAACCGGGCGTTGCATCACCTTAACATAGTCAAGTACAACAGAGTTATATTAATATTTCCGAAGCATTTATAATCAATACATCAGCATTTACAGTTAACTTAATTAATCAGATTATCTGACAAACCGCTCCTTGACACCTGTGTCCGTCACATAACGCAGGACAAGTGCCAGCTGTGCTACATTACCCACATCTGACGTCTCGTCCACCATAACAGCGACAAAGGGTGCTTTTTTAATCTTCATTTTGATCTCTTCTCCCATCACTTCAGCAATAGCATAAATCAGGTCGTTTTGTATTTTGCCTGACGTCCCAGTAAACATGTTGTTTGTGTACAGGTGGTAATGCAAATCTGTGTTGTTCTCAGCAAGAAAAGAAAGAAGCTCCACGTAGTTTCCTCTGTTTCTGGACTCGGCGCTTTCATCGTGTCCCATAAATGAAAGTTCCTGTTTACCCAAAAACAGGACACAATCAATCAGTCTTTCAATATTTCCCTATTTTTGTTCACCCTTTCGTTGTGGAGCTCCGTTTCCCTGCGCACTTGTTCGTTGAGCTGTAGATCCACTCGGGTGTCCCCAAAGGTTTTCAAAAGCACCAGTGCTTCCAAGTGCCCAGCTGTGCTTTGGTGTCTCGTTGCTGCCTTGGTTAGACAACTCAAGTTTGCAAATTTAGTGTGGCTCCAAACACCAAATCGATCAGTTGCAAATACCAGGCATTCCCGGCAGTACAATTTGCAGTGCCTCTCGGAGGCTGAGAGCCAGGGGTACCGCTCGTAGTTTCCCTGCTGTGCTAGGCTCGCTAGCGTTGGAGTTGGTCGTTCCCTTTTCAAGATGTGTAGCTTTACATGAAAAGTTCGTTTTGAAAATGGCGTTGTAATTATATCTTCTACCAAATTGATCTCTTCTCCTCCTTCAGCCATTGTGGGTTGAAAAAAATAGCTTGTAGAAATCTACACAAATTAGCTCGCTCAAGTTCTAGTTCTGTTTGCTAGCTTTGCCCATAGAGCTCCTGCAGATGATGTCATATATGCTGGTCACGTGACGAGATACGACAGGGGCAGCCATTTTGGCAGTCATCGCGGCAGTAAATTGACAGGCACTGGCAGACTGTCAAGGATGGTGGATAACTGCTGTGCACCAGGTTGCACAAATAGGCGTGGGAAAAAGAAAGGTGTATCATATTATCGCATTCCTAAAGACGCGGAGAGGAGGGAGAAGTGGATTGGAGCGATTAAAAGAGCCAGGAGCCTTCAGAAAAAGACTGAAAGATGGGACCCCCCGGCCGTTGGCTTTCGCTTATGCAGTGATCACTTCATATCAGGTGGGTGAAGGAATACAGTACAATGCTACAAAAAGTTTCTGGTCAGTTTAATTAAATTTAATTAGTTTAATTTAAGAAGTAGCACCCAGTTATTATAGCTAACGGACACTGTGATGTCCCTTTTTAACTCAACAAGTGTGGCTCTGGCGCAGCCTAGCCAGTTAGCAAGTTAGCTTGTAGCAAGCTAGTGGTAAACAAACCCGTGTTGAAATATTCCTTCTTATTTTGTAGGGAGAAAGAGTGATAATCCGTTGAGTCCGGATTTTATCCCCTCAATTTTCGATTACCTTCCATCTCCAGAGAAGAGGAGACATAAAACGAGACTGGAGGTTTTTAACAGAAGGCAGAAGGCTAAACTGCACAAAGTAGAGCAGGCAAAGATATTGAGTTGACTTTCATTAAGCCTTTGGGAGTGATTAACCTATATGAAATTCCAAAACAGATAAATAAAGGTAAAAAACGCCAGCCACTTTGGTTGAGTACGATCAAAAATACAAACTAGCAAGTTACAGATGCACTGCAGTAGCTATCCAAGCTAAAAAACATGCTAACGTGACACTTCCGTAGCTAGCCAAGCTAATAAACAAACAATGCTAACGTGACACTGCCTATCAAACTGGAATAATTTAATACTTACCCTTGCAGTGATGATGCCGAAGTTTTTGGATGTAAGACTCCACAGTTGAATGTTGTTTACGAAGCCGGACTGACACCATTTGTAAGCCTCCAAGCTTTTGTACGCTCTGAGGGAGTCTCCTGAGTACACTGATGGAAAGCTTACAAGATAGCTGTGGATGTCTGCGTAGCGCAAGTCGGGTACATCGTCTTCAGAGCAGGAGGTTATGCTCTTGAAAAGCACACCGGGTGAATTATATGGGTCGCTTATATTTAATCTCTCTAATTTTGTACTATAAAGCCGAATTTCACTTGAATTAAAATGAGAAGTATACTCGCTCGGTAAGAAAACACTGGCACCGGTGGTCATGTTGACTGCCAAAATGGTGGCTCCCAACCAAAAGTCACGTGACCGCAGGAGCTCTATAGACTGTTTGGCTCTGCCTACTGCCTAGCTCTGCCTCGTATCCAATCAGAAGATGTGCACGTGCTAACGTTAGCGTACGCCTGCTAGCTGGCCCGTTGTCGCCACCTCGAAATCTGATTGGTTAACGCCACAGTTTTGTTTGCGTTCACTTTAAGCTACAGCTGCCCGCACTGTTGATTCTGAAGGCCTAAGGGCAGATTTCTTTGACCCTAGCAACACATTATGGCTGAAATATGATTGGATAAAAGCTCTAACATAAAGGCCAGCCCTCCAAATCTCGTTCTGAGGCTGGAAGCAGCGCAGCCAAGACGAACGCTATAAAATGAAGAGAATAGACTATGGGGAATAATTTAATACGTATTTGTGGAAAAAATATATCAAAATTTAATTTATATTCTGATGATGTTTAGGCCAGCAGAGAAGGCCTTGCTGGCCCTGACGGCCCACCACTGTATCCCAGTAAATGTGGATGTTATGTGCCCATGGGCTCAACACTTAATGATGGTGCCTGAGAGGAAAACCACCCCCATCCCTCTCCACTGCTCCTATCCCCAGAGGAACACATACCAAATGAAATAACAGGCCCAGAGGAGATACTGTAACTTTATGCATCATAATGACTATGTAACAACACAGATCAGATATGTATCTGTGTGCAGACCCCCTACAGGTGTTCACAATGCTCATCAAAACAAGAAGGGCTTGTGTGCTGCTGAGATTAAAAAGCTCTGATTATGAAGAGAGAAAAACATCTGCTATCTGTCATCCCATTTATGCCTGTGTCCTCTGATTTATACAGAACTCTTAATCCATTATAAATGTATTTATTAATTATAAATGGAGTTAGTCATATTCAGTGGGCAGAGTTGATGTTGAAGTCAGCCTTTTATCTCAACTACTCATTGCAATTCAGCAGGAAATACACACAGTAAAGGGGTTTTTCCAAAACATTTAGCTGCGTTAAAAACCCCATAAAACTGAGACACAACAGATTAACAATTGAGTTAATGAGGAAGGAGTGTCACTGTTGCAGGTTACCATGGCAACAGGGGTACCAGAAGAATTGGTGGTTTGTGCATGTATGAACATACAGTATGCTATAGATTAGATTACAAGGTGCAGCACATCTGTTTTTCTCCCTGTATGTGTTTGCTAAAAATAACAATAAAGATGGATTGAAGTGTTTCACTCTGCCAGCCAGTACAATACAGAGACCCAAGGGACCTGAACAGAAACCACAGCATGCAGACGTAACAGTTTATAAGATAGTGAATGTAAAAAATATTGTCTATTGGTGTAGTGCTTTGGTCAGGGATATATCAACAACTTGCCATGAACTTTAAACAGACTTTGATGGTCCCCAGAGGAGACATTCTGCTGATTTTGTTTAGTTCTAATTAGAAATGTAAGCATACTAACCCGGTTAAGATGTCAGGACTGGTAATCCTAATCATCTGCTTGTTTAAGTAAATGGTGAGCACATTAGCAACACTTTTGTGTCACTAGGGACATTTTTAGCCTTTTTCAAGTCGTTTTTCTTTTTAAATCATTTTGGCTATCACATACGGCATACATTTTGAGAAGAGTGTTAGGTGTTTCACCCCGAGTTTTGGAAGTTTAACCTGAGCTTTTAAAACAAGTCTAAAATAAATGGTGCTGCTAAAATACGCTCATATCCTGAAGGATAATTATTTTCCCCAGGACCATTACAGCGCAGAACCATGCATAATGTGTCAAAAATCAATGTTGTTGCTAATCATTGAATCCCAGACTGTGATGAAGATTTGTTTTGTTTGAGTCAACTCATTGTACTGTATAATTTACACAACAAAATAAATGCTTACTAATTAATAATGACATTAGATGACACCGGCCATGCTTTTTATCAATACTACAACTTACAGACATACATTTATGTTCAATATCTAAGCAGATTCATCCACACAATTTGGCCCCAGATCAGTTGTTTTTGTAACTTATAACTTTATGGCAGGTTAGTTTATATTTCTGATTCTGATTTTGATTTGTCTTTGAGACCAAAGAAAGTTTCCATGTGAGTGGAAAGTATTTCTAGTCTAGTAATTTTGAATCTGCTGGTACGCCTCTGATTATTTTCCATATCTGATTTGGATTCATGTTCCCGGAGGTTAAATTGTCACCTTATGTCCAGCAGAGAGCAGCAAATATCGTGCATTTAAACATGGAAACCAATACATTTCTATTCAATTTGATTAACAATGATGAGAAAAGTGCATGTATGGTCAAAAAAGAAGACTAAGCTTTTAGTATAAAGTATTTTATTGGAAATACTACAGTACATTGTGGTTATAATTCTGACAAAAGGGCTAAAGAAAAAGTAACAAAAATAAATACAATCTGCATTGACAGAGATATGTGATAAGTTTCAGGAACTCATCCGATATTGTAAAAGTTGCATCTTTATTTTTTGATTCTACTAGAGAAGTCGTCTTGACATTACAATAAATGGTACAACTGGTTATAACAGAAATTCATAGTGTCTGGTATTACGCTTGCTTTTTTACATTATTGTCATGAAATGGCAGTAATAAAATATAAAATTCATACGGATGGAAATCTCCTTCCGGATCAAAGGGCATTTTAAGAGTTGGAAACTTTGATAAGAACATAATTCCTAAAGTAACTTCTCGCTAGTGTTTATAACAGAAATACATGTATACACATTATCTATGGCATCTCAACCATGTGCCATTGCAGGAGAGCAGACTGGCTTTGTGGGTATCATAGACCACGGACTGAACATTAATAGATCATCAAAAGTATTTTCCACCAATCATATCATTGTCTTCTTTCTTTTTTTTAAATCAAGAACAGTGGTGGTCACAATTGATTTTACCCCAGTAGTGCAGGTAGCAGAGGCACTCAACACAGATGACGAGGAACAAGCCCCAAAGAGATTGTCATGGTAACAGAGCATGTCAAAAGCATCATCATATTCCACTCGTTCACCTCATGCAATGCAGAGCCTCAAGTGTTAGGAAATAATCAGTAGCCCAGAAAACAAGTTTTAAAAGACTATTCAAAAGTGTAAAAATGACTGTAGCGCAATAAAAAATACTGCTTGAACTATTTACATCCCAACATTTGAGTTTCTGTCAAGTAGGAAATAGTTTCAGACACTTATTACAAACAAGTGGATCAAAGGAAAGCAATGCCAAAAGTGTCTCAAGTACACGGTACACAGTGTGGCGTCGAAAAGTATGCGGGGAAGAATCCCTCTGTTGTAGATACAGAAAAAAGTGCCAGGAAAGAGATAGATAATCCTTCATATTGTTTGGTCTGTCCTTGTCTCTTCATTTCAGCAGTGTCCTTCTCTGTCCCAGTCTGTTAAAGCGTGTGTGTGTGTGTGTGTGTGTGTGTGTGTGTGTGTGTATTTGAGTCTGTGTAGAGCTCTGGCAGACCGTAATGTGCAGGGTTTTTCACGTTTTAAGCCAGCGTTCTTTGTCTTGGCTTAATTCTGGGGTAGAGCTGTTAAGAGAAAAACAACAGGAAATGTTAACAGTGCACATTTGTTCATAACACAAAAAAAGACTTTGTCATCGTTGCAGTTTCAGTGACTTTGGACTCACCCCAAGGAGGTTGCGGGGAATGTAACCCTCGGTGTCGCCCATGCGGGCCCACCACCATTCGATCTCATCCTCGTCTTCTCTGCGGACGATGGTCATGCAGTCTCCCTCGCGGAACACCAGTTCATCAGGATTTTCACCATTGTAATCCCACAGACCGTAGACCACTCCCCTGTTCATGATGCCCATCTTCTCTTGCACACCTGAGGGTAGACAGGTTTGAAAAGATGAAGCACACAAAGGTATCAAGTGCAAGACTTTTTGAGCAAAACATACACAAGACTTAATAAAAAACAAAGCACTCATAACCTATAGCAAAAATAAAAATCACTGACCATAGAGGAACTGAGAGCACTGGGTGTAGCCCTCCTCCATCTCTTCACATTTATCAGCAGCCGTCTGCATGTCGCTGTAAGTCATAGCAAACACCGCTGCACCGGACTCCACCAGGAACTTGCACACTTGCACATTGTTGCAGGATGCAGCACAGTGAAGAGGTGTCCTACATTAGAGGGAGGAAGGAGTTGAGAGTTGAGTTACGAAGTAAAAACAATTTGAAAACTAATGATAGTTCAGACTTGACTCAGGTAATCGGCCATGTCAGCGGTGAACGTACCAGCCGTCACTGTCGGCAGCATTGACATTGACACCAAACTGAACCAGGAACTTCACAATCTCTGTATGTCCAGCACAGACAGCATTGTGTAGAGCAGTGATGCCTTCATCGTTAGGCAGACTGGGATCCTCCACCTGTGATTGAGACATTTTAAAGGGGTAGTGTGAGTAACAGAAAAAGCTAACTATAATTTCTCAAATATCTGACAAAATGGTAGCCGACTTACACAGCAAAACAATAGGCAAAAGAACACAAAAGCAAATGTCTTACTTCATAGATGATCCTCTGGACCAGGTCAAACTCTCCCTCCAGAGAAGAGTCCAGCAGTAGAGCCAGTGGGTTGAACTTCACTCTCATGCTGTGATCGATGCGTTCAGAGCCAAGCTTGCGCAAGTTAGTCCTTTTTCCCTGGAGACACAATCATAACCGTGTAGCACGTCAGTGATCATAAAAAGCCATTTAAACACAAAGAAGGAAGGTATAAAATCGAGGACGCGATCATTCTCCTCCTGATAGTCCACTCTGTTCTGTTCAATGTGGACTGAGAGAAGAGGAGGGACTTGTTTCCCAGCTCTAACAGCATTGCTTATCCATTTACTTTTCTAAAACCATGATTACAAAAACAATTGGTCCTCAAATGGAGGCGACAGAAGGAGAAAACTAGGTGGGAAAATACTTAACACTTATTTCTCATTGGTTTATTGGTAATACCCGTCACCTCACCATAAAACCCACTTAAGAAGTCTCAGTAAGAGCTTAACAACAAGAACATGTGAACTTGTGTTGTTTTTTCAACACTGAATGGGGGAAAGTAGGCTGGGTATCCGCTTACTCTAAGTGGAATAAGGTCCATTTTCTCAAGAAACAATAGAAGTACTTGACAGGAATTATATAACAGACTAGGTCACCGCTGTTTACCAGCACAGCTTTATTAAGTAGAACGCACAATAACTGTACCTCATGACTGTGCTAACAAACAAGCATGTGAGAGGATTTAATAACACAAGCACACAAGGGTCGTCTGTACTGTACTGTAGACACAAACTAGAGAAGACTGAGTGTTGCATAATGTTTGTGTTTAAGCAGCTTTATAAAGCGGTAGTTCACCCCAAAATCTAAAATAAACTTTTTCCTCTAGTGATATTTATCAATTTAGAATTGTTTGGTCTAAGTTGCAGTGTGTTGGAGATATAGAACGTAAGATATTGACATTCTCAGATTGCAGTTATCTTGTGGTGCTCAAAAAGTCAAATCAATGCATTTGACAAACTGAAGAGCAATGCCCCTTATCATGACTCGGATACACAAGATTATCCACAGACTTTAGAGCAGGGTGGTCCAAACCTTTTCCGCTGAGGGCCACATACAGAAAAACATACGAAGGGCTGGGCCCCTCACTAGAGGTGAGGTATATTGGCTTATAAGTGAAGTTATAAGTTAGCAAAATGAATTAAATGAAGGTAAATTATGCTTGTATAGGCTTTAAGAGAAAAAAATCCCAGCTTCCCGTAGGGTTTTATTTATTTTGTTGGCAGCTCCTTCCGTAAAACAGGAGCCTCAGATTGCTTATAATAGAGGGAGATAAGAAGGGTTTATTTCAAGCTTGTTATCTGTAAAAGGTTTTGGGTTTAAAAAAAAATAAACTAAGATTTGTTAAATGTTTTCAGCCTCAGAAATGATCTATTTTTAGGGGGTAATACATACTGGTGGCAGAGTGACCTGGCCGGTGACCTCAGGTGCCTTCATGTTAAAGGTGTCCTCTCCCAAGCTGTCCTGCTCCGCTCCACTGGGGTATGGGGGTGGTGGGTAGGGGGGAAACTCTTCCAGGAAGCCTTCTGGAGGTGGGGGGGGCAGGTTGGAATTTGTGTCCTCGGAGCCAGAAAGCGTAGGTGGTGGGAAGTGACCGTCATCTGGCCTGGGAGCTGGGTGGGATGGGGGAGGAGGGGGGATAATGTCCTCTCTCTCTTGGAAAGCTGAAGATGGTTTGGTGTGTTCAGGAGGACCTGGCATGGGGACATTAGCTGCAGGGATGTGAGGCAGGAGCTGTCCTCCCTCCAGAGTCTGTCCCGTCTCTGATGGGTGGGTGTCTGCTCCACCCAGAGGAACATGCGGCCCCACAGATCCCTCCGCTGCCTTCTCTGCTTCACCAGCGTAGGTGGGAGGGGTTGGTGTGGTAAGAGTCTCCATAGCTTTCAGTGTGGTCTTCTGGTAGAGGAGTTTCTGAATGTTGGGCCCCGCAGGACCCTCGGGTTCAGTGATGGAGCTGCGTTTCTTCAGCGGCCTGGGGGCATTGTAGAGCTTCTTTCTCAGGGCTTCCAGGTCGCCATCATTCTGATTCCTGTAGTGGTTCGAAATGAAGGGAAGCAGCTTGGTGGGGCTGAGGGGCCGGGGGGTGCGCTCTGTTTCGGGTTGGGGAACCTCAGATGGACTTGGACCCACGTTGTAGGTTCCATTGTGGTCCACCTCAGATTCAAAGGCAGGGGAGCGGCGGTCCATGTAAGGGTTCTCTGGATGTAGGGAGCCTCCACCGGGGAACACTGGTTTACCGTACACTACACACACAGAGATGAAACAAGGGTTACACACACACACACTGGCTGTCTCGCACATATTAAAATGTGAAAATTACAAGATGCTCAGGTCAGCAATGTGCCAAGCAACCAATGCAGTGATAACGGTTAAAAAAATTAAACAAATAATACATTCTTTCCACTAAGATACTGCTTATGTTTGTCAATGGCTAGAAAAACCTGATTGTATCTGTTTATAAATCAGCTGCTCAAAGTCACATTTGTGTTAAATATAAATGATTGTTTAAAGGGAACATTGGTCAAGAATGTACACCAGATGGGAATATTAATTATGAATGCAGTAGAATACGGTTCTGGTAATTTGAGATGTAAAGCAACGCACACAAAAAACATCAGAATACATTGTTTTAGTTTTTTATAAATAAAATACTAGGTCAGTCTTAATAACTGTGTACTTATTTATAATGTTCCTATATGTATCAGTAATATTGGACTTTTTCTATGCCTACTTAAGGATGTAATTTGTCTTTTCATGTAAAACTTCCCTTGCATCTCTCTCTTTTAGGATGTGATATCTTATCTTTTTTGACTGTTTCAATTTAATGTTTTTGCAATTTACGGAGTTGGCATGGAGAAAAATGTGTTCCATTTCAATTCCACAACTCAAAAAGCAGCAGGTACGGTTTCCTTGTTATTTCGTTGGAAAAGGGAAGATGTAACAGATGGTGTAGAGGCTCTAGCTCATCCTCTGGTCAACGGTGTGTGAATATTTTCCTGTTGAGTATGCTAAACAGAACAGCAGCAGGGCAGAACTACTTAACAGTGAATATATCGCAAGTGACACAATATTCTATTTTTATAAAAACCTGTCTAGACTCCTAAATTTAGATTTAAGTTTTACCTACATTTCTACTCCAGTATTAGTCTTTAGATTGAATGCTCGGTAAGAAAACACTTACTTCTGAGAGTGATATGTAGACCTGAAGATTGACATGTGTTCATACATATGCTCTTTGATTGTGTGTTACCTCAACAACAGTGCTAAACTCCAAAATGTCTGGGTATTCTTACCACCGACAAATCCATTGGTGCGGCTCTGAGACCGGTTGAGAGCGCCCTGCACTCCAGGAGGCTGGTGGAAGGGCTTGGCTGAGCCGGCCTGCTGCGTGTACATGGAGTAGATGGAGCTGGCCGCTAAAGTCTGAGGCTTAGTCATGTTGGCGTCTTTGGAGGAGGGCAGCTCCGGGGTGAAGGGCCGCACGGTGGCTGCAGGTGGAGTGTCCTGCTTGGAGGGTAGGGGGAGTGTCTGGCTCTGTGAGGGTGGGAGAGGGCTGCGGCCCTGGGCGGGCTGGGGCGGCTGGCTGTGGGGCTTGGCTTTGGGGAAGGTGCCTGTGTTGAGACCTGGTTTCCCATAGTGAACGACACCGGGGCCTTTTGGTTTGGTGGGAACAGGAGGAGGCACCTTGACTGGACCCTTGGGGGCCGACTGTGGAGATGAGAGGAGAGAGAGAGAATTAGATGCATGGATTTCAATCAAGACTTTCCTAGTATGTTTTCATTCATTCTCACCTTTGCGTCCCTGACCAGGTCATCACTGCTCTGGTTTTTGCGGAGGGAGGTGGCGGGAACGTCCGTTGACTCAAACATGGAAATTGGACGCACCTTCTTGTCCCTCCTCGTTTCAGTCTCATCTATACACACACAACATATAGGAGGCAGTAATCAGTTTCACCTCATGTTCAGAGCCAGCGTGATTCTATAGAAAGGCAGAACAAAAGCCCCTTTCAAAGCTTCTGTTCTGCCTTCATTACTGTTTTCACAGTTCCAGGAACAATTTCTGTGCAGGAGTTGTATGTGTGTGGTGTTTGCATGCGTGTATTGCTCTAACCTTGTTCTATGTTAGAGTGGGAGGTCATTCGGGGCAGTGTTGAAGCTGAACCATGACCGTTGGTGTTGGATTCTGGACCCGAAGAGCCCCAGTCTGCCAGCTTGGATGGCTGAAGGCCTGTGGGACCAGCAGGAGAGGAGGGAAAGACAAAGGAAAAAAGGGAGAGGCAGAGGATGTTTTAATGTCATCATGAACCAAAAGATATTATTACAAATAAAGATAAACAATGTAAGTGTTCAATCATAATTGTCCCACATAAGCACAAAGCTGCCTGGTATGCAGTCACACAGAGCAAACAGTCATTTGAAAACAGGCAGAGCTTTTTAAGCACTTTGCCTCCATCCTTACTCATCATTTGTTTTGGTTGACTGACTAAGACTCAGCCAGTAGCCATGCATGTCCGCAGACATCAGCAGTCAAATGAGCCACAAAAGCATGGAGCTCTCGCAACTAGCAAGATTAGCATCACATCAAAGACCGCCAAACATAAGGATTATCTACTGCAGTTTCCACAGACTTATAGTTTAGTGGTTGCTCTCAAGAGGCGCCGTACAAAGACACGACAAACATATTCTGCCATCGAGATCAGATTGCGTAGGTCAGGATCCACTCAGAATGTCAGTTCAACTGAAGGTTATGCATTTGTTCCAACTGACCCATTTAGAGCGGCAGAAAAAGAACTGAGAACAAACAAAAACACTCTTTAACAAACAGCGGCAAAAGAAGCAAGAAGGACTAATAATGTAGCTAGCAAATTATAAAGAATCTCAGCTATTTCACTAAGAATCTCCCCCATGAAAAATAAACAGAACCACACAAAGCTGTGGAGAGAAAAACAAGCACCACACACACACAAACACGAGTGTGTACCTTTTCTCTTAGCCCGCAGCTCTTTCAGAGGCTTAAGCAAGAACATGGCTTCTGAGGAAGATGCATTCAAAAGACAAGAAAAACAAAAAGTAGCCTTAGAGCTCCGTATCTCCCTTTGCTCGAGTCATGCTGTTGGCATAGCCCAGGTAGGGGCCCCCCTGAGGGGCCAAGCAGAGATCAGAACAACCCCCAGGAGTCGGCCTCTAACACTCCTGCTAGAAGAACCGGGAATGGTCTTTTAACCAGAGCAGATTTCTCTGCCTCCCCACCCATCCCTATCTCTCTTTTTTCCATACTGCAAATCAACTCAGCATGCAGAAATTATTGCGTGCAACATCATGACAGACTGGAGAAAAAAATATGTTACTTTTAATTCCTGTATGTGGAATTGCTTTAAATAGGAAAACATGGGCTGATAAAGATTTGCGGGACTGAATGAGGGAGGGGGTGATGGGTCCCTGGTGCTTTTGTTTTGTAATTACTCATGTTGGTGTATAAAAGAACAGAAAGCACACTGCTGGCCGAGTCTAGAGATGGAGCCTCTGAAAAAGAATGACCAAGAAAGAGGAAAGAACATTTCTAAATGTGAAATGTTGCTCTGGTCTCTCATTGGGTTTGGTCAGACTTCATTCCACTCCATTACACAGAACACATGCTACTGCCGTCTGTGGAAACAGAGGGCTGGTGGAACAGCGGCTTACTCTGTGCTGGCTGTAAAAGTTGATTTTAAAAAGGAAAAAAAGCAGATGGCACAATAGGGACAATGGTTCCAAAAACTAATTCACTCACTGCAAAGCATATCACAAGTTCTTCAGGAAATGTAAGAGAGGATAAAGAGTTCAAAGTTCACAGCAAAACTCGGCCACAACACACCACCCAGGAGGTAACTAGCTACCTTCTGAGCTCAGATCGACATCGCAATCTGCAGGTGTCCCAGAATCCACTGCTCCGAATGAAGGCAGGACAGTGTTGTCACATTTCAGGTAAAAAGAAAGTTAATGGTAAAGAAAGAAAAGACCCAATTTAAAGAGCACAATCACAAAGCAACACCAGGAATAGTAGTTGAAAACACTTTTTGATCTTAAGTGTAAGCTTTTATTTAACTCTGCTGCTGAGCGAGCTGGTACAGAACTCACTGAGCAATTGCCTCAATTTTTAGTAAAACGTATTGAAGGCCCGCTCCAAAGTCAGAGATTGGAGAAAAGAAAAGGCTTGGTTTCAGAAGTAAAAGGCTGGTCTCCGGCTGCTCACCTGGACCGGCCTTGCTCTGCGGGTGGTCGTGGGCTGGAAGGGTTGCAGTGCCGTCTGGGTATGCTGGTTTTACGAGCAGGTCGTGCCTCACTTGGCCCCTGGGCATGGTGGACGACTGGATGTATGGGCCGACCGCCGCCACGCGAGAAGGACCCGACTGCTGTCCGGCTGGGCCATCTGTGGGCACCTGTACAGGGAGAGGGAGAGAAGAGAGTCTGTTAGAGGAGCTAAGATCTGAGGGACTGATTTCAAATGTGTGTGTTACAACAGAGAGAGTATGGCATCGCATTTGAGCCTCATTCCTGAGCTTGTAATGGAAGTTTGGGAGCACAGGAAAATACATTTGGCAAGCATATCAATTATATTTTTTAAGACAAATAACCCAAGAAAAAGAGATTTCATTTTATCAAACCTTTGTGCTCCAAAAGGAGTTTCCATGTTTGTTATTATTTAAATCAATGTACAATAGTTTCCTGTGCTCTGAATTTCCCATTGCTTACTCAAGAATGGAGGTACACAAATATGGCCATAAGAGATAAAACACACTATTCAGACAACTAAACGTAGATGAGAAAATAGTAACCACAACTTAAGAATGTGTAAAACATTGTTGACATTGAGTATCCCAGAGAGCATGCTAAAATGTAATATTTTAATAAATAAAAATGTTGGGCACTGATCAAAAACACTAAAAGTCTATATAAGCCCTCTGAGGCTCGACGGTTAAATAAGTTACAACACAAACTGAGTTGTATAATATACTAATGGATGAAAGATGCTGAGATAGTGCTAACTGTGGCCTAAAGGTGGTGCCAGAACAGGGTCTTGCTATTAATCAAATACTGGGTTTTTTCCTGGCTATTTCGGAAGTGTTCAAAGATTTGTAAGGCAGTCATGAAGAATTAGCATTAGAGTCAGACACTCTTTTAGTTTTTGAAGGTGTACCGTCATGAAGTGAAAGTTGCGAATGAGACCTCCTTGTAAGGCTGATGATGAGTCATGGTTTCATGAGGACCATGAATAACCACATCAAGAAAACTCATGCATTACAGTTGCTGATTTATAAAAGATTTAGCTTGCACAGATTTATTAAATATTTAAAACCCATGATTTGACTCCTATAGTGCTTTTTCTAAAACATGTTGCAATGGAGCACTGTGCAGTGATTTCAAAGCCGCTTGGATGGTTGTGGGTTCTCCCTCTTGGACAGTGATCTCAAATCTACGCTGGCAGTACAACCTTTTCAAATCCTGTAGACTAATTCCAGGTTTGAATGAGCGAACGCTTGAAGTTGAAAGAGGGTACGCTTGTCATGAATACCATATCTTATAGAATAATTAAATGCCCTTTTGATTTCCAAACCAAACCGACAGACTGATCTAACGGCCCCTTAGACTCGGGTTAAGTACTTAAACCGTGTCTTTAAAAACAGCTCATCCCCCTGGACAAAAAAGTATCCTCCTGAAGTCACGATGACAAGCTGTCCCTTTGAAAACAAGATCATCAGAAAGAAAAGACATACTTTAGGGTCAGCTTCAATGCTAGTTTAGTTACCTGAAGGTGAGTGTCTTTTGAAGCCCTCTCTTTACCAGGATAGCCATTCTTGAAAAAACAAAAGCACAAACATGCAACAGCAGTTCAAAAACCCAAAGTATCCCTCTGTTCACTCTGATATACTGTAAGGCTCTTCTTAGTTTCCTGTACTATGCATCATAATAAGGAGCGGGGTGTCTCTCGGCTGGCAGCTCTCAGGCTACCTCTCTTCAGTCAGTGTGGTTAGACAGGGTTTTTGGGTGATGTCAGACAGAGTCTTGCTGTGTGGTTGGAGGAGAGAGGCAGCTGGGATGGAGAGTCTTTGTGCCAGTGTGAAAAAGACCCACTCATTATGATTCCAGGCAGGGTGTGGGTAACCTCCTCACTGGGCCCTTCCAGGCCTTCATCTCTAAAACACACACACATATGCAAACACAAACACGCACGGGCACATCTTTCTCCGTTCTGATCCTACTTTATTAGATTTGTCGAGGGAGAATTAAAAGACAAGTTCCCTAAAGTAGGATAAAGGGGACAGGTTGTTACTTGATCTCGAACAAAAACTTCCAGCAGATCATATCCTTCTCTTCCAGCAGAGAATGTTAAATGTAATAACATTTATTATTTATGTTCCAACTTATAGGTCACTTTAGATATGGAACAGTGCATAAGTAAACATCGCATGCTGCAAACTCAAAAAGCATCTACAACACAGGGGGAATAGAAGGAGCTTTTTGATTTGCATCACAAAGTTATGAATCAGCATGACATATTGAAAAACAAAATTTGAGGTTAATTGGTTGAATGTTAATTTGGTTGAAAGACAGAAAGTTAATTGTGAAGGCCAATGAAACGCCTAAATTATGTCTGAGAGGAAGTTCACCTGATCAGTAAATATAAATAAAGAAACAACCTCTTAAGGATAAAGTAAAATGACTTGTGTTTTTAAAAACCTAGAATCATCCATCACTCGGTCAGATGATTATGTTTCATTTTTGTTTCACCCTGACATCTTCTGCTATCCCTTCACAAGCATTCGATCTCAAGCAGTGAACGTGTTAATGTTCCTTCCTAACAGTCTGTTGACTCTTCTTTACAGTCCCATGGCAACATGTGTTCAAAACAACTCCTGTAAAGGGAGAGTGGAGCAGGGAGACACCAGGCAGCGAGCTCAGAGCCAACACTTATAACACCATAAGATCTAGTAAAGAGACTGGGTTAGTCAGCCTGTTAATTTCTGGTATCTGCTAAATTCTGTTTTTAAAAGCAAACGGTGTTGGTAAGAAGTTTGTTTGCATCAGTAAACCAATTATTTGTCTTTTCCTGTTTCTGGGCAGTCATAGTAGATAGCATCTTCCCTGACATTCCTGCCAGCCTGACATGTCATTCCTCCTCTTTTCTCTTCAGAAGTTGTTTCTACCAAACGGAACTGGAAACAGCGGGAGTGTAAACTCAGATGTGACTCTAATCAAAATGACAATCAAATCCACACCAGCTATCTCAGACAAAGAGATCAAAGAGTGGAAAAAAGGCGGATAGGAGTGATCTCCTGCGAGTGAGGGCATCACTAGGTTTTCCCACACAGAAGATTTTAAGTCAAGGAGCCTTACGTTGGAATGGGTGAGCTCTGAATGCCACGGTATCTGAGGCTTCCGGAGGGAAAGAGACATACAAACAGCCTTTAATATGAGGCCACTAGGGGGAGCTCTGATCAAAATCTTTTCCAGAATTTATTTGCATTTTTAAATATTGTGGCTTGGGGAAATTGCAAAAACATCTTATCACAAAATATACAACAAAGACTCCTCACAGGGTTCTGTATCAGGTCACAGATGTGTATTTATGGTGTTGATACTTACAGGCAAGTTCTCTTTCTGCTGCAGTGCTGCCTTCTTCTTCCACAGCCGATCCCTGAGCTCAATGATGCGTTTGTCCATGGCAGCCACCTCCATGTTGCGCTTGTTCAGGCCCTCTCGCTGCTGCTGCAACTTAGAGTTCTGATCCTGGTTGAGCTTGTTCCTCAGCTGACAGCCAAGAAGGACAAAAGGAAGAGATGGTTCAATGTTTGTGCTCATTAAAATAAATACTGTGTTGTGCTGATTAATGTAATTTAGTGAAAGTTGTTTCTGCACACCTGTAGCTCCTTGTACAGGCGGTCTAGTTCCGCCACAGAGCTCTGGTTGTCATGGAAGTTATCCATTTTGCCATTTTTAAGCAACTCCAGCTGTCGGCTGAGATCCTCCACCTTGGTAGCAGCCATCACTAGTTCTCTCTGCTTCTGCTGAAACAGGTTGTTCATCTGCTCTATCTCCTCCACTGGAAAGGAAGTGGAATACAGATGAGAGGAAACCACAGAGAAGTCAGGGACATAGAACATCACAAAATCAGAGAAATAATCGATTAAAATTAATATTCTGAGGAGGAATTCATTCATAAAATCCTTTAGGTGCATGATGAGCTTACCCAGTTTGCCATTGCTGAGGCGCTTCTGCTCCACCTGTCCCTTGAGGGCCCGGACCTTCTTGAGCCGAGTTTCCTGGTTCTCGATGTTCTCTCGCAGGCGCTGCAGCTTCTCCTGCTCAGAGGCCTGCTGCTGCTGACGCTGCTCCTGCTGCTTCAAGTAGCGCAGACGCTGCTCCTGAAGAAAAAGCAAAGGGGAGAGAGGGAGCAAAGGTCAGGAACATTATTTACGGACACAACCCTGTTAACTATAAGTTATGAGTAATCCAGTGCTGAGTTTCCTTCCCTCTAACAGCTCTTGCAGGCTGTTAGGAATGCTTTTTATATCAACGCGCAGGCTAAATAGACTGGTAGAATAATGGATCTCAAAACACTGAAATAAGTGAGCATTTTAACACTTTTTTTTATCGTCTTTGATTAGATGCCTGAAATAAAATCTGTGACAAAAGCAAAACATATTTGACATTTAATTTAAGACATACAATCTATCATTAATAACCCCACTACTGAATTCTGTTTCTTACAAAGGGGCAATTGCTAAAAACGAGTCTGGATTAACTTTGAGGTGGTGACAAGCACCTCAGTGACCATGATGCAGATCATTTATAGCTACTTTAGCAATTCACTTTAGATCAAAATCATATAGTGGTGATAATACACTGCCAGGCCAAAGAAAAGGTCACACACTCTAATATTTCGTTGGACCGCCTTTAGCTTTGATTACGGCACGCATTCACTGTGGCATCGTTTCCACAAGCTTCTGCAATGTCACAACTTTTATTTCTGTCTTGTCTAGCAAAGTATTTTCCAGCACATCCCAAATATTCCCAATCGGGTTCAGGTCTGGACTCTGTGGTGGCAATTCCATGTGTGAAAATGATGTCTCATGCTCCCTGAACCACTCTTTCACAATTTGAGCCCGATGGAACATGCCCGTGCCATCAGGGAAGAAAAAATCCATCTGATGGAATAACCTGGTCCTTCAGTATATTCAGGTAATCAGCTGACCTCATTCTTTGGGCACATAACGTTGCTGAACCTAGACCAGACCAACTGCAGCAACCCCAGATCATAGCACTGCCCCCCACAGGCTTGTGAGCCTTCTTTTTGGCCGGGCAGTGTATGTGGAAAATATCCTGCTGATCAAAATATGTTAAGTAACATTAAAGTTCCAGCACAGATCTTATTTTCTGCAATATTCCAAAATCCAGAGGAAAAATCCCATCGCTTTTTCTCATGGGACAATATCTATAAGAGCCAAGAAAACTCTGCGTGCGGTGACAAAGAGTGAGAAGTTCAATCATAAGTCTTGAACAATGAAACAGTGTGTGCACCTGACCATTCAAACCGGTTCTGAGATGAACACAGCAGCGTCTCTACCTGTACCAGGTGATGTGTGCTGATTGTAATGTTTGTTTTCTGGATTGTGCAAGTGCTTATGACTGCATGTAGCTGCATTCCTTGGCTTCCTAAATCATCCTCAGGCAACAGTTGCTTCGATCAGAATGCTACAGTGAGTTACAGACAAGTTTCAGCCTGCGGGGCATTATTAAAACATATTTATTTTAAAAAATCAGCTAGGGAGAGTGGTTTAGATCAGCAAGGACTAAAGGAGGAGGAAAAATGGTCACAATATTTATCATCACGCCTGCTTTTGTCAAATGCCTTTCCTGCTGTCACAAAAATCTCCTGAGAAAAACAGACAAGTCCTAACTAAGAAAAAAACCAAGATTTTGAAATACAGCAGTGTGAGAATCCAAGGCCCTCTGCACTCTCAGGCTTCTCAAATTATAAACACTACACCTGCAGCCATACACAACTCATCACACCTGTCTATCACAACCATCATGTGTGTTCTTATCTAAGCATCTTTATATCCATGAGTGCACTAGACTTATTATAGCACCTTTGTATTATCTGTCCACTTTGTCCCAATAACTTCCCCTTTCATCTTGCTTTATTATTCCGTCTCTCTGGCTTTTACTTTCATCTCCACCACTTGAACCTCGTGTCCCTAGTATCCACCCGACTCTCTACCATCGCTCCTTTCATCTTGCACTTCCTCTTTATTCACCTTGGAAGCAAGGAGCTGTTGCTGAGCGTCTATTTGTTGCTGCTGCCTGGAAGCCATCTCTTGCAGCTCGGCCAGTGTCATGTCCATCCGCGGTGTCACCACCTGGGAATGGATGGATGAATAAAAGGGACAAGGATAAAAGAGAACACATTAATGATTGGAAGTTATGCAGCACAACATTTATTTACAAGTTACATTTTCTACTTGATTATTCAAGAAAACAGTCCATGTTATGATGCACTGATTCATTTTTCATTTGCTTTTATATACTTCAGGGTGTTTTGAAGTGAATTAATGATAACCCCTCAGCAAAGTGGGTTTGTTGTTCAGTTTAAAAGGGAACAACAAATCAGGTCATATGGTTATTAAATAGGTTATTAAATAATAAAGTCTATGAACTGTGCAACAAGAATAAAACAAATATATGGAAACTATTCGTACTGCATCAACATTTCTTTCAAAAGAAATGCAGTGATCCAAGGAATATATGACTGTAATTCTGTAAATGTTATTTCAATGAGATGCATTAAAACAGATGTTTTTCTTAGGTAAGAAAATGTTTGTTAAATTGTAAGCACGCTGTTGAATGCATTTCAACTTAAAAATAAAACATATACAAACTCACCCCATTCTCCATGCGTCTGTCTGGGGGTGCCTTCACTCCATTCCTTTTCTGCTCTGAGCCTCTTGAGCCGCCTGAGGAACCAACAACATAGAACATTTCCTCAGACATCAAAATCTAGTGTGGATCTTCATCTAAGTCCAAACCATGAAAACTATCAGCCTAGACAGACAACTGTGAGAATGACTGGAGCTTTCTCTGGCCATTTACTGAACCACTTTCTCTGGACTAGCTGCAGAAGAGAGTGTAGATCAGTAGATGGCTCGGCACAACAGAACAAATGATCTAAGCTGCCCTGGGAAAACAACTGGGATCAGTGGTCTTTGTGACTTGCAGTAATCTCAGGATTATACCTCATACATAACCGTCTGGCAGCGGGTTCCACAACAGTGTGTATATTTACTGTATGTGCACTAATATCCAAACATGCTACTGGCTTTTAACAGCTCAGAGTGGTGGGGGTCTGACAGTCCAGATCTTAAAGCATTGACCCATTACCAAAGCCCTTTAGCTTCCATAATGGTCTTAGATGACCCCTGACATACAGTATGCATGTTAAATACATGCACTGGTTGAGTGTTGCTGTAAATATAACACCATGGTAAGACTCTATAAGCAACATTGAATATAACATGACTTTGCTAGCTCAATTCAGCAGAGAATAATTGTTCTCTGACCTGGGGAGAGCCTGCACAGAATCAGGAAGGGTTAACAATTAACTAGCTCTGTGTTACTACATGGACAAACAGGACACCAAATGCACCAGTCCTTAATAAAAAAAAGTAGTCATAGAAAAAGGTAATGCTCAACTGGGTTGCAAACACTGAGCCGAGCTAAGTTAACAGTGTGGGAAAACAAGAGCGGACTAAGATAACAGGAAGGGAAAACAGCCATCTAATCCCCGGGCCTGACTCAAGCTGTGAGGGGTAAAAGGACTTAGTTACGCAACTGGGGGCTGAAAGGATAGCGCACGACCAAAAATACTAGCGTTTTCTGTGTTCCTAAGAAAACTGCGAAGTAACAGGCTTATGACATTGTACCTTGGGCGCCCTGGCCTCAAACGGTACGGCTAAATAAAGCTTGATTTAAGGCCTACTAATATAAAACCCTCTGTAGAGTACAAGCTGAGGTGGTCTGGTTTATTCTCAGCTGTTTAAGTTAACTGCCTTTCATGAACCCTTAACACCAGAGTTGTGTTTGCCTTTGGAGGCTGCAGGCATCTCTGGAGTTTACTACGTTGGTGTCAAATGTCTTTTCTCTGGGGATTGCACCATGACCCTTGAGTGAGAGGACTAAGAAACCCTTGCTCCTGCTTCATAATCTGTTGTATCTGTGGTGGGGCTAGGACACTTACCGGATTCCCTGCTCGGGGCTCGATTGTGACGCAGAAAGAAGCGCACCTCGGCCCTGTGTTGTCCCCAACGTTGGAGCACATCCAGCATCCTCTCTCCGTCCCCTACAGCTCGCTCTGCAGACAGAATACAGAGTTACGTCAGCACACTAGAAAAGACGCACCTACAAAATCAATATTGAAACGTTTTCGTTATATTTAGTTTGGCATGGTTGGAAACATGTGACAATAGGGATGTAAGTGCACAAGACAGGTGCGCTTTGTATAATCTTGCGCAAACACTTTAGCCCAACACAGCTAGGCTACACTGACATTATTTCTACAGTACCACTTTACAATTAGACTACCCTTATAAAGGGTTTACGAATCATTTGTAATTCATTTATTAATTAGGTTGTGAACACTTTATAAATCATTAGTAAGCGTTTATAAGAGGAGATAAACAGGGCAACTGTGAATGGTTGCTTGCCAAATAGTGAGCCCACTTTTATCTGTGCTGCTAAGCCTTATATTGGCTACTTAGCACACTTTGATGCCAAAAAACATCAAGGTGGATGGGGGGGATCAACTCAGTGAACAACAGATAAAGAGGATTTTGCTTGATGAAGAAGACGAAGTAAGCTAGGTAGCAAATACGAGAGTTAGTCATCTTGCCAAATAGTGAGCCTGTGTTGATGTAAATGGTTCTTCATGATTAATAATGTGTTTACAACCTAATTAATAACCTAATTATAAACACTTTATGAATCCTTTATAAGGGTAGTCTTATTGTAATGTGGTACCATTTGTATTTCACCAGCACCTTCGACATCTAGTGGACCTTTCTGACCTTGGGGGGGAAGCAACTGGGATGTCTTGTCAATTATTCTGGCTGGTACTGAGCCAGAGAGCTCATCATCCATTCCTCAGACATATTGTTCAGCCTGCTTAAGACCATTTCATTACACAAATGGACTGACACATTACAGTCAAGTAGAGGTCAATGACAATGATCTATTGTGATGGCGTGCCTGCAAAACAAATCTGCGCTGACTGTAATGTTGAGCTTATTTATAGCTTTGCATCTACATCTTCGTGCAAAAATGTCACTGCTGTGTTTTCAAGGAGAGCCATGGCTGCAAAATGTGACAATCTTTTCAACTACTTGTGGAAGTACTCAATGATTGGTACTATATTCACTCTTATGGCAGCATCACCATGGAAACAGCTACGAAGCCAGGCTCCTTGAGTTCTGATTCTGAAAACCTCCTGACTCACAGAGAATGGGGGAAAAGGGGGAACATCTTAACCCCCCTCCCCCCACCCGTCCCCTCTCACCTGATGAGGGAGATGTCTGGATGCTTGTGTTTGTTACGGGGATTATGGGCTTCATTTGCATTGCAGACCCAAAAAAAGAAATCTCCAAGCAGTTGACCACAAAGCTAATCTCCATATATGGTCTACTTCAGAAAAAGCAATTTCCCTCTCATTAAATGGAGGAGGACAAACAAGTGTCCGCCCACGGTCCCTGAGGATACATCCATATTCCTCAGCACGCCGTTACTGAGCCTCTCATGGCGTTCCTCGTGTGTAGACGGATCAGGTGCGTGAGCCGGCACTGACACTCACCAGATCCACGCCACATCTCGGCAAGGTGGCAGTCGGCCTCCCCCGGCTCCTTGCACAACTCCACCACGTCCCGGCACAGTGTCTCCGGGGTAACGGGGACCTCAGTAAAATGCTGGTCATTGTTACTGAGGTATACTGTCAGGAACATCTGGGGACAGCAGGAGAGCGAGAGAGAGAGAGGCATTAGATAGAGAGACAATACAAGAGACAAGTGTGTGTGTGTGTGTGTGTATGTGGTATCTGGTCGAACTATCACTTTTCAGACAGGGAAGGAGTAACATTAGTCCTCATCTGTTAATTGTATAAGTTTGTCATTCATACATAGTAGATTTTCATGTTTAAGCTTCAAACTGCTTTATTCAGCACAATTACATTTAAAAAAACATGTTGTCTTTAAGCATTTAATGACCATTGTAAGCAAAACCGTGACACCATTCCTAACAGTGAGAGTACAGATGCATTTTCACAGCTTGTTTTCGTATAAAAATGTTGTTCAAGACTCATTTCTGCTGCCTCTTTTAGAATATCTCACAGCGCACCAGCATTACATGGCAAGACATCAAGCTGGGACACTCATTTCATTTCTCTAAGCTCACATGCTGTATGTAAAGAGTTTTGCTAGCTATTCATTGAGTGCATTTGGCAGGAGTGAATACTGGATAAGAATAGAGACCGTGAGCCAGATTTGTTATTGATAGTTAACACATTTAATGCAGTCATTTTAAGAGGCATTAAAATACATGTATTGAATGTTTCTCTCTGCATGTTTAACATTTAACTGCTGCAGTCATTGTTATTCCATCAGCCTTCAAATGTTACCGAGTTTAAAAGTTACACAGAAATGTTACCAGGTCTAGCCTAAAAGGACTGTCATACTTATTCAGACCTAAGAGCGACATGTTAAATTCTCGTTAGAAAAGGGGGTGCATGTCTGATAGTAGCTACAGAGAGCAGTATGTTCCCCAGTCCTCATTCCTCTGTGTCAACAGAGAAATCACAGGCCAGCGCCCAGAATTCTATTTCGCCCAACGCCATCTTACTGTTAACTAGTGCTGTCACCACTGTGAGAGATCCCTCAATCCCCCCCCTCTCCCCACACACACACACACACAGTCATGTCAGACAGCCCACTGAGGACCCTGGCAACGCTGGATGTGTACAGTCACAGAAAAAATTAAGAGACCAATGGCTGCCATACATGTAGAGATTGAGATTTAAGAAAAAAATTGGAGTGGTTTCTTAATTTTTTCCAGAGCTGTATGTTAGTGTTAGACTGACCGATAGTAGAGAATGGTCAAGGACTATCAAGAAATCTATTGAGATGTCATTAAAAGCGGAGAGTGAAAGCCTTTAGCTACTGCAGCAAAAAAGACATTGACACTGAGCAGGAAATAGATCCGTCTTACAGCAAGCCTCCCAAAGGTGGAATTCATTTCTCAATTCCAATAAAACCGCTTCTGTATTAAAACAAAACATTTTAAAGGATTCTCAAATCAATACTCATCAAAAATACTTTATATTTACATAGTAGGTGTTGGGAGTCCAGTTTAATGAAAGAAAGAAGGCTTATGTCAAACTAAACCCTTGATAGTCAATTTAAAAATGCACATCTGGGAGTCAAAAGTCTGCCTATGTAATACCATATAAATACACAAACACGGTCAGTAAACAGGAAGTGAAAAACCCTGTCTCTTTGATGATATACAGATGTTTGTTTAAGAGGCTTTTAGGGCAAGCTGGAATATACTCCCATCTGTAATCTGATCACACGAAAGGAGGGGGAGGGCTCTAAAAGGCTGTAATAAAACTAATATTGTGACATAACATGGGTGCCCTGGGGCATGTCACACGAACACACACTTATTAAACGTTTGTATTTGGCCCTGTGTCTACACAGTGACTCCAATAAAGCTGCAGCCAGAGAGCTAGAATCACCTGGAAAGTGTGTCATTGTCAGAATTGTATTGTTAGCTTCCTGAACTTCCAGGTTGGACTGACAGGTTTTTTTTTCTAAGCGCGCTGCCGTGGACTGCTGTGCCTAAGGGGCCACTGTGGGAACACCAGGTCAACAGGGTCACGAGCACAAAGGGCTCGGGGGGGCGAGCATGCGGAGCAGCTGCAGCCAAAGAGTAGCTTTTGAACTGTAGGTTGCACTGAGCAGCACAGCAGCCTGAAGATGAGTGGCTTTATCCCCCTTTTCTTCTTCAAATGAACCTTACCGAACTGGGTGGTTTTTTTCCTGGTGATGAGGTAAAGGTGCAAACAACGGGCAGCAGTCTGACTCAGAGGAGCTGAGTCAACTGTTTTGTTCCATAGTGATGCAAATTGAAGATCCCCATCAATACAGCGAATCAGCAGTGAGTCATCCCGTCCGTAATCTACAGGGCAGACATTTCCCCCGTGTTCCTCACAGGCCATACAGGACCTAACAGCTCTATGGTGAGAGACCACCCCGGAGAATAAAGCCAAAACGTTTCACTTCCTGTCCCCTTATCAGAGTAGTTGTACTGTTTGCGGAAGGTGGGAACAAACAGGAATCAGTAAACATAATGAATTACACCGTCAGGGGCCAGTAATTAAAATAAAACCTCAACTGGCATCCATTTCATGACGCCTTCAGAGATGAGCGCAGAGCAGCTGACATCATCACAACTTCCCAGCAACGCAGGACATTCAAATGACCCTGTTTATATTTGGAGAGTGGAAGAGAGACAACAAAGTGAGAGGGGTGGAGGAGGGGGGAGAACGGGGCTGAAAGAGAGTGAGATGGGAGGGGGTTTGGAGTCTTGCGGGGTGGCAATACCTACACTGAAAGCCAATTCTCCTCAGCACTAAAGTTAATGATCCAGGTCCAGCACTACCCAGGCCCAGCCTCCATCTGGATGAGTTAGCACTCTGCTGCCGACCTTCATCCACCTAATGCGTGCGGGTGCTGCTTATAGGCTGGGACACGCACACACGTGCAACATATTCAGAATTAGGGTTGCAAAATTCCAGGAATTTTGAAAGATGGAAACTTTCCATGGGAATTAACGGGAAATTATGGGAATAAACTGGGAATTTTCTAAATTGAAGGTTGGCTCTTCATATGGAACTTAAATATAGTTGGGGAAAGTATATCTTAGCATAATCTTGACTAAAACAAACAGATGCCAAATCGATCGAGTATATCCATGCCATTCCTCAATCTCATGTACATAGCACACTGCTTACTGCGTGGCTATTGAGACCACACCCCCTACAGGCACTGTGCATTCCTCCATCACATGCACATATGATTTCTAGAAGACTGGACCACACTTTTGAGCCCAAAGCACAAGAGCATTGAAGCAACTTTATTTATAAAGCCCTTTAAAAACAGCCACAGCTGAAACAAAGTGCTGTACATGGATGAAAACACGTAGCACAAAACACAAAAAACAATATGATATTATGGAGTAATATATTTATTTATGTTTAAATTGCAAATATCACATACAAATGTATTCATCTAGTAGATAGCTAGCTGATAACTTAAATGGTAAATAAGCCATAGCTAGCATCACTTCATTAACCATCTATGAGGCACTCTTATAAAGATGCTACCTCCCTCAAATGTGATGCTGTTTTTATCCGTCTCCTGCAAGATGTTTTGAACATCATTCCAGTTGTTTAGCTAGCCTAACTATTGATATATCTGTTCAAGCCATTGCATTAATTCCCAGTTAGTTCCCATGAATTCCCATAATTCCAATGGAAAGTTTCCAATATGGTTACCCTATTCAGAATTATTTAAACTAATCAGGAATATTTGCATTCATCTTGCACATTGCTTAGTTAAATGCATTAGTATTGAATTATTATCGGCAGAACGCCCACTTTGACTTTCCATTGTAAGCAGACTAGTGTGTTATACAACTTCACATGTGAATTTTTACTCATAAAAGGTTTATTTCAATATATTAATAGGTGAAAAAGTCTCCATAATGCCCTGTCATACTGCAGGGGAATTTCCTCAAATTATCTTCTTAGAGAAACAGGTAAGAAAAGTCCTGACCCCCCCCCCCCCCCCCCCCCACCCCCGTTTTGCCTGAGCCAAATGACTTGAGAGTTCATTAAATATTCATTGATACAACAGCGAGTGAAATTAAACAGTTCAATAACAACTTGATATTACAAAACAGTCGCACAACATCTCACCAGAAAGTGCGTCTCAGGTAACCTTACACTGACGGGGAGCTGCAGTGTCCCGATGTTTGACATAATTGTGCTTGCCTTCCGTCTATCACAGAGGGTGACAGAAGCTGCTGAATTGCACTTCCTGCCTACCTGAGACAGGGCGAAGAGAGAGCCTTCGGGAAGGAGAAGGGGGACGGGCTGCCTCGGCTGCTGCCTATTATAAAAATATATTTCTAATTCGATCACAGCTTCAGCTAAACCAAAGCTGTCTCTCAGAGTGTGGCACTGGGACAGCTCAGAACTGCAAACTGACAATTGTATGTATTGGACAGAAATGTGGCTGTTAACACTGCAGCCAGCACTGTAGATACTTTCAACAGCAGAGCAGCTATAAGGCTAGGTCATTGGGGCTATATCTCAGGGATTAAGTTAATCCGCTATATAAAAATATAGCCTTTCAACAGACCCACTGGCTCAGTATAACTATCATCAGCTTAAATTCAATCGCCTGCAGCCAGGCTACAGACGCTACATCTCGAGTTTAAAAGAGAATATTCTTCTGGGTAACCAAAGCCCAAGAGTAGGCACTTGTTTATATTCACAACTCACATTTAAGTGCTTGGTTTCTGCTTTTTAAATCAAATTAGGTGCCGTTGTGATGTTGTCGTGCTTAAGAACATCTTTTCTGGACACAACAACACAGTGTGTGTGTGAGATGAAAGGCAGTAACATCAAACCCTCAGACCAAAGACATTGTAATAAGAACATCTTTGAGAGAGAGAGAGTGACTGCAGCTGGCAGCACATACTTGACCTGTAGGTAGAGAGCTTGAGAATAAAGACAAACAAAGATGTACTTTAACAGATGTTATTGCAAGGAAACAGGGCTCTTTGTCAATAGTTCTCTCCTGTATGAAATTGAACAAGAAGGCGTCCCTGTGGGGAGGTTCAGAACTATTAAGCCACACACTGTACACTGAAGATATCAAAGCCTAGGGCCTCTTAGTTGCTGATGCGGCTCTTTACTGTGTAACTTGGATCTCTTTGCCATGAAGCAGATGCCATGTATTGCACACCTGAACAGGGAACAGGCTTTTCGAGCCTCTTGAGTTGTGTGGACAGAGGACTCTGAGATGAGTCTTGAGTTTAAAGATCAACACTGTACCCGTAGCCAATTACAGGCAGGAATGCCCTGCTGGAGTGTAAGCGACACTCCCACTGATCGCCCAGATAAGGTGGGTGGAAAAAGTCTTGATGCACGTGTACCGTCCCAAGGAAAGAAAAAATAGAATGATGTTTTGTGTCCCACCTTGATTGTCCACTCTCTCCTTTTGAGGCTCAATTTGTCGGCATGAGGCTGTCAAGATCATTGTCTAAATGCAATTGGTCCCATATTGAGTTAAGACTGATCCAAACTGTCTGCCTTTGCAGTTTCCCATTTCCAGGAATAGACAAACACGAGGGATTGTAATGGAATTACTCTGCAATGTCAGGATAACAGGCAAATGAAAGACCGTCCTGTTACTGAGAACTCCCGTCAATACTGCAATATGTTAGATATTCATTATCTGAGCTTGCTGTTTAAACGAAATCCGATAACATATGGTTACTGATGTTTGCTGTAATATCAGCAAGGGACTTTTTATTCTCAAATCTCCTTACAATAATAGCTTTTTTTCATAGAAATATAACTTGTTCAACGCTGACATTTCAGAAATGTTACCTAAACACGATGATTTGAATTAAAAAAGCTAAAATGTTCATTTAATTACGGATAAAGCATCAGATTATTTATGTAATTAACTGATTAATTGTTCAGAGTATACTGCATGGATTTAAAAGAAACTGACTCACAACTCAAAGAACAGCCCGACATTAATAATAATCTAACTAAGACCCAAAATAACCATATGCACAAAGTTTAATTTAAAGGTAAATACTTATAAGTGAGGAACATAAAGTGTTTATAATAATAATTTTCTGTCATTCCAATGAGCACTAATCCAACCAAAGTAAACAGATAGAAAGAAAACGTGATGTAAAGGGGAAGACAAAGGATTATCTTTCTCTGTAAGTAGCATTTACATGTTTTTTCGGCTTGTCAAAGTGTCAAAGTCTGTTTAATCTCAAACAAAGAAACCTGTAAACCCATGCGTCGCGTGTAATCAGGTTGACCTGATTGCAACTCCCTGCTGATGAGAGAGTGATAAATATTTATCAGTTATGTTAATTTCCTAGGCTGTAAAACTTTGCCTTAAAGTGAAGGCAACAGTATAGTATAATAATACAGTTTGCTGGAGGCACAAGGGAACAACAACTGTGGAAAACCTGCATTATGCTCAATAAAGAGCCCGATATTTAAGTGTCCTTTAGTTTTACTATATATACCTACACTTTATAAACAGCTAAGCAAATTCCAGATGTATCCCTGCCTTGAAGGAGCCTGGATGAAGTCAGATCCAATGAGGCAGAGTGTCAGACAGGCTTGATATGATACCGTGAGATTGACTACCATAGAGAAAACATCTGATCTAAAGCCTGGAGGAGGACTGGGACTACGAGGAGACTGGGTAGTGTGAGGCAGGGTGGCAGCAGCAGAAGATAACAGGGACTATATCTCCGACCATGCCTGAGGGGTTTCACCTTAGGGGCCTTCTGTCCAGACACACTTCAATTACACGTTCTGCTGTGGTAAGCAAACGATGCCACTAGGTGTTGTTGAAGGGAGTCACCTCTGAATCTGATTACACCGGGTTTGTAAGACACTGCAGCATCATCTTCGTCTCCGTTCTCTCTGCCACAGCCTCAAAAGTTGACACAGTTCCAGCATAGCAGTCTTTCAAAAAGACGAGGCAGCAGAAATGTGCATTATGCATTATTCCTCTTCATCTCTCTCACTTTCTTATGCTGCATTAGGAGGGATTATGGGGTGAGGGAGAAAAGGTCAGGGGTAACAAACACGAGGACACGGGCGTAATCAGAATACACAGTAGCCTCATTCAGCTGCGGCATTGAGGGAAAAAAAATACAAGCCGTTTTTACAACGCACTGAAGCTGCAGAGAGCTGTGACTGTTCGATCAGGACAACCCCTTCTCTCCGTCTGCACTGCAGTACTTAGCCTATCATTTACGATCTGCACAATACCTTTCCATTCCTGGCCTACAAGACCTTTCCAACTCGTGCTTATCTGACAGATAAGGGGAAATGGCATTCAAAAGGAACCAGAAGGGAGTGGATGTATCCTTTTGCTCGACAGTCGGATGAGATAATTCACAGTAAAAACCAGGCCGCAGCAAAGTTGAGGCTATTTCAGATACCAGACTTTGCTATTTAAATAGTTTGTCTGCCTGTCCGTGGTATAAGATTTTACTGTATGCAAAACTCATCTTTCTAACACTTCAGCCAGCAATTCAAAATGTGACACTAATTGAAAAACACACACTTTGTTGTCATGTGCTAAAGAGTCTTTGTTGAAGCAGGACAGCGGGTGATTGGAGGAGGCATCATACAAAAGGTCTTTTCCAATGAAGGAACATTTCCAGGAACTTTTTGACCAAACGGGCTAGAGCTTAATTTAGTTCCTGGACAAAAGTCTGTGAGCCAGGGGTACAACTCCCAGAGCATGAGTATCAATTTCTGGACCCCATATGCCTTAATGTCAATACTTGTCGGACATTCAAAACAAACAAACAACAAAACATCAGGGTTGCACAGCAGTAAATTATACAGAATAATGCATCAACTGCAATCATACCTTGTTAAATGGAAAAATGGACTGCTTACTGCTCTTATTCTAATATACCATATCCCATTGGCTCTTCAGATTTGGCAGGAGGGGAAACAAGATATTATTGATGTGCTTCTGCCGTCAGAAACTACAAAGTTCTGCACTGCGAGATACAATAAGTGCATCTAGATACTTAGGTTGTTTCTGTGAACAGTCATATATTGTGTCCCGATATATTTTGCATCCACAAGGAATTGGACCGCATTAGCTTGTTTCCTTTTGTGAAGGATGGACCAAAGTGTCCTAAACTAAAGCAGATTAAAAAGGAAGCATCCAGAGAATCCTAAATGCTCTAATCATGGATGCCACTTAAGTACTTCCGGAACATTTTACTCAGTTAAGAACTACTAAGCAAAAATGTAAACTCGACCCCGACCTTAGTCCCAGCTTTATCTTACTTCCTGGGAATATTTAATGGTAAAGGGTCCCACCCTGATTCCCTAGGCTTCACGTCTGAACCATGGCCACCATGTTCCGAGTAGCTAGACTGTTTGAACCGTACATAATCCTGTTGCTGCTTGAATCTTTCTGGAGTTGTACCACTTCAGTGTGTAGTTCTGCTTTTCACCTCCATTCCCCCAGATGGAAGTCACTCAATAATCTATGGTAAGTCAATACCTGCTCAGGTGACTCATGTGTGCTTCCTCTCAGAAACCTAGCTAATGTGAGGCTGATAACATAAGTATCCAGCAGTCTAACAGGGTGCATCAAAGAAATGATTTGAAATATCATCAATTGACTCAGCAAATATTTTGTTTTGTCATGAAAAATCATGCTTGTTTACATTCTGGTTTATTACTCTAAGCTATCTTAAAAAAAAAAAAAACTATATAAAATAACCAGCTTGTTAAATTGGGGGATAAGTGTATTTTTGCACAATTCTTTTGATGTTATACAGTCAAATCTATTTAATTATTAACATAAAAGTCAAAACATTGCCCTTGTGAGGCCTTGGCTATCACCAATGAGGCTGCTTACGTAACAACAACATACTCTCCCACAGGCTACACACAAAGCCTGTGGTGGCCGGAGAGAAAGCTTTCTCAGGTTTCTGTTGACAGACAAAGCAAAATCAGGCTTCCCAGAGCATCAATTCATTTTTTTCCCACCACAAAGTCTAGCAACAGAGAGATTTGTTGTGGTATAATTGAGACATGTGTGTGGTCGAAGAACAAAAAACTCAATAATGCAGGATGGGCACAAAAGAGTTTATCTGCTTGGAAATCTACACAGCAAGCAACTTATGTCATGGGAGAGGAATGAGGAAGTGCCTTATACCTGCAACATTTGCATCAAAAATAATGCAGAAACCTTTCCCTATTGATGTTAACAGGTTTGGGTTTCTGTTACTGTATCTTGCCAGAGCAATGTGTTGAATATAAATCAATATTAACAAAAAGGACAACATAATATAAGCTTAAAAACCAGCAGAGAATCCCAGACTAAATGTGTCATTACTAAGTAGCGACAGAACAAAGCTTAGTTAGAAATGAATTAATGTATTCTATGGTTCAACAGAGGGTGAGCAACCCTTATCAGGGTGCTGCCACAACACTCAGTCAGGCAAACACACAATGTGCTCTCCACAACAAGCTGTTAAAGAGTCCCTGCAGCTCATTGTGTTCAGAAAACAGTGACCCCTTATTTATCATCCTAGCAGTAATTACGACACTACATTCTCACTACCCCCTGAGCCCCTGGCATGTACAAGCGGGGTCATGGGCTATGGGCGTAATTTCTAAGACAATACCTCACATCAAACATGGATATATAGAGGCCATTTTGTGTTTATCAGACCAACACCAGAAGCTGTGTCCCATTCAAACGCGACAAAACACACACACAGATATTCTCAGGGAGTCAGAATAGGGATAAAGGGGGCAGTTAACAAGGTCTCATGTTGAATATAAAGAAACAAATCTTGTTTGAAAGGGTTTAAGGGTGACAATTTATATTAGTTTCGACAAGATGGGAGCTTGGTGATAACAAATAACCATGTGCCTGGAGCAGACTGAGGTCATGCACCAAATAGATAGGAATCCGTCTCCACAGCTAAGATGATTAATTCACTGATCAAGCTGTTTTACTGGAAGCGCAGGTTGAAGCACAGAAGGGGTATCATTAGGAGAACCTGAGTATACTACCACAGAGGATTACGCTGGATTTGTCCTTAGTTGTTTACATCTTTGTCAATAAAGTGTACAGCATGTGATTTAAAATATCTGTTAACAACGCAAAGATCTAGAAATAACCAGAAAAGCTGAAAACACAAAACACTGCAGTGTTAACATTCAGACAATGGCTGTTCTTTTCTTTACAAACTAAAAAGCCCTGCAACTAATGCTAAACCAGTTTTGGTTTTTCGAAGATTAGTTTATTAAACTGTTAGCCGATCAAAAGAAATTTAACCAGCAAATATTTCGACAACAGATTAATCATTTAAGTCAGTTAAGATGACGAAATGCTGAGCATAGGTTGCTACTTTTTTGTTTTAGATAATGCAATTAATATTCTTTGTTGGTACAATTAAATGATGAAAACAAATGTTATCCTTGATGTCTACAAAGTTGAGAAGGGAACTTTAATTCATACGATTTAAAAAATAAATTATTTTGCTGGGCTGAATGCTTACTAGTTACAAATTCATCCACTACTTCTTTGAATCCTTACTTGCATTATTAAAATAGAACAACGTGTCTAAAATTCTATTTGTTGGGAAGGTTATTTGTCTACTGTGAGCACATACAGACAGACCACTGTCTGCTGTTCTCTCTCCACATACATCAAAGAAGTGCTGAGAGAAAGAGGCTTTGACTGCAGCAAGAGGAATGGAGCCCTGATGATGGTGATGGTGATGATGGTGATGACATGGCAGGAGTCCAGAGCTGAGGTTAGTTTAGTGTCATCCAGACTTGGCAGGTGCCCCCTGCTTGTTGTGTGTTCTGAGCAGGATAATGGATGTGTATTAAACTAACAAAGCGTATAATAAATGGGTTTACAGAGTTAAGTTAATGACTATGTTTTCAGGTTAATGTAAACTGTCCCGAGACAGGTTATAAAAGGCAGTTTGACGCAGGGGACTCTGTCTGCTGTACATGTAGGTAGCTTACGGTAAGAGACCGTATGCATGGAAAGCAAATATATGACATAACCACAGATCACACACTGCTGTCACACATGGTAAACTTCGCAGCAGAAACCTGTGCTGTCAAATTACCAACACAAAAGTAGCAACCGCATCAACTTACAACATCCATTTAAATGGCCAGGTAATACACAGTGGAAACAATGCAGGGTTATTGCGGTGATATAGTGTCGAAAACAGAAATACTATGCGAAAGGAAAACGTTGAAACTTGCAGTCAAGTAATTAAAACATGAACTCACCGGCATCATTTTAGCTTCGTACCGCATCTAGCTAACCAACACAGCATGAATCCCCAACTCGCAGTTTCGACGAAAGCTGTGGGACTGGCGATCACTTTAATCTCAGAGCCTAAAGCCGCGATGGGCAAGGCTACTTTCTCTCGCTTGGGGGTCCCGTCCTGCATTCAAAACACAACACTTAATTATTTCACAAGTCCAACTAAAATGCACAACATATAAAATACATTAATGGTATCCCGTGTCGAGGACCTGTTGCAACAAATAACACAAGGCCTTGACGACAAAAGTTTCCCTTGTAGTTTAGTGAGCATCGAACTTTGAAACTGCTCGTTGCGAGAGGTAATGAAGCGTAAAACACTCCTCTTTTATTATAAAGTAAAGGTAAAACTAATCATAAATCTATTCAGAGATTATTTTATACGTTCTAGTTTTTGCTTACCCGGAGACGCCAAGGTAATCAGCCCGAAACCCCGTTGACAGACAGTGTTGCTCCGCAGCTCACAGCCTATCCCAGAGTGACGTATCGGGAGGAAACTCATTCCAGTTTGGAATTCAAGCTCCGCCCCCTTTTGGAACAGAAAACACCCCCAATGGCTAAACCTGTCCGGTGTACATACATGCCTTTACAGTCGCTTGAAATAAAAGTTAATATCTGCCTAAGCTTTCTATCAAATCCTTCATTTGGACAGAAATATGTTTTGGATGCAAATTAAACTTGCATTAAAAGTGAAGATCAACCTGAGTAGAACAGAAAAAAGCAAGAGGTCTCACACTGCTCGTATTTCACAAGATGAAAGCTAAAGTTTGCTTTCCTAGTTCGGTTAAGTTAGAAATATATATATTTTTTAATTTAGATTGAAGCTTGATTGATCAATAATACTCAAACACAAACAGTTGTCAATAAACAAACGTCGTCTCATAAGCTTCAACCGCATTTCTATCACAACAAGCCGACCGTCCTCCCATAGACTGTAAAGTGTCCTCTGAGATGGTAAACTCCCATTTGCTGAGTGCGACTGTCTAAAAAGGGCAACGCCGAAAAATGATAAAAACAAAACATTAAATAACTTCCCTGTCATAAAGTTTTTTACTTAAATCATCATTATAAGTAAGCCTCATTGGTGGTAGCCAAGGAATCAAAAGGGCAATATTTTGAGTTGTATTAAGGGTAGGAAACTGTAGGCACAGGATTTGACATAGATATCATGTCAAATTAAAAATGATTTCGAGCATAGTAAAACACAAAAGAAGTTACCCTTGTGTGTTTTTCTTCATTGCATTTTCATTGCTTTCGTGGTAGCTAGGGTTATGAATCAATTAATAATAATGTTGAATAAATGATAAAATCAAAAGCATGGCAGTGGCTTTTTTCTGCTTACTTGTTTAAGAAATAAATACAATTGAAATGAATGAACATGGATTGGGTATTCCTATGATCATTTATTCAATGGTGTTGAATAATAATTAAAAACACTTTTGGTTTATAAAGGTTCAAAGACTTTTTTTTTTAACCCTGATGTGATAACTCTTGCAGTATATAGACGATCTTTTTTGTAAAAAAAAAAAAAAACCCAAACATGACGGTTACACTACAACTCCCAGCATTCTAATTCAACGGAAAGCCAACAGTTCAAACACGCGGACATCACATTTTTTGCACGTTGGTACCTCCCTGTATACGCAGCTCACTGTTGTGCAGGTGTTTTGCATAAGGGAGATCCTCGTTTTTCAAGACGCTACCCGAAGTCATGGCTGACCAGGTGGCCGCCATGTGTGATCAGCTTATCAAAGCTCTGAATGTGATGATGGATGCAGAAACAGGACAAGTTTACCGACTGGAGGCCCTAAAGGTAGCATCGTTTTGGGTTGCTAACTAGCTGCTAGCTCGCTGAGAATGTCATATGTTGTAGCTGTTGTGAAATTAGACTCAAATAACTGCGTAGCTGAATAACAAAAACCCAATATTTTAATTGTAGGTCTAGTGTTAACACAATTGCTTACACAGTTTGTCTACGTTCGCTTATAAATAATGATGGCCAGATGTTTTGCGAGCTAGCCCCTGCATGCCATGAGTGTCATCTCACCAACACATCCATTGAAGACATGCATTCATTCAAAGAAATTGTTATTTACTGTCCTGCAGAGGGTTATTAAATACTGAGCCCGGTTTAACAAGTCCAATAAACCATGGCAACGCTGTATCTAGCTTAAATGCCGAATTTGTCTGTTAGCTTTAGGCTATTAAGTATTGAATGAAAAGTTGCTAAGACAGCTATTGTTGAAACCACGTTCTTACTTACTCACTAGACCAACATGGTAATACTATCGTATGTTTAACATTTATATCAATAACTTTATATATGGGTCTGTGTTATAACAAGCTTTATTTGTTTTTTTGCTTCAGTTTTGCGAGGAGTTTAAAGAGACAAGCTCCTTCTGTGTCCCATGTGCCTTGCAATTGGCTGACAAAGCCCAGCCAGCTGTTGTAAGACACTTTGGTTTACAAATCCTGGAACACGTAATCAAGTGAGTGCAAAAGAGACGTCATGTTTATAACAAATAATTACATACTAAAAGCTAAATAAACCTTATTTTTCTTGCAGGTTCAGATGGAACAACATGCCACAACAAGAGAAGGTCCAGTTGAAGGAATGTGCCATGCACCTGTTAGCAACTGTACGTGTGTGACATTAATAGGCTGTTAAAAACATATCTATCTGTATTTTGGTTTAAATTAGCCTGAATCTTACTGTCACAGTGTGGATACTTATCTAACCGCTGTTATTGCGTCTTATCAGGGTACTCATTCTATCCTAGAGGAAGAGAGCCACATCAAAGATGGCCTGTCACGAATCACTGTGGAAATGATAAAGAGAGAATGGCCTCAACATTGGCCAGATATGCTGAAAGAGATGGAGGCTCTCACTAGCAACGGGGTGAGTAATTCATAGGGTGCATATGGTTTGTTATTGCATATGTGTCGTTTCCTCTGTGAGATTGCATGCAAATTGAATAACATTGTGCAATAACTGCGTCATCGTGTCAACTGGGCTAGTTGAAGATTGTAGCAATTGCAGGGTAAATAATTAACTATGAACCTAAACAACATATTTCCCACTTGGTTATTGTAGTAGAGCACAAAGTATTTTCTTTACCAAAAGTTGCTGTCCTTTAATGTTGTTCTTTGACTTTTTTTAAGTTGAATGTAATAAATAAAGTTGAAGCTAAAATGCACTTCTGTCTTTTCATAGGAGGCACAGACAGAGTTGGTGATGTTGATCCTGCTGAGACTGGCGGAGGATGTGATCACTTTCCAGACGTTGCCAACCCAGCGACGCAGAGACATCCAGCAGACACTCACCCAAAACATGGAAAGCATCTTCAGCTTCATGATGGCCATTCTGCATCTTAATGTGGAGGAATACCGCAAACTGGTCAGTGGGGCCTTACCTTTTATATTTTGTAGAAATGAGTAGCAATCAAGTATTGATATGAATGTTTGTCTGACTTTCTTTTTTCTTATTTCTGTTTCCAGAAAGGGTCTTCCGGACATGAACTGCAGGTCAGTACACGAGACTGCTTCTCTGCTTTAAAATGAACCTCATATTAACTTGATTACTTACCTTGATTTTCCATACACAGGCCAGGGCTCACTGCAGAGTTGCTGTGGCTACGCTGAATACACTCGCAGGCTACATAGACTGGGTGTCTCTGGTGCACATCACCTCCGGTAACTGTCATCTACTGGAGATGTTGTGTTTACTGCTGAGTGAACCGGAGCTGCAGCTGGAGGCAGCAGAGTGTCTGCTCATCGCTATCAGTCGGAAGGTGAGTCGCAGACAAAACACAGCAATGTAAGGTCCTTGTTAAGCCCATAGACTGTAGCTTAAGCTATAATGCTAGCTGTAAATCCCATTGTTTTAATATCTCCGATAGTTGTTACTATATGATATGCTTGAAACATCTAGACATATTTTATGGAATTTATTGGAAAATTGGACAATGGAAAGATGTGGTGCATGTCCTGAGCAATAGGGCCACCTTGTGGTTATTTAAGAAAATACAACTATTTTGGCTCAACGCACTTGTAGACAAACTACCCTTTTTTCAATTTTAGTTTAACAATGATTCTTAGTTGATTATTTATAATATATACATTATATATTGTTAGGTCCAAACAAGTTTTGAGTGCACCCTTCAACACTTAGAGATCATTTTTAAAGTCTTAAGGAAAATCTTTTGATGATGTTATGGCTACATTATACATTTAAACGCCTATAAGTCATCAGCCAATCATCTTTAATGTATATCAATGTTTATTTGACGATGATCTAGATGCTGAATAAAAAAAATACAGGAAATAAATTAGGGGGTTGTGCAGCCTTGGTGAAAGTAATTGATTTAGAGTTGGAATATGAAAGTGCCTTATCATTTATTTTAGAACTGTAGATCAGATGAGTCATGCTACAAAATGCTCAGTTTCTCCCTATACGTTTTATATTAAATTAACAATAACACGCCATGTCTTTCTGCCACAGGGCAAGCTGGAGGATAGGAAGCCCTTCATGCTGCTGTTTGATGATGTGGCCATCCACTACATACTTTCTGCAGCCCAGTAAGTACATGTTTCTCCACCGTCCCACTTTACTGGCTTTAACGTACCACTGTCACTGTTAACCCATGGATTGTCTGGTTGCAGATCGGCAGATGGTTTGGCAATATGTATGAAATCCTCTGAATCACAGTAAGTAATATGATGCATCTGCATATTGTGTAGCACAAAAAGATGTAAAAGAGCTATAAAAGAACATAGACATTTTTTTTCAGTATTGTGACTTTTATCCTGTGTTTGCTTTCAGAGCAGTGGAGGTGGTGGAACGACGCTACATCTTCCTGAAGAGGCTGTGTCAGGTGCTGTGCGCTCTGGGAGGCCAGCTCTGCTGTTTAGTGGTAAATGTGACTTAATCTGGCTGCGCATCAATTCCTGTGTTAACATGGACTTTTATCCTGGCCATGAACACATTTTATGTAAGATCATATAAGCATATCATATATTCTCTTCACAGGGTTCAGATGTAGAGGTTGAAGTACCTGCAAATCTCAGCAAGTACATTGAAGCCCTTTTAGCCTTCACTACACATTCCAGTCAGGTGAGATAGATTGATGGCGTTGACCTCTAAATCCCTCATGTTGTACACTGCATTTGAATCTGTAGATCGTGAATCCTTCAGCTGTTTGTTCTTTCTGTGTTTGATATTCTGCAGTTTCTGAAGAAAACCACCCTGCCTACTTGGGGAGCTTTGTTCAGACACGAGACTCTGTCTAAGGACGCAGTAGTTGTAGAGATGGCCACCAAATTCCTCCGAACGTCTATGACCAACCTAGTCAAGGTGAGACACGGACGTAAGTGCTACCATTCCCAGGGTACATGGAAGCCAACCAGGTGTAAAGATTTTCAGTGTTATATTTAGGGTATAATTCAAGAGGTCTTAAGTTTAACTCTTCAGTCTTTCTCTTCAGGCTGGATTTCCATCTAGAAACGATAACCCAAGTTGCCAGTACTCCTGTGTGGACTTTGACAGTGACGAGGACTTTAATTTCTTTTTCAACTGTAAGCATTACAGATTACCTCATTTAAAATCAGTAGTCTTTGTCTGATCCCTTTAACAGTGTGTGTTCATGTTTAACAGCTTATCGAGCGCAGCTGGGACTGGTGGTGAGGTTTGCATGTCGCATTGTCCCTCTGGAGGCTTTCCAGATAGCATCAGAATGGCTACAGTATCAGATCAGCAGCCCTATTGATACTGGGGCTATCACATGTAAGTGTCCTAACTGTTGACAAATGATGGGGAGGTTCTTATTTGTACATTTGTGGTGGATATTGGATAATTTAACACTTAAAACGCATAGCATTGAATTGATTCTAACTTATACCTCGCTTTAGGCTTTACTTAGATCATAGATTCCTAAAAGCAGCTGATTAACTTGCCTTGTACCTCCTAAACCTCACTAGCTAAGACTGCAGAGGGCCTGTGCTCCCTCCTGTCTCCATCAGTGGTGCAGTGGGATGCAATGACCGTGTTCATGGAGTGTATGGCCACACAGATCTTCAAAAATGTAGCGGAGGAGGTAAGAGGATCCGTTTGAAGTTGCGGAACAACCGGAGTGATAAAAATAATGTGGACTTTAATTATGTAAAAGTTAACCCCCCCCCCCTCCTTCTGCCTCTTACTCTGTAGAAGTTGCCCATAGATCAGAGCATGGAGCTGGTGCAAGCCGTGCTGAACTACGACACCAAAGACCCGCTCATCTTGTCCTGTGTCCTCACCAACGTCTCTGCCCTCTTCCCGTTTGTCATACATAGACCGCACTTCCTGCAACAGGTCCTCTACAAGGTCAGCCGAGTCCTCATTGGTCCCTGCATATTATTTATGTGTAACTTCCATATATGTTTTATCATTTATCATCGCTCTCTCTCTCTATATAGATAGATACATAGATCGATAGATAGATATAAATACAGTATGTAGTAGTTTTATGATGGTTTGCTGTTGGTGGTTGTTGAAGATAGTTAAGTAGATAAAAACTCTATTTAATATGATATTTATCACCCTTTTCAAATGTGGTTTGTCTGTGTAATTAAATATCCCATGTCACATAATGTTGCTGTGCCACCAGTTTCTACAACCTTTAAAATCAAGTTTATAACGGGTATTATATTCAACATTGACCTGACAGTACTTTATTATTTTGTCCTTACAGCTGTTTAAAGCAGTCACATTTGAAGTTGGTCAGGAAACTAAGGTGAGTGTCTTTCACAGAACCAATTAATCAAACATAACCGGGGATTATTCCATATCCTACATGTCTTAAACCTAAAATCTATCTTTAGGCACCTCGGTCCCGAGCTGTGAAGAACGTGAGGAGGCACGCCTGTTCTTCAGTCATCAAAATATGCAGGGACTACCCTAGGGTCCTCTTGGTAAGTGTCCAATTAACCCAGTTTAAGTCAAATTGCCTGACATGGATTATACTCTAGTTAACATGATTTATTTTCTCCTCCCCAGCCTTGTTTTGACATGTTTTACAATCATGTGAAGAAGCTGTGCTCGAGCCTAGCCACGCTCTCTCAGGTGGAAAGTTCGCTAATGGAGGCTCTGGTGCTCATCAGTAACGAGTTCAAAGACTTCGAAAAGCAGAAGGCTTTTATAGACGAACTGATGGCTTCAGTGGTTGCAGACTGGACCTCGGAGGAGATGAGGCAGTGCGTATGAATTTTCCTCAATCTGTACATGTGCTATAAAGTCATTAACAAAACGTGACTGTTATCTCTTCTTTGTGTTCCAGTTTGCTTTCCAACCCTGCCGTGTACCTGTCCTTTGTTGGGGCCGATCAGGTTGTCACTGAGCAGAATAAAGATGCAGGCACAACTGGACATAATAGAGGGAGGGTATGTGTTCTTAGTATGTGGGTCATTTTTGTTGCAACAAATTCTTAGAGCCATCTTGCTAGTATGGGTACAAATTGCTTGTAGTGAGCTACATAATGTCACAATTGATAACTCTTAATCTGTTGTTTTTTTTCCCTTTTAGCTGAGTTTCTGCTTGTATGCCATGATGGGGGTGGTGAAGCGGGTGCGCTGGCCCGCCGACCTGGAGGAAGCCAAAGCTGGTGGCTTTGTGGTGGGCCTCACCCCCGCAGGAGCTCCCATCTACAGAAACCCCTGCACTGCCCAGTTTCTGGCCTTTCTGCCCAACCTGCTGGTTCTAATCAGGTTTGCCTTTTTTATTTAGCACAATCCTTTTTGTATTACTTCTGTCATTCAACAAGGTCTTAACCTGGGCAGTTGTCACAGCTGATAATAAGCTTTACACTGTATATGAGGGCATGTAAGAGCCTTTTTCTGATGTCAGAAGGAAAATAAAGAGGAAAGGCCTTCACATGATCAGCTGGCCGCAGGCTTGGTGGACTTGCCTGCTTAGAGCAATGCACACTGATTTTGATTGGCAGCTGAGAGGTGGTGCAAATTTAAAAAAGGCATTCCTGCAAATGTTGATAAGCAACTCTATTTAATTAATGTAATTTACTTACATAGTTTAGCAGTTACTATATTTAATTACACTTACATAAAACGTTTGATAAAATGAGGTCAGTGCTTTACTCTGTGTTTGGTAATCAGTTTGTCTAGCAGTGTCCCAATTATACTTCCTGCTATTATGCTGATGTGTGACCCGTCTCTTTCTCTATTCCTCACGGCAGGACTCAAAACAGTCTGTTCACACCGGAGAACATGGCTCGTCTGAGTGAGACCTTCTCCAGGGCGCATGATGTGATGGACGCAGAGAAAAATGTGGTTCTTGGTAAGACGGGCTTCCAGCACATGCTTTGATTTTTCTCACCATCAGTAAGCCATCATCCTAATGGATTATGGTTAAACTTTCTAAGTATGTGCTCTCTCCAGGTCTCACTCAGAACCTTCTGGACATTTATGACTCTGCTGTGTATAGAACCAGCCTGGAGCGAATGCAGGGATTCTTTTCCACATTGTATGATAACTGGTGAGAAATATCCCCAAATGTTTGGTGTTGTTTGAACCTAACATGTTGTTGCAGATTAAATGTAACTTACACTCTCTTTACCTCTGTAGCTTCCATATCCTAGGAAGCGCAGGTGTTTCCCTGCAGCAGGAGTTTTACACCATTGAGAGGTTGAGTGAAGAAATAGCTGGCTCTGCTTTTTCCTCCCTGGACCATATGCCGGACCACAGACTTCGCCCTATGATTCATATCCTCGTTTTGGCTTTATTTGATTTTCAAGTTTTAATCATTGTAAAGGAACTAAGCTGAGCTGTTGCTCTATGTTGACATGGAGTTTCCTTAATAACTTTACGGGTGTTTCTGAGGCAGTTGGTGCTATCATGTCCTCAGGAGTACTACAACAGTCTACTGTGCCCCCTGCTGGGACCTCTGTTTGCCTACATGCAGCAGGTCAGATCTCCACACCAACCCATTCTGAAACATTTATCACTAATTTCACCATTTACATACATTTAATACACTCGGACTGTGTTGTTTTGGTTGCTTAATCCTCTTGTTTCCATTTCATACTATAGAGACTCAATGCCAAGTGGCAGGTCATCAGCCAGAGGACCTCTGTCAAGTACGTTTTCTATACGGGGCTTCATGTTTGTATCTGTATTTGTTTGTGTATATAAGCTGGAAATTGTAAAGAACGGGTAGTTCCCCCTGCCCTTAGATTTACAATCCAGGTCCACAGAATAATGGCAGTATTTAAATAAATGTCATACATTTACTTAAATACAATCTTTATTTCATATTTTTCCCGGTTTGTAGTGGTGAGGATGAGGAGGTGGTGTGTCAGGAGAGCCATGTGACGCAGGAGATGTTGGAGGAGCAGCTGGTCCGCCTGCTCACCAGGGAGGTGCTGGATCTTCTCTGTAAGTTTCAGAATGAGAAGTGAACTCTTATGTTAATGTTGCTGTTAACTGATTATTTTTTAATTAAACTGGACTTAAGGAATGCACCTATAACAGCAGTGTATTAACTAGCATTGCAATGAGCCGGCTATTTTTGCATTTGCTGGCAGAGGTATTGATTACAAAGTAAAATATCTGTTGCAGAAGGATATTTTATAACAATGACGTTGCACTTGTTTTATGATAGCGATTTAATGTCCCTGACGTATCCTTTTTTTAAAGCCATGCGCACGGTGAAAATCACAGCTTATTACTGCTAATGCACTTTTAGTCATGTTGTGTATGTTCCAGATGGGCAAACTAAAAACACATCAGCAACATTCAAATGTGAGCCATAATTCCTGTATAGAGCAGAGAGTCTACATTAAATAACAAACCCTCACTGTGAATGCAAAAACGACAATAGCCAATATATTGCGCCATGAGGGTGATGTTTGGTGATGCATATTGAGAAGGTGCTAAACAAATATTGTGTGTTTATTGAGCAGCAACTGAATGTTCAGGAGGAGGAGTTGAGTTATCGTGCGGTCATATCATTTCTGTTCTTTCTCTTATAGTTGTGAGCTGCATTTCCAAAAAAGGAAATGAACCGGCAGCAGATAAAGAGGAAATAGATGGTAAGATAAAACTTTAAAAACAGATGTTTCATGTTTTTTGTTGTTGTTTGGATTTATAAGATTTTAGTCGGATTCCTCACAATATACACATCAAAATAAATATTCCCAATGACAAGATGGCAGGACTTCTGACTATTGTGTGCCTAATTTATATATAATCATTTACATAGTTGAGTCGGATTCGTCTATTCCTGCCTATTGTCAAATCACTTTTAGTTGTATTTAACTGTCGCTTTCTGTTAACGTATTCTGATCTCCATGGTACTTCTGTGATTGTCAAAAACATTTGGAAAGTGCATAGTCTATCATGGTTCAAATTTGGATCAGGCTGATATTTATGCCTTCATGTCATGCTTTTCTTGTAGAAACCATTAAATTATATGCAAAATCAGACATTCAGCACCCCCATAATGCTTGAATCATAGGTTTCCTTTCCTATTCCTTTTGGGACACCTCTAGTCTTATCACTTTGCTTGAACTGTTCTCTCATAGAGGAAGACATGATGATGGATTCAGCGCATACGGCGTCTCCTGCCCAGCCCACAGACGAGCTGAGTGAGCTGGGAAAACACCTGATGAAACACGAGGTCAGCCTGAGATGCATAACATACAAACGAGTATAATTATTAATGAAATACTGCTTACAGGCTCAATACCTTTCTTTTTCTCATCCAGAACATCTACATGAACATGTTGACCCTCTCCTTTACCTCCCTGTCGTGGAGGGACACCACCAACTGTCACCGCACTGCTTCCATGGTCTGCTGGACTCTTCTGCGGCAGGTAGCAACAAACGTACCAAATAGAAGTCAGGCATATAGTTTGTTATAAGTGTCCACAAATGTCATGCAATACAACGGAAGTCTAAGGATGAAAAGACTATGCTTGATACAGCTTTGTATACACCGGAAGTATTTTCTGACACCTTTCTTACCATTTAATGCACTTTTTCTTGTCTACCGTGTCAGGCTTTTTCATTGATTGAAGATTTCAGGTGGTTCACTCATTGCCTGTGAACAGTGGCTGTTAAATGTATCATTTTATGTTCAGTTTTTCTAAAGTTTTCCTCTCAAATCTACTCTTTGCCCCTTCAGGTTGTAGGGGGTAATCTTCTCCCTGAGGCAGTCACATGGTTTTACACCAGCGTTCTCAGGGCCCTTCAGGTTCACGGGCAGCATGAAGTCTGCAACTCTACCCTATCTCAGCTGGCCATGCACATCTATGAAAACCTGGTGAGGCTAAAAGCGATAAGTGCTGCTATATCTTCTCTTTATTTCAACCTTGTTTGGTTGAGTTTAAGATGTCCCTAATGCTGCAAATGACCATGACTGCCCTTCCCATTATTCTCATGATTGTTTTTATTGTAAGATGATTAAAGTGACGTCTTGAAATGCAGGTTTTATCTAACTTGCAGTCCAAAACTTTAAAACTGTTCAGTTGACTGTCAGAAATGGAAGAAGCATGAACAAGCACAAATTCGTAAAAGCTGCGACCACGTACATTTATGCATTCACACACAGCCTCACAAAAACTTGACATCCATGCCAAGTTTCAACCTTCAAGTGAGAAATACTGGATATTTTTGTGGACCCAGAATGGCGCTGCTAAAAAATAACATCAAACGAGCCTCTGATTCATTGGCAGTCAAATGACTAATTGTTTCTGCTGTTAAGTCCCATATTACATTTTTATCAGTATGATATAGAAGTTGTATTTCTTTTTAGTTGATTCCTCAGAATGCTTTGCTGTTAATATCCTTACCTTCTGTTTATCTGCCATAGCGAGCTCGCTATCCAGAGCTGAGAGCAGTGATGACCCAGATCCCAAACATAAGTGTGGAGGCTCTGGACCAGTATGATCACCGGCTCTTGGACCCTAATGCCCAAAAGGTTGGAGACAAGAAGAGGAAAGACCAGTTCAGGAAGCTCATCGAAGGAACCGTTGGGGTAATGCCACATTTAGCCACTAGAGAGCAGTGCTTCTCTTTTATATCCCACTGTAGACTCATCAGAAGTGACCAGACACCCTGGCCTCAGAATGCAAGTCATTACTCAGCAGTGTGTGATTCTGGCTGTGCTGTAAATCTTCTGTGCTCGCCAGAAAAGAAATGCAGCAGCTCAACAGGGCTCTACAATGTAATGAAATTCCCATAGCTCTGTTTAACCCCTCCTCTCTTGTCTCTCGCCAACAGAAAGCTCTGTGCCAGCAGTTCAGGAAGGAGGTTCATATCCGGAATCTTCCATCGCTCTATAAAAACCCGAAGCCGGACAAGGATATAGTGCTGAACAGTGAAGCAACAGGCCTGGAAGCTCTCTTTGCACCGGAGAAGAATACCCTGTAGGAACACAGTGGTTCTAATGGACTTCATACTGACTGCAGAGAGTTATGTGTACAAACAGGGGTTTCCGTCACTTTCCTCCAGCTGGGGCAGTGCGGCTCTCCCTAACATGACTGTCCACACTTCTGTTTCTCAATAGGTCATCTTTATTTTACCATTGATGTACCACAACACCAGTCATAAAATCGTCTCACCAGTAATTTGTGCAAGCAAGTATATAACTGTAGATTCCTTTTTAAATCCTATTGCAAAAACATTTTGTCTTGATTCCTTTACTCGTACCAATTAATGTGGTATGGAAGAAGTAGTAGTAAGGATTTTATATTAAAGTATGTTTCTTTGTCGTATTGTGGGAAGAGACAATCTCAAAATAGCATACTAACCATTATTTTATCTTCAGCAGAAGCTTAATTGAGCCACAAAACTATTTTCTAACAGGATGATTTAGCCATTTCACTTTGGACCTATTTCATTGTGGTGCCGTTATTTGCTCAATGACGAGCATCATGCACACTAATCATGTCCGATGTATAGGACTGTGGTATCAGACAGCAAGAATTCAGCTGTGGTTTGACATTTAAAATAGAAATTGGCATCTAATGATACATAAAAAAGGTGTGTGTGTGTGTGTGTGTGTGTGTGTGTGTGTGTGTGTGTGTGTGTGTGTGTGTGTGTGTGTGTGTGTGTGTGTGTGTGTGTGTGTGTGTGTGTGTGTGTGTGTGTGTGTGTGTGTGTGTGTGTGTGTGTGTACTTTTTTTGTAAAACAAATTCTGATGTTAGTGTTAGCAGATATGTTGTGCAACCACGCTGGTGCTGTCGAGGCTGGTCCAGAAGAAGAAACATTTAGGATTTTTTTTTTGGCATAATTTCGTTTGACCCGACAACCTTGAATGCCATGCCTCTGATTCTGAAAGAATACTGAAAGGTACCTCATATACAATGCTCCCTTAGATGGGGTAAACATGCATCATAGGAACATACCATAAGAAGAAAAGTAATTATGAACATTTTTTTTTAGTATGCAGATATTACACAGCAGTTGTTTTAGGCAACGATTGGTTTTTTGTTGCTTTTTTTTAAAGCAGGCATGTATGATACTACAAATGTTGTTCCAACACCTGTTTGACCAACGTGACCATACAATCATTTCTGAGAAACAACAAGATATAGTTTTCATAAAGATTGTTTATGGATGAACTCAACAAATAATGTGTAGCTAAATCCAAGTCTTTGTTTTTTTCCCAACTGTATTTGGTGATGATTTTTCGTTTTCTCATATGTGTTTTTGTATCTGTACATTTACCAACATTTAGAATGCTAAACATAAAAAAGAAATGGTGAACCAGCCATACATTCCTCCATTTTCAAGGGATTGTTTAAAATCATGATTTGGTGGATGTATTTTACTCTTATAGAGCTGCTATGCTAGATATGATGAGAACTGAGTTGGGAAGATTCAGTCCAAAAATAAATGCGAGATATTTCGGCTTTGAGTGAGCCCCTTTTGAATGCATAGACTGGATTATTTACTGAAAACGGGTTCACATCCTACTTCCCCAGTGAAATTAAAAATGAGTGAAGCTTGGATGTCCAATGATTTGATTTTCCTGTCTTTGTGATGATTGTGTACATACAGTCATTTAGAAAAAGTACTCAACACTAACATGTTCTGTGCAAAGGGCAAAAGCATTGTTTTTTTTGGAGTTTTTTTAAAGTCTAGTGTGGTTTATTCTTTGTTTCATTTTTAAATAAATGAATCAATATTGATCTTGATTTACTTTTGTCTAAATATTTTTTTAGAGTTATGAAAAACACAGTTGATACTGATGGACATATCTGGGTCTTAATATTTGTTTTTGTTTCTGGTTCTTAATATTTGTTTTGTTTTGCACATTCGGCCCAACATCTAAATAGTAGTCAAGTAATAATACTTGTAAAATCAGATTTGGGTGAAATAAAATTCTTATGGAAAGACCAATATTTGCAGAAAAATAATTTATATTAAATTAATTGTACCATCATCTTTCCAGAACCTTAATTTATTCTTTAAGCTGGTACATTATAATGGATATTTCATTAGTGAGCGAGGGACATTTTAGTTATCATATATTGGTAAAAGCAGTTCACATTCCATACCGGAAGGTGGCGATCACTTCCAATATGCTATTACCGACTACCGTAGAAATATTGGAAAGGAGCGCAATGAACAAGAACTGGGTTTGTTGTCTACCGCTATGTTATGTTTTATTATAGTAAAACAGATTGTGAATGAGCAAATTATAAATATTCACAGTCAACAGGCAGTCTTTTATACCTCGAAGTTTTAAACCAACATCCTCAGTTTAAAGTTAAAATGTTGGTAAGAAAAAGTTTGATGTAGGACCTGGCAGCAAAAAACATGTAAGAGTATACCTGAGTATAAACAGGTAACTTTAAGTCACATTTGTCATTTACTGCACAGTTTTACTGTTACGTTACTCCACTACATTTAAACAATTCGTATTGTGTACCAATTTTAGCATTGACTTTTTACTCCACATTTGTTTCACATCTTAATTGTATAGTTAGGCTACTTCAAAGCTAAAGAAATATGCATTTAAAATCTGTTATTTTAGATTTTTACTAAATATATTGTAGGCCTACTTTTAAGGACTAAACTACCCAAATGTACATTACGTTGTTCAAATAAGCTTCACCCCCAGCTGATGCTACATTATAATGCTGAACACAAGAAATGTAATTTAAATTATTTAAATCATTGCAATTAACTGTTAACACACCTGAGATGAGTTTGCTTTAAAGTTATCAAAAATATTTGTTTATAAACCCACAATCAATCTCCTGACAATATGTATATGTCTAAATGTGCATTGAAAGAGCTATCTGCTGTAATTGAGAGCTGAATCAATTAGATACTCCTTTCAATTTGCAGAGAATTCTTGTTAACCACTTAATTGTTCAAGTCATTTATCAAGCAAATATGCCAAACAGGATCTTTTTAGAGGAGTTGCTGCTTGTCACATAAACAGTAAACAGAATTTCTTTAATCTATTTAATTAATTCAATTAATTAATATTTTAACTATAAATTAGGTTAATAAAGGAAATCATTTATTAGTAATGAAACAATGTTTGCAGAACTATGGTAATTAATCCTTCTGTCCAATCTGGCCATGAAGAGATCTGTTTCTAGTGTACAAAACAAACAAAACCCTGCACCCACCTTCAGTATGCCTACTCCCACCCACGCTACACAGATATCAGTATTGTGAACAACGAATGCTTAAAGTACAACACATGAATGCCTGTCTTTTTTTAAAACATTTTTACTGTGCAAAAAAGATCCAAATAACAAACTCTGATAATGCTTCTTAGTAATCCCCATGTCTATTGCCCATCCCGCAGTACTTTGCACCTCCTGCTTTTCCCATCGATGCTGCCTGACTGCAAGATTCTCTCATCAGTGTGACTCTGTAAACTTAAGCTCCAGACATTTGTCAGACATAAGACCCAAATAATAAGTTAAATGCTGACATTTACAAAGACAGGTACAGAAATTGACTGCTCTGGAAGAAAATCAAGATTTCTAAATTGCAAAAAATATATATAACTCACTGCCTTTAAAAAAAACAATGACTTTTCTTAATGTCATTAATTCAAACGTATAGTTCATAGTTCTCTCATTAGAATGAAATCATGTGTCTCAATGACATTACTGGCATTAATAAAGGTTAAATGCTTATTTTGTCGAAAAAGGTCTGCTGCATAGAAATCATTCTTGCAACATATCACTTCTACCACCCAGCTCCATGCTGTGATTCTGTTAATTAATTGTGTATTTAACTAACGCCAAATATTGCATTTAGTATTATGAGATTGTAGACACTTTTTGCAGTGGTAGCTGCCTGCCACATAAGTATCCTTGTCACTCAGAATCCAGAAAGGCCTGCTCTAGTTAGATTTACAGCAGTGCTCTCTCATAAGGATATTCCAAGGCATATTCAATGCTTTGGGAATTTGTTATATCATTCCCCAGACTGATACTTTTCAGTAGCATTGTTATGTAATGGTTTGAATATTAATATGGCTTCAAAATATCGTTTTTGCCGAGAAATGTACTAACCAGCTGCAGGACTGTGTGTAAGGTCACTTGCATTCCACACAGGTGACCTCTATTCATCTTAAATACATGGGTGCAAAAAAATAATTGGTGATTTCGGCATACAGAAAAATAGGTTTATGTTACTTTTCTAATTAAAAGTTGTTGTTTGTTCTTCATAAGTGTAGAATAAAAAAAAAATAACACATGTGGCAGTCTAATAACAATAAATGGCAGTATTGGAGGCAAGGTGCTACCTTAATGATCAAATGTGATCACACCATGGACTATTACAAAGGGGGCACACCTGTTCTTGATTATTTATCATACTATTATTATTTAGGTTGGCTGATAGAGTTGATTGTAGACCGATGTTGTTGCTCTGTTCCTCTTGTTGGTCCCATCATTACATGTTTGTATTTATTTTTCTACGACTATTATTAACATGTATGTTCTTGTTTTCCTCCAGCAGCAGCAGCTTCACGGCACCTTAGCAACGCGGTTGCCTCGCAACACAGAAGTTTCTGGTCGGAGTATTTTCAGTTCGGATCGTCAATCAACACATGGGACACAGGTGTGCGTTTCTAGCATGTTTTATTGATGCTTTGAACGCGAACTACACGTCTCAGAAGCGGCAAAGTGAGCTCCTATCAGCTACTACAAAGCAAGTTGCTGGGTTCAGGATGTTCGTCTGTTTTGTTATTTTCGTTTGTGCTTTGGCCCGTCGTCTTGTAACCGCACAACATGTGATGACCGGTCAGGCTCACACAGTCCCGGTAAACAGCACCGACGTTTCAACAGAGCCAACGCAGCAGAAGAACAGTTTGCATACACTATTGTGAACATTACGTCTGCCAAAATCCAGGTAAAACTTAATTCACTGTGTCACGGTCAATGTACATTAAATGCCATAAACAATATGTCGGTAATGAGTCCCGCTGTGTTTGATAGTTGGTCGCGGGGATAAACTACATCCTGGATATGCACCTGGGACGTGCGGTGTGCAAGAGAAACAACACTGCAGACAGTACACCATGTGCGTTTCACTCTGACTCCAAGGCAAGTTTTACATTGAAAGTGGTGCACTCTCAACTGAAAAAAAAAAAACTGACCAAAATACCTCAGAAAAGTTTGAAAGTGTGCTCCCTATTTGCTGCCCCAGTAAAATGGGTCATTTTGAAGTTAGTATAATAATACTATAATTATTTTGACAATTATTTCAGGAACTTCTGTTCCACTTCATTGTTACAGAAATTCCTTGGGAAGATTCACGTGTACTTACACGAACAAAGTGTCAACGACCTAATTGACTGACTTATGCTTGCCGCTGGTGGTGTTGCCAAGTAAACAGATTTTCCTGAAATGTGTTTTGGTGTGTTTCATAAATTGAGCTTATTAATACACGGTCCACAGCCTGTATTTTTGTTTACTAACCAATGATTTCATTGGTTCTAAGATTTACCACTTGTTTTAACACCAAATTGAATAAGTTCAGTGACCTGCACTCACTCAATGTATTGTATAAGGCAAAAAAAATGGCATAATTATTCCAGTGAGTGACCAGGGCAGCTTTACTGTGCCTCATCTCTCAGTGTGTGTCCTGGCAGCTGTAACGCTCTGGTTGCGTGTCAAGCTTGGTCAGACACATGGCTGCTAAACGGAGATGAGGCTACACCTCTCCTAGCTGCTACCACAGTCTCCAGAAGGGCACTGCAATGGAGGATTACAGGCATTTTCAGATTACTGCTCAGCAAGACTGAACTGTCTGCTGCTCTGACCCCTTTTTTCACAGGGTGAAAAAGCTCACTGATGTACAGATAAACATGCAACACAGTGGGAAACTGTGTCAAATAATGTCTAAGAATGTGGGTGTAGTTTGTTTGGGGCAACACTGGCATATGTAGGTATTTGCTCTAGTACCCTTTAGGGTTTAGTATTTTTTTTCCTCTTAACATTTTGCGTCACTCTCTCAAGAGCTGGATTAGTGACTGTTAAAATGCGTCTAATAGTAAACATTGCTAATTGTGTGGGGGCCAAAGGGGCAGCGTCTGTTTGGATTTGATTACAGTAAACAGCCGCATGGATAAGCGGTTCACACATACACACACCCTCTCTCACCCAACCCATAATGTCTCTTCATCGTCGATGTCTTAATCAAACGGAGCAAAACCTAAAGAATTGGCTGGCACTGTGGATTAGGTAGCAGGGGTTACGAATATGGGGGAAGGGGGATACTCCTTAACGTAGGATGACTAACATCGAAGCTTTGATGCCAGGAGTTTGCCCTGTCCATCTGCCACTCTACCCACCCACCCACCCACCCACCCACCCACTGACACACTAACAGGTGCGTGCACGCAAATACACGTGTGTTTTCTGTGCACGCGCTTGTATACCCCACCCTGCACTCTGGCCCTACCCCTGTCCTCACTTAGCCTGGGCAGCAGATGGTGAGGGGCAAGGCTTGTAGCCCCCCTCCCAACTCCAAGCCACCAGCCCATCACTCCCTATTCCCCCCCCCCCCCCCCCCCCCCCCACGAACACCACCCCACCCCTCTTTGTGTTGTTGAAGAGCCTGAGTGTTGAAAGGCGAGCCCAAGCTTGTTCCCCCCCCCACACAAATCCTTGGCTGGCTGCCATTGGCGGGACTCAGTCAGGTGTCCTAATGCTTCAGTTAGGGGAGGAAACGCTGGTTAATCTGCCCATCGCGTGCCACCGGCCATGGCCCTGGCCTCTTTGTGTCTGGCACCCCTCTGATCATCCCCTCCACCCCTTCATCTGTCTTTCCCCCTTCTCCTCCAACCCAGTTTCTCTACTCCAGGACAGTGTCATCCTTTCTTAAAGATCGTCCCCTCTTCCTCTTGGGATGTTTTGTAAATACATTCTTTATCAGACAATTCAGCTGTTTTGAAAGTTGTAGTACATTGTGTTGATGGAGTGGATAAATCTATTATCTCATTAGTCATTTAACCCTTCTCTATTTAGTGCTGAGTCATCGGACATCCAGTAGGCCTCCTCCTGAAAATGCACCTAAAGAGAAACTTTTGCCGCTGAATTTGATAGTAAATCATTGTGAAATAATGAATTCTATCGAAGTTGCCCCGAAAGGAAAGCTTAAGGTAAATAACAAAGTTGCTATCAATACAGTTTAGGGTTTAATACAAATTAACCATAAGAATGCAATTATGTTATATTCTTCATATTTTTCAATCCTTCATACTTGTGTATCTTCATCATCTCTTCTTATTCTAGCGTATATTGCTCTTGCTCTTACATGCGTCATCACAGGTGAAAGTCTATCTCATTATACAGACGGAGCATCACCTCGAACCCCTGGAAGGAGCACCGCTCTGATTAGGATGAATGATGCTAAGATGCCTCGATACGGTGTGGTTGCATAACCAAAGAGACGTCATTACCATTTGACCCCTGCTGACCTTCATTTTGATTGACCCTGGGTTTGGTCACTGCTTCAGAGCACAGGCAGGGGTATAAGGTCAGAGTTCAAAGTATCCTCAGCTGTGCTGTCATGGAAACAGCAGTGTTTGCTCTTCTGATGGTCAGTTTATTTATGACGATGGTTATTTTAAAACCATATTTACATTTTCTGTTTTTTATCCCACCTTTTTGGAAGGTTTGGTGTTTAGGCCTTTAAACCCCCAAATCAACCATGTTTTTTCTAATACTGTAAAGCTAAACTTAAGATATGAATCTTTTTGGACTCATATTTGATTTAGATAAACTGAATATTGATATGTAATGGTTGCTTTTGTCGTACTCTTTCTTCCTAGGTTGTTTTTGGATACTGGGGCAATTACTGCTCACTGTATTTTAAAGACTAATTCTTTGTTATTTAGCCGCCATTTTTGTTATTTTTACACAATGTAAAAAGTGCTATGTGTAGGAAAGCAGATATCTCCTGTCTAGAGTGTTATGACCGAAGCTTTGTGATCCGCCATTGTGGTCAATCGAAATACACCCGTGGTTTGTTTTTCCACTTCCTGTTTGTGACTGTTGTGAAGGGTTTCCTTGCAATCAGTGCTGCGGCAGGGGGGGGGGGGGGGGGGGAAATCAATACTTTCAATGTAACATGCGGCCAATGGAATAAGGGAATGATTTATAATGGGATGGCTACTCTTCGAATCCGATGGGATTTGTGCTTGGTGGCCGGATGAGTGGAGGGGAGGATGGGGGGTGGCGCACAGAGCCAGAGCAAGAAGAACTCTAAAATGTAAAAAAAAAGTGCTTCCCTTCTGTTCATCATGGCACCACTCCTCCTTTTCCCGCTGTCCCTCTCCTCTCTTTTCATCTTTCAAACACACCATGCTCTGACCGTCCCGCCTAATCTTAGCGCTGTAGTATTATGAGACGAAAAACAAACGACACACACACACACACACACACACACACACACACACACACGCGCGCCAGGAGTTTAGCGGGTTGTGGACCACCAGCCAATAACAACATATGCCCCTCTCCTCTCCAGATTAATGGGAGCATGTTAATATTACTGTACAGTCGGTGAGGGAGGGATAGGGGCAAGGAGTAGGAGGGGGTGTTGTATGAAAGGTAGAGGGAGAGTGTAAGAGCCTTGCAGACAGACGAGAATCAGAGGGAAGCACGAAGCAGGAGGAATGAGAGCAAGTCTGCAAGAAGATGAGGTTGAGAGTAAGTGTTGGAAAGAGAAGGAAAGATGGAAGACTGGAGGCGGGAAACAGCCAAAGAAGCGAGGACATAACAACCATAGAAAAATGTGTGTGTTTGCTTTATTGCAGTGGCCCCACCTACCCCTCCATCCTGTTAAAGAGGCACAGTCCTAAGGAGGAGGGGTAGGATCCCCTCCCTCAGCCACTGACACACACACATGCTCTCTCTGGCTCACACACACACACACACTCTGCTCCGTGAGGGAGCAGTCGCTGAAGAGCTCTGGATAGACCATGCGAGGTTCTGCAGGTGTCCCACCCTTCTCTCATCACACAGATGCTTTAGAAGGTACTATTTCCATTTGTTTCCTTTCATTTCTGCGATTTCGCCCAAGTCTTCTTGAGTTTTATCAGGTCTGCAGTTTCTCCTTAGCTAGCAGATTTTGTCTCTTCGCTTTTTAGAGTAATTTGTGAGCGTCTGCTGCTTATACGTGTGTGTGAGATTGCATGTGCGTTAGTGTGAGACTGGATGCATGGTTGTTTACAAGCTCTGATGTAGCCGCAGACCTGACAACTTTAGAAGAGTGGTTTCTGTTAGCTGCATGTGATTGAGCTTGACTTTATTTATTTAGATGTAATTCCCTTTTTCAAACAGATTTAACGGACTTCACGGCTTCGGCTGATTGTAAGATTACTAAGTTGGGGTTTTTTTTGTATTTGTGCTCAACTGTGAAGGGTGGAGATGGAAAAAACGCGCATGAATACTCTGTGTACAGCCTATATATGCGTATTCATGATGTTTTGGTACAGGCTTTCAAATCAAATCTAGTAAAAAAGCATGGAGGAAATTTTACAAGCCAGGTATTATGTTTTTTTGGAAGTGATAGTACACATAAGACTTGAGTGTGTGAATAAGAGGAAGTTTTTCCTGTGTTTAGTGGTTCTGACAGAATATACAGTGAGTTGTGGCCTGCATATTGTTTGTCTTTTCATCATAAAAGAGTCGATTTATTTGTCACATAAAAACTTAAATAGTCCAAGGCTGAAATGTATTGTATTCATTGATAGAGGAAAATAAGGGAAATGGCAGTGAGAAAGGCTTGTAATCCTAAAACGTGGAGTGAGGAAGGGAGCACATGTCTCTCGTGTAACGTGCTGTATGGGCGACGACCCAATACACCCCTCTTCTGTTCATAGTACAGATGGAGGTACAGGAGCAGCACTCTTCTAACATATTGATACTAATTTTTACTATGGACATTTGATTTCTAAAAGCTACAGTATCTTAAGTTTCAAATTTGATATAATTCTACAACATCTATTTTATTTATTTTGATATTTACAGTGATGACGAGGCTAAATGCTCGTCTTATTATTTGTTTGTCTTCCCCGACTTGGGCTCACTTGCGCTCCTTATGTGTTTGTTCAGGAAGATAATGACCGTACGTTCTGTAAATCAGCAGAGTTATAACAATGCGAACTCTTCAGGACCGCCTTGCTCTGAATCCATGGAATTCAAAATGCATCCAGGTCACTGCATCCCTGTTTGGAAATGGCATTGGTGACATCATTTGTTCAAACAGACCTGACATATAACCTCCAAATCCATCCTGCTAAATCTGTTCCTTCCACTATATCTCCCCCCATCTCTTTCTTTAGCTCATCCTTTTGGTTTAAAGCAGTGTTCTCTTCCCCCGTTTGTTTTCGGCCTGTATTGACCTGTTAATAGTATTATCCTCAGAGCGTGTGGCAGGGCCAGGGTCACATCCCTCTAGGGTTTGGATGGTCAGCCCTCTGGCCACAGTTTGGTCAGAAAGCAGCCAATAGGACCTAAGCTGTGGTCATCCTTCAATCTAGCCTCCTTTCACAGCAGAGGTCGAACGAGTCAAAGGGTAATAAGTTTAACCCCTTGAGGGGTGAGAAGTCAGAGGTCACAAACAAGGCAATAGGGAGAAGGTTTGCATCATCAATCAGTGGCACTCCTGGTTATATCTCCGCGTATCGATGGCACATCCTCCTTTCAAACGATCTCATTTGCATTGCTCTCTAAACACAAAGGGCCGTCATTATGATCATCATGTAAATGGGATGGAAAAAAAGCATTTGTTTTGTGAAAAGGCTGTGTGGTGTCAGATGTTGATACAGCTTGTACAATAATCCATTTTTAACCTTTCTTCTGATTAATATTGCAAAATGATTGCGCTGCTCAGTCGAATTCTCCTTAGGAAAAAAAATCTCTTTGCAAGACTCGGGTGTTTTGTTTTATTTTTATTACTACCTTGAATGTTTGTTCATGCTTATAATTTGATAAATTATAGAAAATATAGCCACTAATATACTTATTTTTTCAAAATGGAGTTTGTTTGTTTGTTTGTTTGTAGCTCTTGCATGCTACACCCTAAATACATGGTGCATTGAACGTGACCCGCTGAAAACCAAGGACTCTATCAATATTTTGTTGTGATCGCTTGTTAGGGAAAAACTGCAATGATCGTGTTATGGTGGCTTTATGCGAATGATCAAAGATTTATTTTTAGGGGTGTGGCCGTTTTAGTGCTTTCGCACAATGTTGTGCTCGTATATCTTGGCCTCACAGGTGTCTTTAAATACATTTAATTACTCAGCCTTTGAGAGGAGGTTACCAATATAATCACCAACATGATAGTGTGACTTTCTTTCATGTTCGGACTGCAGATGAGCAAGTGTATCCCTCCTTGTAAATCTGAAATGGTGCTGTGCTGATGTTTCAGCATCTCCCAGAGGTCTCCTCTCCCTGGCTGATGTTAGCGATGTGTCAGCATTAAGCTAGGCCTGCATGCTCGGCTGTTGGGCTGTGGTGGCGACCGGCCCAGCCTGGCCAGAAGCCAAACCAGACATGTCTTTGCACCAGACAATAGAGACGTGACAGTATCAAGAATTTGGGGAAAAATCTGCCCATGCAGTATTGTGGATCCATACTACCAGCAAAGTACAATGATATATATATATTATGCACATCCCTGAAGGATGAAAAAATTAAAGATTTTTCCCCCCTGTTTTTTTCTTTTGGTTTCAACAGTGTATCCTGAAGCAGGATGAACGAGCGGAGGGGGCAGAGGAGGAAAGAAGTCATGCAACAAAGATCCCAGGTTGACTCCAGAAGAGGATGAGGTACATGCATGGTATGTCCTTTCTGTCATTTGTGCCACCATGACAGACCTGAAGTGTAATACACTAAGGAAGGCTACACGTTCCATATATAGGTTGGGGTGTATAAATGTTGAGACTGAGTCCACCATAGGATGTGTGCATGCCATTTAGTGTGTGAATAAGAGAGATGTACATGTTGCTCAGTCAGCTATTGCACCGACAGAGGCCATCAATCACAAACGCGTTGTGAGCCGCATTGCTCTTTTCCTGGTCCCTCAAGTCCTTTTCTCGGGGCCGGAATTACACAGCACTTTACCTGCAACACTGCATTTTTCTGGACTTGTGTCTTAACCCTGCACCGTAACTCAAGCAACACATTTGTGCGGTGCCATGTCTTTTTAAACTATGCCTAGAGGTGAAATTGTAGGGTGTGAGTTATAAATCAGGCACATATACACTGTTTCTAGCAGCTCTTTGATGCTGTAGTTGCAGTAAAGGTGGAAGTCTGTAATGTTCCTGGCTCCCACGCTGGATTAAAACACCGGTATGAGTACAGCGTATGTTATTGAAGGCCCTTTCCTTGCTGCACCTTCTCCTTTATTAGCCTCAAAACGATGCTTCACCGACCGCTTGACATCTCGTTTCCCTGCAGGTACCTGATGTCAGCTGTTAAAGAGCTCTACATGCGCCTCACCCTCATCAAATACCTGTTTCTTTTCTCTTTATGTTTGACAAATACTTTCAACAGGCACATTTCTTATTTACCGTCTTCCTAAACTCCCCCATTCTTAGTTAGGAATTATGTAGAAAACTAGAAAAATATTTTATCACACTAAGCAAAGTCACAATCGAATGAACTAAAGCTCTATGGTACGGGCAAAAGCCAACTGTATTTGATAGATGGACGTAAAGGCCTTGGGCTTTGGATAAGACATGAGGGTGAGTAAGCTGACTGCTCTGTGCATTTTGCAATACTGGCGGCGGTTGCGGAGAGCGTGTGATAATCAGCAGGTGGACTGGTTATTGTTGTGATAAGAGCAGGTGATCGATCATGCTGTCAAGGTCTTGTTTTCCAGACATAGTTTGATCAGCTGAAAGGTTCACTTCATGTTTCTTCCCTGAACTACAATAGTGGCGAACTTAAATGTGGGGAAAAAAGCAAACCGTATACTTAAATAGGAGCCATTTAGGTTGAGTACATTTCTTAGGTGTATACAGTCTTTAAGTGTGCATACTATATTTTAATTGTTGTTTCTCCTCTTAAAATGTATAGAGCATCAGCAAATAAGTAGAGAAAAGTATACAAATAAATAAAATGTTTATTTTTATAGTGAAGAAGTGTCTATTAAGACACCTACAGAAGTTCCCTGTACGAGTGTGGCTAGAAACCTGCTCTAACTGAAGTGATGTGTTGCCCGGGTTGTCAAGAAATGCTCTCAGTAAAGGTCACATATTACTGCTTGTTATGTTGTGATGCGGTCTATAAAATAGCCAATAACTGACCCTGTGAAACATGCACTAATTAGAATGTTTTGTCAAGGGTTTTATTCTCACGATTTGGAAATATGCCATTTCAAGAAATATCAAATAATCCTTCAGACTGTTCATGGATCAGTGAAACTACGCACTTTTTATTCACACATATTAAACCTTGTACATGCAGACCTTGATTGACAAACCAAAGATTATATATCAATGTAGTTCCTTCTTCTTATGTTGGGGTCTGCAAGTCTGAAATTCTACCCCCATATTCCGAGGTGAGCCATGTGCTAACACTGAGGCGAACAGTAGGCCACACACAGTAGTACACCCACACAATGGTGCAGTTAGGCTACTTGTTACATACAGTGAAAACAACCTAATGATAAAGATTTCTGAAGTTAAATATTGCACCCCTTGTTTCTGTGAGTCAGAAATACCATAGGAAGTGATTCCTTTTCAAATTCATTAAGGGAGCTTATTAAAGGTGGCCCTTTGAAGAGCGTAGGGAGATATGTTATAGGAGGATATTCTTTTCGGTAGATTCAATTTATCATGCTATTAAAAAAGAGTTACTCCTTCAGGTAATGTTTGCTAATACTGCATTTCAGTAAGGAGGGAACTTGATAAGACGGTGAGGCCTCCTCCAGTGCCGTCTGTTAAATCAAGGTGATGAACGGGGACCTTGAAATGACCAGAGGGCTATAGCACAATGCTCCCTGGGAAAAGGCCAGTCCTCCACTGGGCCTAAATCGACTCCCCACTCATTTACATGAGACATAAATTCACATTTTAAATTGCTGAAAATTGCTCGGGTGGCTGATACACTGGGGCATATGAAATTATAATTGTAGTCAGCCGCGTGTGTGTGTGTGTGTGTGGGTGATATAAGACTGAAGAGATGTGCGGAGGAATTATGTGTCCAATAACCGAGATGGGATGTAAATATGGTCAGGACAGTCAGTAGTTAGATGTGCTATCGGCCCATTTCACCCAGGACTGCAGTGCAGGGCTAAATGGCAGACAGGCCCTCAGCGAAACCAATAGCAAATCAAACCTGGTCTCCACACGACCATGGAGAAGGGTTGCTTAAGAAATGATAGCTAGTGTAAATCAAGTGTTGCCGCTAATGATAATTGTTATTATTGATCAATCTGCTTATTAATTTCCTGATTATCACTTGGTCTGTATAAATGTCAAAAATATAGTAAGAAGTCTAAGATGATGTCTTCAAAAAAAGAAATCTTCAGACGCTTCAATTGTCTGACCAACAGTCCGAAAATCAAAATGGATCAGTGAACTCTCACCTTGAAGAGGATTGAAAATGTCTAGTGCTCTTGCTTAAAAGAGACCTTAGTAATTAAAAAAAAAAGTTGCTGCTTGGCCAATTAATCGACCAATCATTGCGACCCTAAGGAATAAAAAAATGGTGTATGAATGCATTCATTAAAAAAATAACTAGAAATGTGAAAGACTGAATCAGAATTGAATCAGTGATAATATGTTTAGTTTAATACATTTCTTCTTCAGTCCTTTTATGTTTTACGTGGCATAAATGGCTTGGACAGTTGCATTTTAATGCCTTTCACTATGCCAAAGACTTTTGTGCCCCCTCCTCATCCTACTATCGCTCTTTCCCTCCCTTTCTTAGTGCATTTTTTTTTTCTTTCACCTCTACAGTGTTCCTCCTCTAATGGAAAGGCTGGAACAAATACACATGTCACATCACTTCATGGAGATCCCAATTGTTTTTAGCCAGTGTACAGAAGTCTTCGGGTTGCCTGTGTTTCTCAGTATGGCCTCAAATACAGAAACACTACCCCGCATTATTTCAGACAACTCTTGCACACCATGCTGCCAATGCACTCAGATTTAAAGACTGTACAATGTACATTTGCAGTCCTCTCACCCTCACACTATTTTTTTTCTATATGAATCTCAGCACATGTCATTCAGTCCAAGCTGAACCATCAACAAACAGCACAATATGGCTCAGCAGGACGCCCCTTACAAACCTGTTTCATAAATTGGGCTGTACTGTCCATTGTATCGACTTCCTTTGATAATTTACCTCCAACTGATACAATGCGTCAGTCTTTTTGTTAGGGGAAGACAATAACTGGTGCAGCGAAGGTCCAGGGCCTTAATGAAGTGCTAAAGCTACCGGGCACAAAGGTCGATTTTTGCTCTAACATTAGATGACAGCTAACGGAGCAGACAATGCTGTGAAAGTCTGGGGACTAAAGTTCATATGCTGATATCATTATTTTATTGTTCAGATTGTGTGTGGAAGTCAGTAAAGCGTAAAACAAATTTGTTGAAAACTGAATTTTGAAATGGCCATTGACCAGTCACAGTGAGAGACTAACGGACGAAAACAATGAGTTGTGGATTAAATTGGTTGTCAGTGTCAGACCAGTAGGAAGTTCAGGACCCTAACCTTCCCATGCCATCTCTATATGGTACAGTACAGGGTATGTGTAGCACTGTTGAAGTTAAACTTCACAGAGAAAAAGTTTCTTAATTGAGTACGAACTGGTAATTTGTAGTTATAGAGAAGCAAAGACACTTCAGGGGTCACCAGTATAAGTGTAGATTCACCATTTCGTCCTACTCACTCTTAACTTCCTCCCGTCCAGTGGTCTGCCTGCTCTGCTCTTTATTTTTTAAGTTAAAGACACGGCTGGTGGAAACCCCCGACAGGTGTGGGCAGAAAGAGATGCAACATAAAATCATTTAGGTCTCTTATGGTCATTAATCATATTTACAAATAAATAAATTCTCCCTTAACAGCTAAAATTGCATGATTTCTTTATGCTAAACTGTTGGGGGACAGGTCGGGGGGGCCTCATGATGTTGGGACAGATGGCATTTAGCTCTAGCTGTGCCGAGCTCAGTGGGACCCAAAGCTTAAGAGGTTAGGCCTGTCAAAACCACTCTGTTCATTCACCGGCTAACAAAGTGTGGACTGTCAGCCTGTTCCGTTTAATAAACTTAAGATTTTTCTTTTGTCAGCGCCTGAGCAACACTTAGCAACTCGATGACCTGAATATCCCAACATGCGTCGAGGCTCAATGGAGAAGATCACACCTCTGGCCAAAGACTTTCCAAAATGTGTGGTCAGCAAAACTGCAACAGCTCTCAGTGTATTGTTTATTATAAACAAAAAAAGGTTTGGTCGAGGGGTTTCCTTAGCAAGATGTATGAATGACCATGATAAATATGTGGATATTTATCAAACTTATAAAGACATTGTTTAAATCCAACATTAAATCATTGTGTCAAGGGTAGAAGACCTTACACTATAGTTTGTATCTTTATATTTATGAAGCACTAATGCAGCAACTTCCAGCATAAATATAGCATCAGGCCTTTTTGGGAACTTTGCACTTTTTAAAATCGTTTACAGACTAGACATGAAACACTGGGAAAGTAAAGGGGATTGCATGGAGGACAATCAGACCAGTGTCTTTGTGGTTATATGGTATTCATCCTAAACGCCACATATTCTGCATTTTTATGCTAAGCGTTGAATGAAGTCTGTATAAACTGAAAATTCAATCATCCTATTTCCCCACAAGAGGGAGACATACTGTAACAGAGGGATCCTGACCATACTGTACATGTCCTACACAGGATTACACTACTAATCTGCACTCCAAAGGCCTGAAGCACAATAAATATACACATTTTGTCAGAATATCTTTAACTGTCACATGTTCAAGCCAAATTGTAAAGCTAATATGTTTGATTTCTCCATCTTGTCCCCCCCACCCCTCTCCACTTTCTCTCAATTTGTTCAGTGTTTGGTGGGGTCAAGGGCTGAGGGCTGGTGAGTGCTGACCTGAGCGAGAGGCCGGATGACATCTGACCTCTGACTGGGTGTACGGCTGACCCTGGAGGATACAGCTCAACAATGGGAGGCACGTGCCTTGTCCTTGTCTCCATGGTAACATAGGACCTTTTGGTATGGTGTGGGGGTGGGGGTCAATGCTTGGTCTTTATCCTGATCAGTGCTAACCGTCTGCTGCCAATTTACTCTTATGGATATAAACACTAACCACGACAGAGCAGCTGGGCACGAGTGAGGGATCTGAAGGCTGACTGGGTAATCTCTGCAGGCAACTGTGATGGTGCTTTATATTCTCACAATCACCTGGAGAGATTCTGCAGTTTATGCCTTAAAAACTCAATAACATAAACCCTGTTGTATTGTCTGGGCAACAAATCTCCTTTCTCACCTTAGTGTGTTCTGCAACATGTCAGGAGGAGACCAAATTGTTTACCAAAGGTTAGCTCAAAAACTGCCTACGTGAAACAGTGATCAAAGAGGATTTCACGCTGTAGCTTAAGGTAATGATCGTTGCACAATAGACGAGATGTTGCCATGTGACACTTTTGCTTAATCTTTTTATGCCTCATTATTACAAGTCAAAACAGTAAGGGGTTGTTTAAGAGCAGAGAAAGGGGAAGATTATTGAATTACAGTCCTGAATGAGTGCCAACAGGTGCAGTCCACCTGGGAGAAAACGCGTTTCACAGTTTATACTCTTTGATGCTGTGCAAGCTGCACGCTCACCACAGACATTCACTACCACCCTGATCCTACAGTCTTGCTGCCGTCTCTCTAACAAAATACTATACAAAAGATGCACCAAATACTACTCATTAGATTCCATGTCGTATATCATGTAATATTTGACACATCTGCATTTGTTTCTTCCCTGCTGCTACCAACCCTCTTGTCCCTGGCCTGAGTCTTTCCCCCCGCTCCGACCCCTCCACCACCTCTGCTTCTCCTGTCTCATCCCTTTCTCCTTGCGATCTGCTGTGTTTTGGTGAAATCTCAGCTGGCAACTGTGAGTCGTTCACTAGCTGCTCTCACAATGGCCTCTGGGATTATGCTAAACGCAGCGCCTCGGTTGCTCTCCCCATCGACCGGCGTCAGCGACGCCCTTTGGAGCCCACAGGAAAGAGATGGAGGGCTCTCAATGAAGATGTCACTACAATTACACAAGCGCATTTCACAGGCACCCTCTTGGTCTACTCTACCTCCTTTGCGTCCCCCTTCCCCACTTTAAAAAAAAATCTTTTGATGTGCAGCCTCATCCTTGCAGTTCTTTCATAATGCATGCCTATCTTGAATTTGCATGAATTCACTTTCCAGATGCCTCTGCTGCCATCTTGACTTACAATGATGTGTACTGTACAGTATTGTCTATTGAATTATTCTAGCATGCAAAGAATAATAATGTGTTGTTTTACTTTTTGTATCAACTCATTATTAAGAGATATTGCAGCAGATCAGAATGTGCTATTGAGCTTGTATTGCCCCAGCAGGGACGTTGGGGGGAAGGAAGAGCTTTCTGATGTGGATGATACTGCATCAGGAACTGATTGGCTGATGCTCAATCGCCAACAGTACCTGATGCATTGCCTTCAGCATTGAAAGAAACGTCAAACAGTACTGGCTCCTTTTTGATGCTCTGAAGAATGTACTCTAGTTTATAAGTCCTTTGGATATTAGTTTTGAATTTATATTTTTGTTCTTAAGACTATTAAACTGTGATGATGAACAGATTACTGCAGAGTGTGTGTGCATGTGTGTGTTAGTCACCATTGCTAGCTGGGGGATTAGGTAATAATGACCATAGAGATGTTGTGAAACTCAAAGCAGTATTTATGTTAAGCTAAGGTCCAATCTATCACTCTTACATTTAAATGTATTTCATGCGATCTGGTGTATTATGTTCCCCTGTTGTGCACTTAAGTCCAAATGGAGTGCCTGGGTTTCTTGAGGTCATACGTTAGTGGGTTCTTCTTACATGCTGACTTACTAATACTGTTTTAATGTGATTTTTGCACAGATGTTCAAATGTACTTCAAATGCACTTTATCAGTTAGATCAGTGCTTTTGTAATATAACTTGGGTAAAGATAGTCTACTTTAACCTTAATAACATCTCTATAGAGACTTTTTCCCACCTAGAGGTGCACTAGGGGAGGGGGCACACCCACCTCAGCCTCAACTGTCTGATCTGCAAGCACGACTGTTTCATTTGGTTCCAGTGAGGAATAGTACCAAGGGGAAATCCTCTTTCATCAGTCTTGGATACAACCTTCAATTAATCTCTACTAAGTGTTTCAAAACAACTTTGATTCAACAAGTGCTTTATCTCAATGTGTATGCCTTTTATGCATGTGTTCAATAGCTTTCCAAGTAAAATAAACTTTAAGTGAAAGTTCAAGCCTCTGGCAATTGTTTTTGTGTCATGTTTTTATTTATTTGAATTTCTATAGTTTATTCTTGGGACATATTCTGGCTTGTTCATGTGAGTAAACTTAAATAGTTTTACAGTTGAGAACTAGAGCTCTGATCTTCAAGGAAAGTTCTAATGTGTATTCCTGGTTACACTCTCACTGACTGCGTGTAAATGCTTCAATTAAAGCTTAAACACGAGAGTTGTGTCTTGGAAGATAAGAATCAGATTTTTGAGATACAGTCCTGACTCTGCCTCTGCATCTACAGGATATTGCACCATACAGAATGGATCTGCAGGCCTCCTGTCATCCACACCCTGTGAGTAAAGGTCACAAGGTCAGCATTAAAGGAGGTGGCGCCAAGTACATTTCTATCCATTCGTATCAGCAAGCTGTTGGCACACATGCATGTGTACGCACACACAATCACTTGCTGTCTCTTCACCCATGGGAAATCCAGGAAGCCATGCCAATTCTAGCAGATGTTCCTGAAGCGCCGGCATCTTGTAAACACCATGAAATGTGTTTGAGGCTAATGTAGTGGTTGCTGACAGAGGTCTTCAACACATGATTTGATTTTAACACCTGCTGCACACACATACTGTACATATCTTAACCCTCACAGCATGACATGCTCTGCATGTTATAACCGTTAGAGTTATGGAAGCTCATTCTTAAAATAACATACAGAAATTGTGTAGGCCTAATAAAATAAAACAGGATATGGCTCCAGATTTCCTCTTGGAAAACTCGAAATCATAAAATATGGAAAACATCCCTTCAGGTTCCCTATGGAGTTGTTAAAAGAACCCTAGTTCAATAAGGACACATGTATTTTTATTAAATCTTAATTAAATTATCTATAATGTGTGTTATTACAGCACTAAATTATAGGTTCGATGTTTATTGCATGGGAGCCAGGGCTGTGATACAGTGGTAACCCTTACTCTGTTTACTTTGGGTTGTTACACTGATGGGAATATTTTCGCTCTGTGAAGCAATATAATGAGTCAGTACTAATCATAGATTATTTTTTAGCTCAGTTTTCCATCGATAGCCGTTTTATGATTATTACCTTTTTTATCACTAGTCATCAGTCTATAGAGGGAGCCACTGTAGCCTGCTGATGGTTTACTGCTCCCCGATGAGAGAGAAAGCCTGAGCTCAACCTGCCCGGTACACCGCCCCCAGCATGTCATAGTATACGAGCGGCATGTTCATCACAAGTGCTGCTTGCACTCCGACTAACATCTAACATCTACTGCACGTTCTGCAGAATAAAGGCCAGCGCGCACGGATTTGCAACACAAACATAACCCGGGGACGTTTTATTCGGCAAGTTGGAGATCCGCAGGTAATTGCAGGTACGCCATGGAATGACATAACTAATGCATACAGGACTGCGATGTGAAAGATAATAATAGCTGTTGAAGGAGTGAGAATGTTGAAATAATTGCCTCTTTTTTTTTGCAATAGCACTTGTTTCTTATATAGTTCTTTTGTTTCAGGGAATTGCCCAGGAACAAGTGTCAGTATCTGGAAACATTATGCAGTGAACGACGCTCAGTAATATTTGATTGGGAGGCTTGTTAAGTTGAACATGTTTTGTGCACATTTTAATCAACATGAGATCTGAATGGCTGATTAATTTGTTCATTTTCCTGACACTGACTGACACAGGAGGGCATGTTTACGCACGATCTTTACGCGTATTACGCACTAATCCTTTTGGAATAAATACAGCAGAAAAACACTTCACTTAGTTGAAGTCGCAGATTTAGCTGGAGCAGTGCCAACATAAACATCACGCCAGCAGCGGGAGATGTTGGGACTCGTTAAGCAATGCCATCAATGATGTAATAACGGGTATTAAAACGTGTAGGCTTGTCAAGCGAAAAATTATCTTGCACGCTCTATCCATTTGGTTCCTCTGCATCTCGTTACAGTGCTGCTCCGTGTTTGGTCGACATGCTGGGGATCTGCGTGTGCCTGTGTGCGGTTTTCACACATGTGCTTTCTCAGGAGGCTGAGGAGCCTGTCTTCTACACAGTAAGTGAGAGATGTTTAACACCTCGTGTTTCTATGGGACTTGGCACGCTGTGTACTTTCATTTGCTGATGGAGAACTCAGGGACTCATGTTTTTAATTATGATATGATGTTACACTAAAGGACAATTACATATGTGTAATTTCATGGTAATCATTATCTGTCCTCCACAGTGCACTGAAGGGTATGAGTATGACAGAGTCAAAGAGCAATGCAGAGGTGAGACATTGACTTACATTTTTAAATCATTGCTTAATATAACACTGTGCAGCTTTTCCTGCCTAATAATGTATTCAACACAATAAATACATTCAATTAAGTTTAATATCTGTTTTTTTTTTAATTCATTGAAATATTCCAGTAATTAAATGCTATATATAATTTATTTTCTTTCTTTTTTCCTTTTCTTTTTGTTTTTGTGTCATTTTGTGTTTTCCCTGTCAGACATCGATGAGTGTGAATTGTTAGACGATGCCTGCAAAGGAGGTATGCAGTGTGTCAACCACTTTGGTGGATACCTCTGCCTCCCCAAGAGCGCCATCATCTATATCAGTAAGGACGGCGAGCAGGTGCAGCTGCCGGACCCTGTCCCTGCTGTCCCTGCCGTCCCTGCCGTCCCTGCCGTCCCTGCTGTCCCTGCTGTCCCTGCTGTCCCTGCTGTCCTACCAATCCAGCCTCTGGCCCCCCAGACTCCAGGCAACCGGGGGATCTCTCTGCCCAGTCGCTCCATCCGCTGTACACCCGGATACACTGCAGATGAGCAGAACTTCTGCAGAGGTAAGAGCAGCCCGCACCCCTCTCTGCTCAGTCATAACATGATACCAATATTCAAAGTAACTCAAAAACAAACCTTTTGTTTTTTAGAACGATCCTCATATCTCAATAAGAAGAAAAAACCTACATATAATTTATAGATTCACATTCAGACATGCTTTCCATGCAGCAATACTGCATCTGGCCAAATGCAACAAAAGCATACTACTGATACTCAAGAGGTCAAACACGTACCCAAAACAAAAGTTTAATTATACCAGTGTACTGCAGTACAAATCAGTCAGTACATTATTGAATCAATCTGCACCCACATCTTTAGGGTGGAATCTGTCACACAAGGGCCGACTTTAAGTCTGGCAGCCGTCTCTTTTGTACTTCTACATATTTTTTTTAGGTTACACCTCCTACATTTGAAAGACTCCAATTTCACTTCTCATGAGCTTTTCAACACCCATTGCCTGCTAAAGACTTTAGAGTCCAAATAAGCAGAACTCCAAAGGTGAACTGTTCATCCAACTGCCTGACAGTCGTCAACAGCTAAACCATGCGTAGCTGCCAGATCTGTTGCAAGCTTCTTGTTTTTTCTCTTTGCGATGTCATGTTTTCTAAACTCTTTGGTCGTTTGCAGCATGATGTTTTTGGCCCGAGTTCAGAATCTTCTTAAAATATAAGAAACTGTTCTTCTTTAGTGCATTAAGTTCTCGTTCTTCAGGGGCAAATCAAGGAGATGTTATGATGCTTAGGGTTAACTCTAACCCTGTGCTCATATGTAAGCCTATATACTTAAAGTATATATTCCCTTGGCTTGGCGCAGGTTGAGATTTTGGTAGCTGCGCAAAGTTGTGTGGGTGTGATGCTGTGTTTGGGCAAGACTCTTTGATTTTTACAAATGGGAGTGGTTTACAGACTCATTCTTTGTCTCTCTATCATACACATACACATACACACACACACACACACACACACACACACACACACACACACACACACACCCACACACACACCTTCACCGCTTTGTGCCAGATGGTCATAGCTGCACCTGAGTGAGCATCTCTGATAGCATGTGTAGCCTCCTAGAGCTTTAACTTTGCCATCTGTCTTAGTCCGTGAGAGATCAGGAAGTCGAGTTAGGATATGTGGAGTCAGCTGTATACATGTAATATAAGGTAAAGTGCACCATAACCATAAATCTTATGTGTTCATTGGGTAGGAGCTCCTTGTGCCAATAGGTAGAGGCATGTGGTGAGTGGCTGTATGGTGAGGCATGTGGTCACAGAGCCCCAGTGAAAGTAACAAATTTGATGTTACACCTGGGGCAAAGATATGTGTGAGGAGGTTTATGTATTTCTCTGAATTGAAACCCAATTAGGTTTTATTAGAGTGTAAAACATGGCAGCATATCAGCTAAAGTAACCACATAAGCAAGCTGGCATGGGTGTAATACTTATTCATTCGCTGGCGTGCTGTTTTCAGTGCATGGGCTAAACAAAGATAGGCTGTTGCTGTCAGTGTTATTGCTTTGAAATGACGGCAGTTTTAACTGGAAGGCGTCTCGTGCCGTCTCATGGGCGTACATTTCTGTTGGTGGAATGATATAATCTTTGTTTACATCAGTCTCTGGTTTCTCTGTCATTACCCTTAACTCGCTACAATGAGCCAATTGTTCTTGGACACAGAATTGTCTTTTTTCTTCTTCTTTTTTTTATTCCACAGTGGCTGTGTTGCACAGCTACGTATCTTGCTAGCGAAGGAATTCCCATTAACTTTCAATAGGGGGAAACCTCAATGTATCAAATAGCGCTTACATCAGGCTCCTTCCCTGCTAACTCACCACTCTGTGGAGGAAACCTAGAGTGCAGAGTCAGGTAGGGCAGAGGGGAAGATGAAAGGCTGACACTAACTAAATAACCACAGAAGTGCCGGAGCACTGACCAAGCCAGGTTGTACAGACGTCATGAGCTGTGCTGCTGCTGAGCTGTTCTGGTGACTTACTGCTGAGCGTGTGGTGAATAGTAGAAAGTTCAGCTAAATACGCTGGAAAAATAATGCTGCCAGTTTTCCAAAGCTTAAAATGTAAAAAAAAATAGAATATTTATGCTGATTAAAAGCGAAACTCACCACAAATTACATAATACTCTTCACTATGTTATTCTTCCTTGTTAATGTAGATTTAATATTGGTTCCCATTTTGCTAATAGTGCAATAAAGCCCTTTTGGCCCTGAGTGTGAACCCGAGAGTAAGTGTGTGTTGTTGCAGTGACATATCGGGGAAGTTAGCGCCCCCCTCCAGCCCCGGCCACACAGACACACTATGAAGCTTTACTGTATGTGTGACAGCTTAATGATGCTTTGCATTTCCATGAACTCCCCCCATCCTTCAAACATACATACACACACTTACTGTGTTTACCATAAGGAGATGCCTACAAGTGGCTTGTTGTAGTCTTATGTATGCATATTAACTCTTATTTTCAGCAGGGGTGAGATCACTTCCTCCTAGAAGTTAAGGTTGTTCATCAAAAGCAGAGTAATCGTTTACATAAAATAAAAAAAGGCAAGCCAATATTTTAGGATCCTCATTAACAGTTGAACATTGTTAGAGTGTGCTCATAACAAACTCAACTGTACTCGCAGTGGCTTCAGGCTTTTAAGGTTGGCCAGATCATGTTTTACACTTTCTGACATTCTCCTCTCACGTCTTTATCTCACATACTTATTTTTAATGTCTAAATTAGATACTCATGCACCGCAGTATCGGACATGAAAAGACATGCCACTCCTGTTTACCTGTCTGGTTTCTTGAGGTCATGCAGGCCACATTACCACCTACATACATGCCTGACTGATTTAAGCTTAGTCTGGACTCTCTTTACCTGCAGTGGCTGGAAATCTTTCCTAACTATGTTCTATTAAGTCTGTTAATCCTTGTGTGACAGAGAACTTGTGTACTTTTCCGAAGAAGGCCGGGTGCATGCAATAACATTTTTCCACACAGATGCAATGCACTTGGGAGGAATATCTCTGGAATGTCAGTGGTGGTTGTTTTTTCCGTTTGCTCCCATCTTTTGTGATGGTAGGAATTACTCACCACCTTTGAAAGATAAGCATCGGATCGATCTGTGAGGAGCAGGAATGCAGAGAGCAGAACAAGCAGAGAGACGTGATGTTGCTGCACCAGTTGAACTTTACAGTTTATACTTTACAGCTCCACTTGTTGTCGTCTCATCCTGACATTTTACACTTGAAGAAACAAGCCCTAGCCACACAGTCTTTGTGAAGAGATGTGAGGATACACAGAGAGCGATTACTGTTTTTCAGGAAATTCCTTTAGATGTTATCCTGTCAGTTTGTGTTTCTCTCTAACATCCATCAAAGATTGGCAACACAGATTTGATAAAGGTTGCACAAAGAAGGAAGACTTCCACACTGAGGGTAATGTGATACAGGACATACAGGATGTTAAATAAGAACATTCTGCTATGATTTTGTTGAGGAAGTGGGATCAAACACAAGCCGGCCCACTTTGTTTAGGGTTACTCAAACAAAAAGACACCTGTGGCACACCTTTGTGCCTGTTGAACCCTCCTATTACCAGCTAAGCTCTTGTCTTCCACCTGTTCTCAGACTGATGATTTGCACTGCACTGCTACAGTGCGTCTTCACTATGCGGTTGTCCTTGTGCACTACAGTATGATTTAACTGTCTAACTCATTAGTTTGAACCTTTGGATGGTAAATGCTTTCTAGGAATGACAGTGCTGGAGAATCTCAATTCACCAGGATTTTTTACGGTCTCAGTTTACGACCAATTGCATGTGTTTTCGTTAAAAATGTTGAAAACCGGTCAATAAATCACCCCTTTTACGAGATGTTCTAACCACCCATTAGTTACTGTATCTGCCTCCAACATCTAGTAACCTTGTTGTTTCAAGGTCTGTTCTTGGTAATCAACATTGTTAAGATTTTTGGCTTCGAGATCTCACTTTCCATTTGCAAACTGCCAGAAAACCTGTTGACTTCTGATAAAGGAATTTTCCAGTTTCTAAATTCCTATTTAAATTACTGCATGTATTTGGACATTAGTGTCTCTATGGCAATAAACATAATTGAATCTGTACATCTAAGTAACTAAGCAATCAAGGGTATAATTGCTATATTTTTTGGCAACACCATCCTAAAACAAGATCAACACATTAGAACAAATGTCAGAGAATGAGTTCCTGCCCTCCTGTGTTTTTACAAGCATGACATGGTGACAGTATTTCATCACCAGAGAAAACCAGAGTATTTTTCAGACTCTGTGAGTACAAGCCAACCACCCCAACTTGTGGACTGTGCAGTGTTGCCGTACAGTATGCTGTTATTGCTTGTGGTTTTGCTGCTGGCTCCTCGCTGCCTTCATCCATGATGGCAGGGAGGAGAAAGGAAGCAGCTTTGCCTTGCCTCCTCGACGCAAGTGCTTAATGTTGTTGTTATTATTCTCCCCGAGGTCGGTGCCTGTCCAACGTCCAGCTGTTTCCTCCTCTGATGTGCCTACATGTGTTGCTCTTTCCGTTTACCTCATGATGGAAAGGGACATAGGGCTGCTATAAATCACTGTTGCGCTGAGCTGGGTGACACTTGCATGCGATCGCAGAGTTTGTGCGACACACACTGTTTCTCCTTTGACTCATTTTATCACTCCTTATTTTGACCTTATGTTCAGGTTTCATTCCTTCCATGCCACACATTTTCTTTAAAGGCTACAGCTGACATGTCAGGTGGGCAGAGTGATTGAATATCGAAATGAATATCAGGAGAATTTCTAAGTGCTTCTTCTTTTTTTAAGGCATTTCTCAGTAACAGGAAGGATGATTATCAGTTGGGAATGTAGCTGGCACACTGGACGGATTTTCAAGAATGTCAAGACTGTGCCCGACCTTTTAGAAGAGTGTAGAACAAACTCACAAATCAGTTAGTGTCAGCATGACTAAAACTCCTCTAACTTTTGAACAATGAGAGCGATAGAAGGGGGAATCTTGGGAGTGGTGCGAATAGCAATAGCATGGAAATATGTTATGCCCTAATAGGAATGGAAATACACAGAATATAATGTTAAAGTGCCTTGGATTCTTTGATTTCTTATCTGCTTTGTGTTCGGACTTGATTTGAAAGGGAAACACTACCACTCCCATTTGTCCTGAGGTTGTGTTCAAGCCAGTGATAGCTGCATTTTACACTGCATTGTGAGAGAGAGAATTATACACAAATGAAAAACGTGCAGTGTAGCGTTTGCCTAAGGGGTGATATTAGGGTGTTGGAGGTTATGCAAAACCAAATGCTCAGGGTGTATGACATGCTAATAAATTAGACATTGTGAAATTTTATGGGCTATTAACTTTGCACATCTTGCCCCCTGCTTTCCCAAAGATTGAATTATCCAATAATCAGAGGGAAACAGAGACGCCGTCCAACAGCAGAACGGCTCCAACTGTTTTTGGAACAGCTCCTGCTTTCCATTGCAGTGATTCAGTGAAAACAAGACTAAATGCTCTCAAGTGATAATTACAACAAGCCCTATCATGTCAGTTTAAATCTGGAGCAAATAACACATTGTTTTGAATTCTGGCCAAACACTTTCTAGTTCCCGTTTTGGACACATATGCTATTTCTTTCTCAGCAATATGCACGCACTAGCACACTACATCTCTTTATAGTGTAACACCACCATTCTGTATATAACATTGTAAAAGACCATTTAATGTTCAAAGCACCTCAAACCGTACCTCTGATGCACACACACCCACTTGTTCATTACACACACACACTTGCATTCTTTGAGCTGCCGCCATTCCCGTTACTCCCCCAACTCCCACAAGGCATTTAGAATTAATCTCCTTGAAAAGCTAGGAGTTTTTAACTCTGACATCACATATGCACACACGGCCATAAATCTAACTTCAAATCTTAAAAAGCCCTTTTTCTTTAGAAAAAAAAGACCTCCACCCTTTCTCCTCATTCTTTCCTTTTCCATCTTCCACTCTCCTGCTGGACCGCCTTATCTTTCCCTGTGATGTTACAGCAGGCTCTAAAAGGAAACTTGTAAGCTGTGTTAAATAAATCCTGAAAAAAAGGAAAAAATCTGACCTCAGAGAACAGAGTCACTTCTCCCCAAACGCAACACATCATCACATTTGATGGTAAAATCTGTTTTCCTGTGTAAATTATAAGGACTGTACTACATGTGGTAAGCTGTTGAGGCTTTATGGGACCTTAGTACCAGCCAGTATCCCACTCCACCCACACAAACACACACAAACTTATACACACACCAAACACAAACTTTTGTGGAACTTTGTACTGGCAGCCTTTAAAAGGTTTAGTGACAAAGTAGCAGTTAACACAAGTTATCCCATTAATGAACCTCTGGATTGCTTTCAGCACATACAGCATGCTTTTATTTAGAGCTATCCAAGCTTTCTTACGGGGGATAAAGATGATTCTGACTTTTCCTACACAGAACTTCTTAGCATCCAGCGGTGCATTGTGTACATTTAAACAATTTACAGTTAGTCATGTGCAGTTACTTCACACCAACAGATGGTTCCTACATGTACATGTAGGAGAGTGTTAGAACAACATCGAGTCGCAGAGGTCTGCCATGCACCAGCGACACCTTTTTCTGATGGATTTACTGTGGCATATATGTTATTGTACTCCTGGTAATTCAATCCCAAAAGATTTCAAGTGCACCTAATGTATTTTTTGTAAATCTCTAGCCTTGAAGCCATATGTGGACTAGCTCTGACTCCAATTTAAAAAGAAAACTAGAAAGTGTAGTTTGCCAACTGTAATTGGTCAGGCTCTGATACCTATCTGATTTGGCATTCGTCTTGTCCAAGAAAGTAATTGCTTACCCTAATAGATTGATCACTTTTGGTCACTTTAAACAAAAAAATGTAAAACCATACAAAGGCAAATGTACCTATTAAGAAACCTTCTGCTGATCCTTGTGGCTTTAGACCAGAGTGTACAGGGAGTTGTTTATATCACCGTGATGTCACAGATTTGATTGTGGATTACGTTTTTGTGAGCACCAATACCAGACAACACTGCATGGTTGCTAGTTGTCAGTCACAACTTTGCTACGCCCTAAAGCTTTTTTCATAATCAATAGCTAAGTATTGTAATTGTTTTCATAGACTTCTATACAATCTGTCTACTTGTTGCAACTCCTACTGGCTGTCAGAGAATAAAAACCATAACATTTCACCCCCATCTCAGTTATGTTGAGTGCTTCTTGGCACTCTGATACCCAACATCCTCACACAGGACTGATCAGGAACCAGGAGCCTGTGACTTGTCTGAATATATTGCCAGAAGGCAAGGCATTTCCAGTCTCAATGAATCACCAAATACCTCCAGTAAGTTGGCGTGTTGGTGATTCAAACTAAGGGCTTGATCCTGGCTTCAACTATATGTTAACATTTATTTAAAATGTTAATTAGTTCTGAAGGATTTCACCTCCAGTTTTTTTTCTGTTTTTCTAAAAATGGTTAGCTAGTGGTTTAACTTGCTAGCTTCCGTTGCTACCTAACAAGCTAGCTAATACTCTTACTTTTGTGTTGTTGTGTTCTCCTATTATTGTTCTGTATGTACAAACTACAGCTTAAAGAGTTGTTTTTTTTGTCAATAGGTTCACCTTATTGTGTTTGGTATGGCAGTGTCTGACCTGCTAGCTAACCTGAGGATGATATACCGTTATCTGAATAAAGGACGTTAGACGGTATTGATTTTGTCATCCACACAGATCCAACCTTTAATAATACACCTAAACCAATCTCAAGCAAATCATCTACATCCAGACTATGTTGATATCCTCATCTTAGAGGCTGAATCTGGATACTTCAGTTTTCCAGCCAGTTAGAGAGACTCTCCATTGCAGCAGGGCTTTTTTAACAGCATCTCTTTATGCTGTTAGGTCAGTATATGTGATACTGCTGGAGTCCAAGCATTCGGTATCTCACTTGGTGCTGGTTGCGTTTGCACTTTCCCAGATGCCTATCAAGCGAACATCAGAGCGTTAAACTTTCCAGAACAACACCCTTTTATCTTTGTCTGTCACTAAGCAGGTCACTGAGCAACAAGCCTCTTCTGTGCATTCCTCCCTGAATGCTATTCGCACCTGTTGTCTCTCAGGTGCAGCTTTTAGATGAGCCCTGCTATTGTCCCTAAAGTACTGAGCTCAGCTTATCACTGTGCCCCCAAAGAGTTGAGAACGCATTTTAGCCTTCTTCCATTTCCTCCCTTTAAGAACTGAAGACAACTTGCCTCTGTCTACCTTTGTGTTTAAAGGGCTATTCTGCAGCAAATCAAGCCAATATCTCACCAGCACCAATCCCACTGGATGTGGAAGTTTTAGGACTGGCATATTGGTCATTTGAGGTACTCAGGGATTGCGAAATCAATCAATCAAACTGCATTTGTATGGATTTCATAGGATTAGTGCAGTACAAAGTAATTAGGTAGTAAGTAGGAACAGTGAAAACAACAAGAAAGTTTCAATTAGTGACCAGTGTTATGCAATAAATAAAACAATTGCTTTAAAGATATAATTTAACAACCTTAATACATAAAAAATTGTTGTTAAACACAATCCGGAAATGGAATACAAATTATTTTTGGGAAATCTCTAAAATGATGCAGAAATAATGTCTGTCGAAGCAGGACAGGTCTAGTACTATTGTCAGGTTTTCTGACCATTGTTAGGCTAGGCATGAGTCAAATCATAATGCAGTTATAATACCCCCCCTCCCGATTCCTGTGTGTGGTATTGAGGATAACTGTCTGTCATGTTGATGCCCACTGGTTGTTTGCATATGATGGGCTGTGTCAGACCACCCAGGAGGATGGCTGGTGGGCCCACAGGGATGAGAGTATACAGTAAGGGTGTATTTGTAGTGGGTGTGTGTGTAGGGGGGATGGAAGATGGAAGTTAAGTTAAAATTGGGGTGAGGGGGGGTTTATGGTGAGACTTTTTCTTTTGGTGTCTGGCTCCAAACAAACCAAAGTGGTGAAAGTGTTTGCAGAATCAAGATAAAAAAGATGAATCATTAGACTGCTGGGTGGCCAAAACTGGAGAATTCAAACATCTTATCAAAACTATTAAATATCAAATGTTTGTACCTTTTGTTTGAGATTTCATTCATGTTAACCTTTCGTTGGTAACTTTTGAATTGGCTTTTCTAAAATCATGCAAATTATTACATTTGTCAACAATGAATCTGTTGTTTACATCAAAAGTATTTCACACTTTAATATGGTTTGACCTGATTTAAGAAATGCAGCATCTTTCTGAGGAGATTTTTTGCATTAAAGCTTCTTCTGAAGTTCTTCTGCAAAGATTGAATCGTTGCTTATCATGTTATTTAACTTTTTAAGATGGGGTGTAGGATAGAAAGTGGATCTGTGAGTTTTTGGGTTGATTAAAGTCTGATGAGAGGGGGAGGCGTGCTGGTAGAAGGCATAAGACTTATCAGTTGAGCTCTCACACACACACACACACACACACACAGACACAGACACACACACACACACACACACACACACACACACACACACACACACACACACACACACACACACACACACACACACACACACACACACACACACACACACATACACACACACACACACACGAACACTCGCTCCCCCCTTCAAAGAGGTGTCCTGTTAGCAGGAGATATGATCTGTGTTTTCCCCTTTACCCGGAGCTGCTGAATAAAAGTCCTCTTTATTGAATGGCCTGCGTGTTCTGTGTGAACATGTGTGTTTATGCCCTTGTGTGTGATGTGATGGTCTCAGTGATCACAGATTTTTTTTTACTGTCTGTGGAAAGTAGTTCCCACATCGCAGATCACAGAGTTCACATAGTCCAGACATGTTGCCTTGCTTTGTCTGCCACATGTTCCTGCGTACAGTAGGCATTAACTTGACTTGGCTTCCTCTCACTGTGTGGCGTGTTGTGTGTTTATTGCAGACATAGATGAATGTGCGACAGGCAGACACACTTGTGGTCCTGAACAGACGTGCTACAACACCAGAGGCTCCTACACCTGCCAGTGTACTCAAGGCTACCAGAAGAACGGAGACCACTGTGTAGGTGAGTTGTTGACGTGAAACACCCTCTTCTGCAGGTAAATCGACAGCAACAACTATTTTAACTATTAAGATCCAAAATAAAGATTTCCTGCTCGTTTCATCTGGATATCCCTGTGTTTTGAACTGCCAAAAACATGCAAGGACTTTGTAAAACATTATTCACCGAACAATAAATCTGGGAAAAATCAGCAGATAAATCGATTATGAAAAACAGCTGCAAGCCTTTTGCTCAAATGATTCAAACTGGTGTCAAGCATTTGAAAATGTGGTTGTATAGTCTTTTATCAGCTGATTGGATAATCGCTTTTGGAAATGTGTCTTACCACTCATATTTGAATGAATTCTTGTTTGTTTGTGTTTCCTTGCAGACAGAGATGAGTGCGCCCTGACTAACTACTGCATGCACAGATGTGTGAACACACAGGGCTCATACTACTGTGAGTGCAATGCAGGTCACAAGTTGGCCAGCAACAACCACAGCTGTGTTGGTAAGTCATTAGTAAAGTAGTGTGTACTCGTTTGTTAGTGTGTACAACATTACATTGTTCACAAAATAATGTTGTTTCAATGCTTTGTTTAAAGGAGTTTATTATAACATAGTTATATACTGTTAACAACTAACTTTTATTCCCTATGCAAGCCAAGAGCCTTTGAAGAAATTTAAATAATCAAAAATAAAACCACAATACTATGTTCCATGCATATAAAACCTCTGCTTTTGTTTCAGATGTGAATGAGTGTGATGTGGAGAATCCCTGTCAGCACCACTGCTACAACCTGATTGGGTCCTTCCTCTGCCAGTGTGACCAGGGCTACGATCTGGCTGTAGACAAAGTCTCCTGCCAAGGTGGACACAGACACACACACGCACACATGCACGCATGCACGCACACTCACACAGGAGCACACACACATGCACACTTTACATAAATAGATAAACATCTTTAAATAAATTCATGTTTGTTTCTTGTCACCTGCAAAGATTTCAACATGCACCGCCCTGTCCTCATTATCCATCTTATCTATGTTTTTATGTTCATATTTTCTGTACAGACATCGATGAATGCGGCTTCTCCAGCTTCCTGTGTCAGTACCAGTGCGTAAACAGCCCAGGAAGTTACTCCTGTGAGTGTCCAGAGGGATATCAGCTGCAGGGAAACAGGTTGTGTCAAGGTATTGCTGTCCTCCTTTTTACTCTCCCTTTTTTTCCCTCATAAATCTTGTTTTTTAATCCTTTCTGAATTTATTTATTTATCTAGCGTACCCTCCCCTCTGTTTTGACATCAGAAAAAGTTCCTTGTATATTCTTCCCTTCCCCCTCTTCATGAAGATATCTTGATCATCATGCTATCACCTCTCTCCAGCGGGAATGAAAGCCACTCTCACCCAGTACTGTCATGGAAAGAATGCAGAGGTTAAGCAACACAAACTTTGTGTTGCCCCGCTCAGCCACCTCTGTGAATTTATAAGCATGATGTTGGTTTCTTGAAGTGGATTTATTTGAAGCTCCGGCACTCGCTCAAAGGGAGAGCTGTTATTTTTTCCTCTCCCCCTCGATCAGGTGCAGGGTTTATAGGGGGAGCCATGAATCCGGCTGGTTGTGTCAGAGGGACCTTATGATGATGAATCCAAGTTGCTGTGCCAGAAATAGCCCTGTGGTTTGGGGCATGTTTGATGGGGTTATTTTCATGGTGCTGCAGGGAAAGAGTTGCAGTTAGGCCTGTGTGGGGTTACATCGGGGGCTTCCCTAAACTACAGATCTGCAGGTTTCCCTCTTGTGTTTCCTTTCACCTCCACAGCTGCTGGAAATCCAACAACCCTAAAACACAGTTCCCATGTTTTCACAGCTCTGTTTCATGAAGCGTGTAGAGTTTATGTGTCTTGGAAGTGGGGGATACTATTGTCAACCATCTATTTTTTGACTCCTCAATTCTTTTTTCTCTCTCTGTCACTCTGCCAATCACAAGACATAAATGAGTGTGAGACAGGGACCCATAACTGCCAAGAAGATGAAATGTGCTGGAACTATTATGGAGCCTTCCGCTGCTATCCCAGAAACCCCTGCGAGGCCCCTTACACCAAAACCGCTGAAAAGTCAGTAAACTTCATCCAGTTCTTTCTTTTAAATATCAAGTAGTACCTTCAGTTTCACAGAGATTGTCTAAATTGTTGTTTGTCTGCAGTCGCTGTATCTGCCGCTCTCAGGCCGAGTGCCAGGGTCTCCCACCCTCAATTGTATACAAATACATGAGCATCCAGGCGGAGCGCACCGTACCAGCAGACATCTTCCAGATTCAGGCCACCAACATGTACGGAAACACACAGAACACCTTCAGGATCAAAGCTGGGAACGAGGCAGGAGAGTTTTTCCTGCGGGTAAGTTAAACCTTTTTTTTGTGTTACTTGAAAATCTGGGGGAAGGTGTAACGGGAGACAATGGTACATTGTCAACTGTATCAGTGGTGTGAGGCTGTCAAAAACTGCAATTCAAAGCTAAGTAAATGATACTTCTCACTCATGGATGTATAAAAAGCTTGATACAGAATTGGAGGTGTGTCACTGTTTGTTCTTTTAAAAGTTGCACCCTCAATGCTAACACACAGCATGCTAACATGCTTACTATAACACTTATAACAACTGATGCATAGCAGCTTTACCAGGATTACCATACGCTTTTTTTGCATGTTCACATTAGCTTATCAGTGAACATAAAGTACAAGTACATAAAGTATATGTGATAAACATTTATTTACCTACATTCTTATTGAATGATCATATTTTCTTGCAGCGTTCCAGCAATGTGAGTGCCATGCTGGTGCTAACCAAGTCTCTGTCGGGCCCCAGGGAGTACGTGGTGGACCTGGAAATGGTCACTCACCATCTGACCATGAACTACCGCTCCAGCTCTCTGCTGCGGCTCACCATCATAGTCGGGCCATACCCTTTCTGAGCGCCACAATCCCAGCAGCCCACACACTTGGTTTAGCAAACATAGCAGTGTAACACAGCAGATGCCTGTATCAGCATAACATACATTTTCATAGAATACAACATATAACATAGGCTGCCCCAGGCTCGTACAGCAGTTCCAATAGGCTTGCTCTTGACAACCCATGTTGTGATGTGACCACTGGCCACCCTTTGCTCTCAATGTGTCAAGAATTAAGCACTGTGGTTCAACAAAAGCACTCTGCTATTTCTATATCGAAAAGTTTAAACATTTTTTAGTTTATGTGCCTAAGGTGGACATAAGAAGGATAAGATGCTGGATCTAATTTACTTCCCCTCCTTCAAGAATAATAAACAGAGCAGTGGCAATCAGGAAAAGGGGCGTAGTGGACACAAATCGTAACCGATGGATATTTATGCAGCCGTACCTACATTTATCACTTCTTTTCAGACCACATTTGCTTTCAATAACCTGTGTGTGCATCAGTGAAGCGCTATGTTGTAAGAAAGAGAGAAAAATCATATTTTCTATATAAATGTACATGACAAATATCCAATATGAGCAGCTTTTTATATAAAAATAAATGACGGACCTTGTAAATCAAAGCCTCTGTTGATGCATGTAGTAGGGGTTAGTGCTGCTGCGCCACACTGTTCCTGCAAGTTTTTGTATAGTTTTACTCATGAGTAATAATTTCCAGAGGAGTCCAGAACAGTTCAGAAGTGTAAAGGAAGTGAAAGTGCCTGTTGGTTGAGAGAGTACTAAACTTTGCATGTCAACAGGCTTGATGCTCGTAGACTTTACTCACAGGAGTAAAGTCATGTACATACTGAGTTACAAATCTGTGTGTGATGTGTGTGTGTATGAGTGTGTGTGTGTCTGGCTTTTTGTATGCATGCAAGCAAGTGAACGTGTGAAACACAGAGGGAGATAAAGGGAAATAGTGAGAAAGAGCTTGTTCTCTGCCCCCAGGTTTGGTTGATGTGTTTATGCGTTTCTGTGAGGCCATCCCTGCAGACCTCAGTTAGAGAGGCAATAACAGAGATTTCTCTTTTGAACTCGCGAACACGCACAGGAAATGACAGCTTTCATAACACACCTCGGCCAAGTGAGCACTCACTGGTGCCACAGTGATTCTCTAGAGGAACAGCTGAGCTTTCTTATGTCGGTCCCAGTCATGGAGTCACCGACTGGCACCAGGCTGGCTTGCGTGATAAACATAATTACAGTGCTTTGCCCTGTAGCCGGTTCATGTGTGACACAGGGGATTATTAAAGTGTTAATACAATGTCACCACACTTTTGGCAGAATGAGAAATCTTTCACTACCTGCTTTGCCTTTCATGACTCCGCGGGTCTGCTGTGGTTTATTGCTGAAACACTGTACACTGTAGAAACACAGCACTGTAAACCACATTAAAAACCAACATGTTGTCACCACTTTAAGTGTAGAAAGTGATCCATCTTTATGTGGTTCCAGCAGCAATCTTGCTATAGTGCCTTAGAGGTATACAGTCAAAAATGTGTAACACTAATCTTATCATTTATACTGTCAAGACTTCCTTCATTGAAATGCCTTAATGTTCTTCTCTTCTATTTAAAATATATTTTGTCATATGTATCTTATATTGATTGTACTCTGAAGAGCAAAAGTTATATTGTTGAATAAAATATGATGGATAAATGGGGCTAGGTGGTTCTGTTTTTCTTTTAATCTAACAACTAAATAGCGAAACAACAAATGTGTGAGATACAACAAATGTGGAAGAACAACGCTGCTCGGCTCTGTTATTGCAACACAGTGAACAACATGTGACATCATATACCGTATAATGGAAAATGCAGCGGTTGTGTGATATGCTCCGCTGCTCTTCCAATGCTTTTGGGAAAACGTGAGGATGATTTCATCTGGATATAACAATGATAAATGCATTGAACATGATGCCCTAGCTATCATATCTATCTTATTTAAGGAGATCCAGCGGGGATGTAGTAATATAGTATGTTGAGTCAATGTGTGCTGAGGGACAAATGTGAACCCTACACACACACACACACACACACACACACACACACACACACACACACACACACACACACACACACACACACACACACACACACACACACACACACACACACACACACACAACATATTTAGATGTGAAATCGTTGGGAGGGGTTTTATGGTAAGTTGTTACTCAATCATTCTGCTGTCTAAGAGCTTTAGTCGGAGCAGCGTTGGGACGTGTAAAATGATACACGATGTGTCATTGCTCCTCTAACCCCATCTTCAGCTCGTCGCTCATTGGAGCTCTATGTTTTGCTGTTCGTGCATGATTCAACCCCCAGGAGAAAACATTGCTCACCCACTTTTTCTGTGACTCAACCCTGCCCTGAACTCCTAAAGAAGACAAACTTTTTCATGTTCTTGTTCTTGATTAATATTCCACTCAGGGTTACGGTGGGTAATTAACTTAATCTCCCAGCATATAGCTAGACATTTCATTAATCACGGTTAGATTTATGAAATAGATCAAAGCCAGAGACATTGGATGTAGATCACAGGGAATAAAAAAAGTCCAGTAAGTTGGATGTTTGTTACCCTTGATGCTCTCCTCACCACAGTATCCCAGTGATGCAATAGCTGTTTTTTTTTTACTGTTTTCATACTCCGAACATGTTTGGGATCAGATCTCAGAAAGGTTTTAATATTCAACAGTCATGTATTTACACAGTCATATTTTCCAAAAAGCAAGTGGACATATAACAACCAAGAAATGAAGTTAATCCTCAAGGCATCTGCAGTATACTGATATGTTTCAGGTTTATTATACTAGTTACAGAAAATTACAGTATTCATGCTTTTCCAATACATAGAGAATATCAATACCTGATTCACTAAATAGGAGGTCCAGTTTGAAATTATTTCTCAGTAAATACATTTTGGTGACGTAATTGAGGATTATTTTAATTGCTTTACAATGTGATCCAGCATTAATATAGGGAATTATTTCAAGAATTAACTTAATATACCTTTATATTTCCGTTTCAAATTGTGTGGTTTCTGTGGTGCATACAGTAAAAACAAACAGCAATTTGCAATTAGTTCAGTTACCAAGAAGATAAAATCTCTTATGTTTTACTGTGTCAAAACAAACCAATATTATTTTAAAGAGCCACTGAAGCTGTGCACAGACTGCCATCCGCATAGCCATGTAACTAGTGTGACTTAAAACAGACAGGAAAATATGAGATGGGAACCAATCGTATGGTTTCAGGCTTTACGGTGCAGCAACACTACATTCATTTAGACATTCACTGGCCTCACACTAATCCAGGTTTTAACCCCAGGGCCCACATCAAACAAATGTTATTGAAACTCAAGAGATTAATCATTTTTAACTGGGAGATCACTCACAATCACTTCATAGCGTGCAGTTGCTTTATGTTTTCCAGTCTTGAGGTCTTTCAGAGTGGGTGTCAGGGAGAGAGGTAAGAGGTGTTTTAATGGCAAGAGAGAGTGCACCCCGAGGTGAGAAATGAGTCGTTTATTGGATGGCATCTATGATCGGAAAGATATTATGAAATGAGGTCACTTGTTAACACTGGCAAAAGGTGCCACACTATGGTGGCATAACCACACAGGGGCATTCACAGGGAGCCACACTCACACATACACACACGCATGCCACTCAAGAAATCGCTCAAGGTAACACGAATATACACACGTCAAATAAATTAGCAGGACCAACCGTCCATGGGTGCATGTTTGTGTACGTAAATTGTGAACTCTGCAGGTATGGTAGGCTTCCCGGTGCCAGCGCATGTGGCTGTTGAACACGTGCCAGGTCGTAAACACTCCCTGCCTGGTACCCAACCACAGATGTCATTTCAATCAGCCTTCAGTCAGGCTGAAAAAATAAATCCTGGAGGTCCATACCTGTGTGATTACATTCTCTAATTATAGTTTGGAGCAGTAACTCTGAGATGACTAAACGAGACGGGCCCTCTGGGTGTTGTGAATGTAATTATATCCTGACAATTAATAGGCCCGTTCCTGAGAGAAGAGTTTGTTACATGGTGACGTACCGGAGCGTTTCTAGTTTTGCCGGGGAAGCCTTTGAATTATGACATAATTACAAGGGAAAACATGATATGCAAGGATGATAGTTATCCCCAAGTACAGTAACCGTAAGTGGCATTGCTTTTTATTATACAAGTTCATATCAAGGGAAAAGTTTATGTTTCTCCTCTAAGGACTTGCTACACCGTGTTGTGTTAATCATTAGCTGCTCGCTCTAAAGAGGACCTTTCAGGAGTACAGCAGGTTAGAAGAAGTGTTTCTTTATTCAGAAGAAGCTTGATCAGTTAGCAAAGCAACATCCATCTTAGTTACAGGGGCAAAAAAGATAAGGAAAATGCCCACAGGCCATGCTTCAAACAGTGGCTAATTCACACACTTAGCAGATTTGAAAGGAACATGCCCTCCTTTTTAACAATCTATTACCGATCTTTAAGTCCTTCATCATTAATAAAGCCCTCAGTAATAGTTTAAGGTTTAGCTAGAAAGTCTTAATGACTTATTTTGGAGAGGGAGGATGAGTTTGTCCGTTGGGTTCTGAATGGTTCAAAGTCAAGGTGAAGTAGGAAATTGTAAAAAGGGAGATAATCCTCAAAGGAGGGTCATAACTAAAGAGGGGCTTCCTCACACAAACAGTCTGCTGCAGTCTCCCTCATATCAAACCGCATTAAAGAATAGGATTATAAGTCTGTCCTAATAGTCAGTTGCCAATATGGACACTGAGATGGATGGGATATCAAATATATTTCTCATGTTCATAAAAGGCCTTCAGAAATCAACGCAACACTATACATTTCCTGTTATGGACGTTTTAAAGTATTTTTATTCTAATTCTAGTCCTGATTAAAAATCACCAACACAGTCCTTGTTCAAATCTACACAAAGAGTTTATCTGAAGCTAATAATAAGGCTTAGGCAGTCTGAGTTAGACAAAATTAAGTCTTTAAAGTTTTAAATTTCCCTTGTCTCTCCCCAAGAGTGGTATAAAACAATCCAGAGAAACAAGCTGCAAAGACATAGTTTTGCAGCTTAATTTTGAGCTTCTCACTTACACCCAATGCTCCCAATCCACTTCCATCTCTCTCGCCCTGTCAGCTCACATCTGCCCTGGATTTTCAGGGCTTTTCATAGTTTCCACTTCCCTGACATCTCTCCCAATGCAACAATTCGAGAGAGAACATGATGTGTGTGTGTGTGTGTGTGTGTGTGTGTGTGTGTGTGTGTGTGTGTGTGTGTGTGTGTGTGTGTGTGTGTGTGTGTGTGTGTGTGTGTGTGTGTGTGTGTGTGTGTGTGTGTGTGTGTGTGTGTGTGTACTGAATGCAGCATGTGTGAGTACATGCATGTGTGACAGCGATGAAGACAGGCAGGTGGAGGGGAGGCCAAGGGTGGGCGCAGGCTGTTGACGTGCCAGTCAGTAATACTTTTCCTCAGGTTGAGGTGTGCTCACCGGGAGGGTGTGTTACTGCTGGAAAGCTCTGTAATGAACAGGAGGCTGGCTCTCTGCCTGATCAAATTCCACCGCAGCCTCATATCTATCTTGCCTTCCAAAAATGTTCAGCATACCAGTGGGTTTTATTGACTTGTCAGAGCAGACAGCAGAGTGCATGCTCTGCCTTGTAAGGTGAGCAGTTAACAGGTTTCTAAAGCAGGAATGTCTGTTGATGACTATTTTATTTTTTATACTATACTGATATGTTTCTTAAGTTAAATTGATGAGTGATTATAAGAGCAACAACGTGCGCTAGGACATTAAAATTCAGACTTCTGAGTTTGGCTGTATCAAAACTGGACTTAATTATTTTGGCACTAGTTCCTTTCAAATGAACAACTAGACCATAAATCTAATTTGAAGTAACCTCAGTTTGTGTCTGTCATGTTACCATTGCACTTCATTCACAGAACTAAGCTATCAGTTTTCAGAAAAATACATACTGGGAATGTCATTAAACCCATATGGCTGTTGTGAAAGTATTTCCAGAATCCTCAAAAACTCTCCAAACCATCTGAAAACATTCTATCTGCTGCATGATAAATACAAAATATAATATATTTGGTTGTGCTGAAAGGGTTTTAATATATTGTCTATTTTGGGTCCAACATTGTTAATGAGGCTCAAATGATGGGCTTAATTTAACATGAACAAATTGATGTTATTCTCCAATGTTCATAATTTCAGTACAAAATACGGCCTTCGCATTTTGCTTGGTGTTGCCCAAAAAAGAGACAGCACACTTTCCACCATCTGAATAGAAGATATTGTAAAAACTGTTTTTCATGCAGTGGACAAATATTGTTTAATTTAGGAGTCAATGAGGTTATCAAAAAATAAATTCTCAGAGGAATATTGGGGCTTATACAACCTTATCAACCATCTCCAGGTTTTTACTTTTCACAGGTTTAAGTCTGTACTCATATAGTGGTAATACACAAGAGGCAAACTGAATGTGAGAATTTAAAACTCTACAAAACATCTTCCTTCCTGGAGGGGCTGTTCGTGGTATTTCCCACACTTCTGCAGGATGTGTGCAACAGCGTTACTGACTGGAAAGCATGGCATGACTTTCACTGGTGAAACTGAGTCAGGCAAAAGGAGTCATGGTAAAGTGCCAGTGCTGACAGATGCTACTCCACTATCTATCTCATAATGAGTTTAGCCTCTCCCCCCTCTGCCCCTCTGTCTTTCTACTCTTTCCATTCACCCCCTGTCCTGCAAATACAGTTAACTGCATGACCATCCGCGATGAATGGCGGTTAACAGCTGCCACTTTTTTGATGGTTGCCTGTGAGAGCATGTAATTGCATTTGGCCCTGGGTGTACATGCACTCATTAAACCAGTGTCAGTGCCCATTACATTCCACAGCGGTGCAACTCAGGTACAGAATGCAAATCCTAGACACGAACACGGCTTTCTGTTAAGGCTTTAGCGTTGAGGACGAGAGCTCTGAAAACTTCAATTCAAGGCCAAAAGAAAAGAATGAGTTGCATTGATTGTTTTTGGATGGAATTTACCTTTAAGTAGAACATTTTTTTGTTTATTTTATTATATTGCTTCAAAATTGGGTACATGTTTTCAAATCTAAAATAGATACTAGGAAAACACAGCCAAATATGTAAGTATTATTAGTAAGAGGATGTGTCTTCTTGGATAATTTAGCTGGTCCCAGTTGTCAGGGCTCAGAAAGGATAAGAGCTGCTATGTTGGGACCTGATCCATGCTGGGATCAGATGCAGAATTCCCAAAATGCCCGTCTACTTGCCAAGATTCACTATTGGACCCCTTTTGCTTTGTTTCACTCATATTATCTCTTTGCATATTGTTCTGCTATCTCTCCCTAAAAACAATCAAACAACAAAATATTTTCTAATGAAGTTTATCCAGGCAATTTAACCTGATGTGAAACAGGATGGTGACTCTCTGAGCAGATCTTACAGTGCTACGTTTGTGGTTGGTGTAATATAAACCAAAGATTCCTCAAAACCACCAAAACAGACCTAATGTCCTCAGTGGCTTTCAGGTCCTATATCCATCAGTTTTTGTGACACGTAATGTCATGCTGTGTCCATTGTTATGGCTGGGGCCTCTCTGCTGTGTGAGACAAACCATCAGTCATGTAACGCCCAGGAAGGTGCCACTGTCTGCCTGAATTCCACAATGATATTGCAGAGACTAAGAAGACGCGACATCTCATATAAGAGACACAGTAATGGACATTAACTCCTGTAGCACTGCATGTTACTATTCACAATATGTACTGTCAGAGCCTTCATGACTTATGAGGCAGAGGATCAAAGATGAAGGTAATTTAAGCAAGAAAAGATGAGCGATGGTGTTATTTGTTTGGGACCCATATGTCAACACTGCAGATGTGCAACACACTGCAGGGGCAGCCTGACACCTAGTGGACAAACCATGCAGGCACAAATTACGTGCGCACCATAGACTGCATAGATGTCATCATAGATCATCATCACCACGCCTAGATAACGTAGGTAATGATTTTATGGACAAGAAACAGAAAATCTGTCTCTGTTAGAAGCATAACATTGCACATTTAGTTTCATGCTCACTAACTAACAACAAACATGTTTATTGTATCAAATATAACTAAAGCTACAATGGGAGGTGTAATGATGTAATTGTCCAACAGATGGCCAAGTCTGTCCAGTTTGCAGGGTGACACAGGCCTCACCCTTAGGCCTCTCTGTGTTTACCACATTGTCATATGCAAACACACCACATGAAGTAGTAAATCACTGAGATGTATAACCACCCAAGAAGTTAAACTATAGGAGGAGTTGACAAATTCAAAATAATATTGCATTGATTGAAACAATTCCAGCCATAACTGACCCACCTCAAAACCCCCTTAATATGTCCCTAGTAGGCTGCATGACACAACATTTCTGTATATGTACACGCCCTACAGTTAAATCAGAGGGACACTGTTCCAACTGTGTGCTTAACTGTTTTCTGGTGACTTGAATAATGAGCTATAAAGAGGAGACAAAGGGAGAGTGTGTGAGAGAGAGAGAGAGAGAGAGAGAGCGAGCTCCATCCTTCCTGTTGGGAGGTTTGAGATGCGCTGCGCAGACCTCACTGTTCGCGACGCATCTTCCTGGCCGGCCCCCCTCCTCTCTTTCTCTCTCTAGTATCTCTTTCCTCCCTTTTTCTGTCTGCCACTAGCCTACCTGAGGGGAAGTGCACAAAGCCAATAAGAATATCTGGCGTGCCGCCTTGGCCCTGCTAGCGCTATGCTGCGGTAAACAGGCCGCTGTTTGCGGTGTTTACAGGGGATGTAGAGAGGGGACCGAGGAGGCACCTCTCTCCCCGCCGGACCGTGTCTGCTCTGCCCGGCCCGCTGCACTGCTGAGCGGCCTGCGAAACTCACAAGATGTCGACCAGAACGCCATTGCCCACGGTGAATGAGCGGGACACCGAGAACGTAAGTGCTGTTAACCGGGGACACCGGTGCGATACCGTCCGTGGGGTGGGAATAATGTGACCTGGCTAACTGGCTATTTTGGCGCACTGCTAGGTGCAGGGCTATGGCAGTGCTTGCAGAGGCTAGTGCTGCAGAGAGACTCGACCAATGAGCACTTCTTTATCTTATTTCCTTCTGACGGGAACACAACCACGAATAACCGAGCAGAAAGCTGCAGGTTTATTATGTCTAGCACAGTTCTTGTACACAATACAGCTAGCCTAAACAACGCACTGCGTCAGTGTGCTGTGCTTTAAATGTTAGTGTTGAGAATGAAAACGTTGCCTGTGGAAAAAATGGTGTTGCTCCACGCGTGCAACTGGGGGTATTTTCTAGTCCACAACGTCAATATTTAGGGAGGGTGGGGGAGGATGTTGCCCTACTTTTCAATGGCAACGCTTGGTAGCATCGCAATGTGACATCCATCACCTATTGGGCCTTGTTGTAACTGCACGCTGAAGAGGAGTGAGGAAGAGGAGGGAGTGTGGTATTATTCACAATTCTGCTACCACGACACTGTTACAGATATAGATATTCACTGGCTAAATAAATAGCTGGAGATTTCTCGTGCATTGTGTGAAGGAATGTCTATGAACGTCCACCCTGCAGCTCAGGCTCTGACAAAGCACAGCATAATAGCACACATCTTTAGAAATCAGTGCAAATGAGAGCTGTTGTGTGAATGCTGACAGACTCTGACATATCTAGGTTTGTCTGAATTTCCTGGAAACGAGACGAGGCACACACTAAAGCCTCCTTAGATTATATTGTGTTAGCAGCAGTGGAAACAGCCAGAAGCAGTCTTTTAAAGGTTATTCTCAGGTAATAAAAATAGGGCTCTATTGTTGGATCTCCTATTTTAGACTATCTGTATGATTCATCTTCCGGTGATATTATACATATTTGAATTGGGAAATGCAAGTTATAACTTGAACTCAAATTTTATCAGCTATCTAGTCAATCTCTTCCAATATCCAGAAATGCACGAGTGCTAATGTACCATGTAATGCTGCTTTAGGTTTCATAGACATAGACTGCTAGGCGGCTATTAAGGCTCTGCTTCAATAGCACAGGCTCAAGCCAGCAAGCCTAGCCTGCCTCTGCTCGACTTCATCATGCAGCCCAAGGGCCCACTAGCAGCTGAACTGCATTGCATAACAGCTTATTACTCAGAGAGACGAGTGGCTTTAAGTGCAACAAATAGAAGAAGCTCTCTCCCAGCTTTCTTATTTTTATGTTTGTGTGTCTGCGCAGGTATGGTTTATTCTGTTAGTGTACGTTCTCCCATAAGACATAACATCACTGCTTGGGAGGTAATGGATATTTAAATGAAACAAACTTTGTGTATTAATCAAGTGCTGCCTTTCCAGATCCTCCTTTGTCCATTAACAGAATTTGGAGCCAGCGTGAGTGTATGTATGAACTAGCCTCATGATAGATCGGATTTAAAAGTTAAAGGAAAGATCTTACAGCACTTTAATGAGGACATTTATTAGCTACAAATGTAATAAAGACAGTTCCAGCTACTCTGCCATGGAGACCTACAAGAGGATTTCTGGTGCATTAGAAACAAGAATGCTTACTTTGATTGGCATCTAATCTAATCATTTCTCCTTGCCCTCCACACATACATAGACACACACTGTGACACTGAGGGGGTGTTTGAATCCTGCAGTGTAGCTCTCCCTCACGTCTGTTCGCTAAGGTGATGCTCACCCTGCAGGGTGTAGCGTTTCCCCTTTGAAACGGGAGCAGGGGAGCCTGGGTAACCAGAGGAAGGCTTTATTCTCTAGCTGGGTGTGGTGCTCAGGAGCAGAGGATCATGGGATCTCTGACCTGGACTGACATCAGCAGCTGCCGTGGAGGAGAGGAGACACACCAGCAGAGACTGCGGTGGCCGGTGCCAGCGCTGTACTTATAGCAAGCTGTTCCTAAGTCACCTTCACATGCCGTATTACAGGAACACTTGTTGGTAACGGGTTTGGCTGTGGAGCTTGTAGTTGGTTATAACTGTTCACCCTGAACATTTAGTAGGTCATTCTCAAAGTCGTAGGTTGATATTGAATCTTGTCTTTTGCTGATAAAGTCTGTTTGAGGTTAAGGTGTCACAGAGAGGAGAAGGGAACCTGATTCTCCACAACAAAGTTTCACTTTGTCTCTCATACAGAGTACTACTGTGTGTTTTGCATATAAATGTACAGTATATATATGCTCACACACATATGCAAATGTCAAGTAAAGGATCGCCGACTTGAATCTGGATCAAGGTTAATGGGTTCACCTGTGTCTGCACAGCTAATGTACCCCCTTTGGCACACACAGAAATGATCTCAACTTGCATGACTTTTCCCCTGCAGCACTCGTCGGTGGACGGCTTTGTTGAACCCCCAGTCCCGCCGTCAAAATCTGCGAGTCGCCACAGTCTGCCGAGATGCCGCAACTCTTTTACCTCCACGGAGGAGCACCCCCATGTTGGCAATTACCGCCTCCTCAAGACCATTGGGAAGGGGAATTTCGCCAAGGTGAAACTAGCAAGACATGTCTTGACTGGACGAGAGGTGAGACAAGATTTATTTTGTGTTTTATAAATCATAGATGTATCGTTGTTTTATCCGTATACAAAACATTGTTCATCCCAAAACATGTCAGCCTCAGTCTTTATTGATAAATGCTTAGGCCTGCAGCTCTATAGAACTTTTGTTATTGGTTATTCTTCATATTGTTTTCTCCAGTGATCAATAATAATTGCCAAGAAAAATATTCAAAAGCCTCCATCACAACCTCCAAGAGCCCAAGTTGATGGCTTAGCCTAAGTCATTGGAGGATGTAAGATCTCTTGAAAATATATTGAAAATATATTGTTCTCGACCATATTAGTTCCCCAATCAGGTCAGGTCAAGCTCTCTCTTTCTGTCTCTCTCGTGCTCACACAAACACACACACACACACACACTCGCACACTCACACGGCCATACACTGATGACCTGTCAGAGTGAGAGACATCCCCTGCTTTGGTGTGTCTGTAATTAAAGCTCCTGTTACCCGAAGGAGAAAACAATGATCTGAGATCTGTTCTGTCTCTTTCACTCAGCAGGCCTAGGCTGATTCACCTCAGATATCCTCTCATGTCTGTTTTATTTACCCACCTGCTACCTTTAAACCTCTGATTTTCATTGTTGTGTTGCTCATATTAGAGTATGGAGAGCTGGAACATGTTCCCAGGTCAGATTAATGGCAGATCCATTCTGCGTCCTCTAATGCTAATGTTAAACAGGCATATTGGTTATGCTGCCCACTGTTTGCAGAGAAGGTCAGCCGCTGCTTTGTGTGCCTGAGTGCCCTTGCTGGCTCATCAGAATGCAAAGACATGGATCAGAGTGAGAGAGAGAACAGGTGGAAAGAACATAACACACTAAAACCGATGCTATCTGAGCTTTAACCAAGGAAGCCTCCTTCCAACAAACATTTTCTGGCAGCTAAAAAAATAAATAAAAAAATGTTTCCCACTGTAGAAAAACCTCAAAAAGACATCTGTGCAGACAGAGCAGCAGTCACTCCTGGGTGACAGAGTGTCCTCTATTTGCTGAAGAGAGTGAGGATGTACACACACACACACTCACACACTCACACACATACACACATACACACCCATGCTCAGCTGCACTGCTGGAAAAATGTGCCTGTACCATATGCCCTCATCTCCAACCCACTAGGGAGGGGTGATGACATATTATTATTCTTCACTTTAATACAAAAAAAATCCTTCAAATTGTATCGTAAAGATTTGACCTCATCCTCCTTTTATTTTACCAAATGTTATTGTAATGATTTATTAGAAAAATGTATATTTTGCTACTAGATTTGTCTTAGTGAAACGTAAAGCAGTTTAGAAATAAAAAAGATTTGTTTATTTGGGGGGCAGCTTGTGCGTTTTTTGCAAAATTAGAAGAAATCCCTTTATTTGTTTCTGAGATATCAAGAATGGGATGGACAGACCACTCAAAATCATACTTGTTAAGAAATACATTTGACAATGAAATAATATGTAGACTTTATGTATACTCTTATTTTCTAGCAACAGCAATGCCTTTCTTTTCTGTGTGTAAGAGATACATCCTTATTCCCTGCTGCATTAGTTCCTTTTAGCTCACAGAGATCATGACCCTGTGGTTGTGTAAAAAGAGCTCGGGGAAATAAAAGTGTAGATGAATATGTAAAGCTCTTCAGCACGCAAGTGATGTGATATGACTCCGTTACCCTCCCGTGTCTTCTGGCTGAATATTCACATGTACGTGTTTGATCACACATCCTGCATACAGTGAAGAGCATATGGGCCATGTGTTTTGAACGCGCTGAATAATTAACAGTGATGTTCGTCTGCCCTTCTGTCACTGTCAGACTCAATTATTCAACCTTAAAGCCATTAGACAGAAAACACACACTGGCATATGAGCCAATGCCATCCGCTTGTTCATCAAATCAATCTGAAAACAAAAAGGGAAACATTGGAATAGGGTAGCGGAAAGGAAATGAACATCGCTGACTGGAAGGTTAACAACAGAGTGACATACAAGGACAGCTATGACACCTGCAGGCTTACATGAAAACACATGCACACAAATACACACACACACATGCAAACCTCCAACTGAGTGTTGTCCGTGACCGGAGGAAACACAGGGGAGGGGAGTGAGGTCTGTCGGTGCCCCTGCCCACCTGAGACAGGCTGCAAATAGACCCCACCTGTGCTCTGCTGCGTGTCCACACACAGTGAGCTCTCTGCAGTCTTTTCTCCCGGCTAGACTCTATTTCTTTCACAGCTACCACCCTGCTGTCTGTATGGAGTTCAGTTTAGCCTAAATGAAATGCATCTTGATTTGTAGTTCTTGGGGAAACCCTGTTTGGTCAAAATAACCTGCACTCTCCCTGTCGTGACTCAGCATTTGCTTCATGGTTTTTCCCTATAACAGGTAGCTTGGGATAAGAGCCACAGTCTGCCTCCACTGAAGCATGCTTATTAAACTCTCACAAGGTGCTGCTATGGTTTCATGTAACACTATCATGATATCGTTTATCTCAAAAGACAATTTCTCCCCTTCCCAACAACTTAAGAGAGGTCAGAGGTCAATGCGTCAGAATCTTAGTGAATAGTTAAACAAACAGGACGACAAAGACAGAGCTAAGAGCTAACTATACTCAAGTCTTGAGTCTTCACAGTTTAACTATGAACCTGTTTACTGTTTGAGAACAGATATACAGCAGCAGTCAGTGTTGCAGTGGCTCTTGATTCAGCATCCTTACAAACTCTTGGTATTTCTTATCTTCACATGAATTATTTTATACTTGCTGTTTATTTACAATCTGTACTCTACTTAGTACTTTTTACTGAGTAGAGTGACCTCAGTTAGGATGTAATATAAATATCAGTTGGTTCTTGTGTTGTTTGTCATCGTGTATAATGAAGATGTGTACCAAGTTTATATTGCCGTCAGTACATCATATAGGAGGTAAAATCTTTGCTTAGGAGTCCTCTCTCACAGCTGTAGTCTTGAATAAACGTCCACAGGGAATTTTAATAGAATAAAAGATGACGTTATAACTTGCTGGTTCTGCAAACCTTTAATTATGTGCCACACACTTACTCTCCTTATACCTGGTTAGCATTATGGATGTGATGTTGGCATGCTGAAGTAAGCATTTAGCTCAAAGTACTCATAGCATGGCTACTACATGCAAAGCTACTGGTGCTTTTGACAACTCTTTAAACGCGGTTAGAATGACCAATTTAGCAATTCAGAGGAATAAATAAAACGGCTTCAATCTGAGTTTATTTCGACTACCATTGATAAACACTGCCACAGAGAGTAAACATCAACACATTTAAATGTTTTTACTTTGTGAAATGGTCCGAAAGGACACAGTTCAAGAGTCTAAACTCCCCTTTAGGCCCAAGCAGCTCCAAAGTGGGTTAAGTGGGTTTTTCTTAAAGCCCTCACTCTCTTCAGCGATGCTGAAAAAAAGATCTTGTGGAAAGTGCCTTTGGTTAGACTAAAAATTGAAGATATTTGTATTTAGTCAGCCATTTTTAGGTCTGTTTAATAAAACTACAATTATCTTTCAATCATTTTGTGCACATAAAAATACCATATGCAGTATTTAAGTTTAATACAGTTATATATTAAAGCTGCTCTGTCCATCACTTATCAGCATAATAAATGGGCTTCTGGTGATTCTGCACTGTGGCTCAGCTAGTTGCTCTGAAAGCTGCTGAGCTCTCAGAAAGTAAAGGGAGCAGCTCGGTTTCAGTGTGCACTTTGGAGTGATTACAGAGATGGATGTTCAGACTGCTGCCTAGCAAGATCTGGCTTGAACAGTAGATCACCGACCTGCAGAGTCCTACGCACTAACACCGGCCTGGCTGCAGGGACACAAGGACCGCCTGTGGAGTCATCTGTTTAGTCCGGGCTACAAAGACTACTCGAACAATCATATTATCTTTAAAATATATATGCATGCTTCTTAATTAATATTAAAATATCTTTTGCTCTTTACTTGCTGTAACACTTTCCCCTCTATGGGACGAATAAAGGTATTCTGATCTGAATAACACAGAAGAAAACTATTTTTGATAATAGATTATGGAGCGTTTAGATAAGATAAGAGCAAAACATGCTTTTAGTTGTCTCTAAAATATGGAGATATCCTGCATTTCTTTGTTTTATATCTTATTAAACTAAACGTCTTTGTGCTTGAACTGGCAAAACAAGACATTTTGAGGACACACATGGACTTTAAGAAACTGGAACAGACCTTGTAAACCATTTCCTGACATTTTATAGACCAAATGATTCGTTGATTATTCATAAATCATGCTGCAGGATGAAAATGAAAATAGATGCACATCAATTTATCATCATTATCCACAAATACATCCGTTATGTTATCTTTGCCAGTGACATCTTTTTACAATTCACTGAGCTTTGAGGTGCATTCAGGATTAAACAGATCCAGCTGTGAAATGTTTTGAAGAATAGTGAAATAATGAGGATAGATCATTTCAACTCTTCCTTTCTTCTTCTGTCTTTGTCCTCCTGTCTTCTCTGTCTTTAGGTGGCGGTAAAGATTATAGACAAAACCCAGCTAAATCCCACCAGTCTACAGAAGGTGAGTGTGTGTCTGTGTGTCTGTGTGTGTGTGTGTTTTTATGGCCACATGGTAACATTAATGTCTTGGTTACAGCGCTCATGGCTTTGCCATTAGTCATTCCTGAGTCGGAGCCGCTTTTGTTTCTTTGCTCTTTGAACTCAGGATGTGCTGTTTTACATAATGTAATCAGATGAAGTCAGGAGAGACCACAAGCCTTGTTTAATCCAGCCCCAACCCCCCCCTCCTCCTCCTCTGGACTTTCTGTTGGTATGTGGTCAGGAGCAGCTAAAAATACCCCTGCCTGTTTGTCACTTACCCTTGTCTAGCAGTCATAACCAATTACAACGAAGTGTTTGGAGCCGTTTCCTGATTACTGAGTCCAAATCCATCTCTTTCTGCTGATTAAACGCACTCGCGCTCATGCAATCCTCATGGTGTATTACCCCATCTGGAAGGAAAGCGGTCCTGCTTCAGCATGAGCAAGCATCATGAGTCCCAAAATAATGCAGGTGTCCAGCTGGCCAACAGGATAGCTGTTTTGGTGGTCTGGACATTATTGCACTGTGACTCATCCCAGCTTCACTTGTTTTAGTGTTATGTAAAGGATGAAAAAAACCCACAAAGGAGCTTAGTCTCAGTGCCCAAGACACAGGTTTGAATGCTCCGGCCTGGGAGCTTTTACGAGTGTAATCCCCTCTGTCTCCCATTTTCAACTGTTACTCTTCAACAAACAAAACTTTAAAGAAACCTTTGCATTTTCTCGTTATGACCACCACATATAAGCCAGTTGATGTCTTGGTCGACCTTGGCCACTATGTGTCTGAAAGTTGCCGGGTTGCCTTGTTTTTTATGCTGCTGCAACGTAATCATTTCCCAATTTGGGATAAATAAAGTACATCTTATCTTATTGAGAAAAAATTGCAGCAGCAAGAAGTCCTAATGGCAAAATAAAAACAACATTCAGTATCCCAAAATGTCTGCCATACCAAATTAAATTGGTCTGCGTGACGTCAGCAAGGAACTTTATTCTGGGTTATCAACAGTGGTATTGTCCGAGGGCTAATACCCTCAACTTGCTGTTGATCCAACTTGTAATTAAATCTATAAAACAAGACTATCGGGGCATGATTCTGCTCCAGACGTTTTGAACAAATATGTAATTGCCTTAGATCTTAATGGGATCCGACAGCATTTCTTCAGCCAATCAGTAATAAGACGCTGCGAGAATTTCAAGCCCCAAGTTCTGCACTCATCTCATCTGACTGAGAAGAATTGTGTGAACTCTTTTGTTTAAACAGACTATTGTGTGGTTTCTAATCTGCACAGGCACAGTGGGGTAATGAACATTCAGAGGCGTTGTTGGAGAGTGTGTCTGGCAATAAGACTGCATATAAACTGACTTCACTGATTCGGGTGTTGTCTGGGTCACGATTGGTTTAAGAACCTGGTGTGTGGGCTTGTCTGCTGCCTGGTGATGGGCGGGGCAGATGTTTCATACGAGTCTGCAGACCAATCAGGATCTGTCTGATTAATTATTCAGAGAGCCTTTTAGATGTCAGCTGCAGAAGACCTGAGAGGGTCAATACTGGAAACTCTTATGGAGGACGAGTTAAATTGGCGTAATATCCTGTATGAACGTTGATGTTTGTCTGGTGTGTGTTTGTGTAACTGTATCCGAGTGTAAAGACACTATAATGTTTGCATGGTGCTTCAACTGTATGTAGTTTGATAGTTTAATGCCCTCTGCTCTGCACTATGGAATTGCTGTGATGGTTTACAGAATCTGCATTGCAGAAGCACGTCTTCTAATGCAGCAGTCGACTCCTGGATTGAATCGATTTGCTCATTGACTCAGTGTCCTCTTCTATGCTCGTAAAAGCTCTACTGTGGATGGCTAGAATATATAATCATTAGAATAAACATCTAAATTATATATTTTATTTGATAAGTTAGTTGGAAATCTGTCTTGGAGCTGTTTACAAGCAAGGTATTCAATGGGCTAGTCTTTAGGCTGCTTGTTTTGTTCATGTTCAGGAGTCTAGACGGAATTTTCCTACGCTCCCTGAGGGTTTCATGGTTGCTCTGCTTTCTAATTTCCCATCGTGACTCTCAGCCTGGGAGAGTAGCAAGATAATTAGATGATGAATAGATGTAAAATTAAAGAGGTCCATCACAAATTCTGTCTTAGGATGGATTACCCCCTCTGACAGCCATCACAACACAGTAATAGCAATTCTGCAACATGGTTTCTTGGACAAGAAATTGATTGTACCCTAGTGTACATTTTATGGTTGGTAAAGCCATTCTGTTTAGCTGACCAAGCTGTTTCTACAAGAGGGTATAAACATACGGTCACGATCATCGATTCAGTGACTCAGGCTTTGTACATGCTAAACAGTAGAGGTTGAAAGACTTTCTGGCGTCCAGCATAACCTTGTCTCCTTCTCTTGTTCTGCATGTTGTACTCTGGCTCAACCTGAGGAAGAGTCAAACCAAGCTTTCAATCAGAATAAACTGTTTCAGGATTGTTGTTTTTTTTTATTCATGACCCTGTTTGTTTATCAGTTTGGGTGAGTGAGTTTTCAGCGGGCTGATCTGGATGCATCACTCCCCCACTCACTGTTTACGGCGACTCTTTCATGTTAGCTTGTCAAAATGCCGCTGATCCCTCTATTTTTATGGTTTTGGAGGAGACAGGCTGTGAGTACACCATCTGGCACTGCAGCTAAAGCCAGCCCACTGGCAGATCCTATACAGCCACACATACAGAAATTCACAGGAAATCCTTCAGGTTATGCTCATGGCTCTGGCTGGCAGAACCTTTCTTGTTTTATAGGATTGCAGTCACATTTGGCAACATTTTCACACACATTGATGCATTCCTGTACCTGTGGGAAGCCAGTAATTCACTCATACACACATCCTCTTGGATATCTTAAACTAGGATTTAAAGTGGGGTTCATAGCCTCTGTTATTATCCCTTATGTTTCTTATCTCTGTCAGTCTGGTGTTACCCCCTGATTATTTTATTTTAAAAGGATGTTAGCAACCAACATGAGTCATGAGGTTAGGATGAAGTTCAGTTCCTTTGTGGCCCATTGGCGCTCTTTGCCCTGGTGTGACTTTGTGGTGGTTTTAGTGTCACAGGAAAGGAGGTCAGCTGAGCTACCGAAGCACCTCCTCAGATCCCACACAGGAAATGTATCACATGTCATCCGTGGTCAGGGATGTTGGCGTTGTCAAGGTTTTTAGGCATTTTAGCCCTAAAATAGGCCTCTCTGTTAATCCCCTCTTTCCCTCAGCAAGCTCTGCTCTCAATCCCACCATCCCATCGCTCTTGTGTTCTAATCTGTAAATAACAGTTTTCATCGCTTTAACAATGACCACATCTACAAAGTATGAAGGGGTTATATAATCAAAAGCAGACATGATGGATGGGCCGTCTCAGACAAAATTAAAGCCGAGCTGTTTCAATACAAACAACATTTACATTCGGAAAAAGGAAGAGCGGTGACACCAAACAGTCTGCAAATTTTGATGGAACAGAAACACTATCAGCGTCTTACAAAAATATAAATCTCTTTTGTCGATGTGGCTAAGGACTACTTCGCTAACCTTCAGCTTTACTGTCTTTATATACGTAATATATATAAGTGCAGTCAGGAAGCGTTCGAAACACCATGCTCTTTTCAGATTGTGCATTTCTTGCCAGTCGCCAAAGGGCCGTGATGGCGCTCTCTTAATAGCTGTTGTTAATGTCAATCTTGCGCTTGTCACTCTGCATTAATGAAATGCTGTCAAGCCCAAGCGCTACAGGAGTTTTGGTCTAGTTCGGATGAAGGGAATGAGATTGGACTAACAGCAATATTGTCCATGGTGAATCATAAACAAATCAAATGTCGAGGCTGCTAAGATACTCATGCGTTCACATGTTCATGAAAGTACATACAGTGCTCAGCATAAATGAGTACACCCCCTTTGAAAAGTAACATTTTAAACAATATCTCAAGGAACACAAAAACAATTTTCAAAATGTTGACAAGACCAAGTTTTATATAACATCTGTTTAACTTATAACTTGATGGTTAATAACATAACTTAGATTACACATTTTTCAGTTTTACTCAAATAAGGGCGATGCAAAAATGAGTACACCCCACAACAAAAACTACTACATCTAGTACTTTGTTTGGCCTCCATGATTTTTATTGACGGCACCAAGTCTTCTAGGCATGGAATGAACTAGTTGGAAACATTTTGCTACTCATTCCATTCTTCAAGAATGACCTCTTTTAGAGACCGGATGCTGGATGGAGAGTCATGCTCAACTTGTCTCTTCAGAATTCCCCATAGGTGTTCAATTGGGTTCAGATCATGAGACATACTTGGCCACTGAATCAATTTCACCCTGTTCTTCTTCAGAAATCCAACAGTGGCCTTAGGTTTGTGTTTATGATCATCGTCATGTCGGAAAAGTGCACGACGACCAAGGGCATGGAGTGATGGTAGCCTCTTCTCTTTTAGTATAGAGCAGTGCATCTTTGAATTCCTGATGCCATCAATGAAACGCAGCTCCCCGACACCAGCAGCACTCATGCAACCCCACATAAGGACACTGCCACCACCATGTTTCACTGTAGGCACCATGCATGTTTCTTTGTATTCCTCACCTTTGCGACGCCATACAGTTTTGAAGCCATCAGTTCCAAAAACAATTATCTTGGTCTCATCACTCCAGAGTACAGAGTCCCAGTAGTCTTCATCTTTGTCAGCATGGGCCCTGGCAAACTCTAGGTGGGCTTTTTTGTGCCTGGGCTTTAGGAGAGGCTTCCTTTGTGGACAGCACCCATGCATGCCATTCCTCTGCAGTGTACGCTGTATTGTGTCACGGGAAATAGTCACCCCAATTTGGCTTTCTACTTCCTTAGATAACTGCAGTGAACTTGCATGCCGATTTTCTTCCACCCTTCTCATCAGAAGACGCTCCTGTCGAGGTGTTAACTTCCGTGGGCGACCTGGACGTCTGATATTGTTTCAAATGTTACTTTTCGAAGGGGGTGTACTCATTTACGCTGAGCACTGTATGTACTTTCATGGCTTCCATTGAATTCAAATGGGGTCTTTGTCCCTTGGTTTTGTGGATGTTGAATCTGATATGGCACATCTTTGCCAAAGCAGAGAGGAGGGAGGGTTATTTTCAGACCCTCAGGAGTGGAGGACAGGACAGGTTGTCTTCAAGTGACACTTTGGATCCCTCCGTCTGTTTTCCCCCTGTCTCTCACTGCATTTCTTTAAAAAACAAACAGCAAGTACTGGTTATTTAATGATATGGTATTTTGAAATACTTTTTTATGCATCTGAAAATGTGCAACACACACACACACACACACACACTCATCAGAGGGATGAGGGCTTCCTGGCTACTCATCAATAATCTCCATGTTGAATGAGCAGCAGACTGAAATAGTCCAGCCAGTTCCTGTAAGCGTTCCCAGTCTGATATCTGCTGTCCTGCTCCTTCTGCATGGGGACTGCTGTAATTAAGGCTAGTTTGGGAGTCTGGGTGCCCCTGGGTGAATGGAAGTAGGTCACTGGCACAGACTACTGAGATTCAGGCGCATCGGAAACGGTGTGTTTTCATGTTTGTGAGGCTGCATTTTGTTTTTGCATCTATTCTTGTAATCATTTTCTTCAATCGCTGTCTCAATTCATCATCTGAGTCTTACATTTTGAATCGTTTTAGTTTAAAAGACAGTAATTTAGTATCAAAGGAAATTGGCTCTGTTTTTCAATGCTCACTCACCTTCTCCAGAACCAGCTTTAATAAACTGCTTTATGCCACGCTGTGCCTCCCCGGAGTGCCTGCAGATATTATTGATATTAATAGCGGACCGGATCAAAGATCCCACACTCATTATCTTCTCTCAGCCTCCATGGTGTTCACATCCCTATTGAGCTGTTATTGACAGGGATTGTGTTTGTTGATGCAGTTTTCCACCGTCCTTCTCCTATTTGTTCTAATTTCGGTTTCCAAGTGGCTGCACGCGTGCTTCCCATGTGAAGGGCTTTAGGGCAATGACGCATACGAGAAAGTGAGAGAGGGGGGAAAGAGGCAGAGGGGGAAAGAGATAAGAGATGAAGATAAACACTGACCCTTTAGTCCATCACTCATTCAGAATAATAAAGGAGGCCTGTCTTGACGGATGCGTCACATGGTAAAGCACGTGAGGCGTAATATCTGAGGCTCTGACCTGTGTTTATTCTCATGTACTGCAGGACCGCTTCTGGTTATTGTGTCAGTGTGTTTCCACTCTAATTGACTTTGTTACCATGGGGGAACCTCTCAGGCCAACATGGCAGCTCCTGAATATGGAGCAGGGTTTGTCACACAGGAGCAGCTCGCCGTGCTGAACCAATCAGGGGTGACAAAAACATGGTGCCATGACGAATTCAAACTAGAAAATCTGCATTCGCACATATCCCCTTAAGTTTATTCAAATACACGGATAGATAGATCACTATATTTATCCTAACAGAAAATGCAAGAAATCACATGAAAGAGCCAGACGATGTTGGACATTTTGAATGCCAAGTGCACTCTACATCTATAAGTATATAAAGATATAGTTTTAGCATGTACACTATTTTATAAGACATGAGTCCTCTATTAGCCCTGTCATTCATGTTTGTTGATCTGAGCATGCTTCTCTCGGGGATTGTGATGTTATGTTAAATGTTTGTTATGTATTGCAAGTCAAATTTCAGACTTTATATGACCATTAAAGTATTATTGTATGGTATGGTATCGTATGGTATCGCATCGCATCGTAAAACCCACTGAGACAGATGTGTTTTGTGATATTGGGCTTTTAAAATAAACTTTTATTTGATATAATATTAAAAATTAGAAGTTGTGCTCAAAAGCGTGTGTTAGTGCATAGAAAATGTTACCCTTGAATCTGTTCACACATCAGCGTTATTCAGTGGAAGAGCCTGGGCAAATGTTATGTTTTACTTGCAATCAAAAAATCCCCAAACTATGAATTTGTTTAACCTGCTCTCAATACTTTTGATTTCCCTAGATGGGCACTGCTGATTGTTGCAACATTTATTCAAACGAATGTAAACGATTCATTGACTATGAACTATTTTTAGCTGTAGATAAACACACATTTGGCGCTCTGGTGATTACGTATACCGGTAGGACAGTATTTGTGATGTATTCAAAATGACCACAGTGACCATGTTGATGTTCATGTAATGAAGGCAGATGTCACCCAGTGCAACAATGTGACTCACTTGTCATGTTTGGACAACAATGGAGATCTATGGCACAAACGAATAAGCTATATCAGCATTTGACTGCACAGACAATGCTTGTTAGAAAGGGAAATACATCTGTGTTGGTTTTCTCATCCTTGTCTTTTTTGGGATATTTTTGACAACATGATATATGTAGAAGCTCTCTGCAGCAGCTCGCTGTGTGTGTGTGTGTGTGTGTGGTGTGTGTGTGTGTGGGGTCTAATGAGATGAGAAAGTGTCAGAAACACAGCTAAAGGGAGGCAGGAGAGCAAGTATAGACAGAGGAAAGAATGAGAGGTGTGAGAGAGGCTACCTGCATGTTGTTGAAGCAGACTGTAGCTGAGAGGGCCTGCTCACACTGGTATAATGGCTGTATTCGATGACCTAGAAACATAGACTATCAAAGCACTTATGTAAGAACTAAAAAGCCATTTGAAACGATGCACACACTGGCATACACACCATGTGTCCACTCATTTTTAATTTGACATATTTGATAACGACACAGAGCGGAGGGCTAGAGTGATTGTCAGTTTTCTCATTTTAAAAATAGACAGGAGATGAAAGCAGGATCACTCAGGACCTTTTTACTTAATCAAAGTGGTCAGCAAATGGCAAAATCTGTATTCTGTCTCAGGTAGCAATAGGATGCGGATAAATCCCAGTCGAGCGATTGTTGAAATTTAACACTCAAGCAGCCTGAGCACGACTGGGAATCAGCAGAATGTAAATGATTCAACAGCACCTCTAAGTGGCTGCAGGGGCTCGTCTGACATAAACGTCCTCATCGGGAGTGAGGAGACAAAGTTTTAAATGATGATGGCTCTGCATTCTTTTTCTCGAATCTCAGCTTTTATACTTGGAAACAAAACTATAGGATGTGATTTTCCTATTAGAGGTTTCTCATCAGGCTGGATAGTTACTTTTTATATCTGAAGCAAAGAGAGACTTATCTTTACTTTGCAAAGGAACTCAAACTCTGTTTTGTTTTCTAGAATTGCAGGTATAAAGTATTTTTTCATGCTCTTTTCTGCATGTTCATGGAAAGATAATGACATTAGGCCGTAAAGCCTCTGTAGTGCTGCTCTGCAGGGGTGTGCTGTGTGCTGCTGACTGGCTGTTCTGATGGCCGGCTGGCTGGACTGCAGCATGTCAGTAGAGTTGTAACTCTATCGTTATCTGTGTAGGGCAGGGTTTAGTGCAAAGTTATCACTGCATATTTCATATTGCTTTAACCAGCACAGTATCCCGTGATCCTCAGGTTGTCTCATGTTCCATATCCAGTGTTTCACGCACACAAACTTTGAAGTTTATTGTGGCTCCTTTCTCATATCTCACTTTCTGAGTCAATGCTCGCACAGTGCTTTCCCAGCCAGAGACAAAGATCAGCAGTCATGTCGACCCTTTGTCTCCACAGCTCTTCAGGGAAGTCCGAATAATGAAGTTACTGAATCATCCAAATATAGGTAAGTTCATTGAGGGGCCTGCAGCAGCTTTGAGGGAAGTTTATCAATCATATTCTCATGCAATTTGAATTACAAATCAAACCAGTTCATTGCACCCAGGTGAACCAGTCTTACTCAAAGGATCAAAGAAATAACAATGTTATGATGTCCTGTCTTTATTTGATGTATTAAATATTATTATTCTGATATGTTGTTCAGGGTTTTTAATTTTCATCCTAGCAGAATCAAGAAAGACCCAATAGTGTGAAGATCTTAGCATAAGCTACATGCAAATTCTTGTTTAGATTAGGAAACATTGGCTTTCTAAGACTTTATTAGACTCTGATCCGTTTTAATGCAAGAAGGAACTCTAACCACAACAGTAACCTTGGCTAATACTTATACAAAACCTCCATTGTTCTTTTTTTATATCTAATTTCTTTATTTTATCTTCTCCTTTTCTTTCCATTTCCTCACTTGCTCCTGCAGTGAAATTGTTTGAGGTGATTGAGACGGAGAAGACACTTTATCTGGTGATGGAGTACGCCAGCGGTGGTGAGTGAAACATAATGCATATCCGATAAATCTGTGAGATTTGGATAATTATCTATTCCTTCTTGTTATCTCCACAATATTGGTTGTAGAACAAGTGCAAAAAAATAACACAAATGTCAGTACTGTATACCGCAAGGTTAGTTGAAGCTTCCCTCCGTCAGAAATCCCTCATAGTGATGGTGACTACATGATTGTAGTAACACTAGTTGTGATTAAGGTGATATATAATTAGAATATACTGATAGATAATCGTATGTCTCCTCTCTCTACTCCAGGAGAAGTATTTGATTATCTAGTGGCTCATGGCAGAATGAAGGAGAAGGAGGCGAGGGCCAAGTTCAGACAGGTGAGTCATCAGTATTGCAGCGCTCACACCTCTGTCGTCATACTATTCACTGTTTTCAGAGGGAAGACTGCATGCACCAAGATCCAGCCTCGTCACCGACTGCAGAGGAAAGATGGAGCGCAGATAGCGTGGCCTAAGAGAGCAGGAGGACTGAACACAACTCCCTTAACAAGACGCTGCTCTGACACCTAGTGGTGCTACAAGAGCCATAAGGCATCCACGGCAGCTCACGAGTACCATCTCTATTCAGAATAAACCACCACTGTTCATATTTAAAATCCTTCATTGATTTTCTGCGATGACTTAGAGGAACTGTGTGTGACAGTGTGGGCAGGAGGAGTGTGTGTCACAGTCAAGATCGATCAACATTCAGAAGGGTAAACATGTTTGTGTGTGTGGCTGAGAGCAGGCAGGTGGGCGGTATCTGCCAAGGAACAGAGCTTTCTTTCTATTTGATTGATGCCATTCAGGCATATGTTGGTGGAATTATTACTGTCGTAGCAACCGCTCGGTGTCACAGGATTACTTGACTTTTGAATGAAAGACACTTTGGGCCAACATTTGCTGGAGAAATACATTTAAAATGCTTTGGATCGATAGGACGTTGTATGTGGAAGAACTTTGGATAGAAGATGACAATAATCTGATCCAGTTCCTTGATTTGAAGCCCCCAAGTACAAGTAATTACATTTCTAGTAATTGAAAATATTCAAGACATCAGCAGAAGTTAGCTACGTTGAATGGCATCTTGATCAGCAAGGTAAACATTAGTCGTCGATGCTTGTGCATGAAGAAGACATATTTTTAATTCTGCTACCTTGAAAGTGAATCTGAATAACCTATTGATTTAATTTAATTTGGATTCACTTTTTTGCCTTTCCAACCCAAATACTCTCTGGTTTCGGCTTCTAAATTGAGAAGTGGGCTCTTAACAAATTGGCCCTTTTTATGGACTGAACTATTAACAAAGAAAATAATAAAAAATAATGCCCATGTTCTTTATGTCTATTATAACTGTTTAATACATCTTTACTTCTGTCACTTTTTTGAAAAGTGCGATAAAGAGTTTTCTTTATTAACATTTAATACACTTGAATGACGTGTGTGTGTGTGTGTGTGTGTGTGTTTCAGATTGTGTCTGCAGTGCAGTATTGTCACCAGAGGAGGATAGTACACAGGGATCTAAAGGTGAGGATATAGGCTCTCTTTTAATATGATATATTAATATCAGATTTTTCACGAGAAGTATCTAGCACGTATATCTTCCTGAAGGCCTTTATAATTATCTTGTTCTCTCAGTGCTGTTACATTACTTAATGACGTGATGTCCTCCTTTCTTCCCATCTCAGGCAGAGAACCTGTTGTTAGACGCAGATATGAACATCAAGATAGCCGACTTTGGCTTCAGTAACGAGTTCACTGTGGGCAGCAAGCTGGACACTTTCTGTGGCTCCCCGCCGTACGCTGCTCCTGAACTCTTCCAGGGAAAGAAGTACGATGGACCAGAGGTGGACGTCTGGAGCCTCGGGGTCATCCTCTACACACTGGTCAGCGGATCACTGCCCTTCGACGGACAGAATCTGAAGGTGTGCACTTGCTCTGATTCATGATGCATCACTCTATGTGGACGGAATAATGCATTACTTAAAAGGTCTTAAAAATGAATTCCTTTTTAAACTGTATTTCTGATTAGCCATAAAAAATCTCTGCTTTTAACCCCTGGCAAACACATATCGATGGTATTATTTAAGAACTTCAAAGGTATCGTAATGCAACACTTCTGTATTTTAAATTCCCGGCCTCTCCTTTACTTTATTGAAGCCACTATGATGGACGGACAATAATAATAATACTCCATGAAGCCTTGATTGTCAGGTTTTTGGTCGGAAAGCTTTCAGACTAAAAAACCTGACAATCAAGACCACTTTATGCAGCAATTTGTCAGGTGTGTTGAAATGTGAAGGAAGGCTGGGATTCTAATTTCACACATTTATCTGCAGGTGTACAACCAAGTGAAAAACTGTACAAAAGTATGCCATGTATACCCCTCTCTCTGATGGCAAGCTTTTTCCCCTTTAAGTGGTTGTTAGGAAAAGGTAAAATCAATTTTAGACTTTTTAAATGACGTCTCCTTTAATGCTTGCTGAGGACTTCAACATGTCCTCCACAATTAAGTATGCCAGGACCTTTTCCCTTTCTGTAGCAACGGAAAAGGAATTCAAAGTCCCAATAAAAAAAGTAATAGCAAGTGCATCTCTGAGACTTTTTTAATAATCAAAATGTATGAATAATTCTTGAGCTTGAATTTGCAAATCGACTAGGTATAAATGACAAGTGCAGAATGTAGTGCTACAGCCTGCTATCTATTATCTATATTTATGAACTCTCTTCTGAGATGTTCACATGCTTAAACCCAGAAAAAGTTAGAGTTCCTCTCCATCTATCTTTTGGAGTTTTTGGACATCATAGTGATTTATCCTCCGTGCTTTGATAATGCAGCAGGTTTGTTTGAAGCTGCAGTGGATCCAGCAGGTCAAAAAAAAGTGTACCGGGTTAAGAGATGCCTATGCAACCACGACAGCCAAGGCCAGAGGCATTACTTTCTAGGTCTGCCTTTCCATTCCATTACAGTGGGTGGGTGCAATATATCAGGTTACGCCTTGAGGGACTTAATTCTAATTTGACGCAAACTTCCACTTGGTTAGAATCACTGGTAAACTGATTTTGTGGGTCAAAGGGCAAAAAGAGCATTTTAAGAGCCTTCAGCTCATTGTCTCAAGTTTTACGCCTACAAACTCATACTTTTTCAGTTTAAAAGGTCTTATAAACACAAGCATTTAACTGCAGACAAAGAAAGTAAGCAGCTAGCTCGTGAATATTAGGAAGCATATAGCACCTAAAGAGATATACTTTCCTCAGGAGATAATGACAAACAGAGCTACAAGGAGTGTGAGCACTGGAGACAGAAAATGCTTATGGAAATTGTCTGTTAAAATGTTAAGCATAACAAATCTATACTGGATTAATGTTTTATGTCTTGGTCTGCTGTCTCCCCCCCAAGAAAAATCCATTAATGTCTCTCTTTGCTAGTTTTTTTTGCTGAATTTCTCATCTGATTTCATGTCTGTCTGTCTGCAGGAGCTGAGGGAGAGGGTCCTGCGGGGAAATACCGTATTCCTTTCTACATGTCAACAGACTGTGAAAACCTGCTGAAGAAACTACTAGTGCTCAACCCTGTCAAACGAGGCAGTTTGGAGGTATTTATCCCAGTTTGCTTTGTCTTCATAAGTTCTTTGATCTCACTTCAGGAATGTTTCTGCACAGCGGTCGAACAGGCGGTCGTAATGATTTAAAACACAATTGCTGTGCGTCATCTGAAAGCAGTTAATTGCTGCTGTTGTTGATTATCAAGAAGTAATATTTCGAAGCAGTGTTCAGTAAGATCAAAGAGTGGTCTTACTAAAGTGGATAATGAAAGCATTCAGAAATTCATAAATAAACATTTGAAAAATTGTAAGAAACACAATTGTGCTAATGATCATGGTTCTACCTTGTTTCTGCTTTGAAACAATAAAAGAGTGGTTGTTCAATTCACATTCATCTGTCCACAGTCCATAACACCCCCGCACTCAGAACCAGGCTGAAGTTCAATATTAAAGATTTCTCTAATGATAATAACAATTGATCACGCTGTTGTGTTGCCCAGCTGATTTCATCAAGAAGTCATTAGTTTCTCCTCGGTCTGTTCTGCCATTTGTCTTGAAATAAGTGTCGTGTTGTATAACTGTCACGCGTGAGTCATTATTAATTATCAGAAATTGCATTTGAACTAATTACACTGGACATGCATAATAATAATAATAATAAGCTCTGACGCCTTGTTTCTTTGTTAGCAAATCATGAAAGACCATTGGATGAATGTGGGTCACGAGGAGGAGGAGCTAAAACCTTACATCGAGCCGGAGACGGACTTCGCTGATTCATCCAGAATAGGTGTGTGGTTTTAGTATATTATTGTAGTAATCATAAACAAAAGGAACACTTATATACAATTATATATAATTATTATATAAGCACAACAAATCTCACTGTCTTAAATATAATTTTAATTTAAAATAAATGCTGAATAAATGTTAATGATATTTATATATTTGTTTAAAGTAAGGAATCTGTAGAGAGTCCTAATTATAGGGACGAGGTGACCTTAAATATATCAGGATTAGTGACAAAAGGGTTGAGACTGCAGTTACATTTTCTTAAATGTCACCCTATTTAATAAAGTTGCAGATCCAGGCATTAGGTAGAAGATGTAGATTGAGGGACTCATGCAGAAGTAGCAGGCCGAATGTCCATACAGTATGATCTGCTGGTGTATGTTGCGTGATTGGTGTGTTTTTTGAAGTAAGTCTTTAGGTCACGTTTGGTAAACAGAGTGTGACTCACAATGACTTTTATCTGCCGACAGAGCTCATGGTGACAATGGGCTTCCCAAAAGATGAGATCACAGACTCTCTACAAAACACAAAGTACGATGACGTCATGGCCACCTACCTGCTGCTGGGCAGAAAAGCTCCGGAGGTCAGGGTCATTTGACTCGTATCATCACCAGTAATTAAACATCAAGTCAAGTGACCACATCCCTCATCCAGTGTCTCCTTGTTTCAGTTCGAGGGCAGTGAACCTCTCAGCAACAGCATCCTGGGTCAGCGGCAGCGACCGACCAGTGACATCAACAACAGCTCCAGCATTTCTCCGGCCCATCCCAAGGTCACACGCAGCATCTCGGCCACGCAGAAGCAGCGCCGCTACAGTGATCATGGTGGGGATGATGATGGTGGTGGTGGTGGTGGTGTCGTAGAGAAGCCAAGTAAAGTAACCTCATCCTTCCCAGCTCTGAGAGTGCTGCTGGCTGCATGCTGTGTAGGGGGAAGTTGCTCTCAATCACTGAGGATTGGCCACCCTGCTGAGCTCTACCAGCTCAACTGGTGCTCTTACTTTAAATAGCTGAATAAAACTTTGAAAATGCAGTTTTTCTGTTGAGGACATAAAATAAAACACGTTTACTGTTATAGTAAAAGCAAAAATGTCAATCAAACCTAGACAACAGACTATTTGCCTTTGCCAAATGGTTATTTCATAATCCCTGCATTCAAATGACCATATCAGTTACTCAACCTCAACACTGCACTGGTTGTGTAGCAGCTTCCTCCTCTGTCATGTGGGGCCATTGTGTCTGGCGCCATCTGCTGGCTGGCTGCGGTCGTGCAGCTCCCTGAGGAAAAGCACCTCAAAGCATGAGGAGGGACAGCTTCGCTTTGTATATCTGCTCCCCTTGGCTTCTATAGCTGTACGATTTATGAGTCAATGTGTTGGTGATGAGTGTTTTATCTGATAGACTGAATGACTATCTGGGCTTAAAGTGGCTTTGCTTGACGCTATTGTAACGAAAGCACCGTCCTTGTTTGTTCTTTTTTTGTCTGAAAAAGTTGTGTTGGAGTGATATGTTTAGTAGAAGGTTTGTAAGGGTGTTCCATATGTGTGTCTTGTAGTCGGCCCCTCTGTGCCCCCGGCAGTATCGTACACGAAACGCGGTCAGGCCCTGAGTGTGGAGAGCGACCACAGGGAGGAGTGGGACGGGGCGCGTCGGCTGGAGCTCAACACCTCCAAAGGAGATGTTCCTGCTTCGCCTCTGGGGGTGCAGGAGAGGAAGAAAACTACAAGTGCTGTGGGGGTGAGCAAGTGGAGGACATATGTGACTACACATGTACATACACAAACAGCTGTTTGGATAAATATATTTTATAAAAGTTTAAAACAAATTGTGACTCTTCTTTTTTAAACAGACAAATGGATCAATGACTCGCAGGAACACATATGTGTGCGAACGAACCTCTACTGACCGCTATTCAGCTATTCCCAATGGCAAAGACAGCAGGTAAACACGCTCTGCTAACTGCAGGGGGAGGTCCACACAAAGACCTTTTCTGTCTAACTTTAAAGCCCTTATTACAAACCCCATTTTACAATTTCTTTCTGAAACATCTTCCTCCTTGGTACACAGTTTAACCGAGGTGTCGGGGAGCACCTCATCCACTGCAATGAGCTCGACACGACCTCGTCACACCAAGTCCATGTCGTCGTCAGGGCATCCTTCAAAGAGCACACTACCCCCCATCGACGACAACACAGAGCTGAAATCCAGGTGAGCAGCTTGATCTGCATAAATGTATGTGTATTTTTTTAATGTAAAAGGTACATTTTTACCAATTTATGATAGTATGATTTACTTCAAAATGATAGAATTTGAAGCAAGCCCGCTAACACAGCATCTTCTGACACATGAAGTGATTTCTCCTGTTATGTTTACGCTGCAGCTCCTCTCCGCGGGGGCCCTCCACGTCTCCGTCTGCACACAGTATTAGCACCCCAGAGAAGAACCGGTTCCCCCGGGGCACCACCAGTCGCAGCACCTTCCACGGAGCTCAGCTAAGAGACCGGCGCAGTGCCACCTACAACGGCCCACCGGCTTCACCCACACTGTCCCATGACACGGGGGCTCTCGCTCAGCAACGCAGGGGCACCTCGACCGGGATCATCAGCAAGATCACCTCAAAGTTTGTTCGCAGGTCAGTGTAGACTTAAAGACCTGAACTCTGACACACAACAGTTAAGGTATATACTTTCTCTTTGGCAGGGAAGTCACAAAGAAATGAAGAAATAAAAAGCTAGTGGGTTACGAATGATGAAAGTACTGGCATTTATGAGATCTGCTCAAAGAAATGAACTTATTTGACGGATAAATTAATGGAAGTTGTTTTATGTAACTGTTTGACTTATTATTATGACTTATCTTCCCTTACAGGTATTACTTATGACACTTAATATCAGTTGTATTAGCTGTGCTCAATCGAGAAAAAGAACATGTCACCTGCTTTCATTGTTGAAAACCTTCTCTTTACATGCATCCACAATATTAATCTGAATATCTTTTATATTGATACAAAGTAAAGCTGAAACTGATGGCAAGAATTTTGAAGGTATTTAGTCATAAACTAAAATACTGGACACATTGAATAACAAATGGGATTAAATGGCTAAAAGATCAGTGATGGATATTTGTATCTTTCGTTAAGTATAAAACAATTTCCAACTCTCTCTCAGTGAATCAAAGAAAGAATCACACACTCCCTGCAGCTTTACTAGAGAGCATCTTTGATCTCCTTCCAATCTTTACTGCTTATTATACATCCACCCTGCTGCCCTTTGCTGTCAATTTGACAACCGAAGGGTAGGACCACATCATGCATACTGCACTCAGCTGCACGCTGGCCCATCTGCTAGAGGCTCACAGCTTTCTCTCCTTCTCTCCCCGCATAGAGCTATGTCTTTCAGGTCCAACCGGAGGTAGGAGAACAAAAACGCTTGCTGCACCTGTCCCCCCTGTCCAAAAAAAGAACAACGTGCCCACTATGACCTTGGCCCGTGTAACCTTAACCCCTTTACGTATTTGCCTACTTTACACCACATCCTTACCTACTGACACCCCTGTTATGTCTTGTATTTCCTCCCTTGTGTCCACTGCGTCAAGAACCAACCTCACGGCCCACCAGTTGTTCCTGACGTAGCTAAGCCATGATATCTGTTTCTAAAATGGCCTTCCTCTCCTTAATTTCCCTCATCTTCATCAATAAACTAAATCAGTTATGTAATAAAAAAAACTGAACTAGGGCTTAAAACCACTTTTCCACTCCTTACAGATTAGCGGGATTAAGGAAAGGTAGCGAGGGATGATGCATTTGTTATGGTGAGGGGGCTACATTAGTGTTTGCATCGAGACGTCACAGTCACCCCCATGTGTGCTGAAACCCTGATACCCAGGAGTGTGGATTCTTTCCTGGCATGATGCCTGACAACCTCTCTGTGTCCAGTGATAATTGGGGGTTGGGGGAAGCCATGGTGACTTCAGCTCCTGGGAGTAACATTGTATTCCCTGTTTGCTTCAGGGTGCCTAGTGAGGGAGAGGCCAGCGCCAGGACAGAAACACCGAGGTGAGAATTTGATCAAGAAGTTAATTTCAATGGAAAGCTTGTAAACAACCGCCACCTCCTTCATAGCCTCTCTCCACCTCTCTCTCTGTCTTCTTTGTAGAAGTGCGTCAGGCGACACTAAGGAGGACGGCAGTCGGGACTCGAAGCCTCGATCGCTCCGTTTCACCTGGAGCATGAAGACCACCTCCTCCATGGAGCCAGCCGAGATGATGAGGGAGATCCGAAAGGTTCTGGACGCCAACAGCTGCGATTACGAGCAGCGCGAACGCTTCCTGCTGTTTTGTGTCCACGGCGACGCTCGCCAGGACAACCTGGTCCAATGGGAGATGGAGGTGTGCAAGCTGCCCCGCCTTTCCCTCAACGGCGTGCGCTTCAAGAGGATATCGGGCACGTCCATCGCCTTTAAGAATATCGCCTGCAAAATTGCCAATGAGCTCAAACTGTGACGGCAGATGGAGTCCCGGTCAGTCTCATCTCATCACTGGATTAGTGTTGACTTACAGGACAAAATTCAGCACTGAAGGTTCCTCACCTCGCAATCAGGGTGGACTCGGCTGGTAACGTGCAATACTGGCCATGAATGTACTGTACAGGGTAGTGGATCAGAGAGACAACGCAAGGTTTAACCTCTGTGACGGAGAGATAGCAAAAACAGCTAACCCCCTCCTATTTTTTTTTCTTCCGTCCGGCCCTCTGCCTCTCTCATCAGCCCGCTGCTCCTCGTTATAGCACACATTCAAGTAACAAATGCAGTATGCAACTGAAGATGAACATCCTGCAATAATGTTTTCAATCTCTTTTTCTAAACGCCTACTACACGATCTACTGTCCTCGCTGAATAACCATTAAAGTTACTGAAAGCTAAAATAGCCGCCGCTTTTCCACCTGTGATAAGTCAGTATATAGATCAGGCTGGAGCCCATACTAAAACTATGTAAAAAGAGAGTTGTACTGTATGCATAACATCTGCAGGTACTGTATTGTATATTAATTTTGCGTTCTGTACAGAAATGTATTGTCAATATGTGTTTTTCCATGGTTTTCAGTTCTTTCCTAACATTATTGATGTCTCTTAAGCATTATCGTTTCAGTCTGTGAGGTTTTTTTTAAGAGCCACCATATGAAAATAGTGTTTTTAATTTTATTTAAAGAGCACTAAATTATTTTGTGGAGTATTAAGGGATGTTATCCCTTGCCTTTTTATGTTATATTTTATTTGCCTATGGAAAAAAAAACACTAAGTTGCGCCACACAGACTTGAGTAGTGACTTTGGTTCAAACTGAAAATGTGTTCACTATATTTTCTTTCAGCAGTGGGAAGGTGATGTGGAGATCCTGCTGCAGTTGCACAAGTTTTCCTGGGTGATGTGTATGAACATGAGAGTATGCACCTGTATTTCTTTCATGTTAGTTTGGTAGTCCTCAATTACAAAACAAAGCAGGGTTTAAATTGGTTTGCTTTCGAAAGCGGAGGATGGAACGTTTTTATCCAAATGAGTGAAGATGCATGAAAGCCTGAAAGAAGCAGTGTGTCTCGTTGAGCCTTTCTGAAGAGCCCGATTTGAATCCTGCCACCCGTGTGATTGTGCAGGTACTTGTGTATCTCCTCGCTTGTGTTTCTCTTCTTTTTTTTTTTTTATTCAGCGGATTTATTGTATTTATTCCATTACATTGTAATGTGCTGCTTTGTAGAATTGAGGCGTGCACTTTGTTGGAGAAAATAAAAAGGATTTTATTTGTTTGTATTTATTTTTATTTTATTTCTCAGACACAACTAACTCAAAGATTACAATTTTCCCAAAGCAATGAAGATGATGTGTTAGTGCGTGTTGTGCACATCACACTGAAGCAATGTCATGCTACTCAGTGCCAGCAGGGAGCTCAGATGAGATGTCACAATTAATAATGTAAACTTTATTGACTCTAAATAGCATGATTTTAGTCAATAACTTAATTATAGACCTGTCACAATATTTGTTTTTGGATACGTGTTAGTCAAAGGTAAAGCATTATGAACAGTTCCTTTGAGTGTGTGAAAATAGTTCCTGTGTGCCCAAAATGTTTTCCATACTTCTGAAAAACTGTAGTTTCAATACTTTAAACATTATACAAACTATTAACGATCAAAATGTAAGACGCAAAGATTTACAGGTAGATTCTCACACAACATCTCTGTTGATGTTTTCCAAATGATAAACAATAATTTAAAATTATTCTCCGTAACAAATATGTATCTAACTAGCGTGGTCCCTCTTAAACTTACAAAAGCGTCATTTACAAATCTTTAAGAATACAAGTGGAAAGACAGACAAATGTAAACATCTCATTTTGGCAGGTTTGTTAAACATGTTAATAATAGGTTAAAAAGTACCTTTTCATTATTTTCTATAGATAAATATATGAGATTACAAATGTATAAACATTGCTGAGTCACGTGAAAAAGCTGAAAAAAAACCCCTACTGGCAATATTTAATTTGTTGATGAGCAAGGATGTTGCATTCGTCAGGGTGGGACGGCCTGTGTGAGGCCGGTCATGCATTAATGTCTCGACAACATATTGGATGTAATCCTAACTTGAGGTGCATGCATTGAACTCAGCATGCATCTCAGTCAAATATATTGAATGAGATACATGTATGTATCTTTACATGTATCATGCATTGATTTGAAATGAATATAAAAAAGAAAAAGGAAAGAGTAATGCTTGCCTTGCTCAAGTTAGGATCACCTGTTTGTTGCACTGTTGTCTGCTGCGACAAACACAAACCTCTCAAACAACCAGCCCAAACATTCAGGTGCTCAGATCGATGACCAGGTGTTCATAAATCTGAGTTTTCCCCTTGAAACTGGAGGCCAGCAGGAACTGCCGGTTGTCTATGGAGACTGGGGAGAAGGCCCTGGGCGCCTGGATGTTCAGCTCCTGGAAATGGACAAACTCCCCCTTCTTGGCATCCCAGCGATACACCTGGGTGAAAGAGTAATCGCTGCCCAGGATGGCGTACTGCCAACTGCCCACAGAGAAAGGCTGGAACACCATGGAGCCGCGGGAGGGCACCGTCTGCAGCTCTCTAAAGAGGGCCCCGTCCCAGCGCATCACTTTGGAGTCGCCGATGAAGCGTGTCAGACAGATGAAGAGTTCGGATTTGACCTGAAAATGCTTCACAGCGTAGACATCCTCCATCTCTGGGATGTCGGTCCGCCTTTCGAACAGCTTGGTGCTTTTGTTCCACTGGTAGATGACCGGCCTCTGGGAGCTGCTGGACAGGATCAGGTGAGGTTTGGAGGAGATCTCCATGAATTCCACATCGGTGTCCCGGTACCAGGGGTGGAGCGATTGGTGAGAGTAGAATCCGTTGCCATTCCACTTGTAGATAGTTGTAGAGCCGGCCTTGGAGCTGTCTGCAATGATGAAGAATGATTCTCCATCAATGCGGAAAGTCTCAACATCGTTTGGTTTGCGGATTTTCAGGATGTCGATGCCTTGGAGCTTGATGAATTTGTTGGCAGAGGTGTCACGCTTATAGATGTGTGAGCCTCCAAACAACTGAGCCACAATCACAAAGAGCTGGTCGTCAATGACCAGAGGTTTGCAAATCACTGTGGATGTGCCTGGTGAAGAGAAAGAAAGGCAGAAGATATTACAGTCTGTCTTGTCTCCATCTAGTGGCTCCTCTTAGACTCACACAGCTGATTCACAAACACACTACAGCATATTTGAAATAACCTTTACTTACTGTCAATGTCGTCAAAGTTTCTGAAGACCATCTCCACATGGTCCCACTCTAGAAAGCTGCATTTCCCAATAAAGGGCTGGGCAAACACCACATACTGGTCATTCCCAAAGGAGAATGCCTCCACAGATATGGATTCAAACTTCAGGGACTGGTATGATGCAAACTCTGTGGAGAAACAAAACCACATATTAAACAACATTGCAAATGTCAGTAAAGGCTGTGATGTTAAATTATATTATGTTCTGTATTCCACCTGTGGTGATGCAGTCGAAGGACTGCGGCACCAGATCGTTGATCTTCTTGTCCAGCTGTGAGGCCGGGCCTTTACAGTAAATCTGATCCACTGTAGCGTTGGTGCTGTAGATCCACTCCACCAACCACTTCAGCTTACAGTCACAGCTGAACTGGTTCCCTCGCAAGTCTCTGAAGGGACAAAAAATACCAAACTAATTTGAAGGCTCTCGCCTTTTTTGAATGGATTTTATTTTTAAACACTGCAGTCATTGATGTATGACTGCTGGCGTTGCTCTCTGGCCCTCACAGCTTCACTCTGTGCTCTCATTAACATCAAGAGGGACTACAAAAGAGAAGAGAACATCTTCAGCGAGTGATAGATTGCAGAACTATTTCTCTTCCTCACTGCCGCATGTAATTTTTATGGTGTTAAAAGCACCACCCACACATTTTTTCAAGCCTTGGCTGAAGAAGAATAATGATCCAGGGTTCTATATATAGAAGAACTCATTGTCCTCGATAGCATACATTATATGTTCAGTTATGTAACCTTATGTGATTTAGCTCTTTGTTTCCCGATAATGCAGGATTAAATTCATACTCACACTTTCGTCAAGGCCTCAAGACCATTAAACAAATCTTTGGGCAGAGTCTCCAGATTATTGTAGGCCAGGCTCCTGAAGACAGAAGAGAAATAACTGATCAGATATAATGCCACTTCATCGTCTATTTAATGGACCTCCACAATAAAATGTTTTACTGTTTGTATGTTCATTTGTTGGAAAAACATTTAGTGGTTTATTTGAGTGCAGTAATGGTATCACAGTGATTCTTCTTGCACAGAAATAAAAGGATCTCTGTTAAAGAGCTTAGGCACATATTGGCCCTGGAGACTGAAGGCTGGAACATTGCTTATTGTGAGTTTGAGGAAACATAAAGTTATTTATAGCCTTCTCGGACATTGTATGGGCTTCTCTTTTTACAACTAAAACAGGAAAAAAGAAAATCCATTTGTTTAGGTAATATTTTATTTAATGGTTTTCACAGACCTTTTACATAAATATCATGACATCATCACGTATTCATGCTCAACAGGTATCTAGGGTTTAGAGAGTAGCTAAATGTAATTTAGTTGACATCAGTAAATAACTTACTTTCCTTTATCTGTCACAATTGAATTGGCCTCTTAGCTTTTATATGTTTGACAGTGAAGGAGACGTTTTAAACCATTTCAACAGCTGCACAGTTTCACAAAAAAATCTCTTTTGCAACAATTATTGTGTAATGATCTGTGTCAGCGTTTCCCTGAAATAGTTCTTGCCTGCACCTGCAGTATATTACAACAACAGCCTTTTATAATTACCCTCAGTGATAACCTTCAACATTAAAATGAAACAGAATCATCATCCAATTGTTAGTACTGCATCTTAAGAAAAATAGATCTATTTTATGCACAAGAAATGTATACTCACAGATGCACCAGGGTTTTCAGTCCACGGAAAGCATTTGGTGAAATGGACTTGATTTGGTTGTTTTCTATGAAACTGAAAAATATGTGGAATAAATGCATGAAAATTGAGACAATATTGCTTATAGAAACATATTATAATGGTGTCATCTACTCACAGATACTCCAAATGAGGAAGACCGAGGAAAGCGTCCTCGTCTATAGATTCTAGGTTGTTGGCTGTGAAGAGACTGTGCAGAGAGATCCAGAACATTTCACTAATTAGGTACCAACAAGCTGTGGTCCCACATTGACAGCTGAATGGACCTGGGATAGAAAACACTTTTTTCTTCTTAACAGTGTCCAAAATACAACAAAAGAAAATGATCAATGTTTTATTACAGGGGTATCTGCAGTTTTCCCTGTTTCACAAGCAAAGGGGGATTCCCCCTTCAAAAGGAGGGATTCCCCATCAATAAATCTCCTGGTCTACCATATACACAAAAACATGTTAAGGTAAGTCTTGGATTAATGCTCAACAAGGGGACTATTCTACCCTAATATAAAAAGCAGGGAAATGGTTTACAAAGGTATATTTCTCCCAAATTATATTTGTTTCAGCTCCACACACAGGCTACAGCAACATATATGCTAATATAAAAACAATTGATCATCTATTATAATCACATCAATACATAATTTATTCTAATAACATCAGTGGGTAAGATGTCTTGGTCATTAAACATGGCGTTGGTCACCTCACTGGGCACTGACACCATGCAACAAAGACAGAAGAACAAAAAGCTCCAGAGAGATTTCTCACAGGAGATGCAGGGCAGGCGTGTGGATGAAGCTCTCTTTCGGGATTTCGGTGTATTCAGACTTGACGAATGATCTGTGGAGGAGCAGTCAAAAACACAGGTTAAAGACTTGTGGTGTCTCATAAGAATAGTTATTCCAGTCTGCTTCTGGGCTATGCATTGTTGTGAAGCAGGAGCAGCAGCCACCACAGAAAAGCCTCCTCCCAACCAGCACAACTCACTGGTTATGAATTCTCCATAAAGCAATAACAAATAGTACTTACAGTGATATGACATCGGGGGGAAAGCTGCGAGGGATCAGTCCTGCGCTTTCACACAACGCGTTATCTTTGGTGCATGTACAGGATGAGGGGCAGCGAGGCGGTCTGACTCTCTTGCTGTCCACTACAAGGAAAACAGACGCCACTACCAGTAGGCAGAGCCAGGGCGATCTTTTGGAAATCTTGCGTGTATTTTCCATTCTTGAGAACCGCTGTGGCACGGCCTGCGTGTCGAAGAGTCCTACACATGAACCGGGGTCTCCGCTGTGGTTCGCAGAGGCCAAGCGACGCGCTGTCCGGGTTGTCTCCGTGCGCCACCGCCTCTCGCTCTGGAGGCGATTAAACCGGGCGTCCACAGCGATGTAATTACACTACACCCCCAGATCAAAAACGAACACCCACTGTGACAAAAAAAATTACAATATTATCAAAATCTACGCTGTACTGCCCGAAGCTCGGGAGAAAATAGCAGCTGGCTCGGTGACAAACACGGTGTGAGGGCAGGTGGGGAACCCAGCGGGAGCAGACGGAGCATCACATCTCCATCCAAAACCACGCCTATGTGATTTCAGCAAACGCCACACTCTCTCGGTGTCGGCCTCCCAGAGGATTCCGCCCAATACTAAGCAAAGGAATGGTGTTAATTTCCGTGAATCAGCTGGAGAGAAAAAGACACCCTGACATGAGCCAGCGGATTGCTGCCTGTGGCGCAGACGCACACGGGCTTTCTATGCAGGGATCGGGGGGGAAACCCAAGGAAAATGAACTGTCATCATAAGAATATAGCTGTAAGATTGGCCCAGAAGAGTACCATTACATATCCTTTGTTATTATGCCTGTTTTAGTGTTGTTATTTTGCTCAATTTATAACTCAATTTATGCACATTTTGGGTTTATTTCCAGGTTTTGCCTTGGTTTCCATGGCGACTGGTTGGATGCAAAGTGTTGCTGTCCTGTGATGGAGGGGTGTGGGGAAGCCCTCCTGTCATCCCGACATCTGCTGTGCTTCAGGCAAATAAACCCCATCCCCCCAAGGCCCCTCACAGACAAAGGACAGGTCTTTGCTCACATCCTGTTTTATCTTTCTGTTCATTTCATTTTTTAAAAGTACATATAAGAAAGCCTACTCCCTTCATTTATTCTATTTTATTGCTATTATTAGTGGATTTCAGATATTTTATTACACTGTTGTCTGTTGTGCCAGATATGACATACAGTCTTTTTCTTCACCATCTAATTGTACACATCCCTCTAGAGGATGTAAGATTAATATGTTCATTCCCTGTGCCTGGCAGGGCTGCATGCGTCAGACCTTTCTGGGAAGGAGCATATATTACTCTCTAAAAAGATACATGGTGCTCTCCATACCTAATGTGATTACACCATTTGATATCCAGTGTCTGTTTACGTGGATAAAACAAATTGAATTTCACAAATGAATGCTCTGCATTCACAGTAGCGCGGTCTGGCAGCAGTTTCATGGTATGCTGCTAAACTGTTTTAGAGGGAAGGGTGGAAGAATAAAGCGAGTGATGGAGCCTCTGAAAGAGACTGCTCACTTCTGAGAGGAAATATTCAGAGAAGTTGTGGACTTGAAGGAGCTGGAAGGGACACAAAGTAACAAAAGTCTTTTCTTTTTTATAAGCAGCTGTTGGAACTTAATGGAGAACAGTGGATGTTATTGTTGTGCTTCTAGATGATGGGTAGACACTACACTTTTCATAAATGCCATCATTCATGGCCAGAATAGAACACACACTGTCCAGCAATTATTCGACCACAGCGATGTTCGCAGCTATTGATACGCCTTTGCCTGTTTCTGACCGTTAATGTACTTCTGGGATCTGTTATTGGTTTTCTCTAACCATTTTGTGAATACATGCATGTGCATTACTTCACCAGTATATCTTTAAAGCTAAACTCATTAAAATGAAAGACACAACCATACAACATAAATATATTCCTAAAGCAGACATGCACCATGTTATTGTTGCAGGTGTAAAGACGGTCTTCTCTAAAGGCCTGATCTCCCCACTAGAGGGAAATGTAGACACAACACAGAGCCCTGTCAGGGGTGGATTCATTTATCAGCTCTCATAATTATATCTTGTATTATATGTACCTTATTTTCTCTTTGTGATTTTACACTTACTTTATAATACTAAGTTCTATCCTGTTTTTAGATATGATAGGTCAAAGTTATATATATATATGGAATTTACTATGATGATAGGTTCAGATGATTGCATGGCATTTTATATTAAATGTAATTTAACATCATTTTCTTATTTTCATCTCTCTATCTACTTTTGCTCTTAATGAGCTACTGCAAAAAAAACTAAATCCCTTGGGAACTGCAAACATCTTATTAATCTTAAATCATTTATTTGAATAATTACTACTATGGTTCCAAATCTGTAGAAAAAAATGATTTGCATATTTCACAATCATAACTTTCCTCCAGCAGTGAAAGCCGCACAAAAAGTGAACATGCTATTGTTTTGCTGTTTGACCTCTAACGTGACATGCTTAAGGTGTCCTCTCAGACCACAGAGTTGGCTTACCTCCCATGACGTGACCCCAGGCTTTTGCAGGTGAGAGGCTCTCTAGTTTCTATATGAACTATGAAGAGCCACCTGTTAGTAACTTTCAGACACACAATAATTAACCCTCACTGCAAATACTGTAAACGTGTCAACATTTTTTTAGCACAGAAACTAAAAGTGATCACGTAATCTCTCATTTAAACTGGATTAACCACATGAATTATTGTTGAAAATCCTGAACATATTAAAAACAGATTTTGTAATATATTTTGTAATATTTACAAATGTTCTTAACATTTTCATGATTGAAAAATATCTGCTCTTGTTGTAGTAAGAAGCAGGAGGGAGGCAGCGATGCCTTTTACAACATGGGATCTTTCAGGGATATGCTCACGTGATGTACCATTACATCTGCTAGCCATCCTAAATAAGGTCAAACTGTCCAAAAAGAAAATGTCAAAGGACAAGACACAGGACTCTTTGCATACTTTAACCAGCTATTAAACCCAATGTTCACCTTTGTAAACTGCAGCCTACAAGAGGGGATGTGTTTTCTTGTTTCTGTACTCTTTGTAAACTATGATATGAAAGTAAGTGTAGGGATACCTTGGCTAGCAATAGCACATGCATGTTCCTGTTGCTCAATGATATGTGCATGTTAATTTGATGAGTGAATATCAGCAGCCTGTATGCAGAAAACAGTAACACAGGTCTCCTGTAAGCTTGTTAGCAGTTAATTAAAGGCTGGTGTTTTGTCAGTCCTGCTCTGTCAAACCCCTCCTTAGCTGTAACTCAGTAGTAGACGCAGTGTAAACAGTGGCACCTCGGACGGTCCTGGGATCAAGAAGGTTAGAAGTCTCCATTAGGAAACTCCTTCTAATTAATAAGGTTCTGCAAACAATCACGTATTCAGACATCCATGATGCAAAGCATAAAATGAATATCATGCTTCCTGCTAAATATGCAATCGGACCACTTAGAACGCACAGCATTTAAAAACATACTTTATTGACATTGCCCCTGTCTTTTACATCGTGTAATTGCACATACAATTATGTATTTAATGCTAGTAATTAATTTTAGAGTTACATTTCTTGGCAAAGAGTTTGCTGAGATTTAAAGTTCTAATGTTAACAAACATGTGAATCAGAATTCTTTTTTGAGAGATTGTTCTGATAAATGCACAAGCTTCGTTTAGACATATTTTTACTTTTTAGCATTAAGAAAATAGCAACAAACCATCATAACACATCATACCTGATGAAGATGTTTAACACTCAAACCGTTTCTGCTATACTAGTGTATAATAGTGTGCTGCGGAGTTTTTATGTTTGACAGCTTTCAGTCATGTAAATGCTACATGATCTCTGCACACGTTGACTTATGAGCAGGTCAGCAGTATTTTTACTTTATGTAAGCAGTGGACTTAGCTAAAGGGGCTCAAAGGGGCTTATAACCAAATCCAATTCTGTCAAATCTTCTTACATCTCTCACCCACTTGCTATGGACATATGTTTAACATTTTGAAAACACTATTTCCGATTTAAGAAATCAATTAGTTATTTTTGTTTAGTGAGCTCTTTCTCTACAAAATAAGGGCATTTTATTGGAGTATTTGTATTGAACGCCAAAGAATCAGATAAAACTGCATCGTATTTGAAGCGTAATATTTCTAGTTATACCATGGCAAAAGCAAAAGAAAGGGAGCTAAATATCCTTTATACTGAATATTATATTCAGTATAAATCCTCATATGGATACAATGAAGTCTATAAGTATATACAATATGAATCCATCCAATCCAGTTTAGAGTATGATGTACAAACTGTATGTGCCCAATGTTGATGCCAATTAAAACAGCTTTCTATATCAGAGAATATGTCAATATATAATAAATAAAATGTATTGTATATAAAAATAATTATTCAGGGATTCTACACATTAGAAATTCCCTCATCTGTTAATACATGCTCTTCACTTACACACACAGTACACACACACATTCAGACACACATTCATAAATGCCTCGGTTGTCCTGGAGGTCTAGCAGATCACACATGTCTTTGACTTCCCGCCCTCTTGAGCATCTTGAGAGAAACAAACAAGACAGACGGTGAGAAGACAGGTGACATGAAAATGCAGAATGATCAGGAGCGACGCGGTAGCGCACCTTCGCCTCCACCCTCCAGCTTTTTCTTCTCGTCTTCGATAGCTTTCATTTTGGCCTCATGGACGTCTGCGAGAGCTCTCCACTGGCCCCTGTTTATATTCAGCCCATCCATCATCGGAGTGATTTCTATGTGAAAGCGAGAAAACTCCTACAAACAAACAGATTGCATGAGAAAGGTAATTTTGGGACAAAAGTATATAAATATACAGTTTATGTTAGCATTTATAATAACGATAAATGATTTGTGTCTCTTTACTTTGTACACAAAGGAGCAGACAAAGTCGATGAAACCACACTGCATCTTGGGCAGCTCCTCAGAATGATTTCTGTCCATCATTGGCTATAGAAGAAGAGGGAGATATAAATATTGTTATGACTTAATGATCACATATACAGTGCAGGCAACAGACCAAAAACCATTAGGTTCTTACAATAGGCTGCTGATCAAGGACAGTCCTTTCCAGGTCGCCCTGCTCCCAAAACTCTGCTGCCACCATTAAAGCGACCTAGGACCATAATTAGCAGTTAAGACAATGAGATCAGATGAGTGATTCATAATTTGTTATGATTCGGAAGACTGAGGAAGGGAACGCACCTTGCTCTGAACCTCCCATGGCTTTGTAATGGCTGACAGATCACAAGCTGTCATCATCATTGCCCTGCGGAAAACACACGTCCGCATCGAAGAACATTTTTATTTTTATACATATGACAGATAAATGGTTTCAAGACAGAAGTGGTTATTTCACATGATAAAACGTGAATTTACATGATAATTTCCTTCCTGGTTGGATTGGTGGCGACAAAGTTGACCTTCTCTTTCTCGTCTGGAATCCCCTCCACAGATTCCACGATTTTCTGGAACATTGTTCTCTTCCTGAGAAAAGATTAGAAGAGTTAAGATATTTTAAAAAGTCCCTAAAAATCATTAAAAGGCGTCAAAATGCTTCCTATATACTTAGATGTGAAAAAAAACTCCTGACATACTTAAAATAGAGGGCGAGATCAGTGGCAATAATGCACACTTCAAACAGATGCTGCACTGTTTCAAACTGACGCTTCTGGAGGTTTTGGAAGATGTTCAGGTTCTGTGATGGATAGCACAGTAAAATGTGAGATGGCAGCCAAAAGTAGAGCATAAAAAACATTTGCTAATTGATTTTTTTGTCTATTTCAAACCACAACTACTGTCTATCACATACATGTTAACATATCAACACCCACCTCATTCTCCATCAGCGTCTTACTGTACTCAAGATGATGCCGCTCCATTATTGAGGAGCTGTGCAGTTTTGCCAGTGGGGACATACTCCTTTAAAAGTCCAACAGAATAACATTTCCAAATGTTTTAGTTGGTTTTATTATGTCTTTTACATGTTTCACCATCATTTTATTACAGTTGATTTCACTTGAAAACTGACAGAAATCTTACTTTGTCTGGAACAGATTGTTGGTTCCTCTGTGGTCAATATCGTGGCAGAATCCAGCAGCAACCATGGCAAAGGCATCAAGATCAGTGTAATACTTCTTCAGTTTGCCTGTCTGTTAGGAAGCAAAGAGGTTATCCCTGCGTTGTACTAAAAAATATTCTTTGTAATGAAAAAAAACTTGTTTTTGTACGAGAAATGTGCCTCACTAGAAGCAGAGTGAACATAGTTTGTCCAACGTTGAAGCCGTGCCTCCAGTTGTGGTAGGTGATGTCACGGTATCCCCTCTGGACAGTGTACATCCATCGTGTCAGGGTCTGCAAAAACAAAACAATCTTTAGATTTGCATTGCCCATACAGATTGTACATCCAGTCAAAACTTGTGTTCGGAATATAAACATGTCTTTTAAGGTTAAATAGTGGCTCATTTACTGCAGGTCAAAGAAAGGAAAGGAAAATACTGACTTAAATTGAAATGTAATCTCTTAAATGTTGGTGTGTTGTGTGTTTCAGGGGTAGTGTGCCGCCCACACAGGCTGGCCGGGGGGAGTGTCGTGAACAGGTTTCCTCTCTACTGTACCTCGGCTGGGACTTTGAACTTCTCTACCACCCCGAGCTCAAAGAAGCAGCGGATGCCACATTTCACGAGCTCCAGCTCTGACAAGGGGAAGTCACTGAAGCGGAACTCAAGCAGCTCCACCTTCTTGGAATCGGGAATGTTGGTCCTCTGCACATTGGAACAAGTGTACACCCTCAGTTAACCATCACAAAGGAGTTTATGAGGAGCATTGTACTCCACACATCCCAGTTGTGCTTACCAACAGTTTGTACATCTCCTTCTGGTCACAGTCCTCTGGTGCAGAGCCAAACTTCTCTTGAGTGTTCTGTGGGGGGAAATGGAGTTTAAATAGAGATGAATCTGTTTTCATTCTGGTTGAAGTAATATCAATCAACTGGGGCAGCAGTTTACCAGAATAAGCTGCACGTCATTTAGTGTGGCGGTGGTCTGGTACATGAGCATTTCCTGGGCAATACTGTTCCTCCACTCTGTCCTGTTCAGTTTGTCGTATGTGTCGCTGTTCAGAGTGGACCAGCCAAGGAACTGGGTAAGTGCCTGGTAACATGGACAAATACAATCGTACAAATGATGTAATTCCAACAGATTCTTCCAAACAAGCTATCTCCCACAGTAATTCTAATGACGAAATATTTTAAAAGTGATATATTTAAGTACGTTTGGAGTTAATTAAAACAGCATTAGAATAATTAAGTTGACTTAAGGAGTTAGTAGAATAGGAAATGCTATGACATCATTTTAAACACAAATACTAATGTTGGGGCTTAAAAAGGGAAACAAGATAAACCAAAAGAGTCACTGGAGTAGGTTCCCATACTTCTGTTATTTGTTCATCATTCTCATCAAATGGTTTGCCATCATTTCTGTTGAAGAAAGTGGCAACTCCGACTATTTCTTCCTTTTTGTTGACGATTGGCAGAGACAGGACGTTCTTAATCTTCCATCCGGTCTCATCCACTGCTTCTTTCTGTCAAACAAATCCAACAGAACATCCAGATTATTTCAGTGTGCAAACAACTGAGCAAATTTAATTGAATGCCAGATGTTGATTTTCACCTGAAATGCGAAAGTACTCGTCTGCTCCAGTGTTCATCATGTTGCAGATCTAGAAGAATTTGAAAAACAGCTCATGTGTGTTTGGAAATCAGCAATTCAATAACCCATATTTTAAAATCAGTGCAGGGTTTGCATAAAAAAAAAAGGAACAAAAGTGGAACTTACAAATCCGTTCTCAGCCACATATGCCGGGAGGCCGCTGACCAGAGCCCAGTGGTCGGCAGGGGGGCCGCTGTGAATTCAGAGAGGATGAGTACCTGCCCGACTTCTTATTACACATCCAGTTAACCTCTACAAATATGAGAATAAAGCTATGTAAAACCTTTGCTACAGTGCTTTGTGATACTTACGGTATAACTTTAATCTCCTCTTTGTCTTCCAGCAGGTAGTCAATAATCTTGTAGAAGCTGATTTCCTGAACGTGTTAAATATAAGAGAGCATTTATTCATATTATACTTACTTTTTTAATCTTGACCAATTGGTGAATAAGAATAATGTGAATATAACAAAACATAGTGTTGGACTCACTCTGCCGTCAGGTGTCTTGGGGCCTTTGTATGGCTCTTGCTCCCCTAGTTTTATTTGCCACTCATCAAAGAATTCCTGGTGTAGAAGAGGCCAATAAGTTTCCATAGTTTTAATAATAACCAAGTTAAAGATTTAGTTCTTTTGAGACTTTCATTGACGCACCTTTTCTTTGGTCATGTCTAGGAGTCCCACGGAGTATCTCTCACACTTAATGTATGTCCTCACTGTGTATAATGCTTTGTGAAACTGCCTCTCAATATCCGTCAACTCCTCAAAAACTTTGCTGGCTGACCACAGCAATACCTATGGCAACGAAAGTATCAATGCATTTGTGATTTTAGAGCAGCTGGACATGTTTTTTATTAAGAAAGATGTCAATTTTTTCTCCATGAAAATAAAAAACCGGACATGTGTACAAAGTGTACGCTGTGTTTTTACCTGACTTCTCCTGGACTCTACATCCCACATGCAGGAAGTGTGGTCTTGCAGGGCAACCATAGAAGCAAAGTTTATGTATTTATTGAAGAGCTGTAACACAAGAGCAAAGAATCGTATTGTCTTTATGAATCACATTGACATATGTCCTCTTATTGATCTTCACTGACAACAGATCACAGTCACTTTCTATATTGAATGACCTCTAGAGTCACAGAGAGGTCATGAAATAAGACAAGCAAAACATTTCTGAGCTTCCTCTTCCTAAATGGATTATGAGTTGCGCTTCCATAACGCCGACTTAAAGTACAGAGCCAAGCCATTTAATAACTAGGTCAAAGACAGTAAAGCTGGTGGACTATAAGTGTCTGACGATGCGACCCTCCTGCTGGATTTGTCTGCTTACTACTACAAGTTTCCCAGCTCGCTTGATGCAGTCAGTAATACCCACTTATTAAAAATGGAACCTCCTGTCCACCTACCTCCTGATCACTCTTTGAAAATTCATCAGCACCCTGTTTGTTGACTGCCATGACGACACCGATTGGTTCCTTTTCATACATGATGGGAAAAGTAACCATGCATTTGGTGGTATATTTGGTCTGTTTATCCACAAAGTCACTGAAATGAGAGTCCTGACAAAATAACAGGAGAACAGGTAAATATGTGCACTCAACCCAGGATGAATCTAAATAACATGCCTATACAGGAAAAAACACATGCATGCTATTATCCTACTAAGACACAAATCAGCATAATAGTGACTAAAGCAGTTATGATAAAAGCTGTAATTAATGTGCAGTTTACCAATCAATACTACTTCTCATGGAAAACAGGTTATTTAACCTACAATACCTACCTATCATATACAAAAAAAAACATCACAAAAGTAAAGTGGGGCTTTAATAAAACAGAATAATAGGATTAATTATTCTGACTAATCTGAAATGCAGCCTGGTGTGGCCTGTTTGTTCCACAAACACACATCTATTTGTTTTATTTGTACGTCTTATTTGTTAATTTATAAATTCAGGGTTCTGCAATCAAGTTAATGTTTTTATTAAACATTATCATAAATCACTTATTCCATTTTATCAAATTTCAATGTAATTAACTAGCCCACCTTCTTAACATCCGCAATGTTCTGAGGCTTCTTGGTGTGAGCTGTCCATCCAACAATTCCCATGTCGGTGGGAAAAACTATCTCTGTATTGGGATTCACAAGATTTTTCTCAAATGAGGAATTGTGGGTCACATCAAAGAGGATCGTGGACAGCTCAGGTGTTCCGTTGCGAGACCTGTAGCCGAAGTAGCTGCAGCGATCTGCCTGGATCAGCAGAGCAACCCTCTGGAGAATTTTATGCATGGGTTTCTCCATCTGGACGTTGGTCTGCAACTCCTTTATGAGCTCGAATATGAACTCAGACTCCTGGATGGTGGTGACATCCTTGTAAGAGGATGGGTCTTTGACCTGCACCTCGTTGTTGAAGGCAGCAGTGATCACATCTGCCTTGACTTTCTTATCGTAGTACTGCTTAGCGAAATCTGGGTTGTTGTCAAGAAATTTCTCTACAGTGTCCTTGTCTGCCATGTTGTCCAAGTTTGAATTAACAATTCCCTCCGAACAAAGTTACTCCTCTCAGGTGTTCACAGCGGAGCAGTAAAGATGTGGCACTGCAGACTCTACTGAGACATTTTCAAAACTCCTCTGTGGACAGCGCTCGCCACCTTCTCCTCTGTAACAGAAGGTAGTGAGTGGCTTACAGGGTAAGGGGATCCAATGGGGCTCTAATAACTTACGCAAGGATCATAAAGCTTCTCAGCTTACTTAACTTGTAAATCCAGCCGCCTGTCATTTTAGTGGGGACAATCCCATCACAGGTTATGTTCACTGAGTTATGGCACCGGCATGACCTGCACTGTAAACCAGATTATGATGTCAAGACGGCAAGTGTTCCCGAGGGTTTCCTATTTTTTTCTGATAATATGTTGAGTGTCTCATCTCTTCTGTAGATGTGTTTGCGGAACAGCTTGGCAAAATAACTTTTAAAATACAGTTGATTCATATAAAAAGTTGCACTATAATACAGGGGAAAGTGGGTTGGAGAAGTCATTGATATCCTGATAAAAGCTGTATGAATGTCTTGAGGTGATTTAAGGACAGTCTCATCAATCCTTTAATATCCTGATACATAGCAAGAGAAGCACATGGACAACAGTTTGCTAAGAGAACTAGGAAGCAGCCACAGATTTAATGTAATAATAAAGCTGATACATTCAAAAAGAGCAGTGACAGCTATTTCTTATATTATAATTATTATACAGAAAGTCCTCAGGCTTTCCTGGGCCACTTCTGTTAGATGGCAGCTACATTTATACAGCAAAAGGATTAAGTAGGATTGTAACCTGCTGCATTGATCTTAATTACTGTTGTTGGCAGGCAATCAGGGGTTAGTATGGTCCGGTAGGAGACACAGACACATACTTCCAACCAGATGACAAGCAGTGGAATAACATATGTCTTATTGTTCACTATGATAGACTGGACAACTTGACTGATATCAAAATGAAAACTATATATATATACAGTATATATCTGGACAGAGCAATCATGATGATCATGGATGCATCCCTTGCGTTCGACCACTGCCACGGTGTACTTTTCTCAGCGGTTCTACAACAGATCCGCAGCAGAACCTGCGCCAGCGGTTCTTGAACTGGAAGACAAAGTAGAGGATGGGATTGAGGGCCGAGTTGGCCAGTGTGAACGTCACCACCCAGAAGAACATGGTAGAAGAGAAATCTAAGTAACCCAGGAAGTTCCTGGCCAAGATGAGGAAGGTGGTGATGAAAATGGGGCTCCACATGATCAAGAAAGAGAGCACAAGGACCAGAATGGTACGGAAGAGCTTCATATCCTTGCGGGAGACCTTGTATTCAAATGAGTCTCCAACTTGGGGCTGGCTGCCTCGTTGTCGAAGCCTTAGTTTACTTCTTTTATAAATCTGGAACACAAACAGATAATATTACATAGTAGTGGCTTTCTTTTCTTTATGACAGCACACAAAGTGGACACAAAAGATTCAATTAAAAGCATCTATGTAACCTGATTGGTTTGGATGCACATATGGAGCATTGTCTCAAACATCAATACAGACTTCCCAGAGCTAAAACTATGTGTGGCTTCTCAGAGACAGAGTCTGTTTATATCGTCTGTATCACTTTAATGTCCACATTGGCAGAACTGGTTACCCAATGTACTGTTGACAGTTGATAGTGCAAAGCTCTGCACCCACACACACAAGCTTCGTTTTAAGCTCCAATAATTAATAAAGAACATGCATCTCTGTTCCCACAATAACAAAGAAATTAGTAATCGTTGCAGACAGCACAGTCAATAGATCTGCAAATAAATGGGCCTGAGCTGGGATTATTTGTTGAATGAGTAATACACGTATGCAAAGTCGAAGGATAACCCATCCTTTACAATAGAGTACATGTACATAATCACATTCGGGCTAGGTTAGGGGTTAAGATAAAGTATTACTCCTATTAATTATTTGTTAAGATTTTAGGTAATTAGTTAGCATGTCCATGTAGGCTGAGTACCACCGATAGGGTGGCAAGGTAATGAAAAAGGTTGGACTAACTTATTGTGGGATCTTTTCACAATAGGAAAAATAAAAGTGTAGTTGAGATTTCCTGATCCTAATAAACTTCCTATAAACATTGGTTGACCTGACATCAGTCTAAGCACCATAAACCCACCTGTAATATTTTGCTGTAACTGACCACAATAATGAATCCTGGGAGAAGGAAGCACAGGGCAGTGAGGGTCACGCTCCACACAATCTCTACAGTTGTGTCTGGCCACTTGAGAGTACAAATGTGTATGTGTTCCTGTGGACAAGACAATACAACTTTAGTTAAAAAGGTAGGAGAATTGAGCTTTCCTTATACTCCTCAATCTATCAATACCTGCCGGGGGAAATCCACCTCGATCACAGTGAAGAACAGACTGAGGGGAATCAAGGCGATTGCAGAAAAGGCCCAGATGAAGAAGAGGGTGGCAGTCACCATCCTGCAGTTTAAGGTGGGCACAGCCTGCAGCTGAAGGATGGCCTGCACCCTCTCCACACTGATGGAGGCCAGGGTGGTGATGGTCACACAGCCGCTCATGCAGATCACATACAGCACAATGTGACAGGCCGTAAACCCCAGTGTCCAGGAAACAGTCCACCGCACGGCCACTATCAGCGGGATCATGCTGACAAACAGCAAGTCAGCCACAAACAGATTGAGGGTCAGAATGGTTTTGTTTGCCAGGTGTCTGCGTTCCCATGTTAGCAGGACTGCAGCTGCCACATTGGCTGCCACAGACACCAGGAAGACAGCGGTGATAACCAGGGTCTCAAAAATAGTGATGGCAACATGATCGGAGTTGAGCGCCCCAGAAAAAAAGGAAAAATAAGTGAAGTTTCTAAGATGGAGAAAGTGAGTGTGATGGTTAGTATCCATAAAGACCGAACAACGTGTGTACTCCTGCAGTCACCCAGAGAAGTGAATGGGGAAATCAGCTGATAAGACATACAATGATACCAGACAAGAGGAGTGGTCACTAACCTCTGTGATGCTGTTTGTTCTTCCTGCTACCTGAAGTCAAACATTACGAGATGTTCAGCAGTCAAACATTATTTCCAACACCAATTTGCATTTCACGCATTTAATGACACACAACTGTTCTCTGTTGACTGGGATTGAAACAACTTCCTTGTGTGTTAATCCAATTTCTTATATTGAGCTATTGGGCGTGTAAACCTTTAAGAACCGTCGAGATCTTATTAGTTAGACACCACTTTTATTTACGCTAGGAATTAGATTATCGGGTTTACTTCCTCGGCAGTGATTCAGTAATCGACCAGTGGCACTCCTAAACACAGGATTTACATCTAGGGCAAAACCTGGGATTTATTCATTTAAAGTTAAGAGAGAAATTGACTTAACAAATGTTTGTTTTAGAAAAAATAACACATTCTTAACTACCTGAAGGAAAGTGAGGTGTCCTAACCATTAGCACCTTTTCCCAAAGCTTATTGTAGGTTAACCCTTGGTGTCATGTTCCCTTTTAAACCTCCCGAGTCACTGCACAGACCTTTGACTTCCAATATTGTTGGCTAGCAATACAAATCCTAGTCTTTAAATAGCGCAGGAAAAGGGATTAACTAACACAAGCTGTTTGGAGCATTTCATCTGGTTTCAAGACGAGGGAGGGGTAAAGGACCTGCAGCAGCATCTCAGTATCACACATAACTGATCTGTTCTCCAGTATAAGCTACAAAGACCACTGGCATGCTGATGTTGAGCAGCATTTACTAGGTTATTAGCCTGTTAGCATGCTAACGTTTGCCAATTGTTCATCAATCAACTGCGTGTAAAGATGATGTGAAAGACATTTGTTCTGCAGGTATTTGCTCATAAACTAAAGTATTAAGCACACTTAAATGTTGCCCTGATTGTTGTTGCTAGATTTAAAAGTCAGTGATCACCCAAAGCCAGTAGAATTTATGCTTAAAGACTTAGATTTAGGAACGTTTATTTCAGTCAAAATGTGGATATAATGCCTGTAAGATCATTTCTGTTGGGACCATGAAAGTCCGTACAAAATGACATTCTAATGTACCTAGTATATGTTGAGATATTTCACTAAAGTCCCTGAAGTGTATCCTTTAGGGACCTTAAATGTCTAAAGCACACATGCAATCTTCTGGTAAAGCAAGAAAACATTTGAAATCTAACCAAAGCTTTGTGGAATACTTCAGATACTCAAAAGCAAAACGTCAGCAACTCAACACTGTAGTTTATTAAACTAACTTGTACCTCCGGTTACACAGTAAAGGTAGAAAACTAAACAGAAGACAGATCTGAAGTTCTCGTCTGAGCTCAGTCAAGACAGGTTTCTACGTGGGCCATCAGTTCTCGGTATTGACTGCTCGGATACTCGGCCCGACAGCCGGGACACTCCAGGCAGCTCTCATTCAGCAAGCTGCTGTAAGAGGAGCGTCTGAGGCTATCTCTGGGGCACATGGAGGGGGGGCGTGCCGCTTCACATGAGGTGTGATCCTGCTGGTCGCTCTAAAGGGAGTCATTGATCAGTTATGGCAAATCAACTTTTCACCTAGTTACATTATTTTTGTCCAAAAAAGCACACAGCTGTATTTTTGTTAAATATTAACAGTTTCTAACCATAGAGACTCGGCCATAGAAATTATTACCAACTTATTCTGCCCAAAGAAAAATGTAATGCAGTTTAAAGATTCATCAGGAATAAAGTTTGGATATACCATTTACACATGAAGTAAATGCAGTTTTCATGCCAACCTGTTTTTTCATTTGGTCTTTAGTTTTTTGCAGCCTCTTCAGAACCCCGACCATTTGCTTCTTTAAATACGCACAATTCTGCTTTTCATCTTCAAGGTCTTGTGAAGAAATCTTTATCTAAAATTAGAAGAGTCTGCATTACAATATTTATAAAGTGTAGCTTTATAAATATTGTTTTTTAATTATGAAGATGGATAGTATGGATAAACAGCATGCACTCATTAGTAGTTAATACTAAGGAATTATTCAAGTAAGTGGACATACTCATACTAAATGACACTTTCATACCTGTCGCTCCATATCTTTAATCTTTTCCTGGTCTGCATGGTGACGATTCAAAAATGCCCTCTGCATTAAAATAGACTAAAAAGAGAAACGTTTTTCTACATTTTGAGGCTTTACATTTCTTCTATCTACTCAATAAATAGTTAAATGAAGAGATACCTGCAGCTCAAAGTTTGCCAACTTGCGCTTCTCCTCATTCAGTCTGCATTGAAGGTCTTCAGTCTCAGCGGTCATCCATTGCTCCTCATCCTCAGAGCATTGATGGTGTTTCTGTGGACTTTTTCTGCTCATTATTTCATTTTGTAGCTGCTGCTTGAGCTCTTCCACTTCACTTTCTCTGTCTTCACACCTAAAGAGCAAACAGCCTGTTACGTAGCTGACAAGGTAACACCTTCGCCAACCATAATAGGTTTTATATTGATATTTTTCAGCTGCAGACATACTGGTTTCGGGTTTTTATCAGGGTCTGGTGCATCATGTTGACCTGCTCCCTGAGCACATCCAGCTCCTCTGTGGCTTTCTGTAGAAGTCTTTCATAGTGCTGCTGCATCTGGGTTAGTATTTGTTCATTGTCTGTAATAAAAAAGGCCGAAATTTACATTACAAAATATATATACCTATACAATACATGATTTTTCCAATGCATAAAAGACACAGATCCTTAAAGAGAGGGCCATTGAGGGTGATCTTGATATCTTAAAAACGTTGTTGTGACAGTTTGTTGCTCCAGTGGTGAGTGCCCACTGCCCACTGTCCCTCTGGCTCACCCTCTGAATGCTCCTCATTGTGCTGCTGTGAGCGACTCTGATTGGCTTCATTCAGCTGCTTCTCCAGCCATAACATTCTGGCCTTGATTTCCCTCACACAGGCCTCTCTCTGCTGGTCATATGCCAGCCACTGCTTGTTCTTCTCCAAGGCCTTGGGGGATTGAATAAAAGAAAGAGAAGCACATAACAGAGAAAGACAGGAAGAGAGTTGTGCCAGGGTTTAAAGCAAAAAAAAAAAAACTCAGTAAGACATTTATACTGTACACAGGAGAACTGCTTCACATAGATACAAATGCAAACAGAGAAGGCAGTTAAAAGATGCAAAAATAAAAGCATGGTGGATTAGGCAAAACTGAAAAATTAAAACGGTACAGACATTTTCCAGACACAGCACTTACATCACTGAGTTGCTTTTGGAGCTCTGTTGCTGTTTTTCTTGAGTCCCATTCACTTGAGGCAGAGTCCCACTTGACAAGAAATGACAGTACAGTATTACATAAATGAACAGAGTTTACCAAACTCTCTCCACGGCTTAAAGAAAAAGACAAAATATAGTGACAGGACACAACAAGGTCTGAAATACAGTCACAGTGGGATTCGGTGCATTAGACTATTTGTTTATGACCTCTAAGATATCCAGAGTGTAACTGGGATGGTATGCTCTGTATGAGGAAGAGTGTTTTTAATGGAAAACAGTGATCCTCCTCTTTAAGGAAACACTTCAATACAACTGCTGCCATCTAGTGGTGTAAGACTAGCAAGAGGCTGAAGAGGCTTCCTCGGTAGCAACCAAGTAGCAATACAACCAAAATCATATATAGTTCTGGAAGAAATTAAACAGACGACTCCAAATTGTTCTTATATCTTTACCGCTACATATATAGCAGCCATTCCAGCGTCTGTTGAATTCCAACTCAGATAAAAATGGTCAATAGTTCATAGAATACAATAACAAATAAAAATAATAATTTAACTCAAAGATATAATAATAAAACAAGAGAAAATTATAATGCTGAAGTGATCTCTTAATTTTTTCCGCGGCTGTATATATATATATATATATATATATATATATATATATATATATTTTTTTTTAAAGAAGTGCATTTTGCCAGCAGTTAAAAGAAAAAATAACAGTGCTGAATTTTTGCTTGGTTTGAGGGTCTTGGTATTGTGCATGCAGGCTTTCAGTCATGGCTTACTGGGACCTATGAATGCAACATGACTTTTGCTCATGTTATTATAATACATTAAATAAAAACCAGTCTTTTTGAGGATCTAACACTGATGTTTCCATGGAAGTGCCAAATAATATAAATTGCAATAGGGAATTAAATTTAAAAAGGAAAAAAAAAGAAAAAAACATTTGTTGTAATTCCCATCACAAAACACATATTTGGTTTTGTGACTCAAAATCAAAGTTTCCTTCTTATAAGGGCTGGTATGTTTGTTTAAAGTTCCCTTAGCATTACTTACTTACATTAAAATGTATAGATTTACCTTCTTCCGTTCAACTTTGTTCTCGAGCTGTTGACACCTGGTTGAAACACTCACTAGCTTGTTCTTGATTTCTTCAGTCTCTCCACAGTAACTGGATAGACTTATTTTTCTTCTCATACTCACTACATCCATCAGATGTCCTTCTTTCTTTCTCAACTGCTCCGAGGGCAAAGCAATGTTCTCCTGTTTGGCCGTGAGCTGCTGAGAACTCTTGAGTCTAACCTTTTCAAGCGATAAGAATCTCTGCGAAAATACATTAAAGATATGTATGTTTTACTATTGTTTAAGCTAATCTAAAACAATACCCTGCAGTACAGGTTGAGTCTCAGATTTTGATTGAGTAGTTTGAATAGGTTTACCTCTAACAGCTTGTTATGTTCTGAATGTTGACGAGACAGCTCAGCCAGGGACATCTTCAGATAGGCGTTCTCCTTCCTCAGGCTCCTGACAACCACATCAAGCTCAGGGTTGGGCTTTTTCCTGGGGATACCCTTTTGGTTCGGGGACGCCATCTCAAGCACCTGTAAACAAATATTACACAAGACTGACAATTTAAAAAAGAAAACATTTTCCGTTTTTGTCAAAATATACAATTTTAAAAATACACATTCTGAATGGATCCAAGTTGACCACAAATACAGGGCAAACTTAACTTAACTAAACCCAAGATTGTTTTCTAATCATTTTAGAAGTGACAAAATATACATTTACAGATTACTATCAGATCAAAAACAATCTAATCTTAATGCACGCAACATAATGCAATTTATACATATTGACTTTTCATTCATCTCATAAACATAAGAAACAACACCACTGGCTAAGCATGGCCTCTACATTTGTATTGCATTTTAACTAAAACCCGGAGCAACACATACAGAAATGGAAACATGAAGCTCAACTTTAAAGCTAACCAAGTGCTCTGCAAAAATGGAAATATCAGATCGTGTGAATCCAGAACCGGATTGAAATTTCCAGACCTGCTACCAAATGGACTTAGATGAGACTGTTTCGGCTACAGGTAATTATTGATAGCTTTGTTAAATTCATAACGCAACTTAAAAACGTAGCCAGCGTTAACATACATCATACTCTCACTCAACTCAACGAGGAAATGACTGGTGGTTAAACTGGATGCTGAATTTGCTACGGTAGTAGCCAAAGTTAAGCTAACGTCACGTTAGCAAACATCTATGTTTTTGCACACTTTTAAGCTATTTTTTGGTAGCAGGTTATATTGACAAAGTTTGTATAAAACCACATAATGTTAGCTAGCCAGGTACCGTAAGATATGTTGGCTGGAATAAAAACAAAAGTTAAGAAGGCCTTAATAGCAACTGTACACCTTGCTAGCATACATTGTTGATACATTTTGTGTAATTTCCATCAAGATACTGCCACTGTCGTTAGCGAAACATGACTTTCAATGTGAAATTAAATCCCTAAATTAATCTAGATCATTTTATAAAACGTTTATGTGCACCGTATTAGCATATTTAGTTAGCAGCATTACCTTAAGAGGGAGGGGTAGCAGATAGCGTAACTGTCATTGGATGGGTTGTGCTACTTACTACTTTAAATGTCGCCGCCTAAAAGCCACACCCCATCATGACACGTGCTTTAATCAGAGCTGTTACCGTGCGAACATTTGGAAATAACAATGAAGTGGTTCCTGGGCCAGCACTTTGTCTTAGTTAATGCTATGTGTGTTTTGGTTGTGTTTATTTGTAAAAGTATGAAGTGAAGGCTAATTATGGCATGTATTTTGTTTTAGGAAGGATGCATTACTTACAACGCCACTGGAAGGCGCTGCACTACAAGAGAAGAGTGGACCAACTCTGCTGGTTTCCCTGGATGATGCCTGAATTAACTCATCGTTGCAAACAGAGGTGCCAAGCAATATTGAGTATGACACATTTAAAAGGAGTATCTAGAAAGACATGCTGTCTATCCATGTGATGTTTAAGTTTTTCTCTCCTACTTACCCTCCTCCTCACATATTTACTGGAGTGTTTCATGCCTCTGACTCACGACTGAGGTTGCCCTCCGGAATTCACTCCTCTATCTTGAGCACATCTGTGTGTTTCAGTTTCCTCTGAGGGGCTCCCTGTCTCTCAGCCGAATATGATTCGGTGCTTTGAATAAGTTTGAAGTGTATCAAAATGCTGCGGGTCATTGTTGAGTCCGCTAGTGGGATACCCAAAAAGAAAATTGGAAACCCAGATCCCATTGCTTCGGTTGTCTTCAGAGGTGAGACTCTTTTTTTTTTTTTTTACTTTTTGTTTGGGAAACTAGTGCAACTCTTTTCTCCGTTAACTTTATTTTTGCTCTATCAGGCTATCAACTTTAAAGATTTTGACATCACTTTAATGCAGTAGCCTTGCAGTTTGCTTTAGGAATCCTTTGCTTAATGCTTAATTTGAATATTTTGGCAGTGATTCATATTCAAAACGAAGAATATATCCTTATAAGGTAACAATAGCACTGTGTCCACAGATAAAAGCATCCTATGGCCACACGGCTTGAAATACATTTACAAAATTACATTCCAAATGCCAGGAATTTTTATTATTGGAAGAAGTGTCTTTTTCTACGCTTTTCTCTGGGACATAATATGTTAAAAAGCTTGGGAATTTTTGCAAATAAGTGTGGAAGCTTACTGTTCATTGTGTCTACAGGTGAAAAGAAGAAAACCAAAGCAGTTGACAATGAATTGAATCCTGTATGGAACGAAGTAAGTACAGGATTAGGGTTAACTGTTACATGTGAAAGTCATGGTGTTGACAGGGAAAAACCACCTGGGAGCTGCTATTACCTCAGTTAAAACTTCTTTCTGTTTTCTTCTCTGTAATTACAGGTGCTTGAATTTGATCTTAAAGACTCTGCCTTGGATGCATCTTCATTCATTAACGTGGTTGTCAAAGACTATGAAACAATCGGCAAAGACAAGTATGTGTATGACAAGCAGGAATTGAAATTGTGACTTTTGCATTTTTTATATTGTTTGCTAAACACAGTGCTTTTTTGTGTGAAAAGGGAATGAAAACATGACCCCAGCTTACCTCCCAGTATGACTAAATAATGATACTTTACACATTCCTGCCTTGCAGAGGAGAACCATTGAGTGTTTATTACTTCCCCACAACTGAGTGTAGGCGGTCTTTACAGGAACCCCCCTCCCAGAAAAACAAACACTAATGTTACGCTGTCTAATGCAGGTAATGGATGAATATAAAAACCCCTCCACACCTCTACTTCTTAACAACGTAGATGTGTGTTTATGTGAAAGTGCTTGTTTCTTTGTACTACTTATGCTACAACTACCCTATTCTTTTTAATGGAGTCGTCATTATGATCTTTTCTTAAGAAGCATAACAGCATGTTTTAACTTTACTGAGATGCAGGACCCACAGCTACCATGTTAAGACTTGCAGCTGTGTTTATAAAGACGTTGTTTGGTCTTTCTCACAAAAGCATTCCAGCTATTATGAGGATTGTTTCCTTAAAAGGAAACAAGTAATTTAAATGTCTCTTATGATAAACCCAGACCGCAATGTATGAACGTTTATCACTTTTAAATTTCCTATCCGTTTGTTTGGCATACTCCTACATTTTGGAGTTGGAGTGTCTTCCTCTTTCTGCAGTGCAGGCCAGAAAGTAGACCATAATAACATTTCCTTTGAGTCACGCATGTGACTGATTATGCATGATATAAATTATTCTAGGGCAGGAACAAGGCATGGGGTGAGGGTGGAGGGGTGTCTACATCAGCCATGCACACACTTGGATATTTTTCCATGATCACAGAGAAGGAGGGGGGGGGTGAATAAGAGAGCTTGCGCTGGCTTGTCACTGGCACATCTGTGAGGACTAGTTGTAACTCAGCCTGTAATGCTCTGCAAAATAGAGTAAAGAGAAGGGGAACATCTCTAATGCTGGCAACCCTTTTGTCCCGGATTTCTTCTATTTAGGAAAACCTTGAGCAGGAATGTGACTCACAGAGCCTAACAAGAGTTTCTAATCTGTGATACTATCAAGATATGCCATTTGAAGACTGCTCCCTTTGTTTGGCATAGATTGTTTTACACCTAAATTAGCTTTGTTTAAAAATGATATCAGTATAGTATGCCATCCAAGTTATCAACATATTTTTCTGCATTTTGTTTGTTAATGAAGCAGTTCCAAATACTTTACAAATAATAGAATAGATTTTAAAGATAGTTTGTATACATCAGTCCTTGTTCTACAGTTAATTGCCATTCCAGATATCCTGACTTGTTCATCCTCCACAGCCGACCTTGCTTTCCAAGGAGAACCCACATTTTTTTTAGCTCTGTGTAATGATAATATACGGGCCTGAGCACACTGATGAATGATTTTGCCTGCTTACTCAATACTGCTTCTCCCCCCGCCTCCATTGCTCTATTTTTGTCCACCCTCAAACTGGGCACAGAGCAACTGGGACATGCCTGTGGTAGATGTTAATTGTTTCCATCTCTTCTTTTTCTTGTGCACTTTTTATCCTCGTGGGGGATGTTGTAACCAGCTTGTCCCTCTCACACAAAGTATTCCATTTGCTCTCTTAAGTGATGATGCTAGGCAAAGTGGAACTTTATCATCTGTTTTTGTTATGGGAGGATTTGTTTGAAAATGCCCATAGTGTTGCAATCCATTGGGATATATTAATCACTGTTGCTATGTGCTCTCTGTTTGGTAGATAGAGTAGGTGTTGTTGCACTGTTCATCATATTAAGTGAAGAAGTGAAATAAGGAAGTAGAAACGGCCAACACCATTTCAGTCACAATCACCGCAGCCAATTCCATAATGTGATCATTTCATCAGAGATGTGCAACCAAAGCTTCCTCCCTATTGTTTCTCTAAGCTATTTATCTGATCAAACAATTGTTTTACTCAAGCTGCAGTGATTCCTTTGCTGATGTACTGTTAGTATTATTGTCTGAAAAATAAATTTGATTGCTTTTCAGGTTAATTGGATCGGCAACAATCTCTCTAAGAGACTTTGCCAGTGGCAACGTGAGATCCATCCCATCCAAGAACGTGCCGTTGATCAATGAGAAACAGAAGGCTGTTGGGGTGAAAACATTTAGAATTACATTTTTGCAATTTGATGACACTAAATGTAAGCTACGCCAACCTCAGTTCTTGCAGTGGATAATGCCTGGTGAATTTGATCTTTTCAGGCAACAATCAATTTGCTTATTGGGTATGAGCTACCTGCCAACGCTATGCCAAACCTAAATGACCGACCTGACGTAGACATGTCCAATGTGGATGGTGGTAAGTCGACTGCCTAAGAAATGCAATAATTTACGATTTTTTCCTTTAAAAAAAGCCATCCTTATCCTTTATAGTAATTCATGATTATACTTTAGGGTATCCTGATTGACACAAATATAAACAAATCAGGGGAAGAGTGGATATTAATTTTAACAAATAAAATAAAGACAAGTCGCAAACATTGCAGTTTGATCACCAACTAACCCTCTCAGCAACTGTAAGAAATCTAGAAATGATAATCTAAAACATGCTACTGATATGGGTTTCAATTATTAAAGTATACTTGATTTCTTATCTAACAATGGGTAACAAGTCATTGATCCACTCGGATGCAAAATAAGGGATTACTGTTAAGGCTTGTAGGTATTGAGGTATCCGTAATCGAATAAAACTTCGATTATTGTTATTGATTTCAAGCACATTTACAAAAGAGTGTGTTATCACATGTTGCAAGGCGGTTAGCAGAAAGAGCTGCCAGCGTTTTTGTTATGAGTTTTTAATCCAAAGAATGTTGCGATGGCTGTGATTTAATCCACAGGAGGAGGTGATGAGGGTGACGAGGGGGAATCAGATGTGGAGGGGGGAGGTCAGAGTGGAAGCCCAGGAGCTCCCACTTCAACAAACCTGCCTGGGAAACTCAGCCACAAGCCACAGCGTCTCAGCCGTAAAAGGCATCGGGCCCTGGCCAACAAGCCTCAGGACTTCCAGGTATTGTCCGAGTTTTTATAGCTGTATTCGTGGATTATCACAAATGCCATTTTAAGGTACAATTCTTATAAATAGTGACATGAATGACAGCAGCTTTTACTACATGAAGTAGTCAACCATAGCTATTTATTTATAACATTTATCACTCATTTTGGAAAACTGCCAACATGTAAATCATTCTGCTTCAGGGCAAGCAATTTCACACAAAAGAAACATACTTGTGTTTCCATTAAAGGTCTGTAAATGTATTTGAGCAGGCTCGTTTCTGCACTGAATACATTGGTATTTGTCTAGACAAAATGATTTTAAGTGTTTGTTCAGCTGCCTTGCTGTTGTTTGCAATGTTCAGATTCGTATTCGGGTTATCGAGGGTCGACAGCTGCCCGGCAACAACATCAAGCCAGTGGTTAAGGTGAATGTATGTGGGCAGACACACAGGACCAGAATAAGGAGAGGAAATAACCCGTTTTTCGACGAGGTAATGAACCATCACCACAAAAAATAGTGTATCGTGTAGATGTGAATTTTGCCTTTTTTCTTGCCTGTAAACATCCTCCCGTCTTCTCTCTTTGCCGCTTAATCCCCTCCAGCTTTGAGTACCCCATTGGGTATTTCGCTCTGTATCGACAAGCTGTGAAATGATCGTGGACCTTAAAGGACCTTCAGCTTTTTCTCGTATCTAACCCCTCTCCTGTGCATTTTCTCTTTCCTTCCCCTTTGCCAAAGCATAAGCATCTTAACAGACTGTAAGTCCTATAATGTTCACTGATAACAAAATGTGTCTAACACCAAAATGTATAATGCATACAGTGACATGAGAAATACTGTTTTGTTAATGCCTTCTATCTGTCCTTCAGATGTTTTTCTACAATGTTAACATGCTTCCCTCAGAATTGTTTGATGAAAGCATCAGTCTTCGGGTGCGTAGAAAACTCCTTTTTGAAGCTATTTTCTTTCTATAATTTGCGTGGTTGTAAAATGTTTGTATTTCTTTGACTGCTAAATCTGTAAACCGTTGTTTATCCCCACAGGTTTATGACTCCTACTCCCTCAGATCTGACAGTCTAATGGGAGAATTCAAGGTATGCAAAGAGAAGATCTTTTATATCCTTATCGCTTCTTTATTCCAGAAGTTTGACCTGTATGGATTTATAACTCACAAGTAGGGACTCGCTGTAGCAGGATTGTGGATTTTATCACCAGCGGGTTGAGAGATTTCCTGTAATTAAAATGTTTTTTCTTGCATACCCAGCTGGATGTCGGCTACGTCTACGATGAATCAGGTCGGTTTCCCATATTAAATGAATATTTTACAAGAAAATAAAGTATTTTTTGTATATATTAAATATATTTAAGTTGTGTATTGCACATTATGCCATGTACAGGTCATGCCATAATGAGGAAATGGCTCCTGCTGAGTGATGCTGATGACTCTAGCTTGGGGGCCAGAGGTTACCTGAAAGTCAGCATAATTGTTGTGGGCACTGGAGATGAGCCACAAGTGAGTATACCTTCTCTCTTACCGTCAAGTTTCTCTCAGACACAGAGGACAGATCAGTTTTGAAAAAGATCATAACAAGCTTCCCTTTCCTCTCCTTTCCCGGTGCAGACTGAGAGGAGAGACATAACTGAGGATGAGGACGACATAGAAAGTAATCTCTTGGTGCCAGCCGGTGTCACAATGCGATGGGCCACACTCAGCCTCAAGGTGTACCGTGCCGAGGATATGCCGCAGAGTTAGTGACCCATAAACTCTTGAAGCCATTATAGTTTAATGCAGTCAAATCTCCTTAAAGAAATCTTGCATTTACAAGCTTCTTTACTTTGCAGTGGATGATGCCTTCATCCAGACGATAAAACAGGTCTTTGGAGGGGATGGAGACAGAAAGAACTTGGTGGATCCATATTTGGAAGTCAGCTTTGCTGGGAAGAAGGTATTTTCTGTTTAACTCAAATAAATGCTTTTAATGTCTTACTGTGTGAATGTTAATGACATGTAATGGCATTTTCTTTATTTCAGCTGTGCACCAAAATCATTGAGAAAAATGCTAATCCGGAGTGGAATCAACTCATCAATCTCCAAGTCAAGGTTAGAAAATAAATAAGATGTATTTTGTGTGTTTGATCTAAACACCTTAACATTTAGCACAAATCAACAGTTGCCTCTCTCTGCCTCTTTAGTTCCCGTCCATGTGTGAACGCGTCAAGCTGACTATGTATGACTGGTAAGAGACAAACTTAATTCATACACAGCTGAACAAGTGACAATAATATCACAACCAATATTAGACGATCCAGTTCTCTCTTTGTAGGGATCGTCTCACAAACAATGACGCCATAGGAACAACGTTCTTAAACCTAAGCCAAATGTCTTCCTCTGGTGGAGAGGTTGAAGGTAATCCTTTCATCTGTGTTTGTCTAATGATTGGTGTGACTCAGGGTTTTATATTTTGATAATGGACCATGACGGTTAATCCATGTTTCCCTTCCCCTCTGGAAACAGACGCACGGGCTGATTGCAACCCAGGGTCTGAAAGTAAGTAAGAAATGTTCACCTGCATGATTTAGTTTTCAACACTTTTGTTTGAGTGTTTAACCTTTGTGTCTCTTCTCATGTTACAGTGAGCACAGCAGCTTCAGAGATTGGATTTCTTCCAGCTTTTGGGCCCTGCTATGTCAACCTGTACGGTAGCCCGAGAGAATTTACTGGCCTGCCCGACCCATATGATGAACTCAACTTTGGAAAGGTAAGACCACCCTATCAGCTCAGTACAGATCAGTTCAGCACTGTATATATAGAGACGTGATATTTGGTCTTCATGATAGTCTACTTTTGCTTTTGATCTGATGCAGGGTGAGGGGGTCGCCTACAGAGGGAGGGTCCTTGTTGAGCTGTCCACTCAGCTGGATGGAAAGGTTGACAAGAATGTGGATGATATCTCCAGTGATGACGTCCTGGTTTCACAGGTATAAACTGTGTACTATCATTACTGCTTGTTACTTGGATTGGTTTACATGATAATCCTTTAGGTGGGAATACATTTTTATTCTTTTTAGTTGGATATTCCAACTATAAAGTACTGTTCGAATAAAACTGGTATTTCTCAATACCTTCAGGCTAACTTACAATTTATATTAATTAACCTTGTGCTAAAACGTACATACATAATAACTGTGTCTAATGCACACATTTCTTTGATTGCTGATTTAAATTTAATTAACATAATTACATAACAGAAGATAATTTGGTTTGCTTTTTTAACAGCTTGTATCTTATATGACCCCAGTGACTCCAATACAATCCAGCTAATGTTACCACACTGAACAAATAGCACATCTCTTGTTATTTTAGATGATTTTTTTAATGAAAACTTCAGCAGTTGTTTAATGGTAAGATTCATGACACAACAATTATCCAAAGAAGTGTGCCGTATAACACACATTTATTATAGATCTTTTAGCATGATTGAGAAAAGAAACATAAATAATCCCTCCCTACCCTCTTACACTGCCACATCCTTTTTGATTGTGTGCAGAAATACCAGCGGAGGAGGAAGTTCTCCCTGTGCGCTGTGTTTCACAGTGCGTGCATGCTTCAAGTGCCGGGGGAGCCTATCCAGTTTGAGGTCAGCATTGGTAACTATGGTAACAAGCTGGACTCCACCTGCAAACCGCTGTCGTCGACCACCCAGTACAGCTACGCTGTGTTTGATGGTATGAAAAGAAAGAATAATACACATTTTTTTCACAATTGATGGTGTTTTTGTTCAAGACAATGCACATGCATTACATAATATTTCAACCCTGGTAAATGTCAATACGAAATATATATGTATTTGATCCTTAGAACTTTGCTGTAACAGTGAACAATGTACATTTCTGAAGTACAAAAGGGCTTGGACTCCAAATGATAGTTAGTGGTCCACTCCAGGACTTGTGGTTAAAATGACTGGGTGTGTTTATTTTGTATTCCTCAGGTAATCACTACTATTACCTGCCCTGGGCTGACACTAAGCCTGTCGTGATTCTCACGTCATACTGGGAAGACATCAGCCACCGTCTGGACTCTGCCAACCTACTCCTCTTCATCGCTGAGAGACTGGTGAGAACAAGTCACAGTGGCACATATTCTACATGTCTACACAGGCAGTACTGCTCAGTAATATCCTTTCACTGTCTGTGTGATTTATTTTAGGAGTCCCACCTCACCTCTTTAAAAACAGCCATGTTAGCCAAAGTGCCTGAAACACGTCTGATAGAGATTTGGCTCAAACTCATCAACCACATGCTTGAGAATCTGAACAGGTAAGACAGGATCAGACAAACCCTACAACTGGACCTGTGGATTGTATGAAGTAATGCTTTGATGCAGCTTATCATTAGGAAAACTAGTCATTGTTTTAAGTCTAATACATTTGAAGGTGCTAAGACATGTCAATATCACTACTCCTTACTTTTGTGACCCTATATTTTCCAGTAACAGTTGGAATAAAAAATAGTATTGTCATTGTAAGCCCATTTCATGACACTCTAATACAATAGTAAATAATGCAAGTACAGCTTTTCAAATAAGAAAGTAACCTTTAATATTTAAGTTGAAATTGCGACTTGGATAAAATATTAAATATCTTACATAAATAAATGTACATAAAACACCAGACACAAAACAATAAACTAATTGGGCTCTGTTAATTTAAATTGCACTTTTACAAATATTAAAGAGTCCTCCACCTTTAGCAGGTTGTGAACTGCCAATCCAGTTTTCAGGGGAAATAATCTAGCGAAACAAGTAACAACATACTAGCTGTACATTGGACTTAAACCCAACATTTTCACACACCACAGCTGTTGACAAAGCGATCAGCATCGAAATATATTGATGCCATGTCCATTTCTTTTATGATACGTCGATTGAGTTATTATTGTGATAGGCTTAATTCTTTTACCTTGTTATTTTCTTTCAACGTTCGTCTTATTAACGCATTATTTGACAGTTTCCAGCTCCCAGTGCTGGAGGGCAAGCCCAATGTGACCGCATTGGATCTCCAGTTGAAAACGCTGCGAGACGCTGCTGTGAACAGCATCAAAGAGATGGCCACTCGCATGAAACAGGAGGCTAAGATTGTCAAGGACACTGTTGGCGACATTGAGGACTGGTTGGAAAGAATCAAGCAGCTGGCAGAGGAGGTCAGCAAAAGCTTGAATATGAAGTTATGTAAAAAAGTTAGTGAAACTTTATCATGTAACTCAAATGTTGTGTGTCTGAATCAGCCTCAGAACAGCATGCCTGATGTGATCATCTGGATGTTAAGAGGAGAGAAGCGGGTGGCTTTTGCTCGAGTCCCAGCAAACCAGATCCTGTACTCTGAGTTTAGCGAACAGGCGCGTGGCAAGCACTGCGGACGGACTCAGACCATCTTCATGCAGGTACAGCATTATATATTTTTTTCAAATTAGATATTTTACTGGTAAGTTCAGAAAGAGAAGACACCGTTGTATTTTTTTCTTTGTCAGTACCCTATGGACAAAAACAAAGGGGAGAAGGTCCCTGTTCAGCTGCGGGTCAACATGTGGCTCGGACTCTCTGCTAATGAGACGAAGTTCAACAGCTTCTCAGAGGGAAACTTCAGCGTGTATGCTGAAATGGTAAAGTAGCTTCACTTTACATTCACTTTTTTAACTGCCTTTACTTTTAATCTGATTTCCGTTGTGTTATCTGACTTTTTTTCTGCAGTATGAGAACCAGGCCCATGTTTTAGGGAAGTGGGGAACTACCGGTCTGGTTGGTCGCCATAAGTCCTCAGATGTGACTGGAAAGGTGAAACTCAAACAAGAACGCTTTCTGCCCCCCCCTGGATGGGAATGGGATGAGGACTGGTTTGTTGACCCTGAGCGAAGGTAGGTCTATGAAACTCACCATATAAAACACACACACACACACACACACACACACACACACACACACACACACACACACACGCACACACTCACAAAACCCTTCATGATTAATAGCTTGTACAGTCAGAAAAACAAACATCCTGTTATCACTGTGTAGCTGAACACACTCCAGAATCCTTTTCAGTTTTCAGCTCTATTAAACCGGTAATTGACAGTGATCATTTATCAGTGCTTAAACCAGCCATAATCACAATCACAGGAAATATAAAAGGAAATTGGGAATGTGCCAGACTTTTTGTTTAAGGAGGTCTCCCTCCCTCTCTTAGTGCCTCCTAGTCCTTTGCTTACATTCTCCCATCAAGGCTCATGTAAACAATTTAAGATCTCTGATGCCTAACATCCTGAGCTCCTTCGCTCAGTTTGTCATGGTCATACATAGCTGCTGCCTGAGTCACGAAGCTTCTCATTAACCTTCCTGGGGTTTTCTACAGCCTGTTGACAGAAGCAGACGCTGGACACACAGAGTTCACAGACGAGGTTTTTGAGAACGAAACACGTTTCCCTGGTTTGGATTGGAAGGCTGCTGAAGAGCCATACACAGACGTGGTACAGCCTACTGCTCTCACACACACAAACACACATTTAAGTTTTGGGAAAAATGTGGGATAAGATAGCAGGAGAGAAGCCTATCTATTCATGTTAGTTTACAATGTTATCAGTGTTTCTTAGGAAAGGTAGGTTTCTGTGGGATACATCTGAACAATATCCCAAATAACTTTATTTTAGTGATAGAAAGAGAACTGAGAGAGAACTATCAACCGGCTCAGTTCATTGGAGTGTTTTGCGTTATTTAGCATGTTGTTTTGGTTTAACAGCCAGCAATGTTACTGTTTTGATTCACTTTTCCTTCCAGACGCAGCAATAGCGTATACAATGTCTGGTAAATGCATAGTATTATATATATATATATATATATACATTCTCAGCAACAAGTCAAACACACAAAACTAGCAACTAGCTGTTGAACATAGTGGAACATTTAGCAACTTTACGAGTCTACGTTTATTAAAAGCTATACAGTACATGAATGACATAGGATCTGTGTTGTCTAGAATGGAGAAAAGGTTCAAAGCCCAGCAGAGTTTGAGTGTCCACCCGGATGGAAATGGGAGGATGTCTGGAGCTTTGACAGCAACAAGGCTGTTGATGAGATAGGTAACACCACTAACACAGAAATATGTGATTTTCTGTTTAAAACATTAGATTTAACTTGTTCTCTCTGTGTGTCTTTTGGCTTTAGGATGGGAATATGGTGTTACCATTCCTCCCGATGACAAACCCAAATCCTGGGTCGCAGCTGAGAAGATGTATCATGTCCATCGCAGGAAGAGACTTATAAGACCACGGAAGAAGACATCTGATAAAATGGCTGTTGCTGAGGTAAGAAAATGGTAAATGAGGAAGCCGTTAGATTTAAAAGATTTTTGAGCAATTTTTTTTCTGTCCTTGTGTCTTCCATAGAGGCGAGACCCAGGGGAAGGCTGGGAATACTCATCCCTGATTGGCTGGAAGTTTCACAGGAAGGAGCGCTCCTCTGACACGTTCCGCCGCCGTCGCTGGAGAAGAAAGATGGTTCCGTCAGACTGCATCGGGTCCTCTGCCATCTTCAGGCTGGAAGGGGCATTGGTGAGTCCAGAGAAACATTACTAAACATGAGTTCCACATTTCCCCTAACTAGGTGGTTGTCATGACAACTTATATTGAATGCCACCTGAGTCATATCCTCTGATTTTTCTCCTGCATGTGCGTCTTCCTGTCAGATGTTGGCAAATCACTCAGGAAGTTTATTTTAGTTCTGCATTCTTCCTTTTCCAATTTTTCTTAAATTTTGCTTAAATGTTTCCTGTAAAGTGTTCTTTTCAGCACCTCACGCTGCGTTTTGTTAACAGGGTGTTGATGTCGATGAGAAGGCCAGTAAAACGGATGCAGCAAAACTATTTGGTGCCAACACACCCACTGTTTCCTGCCACTTTGGCCGTAAGTAGTTGGGCCAGATAAAGTTAATGCTGGTCACTCACTGATTATTTCTTCAAATTCTTGATGCCAGATAACTTTGAATCAAGGACTAAGTGAAATCTGGATACATCCGCAGTGTGGCAGATGTTCTGTGAGATTAAATCTGTGCTTTCGGTTATAAATGTGGAACATGCTGACAGATTTCATCTCCCTTTAGAGTCTTATCTCTACCATCTGAGAGTGTACGTGTATCAGGCGAGGAATCTCTGTGCCATGGACAAAGACAGCTTCTCTGGTAAAGTCAAATCCTGAACCAGGATGAAATACACAAAATCTACTAAGGATCCTAAAGTTTTCTAAATTAAATATTAAATTAAACATCACAAACTCCTGGTCCTCCTCAGATCCTTACGCCCATGTGTCATTCCTCCATTTGAGTAAGACCACAGAAGTCATAAGGTCCACCCTGAACCCCACATGGGACCAGACGCTCATCTTTGAGGACATTGAGATCTACGGAGACCCAAAAACTATTGCCCGCAACCCTCCTGATGTGGTGCTGGAGCTATGTGACAGTGATCAAGTAGTATGTTGTACATTCTATCCGCCAAATCAAATCACATAGGCATACAATGTATTTAGCAAAAAAAATGCATCTGAGATTCATGGTTGATATAATCAGGCATGGCTAAGTGTTAGTTTCTCACTGCGCTTTATTTACAAGGGCAAAGATGAACCCATGGGTCGCTGTGCGTGCCCTCCTGTGGTGAAGCTGAACCCCAGTGTGGCTGTCAGCCCTAAGCTGCTGTGGTTCCCTGTCAACAAAAAAGGTCGTAATGCCGGAGAGATACTTGTGGCTGCAGAGCTCATACTGAAGCACAAGGTAAAGAAGACACTGAAGAAAGTAAACATGTTGATTCACTTTTACAGTACTGAGAAAGTGATGCTTTTCTTTGTTCTCCAGGGGAATGAAGGAGAAATGCCTCTGCTGCCTTCTCGCAGAGGGGAGATGCTCTACATGGTTCCCCAGGGCATCAGGCCTGTCGTGCAGCTCACTGCGATTGAGGTACATTACATCATCGTGCTCCTTTGCCAGCCCCTGTAAATTTCCCATCACACTCATTACATGTTCAGACAGGATCAGCCCAACCCTGAGAAAAATCTGCTGTGGTTGCATTTCCTATCCGTATTTCCCTTTCACTCACCTATCTTTCACCACTATGCCAGCCTCTAATCTGTCTCTAATGATTATGTTTCTATTCAATCCCAGGTCTTGACTTGGGGCTTGAGGAACATGAAGACCTACCAGTTGGCCACAGTAACCTCTCCTAGTTTGATTGTCGAGTGTGGTGGAGAAATTGTGCAAACTGCTGTAATCAAGAACTTCAAAAAGAATCCCAACTTCCCCGGATCTGTGCTGCTCCTCAAAGTGGTATGGACCCTCATCTTTCTGGAATAGATATTCAGACATCTTGCATGTATAGATTTCCTCACATTGCCTGTTCTATTGCTTTCTCACCTTAGCTTCTTCCCAAAGAGGAGATGTACACCCCTCCCATCGTGCTGAAGGTAATCGACCACCGGCCTTTTGGTAGGAAGCCAGTAGTGGGTCAGTGCACCATCGACTGCCTGGAGCAGTTCCGCTGTGATCCATATCGCATTAACAATGAAGTCTGCATGTCTGCTAGAGGTACAGTATACACACACATGGCAGACACATACTTGGATGCTTTTATTAGAGGCTTTTTGATTTAGATGTGTTTTTAATTTTGTAACATAAAAAACACGGTTTTGCCATGCTGTTATTTAAATTTTAAACAAACATGATGTCCGAGATGCAAGAAGAATACCCTAAACATAAAGAAATGCATATATTTATTTAAACAATTATAGAATTCTGATGAAAATTACATATAATAATTAGTTTTTCAATTAAATTATTTAAAACAAATTAATAATTATTACAGTAATACTTTTATTTTCAGCTGCAAAAACGTATTGCTTACAGGTCAAAGAAAGCACACACTCTCTAACCGCAGTGGAGTCTTATTGAATCCTATTTTCTTTGACTTTCAGTGGCGATGATAGCTGCTGCCCAGGCAGATATTGTCATAGACATCGATGAAAGACCTATCGTCAAAGCCGAGGTAAGTAATAATGTAATCACTAAAGATGTGACAACATTTGCAATTCTACGTCTTTCTTTTATTGATAAGTATTCTTTGTTTGCTTCCCACTTTGCAGCTTCATGCAGAAATGGTGAGTTTTTGTTTGTCCTATCACAGATCGTATTTTTAGAGATGTTATCTATCAGCTGATGAAGTGAATCATTATTTCCCCCTGTGTAGGAGAAGGAAGCAGTAGACTGGTGGAGTAAGTTCTTTGCCTCTATTGGAGAGCAGGAGAAGTGTGCGCCTTACCTGAAAAAGGGATACGACACATTACAGGTAAGAACACATTTTTTCACATTGCTTACACACAATCATTGATTTCATCTTTCCTTGAGTTCTTGTCTGTGATTCTTTTACAGCATGCTTGATCTGTGGCATTCAGGGTTGTGACCAGAAAGTCCTGCTTCTCATTCTTTTTGATAATAGTTTGCATTGGTATACAAAAAAGAAAGAAGATTGTGTATTGAGATGCTGACAAGAGCCGTCCAACAAAGGGGACATTTAGTAGTTCTTAAATGAAAAACAATAATACTTATTATTGTGAGTTCTGTAAAAACATAAAGTGTGACGTGTAGATAGCTTGAAAGATCACACTATATGAAGTACAGTTAGTTTCACATGGAATATGAAGCAATAGATTACAACAGATGAATCATTTCTGCTCTTCTTTCTGTTCTTGTGTTGGTTTTCAGGTTTTTAACAGTGAACTTGAAGAGGTTCCAGAGTTCCAGGGACTCACTGATTTCTGCAGCACTTTCAAACTTCAGCGAGGAAAGACAGAGGATGAGGAAGATGACCCCTCAGTGGTGGGAGAGTTCAAGGTAAAGAAGCCCATGGGTACACACTGCTTTGGATGCTGCACAGCTACTTAAACTAGCCTTTGTCTGCCCTCTGGTGGATCATTTATGAAATGAAACAGTATTATTTATATAGCCTTCTGATTGGTATGTCTGTGAGGGGATGTAGTACCTCATTGATGTCACAATCGATTGTTACCTTCTTAGAAATATGGTCTGAAGTTCCTGTGTGAATGTTATGAGCTTATAGGAAAGATCTTATATGACTAACAGTGCTGTCTTTTTTGGGTGTATTCAGGGCTCATTCAAGATTTACCCACTGTCGGATGACCCGGGGGTGCCAGCTCCACCCCGCCAGTTCAAAGAGCTCCCTGAGAGCGGACCGCAGGCCTGCCTTGTCAGAATTTATGTGGTGCGCTGTCTTGACCTGCAGCCTAAGGATACAAATGGCATGGTGAGTATTAAATAAAGCTGCTAATTAACATCCTGGTGTAGTTACAAAGAATTGAGTCACAACTGTGCTCTTGGTTGTATGTTAAGTTAAAAGGTCATTCAAGTTTTTTTATTTTTTTATTCTCCTTTCTCAGTGTGACCCATACATTAAGATATCCTTGGGAGGCAAAACACTGGATGACAGAGATAACTACAAACCAAACACACTTCATCCAGAGTTTGGGAGGTGAGACAGCAATGTGTGACATGTTGTATATTTTCTATTTGTTCAAATGATTGATGCCAGTTTGAAGTTAATGTAAAATTACAAAGAAGCGACTTATGCATAATATGTCGTATATTTGTGACCAGGATGTTTGAGATGTCCTGCTTCATGCCTCAAGACAAGGACCTGAAGATTGCTGTATATGACTATGACTTACTGACCAGAGATGAAAAAGTGGGTGAGACAGTCATAGATTTGGAGAACAGACTCCTGTCTCGTTTCAGGCCCTGCTGCGGCCTGCCACAGACCTACTGTGTGTAAGTATGAAATTCCACAGTATAATATCTGCAGTACAGTTGGTACCAGACAAAGTGGGCCAGGGAATTCTTTGATTTCCTGTAGTTCCAAAGCCACAAATCTATAATTTTGTTGCAGCTCAGGGATCAATCAGTGGAGAGACCAGCTGAAGCCGTCTCAGATCCTGCAGAACGTAGCCAGAGTGAGAGGCGTCCCTCCTCCACGCATCGAGGGAGATGGCAGCTCGCTCTCTTTCTCAGGAAAGGAATACCACCTGCAAGACTTTGGTACTGCTAATGTCAAACACCATGTTATCATATTTTTTATATAATTATTACTTGTATCTCAATGACCATGTTTTTGATTAAAAGAATATCTGAACAGAATGCTTTACAACTATTATGAAAGTATGCTGAAGTTGTATCACGGCATAAATACAGTGTTAACCTGTATCTACTGAAGACCGGGGTTTCAACGTCTAAGACTGAGCTTACCCTCAAACAAAATGAGTTAGTTTACCTGCTCAGTATTCCTGAATGCCTATTGGATCATGTGCTATTTGATCCTTTAAACACTCAATGTTACAACTAATGATATTTTTTCACTTCCATTCTCTGAGCCAGCCTTTGTGGTCCTCCTCACTTTTTACCTTTGCTCTACATTAAACAGTCTTTTTCTTCCTTGACCTTTGTGATACACTGTGCCCTTTTCAGAGGCAAACACTGCGATCCACCTGCATTTAGGCCCAGCCCGAGAGAGGCTGGCCCTGCATGTCCTCAGAAACCAGGGATTGGCACCAGAGCATGTGGAGACCAGAACCCTATACAGCTCCCACCAACCCAACCTGTCTCAGGTTAAAACAACACAAATAACTCTACATTTATTTTTTAATTACAAGTAGCAAATATATACAAGTTCTATATAGGCCTAACGCTTTTATGAATCCACATTTTAACGTTGAATCTTTACTGCGAACACAGGGACAGATTCAAATGTGGGTGGACATTTTCCCCAAGAGCCTTGGTTTGCCAGGGCCCCCATGTGATATCACTCCACGCAAAGCCAAGAAGTAAGGGATACTTCAACAAAATAGCGTTTTATAATAATGCATTCAAAGATTAAATATAACAGTTTGTTTGAAACAGGTATGTCCTGCGAGCCATCATTTGGAACACAACGGATGTTACTCTGGACGAAACAAGCATCACTGGAGAAAACATGAGTGACATCTACGTTAAAGGGTAAAGTACCCTTCATTTATTTATACTTCCTACTCATATACTGAAAGCTTATCTGAATTCTACATTGCCATGTTTTTCAGATGGATGCTGGGTATGGAAGACAACAAGCAGAAGACTGATGTACACTACAGATCTTTGGATGGGGATGGAAATTTCAACTGGCGGTATATCTTTGATTTTGACTACCTGCCTGCAGAACAGCTGTGCGTGGTCTCAAAAAAGGTGAGTAACGAAAAAAGCACAACATGATTGTTGTGTCATAACTATATAATTTGATTGTGTGCTGCTACGATGCAATCTTATGAATGAAGTTTCTGTATTTTTACAGGAACATTTTTGGAATCTGGACAAAACCGAATTTAGGATTCCTCCTAAATTGATTGTCCAGATATGGGACAATGACAAGTTCTCCATGGATGACTACTTAGGTTAGCATTATGATTAACCCCACACAGAGGGAGGCCTTGAAAGAGAGAGATCTACAAAAGAGCAATAAAAGACAAATTATTATTTTCTGTCAATATTTCTGTTACAGGATCCCTTGAACTGGACCTGCTCAATCTGATCTCTCCAGCTAAGAGCCCAGAAAAGTGCAGCCTGAAGATGTTGCCTGGTATGGCAGGTTCAGCCTCCTCCAAAAAACCACTGCCCAACTCACTCTTCTCCCAGAAGTCTGTACGAGGCTGGTGGCCATGTGCTATCGAGCAGGATGGGAAACATGTGCTTGGTGTATGTTTATGTCCTCTGCACATTCCCTATTTTTTTCCCCCCTGGATACTGTTTAAGATTTTGTTTTCAAACACAACAGGGGAAGGTCGAGATGACACTGGAAATAGTGGAAGAGATGGAAATGATGGAGAGACCTGCTGGGAAAGGCAGAGATGAACCAAACATGAATCCCAAACTGGACTCACCCAAGTAATAAATCAGAGTCCTTAAACATTAAAACAAATCATACTTTTGTAGTTCTATGAATTGTTTAACTAATGTCGCTGTCGTTCTCCATTCAACAGCCGGCCTGACACGTCCTTCTTCTGGTTTACAAACCCTTGCAAGACCATGAAGTTCATCATTTGGCGCAGATTCAAATGTATTTTCATTGCAGCGATTCTTCTAATCCTGGTTTTGTTGTTCCTGGGGATCCTGTTCTACTCTCTTCCTGTAAGATTTTTTTTGTTTACTGACTTATATACGGCTTATAAATTATTCTTACACTTCAATACTTATAGTTTTTTCTATCATTCCTCAGTATTTTGTTATCTGAGGGACTTAAATATTTTTTATATATCCACAGAACTACATCTCAATGAAGATCGTGAAGCCTTTCTCCTAAGGAGCATTGCAGAGAAGCTGTCTGTCTCTGCTGCAGAAACTACAGTCCTACTCACTGTTACCGAGCCTCAGAAATATGCAATAACTTCCTTTGCTGAAACATTAGCAGCATGATCTAGCATGTTACTCTCTCATAATCGCACCCAATGTACTTTGATTTTTGCACTTTCATTATTGGTTACAGTATATTTCTTATGTTGCAAATCATGTTCACTTTTAGACACCCCCCCCCCCCACCCCCCAAAAAAACCCAATGATGTCTATTATGTGTTTTAATAAACTCTGTTTTAAACACATTGTTACTGTTTTGCTATATTTTGCACACAATTGCAATCAAAGCAGCTCTTTGGAAATGATCTAACTGTATACTAGTATTAACACAGGAAAACCAAATCCTTTTATCAACATTAAGTTAGCAATATCAAAACGTGCACATTGTGTTCATATATTAAGTTATTTATATTGTAAGTCACTAGACCTATTTAGAATATTCTAAAAGCATTTCGCCTTATTGCAAATAGGTACATGTTGCAATAAAGAGAATATTTAAATAGCAACCAAAAAAGAATGGGGGAAAAAAGCTTAGTAATAAATAACAGATCTCAATCGTGTAGAAAATTGACAGAACATACATTTCCTACAATTAATAACATAAAGTAATTTGTGCTAGTGATTCTATGAACACTTGACATTGTGGCTATTTGTCTTATTTTTCTCTACTACAACATGACATCAATATTTACTTAACGGTTGCGGCAAGTTGCTAGGATACCGACTCGTGATCCCGCCTCTTGCTCCATGAAAACATCCTGATTGGTCGTGATGCTCCTGCCGTAAAGGTGCAGCAGCTGCCTGGAACAACGAAGTGAAAGTAAACCTAAAATCGGACGAAAACATTTGGAGTGATTAGTGGTCTTGGAGAAGTGGATGGACATTATATTACATAAATAATTATTTGTTGCTTCTAACACCGATATCTTACACAAAAACCGGAATGCATGTAAGTTGTATGTCTTTGTTTTACTGGACCCACTACTGCTAGCTTGATCAGGTTGAATTGCGTTAGCTCCACAGCTAATCTATAGCCAATCAAAGCTAAGTCAGCTCAAAATGACTTGTTTTTTAGTCCTGTAAAATAAGTTCACTTCGATGTTGTAAGACACAAACCAAATCCATCGTAAAGAACCATGAATAGCCAAATAACTACTTTAAACAGTGCCGGTAATGTTGAAAGCATACTGTTTATTATGGTTGGTTAGCTAGCTAATGTAGCAGTGTTTTCTTTGCGTTTAAACAACATGACATTAAAACTGACGCCTAAAGCAAATGGCTGAATGGTCGCAGAGGTTAAGATCTAAAGCTTGGACTACAACTTGCCTCATAACCTGAGAAAGTGGAGCAAACACACAAACGAACTCACTGCCTTAAGTTTTCCCTGCTGTTCGTACACACTGTTTAGGTCCAACACCAGACTGTGTGGCTCCAGGCTGTATGACGTTCGTTTTGACCTGAAAATGGACTAGGCTATATCCTAGTTTTTTAAGCATGCATACATTTCAAAAGCCTGTCAACATGAGAGTTATTTTCTTTCTTAAACAGCTATTTTCAACTCGTCTTGTCTGACCTGTCAAATATGGATGAAGTGATGGATTCTCAAACAAGGTAAATCATTCATGTTAGCTAAGGATCTATGTGTTCAAGCTTTGCTTATGCCTTGTATGATTTGCACTAAGTATGTTTTTATGTAAGGAATATGCACATAATATACTTTAAACTGTGAACTCTTGGAAAGGGAAATTGATTCATTTAGATCTTAGGTATACACTTGTAAATGTAGTTTACTAAAAAGGCCCAAGACCTTTTCTCACTTTGTTATCTCTCTCTCTCCTGCTGCAGTGAGAGTGCTGAAGTCCAACCAGATGGTCTTAAGAATGATGTCCCAAACACAAACTTATCAGATGGAAAAGATGAACTATTTTGTGGACCACAAAAGAATGACACTTCAAAAGACTGTGCACAAATGGAGAACTCACAGGGTGAGGTAGCATCTCAGGCTTCGATGGACTGCGACTCTGCAGGTGGGCTCGATGAATCTACCCCTGCAGGCAGCGGGTGTAACTCAGCTCAATCGCACTGTTCTAATGGACAGAAATCTAACAGGTCCACCTCACCTGGTCCTCATTTGGTTAAAACAACCTGTGTTGCTGCACACTCACCAAATCCAAAACTCACCCTCTGTCTTAATAGTAGTCCCACAGTTGTCAGCACACCAAGTGATGTTGAGATGCTGAGCCCGAATAGCCCCATCTGCACAACCATGCTTGTCAACAGCTCTGCAGACAAGGTTCATGATGACAGTGCTTGTGCAGAGGACTCTAGCTCCGCAAAGGAATCGCAGAAGTGTGTCAAAGACTCTGATTCTGAATGTTCGGCCAAAGAAAACCTCAATCCGGTTTCCACGGGAACTGAGGATGCTGAGATAGCCGAACACAGTGGCTCATCTGACAGGAGCCAGGACTTAGCTGGAAGCCAGTCAGGTGAACTTTTCGAAAGGTACTTCTATGTTTTACTTTCTCATATTTTTATTAAGGGAATGATCTTTCCTGTTGTGTCCTCGCTCTGCTGTGCTCACAATGTCCTCTACTAATTGTTGGGTATACTGACCTGTTCTCTTTTTGTTGTTCACAGCATGTCATTGGCATTGCAAAACATGGACAAGCGATGGATGGGGACACCCATAGATGAGCTGAACAGAATGCCCCAGTGTGCCCCCCTTCTGTCTCATCTGAAAGCAGGTCCTAACCACACAGTCACAATCAGGGTGAGAAAACAGCCACTTGTATTATCTGTGTTCTTTGTATGCGGTGTGTTGTGAAGAATACTGCAGTCATAAAATAAGTACATGCATGTCTGACTGGTCATTGTGTGCATTTGGTGTTTTAAAAGAGATAACAAGATAGGGAAACATAGGAGTGAGAGTGAAACCTTCCTCCATTATCCCCTCAGGGCTTCCTGTCAGTAGAGTTCCTATCACACTGTGTCCTCCACTACATGTCCCACAGGAACACTGTCTCATGGCTCTGTAGCTACTTCTTGCCTTACCATCAACTTATCTCTGGCACCCAAGCTAGATTCTCTCCAATACCCTCATATCACTGGCATTTTTAATTAATGTTTTAAGAAAACCACATCTCTACATTTGAAGCAGGACAGCTAATGTTCTGTTGTTTAGTCAGCAGAGTTACATAAGTGTCAAACTTCAGTTACCATTATTTATGCGTTCAAGTTTAGGTTGAGGACTAGACTTTTCTTTTTGTTCCTTTTTATTTTTTACACATAATGAAGAGTGCAAAAGTGACTGTCCCTTATTTTAAAATGTCAAAAATATCCATCTATTTATTCTTATTCATTCACTCTATTTAAGTCATTTCAGTGATTATTGGAACTTAGAATTTTATTGTTAAGTTTACAAAGTTTTAAAAAAGCCATTTATAGCAGATTTCTTTATTCAACTTTTCATCACGTGTTTGCACACACAAATAACTTCTTAATTATTATTATTTTTTCTCTTACATTTTGTTTCAGACGGATCTCCTCAGAGAGGGAGAGCTCCCGGTTCCATACCCCAGCAAGTTCAAAGATGCGTGGGATGATGTGTCTGTGAAGATGCCCTGCTCTGAGAAGAATCTGTTTCCTATGGATACTGAGGTATGAAGGTGCACCACAGCTGTGCATGCTTTTCAAAACATGCCAGTCCCTGTACCACCACAAGGTCAGTTACTGTATGAACGTTGTAGTAAAATCAACTGTCATTTGTTGCGTCTTGTAGGATGGAAGTGGTGTCCAAAGTCGGTGGGAGCTGATCCAAACTGCCTTACATGGAGGGTTCAAAAGCTCTCTGGATGTGAGGGTAAGACAACTGTGCTGAACTGGATGCTTCTGAGTAAGGCTAAGCATACTCTGTGTCCTTACTGAAACAGGTTTATATGTACTATATATAAGTTACTTCTATCCATACTTTTGAAGTCCTCACTGAAACATCAAAGGTTAAGAAAAGAGCTAAATACCTTCTCCCCACTCTGTATGTTGGTGAACAACAAAATGGTGCATTTCATCCCTCATTATCTGATAAGAAGTTGAAGCGTTGACCCCAGCAGTTACAAACCTCTGTTCTGGCTCCTGCAACTCTCCATGATCATATCTTATATGTTCTAGTAAAGCTGAACTTTAGTCACTGCAGAGATAGGTGACTGCAGAGAGAGATATGTGAGGCATACAGTTGGCTTCTTAAATAGTTAGGTATTAGTTATCCAACATCAAAGCCTTTTTTTGAACAGTCGATAGAGAGTAAATACAGTCAGAACAAGATACAACTTTAAAACTAGCTTTTATATGTAGGTTTTTTGATAACTGTAGCTGTGTATTACTTGAGTCAATGATTATTGATATAGAATACAAAATACAGATACATAAACAGAACCTACTCCATTAACAACCACATGGTGGCAGACTTTGCAACAAATGTTTACCCTGTGATCAGAGAAGCATCGTAATCTGACATCCTAAATAGTTATTTTGCATAAAAACTGCTGGTAATTTGCTGCCAGATAGTTTTTCTTATATTTAAGTATTGTCTTCTTTGGATAAATAACCGAATAAATTCTGATTAAATACCTGTTTTCTCGTTTACAGGATGCTATATTGAGATACAACATAGCCCATGCAAAGAAATGGGACTTCACGGCCCTGAACCTTCTCTGCACAGAGGTAAGCTTTCAAAACATGACTGATAGCTGGTTTTTGGGAGATTTCATACAAAACATTAAGCTAGAAGATTGAAAAGGCTTCCATAAAGCCTGCTGATCATAATGTATTGCCAAAACATTTGTATGAAATGTATCTTGACATTTAAAATGTGTATAACTGATAATTTGCTATAAAACAGGCTTTCACAAGTCTATTTGAAGAAAATTGACATGTAAATGAACACTTCTTCAGGTAAATGCAGCCGATGGTGTATCACCGCTCTGAGAGTTAAACCCTGTGAAATTTGCTGGAGGTTTGGTTTAACTCAACATGATTTAAATACTTCTTTAAAAGATAACTTACTGAAGAATGAAGCTAAAGATGATACTAAACTAGAGTTGCTTTTGGAAAGGGAGCCTGCTCTCCTCTGTTTGGCTACGAGCCCATCCGTGTGCGTCGTCCCCGCCTCATACCTGAGAGTCTCCCAGGAGCCAATACGCTTCACACAGTTAGGACAGATGAGCACAGAGCATGGCGGCAGCAGCTGTTGCGGGTGAACCAGGGGAATGTCTATTTTTTTTCTCTTCTCTTTCCTTAACAATTATTTTTCTGCTAAGACAGTCAGGGACTCAAGTTACATACCTGTTGTCTGAAAAAACTTCTTCCCGTGTGGGATTTATCCGTCTTTCTTTGTCATACAATTATTACAACTCTTACAGCAATGTAGCATTTCCAAGGGAAGAATCAGTCCTTTTGTTTAAATTCCTTCCCGAAATTGTGTAGACGCATCATTAGTTTAACTGCATGTCTACTGGCAGTGTATTAACTTTGAAGTGAACTAAAGTGGTACAAGACGGAGTCAGAGCAAACCAATTTCTGAAAGAAGCCTAATTTGATACTTACATTAAGGAAAGCATTTAGAAATGTCCTCCTTTTTAGGTAAGTTGTCTTGGTTTGAGCCATTAGGAACAAGGTCATTTTTCTAATGGAGCTCATACATTTAAGTGGTATTGTTTCATTCTTGTTGCGGTCCAGCCAGATTAATATCTGAACGTGATGTCCGTCCCTTCTTATCGTTGATTACTCAGCTAAATTCAGACCATTTCAAAATGGTTTCTTTTTTTCCCTGCTCCCTGAAATAATTTCTCAGAGTAACACAGACAGCTCGGTGGATCAATAGGCAACTCAGCTTTTTTTTTTTTATAGCTTAATCCAATTTAATTAAAAGGTCCCATTAAATCTGCAAGGAAGCTCAGTAAAGGCACTTGCCCTTCCAGGAGTCTATTTCGTCAGCGGGTCCTCTCACGATCTGAGCACCGTATTTCATTCCTGCTGAGATGCATAGCTAGAGAGGATGGTGCTTGCAGGAAAACTATAAGTAAAGGGTTGAATATCAAAAGTAAATAGCACTCAAAAAGTAGATATGTGCTGTAATTAGAAAACATGAATGAAAGGAATATGAATAAATGCCTGTGTGTACTAATACCAAATACCTACTGGTAGCTTCCTATCATTTACATTTCTGCCAGTTAATGGATGCAGGGAGCGTTTGAAGCACACAGCCAACACATCGACGGGAATGATAAACAGCGGCTATTCTAATGTAAATAGGCATAAGTGATGTACCTTTCATACAGAGACTAAGAATCAGGCCGAATTGGTTAGCCATTCTTTGGGAAACTCAATTGATTGCTAACGGGCAGAATCATGTTTGCTGTTTCTCTGCTCATCCTTTTTTATCTGACTTCTCTTTTCCTCTAGTTTGTGCTGAGTGTGAATCCTAACTGTTGTCCTCCTCAGCCCAGACCACCTAATTAAATCTGCTGGAACATTTTTTTGCAGCACTTGGGTAATTGTCACGAGGCACATTGCCCCTGAGCCGGTGATTGACACTCCCCTCAATGTGCAATGGCCATAGGGGGAAAAAAAAGAGTTATCCAAATTAGGGCTTGTCTGTAAATTGTCTTAGTGTTTCTCCCCTGCCAAATGAAACTGTCACTGTGTCGCTTTCTGATGAATGTCTGAGGGCCTGAGCGGGAAAGCAGTCCAGGAGTAAGTACAACTGATGTTTCAATAGTACACGGACATTCAGCAGCAAGACGGAAGCACAGTTTATCCTTCTCTGTGCTTGATTATTTGATTTGTTTCTAACTCCCATGCAGGGATTCAAGACGATGTTTGCCATCTAAATACAAAAGTGAATTCAAGACAGGAAATGAAAATAACTTGTGAGGACCAGAGGGGAAGGAAGATCAGATTGTAATCGATCATTAGCGTTCGCATTAGTGAATCATGACAGTCCTGCTACAGATTTGTCACATGTATTGATGTGAAAGTTGGTGTGTGCAGCCTAACTGTGTATTACCATGGAGGCCAGCTGCTGCAGCTGTGGGAAGGCTGGGGGATCCAGTTTCTTCCCTCCTCCTGCCGCATCTCCAACCACCATCTATTAGTCCCACAGGATCGCTTTATGATGTCTGCCAGCTCATTACTTCTGACAGCGTTTAGTCAGACCTGCTCTGCAGCCATATAAATGCCCCCAGCAGAATAAACCACCAAAGACTTCCTGTGGAAAATCAAGCCATCCTGCCACTCTGTCCGCAATTGGTCATTTGCATTTGCTCCAGAAGGTCCATTTAATCAGCGCCGGCTCCCATGCTTACCTTGATAGAAAAAGGCAAGTGATTGATCACAGTGACATTCGAAGCCAATACACTCATAAGTGATTGCGTTGTAAATCTGGGTCTATGATGGAATAACTGGGTGTTTATATTAGAGGGAATTGCAGATGGATGCTGAGCTAAGCTATAGGCTGAAGTATGGATGCCTCGTCGGTGGCAGGCTCGCTCCAGAATTGATGGTGGTTTCTTCTGAAACAGGTTCTGTGTAGAGAGTGCCTCTGCATCATTCCCATTTCTCCTTTCAGCGCTGAAGCGTTGGGATTATTGTTATCCGAGGAGTGGGAATTCACCCTAAAACAACAGTAAACCTCACCGGCGCTGAGTTCTCTTGTTGGAGATGAGAAAATTGAGCATCTTTCCTCAGATATTGTTTACTGGTATTGGGTTACGACCTCAGACCAACAGTCACACAATTATTAGATCATTTAAACCTTTCATCAACTAGTTCCTATTTTCAGTGCCCTTTTGACTTTTGTTTTTCTTTCATTGTCTTTCAATTATTTTTTAATTGCACTGTTTTTCTCTTTCGGTCTGTGAAGAACTTCACAGAAAAGTTCTATATAAATAATAATAATAATAATAGTTAATTATTATTATTATTATTATTAATAATAATAGTTAATTATTATTATTATTACTCAGACAATACATAACTCTGAAATACTTTCTTGCAATGTAGAACTTTTGTATTTCAATAGTATTATTAGTTGAAATAGAAACAAATTATTGTTGTTTACATGTGCAAAAATAATCTCTAAAGCAACTTGTTCAAAAAAAATCTTATTTTGAAAAGAAACGATGTAAAAGTAAAGTATTTAATGTTTCCTATGACTTTTTCCTTGTTTGTATTATTATTATTATTATTATTGTTTGTCTCACTAGGGTTATCTGTATGTTTGCTGGGGAAAAAAAATAGGCAACTGCCAGTATGAGAGCAAAACACTTACTGACTAAAAAGAAAAAAACTCTGATTATAACTTAAAATGTTGGCTGGAAGATGAGTGGTGGTACAAGCTGGTGTGTCACTTCAGATCTAATCTGTCACTGACTGCTGGCTCTGAGGTACTGCCTGCCTAACTATGCAGTCACCTCTGCAGAGATATCCCATTTAACAAAACGTCTGCCTGTGTGTGTTTTTTTTCTTATTCTCCTCTAGTATCTTGAGCAGCTCGAGTTGGAACTCCTGTTTGAGACCATACTGCCAGCTATGGTTGACCTCGCTCTCAGTGCTTCTGTCCTCTGCACAATGGTAAGAGGTGTTCCCTGTTTTTTGAATAGCTCATGTTAGAGGGGTTTTGCTGGAGTTGTTTAAGACCAGATTCAGTGGGTTTACGAAGAGATCCACAGCTTTAAGGGAGCAGAGAGGAGAGGCAAAGTGTTATATGGCGGATGCTATAAACGATCACTTCGTGATTTACAACTGGTAGATAATGAATACCCCTTTTTGGTCCACATCAAGAACTGCTTCATTAAAAGAGAGCTGAAGAGGTCAGCCTCATTTTCAGACATCCATCTGATGTGTCATGCCTGTGCGCTTGAGAAAATCCCTCTTCTGAAATTTAAAATTCTGTCTTATTTCTTTCATCCTCCACACCAGCCTTCGTCCACCATCACAGCAATATGTTTTGAAATACGGGGCCCTCGTTTTTCTTTTCACGTTAAATAAATGGTGCTGATCCATGTCACAGATATCTTAAATGTCATCCCCATTTGTCTTCATTTTCCTTCTCTGTCATCAATTATAGCAAAAGCAAAAAAATCCTAACGTTGATATTTTTGTAATTCAGTTATCTACTCAAGAGTCCTCGGTTAAATTAAATAAACCTCATTCAGCTCCCACTCTGGGTGGGCATGTTTGGAAAATCCCTGTAGTTGTTACTGGAGACAGAAACCAGAGGCAGAATGTCAGCACTGCTCAGGTTTAACCAAAGGAGGAATTTCTTGCACAGATTTCCCCTCAGAATCATCTGTAGCAGTTGGATAATGAAGCTTTCTGTCTCTCCACTTTGTTTAGCAGTATTAAGCGTCAATGCTAATGTTTATGTGTTATTAGAGCCGGTATTGATCTGCTAACTGGGCAGCCTTGGGAGGCTCTTTAGCCCTAATCAGTGAAGACGGATTGGCCCTGTGTGTCTGACTGAACGAACCTCGGGGAGAGCAAGAAAGCCAGGACCTTAATTACTACCACCCATTTACCTAATGGAACTCTCCTTGTCTCCTCTGCTTGCTAGATTGCTAAACTAATTATCTAGCCCCATTAGCCATGAGACCCGCAGTAGTGCACCCACGTAACCTTGTGTGTTCCTTATGCATCTCTCCTTGTCCTAACGTTTCCCATTATGATCTCAGGTTTGGACTCTGTTTCAATTTCTCTCTCTTCTCTTTCACCTCCTAGCCAATTCCCTTGCTGAAGACCAGGATAGACCACTCCCTGACTCTGTCTCAGGAGCAGATAGCCTGTCTTCTGGCCAACTCTTTCTTCTGCACATTCCCCCGACGCAACTCCCGCAAATTCGAGTACTGCAATTATCCTGAGATCAACTTTTACAGGTAAAAGCACATCAACCCCCAAGAAAAGACAGACAGCAGCTCACAAGGGTAATTTAGTGAGCTGCAGTCTTTGGTGTTTTGTTCACAAATGAGTTTTGCCCCGTTAGCCTTTGGATACCCTGGGTATTTCATTACTCTAAACAGGAGACTGAATAGGTCTGAGACTCAGATATTGATCCTAAAGTTTGCCTTATTGGTCTGTATGCTTCAACAATGAGCGTACAATGTTGTTGGAGACAAACACGATTGGAGTCATTAGTATAATTGTGCGTTTTATTGGTTTAATTGGTAGATTAACAGGGTCACGTTCTATCTAAATGTTTACAGCTGGGTTTTTCCCAATACATTTGCATCAAATACATTTGAAGATGAGTATTATTTTTGAGTTCATTACAATAATCTTTTACAAACTGGTAGAAATTCAATTTAGTAGCTCACTCCTACCATTCAGAGGAAAGTGATTTCCATAAGGGGGCACTACTGCCTTAAAAAACACTTATTAGATTAATTACATTGCTTAGGTTCAATTTATTCAGTGTCCACCAAGTTTACATACCCTAACATCAACATTTCTTTTAAAACTTACATGCAGTGGATAGTAAAAGATGAACTGATTGGATATGGTCAGTTAAAGCTTGGAGTACCTCAATTGTTGTTGTTTTTTGTCGAAGAGCATACAGGTATTTTGTTAACGTTTCTGATGGTTGTAAGATTACGCTGAGTGCTGTAGCTGCCCGTCACTTTACAGCCTTGGAGATGGACCGTGGGCAGAAGCCCTTTCAGCTCCACGTTGCTGCTGTGTGTTTTTGTGTGGGTGGGAGATCCAGAGTAGGAGTGTTAAATTGATGTTCTCTGTTTAGAAAATCCTGGGAGGACTAATTGAAACAAATTGTGTTGATGGACTTTTAGTCAAAAGGGAACACCTGCCTATCTGTCTCTGGATTCTCTCATTTATTTATTTTTTCATTTGCCACAGAGGGAGGTGATGCATGAGTGGTGTCAGGCCCAAATTCTGGAGTACACAACCTCCGCCTTAACTGTTGTAGAGTGTGCAGGCGGCAGCAGAGAGGGTGTGGGAAGATTGCCCCCAGGTAGTTTGGTATCACAGTTTTCTGGACTCCCTTAGTTGATGAGGTCTAGCTTCTTCTCTGTTGAGGAACAACTTCATATCTGTTGTTGGTCTTATTTTGCAGCTCAAGACATTTGATATGAGCAACAGATAACGGTTTAAAAGTGGATAGGAATGAGACAGTGTTGCCAGCACTAGTATATTTAATTTCTTTTCTGGTCTGTAGGTACCTCAGTACACACTGGCCCTTATCCAGATATCACATCAACTCAGTTTCCCTGAATTTCTTTGCGGCACCGACTCACTTCATGTTTTTTGATCTGACATACTAGAGATGTCAGTTTGGCAATACCTTATTATGATGGTGCTTATACTCTTAACATAACGTAAAAAAACATCAAATCATTTTGATGTTCCCTGCAATCTGCATTGGTCCTAACTGATATCCAGAGTGTAATTAGCCATCTGCTCTCCCTTGGGTCTCTGGGCTGTTTTATTTTATGAAGGGACGGTCATATTGATTATGTGTGATTGGGTCCACGTTCCCCCACCTTCAACTCCCTCATTTTTTATCTGAACCTCAATCAAGTTTTCACAATCAGTCATCTGTATGGGAGCATGATGTCTGCCTCCACATCAACTGTAGTGGCAGGCTAAGTGAAGAGGCATCTGTAATAATGTAAGCATTGATTCCTGATGTGGGGCTGGCTCTCTCAGACCCATGCCAGCACATAGCTGCCTTCACTATCAGCATTTCTGCCGACAGTGAAATACAGGAAAGGGCAAGAAGGAAAAAAGTTGTAGTGTTTCTGAGAAGATGAGAAAAGACAAGACAACCATTGCAGTCTAAAATGGGCCCTGGATCGTTAATGGCCCTCCCTCCCCCCCCTCCCCCTGTAATTGAGGGAGTGTCCGTCACTTTGCTTATCGGCAACAGTAGCGCTCTGTCTTGGACAAGCAGAGCAGCAAGCAATCTGCTGATTGCTGTTTTGGCACAACTGTCAAGGTTTGTCCTCCGTTAAGTGATGGATAGATTTGAGTAAGAGGAAAGAGGGCGGGCTGATCTCTTTAGCCTATGTTTTACTCTGTATGAGAAAAGAAAATGACACAAGCCTGTTCAACAGTTTAGCCAAGAATGAAAACTTGTTATTAAGAAATAAATCCTTTGCTTTTGATTCTTGCCACTAGATGGCCTACCTCATTTGCTAGAAAAACCCCTGATGGTAATAGTCGAACTGTCATGAATGATGTCCCCTGCTGCACTTAATGACACTGGAAATATATGACTGAATCTTGGTTATTAGTTCTGTCTTTTAGAGGTGTGATTTTTGGTCATCCTATGAATTTGCCCCTCATCCACCTAAGTTTCACTAACACTATTTCATAGGCATGTTGTTGAGACTGACGGAAATGGGGTGAGGGGGGGGGACTTTGCAGAGCTATATAAGTAAATAGAATGAAAAACAGCAGTGCAGTGATTGCCTAGTAAATTTCATAAAGGCCTTTTAGTATATTACTTTTTCAGTGTATTTGTCCCCTCTGTTTTTATTTCTTAACTGATCTTGGCAGAAGGGGGAGGGGAAGACGAATGCTGAACTGTGATTAGTCATCAGCTTAGGTCCCTTTTTCAATGGAGGGAGAGCACCAGTATAGGGCTGGTTTTAAGCTGTGCTCTCTCTCCCTCTATCTTTCTTTCTCCCTCTCTCTCTCTTTTTCCCTTCCTCTGTCCACCTTCGTTTTTATGGTAACTGAAGAACTGAAACATGGCCTCAGGCAGTGCCATTGTATGAAGGATGGAGGTAGATGGGAGAGACTTTGTGCTAGTTTAAAAGCTTGACCTCACTTATGGCATGTTGTGGCATGGTTGTGCATTCAGCTGGAGATAATGACTGAGAGAAGCAGCCACGTCTCATCCAGTAAAAACGCATTACATTTTCATTTGACATGATCAAGTAAAGTTTTTATTTAAGATGTACCCCATTTGCTCTCTTTTTCAGGTTATTTGAAGGTTCTTCACCAAGAAAAATAGAAAAATTAAAAACTCTGTTGTGTTACTTCAGGAGAGTTACACAGACAAGTAAGCGATAATATAGTACATTTTTCTTTACTGCTCTCCAAAGTCTCTTAATTGATGAATATTTTTGGATGACCATTATATTTTCTTTTTTTCAAGAGCCCAAGGGTCTTGTCACATTCAAAAGACAAACACTGAACTCTCCTCCAAACTGGGAAAGGTATTACTCTCTAATCCACTCTTTTTACTGTCCACCATATTGACGGAGTGTTTTTTAAATATATATAGTTGTCAAATACAAATGAATTCCATATTTTGTTTTGTTCTACATATACAGTGACACTTTATTTGAATTATAACGAAAATGTCAAACTGTCCACATATTTTTTAGACATACACTCTTTGCTGAATTATGTCTTGGCTTCATCCCTAACATTTTGTGTTCATGCAGTTTGTTATCCTCTTTTTTTGTCAAGCTCCCAGACTCAGCTGAAACGCCTTCATATCACTTGTGAGGGGACGATTGAGGATGATGGATACGGGATGCTGCAGGTAGGATTTTTTTGTACTGTTTCGCATCAACCTGGCGTAATAAAGGTATATTTTCCTGCCAATGCACGCCTATCATTTTGAAATAATTCCTTTTTCTGACACCAAACTCTGTCAAAGGGGTTTGCTGACTTGATGTTGCATGCCTGTTTTTTTTACTTGTTTGGTCAAACCACAGACATGACTCTGACTCTCACCATGCGTTATGTTACGCTTTCAAAAGTCAGAGACTGCTTGTCTGAAAAGTTGTCAACCACCCGCAGGAAAGCACCATCGCTTGTAAGATTTTTGTGCATATCCGGGAAGGTTATTGTTTATATTTCTGCATTGATTCACACCGTCTCCCCAGCGTTTCAGGAGGGCTGGTTCATGTTTTACTCCAGCTGACAGCTGATGTATACACATGAGTAACTCAGAGAGGCAAGGATGGAGGAGAACACCCTGGGGTGGGGGATGAGGGAGAAAGAGACGCATGGAGGGAAAGATGACGAGGGTGAGCCATCTCACTTGGGCGACCCAGTGGGCCAGAAGTCCTGCAGCCGGATTGATGGCTACCTACGCAGGCCGGGCCCTGGCTGTGTGTTGAGTTTTGATAGGGCAGTGTGGGCTGTCATTCTGTCAGGAGGTGAGATTGAAGGGTGAGGGGGTTGAGGTTAGGGGTGAACCAGTGAAGGTGGTGAGGAGTTAGACAACATACACACATGCACATACAAACACACTCACTGTCACACAGATTGACGTAGCTGTGGGCCAGTGAGCAGAACCCTCAACCCTGACAGGCCTTTTGAATTGCAGCATTGTGATTGAATTGACTGTCCTCTTATCCATGGCACAAAAACTGTGGGCCTACATGGCAAAAAGCTCCAGTATCATATCACAATATTTTGGTTAAAATGGCCAAAACTCCATTCGGGAGAAATTTCACTTAACTTCTTATATCAAGAGCTAGAAAAGTCTTAGGGGTTACAAAGACGCGTTTAAAACAGTTTCAACCTTTCCTGTTTTTTCGAGGAAATTGTTATTGTGTTGATGGTGGGAGTGAATATCTGTGATGCTGTTGCATATATGTAGGTCTTTAGGCTATGTCAATTTCTGAGGAATTAGAAGCCGGTGGTAATTGAATTTGGAACTGATGCCAGTGCTTCTTAGAGATAGAGTCCTGAGTTCAGTTCAATAATCATCAGATTCTTAATATTTATTTTCAATAAACCCTTCACATAAGCAATTTAGCTATTTATTAGACATACATGACATCAGACATCTTGTGGCATTTATGTTCTGTGTGTTCAACTTTTAAAAAGACATATACACTGATTAGGATATATCTGCAATGAGCCTACATCACATTATACACATTTTAACAGTGAGTTAAGTGCTCACATTTTGAAAACCTGTAAGAGTGTTTCCTCTCTCCCTGTGATATAATGAGACTTAACGGAATGCCAACCGATTCATCCCATATTTAAAATAGAGGCCATCTGCAGCCATTCATGCAAATATTGCGTTACTGCTCACCATTCGATGTAGATTTTTATAGATATTTGAACTATCTCGTGTATGTTGTTTTGCTACGATTTCCTGATTTGATTATTTACAACCAGGAAGCAGTCCACCGATCCTTAGACATTTATCTGTGTTAAATGACCACAGTGGGTGACAGATAATAAGGAGCCACTAATAGAGTGATTTGTTCAAATAACCGGAGTGACACTCACTACACCTCACAGTTCTTCTCAACTGCATTGAACGAGCAGGACAATACGGTAATGATTTGTTCAGTTGTGAATATAACTGAGGAATTTTGCCATTTAAACTCTTCCGTTTATTTTCTAATTATATGATTTCATTAGGTGGACTTTGCAAACAGGTTTGTAGGTGGTGGAGTGACCGGACATGGACTGGTCCAGGAAGAGATCAGGTTCATCATCAACCCTGAACTCATTGTCTCCCGCCTTTTCACGGAAGCTCTGGAGTACAATGAGTGCCTCATCATCACAGGTACGTAGTCACACACAAGCATAATATTCGACTCTTAGGTCTTATATTTTTATGGCAGTTTTCACATGGCCTGTATAAGACTCTTGACTTACAAGTTATGCTTCTTTTATTTGACTCAATCTGTTCCTTTCTATTTGTTGGTTCCCTGTCTTCACTTCATCTGCTGGTTGAAAAATGGGATAAACCCAAATGTATTGTCAACGGAGGTAGAGTTGTGGCTGCAGATTTACAGAGATGTCACGTGTCAGCATAAAAAGAACAGATGGGTTAAGAGTCAGCGAGGCTGTGATACTGTATCAGATAATTCAGGGAACTTCCCCCATTGGGATCGGAGCAGGTTGCTCTCCAAAGTAAAGCGGTGTGAGGGGTGACATGGAGCATCAGTGAGAGTCGGCAGTGTTTTAGGCTTCATAGACTGATGCGGTGAAAAGGGAGCTGAATGTAATGAGTAGTTAATCAGAGGTCCAAACCTGACCCTATGTTGATATCTGGGCAAAATAATGTAGTTTTCTGCATGCAGTAATGTTCTTTTACAGAGACGAGATATAGGACAGGTTATTTATAGGTTTTTAAGACTTTCTGTGCCAAGGACATGTGCCATTTCTGCTATGGTATATTTTTTTGCTGCCAATTAGCATCGTGTGTATAGTTATTTATAGAAAATGTATTTTGTTCAGAGAGCAGGATCAAGCTCAGGTTATGAATAAGGGTAAGGGCTGATACATACTGTGCAAATACTTTAAAATCACAAACAGGAAGTAAATATAGACACAATCCATACTGAACAAATAAGCCCAGATTTATTGTGCTACAACACCAAATACTCTGAATGAGGTGTACATTTTTAAACTTTTTTTCTTCCGAGTCGAAATGGAAAATCCATTGCATTGATTCACTTGGGACTTACCAGTTATCCTTCATTTCTCTACTGCAGAATTGCTCTATTTTTCAACCTCCAACTCACTCTGCTTGGGTCAACCTTTTAAGTGTTGCACCCTCCCACATCCTCCTCCTCTCCTGGTCATCCTACCTTCTTTCCTGGCTCACAGCCGTACCTCGCCCACCACTGGTCAAAAATAAGGGCAAGCTAAGGATTAAAGTCACAGAGGCACAGATTTATTACTGGTACCCTTTATGCACTTACTGACCAATAAATCAAGTACAAACATATGTAAGTGAATTCAATGAAATACACATGTTGATTTGAATTGACCTCCATCATTTTAGTTTTTTGTGTCATTATAGAACATGAAGTTTTATCTCATTGCCACTTTATCTGGCTTTGCAAATGAATATTAAACATCCACTTGTCCTGCTTTGTTGTCTGTATTTCACTAGGACATTAAAATAAGCCCTCAGATTTACCTATGATTACACAAGAGGCATCATTAGCCAGTTTGATGAATCCGTTTGACATGAGGCCATGATTTATAACTCAGCGAGGCCTGCAGAAACAAACACAAACTGTGTGCGTGTAGGTTGGAAGAGCGGAGTATAGAAATAGACGAGCCAATCTGGTGTTGTCGCCCCTGACACATACTGGAAGTACCACCGAACACACACAACCGGTTCTCTTCAGTCGACGTTAAAATCGACCTCTCTTTCGCATGGCGCCATGTTGTCTTCTTTGAAACTCCCATCCCTTCCAAGTCACCTTCAGTGGATAGTCCATGCCCCTCCCTGCTAGACATCATTCTGCCTCCCTCCCTCTTTCCCTCCTCCTCCTCACCACTTAACTTTATTACATTTGGACAGAAAGGAATTTATTGCCCAACTAAGGTCATCGCTCCACTAATGGAATGGGCCAGTTACGCCGCAGATTCATTGAAACCTTGCAGAATATTCTTCGCACGCATTAAGCTCTTAAAGTCTCATTCTTTTCTGGAATCTTAATATTTGTCTTTCTTCTTCTTTCTCCTCTCCTGTCGAGTTAATCACATTTCTTTGTCTTAAGAGGTGTCTGAACATGGGTCTTCCTGTGCGTGTGTGTCTTGTGCGTCAGATTAGTTTGCGTACATAGGTGTTTTTAATTCGGAAGGTAGAGGCGCACGATGTAATCAGGGGATGGAAGCCTGAATGCCAGAAGGCTTTCATGGGTAGTTGCCAGGATAGATAGGATGAAGGTGAATGAGGAGGAGAGGAAGAGGAGGACAGCTCTGTCAATTGGTAAAGTGATATAGGCAGCCTGTTGTTTGGCGATAGGAGTCGCTAGCGTTGTAGAAAGTACTTCATTTGAATTGCTCGGCTTTCGATGCTGCAAGATGACATACATTTTCTTTGGGTTTGCTTTACCAAGACACATCATTCTTTTTTGCCCAATCGCACTGTCATTGTTGGGTCATGCCCTGGCTCAAGTACAAGCCATTAGCTTAAGTCATACTTTATAAAGGCGCAAAAAAAATCCTCCTTCAGGCTTTGACTTCAAGTTTTGGCAGATGGTGCATGCTCGAAATTAAATGAAGCCATTTATGCGAAGGTAAAAGCAGCATTTAATTACTGCTCTTCAAGAGCTACTTCTCAAGAACGACATTGAGAATTATTTTTAAAAATAGTTTTGATAGTTTCTTCAAGTAGCATACAAAACTCTGCTAGTACATACAGTAGAACCTCTTGTGGTATATTAAGCGTGTGTTTAACACCTGCTTTTCACTGAAGTGCCGTGAAATTGCATCATATTTAATGCATAATGTATGGAGCTTTTGTAGGCATACGTTTTAGAACTGAGCACAGCTGTATTTGTAATGATGAAATATTTTGTTCTCTAACCCTGAAGCACATTTCTGAAGACGTTAGAAAACTTACTCATAAGAGGTGTGTTGTCAGTTAATGCATGATGGAGAGGGTTTTCAGATTTTACAAGCATTTTCAGAATGATGCCAAGGTTAGTTTCTTCTGTTCTAACCACTTCTTCCTATTATGGCTGAAAGCTTTTCATTTCAAAACCCAAAGCGGATTACTTTTTAAATCAATGCCTTTTATTTATGACAATCCAATACAAGCTGATACCGTGTACTCACATGGGGAGCATAGAGAGCACTAAATGTGATTTAAGAAATAAGACGCTGAACAGATTTAGCTCTGCTGTGTGGTCTGACTGCTAAATAGTGAATAGTGTAAACTAAATAGTGTTTAATTTTCTTGATTTTCTTTCCTGTCCTGCAGGCACTGAACAGTACAGTAAATATTCTGGCTATGCTGAGAGTTACAAATGGAAGGCCACCCACAAGGATGAGACTCCCAGGTATTTGGTCCTCAAACAGCACTGTTCATATTTTGGGGTTGTTTTAATATGTCAAACTAAATAATCTTTAATATAGTCAAAACATGTTCGATGAATGATGGGAGGACGTTTCAAGTTATCAATCCCATCTGTAATTGTTTTTATTCTATTTTAAGGGATGACTGGCAGAGACGATGTACAGAGATTGTGGCTATCGATGCTCTGAAATTCAGGCACTTCCTCGAGCAGTTTCTTCCTGAGAAGATGGCCAGAGAACTCAACAAGGTGAGAGAGCGACTGATGTCATTGTCTGGACAGTGATTAGATTATAGAAAATAGAAACCTAGTTGGTAACAAACAATATTACATATTCCTTAAGCAGAAATGACTTTGTGAAAGAACAGTCCGTATGTGACAGGTGGGATAAACCTGAACATTATGGTGTTTTTTCACAATACATATACTTTATATAGATGTTTTGCTTGTTCAAGCTGAGACGTACTCCTGAACATGGTTACTTTTGCTTTTTGTAGCATACAAGATAAGTAAAACATGATAAAAGTCTCTGTTGGAATATTATAGTCTCTGTATAAAAGTAATATTTGTTGTCCTCCCATTCCCTTCCTCTTATTCCCTGTGCTTTTATCCCAGGCATACTGTGGATTCTTCAGAAACAATGTCAACAGCAATGCCCTCTCTGCAGTAGCCACAGGAAACTGGGGTTGTGGAGCTTTTGGTGGAGACACCCGGCTCAAAGGTATTGTTGGCAGAATTACAAACATGGATTCAAATAGGGGGAATTCAATTGGAAAAATGTCATACATGACAGTTGAAATGTTACTTATGTTATAGGTAAGCAGGCGCATAAGATTGTTTGTATTAAAATAAATATATATTAAGCAAGAGTTAAATATAAGTAGCTCAGCCAGGGTCAGCCATTCATCTTTAACCGTCATCCCGACCATTGAAGCTCCTGCTGAAGGACAACCAGCAGTCCTGGTCATGAACCATGGGCCACAGATGCCGGTCTCTCCCAATCCTCGCTGGTCAATTAGTAGCTCTCCCAGGGTGACACTCAGCCGTGCCTTCCCTCCCTTTATTGATCAGCTGACAGACATTTATGTTTTCCATTAAAAGGGCAATTGATTACAGGAAAGGGACACCATAAATCCAGGCTGACGCAGGTCTCTGGGGTTTACACAACATCACTCTTCACATGAAGGGGCCCCCTTACAGTCCCCTCCAGTATGCAACACTGCGGAAACTCCCCAGTTGGGTTTCTGGTCAATACCCTAACATTATTCAATAACTGTAATGTTCATCCATGAAGCCTCCCACATCTCCACGTTTATATCCTGCTATTTGTATGCAAACGTTGCTGGAGCGACATGGTATGTTTGTCTACAGTCTTTAATGAACAGATCCACTGGACATGGAAAAAGTCCCAAAGGATAATATTAGCCTCTGGGGACTCCCGCCCATTACCCCTGAAATTAGCATAGCGGGTATTTTTAGAAAGCGATAAATGTATTTTACATTATAGTCCCGCAGCTGACTTGAGATGTGGTAGTTAAATAACACGAGCTGTTACAGTATGTTGTAAAGATTACGGACCTTCTGCAAATGATGTAGGTGTTGTGTATTTAAATCTGGAATCAATATCCATTCTGTTGAATATTTAAAAGGCTTAAGACCTAATTTGCAAGGACTAAAAGATTGAGTGCCGTTGATGAGGCTATGCTAACAGTGGTGGATTATTTACTCTTCTGATACAAATTGCTCCTGTCACTCGTGTTCTTTGTTGCCTGAAGCTGTACCTCATCCAGCTTATTGACCAATTACTTAGTTTCCTCAGCTATTTTATAGCATTCAATTACACATTTATGATTTCGTTGTGAAAAGGAAGGATACTAATGATGCTAAAACGGTATATTATTGTTGCCTGAACTACCTTCTAGCGTTCTCCTTCTCACTTTTTCAGCGCTGATTCAGTTGATGGCTGCAGCAGAGGCTGGGAGAGACATGGCTTACTTCACATTCGGAGATGCTCAGCTAATGAGAGATGTTCACGCAATACACTCTTTTCTCACCAAGAGACAAGTCAACGTTGGTAAGACTCGCACACAAAACACCAGTTTTTAGTTAGACTCTCGTCAGCCCTTCTTTTGTTGAGCTCGTACACTAAATTGCATAATTAAAAGGAATGGAGGCTCTTGAGGCTCGTACAGCACAAAGAGGGTTGTGCCTACATTACACGGACAGTATGTATAAAAAACAGAACCCAGTCCATCTCCATGTTAAGTTATTCCACCTTATGGGCCATTTCCTTTTTCCTCAGCCTATCCATTCACCCTCAGCTGCAGAGTGGATTACCGCCTGAACTGACCCCAGCCTCTCCCCTCCCCCTCTTTTCATTTTTCTTCTGCTGACATTTATTGAAGCCTTTCAGAGAAATTCCCCTCTAGCCATCCATTTCCTAAAGTGGGGCTACAGAGAAAAAGCTCACGGCCTGGGTGCGTGTGTACGTGCGTGTGATTTATAAATGAGCCCGAACACGCTTTCATTTTTCTTCGTTTTTTTTTTTCTTGCAGTTTCTGTCCCTCTTGTTTGTTCGTTGACACTCAAAGAACTTTCTCTTAAACCCTGTTTTTATCTCCCTCCATATTTCTTCCTCCTCTTGACCCCTGCACCCTCCCCTTCTGTCTCTCTCTATCTCCCCCTCTCTTCACCTCCCTCCTTTTCCCTTCCAGGTCGGCTGTACAAGCTTTTGAACCAGTACTCGAGTTTGGTGTGCAAGAATTGCCGCACGACTCGACCTGACGTCACTCTCTACAGTTTCATCTACGAAAAAGTATCTTCCCCCACGGCCGCTGATACCCAGGACTACACAAAGGATTCTGGGATGTCCCCTGTAACATCGGACACTAATTAGCAAGGACAGAGGACACTTATCCTCCCTCCCCCTGTCTCTATGTGTAAAAGAGGCCCTAGGTTGAAAAACCTCAAAATGCTCTCAGCCTTGTGCTACCAATCACTTTTTCTCTCACACACTCTCCCTTTAAGTTTGTGATCCCAACACACAAACTACCAAAACACAGTTTTGCCTTTATCGTTGGTGGTATTTTAGGAGCTGCGTAATACAAACAAATGTGGCAAAAATGTTCAGATACTTATAGCAATAGTAAATCCTGGTTGCTGTTAGGCCTTTCTTTAGTCTAAATGTGATATGGATCCTTTTTAATTTGAACACTTGTGACAAATATGGTCAAAATACTCTTCATGTGCATGGTTATGAATACATTTCATTATTAAGAATCCATGACATGATGATCATACCTAGTTATTTTGTCATATTTAGCTTTTTCTTCTCTATCTATCATACCCAGGCAGTGGTGAGGTTCCTGAATGCAGAGAGATGATGACATGCCGTACTGTAGTTTATGCATGGGTAACATTTATTTATCAAATATACACTGCTCTTTTAATACACCCTAGGATGTTTACATACAATAATTGTCCTTATTTTAACACCAATCTACACTATCAATAAAATGTCACATGCATGAGATTAACCTCATAAAACATTTCATTTGTGCTTCTTTTCATCTGCAGACCTTAAGATCTATTCTGAACCTAAATATATTCAGTGTTAGGGGCAATAATGCTACTGTATAAACAAATAAATTTGGGAGCAGAAGAAAAAATAATTGCACGCAAAATGTTATTTTCCTTGATGATTTTACTTAACATTTACTTTTGGGATATGGATGTTTTTATGATTTACTGAATTTTCGTATCGAGAGTATGGATTCTATTTAATTATGGGTAGATAAATAAAATTAAAGACTGTAAATGTAATGCATAGTACTGTACTTGGAAGATTTTAAGTTGTACTCTTTACTATAATTTCTAAATTAAAGTATGTACTGTTTAAATGGTATTCCTCTCTGCACATTAATATAATTGACTGCCTCATAATCTAAGGAAAACTATCAAATCATTTTAGCACAGGCTGTTTATTGGTTGAGTAATGTAACCTCAGTTAACAAACATTTTAATGTTAACCATGTTCAGTACAGTGATTTACATCAAGGTAATGACATATAGATCATCTAGAAATAATTAGTTCAGACTCATTAGAAAGAAAAATGTTCTTTGTCATATCGTTGTGACTGTGCCTTGGCGCCCCAGTTTGTCACGCAATATCATGAAATCATACATTATTTAATCATTTGAAATGTGATGGATTTTTTGTGATAGCACGTGTACCAAGGGCTTTCAGACAAATTGAATTCTGCCTCCAAATATGCTTTATTAGATGAATTAGGGTTCTAAATAACCCCATGACGTGGACTTCCATAAATGGTGTGTAGCCTTGGTTGGGTAACTGGATTACACATTATCTGCTCCTCCCGCTTTTTGTACTGAGACCCGCACTGCCCAGATAAGCTGTGGACTCGTAACAAAGTCAACTTGGTTTGTCAGACCTGACTGTTGATGGGTGCCGGGAGCCGGGGTTACCTGGACATTCATTTTATTTAGGTTTCTGGTGCAAAAAACCGATTGCTTGTTTTATTTCCCCCACAAAAAAAAAAATATATATTTCAAATGCAGAAAAGCTAGTCCAGTTTTGTCCCATACGAGATGTAATTATTTTTAAACAGAATGTAATTTAACACAGAGCACCTAATGTTACCCAGCAGCACAGGTCCTTTTATCGGTGAACACTATTAATAAAACACCAGAAGGCAACTGGTCTTCGCTCCATCTTTGTCATGCGGCAAAGTCCCCACAACAAAATGGCATTTCAGTTCATAATTGCTTAACCCTGAATTCTCCAGGTCAGCCAAAGAGCAGCAGAAAACAAAAATGCAAAATAATGGGAAATGAGGAAGTGTCTTTCAAGGAAGGCTGAGCATGTTTGTGTGTTGTTTTAGACGTTTTCATTCATAGAGTAGATGAAAACACATTGTTTTACTGCCTGGGCCTATTATATATTATTTTGTGGATATTTTAATGGTTTAATTGGATATTTTTGTGTTGAGGCTGACAAAGATTAGCAGTTTAAAAGCCGCTCATTGATGCTCTGATTTATTTGATCGTCGGACATTTAGACCTACACTGTTCTGTCTGGTAGATCCTCCTGCAACTCATGCCCACTCCATTTTCTCCTTTTCAATGGTGTGTTTGTCGTGATTTATAACACTGTTACTTCAGTGCCAGCAAGAATGAATGATGAAAATCTCGATGAGGAGGATAGAGAGAGGCTGGTGAGGGAGGGAGGGCCAATTATCTTATTGTTTAACCCACTCAAGGTAGAAGCCCATCAATCTGAAACCACTTGCTCTAATGACTCATGTTCAGCCTTTATAAAAGTTTAATTGGCTCGTATAATTAAGACTGAAGGGAAAGACATATGTGATGTTTCTAGGAGGGGAAAAAATTACCTGTCTAGAGAAAGATATGCAGGGACTATGGTTTAAAGTATCCTGATGATAAAAAATGTTGTTATAAAGAAACATAAAAAGGCACTAACAGAATATTTGTTTGCTCATCTATCAAGAAAAATAAATCTAAAAATAGTATGAAGTTCGATCTTTGTTCACCTTTCTCTCTCCCTGAGCTGCTGTGTTGGGACTTTACCTGGGTGCACCAGGCTGCTCAGTGCCAACAAGAAGTACCACCTGACACTAGGGGGGCGTGTCAAATCATCCACGCACTCGGTTCCGTCAACTTCAATATTACCTGTCCTACTTAGACTCTCCGGCGATGACAAAAAGGGTGAAGTCAGTCTAAGGTAAATGTAAATTATAGAAATAAAACGTATGTCTGACATTTTTAACTGTCCTATTTCCTGTCATACTGCGCGTTTCCAATGTCAGAGACGAGGTGGAGATTATGAGGATTTAATGTTGACGTCAAGGGATTAGGGAAACTGTAACAGACTCACAATGGCATAGGCAATGTTGTGGCAGTGATGTCGGCGTTGTAGCCTGAAGGAGCCTGTAAAAGCATCCTGCAGGAGAAGGTGAGGAAGTTATAGCTGCGGGTAGACACTGCAGACATCGTCATACTTTCAGCGCGTACGTGCTTTTCTGCTGCTGCAGAGATTTTGCCCAGAAATAAACGGTGTTACGCAGTCATATTTTGTGTTGCAGAGGTGTTAGCCCAGAAGCCTATAGAATACCCTAAAGGTAACATTGCATCGATCGGAGGAAATCCCATCAAAAATTGCAATGGGCATTTCATTAATGAGCAGTCTGCGCAAAGTCTCCGAACAGTGCGTCATTTTATCATACAATCCTTTACTCAGAGATGGTTTGGGATAAATCATCAAACCGAATCTTGCACACATTGTCTGAGTTATTATAAATGATTGACAATCAAAATACCGAGATGTGTCATTGTTGAACTCTTAACCACATGAACATGTTTGTTTTTTTTAAACTTTCTTTCTAGTCATGAGTCAGTTTCGGGCGTTAGCGGGTGTGCTGAGGGGTGGGAGTGTTGGAGGGATTCAGTGGCTGCGAGCCTGTGGAGGGGCCCCGGCCAGGCGCTGGGTCGATCCCAGGAGAAACTGCTCCTCTGGGGCCGCGCCGGTCCTCTCATCGGTGGCGGGTAGCTCCAGCTATATGGAGGAGATGTACTTTGCCTGGCTGGAAGATCATAGAAATGTCCATGAGGTAATATTTGCAACACTTCTTCCCACATTATTTGATAACAGAACAAAATATGATATTAAGTTATTTGGCCTTCTAATGGAAATTTGCAGCGGGATCAATGTCCAGCTTGTCCAGCACATCTGGAAATCGAGTTGGTGTAGCAGCTAAAGTTCAATTAACAACTGTCATGGTTGGTATATAGGACGTATAATAAATGTGCACTAGGTTCTATTGGTAACTCAATTTACTAGTGCATGTGCTGTAGCTGAAATGTCTAGCCTTTGACTGTCCTGTAATCCCCAAAACTAGCAGTCAGGGATATTTGGTCCATGTTGTTGATGGACACTCTTGTTGAATCTCTGTCTTCTAGTCCTGGGATGCATTCTTCCGTAACATGCAGGCTTCCAGTCCACCTGGTGAGGCGGTGGAGAGACGCCCCTCCGCTCTGCTCGAGGGTCGAGTGCTGTCCCACTCAGCAAACATGGCCCAGAAAGTGGTGGAGGACCACCTGGCCGTGCACACTCTCATTAGAGCCTACCAGGTACTCCAACCATACTGCCCAGCTGTGACCCAAACACACACACAAACATCAGCTACGGTGTTGCATAATGGGGATTTATGTTGTTCACAAATGAAAGGATTAATCATATATCTCATGGGCATCTATCCCATCGTAATGCAATTCTGTGTACAGAATTAAGATGTCATCCTCGAGTCAACTGACTGACTATTTGTAACTTCGACATGTGTGTGAAAAACACATCAAACAAAATCCTCTTGACTTCACCGAAACAGATGCAACTGGCATTGAAAGCTGTTTATACTGCCTGTCCTCGTATTAAAAGGAATATACAATTTGTTTGTCGCTGCACGAGGTTATGCAAATTGCAAGATTAAGTCCAACCTACTTACCCTTTCTGCTACTTGAAAACTGGAAATATCAAAGAGACTACTTAAACAAAACAGGTGCTAACATTTCCCCTCGCCCTTAAATTAATTCGAGGAACTATCCGAGGGATTTATTAAATTCCGTCTTTTGGCAAAGGCGTCACTTTTATTCCCAGCGTGTTGCAATCCTAGTGGGAACCTGTGTGTGTGTGTGTGTGTGTGTGTGTGTGTGTGTGTGTGTGTGTGTGTGTGTGTGTGTGTGTGTGTGTGTGTGTGTGTGTGTGTGTGTGTGTGTGTGTGTGTACAAAGACATAAAAGCAGTCCCATCGGGCTCTGTTCTCAGAGAGGTTGACCTATAACTGAGTGTTAGCTTATTCTCCAGCTGTTCACACTCAGTCCCTTGCCAAATCTAATTTTTCCTACCTGTCACTTTCTATTGTTTACCTGATACTTCTCACCCCTTTTTTTTTTCTTCACATATTTGTCCGTCTCTCTGTGTAGATTCGTGGTCACCATGTAGCACAGTTAGACCCTTTGGGAATCCTAGATGCTGATCTGGACTCCTTTGTTCCCTCCGACTTGATCACCACCATCGATAAATTAGGTGAGCCTTAAAACCTGTGTGATCATCCCAAACACATCACACTTCACAAACAACTACTGCATTTTTATTGTAAAAGAAAGACATTTCAGCATGTCTTGAGTCCATTATCGCCATGGCTTTCAATTATTTAGTTAGTTTCATTACCATAGGTTCCATTAAACCCAAATATGTTTCAGCAATACATATCAAAATTCAATGTCTTTCATCTAATTGCCAAGACCACTGTAATTATGCATTGACTTTTTTAGACTGTATATACAATATAGAGCTCTTTAATTTACCCCTCTCTCCCAGCAAAAGGAATATGGAGTTTACCCATGGGCAATAAATGCAGATTAGATGCCTACTATAGAAGTACTTCTTTATAATTACCTATAAGATTCTTGTCATGCTTATTCTTTCATTATCAACATATTATTTTCTCATTGGTGGGTTTACTTCAACTGCTTCATTTGTGTCATAATGAAAACATCTGTTTTGTATTATGTTTTGTTTAATAACATTTATTTATCCCTTTGAGGGTTTGTACAGTACATGCATGTGCATACTGTACATACACACATTATACACTCAGGGTTGCATTATTTATCAGACCCAAGATTGTAAGTGGTATTCAGTGTAAAAGGCCCTATCACGTTCTCCGCCGAGTCTGTATACGGGTTGTTCGGCTTAATGCTGTCATTAATCTCAGAACGAGCCCTTGTCATTCTCCATTTAATTTAGTGGACTGAGCATTGGTTAATGCGGGACGGCCACAGAAAGCGATCGAAGTCTACAGTCATAGCTAGTAAAGAGGAGACAGAGAGACGTTGTTTCTGCTGTTATCAGAGATCAGTGCATGTCAGGACATAGTGTTGCATTATGTATTGTCACCAGGGCTATAGCTCCCTAATGAAAGCTAATGATTGGTCAGCTGATGGTACATGAGTCTATTCTTGGCCCCCTTTGTCTTTGCTGTGTTCCTAATATGATTTGCACCTGTCTCCTCTTATGTTGCTTGAGATCTTGAGCTTGACCAGCTCTCTCAGGTGGGTTTTGTCAGCTCTGAAATGTATGCGGCGCCATCAATACTGAAGCTATATCACCACCTATCCTGCTAGTGTAGAACAAATGCATCCTTTTTTTTTATGAACCAAACCTTATTCTTCACAGTTTTAGCCATCAAATCCAAATGTACTTATTATATCAAACCTAAAGTTAATTGCATGCTTACATTTCCAGGAGGCACCATTTTCTTACTCACTAGAAAACCAGACAATAATTCTCTTCATAATCCATTAATCTGTCGGATATTATGTTTTTCAATCAATGCATTAAGCATTTAAGCTAAAATGTCTGAGAGTTGCTAAAAATGACCATTTCCCCGAGGTGACATCTAAAGATTGCCTGTTTCGCTGACCAATAGTTTGAAAACCTCAAAAGTGATTCAATTCCAGCAGATATTCAATCACACATACTATTACACATACTCATATTTGTTTGGTGACTTATGTGATTAGTGTTAATAGTTATTTAATAATAACATTTTATCTTTTTAGTATTTATCGGCTCAGATTTTTGCTGCCTTCACATGATATTACAGGAAATTGAAGGACTTCAGGTATTAACAATTAAAGGAATAGCATTTTTGTGGTATGTATTTGTGTTATGAATGTTAATTTGTGTAATGAAATGATTTGTTCTGTGTGTTGGGTTTGAAGCTTATGATTTTCCTGGACCCTATTGAATTGCATTAGAATGGCGCTGCCTCCTCTCTCGCCTTCACAGTGTGATACTGCACAAAAACATGATCACAATTGATATGCATGAATACATAAAACACCTCTAACTATAAATAATTGTATCTATAACTTGGGAGGGAGAATGTTTTTGTTAGGACATGGAATATGCGCTCGGGACAATCTTTCGTTCTGTCTCTAGAGTCTTCAACAAAGCTGTGTTTCCTGTGGTGTTATCGTAGGTTTCTACAGTCTTGATGAGTCTGATTTGGACAGGAGCTTTCAGCTGCCCTCCACCACCTTCATCGGAGGAGAAGACACCACTCTTCCTCTTAGAGAAATCATACGCAGACTAGAGGTACTTTATTTGTGTTTGGACATGTGTGTAATGATTTGAACACTGTACCATGATTTATGTTTTGCATGTCTTCTTTTTCAGGCATCCTACTGTGGTCACATAGGAATCGAATTTATGTTCATCAACAACGTGAACCAGTGTCAGTGGATCCGTCAGAAATTTGAAACCCCGGGAATAATGCAGTTCACTAAACTTGAGAAGAGGACTTTGCTAGCCCGCCTGATCAGATCCACACGGTCAGCAATGAATTAACATCTACTGACTTGCAATGACAGCACTATATTTCACTTTTAGTTATCGCTCACATCAGAGCCTCACAAACATAAACTCTTGTACATGCATATATTTAAATATATAAACACCCTATCCTTCATATGAGCTAATTTTCCTCTTTGATAAACGATCCTAGAATTCATCTGTCTAGTGTTAGTGTGCATGTTCCTTGCACTGTTGTCATTCCTAATTAACACACACACACAAACACAAACACTGCAAAATGCTCTGGTATATATTCTTAAAAAGTGTTGTTCCGCAGATGATTTACTGTAATGGAGTTTTCGTTATCATCATTATCAGCCAGTAAAGTGTAATTCTGTATCATCAATTGTGTAAAAAAAAAAAACAATAGCGCTGCATGTGAACTTTTTTTTGTTTAAAGGTTTGAGGACTTCCTGGCCAGAAAATGGTCTTCAGAAAAGCGTTTTGGTCTGGAGGGCTGTGAAGTGCTCATCCCGGCTTTAAAATCCATGATTGACACGTCGAGCGCTGCCGGCATCGACAGTGTGATCATGGGGATGCCTCATAGGTACTACTGTCTTTTACATATGTCCTCACCTCTAGGCTGAATATATGCAAACAGCTGATTCTACTTCCTCCATGTCTGACATAGGGGTCGACTGAATGTGCTGGCCAATGTGATTCGTAAGGAACTGGATCAGATCTTCTGTCAGTTTGACCCCAAGTTAGAGGCTTCTGATGAGGTGAGGGTACTATCAGAGAAAAGCCCTTTAGAGATGCTGTACAACTGATGCTTTAAAGGTCCCCTATTATGCAAAATGCACTTTTTGATGTCTTTTATACATAAATATTTCTCCCCGGTGTGTGAGTAGACTCACAAAGTGTCGGAAAATACGACCCTCTCTCTTTTCCTCTTACTAACATCTCTAAAAATGGGGGTACAAACGAGCTGATCCAGATTTGCTGGCGATATGATATCATAACCGAAATGTGGGCTGGCTTTACATTGAACTCCTTGCAACGTCCCACCCACGTGACACGTCCCAACCTACCGTCCCCCATATACAGTCACGAGCTGAATCCCCTCGAGCAGCACCTCTGTGTGTCTCCTTTATTCAGCAGGATGTCTGCACGAAGGACTTAGAGTAAAGTTGTTATATATATATATTACATATAATGTCTCTGTTCTAGCGGTAAACACTGAGAAAGTGTTTCAGAAATAATGCTTGATATGGTTTTGAACATAATATGGGGTTGAATCAAAGCAGTATTTAGTTAAGTATCTCTGTTAGAAACTTCTCATGCATGGCGCTGCAAAGGGGCGTGGCCAGCTTCAGGTCAGCTCAAATTTAAAGCGACAGTCACAGAATCAGCACTTCAGGAACAGGGCTGAAATAGAGGGGTCTGAGGCATGGCTACAATGGGTGATCTGTTTGGTATTTTGAGCAAAACACTTAACAGACAAGTTTTGTATAGATATTGCCCTACAATATATTGTTCAAATATAGCATAATAGGATACCTTTAATCTCGTCACCTGTAGGGGTCAGGGGATGTCAAATACCACCTTGGGATGTACCACGAGAGGATTAACCGTGAGACGGACAAGAACATCACACTGTCACTTATGGCAAACCCCTCCCACCTGGAAGCCGTGGATCCTGTGGTTCAGGGCAAGGCCAAAGCCGAGCAGTTCTACAGAGGAGACACTCAGGGAAAGAAGGCAAGTCATGTGGTACCAGGTGCACACTAGCTTATATTGTGGCTTGTTCTATAAATGATGATGTTGTTTTTCCAGGTGATGTCCATCTTGATTCACGGTGATGCTGCTTTTGCTGGACAAGGAGTTGTCTATGAGACTATTCACCTGAGCGAGCTCCCCTCTTACACCACACATGGTACGATCCATGTGGTGGTCAACAACCAGGTATTTGACAGTTTGATGTCACCGCAGCATTGAACATCACACATTTACCATTGCCAGGATGTATATCATTTTGTAATTCACTAACATGGTATGGCGGAAATACTAATAATCGTGTTAATACTAATGATCTTGGTGTTATATTGTTATACTTTTTTTTATCACTTCTGCAACCATTTATAATGATAACTGGGCTGGTCGATTATTTACCATCATCTGTCAACTTTAGAATTTTAAAATTGTTTTACACAATTAATACTTAATTTATACATCATTTATTTACCAATCAAGAACACTGACAACATTATTTGTTGTATATTTAGTTTTAGATTTGTTAAAGAGTTTACCTTTTTACTTTTTATGCTGGAAAACAATGTTTAACTATAATCAATCAATCATAGCAGATTATTTGTATATACTTTAAAACATGTATCAAAGGGAGTTTTCCAATTTTACACATAAAAGTATTTTATTTCAGAAGCATGTGATTGTTTTTCTCTCAGATTGGCTTCACCACAGACCCTCGAGTGGCCCGCTCCTCGCCCTACCCCACCGATGTGGCTCGGGTTGTCAATGCTCCCATCTTCCATGTGAATGCAGATGACCCTGAGGCTGTCATGTATGTTTGCCGGGTGGCTGCAGAGTGGAGGGCCACCTTCAACAAGGATGTCGTCATTGACCTGGTTAGTCACAGCCAAGTCTTAAAGCGACAGTTCATCCCAAATTAAAAAGTACATATATTCCTCTTGCCTGCACTGATATGTATATCTACAATGTTTTGGCCTGAGTTGCCAAGTGTTGGTGATATCGGCCATAGAGATGTCTGCCTTCTTTCCAAAATATTGAAAAGATTGTGAGAATTGTCATGTAGGAAATATTTTATTTCAACTGAACTACAGAACCAGCAAGGTCTTTGGGTCATTTTGAGTATCTTGGTCTGGATTTCTCTTATTTTTTCTAATGACTTTTTGGCCACTTTGAGCATCGCAAGCACAGTGCCATCTTGTTCCAGAGAAGGTTCTAGAGAAGGGAAAGAAGAGGTCATCTCTACGGCTAATATCTATGTATTTATCTTTCTATTTATGAATAAGTTAATTAATTTGTACGTTGAACTACAGGTAAGAGAATAAATAAGTATTTTTGTTTTTGGGTTGAGTTGTCCATTTAAAAGACTAACAGGAAACACAATTTTAAATTCACACTTCTACGTAACTTCTGTGTGTATTATCAGGTTTGTTACCGGCGATTTGGACATAATGAGATGGACGAGCCCATGTTCACTCAGCCACTGATGTACAAACAGATCCGTCGGCAGGAGCATGTGCTAAAGAAATACTCAGACCGGCTCATTGCGGAGGGAGTGGTGACTCTGCAAGAATATGAGGTTTGTCATCTAATGCTGTTTGCGCTTGTTAAATATACTGTATATTGGAAGCTGCTACTGTATGCTGTTTTATTTGGTATCCCCATCCGCTGGAGGATGTACATTAAATCACACTATGATATTACCTTAGCCTTCAAGTAAATATGTTGCCCCAGCACTGCTGTGTTTGAGTTTCAATTTACTGCCTCAGTTCAATCACCAAGCCTCACAATCCCTCAGATAGAGTATATATTGCTCAATGAAGTTGAAGTATACCTCAGATTTCGGCACCATTCTACGGAATTGCTCAAGTTCTTCATCCAAAACAGAAATTTTGATTGTAACATCCATTGTGAACATTTTTTTTTTATACCACATGTCAGAAATGTCTTCCAGTTTTTGATGGACATTGTTTTCCGTTGTGTGGCTGCTGTATGGACTCTCGCAAAAGCCTCATCTGTAATACAGCAAGGCAGAACCATTACTTCTGGAGGAGACCCTATCCTTTAATAGCTTTCTTTCCTTGTGACAATACAGTATTGGTTAGTTAGCTGTAGTCCTTTATTTGTACAAAACAAACTCTGGGTCATTTAAATTGCAGGAGTTTTAATTTTCCCTGCTGCACATTCCCAAATGTGATTGCAGGAAGAAGTCGCGAAATATGACAAGATATGTGAAGAGGCATACGCCAGCTCCAAGGATGAAAAGATTTTAAACATCCGACACTGGCTTGACTCCCCGTGGCCAGGTAAAGGGTCTGTTTGCAATCAAGTCATTTAAGGTAAAAAACATATGAATTACCTTTGCTGTGAATACTTTCTGTCCCTATTTTGCAGCTGTCTTTCTCTCTCTGTAGATTTCTTCACAGCAGAAGGAGAGCCCAGGAGCATGAGCAGCGTCCCCACAGGACTAAAGGAGGAGGTCTTGCAGCACATTGGCCAGACAGCCAGCTCTGTGCCCCTGGATGACTTTAAGATCCATCCTGGTCAGTTTAGTTGCTTTTGCTGGAGAATAAAGCAGAGTTACGAGCTTGTTGTCACAATAAAGCTGATGATTGTAGTCCTATTGATATGCTGTGCAACATATCTATGACAGAAGAGCACACTTTACTGCAGCTTTTAGTATAAATGCTGCTTTAAAACACATAAACCTGTGCCACAAATATTACATTTGTTGTCTACAGGGATGATATTAAGTCAATTAAAGCCGCTCATCAGTAAACACAACAGCAGCAGTATGGCCTTCAAAGCTGCTTTGGTGCACACTATAACACTTAGAACTGTCACAATGTTTTTTTAAAAGTTATTTACAACACAGCATTTCAGTCCATTACAATTTACAGTCCCATCCCCAGCGATTCTAAGATATCACTTTTTATTTTTGTTGCTGTGTGTTTGTGTGTTCCCCAGGTGTGTCCCGTATCCTGCGTGGCCGAGCTGACCTGGTGAAGAATCGGCAGATGGACTGGGCTCTAGGAGAATACATGGCCTTTGGTTCCCTTCTCAAAGATGGCATACATGTTCGACTCAGTGGGCAGGATGTAGAGCGGGGCACCTTTAGGTGAGTCCACGTCAACACAACTACAAATAAATGTTGCCTCTGAAAAGCATCTTTTTTAAACCATCTTGTATTAATGCTCTCAAAGGAGCTCCTTCTGTTAGCACGGTGTAGTATCAAGTAGTAGTGTTAAATATGCATCTTGTTTAGCGAGTGGATTTTAAGAATAGTGATTTTGACATCTTCCTTTTTATGGCTTGGGAGTCTTTATTAGTCCTCCACTCGCTGAATAAACTCACCTACTAAGTTTTTCATGTCACTAATTAGCTTTATTTTTCCTTATAATTATCTTTTTGGTGCTATTAGAATTCAAACGCTAATAAACTTTAAACACACTCATATAAACCCCAACCCATATCCTGTCCAATATTATTTTTTTTACAGTTTTTTTACAGTCCTTTTCCATACATTTTTCATATTTTGATATACATTAAATTACATTATTGTTAAACATCCTAAATATCATCGTCTTAATTGATATTGCCCCAGAATGTAATAAAATGAGATAAAATAGGGACATTTGTTGAATCAGTCAGGGTCAGCCGGCCTGACCTGGGATAACATTAGGTAGGAAACAGCCACCTAATGATAGTGAATTAAGCAATAGGGGGGTGGGCGTGGCACAGGGAGTCTGACAGACCAAAGACGTCAGCGTAGTCTCCTGGGAGCCGTGAAGCCCACATGGTGTTGTCATGGTTTGGAGGGACGAGTGACACATGAACAAAACCAGCTCCCCCTTTTGCTGTGCCTGTCTCATCTGTCCCCTATCATTTCTCCACCAGCCCATCTTCACTGACACCAGCCCCCTCCGTCTTTGCTCACAACGACAAACAGTATATCACACTAACTAACCAGAGGCTACAGTGCTTTTTCTTTTGCCTCACATTTACCTCTGACATGTCCTTCTACCAATCTGCTGTCCCCTTCAGCGGGTTAATTTGCCTGGTTGAAAAATTACACCCACCCTACATCTCTGTATCACCTGTATTTAAATCCCCTTCTATGTGAGTTTGTATTATTTGTGTTTCTCATTATACTTCAGCTATACTTTACACCCTTTAGCAGCCCCTTTTTCTTTCCACCTATTTTATTTATTTTATCCCCCACTACTCTGTTTCCCTTCACAGTTCTTAGGAGCTGAGCATATTGGCATGTTGCAGTCGAGTGGTCCTGCTTGCATTTCTATGATGTACGTAGCAGCGTTCACTAATGGTTTCAGTCGTCGTGTTTGGGAGGCGTTGCGCTGCGTCGTGCACCCCTTTCCCTGCCTAATGGGGCCCCCAGGCAGAGCGTGTGTTTGTGTGTGTGTGTGTTTTTGTGTGTCAAATGAATAGAAATATAAAGCTGGGCAGGCGGTTTATGAGGCAATCCTAAAGAAAGACTTCATTCTTGTGAGGTTTTTGGATCCTCTTTGGTTTATGTTTGTGTGGTTCAAGAAAATGAAAAGTGAACTATGTGTTTCACCTGAATTAATGCGGGATGCTCTGGATTTTATTCGTTCATCAAAGGATTTCTTGAAGTGAAAGTGTATATACAAATGTGGGGCAAGGATAAAAAAAACGTTTCCATACATTATGCCCTCATTAGTTCTTAATTATGGATTATATTATTCAAAGGCCTCAAATCACGAGTGTTTGACTCTGTTATGTCACCGTTGTTGGTACCGTCAGAGTCTCATTTCCAAGACCTACAGAAGACCTACTGAAATCAGGAGACCAAAAGTTGAGAAGTGGGTTTTAGATTGCTCAAACCAGGTTTGCATTAGTTACGGCATTAGAAATCAGGGCTCTGGAGAACATCCAATCCAAGGCTGCACTAAAGCAACACATGAAGCAGGCCACCTATCAGGCCGATGTGTGCAGCAAAGCTTTAATACCTGACCCTGAGATGTCAAGCCATTCTGACTAGGGCTGGGGGAAGGAAGCGAAAGAATGGCACCCAATGTAAATGTTTTTAAATAAATGATTATTGACCAGGTGTACCACCTTTTCATACCTGCGAAAAAATGTGAAAAGTGTTTCCAACTGAAACATGTTTAAGGAAACATTGGAGTTTAAAGTTTCATGCTTTAGTAGTACAATACACAATACCTTCCATATACTACATTATCTTTTCTACTTGTAGTCTTCTTGTTGGTAATATATCACATTTTAGATTATGATCAATAGATTTCCTTCAGTTCTTCAACCTGACTCTTACATAACTGTTCAAACTGTGTTCGTGTGTGTGTGTGTGTGTGTGTGTGTGTGTGTGTGTGTGTGTGTGTGTGTGTGTGTGTGTGTGTGTGTGTGTGTGTGTGTGTGTGTGTGTGTGTGTGTGTGTGTGTGTGTGTGTGTGTGTGTGTGTGTGTGTGTGTGTGTGTGTGTGTGTGTGTGTGTGTGTGGAAGTCATTAAAGTGATGTTAAAGGGGTTTAAGTGATTGTCTGATCGTGCTGGTTTTGAAGGCTGATTCCTGCACTACGAGCGAGTACACTGCTAGAGCTTGTTAATGCTTGCCTCTTTGCGCCCATCAACTCTTGTTGGGCCTCATACTGACTGAAGATGAGGAGAGGGGAGAGTACTCTTCATGCAGAGCCTTTATGGGCCGGAACAAAGGCTCCAGTGTATGTATCCTACTGTACAAAGAAATCCCTTTTAACTGGTTTTTTCAGGAGTCAATACTATGATTTGCTTTTGCTGAGATTACACAACAAACTTTACACGAACCCTCCTCGCACACAGTGACTACCTTAGGACATAGAAATAAATTAAGGAAGAATTATAAATAATTAAAGTAAGCTTTCCCATGAGATGCTATCTGTACCACACCAGCTATATGCATGTTATTACAGCACAAAGACACCTTTACAGTATCTTACAGATAGGAACAATAGCAGCACATTACCGATTAAAACTTTATGAACATCCTCTGGGTGAATGCTTTTGCAAAACATGGCTGATCTGTTACTGATACTTATTTATAGTCTTAATTGAAGGGAGGAAGTACAAATGGGTGACAGAGGTCAGTTACGAAGAGCATTGTGAACCTTCTATTCTTTGTTTTTGACTAAACATACAAAAGATATGTCAATGTAATTCTACTAGTTCAATATTAATACAGTCCGTTAATGTGACAATCCAAACAAATAGTAGAGTAGTTTTAGTTAAGGATACCACCATCACCACACCTTACTCATTTTATTGTGAGCATCTTGGCTCAAATCACAGCTGTGTACAGTTGCGTGGCAGCTATAGTCTTGTTCCTAAATGCCTCTTTCAGTAGTGCCTCTGCCCCTCTTATGTTTTGCAGTCACCGTCATCATGTTCTCCATGACCAAGAGGTGGACAAACGTATCTGTGTTCCTATGAATCACCTGTGGGCCGACCAGGCTCCTTACACTGTCTGCAATAGCTCCTTATCTGAGTACGGAGTGCTAGGTAAGACTGAAGCCAACCCCTGCAGCCACACAGCATGCTTTAGTTCATTTTGTAGCTCCATGCAATGATGACTGTGACTTTAGGTTTTGAGCTCGGCTTTGCCATGGCCAGTCCGAATGCTCTGATCCTCTGGGAGGCCCAGTTTGGAGACTTCAACAACACAGCCCAGTGTATCATTGACCAGTTCATCAGCCCAGGCCAGGCCAAGTGGGTCCGCAACAATGGAATTGTCCTACTGCTGCCACATGGGATGGAGGGAATGGTGAGAATGGGAAATAAACCAACTTACATTTATCCATTCTACAGTATTGCAAGATGAATTGGTGGGATTTCTTTTTTTCATTTTGTCATTATGTGTCTTTCTCTTCTGTCCATAGGGTCCAGAACATTCATCAGCTCGCCCTGAACGCTTCCTACAAATGAGCAAAGATGATCCTGATCACTTTCCTGTATGTACAATTAACATTAGGGTGCAATTGGTTATCGAGAACATCATTACATTACTTAGAATCTCTAAGCCGCCACAAAGAGCGCTTCATTCACAGTGGGCTGCAATTAACATCTAATAGTTTCCTGTTTTAGTGGCTATACAGCTCCCATGACCACTTAAGAGATGAATTTTCTTGGGCTGAAAGTCTCTTCATTATGGCCTCCAAAAGAGTTGCTATTCAGCAGTAACTCAGGCCCCAAGGGTGCCCTGGCATGAAGGAGCATTACAGGAGGGAATCACAGCGGGCTGTATCAGCAGAAGCTCCCCAGATTCATCTCCAAATGGGATATTGATCAAACTATAAGTGGGAGCATACTATTGGATTAACATTGAGCTTGTGAGTGTGTGAGAGGGATACAGTGCGCTGATGTGATGCATGATTTGCCTAATTATGAGAAAAAACATTACCTCAAACCACACTACGACTCTTTTCCTTTTATTTTGCCTGCAAGTTAAATGTCTGTTTTCAGAAAAATAACAAGTATAGGTCCTTGGTCATCCATTGTCTTCCTTTTTTTTCAAACGCAGGAGTTTAGTGGAGATTTTGAGGTCCAGCAACTGTACGACTGTAACTGGATTGTGGTCAACTGCTCCACGCCTGCAAACTACTGTCACGTGCTCAGACGGCAGATTCTGCTGCCATTCAGAAAACCGGTAAAGTCTAACATCGTTTTTGTTTTATTTAATGTGTGTCTCACCTAGCTCTAGTTTATTCTGTCATGAAATAATTGATTTTACATTTAAAATGTTGCATTGATTGCATTTAAGTCACTCACATACAGTAAGCCTAATACTGGAAACATCCAGATGTTCTATTGATGACGGATTGCTGTTGTTAGAAGACATTTCCTTTATTTAGAAAACTCAAAGTTGTCTTTGTCTTCCTTGTGGATAACAGTGTCATATTTGTAATTGGAACAAAATCAAACTCAAATAACATCAAAAGCTTAAACTGGGATTATGTCTTCAGGTTGCTTCATCATCAAGCTGTCAAATTAACTATGTTGTTATACAATACTGTCTCACAATTATGCAATTATTATTAAGTTTGCAGAAAGATGACAACCTTTGAAAACATGTGTCTACTCGTTTACAGCACCAATAAAGCTCTGTTAGAAATGTATTAGTAATTCAACACCTCTAAAGTAGAACTAGTTTCAGTATAAAGTTTTGGGTTTAAAGCATTTCTGCTTTTTTCAGTCTCTCACAGTTTTCAGCCACAGTGAATGTCCTAACTGATCCCCTGTCGCACATAAATGCAATGCTTTGCGAAGCATGAGAAAATGACTTTGAGAGCAAATTAGCGAGGGCCTTTAGGGAATAATGTTGTTTGTTTTTTTATGAAAAACTTTGGATTTGGTCGGCTAAGCACAAAGGGTTTTATTTATTTGATTGTTAAAGAAATGTTTTGTTTTCCCAATGCTGATGTTGCAAGCTTTATGGTGGAAACACTTAGCGTGAAAAGAGATAAAAACGTTTATCTCTGGAGTTTTTTCAACGCGCACAATGGAGCTACGGATGATAAAATCAATCTGTTGTTTTTGTCATTGACAGAAACCTTTTTATTTTTTGTCCAAAGCTGATCATTTTCACTCCTAAGTCCCTGCTGAGGCAACCTGATGCAAGGTCAAGTTTTGAAGACCTTGCTGAAGGTAAGGTTTTCATTTATTTCTGTAAACTTTGACATAAATACGAGGTTGATGGACTCCATAGTAACCTGTCATATTTGATGTCTGCAGGTACTCAATTCAAGAGGGTGATCCCAGATGTTGGCCCTGCGAGTCAAAACCCAGCCAAGGTGAAGAGGGTGATCTTCTGCACTGGCAAAGTCTACTATGAACTGGCTAGAGAGAGGAAACAGCAAAAACTGGAGAAAGACATCGCCATCATCAGACTTGAACAGGTTTCATTTCTTTCCTGTCTGTACCAGCAATTAACTGCATTTTGAAATGTGAGTCATGCATTGTTGCAATTCATTCTTTGACCACCCCCTTAGATCTCTCCATTCCCGTTTGACCTGGTCAGAACTGAAGCAGAGAAATATGGAAACGCTGAGCTGGTCTGGTGTCAGGAGGAGCACAAGAACATGGGTTACTATGATTACGTCCGACCACGTTTCCTCACAGTGGCGGCTAACAGGAGGCCCATTTGGTAAGAGCTTGTGTCAATTGAGATCTGATTTGTTCACAAGAGAGTCAAATGTAAAGATTGTTTTCAAGGGCCAGGTGACAAAACCTTCGGTGTTTGTTTCAGGTATGTGGGACGGGACCCTGCAGCTGCTCCTGCGACAGGAAACAAGTTCACCCACTTTAATGAGCTGAAGAGGTTCATGGACACAGCTTTCAACCTGAACGCCTTCCACGGGAAGGACTTGTAATTAAGAACTGAAGAACAAGAACCAGACGTGCTGTTTCGTCATCAATCAGCATAGTTTATTTATGAAGTTTTGATGTTGCAAATTGGCACATTTTAAAACAGTTTTAGCTTTGTGACAATCTGGAGCATAGCCTAGTGCAGGGGTGTCCAAACTACGGCCCGGGGGCCAAATACAGCCCGTGGCCATTTTGAATCGGCCCTCAGTCAATTAAGAAAGTATAATGAAATATGGCCCACAAATTAAACTTGTGCTTGTCTTATACTGTCCCGTCTTAAATATATATGTAAACAGATATTACACAGTAGTATTCATGTGTTAATAAGCCCACTTTTTAAATGAATTCAGTCAATTAAAGATGAAAACATTTTCAAACTAATCTTTGTTGATAAGAAAAAAGCTCAATAACTTATTTAAATAAAAAGCAGGAAATATACTCTTCCTATTTCCTCTTCTAAGCAATGAGTGGCTTCTGTGGGAGGGAGGAGCTGCCAACTAAATAAATTAAACCCTACGGAGAGCTGTGATGTAGGCTTTTCTTAAAGCATTTTCAAGTATAAAGCTTAATTTACCTACATTTGATTGGTTTTTCTAACTTCTAACTTAACTTATGAGGCATATACTGTACCTCACCTTTAGTGAGGGGCCCAGCCCTTCATCTTTTTTTCTGTATGTGGCCCTTGGTGAAAAAAGTTTGGACACCCCTGGCCTAGTGTATATGGTAAACATGATTTTAACCTCTGATAATCTACGGATGCTTCGGCAACCTAACTGACTTATGCTTGGATCAGACTGCACAACTGCTATTTTCAGAACCTTCAACAACTTTTATGGGAGAAGACTTTTGAAAGCACAACAATACACACACATACACACACTAGTCTTCCCAGGGCTCTGAGAGAATAGTAAATGCAGATTGTCTTGTGACACAAAATAGCACAAACAAATTGTTGTAGCCTAGCCCCATGTCAAAGGAAATGTAGTCATCCTTTTTTGAGATGTCCCAACTCACCCTTTATCCTCCTTCATCCTTAAACTATCAGTTAGGAAAATGAAAACATCCACATACTGTATGACCTCTTTTCATTTAGATCAGGCCATTTACAGACCAAAATCATGTAGTCTGAGGAGTTTTCAACGCAGGACCTATAAGATAAACCTGACACCAAGATTTGCAACCTCTAAATAGTGCTTTATTTCCAAAGAAAAGAAAATATTACACACAAACATTAAATATCAGTCACAAAATTGTCACCTAGTTGTGTGATAAAGAAGCAAAAGTACACTCTTTGATCCCCTAATAACATTCACACACCAACATTTAGATTTGTAAATCTCTGTTGTGGGAGTAGCTTTAGTACTGTAGATACCTCCATTGCTTCCATGCTGAATCCTACTTGTAATAAATAGTATAGATTTGTAATTGTATTTATTTTTGTAGATAATTAGAAGAAGCTAAGCAAACAAAACAGTCACTCGTGTTTTTAAACTCGGAATGTCGAATACATATCAAAGGTATGAAAAGTATTTTGAAATTTAACGCGTCAGTAGTTTTAGTGCCTGTATTTCCTTTGATTACCTTAGCTGTTAGTGAAGGAGTGTGTATTTATTGTCACACTTCACTTCACCAGGAGACATGAGCCAGCTGGCAGAGACTTGCAGCCATGTTTTCTACTTAGGACATAAGGCTCAGCTCCGTCTTTGGTGGCTGAGGAAGGCACACACACATAAAACCACAGCAAAGCTTTGATCATTTGAAAGCAATATTGACACTTGTTGTCTCATTAAAATCCCCAGGCATTCAACATAATTGGTATTTGTTACCACTGTTCTTAGAAATGTTCCTGTTTAACTGTACTGTAGCTTACCCTTTCCACTTCCAGCTGGGAGATTTTACAATAAACCATGCACAAACATAATTCTACATATCAATGATTTAAAAAGAGGGTTTGTGTGTGTTTTTAATAAAAGTACAGCTTCCAATATATTAGTGTGGGTATTTAAAGAAACGCAAACACTTATGCTGGGAATGATCAAATATGCATTTAAGTTTATTAACATTGTTTGATCATGTTTTGGTTGCAGATGATGCTAGACAGTTTAAAATGGTTTACAGCAAGGAATATCACACTCTCTTTATTACAAATGAAAATGTGAATTCATAAGCATTAAGTAACCCTTTCCTCATTTTAATAATCTCAAAGACTTTGCTTCTACATATTCTGCTGATATTAAGAGTCAATTTGCTTTATAACCATCCTCTATTTGTGAAAAGGTAATCATATTTTAATATTTTATTTCCCTGTGGTAATTTGTCACTTGTGGCCACAGTAGCTGTTGTTCCTGTTACATGAGGGCACACATTTTTTATTGGGGCCCTGTTGGCCACCAATGCCACCCCTGTCTCCTTCCCATGTGATCATTAAGTAGCGTGCAAACAGTGGACTACTTAAACCATATTCATTATTTCCCCAGAAATGAAAAGGTAAACCTATGCTGGAATTACTGTATATAACCAGCATTTTTTTTGACACCGTTTGTGTCAATAATAATTGAAGATTCAAATAAATAAATAAACCTATAATATGGACCAGATGACAGACTTAGGTTAGAAAATACTGGCTACTAATGCAGGTCACACATTCCCTGACAACAACTGACAGTAAATGTGCAATGTTAAAGGGCCAAGTAACCTTGTCAATAACGCCCCTTGCATTGACATTAATTCAAAAATAAAAAAGCAACATGGATTTTTATTTACAAAGTAAGCTAACATTAGTCCAACAAGACTGGGTTTTTGAATGATAAACTTGTAAACATGCACATGAGAGTTTATACATTTTGAATTCGTGTTATCTTCAGTTAGCGTTCTCTACAGCAGTAACAGCTTCTTGACAAACAGGGTCCAGTTTTCCATCTCCACCTTCGGGTTGAAAGCAAAAACAGGTTTCCAGACAGTGACATCACAATGACGTAAGCTTAACACCCCCCTGCTTCACGTCAAAGCTAACTGAACTCACCAAACTCGAGCTGCTTTGTATTACAGCTGAAGACCACCTCCCCGTTGACCACGAGCTCCACCGTGTTCCACTCCCGCGTGTCTTCCAAGACGCACTGGTGCCCGCGCGCTGTCAGAGCGGCTGCGAACATATGGGACGGACATTTTTGACCTTAGCTGAATCAGTCAAGACGGCACACAAACTGTCCTAATTAGAATACTAAAGAAACATACCCAGGATACCCTGCAGACGGAAGCGCCTGTGAGCTACCACTCCATTTGATTCATAAGGTCCGTGGCACAGCGTCACTCGTGCGATCTTTGGCATTGTTTGTTGTGGTCACCCGGGTAACTGTCACACACCTGTTGCTAACGTGGCCTCCTCTATGAAATTAGTCCAGCAATCCCAATTGCCCCACTTGGTAAAAAGAAATCTCACTTGTTAAGACTATGTGATCTGAAAGTAAGCTTCTCCTTTACTTCTTTAAACGACTAAAACGATCCTATCATAATCTCATTATCTCAAATATCACCTTTTGAAATTTGTTCAATTTGAAAGCAGAGAACCGCAAGAATCGGATTGTATTTTTTAAATGACAACAAATGTCATAATGTGCTTATTTCACTGAAAGGGGGTTGTAATGATTATTTTCAATTCACCTTATCATACATTTGTCTTGGAACTATCATCAGAATAGATTATTTAAAACTCAAAGCAAAACAAACATAAGCATTTTGTTGTTCTTTAATATTTAACAACATACCTCATAAATACAATAATCTCTTACAATAAACACAGTGATCACCTCTGGTTAGTAAGTTTCACATACTTACTTTTAAAACGTACATTTACACTTTGTAACATTAGTTTATTTCATACAAAAATAAATAACTGAATTTATATATTATGCTCATACATTTAAAAATACACACTTATGGTCACATTTAACATTCTTTTATAAGATAATCAGAATCCCTTCAAATTATTTTAATAAATTGATAATTATTGTGTAACACAAACTATCAAATGTCTTGTGTGTCTCTAGCAGCATGCCATATGTACGTTTAAATAGTGAGACATCAGCCATTGACCATAAAACACTGACTACTTTTGCTCATTACCTAATAATTACAAATAAATTACATTTTCTTTGGCAAATAATTTAGTGCAAAACAACAACACAATCTCACAATTTTAAGTTCACACGAAGGCATGTTGACAGACATTTAAATGACTGCTGTATGTTTTTGTGTGTGACAACAGCAGAAAACAACATATATATAAACAAACATCTCTAATATTCCCTAAGAAAAAGTTGATTAGATTATCATCAGCACTTAATACATTTTACATCACACAACAAAACAGCTTTACATAACACTTTGTATCACAGTTACAGTGCATTTTGTAAATGACTTGTGGAATACATTGTGGCAGCACCAAATTCGACAACTCTTTTTACTGCCGGTGACTGTTTCCTATGATTTACTTCCGTTCTTCAAAGCTTGTGTCTCCGCCTGTGACATCACAGGTGGAGTTTGGGTTTGAACCTCCACTTTAGTCTGGTTTGGCTTCCTCAGCACAACCTGTGGCAGTGTTTGCTGAGTCTCGGTGTTATCCGCTGGTCCCTGCGGTGTTTTCCTTTGCCAGTTTGTTTCTGTTTGTGTGTGTGTCTCTAGAGTCTGACCCTGTTCTTTCTGCGTTACATCAGAGCTGGAGTTACATTTATTGCACAGATCCCTTATGTCCATGAGTCCCTCAACCAGACACTTGACAAATTCTGCTGAACATGTCAGTGCGCTGTCGAGGAAACTGGACACTGAGAAGATAATGTGGTCTGACTGAGGGTTGTAGCACGCTCCATATCCATTTGGAAGCACGGGTCCGTAGCAGCAGAACATCTCAACGGTAGTAGGAACCTGAGGGGAGAGTGAATTCTTCACTACTGACAGTTTCAACAGTGTGAAAACTGCTGTAGATGGAAAGCTTGAGATAAGACGATTGAGGGTTGTGTTGTAAAATGTAAGTTTAAGTAATTATTTTGAGCAAAATGCTAAAAATGTCATGCTTCCATGTTATCCAATGTGATGGTTGGAAGTTTTTTTCTTTCCTTACATTATAGAACGTTAAATATTTTGGTTCTGTGCTGATCGACAGAAAATGGCAATAATCATTAGTTGCAGCCCAACTTTATTTGAACCCTCTTTGTTCCTATATGCCCACTCACATGTTCTGTTATAATGCTTACATTTCTACAACAAGCTGAGAAAATTGACTCGAATAGACTTTCAAAAAGAATTTTTGCAAAGCCACACTGGACATTATAGACTGTATTCACTAGCAGAACAGTACTCCTTTAAACTGAACTTCAGATTAAGATTGGTGTAATGTACCTTTTAATACATTTTGCAAATATAGCTTCAGTTTAACGTTTTAAAATCAGGAGGCAATACCTGACTTGTAGAGAGAATGAACTGATTACTGATGAGAAAGGCTTCATCTTTGAAAATCTCCGGCTTCTCCATCTTCAGTTCATGGGCAAGTTCACGTAGTCCTAATAGGTGATTGTCTATTCCCATCCCTGTAATGGACTGAAAAGAAAAATGAAACCATATGTTATTGTGTTTACTTTACTGTCAACCTTGTGATATAAGTTTGAATCAGGCGAGAGAATATAGTCACCTGAATGGTATACTTAGTCTGCGTGGTTATAGCACTGCGTAACATCTCCATCTTTTCTTTATCCTGTAAGTGCAAACAACCGAGAATCAATTGCTAGATTATTGAATCCTTTTATTCACATAGAAGAAAGTAAAAAAATCAAGCAAGGCTCTAATAAGCAAATACTTCCTTATTTCATTATACAGCGTTATTCATTTGAATTGGACTGTATGACTGTATCTTACACTTGTGTACAGTTTCCCATCAGTCATTGCTTTGACAAAGGTCAGGGCTTCTGGTGTGGCAGAGCGAATGTTGTCCACCCTGCCCTGCTTGAACCGGCGTATAGAAGCACTCTCATAGGTCGACACAGGTCTGCCGTGACATCTAGAGCAACACACAAAGGGAAAGCCTTTTAGCTGCAAGCCTGGGTTAAAGTAAGGATCAGAAATCACTCATGTTATAATCATCTTCCACTTACCTGTAGTAGGCTAACTGAAGAGCAACCTGGATGTAGGCGTCAGGACTCATTTTCTGCTTCTTGATAAACTCTTTCCCATAATCACAGAATTTGTGGACATTCATATCGAGATGTTTCACCTGCCTGAGCACATAAGGGGAAACCCTGCTATGAGATGAAAGGATTTATTCATGTTTTGATTGAACAGGAGTCGGAGTAAACCCAGACCTCTGTAGTTTGTCAGCAGAAGAGGAGAGGAGTTTGTGAATCTCTGGAGAACATTTCCAGCGGAGTCTGCGGGGTGCAGGCAGCTCGCTCACACTTGCAGCTCTGACCAGCTTTGATGGGCTGCCAATCCTGACAACACATAGGAACATTATGTCAGCTGGCTAGTTTTCTAGGATGGTATTCAATGGATTTTTTAAGCATATGGCAACAAATATTTCATGCTTTGCATTTCATTTCTTACATATATTTGAGTAGATACTCGGTGCACTGCACAAGGACAATTCCCTCAAATGCTGAGTGTTCACACACGACTCCACAGCAGCCGTCAGCTCCTACAACAAACTGATACAGCCATGCTGTTGTCAGTGGGATTTATTTGAGTTGAAGCAAAATGCAAAAGCAAGATTTAATTCATAGACCGTATCAGTTACATCTCTTATATGTCTTCAACTACATGTCTTCCATATGTTACACCCTGCAGTGAAGGAGCCATTTGGAAATGACCCCTCCAATTCATTCAAGTGATCTGAATTCTTTATCAAAACATCTCCATCAAAGTTCATGCTAATGACACCATGCTGATGGCTTGTTATCCAATGGGGACGTCCACCCTCAGTCAGAAGTTCCTTAAATAATAAATATGTATTTGGCATGAGATTGCTAATTACAACCACTAGGACTGTCAAGGACAACCATTTATTTGTTCAGTTATTTCATTTTCTCAATAAATAGGAAGATATAGTAGCCCTAAAATATCTAAATTCCTTTTATACTCAGTTGTTTATTTTTTCTCAACTTTCTAACATGTTCCCTATATAAGTTCAGGCCAGACTGAGTGGAACAAGTCAAGGAGACAAACAATGATTTTGCCTTACTTCCTAATTGTTCTCACTCACCTGCATGGGCTTGTCATACCAGCGGTTGCCCCCATTCTTGGCCACTCCTCCACCGTGCAGCATCAACATTGCCCGTGTGGTGTCACTTAGCTCGGGCCCAGAGGGGTCATCAAGACAGACCAGGCACATACAACGCTCAATCATGTCCAGAGAGTCCCTGTTGGTAGACTCTGAAGCAAAATACAGGGTGAAAAGAATACATTTGTGGTGGCAAATAGACTTGGAAACATTGAGAGCCAATTGACTTTAAAGGGTCTCAAACCTCTCATTAGTTCACTGCGAGCCTGAGCCCACTCTGTCCGTCCATCTGAAGTGAGGAGACCAATGGGTGGGAGATGTTCTTCTTCGCTGTCAGTCATCCTGGTGATCTTCTCCAGCTGAGTCAGGAGGTCTCTCTCGTTCAGCCGGCGGAAGTTGATCACCACATCCAGAACAAAGAACTGGACAGAGACCAGCCTTATAAATGCACTCGTCCTTAAGGTATTACTTTTAATATTAACTCAGAATCTGGAAAAGGCTGTTTCCTTAATACAGTTTTTTTACAACTTAAGTCTCATTTATTGTTGTTTTGACCATCATCATAAACATGTCGTTAAAAAGCCAAGAGGCTGACTGAAATGCAAATGTCAAACATGTTCTTGATAAATAACAAAGAGTGCTTTTCAGCGGGTTGTGCTTGTTAATCACTCATTGGGTGATAAGTAAGCATGGTGCCCAGTTTACAGTACCATCTGATACATTGAGTGATGATCAGTTCTGTTGTGCTGTAACACGGCTCACTCAAACTGCTGTTTCCGAAGTCAACCATGTATTTTAATGCTTAACTGAGGAGACACAGATGAGGGATCCTGAAAGTGTTGAGCTTACATGTCAACTGAATAATCTCCTTGATGCTGATGATGATGATGAGGATGCCCCTGAAGAAGCTAATAATTTACTACTCTATGACAATTTAGGATTTGTTTTCACTGGGTCTGACCTGGTTTTTACAAGCCACAATGATGTGTTCAGGTTCTGGCATCACGCTACTCTCCTGGGCCACCAGCGTGTCCCTCTCAGTTCCCGGCAGGCGGTAGGAAGTGAAGAGGCGATAATACTGCTCCATACACAAAGGGGTTCCTGCCAGCTGGCCGCGCGCGTAGTCCACAGGTAGGGAACGACTGCACGCAAACACTTTGTCAAGCCTTTTATTTACACGTGAATTGTAAGTGAAGACTCTATTCATTTGAGCTCTGATTGTACATTAACTTACGAGTCAAGAAGAGTCTTGTACTCAAGAACTCCAGAAATCAAGTGTGCCGCAAACCTGAGAAAGGAGGATGTTACCTTGTGAAATTCTTTCCGTAAACACACACTTATTGTACTTGGTCACTCCCTCTCATGCTCTCTGTACTTGTGGTAATAAGTCCCTGCATTTAGCCTTGTTCTTGTGTAGTTTTATTACACTTAAAACTATAAACAACACAAGTCCCAGAACCAGAACCAAACCAAGCTTTCAATGTCTGTTAACCTTGCTACCACTAGCCAGGTCTCAGCCCTCAAGGTGTTTTGGGTAATGACCCTATCTGTCAATGTGTAGCAAGGTAGTGTTCAAGTGAGTATAATCAATCAAAGCTGGTCTCTGAGTAATTCATATAGTTCGCTTGCACTTCTCAAATATGCGTGCCGTAGCAATCAAAAATTGCCTGTCAAGAAGTAACTTTTACATGATGACTCACAAGAGACAATACATTTCTAACTGCTGTCCTGTGATGTTTCTCTCATGATTCATTTGTTTCAGTCGTGCTGTGTCTCAAACCTTAAAGAGTCGATGGGAGCCCTGAAGTGCTGCTGTGGGAAGACCATCACAGGACTGGAGTTGACGGGCAAAGCCAGTCTGTTATTCAGGTACATGTCATTTAACCAGTACTCATACACCTGCAGACAGACATAAAGGGATTCAACTCTATCAGGTAATAGGGATTTAAAAGTTGAAGTAAGATAAATAAAGGTAAAAACACAATATTGGATGTGGCTTTCAGGTTGAAATGTATTGATAAGTCATCACAAAGGTTGTACACAAACCATACTTTTATTTATAGATACACAAAATACAGCTTATTTGCTCATATTTTAAAATATCAATATATCAAAAAGGCCAAATATGAACTATAACAAGACTGTCGCTCATTACACTTGGTGTCACCAGTTGAAAACAGTTCTAGGATTTATAAAAACGTTCTCACTTAATTGTTGTAGATTTTTGATCAAATCATTTTATTTACCCAGTTTGCCTTGTTCTCCCTTCTCTCCATGAGTTTGCTCTGAAGTAGCTCCCCCATTCCTCCTGGGGCTCCAAACTGCTTCACTACATTTTGGGTCTTGTTGAACTGTTCCTCTGTGAGCAAGTGCTTCATGCAGCTCAGGTACATGTCCAGTGTGTCTTTCAGAGCAGGCAGTGGCAGCTTAGGAAGACCCTGAGCAGTGTGTGGCATTTACAGCTCAAGGTTTTTATTTTATTTGGGACAACATATCAACATTCATCAATGTAAAACTCTGTAGTCCATTCTGCCACATGCATTATATAAATCTATCAAGAATATACTTTAAACAAATGATAATTCAGTGTTGAGTTGTAGAGAACAAATGATTGCCCACATTGTAAATCATTCTTTTCACTTGACTCAGAATAAGAGAATAATTCATTAAAATGTCAAATAATCATTCATTGATTGTTACATTCATTTCTATATCTTAATTGGTATCCTTTAAATTAATTTAGATTTGTTTAGCTCCTTATTGATTGTCAAACATTATTTCTGTCATGCATATTGCAGTTTAATGACTCTTAATCCTAATATACAGTATAAATCAAATATATATTTACATCTCCCCCTCCTGAATCCCTTGAGGGCTCTTGGTCCAAAACTGGCATCTTGGCAGTGCAGAGAGACAGACTCTGTGTCCACAAATAAAATGGTATCAGCATCAAACTCCAGCAGGTGTAATTGGTCTTAATCAGTCTCCATTCCAGAGCAGTCAAATAAAATCACTGTCATGACTAAAACAAATATGAATGGACACTTTGGAAGATGTCACCATCTTATTTTTTTTCTAAAACTTCAGCATTTGATGTTTTACAAGCGTTCATAAATATCCTAGCAATAACACATTAATACAAATGGAATAAACCAAAGCATCAAAAACGAAATGTTTTACTCACCAGAAAGATAAAACAATCCGTCCTGGTACTCAAGCAAGGAGTTTAGGATTATGCAGCTAGACTTGCATCCATTTCTGGCGGAAATACTTTTAAATGTCACATCTTTTGTCCTTTTATAATTTTGAGCATCTATCTATCCAGCATGGCACGAGCGCAACTCCCTCGCTGGCTCAGGAGAGATGCTGAGAGGGTATACCTCACCCTCCTGGCTGCCAGGCTCCTCCCAGAAGTCCTGCGATTCGCCGATAAGTTTATTTGGCACTTCACATCTTCACCCCACCTTATTTAGACACCGACTGTGCGCCTCGGATGCTCACATGCTGCAGAAGAACTGTTATGTGTTTTGTGCTGTCTTCCTCCTTTTTGAATTTCAACACTTTCAGTCGAGCTGTTTTCGGAGTATGATTCCACCTCACTGCATTTGACTGGCTTTTCGTATTTCGTATTATCTACAAAGATTTGCAGTTTTTCCACGAGCGTAGCTGTTAGATTTAAATAAAAATATAACCGTAAGGATTATACTTATTATAATCTGTTACAAACCATTTTTTTGTCAGGAAAAGTTACCTTCTCTATAATGGATTCATTTACTACTAAAAAACTTTAGAACTACCTCAGTGTAGGCCTTAACACGTTTTAAATATTATATTCTATAGTGCTTTAAAGTGTGCTTCAAGGCCAACATCCAGTAAAAAACGTTATGAATATAACCATCATTCAAAAGTAACATCATATTATCATTTTGGTGTCCTCATAATTCAAAGGAACTAAATGTGTCGTGCACCAGAATACGTGTAATTTAATTAGGGTAAATGAATAATTGCCTAAATAAATCATTTCCATAAACGGTACCATTCACATAATATTGATTTAATTATGTACATGAATATACATGTATATACATTTTCAGATCACACAAAGAGGCTATGCATTCCAGAAGTACATCATCCAAAACAAACTAAAATGATTAGACAACAACACGCAGACTTCATTTCATCTGTTGTATCTTTCCAATTTCGTCGTGTGACACAGTATTGCATATTGAGTTTAGCAGCACAACTCTGGCAAAAATAAATACATTTCACATTGACAGACGCATACAGTACAGTTGTTCTTTTGTTAAAATACATTTACACATAATCCCTGAATATGAGCAAGATTCTGATACAGTGATAAATACTGGTAATGAATTGACATTTATCTCAACAAATCTTTCACAATACTCCCACTTTAAGACGAACAAACGCCAGCGAGCGCCTTTCTACTGCAAAAGCTTGAAGCTACTTGATTTGACAATACCCGGAGGAATTGACACCAGAAGCAGTACATAATTTATGTCGTTACACAATCCGAATCGTGTTATGTAAGTGATTGGATTGGACGGGATGCACACAACTTTACATTGGCACTTTGATAGTTTTACACCCAGTTAAAGGTCTTTTACGCATACTCTCCTCCTGAGGATTCCTCCTCTGAATATGACCGTTGGGCAAAGGTTTCAATGCCACCCTCGTCGATCGTTGTACACAAACCCTTTTTCTTCTTTTCTCGTTGCTCCATCTTAATCGTATCATACAGTCCTGTTGGGCCATCCTCCAGGAGCATGTTTCGCTCTGAGAAAGATGGCTTCATTTTTGTCACGTTTTTCAGCAGAAGGAGCGCTGGTGCGTAAAGTACATTAGCGAGGCCCATGCCTAAATTGAGCTGCACAAAGCCCAGGTCGTGTACTATCTGGCCAGCCACCACGGGCCCTAGGGCATAGGCCACGCAGTAAGAGATGTCAGCGATGGCGTACACACTGCCATACACTGACACGTGTCGCACATCCACCAGAAAAGCCAATGTTGGCAGTAGCGCCGTGTCCACGAAGGCGATGCCAAAACAGATTCCGCACAGCGGGAACATGAGCTGTCCAAAGGTTTTACAGGCTGGTACCGTGCAGGAGCTTGCACCTATGAACACCATACCTATAGCCCCGTAAAACCACTGGAGGTGAGGGTATTTGGCTGCCAATTTGACAGTGAGGAATACACCTAAAACATGAGGGAAGAAGGCAGGGAACCATGCCAGGCCAATCTCCCACTGACTGGAATGCATGGTTTCCTCCATCCAGTTAGCGATAGTGGGCTCAAGGAAGGCGAGGGGGATGTTACAAACTATCAGAGCACCAGCTACTACAGCTATATAAGGATCAACCATCAGTTTATGCATGGGGGTGCCCACTGGCATGTTTTCTCTCTCTCGGTTAGAGAAGGGTTTCAGCACAGTTAGGCACAGTATGCCATCGGTGAGGCAGATGCAGGCCAGAATCAGGAAGGGAACCCTCTTCCCTGCAAACTCGTAGAGGACCCCTCCAAAGGGGGGCGCCGCCAGACTCCCAAAAGAAATAAAAGCTAAGGCGATACCCAGCGCTTTGCTCCTCTCTGCCTCCTCTGTGTACCTGTCTGCGATCAGAGCGATCCCCGCGGTGTCTGCGAAAGCCGAGCCGAGGCCCTGCATGCTCCGCGCCAGGAACAGAGTCGCGTAATTATCAGCGAAGGCAAAAGTAACAGTGGACAGGAACATGACATTAAGACCGATGAAGAGTGGAATTTCATACCCCACCCTGTCTATAAACGTGCCACTTAACGGGTTCACCAGGAGCTGCAGGATTGCCTTGGAGGCAAACAGAACACCAATCTGTAGGTCGAAGTTTCCCTTTGCTGTTTTGTGCATGGTGCTGTTAGTGAAGTTGGAGTGCGGTGCAATGGCCTCGGCATGATCCGCTGCTTTCTGTAGCCCTTCAAGGTAATCGGGTATAATTGGCACAATTACCATATACAGCATATTGTCTAACAAAAGTGCAACGCAGACTATTACTAAAATAATCCTTTTCTGCCGAACTGGATCTTGGATAACGTTGCCCAGTTGTTGAGTTCTTTCGCTCATCTGGGACAGTTTGGAGGCGGCAGATTGAGCCAAATTAGTGGCGTGTCCCTCTTTGGTCTCCTCCGGCTCCATGATTTTTTCCCTTTCTGTCTCAAGTCTTGTCTTTTGAGAAAGAAAATCGGCTTTCCCCGGTTGATTTGTTTATTAAATTACGCACGCTTGGCACATCTGTTCTGTCTGTTTTTTAATTTTCTTTTCCAGCACCAAAAGCCCTACTAATGAGCTAGATAACTTCCTTCTGCTTTACCTCTTCTCTGTCCCTTGCGCCGTCCGTCATCGCATGCGCTTTTCCACTTCCGTGACTCGGACTCGTTTTATCCCCGACGTCCCTAGTTGCTTCATTGTCTCATATCCCGTCATTCAGGTGACGCGCTGGTCCCGGGCAGCACTCACAGGTTGGGGATTCACCTACAGCTCACTGTGCCGGCTCCATCAGCTTGTTTGAGGTCCCTCTGCTGCGCCCCTTCGGTTCCCAGCTGTCTCCAGTCACCTGTAACACTGTGAGCTAAGTCATCATTTCACATCAACCGGACTGGTTTTGTCGGCCGTGGAAAGAATACACACTGCAGTTTGTTGACTCCCATAGGTGGCCCCCTCCCCCCTCCCATATTCGCCGATGGCTGTGACGCACAGTCTTGCTGCTCTCCTGAAGATATTTTATGTTAATTAAATACAAAATCCCCATTGCGCACTGCTGTCCAGTGAGTTGCTTTAAGACAGACCCAAAGATGCCCGATCTATTTGTTTAATACCCTTAATTTTACATTTTACTCATGTGCAATTTGATAGTTTGAATCTAATAGCCTATCTATACAAACACATATATAACTCTGGCATTCCACTCAATAACAGAAACCTTTAGTGGTCAACTTTACTTCCGAATCAACACAAAAAAACAATACATTCAGAGTTCCCCGTTTCTTGATAAGCAGAAAACTGATTCAGCACCACATCCAGTGGACAGCTCCACACCGGCTGTCAATGAAAGGGTTTAAACTTTAAAAGGATAACAATATAATGTCTATTCATTCTTCGTTCTACTGCTTTTTCATTGAAACAACCGTTTACTGTAGTTTGTTTCTTAAAGAGTGTTTATAAGAAAGCAGGCAGTTTAGGTGAGTTTAGGTTCAAGCCTGTTGAAGTGTAACTGAGCAAAGCAACCCCCCCCCCCCCCCCTCTATTTCTTTCTATTTCTCTTTTCGTCCAGCTCCCTCTCTAACTGCCCTTAAAACAGGGAAAATGCTATTTCTTCATGATGAGTTCTTCACGAACTGTATTGAAAGATCTGACAAAAAGTGTTGTACTGACTGGATTTCATCCTTATCTTATCATCGGGTCTACTTCAACATATTTTCGATCTTTAGCGCCAATCTCTCGGCCCATTGAATTGAAAATGTGCAGTTTACATTCTACATTTAAGCTTTTCCTTTTGGTCTGTGGCACAAATGGAGCTTTTAAAAGAATTCTGCAAAAAACCAAGATTCAATACACATCTTTGTTGTTACATCTAGAGATACAGATCCATCGCTGCTATCATATTCAAAGGAACCTTCAATAGATTGGTTCCGCTTTTTAACCGGCACTGCACGAGTGAGGTGTGGGTTTAAATGTAGCTCGACATCGCCATCTTCTGGTACAGAAAAGCTTCAGCAGCAGCTATCACCTCATTTATTGTACACTGTGAACGCAATCTTCTAATGGGGATAACAAATATGATTTCAAATTCAGATTAACCTCGTGAGATCGTTTTCTTGAATCACTCATCTGATTAGAGTCAACTATTTGTATATTTTAATTTTAAAAACTGATCTTGATGATGATGAGGGAACCTTACTGTACCAGACTTTCCCTAAATGTTGTATTCTATGTCTGAATATAGGAAAACTGATCAATCGTTGCCAAAAATATTTCACAGTGATTGATTTTATGAATGTTTTCAAGATGGAGAGGGTCAGCCTACATGTGAATAAAAAGAGCTTTAGCTTATTAATGAACCCAGCATTTGTGAACTGATCCCTTAGGTTTCAGTCACTCTGCTTTAATTACCAGTCAAAATGTTTTTCGTGTTGCTGTTTCCTCATTCAGCCAGTAGATGTCCTCATATCCCTATACATTTTCACAAAAAACTGTTAAGGGACTTCTTATCTGATTTGCAACTCTTTTTTTTAATCCTGTATAAAAAGTATAAACTGTTGACATTACACTGTTGATACTCGTTATCTTGTGCAGAGGCTTATTTCATCAGCTAGCCTCCTACACCTCAATGCTGCATTCACAAGCGCCTTTCAAAAAACAATTTCTACTGCAAGATACAATACCTTTAATCCAGGAAAGCATTCATCAAAGTAGAAGCTCATCATTAAAGTGGCCAATGTCCTTAAAGCATCATGTTTTTTTGTAAATTGTATTGTCTGATGTTTTACATTTTTTTCACCATAGTTCTTCCTTAGTGTTAGTAACAGCAAGTCATTTCTATGCCGGACTAGCAATTCCCAAACTTTTTTAGCTTGTGGACCTTTATAATTAATAATTATAAAAGTCATCAAGGTTCAAGGGTGTTTATTATCAGATGCACAGTAGCTACAGTGAAGTTATGGCAATGAAAATCTTAGTTCCCAAGCTCCTCCAACAATGCAACATATTATAAAAGGACATAAGACAAAATAATACAAATAAAACAAAAATAATAGTGCAAAATTAGTAGTTTAAATTACAGTAAAATAGTGCAGGTATGTTGTTGGACCAGTCTATAAGTAGTGCAGATGAAATATATACATGTCAGAAAAATAAATAAACATAATAAGCTAAGTTATGCATGGAATGTTGAAAATAATCATGAGGAGTAATGGCTTCCTCATGGCAAGAATGTTAAGCAATTCAATGAGAAGGAATATTCCCCCCCCCCCCAATTGTTTATATTTCAAGGTATTTTGAGCTCTCTAGAGTGAAGATATTTCGTAGGTGTAAATAAACTTACCATCATTTAAATGAATCTTTTTCTATTTATTCTCCCTTTAGTAATCAGCAGGCCCTTAAGACAATCAATAGAATAAAGTAACTAATCACAGTTTTAAAACAGATACACACTCAGATGTGAGAGGCAAGTGAAGGGATTAAAGACTGAAGTTATAACATGGAACAACCATGAACAGGGATCAGGAATACAAGATTCCAAGCACCTTTCCTCATTTGTACACAGAAAACACACTTAACACTGAATATTAAACCCAGGAAATAGCACGAGTTTGCCACTGAAGTAAGAAAAACAGACAGTCAGATAATTGTATAGAGTTAGGAGTCGGAGCTTAAAGCGGCTCTACATTTCCAATGTTTTTGAAACAAATCAGAGAACTCCAGCCATTAGTCATCCACTTGGAGCTTTGTTTGACGTAGACGGGCTAAATCTAGGTAATACATGTTAGGAATGTGACCAAAAAGGGGCTCAGAAATATTTTCAGGAGTATTTTTAGATAACATGTTACGTCACATAAGGGAAAGAACAGCTTTGATAATCACATTTATTTCCCTCAGAAAATACGGGTTCACACCAAGTCTCTTGGTGCTTCATTTCCTGCTCTCTCTCTCTCTCACACACACACACACACACACACACACACACACGCACACACACACACACACACACACACACACACACACACACACACACACACACACACACACACACACACACACACACACACACACACACACACACACACACACACACACACACACACACACACACACACAGATACGACCACAACTAACTTTGTTTAGTTGTTTTTTTATGGGGGGGGAGAGCTTTCTGTTTGTAATTCTGTGTACTCTCCACTGCTGTCAAGGGCGGAGTCATCAGCGTCCTCCTAACTGGATTGGCTGTGTTAGGGGATCAACATTTTTTGCTGTTTTCCCAGTGATTTTGCTCTGATCTGGTTTGAAAGTGGCTCAGGAGATTCAAGATCACCATGTAATCTTTTGCAGTTGCCAAAGTATTATTCTGAACAGCAGTACAAAATCCTAAACCTCTGCCACATAATGCAAACAAAATGAACCTGGTGAACCTGGATTATTATTAATTTTTGGCCGAAACTGAAATGTTTAAATGTTTGGAAAGAATAGATTGGATAAACCTTCATAGAATAAAGTTGCCTGTTGTAGCAGGTAAACAGAAAAGCCAGACAGACACATGTATAAAAGGGTTCAAAAGTAAATTCCTCAATTATCAATGTTCACATGTTTTTTGATTTCTGATTTTACTTCCTCACATAAATACAGCAATTACCCAGTGGCCTAACAAATTAATTACAGATAAAAGCCCCACATCAAAAAGGTAAACAAGATGACAAAGTTGTTGGCAGGGCAGAATAAAAGTTACATTTTTAGGAAGAGAGGAGTTATGGCTTCCCTTCTGGATAAAATCTACAGAAATATTTCTTGCAAATTAACCAGTTAAAGAAAGAAGGTAGGAAATTAGAGAGAAAGGAAGAAGAAAAGAGGAAAGAAAGGAGAAAAGTAAAAAGGATGGAACGAAATGGGCTTAGTTTACATCTTAGATTATTATGTTTAGGGATGCAATGTCAGTATTTTGGTCAGGACTGAAATATCTTTGCAATGAGGTTTAGTACACACATTCCGTTAGCGTTGGTTGCGATACACTAAAATAGTGATCAAGTCTGGTAAACAGCATGTTAGTATTGTCATTGTCAAAATATTAGCATGCCGACATTAAACTGAAGCTGAATCTCTCTGATCTGAAAGCATGACCAGGCCATTATAACCTGATAAATGAAACAGTATTTTAGGATTGTCATATGTTATTATACAATCAGGCATTGCAAAGAAATCAGTACAACCATCAGATAATTAAAGTAGATTACAGAAAAGTTGTTATAGTGCAACTTTGTTTTACTTTTCCAACTATGGTCACCAATGTATGAGCATTCAGTTGGAGTGCAGAGGAAATTGTAAACCAAAAGAGAGGAGGGTCTTTAAACAGTCAAATCTTTGAAGCATTTATAAGTGTCCTTTATGGAATCTCAACAGCTTACCATATATGGAAATTTTAGCAATAAAGAATTACATATATACTCTACATTTAAAAAATAAGTACAGTAAATTGATAACATCCTTCATTTATGGATTAAAAGCAACATCATCCCCATGCGTGAAATCTATTCATTTAATTTCATTTAATCAAAACAGGGCAGCTACAGCCAATGCTGACTGGGGGGTTTTGTAATTGACAAAAGAGGAGAAACGTATGTGAGTATAACATCCCTGCATACACACAGAGAAGTCACATTCAGTTTTAGAAGCCATATCGTAAGAAAACTGCACCTCCAAGCATCTGATATGAAGGAAACAGTGAACAGCATTAAACATGTTTGGATAGATTTTTGCAATGAATTAACCTTAACATCATGAATTCAAAAGTAGAGATGATGATGATCCATCAATGACATTCATGGCTGCAAGACATCCCGTGTGTGTGTGTGTGTGTGTGTGTGTGTGTGTGTGTGTGTGTGTGTGTGAGTTAGGCTGTGACTAGTGTAAAGTGCTCACAATATTGTCCACCCTACACTGGTCAAAGTGAGCTGTTTAATGAATTGAAACAGTGATTTCCAAAGGGCAGTGACGCACAGCTCCGCTTTAATCCAGATCACACTGAAACGCTAATCCTGTAAAAATACTGTGTCTTTAAAACAAATATGTTTTTCACCCTTATATGCAGTGTCTTCGGGGTGTATTTCATTGTTGTATTCGGATTGGATGTGTATATAATGTGTATGTTACATGTCTATTTGTCTCATGTAAATCACGCTGTGTAGAAATGGTGTGATTTCTCAAATTCAATGAATTGATTGGAGGAGCAGCTGTGGTCAGCATTACCACTGATTGTGATGTGGCTGCTCATCAATATCACGCATTTTGGTGTATGCAGTCGCATGTGTCCAGAGTTATATAACTGGCTCCACATCTGACAGTCAATCTGTGGGTTATCAGAGGCCCCAGACTGACATTTCACCTTGTGTTAGCTTGGCAAAACCTGAGGTCAATCAGGAGGTGTTGGAGACAGTGTCTGAGTCTGACAGAGATTGTGAGTCAAAGGGAACGGTGTTGATTTGGCTAAAAATGATACGCTTCAGGCCTGACTCTTTTTTGTTTCACCTCTCATTGAATAGCAAAAAGGATTCTGCACAAGTAGGATGAGGCTGGTTTGTGAAAGTGTGAGCTACAATGCTGTTGTTTTTTTAACTTGCACTAATTTATAGACTTACATCTTTTAAAACGTAGCATAAACATTGCATGTTAAGTCATCTTTCTGACGACAGAAAGTTGTAGTTTCATATTATAGATAACTATAAAACATTAGTGAAATAAATGTAAATAACATTTTCTAAATAATGACTCACCCATGGTTGATGAGTGTTGAGCATGCTAAACTAAGATTCCAATCTTCACACCTCCTGAGCATTAGCAGGCTACTTGATTGATGTAAGCTTAAGAACAGCCTCAGCATTAGCCGCTTGCAAAGACTGTGGACTTGCTTGAAATAGAAGAAAAGGATTAATTCCTGGCTTCTGGAGGCTTTTTTTAATTCAACATATGGGTTTGTGTTCGTGTTTACAGAAAATGCAAGCAAACATCTTTACTTTGGTTATTAGGAGCGCCTCACCAAGTGAGAACACCTTTTCAAATGTTCACATTTAAAACACAAAGAGCATGAAAAGCCAAATATTAAAGAAATGTTAAAACACAGAAATGTAAAATGTAAAGAGTTTGCAGCCCTGATTTGAAGTTCTAGCTTTATTGTCAAAGTGTACAATTAAATATGGTCTTTATACAACTACACTTAGTTCATCCAGAAGCAGCGGCTGTTTAACAGAAAGGTAACACAGCGTAACTTTATATTAGTTCAAAAGTGAACTGCTTGTTATCTTCTCCCAGCGTCAGTTGATTCCATTTGTCTACGATTGATAATTCATTTTCTTATGGCAAGGTTGATTCAGGGAACATTTACACAAAATCACATGATCTGTGGCTTGATTTTGATCGGGGCTACCAGTGTTATCTTGTGTTGCAGCCATCCTTATCTGCCTCTATACCATTTTTAGTTGTTTGCTCCCTCATTTCTCAGGAAAATGCTGATTCATATAACTTTCTGTTTCTTTCTGGAACAGTCTTCACTCACTGTGGTTTTCTCTTTTCTCCTGCACTCGTGGTCATGGTGCTGTGTAATCCTTTCAAAATCCCATATGAAAACTTCATTGGTTGACCAGACATAATCCTCAGTGGACCCTAAGTACCTGAATATGTTTGATTGTAAGAGAGGGAGAGAAAAAAAAAAGCTAACTGTGGTCTGCTGCCAGACATTGGGATTGAAACTATGATATAATCCAGCAGTAGACGTAAATCTCTGGCCATGTGCAGTTTAAATAATTAATCTGTGAGCATCATCTATGACGTTGAAAAATCTGTATTCAATACTAATAAACCAAGGACAGAACAAGTATTTTTTATTACAGGAAAGCGTTTACTTTTTTTTGTTGTTCATTGCATAATGTTCCTTGAATCTCTAAAAATCCCTTTATGTTGGCACAGCTGATCATATTGGCCTGCAGCGGTTTAGGAAGTAGGGTCAAACTAACTCGTCCCACCAGATGACAGCTCCATATGTCCGTCAGTGTCTGGGGATGTTCCCATCATAAAGGATCTGATGGAAGTTTTATATTTATTATAATGACAACAATCTGCTGATGGTGGATGCGTGACGCACATTTAATTCTTTTGCCAAGAGAAATACATGACATGTGAAATGTCTAATCCGTGACGTCTTCCCTGCAGATGATAGAATTAGCTGGAACAAATGAGAGCGACACTGATAGCAACCGAGTTGGGTTTGCCTGCTGCACATCTCTGCATTATTATGCAACAACCTGCTCCACGGACAGGCTGGCATCAATTAATCTGCTTAGAAACTCCAACTGGGGCTTCTAATGTATGTTGTGACCTCTGGGTGTTATCTTTAACTTGCATGTGGAAAGTCTATGTAATTGCACTGACACACGTCAAGTGGTGGAAAAAAACTCTTCAATCAAGCAAAAGTAGTGCGGAGACACGATGTTACACGTAAGTGTAATGCATTCAAAATGTACTGTGACAATAACTTATAATATAAGTGAAGGCTTACAGTACTCAATATACAGAATGGCCATTGTAAAATACTCAATGTACAGATTGGCCCTGGTATAAATTCAATACATAAAATCAATACTTGCACTGCATGCAGTATCATTTTAACTGCCACTGTGGGTAGTTTAAAGCCAAAACTTGTTTAGTAATGGTGGGTTTGTATTGTGTTTTCACTCATAATAATACAGAAAAAAACATACAAGGCAATTACTCCAGACCTCCTTTATTTATAATCCAAAAAATCCTGGATATTTGACAATGTGTATTTGTTCAAGGTTAATCAAACATCACAGCAATTGGGAAAAATAAGATAAGTGAAACATTGAGCAATGTAGAATATTGTATTTCTGGGCTCCGAACATCTGGTGTTCACCACTCACAAATATATAAGTATTTCAAAGCACGACCCACTTTTTAATTTAAACTAGAGTGTTCAGTTGTGAATGGGCCTGTTTGTGCTTCTGAGAATTTCAATGACCTTGCTGTGTCATTGTATAGTAGGTATCCATATGTTTAAAAGATGTCCACCTTCCACTTAGGTTATGATACAGGTCTAATAAGTCAGTCATATGTTGGTAACACTCCTTTTTACTCCATCACGAAAAACATAGGCTGAATTCAAACAAAATCACTAGAGTGGAACGCATGGTTTTTGAAACCTACTGTAGGAATATTGATTATATAATAACCAGTAAGTTATTGTGTATCGTCTAACACTGTGGTTGAACGATACATAAAAAAAAAACATTTGAGTAATGCTGTTTTCAACATATGGTTTAAAAGGAAACATATATTTGAAGGACATTTTTTAATTTTATTTATTATTATTTATGATTTGCAAACATTTAATATAATGAAGCCTCGGGCATGGACGGGATTTCAATAACATGAAGGAGCCACCATAGCTTGTTAAAAACAAGAATCATACATTTTAAATGATTAATTAAACGGCAATAATTAATTTCAACTCCTCTTATTTCTCAATTTAAATATTACACAGACTTCTGTCTTTATTTTATATGTAAATCCGCAGGCCAGAAGCATGTCCAGTTAATCTAAAGCCATCTACTAATCTCCAACTGGTTGTGGGGGCTGTGTATTGAAGAATGGTCCTCTTGTTTAGAGGATTAGTGCAGTTCTACTCTGGATACAAAGGTCACTCGCGTCCACACATCCCATAAAGAGAGGCATGCACACACTTTCAGATTTCCTTGACAGGCGCAATAAACAAGGAAGGACGCCTTCCTGACTGTCAGGCCCAGAGAGATGAAGGGTTTTAAATCTGACACACACTCCGTTAGCTAATATCTGTTTGTTTGGTTTGAAGCTGTTAAGACTACCATCTTTATCTTTTAAATCAATTATTAGAATATTTGGACATCATGAATGACATCGGTTTAAAGAATTTGTTGAGAGGAACCCAAAATGGAAATCATCCATATTTAATAAGAGAAATCTAATCAAATCATATGTAAAACCGAGAAAAAATAGGAAAGATTGTGTGTTTGTTACAGAAGCAGCCAAGTCCAATCTTTTATGTTGCGTTTACATACTATAATGAAATGATGCTGCAATTAGAAGTCCTTCTAAAGAGCAACGGTTGTCATTTTTGTATCACTTTTTAGCAACTCAATAGGCCTATTCATATGTTTGTTTGACAAAATGTACCTGACACACCTGTAGAAACAAAAGACAACTTATCCTGGACAGATTTGAAAAAAGGAAAAAGGCCACCACTGTTCAAGACACAGCACATGCACACACACTCACAAACAGAAACAAAGGTACCTGCTAGAAATCACCAGGACAATAAGTGTATGTATTTTTACATGCTTAGTTTATTTGGACTTGTTCTCAATTTGAGGAACTTCAATCTTTTCCCCAGTGAGGAACTGCCAGATTCCTCCTCTGTAGTTCTCATTTCCCAAAGCATACAGGAAGGCATTGAAGATGGGAGAGGTCTTTGCCAGAATGGGAGCCATCTGCACAGAGAGGGGTGAGTTAGCAAGTGATAAAGCAGAACAGTTTGTTCAGCTAATTATTTAACACCACTGTGTGTAAAATCTTATGAGTATAATGATAATATATACATTCAAAGAACTATTTTATTTTAGAAAAACAGGTCTATTCCTTTGGGAATTGGTGCACTCTGTGTTTTGGAAGAGACAGCTGCATGCAATGATTTCTGCCACTTACCAAAGTGAGAAATCATAAATTCTACACGTGGGATTTACATTTTTAAGATACTTTCTCTGTATGTGTGTCTCTAGTGGAGGGTTTTTGTCTATTGGCTGTCCTTACCATCCTGAGCTTGGGGGAGACCAGGTTGGCGTTCTCCACAGCGGCGTAGAAAGCCAGGGCGCCATAGGGGCACCAGCAGAACAGCATGGTCTTGAGAGGAGTGTTGGGGTTGAACTACAGAGGGTCAAGGATAGAGAGAGAGTAGCAGAGCAGAAGGGATACAAATGAATGTAGTTCAGTCAGACAACTCATGTGTTTCATTTAATATGTTTATTAGAAGCAGTATATAGATTGAGTTTGGTGTCTAGGCTTGGGCCTCATCACTCCACATATTTGCATAGAACAGGGAGTGATGATTAGATAACTATCCCCGAGCCTACAGGTGGAAGCTGGGTGGAAGCTGGGGTGGTGGTGGGGCAGGTAAACGGCAGCCACGAAAGCAGCAGCAGCACAGCATTAGCCATGCGGATGGAGGCAGATCCGGTAGCTTAAATAGTGTGACTAACAAAGGACGCTGCATTTGGTTGGTTGTAAGAGCGGCAGGGGGCGTTGTGCGCTAAGGTATCATTGGTGCTCGAGTTGACTGCCTGAACTAGCTCGCAGGCTTCGCCCCCTTTACCAATCAACCATAAGCAGTGAAGGAGACAAAAATGCCTCGAGTCATGAGGTGCAGTCACACGCCTGGGATAATGTCTGGGAGAGAAGCAGTGTCTGTGCTAAGACCATTCATGCTCGGCTATAAAAAAAAACCTACTAGTGAGTAAAGGGGCAGTCTGAGGGTCAAGGAGGCTAAATTCTGAGTCCAAATGAACACATTCAGTCTCAATTTAACCCCTAAAATATAGGTTCCCTTTTCAAGTAGCTTTGAAGTTGGACATTCTTTTTAATTGAATCCACACATATATGTTGTTCCAGCTTGTTTCAGCTCTGCTTTGAAGTGATATGATCTTTAGACTAAGTTAAATATTCCACACACAGCTTCTGGTTTTGAGTATTCACCAGAAAAGCCAGTTAGAGAAGCATTTGAAGATATTTAAAAAGCATCAGACCCAACTTCTCACCAACAGACAAGCTTTTCATAGCATATTGTGTGGCTATATTCTACATAATTATATTGCTCTCGTGGAGAGCTTGGTGTCTGAACTCCGGAGTCAGTGAGCGTGTGATGGAAGTGTTTCCAGCCAACTCAGATGACTGTTAGTAATGGGCTTATGCAACATAAAGTGAGGCAACCTGATTTAGCCCCTGAGGAACTCCATTATTGAACTCGCCATTCACAGATACATTGTTCTTTCACCACGCACCAGCTACTGTCCGCATTCCCTACTGAAGCACCCAGTCTTCCCCCAGGGGCAATGACCTATATATGTTACTGCCTGCATGCTCCCCATTCACTGTCTGTTTTGTCACTCTGAATATGCCCGCGTATTGCTTCCTATGCTTGCATACACATTTTTAAAGCAAATTTCATACACCTTTCATATATTTGAACTGTTGATTTGTAAAGAAAAAAATTAACTCAAGCTATCCAATAAATGCACTGCAGCAGAAGTACATTATAGAGTAATGCGGTTGAGAGAAGAAAGGATGATGAAAAAAAGACTCAATTTAAGTAACTAAGTCAAGTACTTGATTAAATGCACAAACTTATATTCCACAACTGCTGATGGATGCTTTCAAAGCAGGATTCCTCTTTATGTTAATTGCATATTTGTTAGGATTTGTGCAACTGCTCTCATACTTACAACTATACGTGTCTTGGTCTTTATAGATATTTCTGAATTCCTCTGCATCAAGAATGTGTTTGATATTGATTTCGGAGCAACCTAAGCAAAACCGGTTTGTCTCCAGTTGACAACATACAATATGTTTGTGTGTGTCACTTTATTTTTCTGATCCTAAGTGGTTGGAGTTGTTGAATTTAGTCTGGCTGGTTGTTGTTTTTTTCTACTTACCCTGGGGTTGCCAGTCTTCTTGAATTTCTGTGCAATGGACTGGTAAGAGGACATGACAACAAACACCTGGATAGCCATGTTAAAGATGGACATTGGGATCAAGTAGGACACGTAGTTTCTGTTGAGATAAAAATGCACAAACGGCTGTAAAAGAAATGACTCCCAGTGAGGCACAGAGAATACATTGACTTCTATTTTAATTGTGTTTGCATTGTGAAGTGTGTGTGTGTGTGTGTGTGTGTGTGTGTGTGTGTGTGTGTGTGTGTGTGTGTGTGTGTGTGTGTGTGTGTGTGTGTGTGTGTGTGTGTGTGTGTGTGTGTGTGTGTGTGTGTGTGTGTGTGTGTGTGTGTGTGTGTGTGTGTGTGTGTGTTTACAACACCTGTCTCCTTTAGTGTAGTCCAGGGTGCAGCAGGTCCTGAGGGGCTCGTAGTCATACTCTCCCCAGCCAATGAGGGGCATAGCAGACCAGAAGGCAGTGAAGAGCCAGACAAACACAGCCAGAGTGATGGCGCTGCTCCACTGCAGCTTTGTCCCTGATAAGAACAAGATCAAAACATTCACCACTACTGTTTCTAAAACCTCCAACAAAGATCACGCTATTTCCAAAGTGATGTGCTTGTATATGGTAAAACCGGAGTAACTAGCTCTCCAATTAGCATGGTAAATGGATTATACTGCCGACCCTATGTTGGGCTACATTCTTTTTCTCTTATATTCTGCAAATAACGATGACTCAAAAATAGCAAGAGAGCTGTTTTTTTATGTATCACCATGAAAAGATATTACTTTCTTCTCAACATCATGCCTTCCAGGTCGCAGTTTTACAAATATGTTATTATCTGTTATAACAATGTTTGTTATTTAAAGGATATTTGGTCATTATTTTTGACAGGGTGGGAGAATGGCCTATGGCAAATTAAAAGACAACTGGCAGCTTATTGACCAGCTGGCCTCTGTAGAATAGCAGGAGGTCTTAAGATCAGCTGGAGACCAAGAACAATAACCTGCTACTTGAATGTTGTGTGAGTGTGTGTGTGTGTGTGTGTGTGTGTGTGTGTGTGTGTGTGTGTGTGTGTGTGTGTGTGTGTGTGTGCCTGTGTGAGAGCCTGTGCTTCAGGAGGGGGAGGGAAATTATGTATTTCCTACAGGGTAGGGGACATAGCAGACATAGCAGATGTTGACCTACTGGTGCAGTACTGGTGGTATCTGTCCCAGGCGATGGCAGCCATGAAGTGGATGCTAGAGAGAGCTGTGATGAAGCCATGGAAACCGTGAGTCTGGCATCCCTCGGAGCCATATGGCCAGTACCTTGAGTCAGAGGTGTTCAGAAAATGATGAATCCATTAGTGAAAAAATACACACAAAGCACTCATAGAAATAATGATTTATGAAAACAATTAAATTACTAATTTCAGACTATGGGTCTATAATACAAATAATATAAATAACAATAATCGGTTTTATAATCCTTAGACCCATAAAAACTGAGAGCAGCATCTCATCTCGTTATTCCAGTTTGAAAATCCCCTGCAGCTCACATTATGACACAGGACTTAGCCTTCATTGACCACTCCCCCTCCACTTTACAGCCCTGATTGTTCCTCCCTGTATCGATTTTACAGATGCGTGTGCATTAATCATATTGTGGACAGCTAGCCAAGAATTATATCCACATCACAATTCATTTGGCCACATTTAGTCAGACCTTGGCTTTTATTATGAAAGGGGTGGTTACATCACTCACCTTAGGAAGCTGGAGAAAGCGGCGATGCTGGCGTTCATAGAGATGCCAATATCAGCCATCGCTAAGCTGAACACAAGGAAATTGCTGGGGGTCCTGAGCTCTCTTACTTTCAAGAAAGCAACGATTGTCACCGCATTTAGCAAGAAGCCCAGCATGCCTTTGAGGAAACACAAATAAACAATCATGAATGAAGGCAGTGTGTGGCGATAGATGGAAATCAGTGCGCGCACACACACAGATGCTTTCTGCGGAACATGAAGCATCGTGATATTTCATAAACATGCTGTCTGTAAACATCGCAGTCATGTCTTTGTTTACACATTATATGTGAATTAATTTGCAAGTTTAGAGAAAAACAGACCCTGCCTCCCACAACAATAGCTACACTATCAGTGCCCGGGTGGCGCCAGGTCCTTTCATAGGTTAATGCCTCACAGCAGGAGCAGGCTCGCATTATTTTGGCTCTACTCCAGCACAAAACAAAATTACTCACCCTCCACCAGCAGACAGGTTCCCAGGGAGAACACATCAAAGTCGGAGAAGCCCTCCGGTAAAGGGTACGACGAGACCATCCTGAAGCCGAATTGACACAACAAAGTAGGTACAGCTGTCACAGACTTTTCACTACTCCCAACCCGGTCGTTTACGATGTGCCTCAGTGTAGCTGAAGGAGCCTGCTTTTAAAGGGGCATTTCACGTGAAAAGCATGCACTTTATTATGTAAAGCCCCCCACTCTTTTTCGCCCCAATCCGTGCAGGAATGTCTTAATGAACATAACCACACAAACTGCAACCCTTAATGCGTATTTGACCACCGCAATATAAGCCCTCAATTAGTTACACAACAAGCCTTTGTATCCTCGCGTCCCGGTGAGGATGCAGCCGCTGCTGATGTCAAAGGACTGACGACGCGTTTGATGCAGCCCACATATCTGCGTCGCTTTAAGGAGACACAACAGGTGTCTGCAGAGCCCCAGCCTCCTGCCAATCAAAGCTACACCCACAGTAAGGAAGATAACAAAACCTTCCAACCACAAACGATTCTCTCCACTAAGCAATAACAAAAACAACCCCATTATTTTTAGAATTCCATGTTTCTTGCCAGAGATTGTGTTTAATTCATTTTGATTTATTGATTTATAATTTCAAGCACATTCAGTTTATTCTCAGTTTGTATTTTATATGATGTATTTGATGCATTTCAATTCATTATAGTAACTGTCCATTCCCTGATTGATGACACAAAGTGATTATTGAGACCACGCAGAGGATCCATGTAAGTACTGTTGATCTGTATCTTCATTAATCCTTTGTCCCATATGGCAGGACTCTCCCATGGACTAGTGGATATAAAACGGGACACGTAAGCAGTGGTTTTGTGGACATATTTTAGTTTTTTGTAGGGAATATGACTTTTGAGAGAGACTCAGACTCAGACTGACCTCAAAGGATTAAACAAACGTGGCATCTGCCTTAAAAAATAGATGACAAAAAGTAATTGCCCTTTTTTTTACTCTAGACACAACATGTGTCAACAGAGAGAGTTTCGTGGGTGATAAGAGGAAAATATGTGACGTAAAATAAAAGGCTTTGTTCCTGTTCAGATTTATGTGAATGACATGAAATCCAGCCATCATCCTCAGCCTTCATGGATTTATCATGCTTTTCAGGCCATAGGGATGTAGGGGGCACAATCATGACTTTGTGTTGCTCAAAATGTTCCAGTCCCAGGATTATAAGATCAAAAATCTTAGAAATATATAAGAAAATGTGTGAAAAGTCCTTTCAGCATAATGGTCAACATTGAATATAGCCTACCCTGTTTCCCATAAAGTTGTAATTCAATATTTGTTACCTATTCTCATGAAATGATTGTGACAATGTGATTTATTTTTGATAGATACAGATTGTATCTCCTCAAAACTCTATTGATCAATCTCTTCCAAACATATCACCATCAAAAAAAGAACTAAGAATAAAAAAAAGGGATGTGTCTGAAAACAAAATGATTTCATCTTTATTTGTAACAGTTGATATATATGTTTATATATTTTTTTGAAAACTTTATATCCTGTTGTAAAGTAAATGGCTCTGAACAAATGCTCCTGAAGTCCTTATGCCCTTAGTTGACCGTAACATGAGTTTAAGTGTGCAAGGGTCACATAAAAGCGGTTGGCTATTTTTGGTCAGAATTTGTTATTTTAAAGTCACATAAAAAAAACTCCATCATAAAATTTAATGTTTAATTAAACTAAAACAAAATGGTAAAGAAATGTTGCAACAAAAAAGTAACTGAAATAAAATGTGGATGTTTTTTTCATGTCGTTTTTCTGCTGAAAGTGGTCATACATCAGTTAAGCAAACTCTAAATTTGTATTTTGACAACTGACTTTATTCATTAAGTACTGATATTAAATGATAGCTCAATGTTCCCAAACCCCATTCATTAAAATGCTACTTATGGGTTCTTTGTCGATTTTTTGCACCCTAAGAATGACATTGCTGCTCAAACTAAGTCCATTCTTCTGGTTCATACGATGTAAAGGGCAGCTTTATTTAAGGCCTTCAGCAAATAAGATTAACTACTTGTAGTGCAATATGGAATGTTTCGAACATGATTGCCCAACACCTTCAGCCTCAGTACAGACATGCACCATTGTAAAACCAGTCATAATGAGTAACCTGTGACTCAGTGGGATATAACTTAAGAGGTTAAATGCAAAAAATCTTAAATGTAGGGCAAATACCAAGTCAGTTACTTTTACTATCTCTATTGATATATGATTACCAATCAATAGGATTTATTCATCTCTATCAACCTTTTTTTAAATAAAACCTTTGAACTGGGTCTGTAGTAAATGTGAGATGTAAAGCGAGTTTTTGCTGCCAAGTTGTTCACACACAATAAAGGCCTGGCTTTCGTCATCTCTTACGGACAGAGTTGGCACGCTTTTCAGTGCTAACAAAGTGTAACACTGAACTCCCAGCGCGATGAAATGCCAAGGGGAACACAGATCTTGTGCCAAATAACTTATGCAGTATTTAGCTTTATTGCAAAAGAAAAGCTTTACAGTTGGAGGTATTATCCTCTCGTACTCTGGGACTATGACATCGGTTACTAAAGTTACTCAATCGGATTTAACATACATTCCTTTCTATTTCAGTATCTTTCTTGCGACATATTACGTTCATTTAGAAAACCTTTCTCTGTTTCCTGTTACTGAATTCCCAGGTAAAAAAGGATTCTTCAGACCACTTAATATAAGAAATGAGTATTACACAGTAGATATAGACAATTAGGGTGCTTAAGAATATTTTTGTAATAACGATGTACTTGTTCTATTGTACTTCTCTTGATCAAAATCTTATTGAAGCTTCTTTAAACTATAACTAATAATACACTTATAATATATCACAAATATTTATGATACAGTACCAATGTGTGAATAATACATTTCAAATTTATTTTATTGGGATTGGCATGACTTTCAAGAACACCTCAAATAACAATACAAAACAAGAACATTAAACAGAAAAAAAAGTGTAAAGCAAGAGCATTAAGAAGTGTAGTTGAAACGAGCATCGATATATATTAAGATATTTGAATTATTTTAAGAAAAAAGTTCTACTTATATTTAAGGGCATCTTAATGGTTTCTCACAGTCAAGTACATTTAGTTGTGGTTTGGTTGATTGTGAATGGCAGGTATGTAATAATGAAATAATTTGATGCACTTTTGCTAATTTCTAGTCTAGTAACTTAGGCCCCAGCAGCAGGGTCCTACTTTGCATGAAACATATTACTTAAGATAAATCAAAGTATCTAAATCTGCGTTCTAAAGTTAGCAGTTTTATTTGCTTTTTTAAAAAATAAAAATATCAGAAGTTCTCTAAAAAAAGAAAAAAGGATGGATTAAGACAATGTTGAGTGAGCATCTGTCGAGTGCAAAAGCTCCAAGGTAGGAGCCACAGGCTGTGTTCTAGGGGCCACCTTGTGGTAAAACACAGCGCTGCCCATTTACAGATTAACAGTCACGGCAGGGCTCAAATGAACAAACTACATTGGAGGGAAATAAAAAATCCAAACATCACAGTGGATTATGACCATTTCGGAAGTGTCTTTCTGTGATAATAAATAGGGACGTCTCTGCGCAGCCTATCGGATTCAGGGATGCAATACGCATCCAAATGAAAAGAACGCCAGTCCTTTCGCTAATCCTTGTCTATCCTTTTTATCTCGGGACTCATAGCAGTCGGATCACTATGGGACAGCGAAGCGGTGGGACAAAGCGATGCGGATGATATTCCTGTAAATGAGAGAAAAAAATCCAGTCTGTTTGACTTCAGTGGGCGCAAACTGGGCGCATGTAGGTAAACTGCGTATGCGTAAAAGAGGGCCAAAATGTTCCTCTTCCTGCTCCTGGGGCTCTACATGGCCACAGGTGAGCTTCTCTCCCCAGTGAGCTCCTGCCCGTCGCAGTGCAGCTGTTTTTACCACAACTTGAGTGATGGATCAAAGGCCAGGTAAGTAGGATGTCCAGATGCACATTATTTTAAATCAAGAACATACACAACAAGCAGTTGTTCTGTTTCTTTTTTGCGCACAAACGCATCTTTTAAATAGACAGGTATACTCATATGATGCCAGATGCTTGCAAAGAGCTGAACACGTGTTCAAAAGATAATTCAGGGAGTGCATGTCGGTCCAATTTTATTTAATGCAGGATTATCTCTGAAAGGCTCTTTCAACCTCCCCATCTATGCGTTTTTTTGCGAGTTCGGATGGCTTTGGAAATCTTTTTTTCAAGAACGATTAGCCACACATTAATTTGCTAGTGAATTTGACACTGTTGTCTCCCCTATATTTTAACATTATTTAATATAATACTTCAATGCAAGTTTCCAACTTTGTAGTTATTGCTCACATAATTATATGTGCAATTTGCTCGGTGTTATCTGGAAGTCTACACAAATTAACATATGTCTGTCTCTCTTTAAGGAGTGTGATCTGCAATGATCCCGAGATATCTCTTGTGCCTGTTGGGTTTCCTATTGACACGTCCAAACTGCGCATTGAGAAGACGGCAATCCAGCGGATACCGAGCGAAGCCTTCAACTACCTCTCCAGTCTGGAATTCCTGTGGATGTCTTTCAACACGCTGTCCGCCTTGAGCCCAGACAGTTTCCGGGGACTGCTCAACTTGGAAGAGCTTCGTCTGGACGGGAATGCCCTCACCGCCTTTCCCTGGGAATCTCTGATGGACATGCCCAGTCTCAGACTTCTCGATTTGCACAACAACCAGCTCACTTCTCTGCCAGCGGAGGCCACCACTTACATCAAGAACCTCACCTACCTGGATATGTCCAGCAACAGCCTGCTGACCCTGCCGGCAGAGGTGCTTTCTACCTGGCTCGTAGCAAAACCTGTTCAAGGGCCAGAGAGCTCCAAGATGATACTAGGTAAGGACTTCAGTGATGATGTATGCACGTCTCAATTTAAAATACGATAGTTCACTTTCATCACTCCGCGTAAAGGAAGAGTGTTAATTAATTTTGCGCCGAGCATCAATCTTGAATGGCAGCTGAAAAAAAACAGTTGCTAAGCAACACGTCGTTTGATGTATGGTTGGTCGTAGTTAATTTAAAATTCTCCATTAATATTTGAAAGCATGTTTTGGAAAACCATTTTAGACATTCTACATTAAGGACCAAAGTAGCACTTTATTTTAACAAACTGTTTTTAGGTCGTATATATTAGGTACACAATATTTTATTTCATGGTTGTAAATTAATGTATTGTAAATAATTATGAGTATGGACACCCATACATGGAAGCTTGTTTAAATGAAATTAATAAACAGCATTATAGTAAAAAAAAAAGTGTAATAATTAAACATACAAGAGAAGTCATAATTGCTGACAAATACTGTAAAAGTTAATTTTACATACCATTGCTCATCTTCTGTGTTTATCCAATTCTCATATGCAGAAAAGTCAGGAAAGAAGTTTGAAAGGACGGCTAACCTGTCCTTGATCACAAGACCATCATCATCATCATCATCATCATCATCATCATCATCATCATCATCATCATCATCATCATCATCATCATTGCCGTTGTAGTTTATGAATTAAATGTTAATCCTCTTACAGGATTAGCATCCTAACATCCACACCGGCCATCTGCAGGCTGCTCTATCACTTTGCTCACAGCTGGACGCTGGTCTTCCTTGTAGCCTCACATGTACCTTCACCCTCAGGTCTCCACGACAACCCCTGGGTGTGTGACTGTCGGCTCTACGACCTGATCCAGTTCCAGAAGTCTCCCACTCTTTCGGTGGCTTTCATTGACACAAGGCTTCGGTGTTCAGCTCCAGAGAGTGTATCCGGGGTTTTGTTCAGTGACGCAGAGCTTCGGCGCTGTCAGCTCCCACGTATACACACAGCTGTGGCACGAGTCCGGAGTGCTGTTGGGAACAATGTCCTGCTGCGCTGTGGGACCATTGGGGTCCCTATCCCAGACCTAACATGGCGCAAGGCAGATGGGAGGCAACTTAATGGAACAGGTGAGTCAGCAGGTCTTGGACTATCAGGGTCTCTCTCTGTATTGTGTTGAGATAAGAGGCCTTTGTCAGCACTGTAGTGCTGTTGTTAATTAAACAGAAAGCAACCAGTGGAGATAGTAAGGTTGTATGTCTGACTGACAGCTGTGGCTTCAACAGTGAGTTATGCAACACTGCCTGTGACCATTGCTTCATTTTCGCATCAATGAAAGGGGCTGTTTCATATAAAAGCAACGTCATATCTTATTTCTTTATCATACGTTATCCATTTGAAACCATTGTGTGACAATACTATTTTCCCCTGTCTGTCATCGCAGTCCAGCAGGAGACTTCAAAAGAGGGAATCACTTGGTCCATCCTCAGTGTCCCTGCTGTATCCTATCGGGATTCTGGGAAATACATCTGCAAGGCCACTAACTATGCTGGAAATGCTGAAGCTGTCATTTCTCTCGTTGTCTCTAACTCACCAAAACCAGAGGGGAACCAAACCAGCAATGACAAGAAAGCCAAAGTCAAGAAACCCAACCCTGTGGGCAAAGCTGCATACCAGGAGAAACTGGTGGCCAGATATGTGGTTCCAACCTCCACACCTTCAACCCTGCCTGCCCTGGATCCAGGCCTTCCACCTGGACTTGGTCCTGATCCGGGACTAGCCAGTTACAGCCTAGCTGACAGAGCCACCCTTGGGCCTGCCACCTCCTCCAACCCAGATGCACTTTTGGATCTGGAGAAGACTAATCTAAGCAATCTGGCAGCCAACACGTCATCACTGCAGCAGGACCCTGACAGGGTGGTCCGCTCAGTAAAGGTGGTGGGGGACACAGACAATACAATTTATTTGAACTGGAGAGCCCCCAAGGCCAAGAACACAACAGCATTTAGTGTGCTGTATGCTGTGTTTGGAGAGAGGGACATGAGGAAGATCAATGTTGGGGCAGGGCAAAACCGTGTAACCATCGAAGGCCTGGTGCCAAGAACCAAGTACATTGCTTGTGTTTGTGTGAGGGGGCTGATCCCCAAGAAGGAGCAGTGTGTCATATTTTCCACTGATGAAGCAGCCAGTGCAACTGGGACCCAGAGACTGATTAATGTGATTGTGATCACGGTGGCCTGTATCATCGCAGTCCCGCTCACTGTCATCGTCTGCTGCGGGGCTCTGAAGAGACGCATTCAAAAGTACTGGGGAAAGAAAACCAAGGACATACAAGATTCATATGTGACCTTTGAAACACTTTCGCCTGGTACGAAGGCCAAAGGGCTTGAGGGCGAATATTTGAACAGACAGAACCCAGAGGAATCCAATAGGCTTCTGTCAGCCCGATCCAGCCTGGACTCTGAGGCCACGGCTAAGATAGAGGGACAACCTAATGAGTACTTCTGCTGACGTCATGCTCCAGCTCCAGCACCTGCGCCACGCCATCTTCCTCGCACTCACCCGCTTCCACGTGCCAGTCTGACCCCTAATTCCCATTCACATCCCCATACACAAAACGATCCCCATTCCCATCCCCATCCCAAACCTGACAGCCAAACCGATCCTTATCCTCATCCACATACGCAAACCGATCCGCATCCCCATGCTCATTCTCATTCCCATCATCATCCACATCATCATCCCTATCACCATCACCACCCTCATCACCACCCCCATCTCCATCAACATCCATATCCACATCACTGCCCATGCTCTCGCCCTCAACAACATCCTGACGTCAGTCCCCCTCCAACGCGCTCCCATACGCCGACACCTTGGGATTCCCCCCCACCTGTCCCTCCTCGCTGGATCATGCCACCAACTCCGCCGCCACAGAGAACCAACTTCTATCAAAGGACTTTCGCACGATGCACTATAATGGAAATATCAGTTTAGAGGAATATGTAACACTTTAATCAACTCTAAGAAAATCATGTTTCATACATATCAAAGTGAAACTCACTGGACTGTCCAACAAGTATCCAAACATTAATGGCAAAACAACATGCAAACACACTCATTTTTCAAAATGATTAATTCGCCTGTAAGAGAAAACTAAAGTTAAAAGAGCATAACAATCATTGTAAAACTATGTTTTATCTCACTTTCATGGCTCAGCAAAGAAACCTCTGCAACTTGATCTGACATAAAGGGAATGCACCGGTAGAAAATCTATTGTTTATATCATATATGTATGTGTATTTTTTGTATATAATGTACTGGATGATGTACACTTACATATACAGTTATGTCTGTGCCTCTGTATATATCTGTCATATGTTCTCAGAGAAGATATACACATAGGCATGGTTCAACACTCTGGCGTATGGAGAGAAGCTGGAGCTGGAGAGAAGTACAGAAAGGACTGAACAATGACACAATGTAAATATGGTGGAAATTATGAAAAATGTAATGTTTAAAGACAATCTAATTCCTTTCAGTGAGACACATACTGAAATATCTCCTGTTTTGTGCCACCTAGAGGCATCATTACCCTTTTAAATGTAGATCTATTTATTCCAATGATATTATTTGATTATAGTTGAATAAACTTTTATATATACATATCCAGTTAGTGGTACTGTGTGTTTTTATATCTCCCACCTCAACATATTAATACATCTTTATTTGTACATTATTTTACAGTAATATTAATCAATTTGGTTCAAGGGTTTTCCTGCAATGATATGAAAAGCGTGCTAAATGATGCTCTTTATTAAGCTGATCAAACACATTTCCAGGAATCATTTCAGAATTTAAAAACTTTGGATCAGTTTTTGTCTCTTTTAGGGATTTGTTTGTCGTAATGACTTCACTAATCTTAATGAATCATTTGCTTATATTTTATAAAATTGAAATAAGACTCTGATACAATCAGCTTTTGAACAACTCCTCCAGATATGTACTTTTAGCTCTTTTATTTATAACACTATCAAATTAACCTGTTATTTTGGGGTTCAAACCAAAAACTGATTTATTGAAAAACCTGGTTACTTAAACACTCTTTATTAAGGTTGATTTGCCAGAAAGTGCCTTATATACAAAGTGTGTCAGACCTGCTTACACTGGCATGCATGTCTCACCAAGGAATTAGATGCCACTTGTTTAGTTAGGCGGTCTGTCAGGGATTAAGCTTAGCAGGCTTCACTCGGCAGCCACACTCGACATGTCTTGAGCACGAATGTAACCCTAAATTTAAGGATTTCTCTCGGACTATGGACATAATTTGTTACCTGCTAGTTATAGCTGTGCTTAGCATCAAGGCGCATGAAACTTATGCTCAATGTTTACGCGGATGCAGCTGTGTAGAAGACCGTCATGGAAGGTAAGTGTTGTAGCTTCAGCAAGGCTCAGGTATTTTTAACCCAACTGTGTCAGTAGGTGACGGCAGGGCAATTAAAAGACATATGGTTATGCAAAAACTGCGTATAAAAGTAAGCTACAGGGGCTTTATTGAAGCTGTAATTTGTGGTGTTAGAAAATGTCAGGTTTATAAAGCATTAGGCAACCTTTAAAATCTTCCCCTTAATCACAGGTCGCTCATATGTATGGAGGAGAGCGCGTTTGGTGCCATACCAGAGAACCTTCCAGATGATATGACCAAGATCCGAATAGAAAAATGTCACTTGACTGAAATACCCAGAGGGGCATTCTCAAACACGCCTGCATTAGAGAACCTGTGGTTGAACTTCAATGACATCACAGTGATAAACTCAAAGAGTCTGGAGGGTTTGGGGAACTTGACCGAGCTCCGTCTGCAGGGGAACAAGCTCCGCTCAGTACCATGGACAGCGTTCGAGGACACGCCGGGTCTGAAGATCCTGGACCTGAAGCACAATCAGCTGGATGTCCTGCCGGAGCATGCCTTAAAATATTTGCCGGGTCTGACTTACTTAGACTTATCTTTCAATCGGCTTACGGTCATATCGAAGGAGGTTTTTCAAAACTGGCCTCTCTATCAAAAACTACAGAGCACGGAGGAGCGGGATGCGAGTGCTTTAGGGCCGAACATCGTGCTCGCTCTGCACGACAACGCATGGCTGTGCGATTGCCGCCTGAAGGGCTTTGTGGAGTTCATAAAGTCTCTGAGCCCCCCGATTATATTGATGAACTCCTACTTGACCTGTTCAGGTCCGGACTTTAGGGAGGGAAAATTCTTCCATGAGGTCGAGCTGAAGGCGTGCGTGAGGCCCATCGTCACCACCCCGTCCTCCAACATCAGGCTACCTCAGGGGACCAACCTCACCCTGCGCTGCCTCGCCAAGGCCAGGCCAGACCCTGCAGTGTGGTGGACATATGGTCTGAAGATAATCAGAGGATTTCATGGTGAGGGTGTGATGTGCACGATATATTATCCACACATCCAGAGCGATATATTTTGCTGAATTAGTTACTTTAACACTTTTTAATCGCAGACCTCATAACCCCTCTTTAAGATGAGGAGAGCTAAATCTGGATATTGGCCCAATGCGATATAATCACCCCTGATTCGCAATCTGCACAACACCATCAGTTATGATTAAGAGTGTTGGGAGATTATAGTGTGCTGTAGCCTACCTAATGTCAGCTCTGCAATTAAATGAATATCTGCGTCATTAGACCTTTAGAGTGGAGTGCTTACTGCAGACTGACTGCCAGTATCCAGTTCATTATTAACAAACAGCAACCAGGCTGCTGCTGCCACTACAGACCCTGCTATGTCACTAACTGTGTTGCAGACACACAGCTCAACTTTATAACACGTGGATACAAGTCTTAAGATAATTTACTAAATGAGCTGAGTTTTATTATTTAAGCATCTATGTCCTTTAATTTAACAATTGTTATCATTGTTTTACCCCCAGAGTCTCAGGAACGAGTGGATGAAGAAACCATCAGATCCCTCCTTTTGATCCCATCCCTCCATAAAACTGATCGTGGTGTCTACACCTGCAATGCTATCAACTTCATTGGAAACTCCTCTGTCACCATCTTCCTGGACGTCCCCTCTCAAGATGGCTCCCAGTCATCACTCCTCCCTGGAAACCCTGCTCCACCTGCGGCTGGTGATGAAAATGTCTACATTGACATCCGTATTGCCAAACAGACAGTACGTGGTATCACCATCGAGTGGCACGCTGCTTTAGACCACCCAACTGAAACCTGGTTCACCATCCACTTTGGCCGCACAGGTACTGATAAGAAGGAGATGATCTACATTGGCCCTGGGATTCATTCATACTCTGTCTCTGATCTGATGCCTGCAACCAAATATGACATCTGTGTAACCCTTAAGAACCAGGCACCCCGTCCCGGGCAGTGCATTGTGTTTGTTACAGGAAGTGACATTACTGAAATGGAACAGAGGGAGAAGCTGATTCATATAGTGGTGATAGTTTTAGCCATGGTGCTGGCTGTGCCTATAGGTATGTATGCCTGCACCACTGATGGTAAGTGTTCCCGACTGGAGGACATCATGGAGTCCTGGAAGAACAGGCGGAGGGAAGGCAACTCATCTGGGATGGAGCGAGAGAGGCAGGGCACCTTCGACAGCCTGCAGGCCGCCAGCGACGAGGGCTTGGTCAATAAAGAATCCAGCGAAGACAAGAAGGTGAGGAGGAGGTCAGAAGACAGGCAGCATAAAGGCAAAGCTGACCACACCAGAGTCACAGCGGAACTTTATTAAATTACTACCAACAAGGCAAAACTAATAACTGACCTTGCAATAGACCAATGTTTTACTGTGCATCAATTTTTTTGGGAAAGTCAAATATAAAAGTATATATTCTATATACATATCGTACAATATTCGGCAGAATGACCATGTTCTATTCCTTGGTTTTAATATCATCTCTTCCTTTGTTTTAGGCCGAGAAGAGCTTTCAAAGATGTGAATGATGGCCGTTATGTCGTGAGTGTAATTCAAGGACTTTCCCCACGGTTTGCAAACGATTTCCTGTCTGAAATACATTGTTTTGTCAGACATGTTTCATTGTTATTTACTGTAAATGACACATTTAAAACTGCTGCTTTATATGAAACCTTTGTGATTGTTTTGATTGGAAGAAAGCTCGTATTTGCTTCTCCCAAATACAATTTTTTATTTTAGCAGTGCATACATTATCTTATTGTAAATTGTCTTACCACTTTAATAATATGTCATCCATTTATGTATGTGATGTCAAACATATTTTATTTACGCATTTTTTTTTGGTCCAATATTGTTGATTAAGTTGCCATTTTTGTACTGTTACATGATCTGGAACAAAGAAATCGATTACATTTTAAATCTATTGTTGATGTAATTTGGTAAATAAACAATATGAAATGTTCCAAGCTTCTTATTCTAAATGAAATTCTTCATATTTGTTCATAGTCAAGTTAAAAGGGTAACATTGCATTAGAATGAAATTGATTTTAATTCACTTTGATTCAGTCCAAAAACGGGTGCTAAGTACAACATTTGTTACTGACCTTGAACTGCAGTTACACAAGGAGACCAGTCAGAAGAAACAAACATCATTTACATAGTATTATAGTAAGCTAGTAACTCAAGAGATAGCCACTTGATTTGACTCACTCATGAAGTGCAAGCCTCAAAAAAACAAGCAGCTCTGCACAGAATCAGGAAATCATTAGATGAAGTTGTTGTTCAAGACAAACTGTAACTGTAAAATTTCATTAACATATGTTTAATCCTCTCTGCGTCACAGTACATTTACATCACAATTCCTCGTCTCCCCCATCTGCAAATACCCGACACGGCAGCCACACATGATCTGTGCTGACCATCCCTGACAGATGGCACGTTGGATATGCCTTGGCCAATGGCATTGTTCATTTGACATTAATACCCAAACTCTGGCATCCTCTCCAATATCCCCTCCTGCCGCCACTTTATGAGCATATGAGCCCCAGCCTCCATCTCCATTTGTTGTCTGCTCTGATGCAAGCAGTTCGTCTCTGCCGGAACCCGTTTCTATTGACTCAATGTTTTAAGCAACTGGGCCACAGACATATCTGCGTCCTGTCTTGTTCAAACCTGTTTCTACCATTTGGATGCATAGATGCTGCTTTTTCTAATCCTTATGCATTTTGTATGACACAAGACAATATGGATTTGATAATATCCGCTATTTCATCTAAGAAAATAATGGATGAATTAGATCTTTGTTTATCTTTTCTTTATTTTCAAATGTAAAAGCAAGCAATGCAATATTTAAACACTACACTACATAAAAGACGCAGATCTCCTGGGTAGCAGTGTGCAAAGATATTGAGTTTATGCTGGACATGTGTGCTCATTTACTTTTTAAAACCTCTGTTGCTCAAAACACATACCAGGGTTTTTGAAGCTTTTGCATGGCTATCTTTCATTCTAAAGCATCTATGCTCTTTGCAACTTTTAACTCCGTAATCCTCTATCAAATAGCCCAGTAATCCTGGCTGCCTCTTACATGGCACAACGCATGATCATTTGGGCTGCTTTTCATATTCACTCATTTCATTTCAGAGCAATAACAGCTGGCAACACTGAGAACTTGTTGTCTCAATCTGTGTGACAATTTCGAAGCAAACTAATTGAGTTTGGTTGCTCAAGAATATTTAAGACTGTACTTACCTGAAAAAGCAGCACATGTGTATTGAGTCAGATCTAACTGAGTTAAGAAGCTGTTTTTACTTGGTCAAATAAAAAAATGATAATCCTAAGAGTTCGCTCTGCGTCATCATGATCATGTGAGATGTGCCAGCAGAGGCTGCAGAAAGTTCAACATCTTGTCCGTTCAAACGTAATCAGGGCAGATTGACTCTTGGTTCTTCGCCATCATTACAATATTGTAGAAAGATGAACAAGTTGTTCCTTGGATTAGAGAGGGTTATCTCAAAATGTCATGTTTTATGTAACTTTGAAATAGTGTGCGTGTTTTCTCATGATGTCTACATAAATACCCAGTGAGTTGTTCAGTGTTACTTCATAATTGATAGTGCTCACATTGATTTTGGATCTAAGAAGAGCAAAAGGGATGTAGGAGGATAATATATTGCATATTTCCAGAACATCTGGTGAGGTTTTACTAAATGCAACAGCAAAAGTAATGTGGTTGTATAAGGCCTTGTTCATGGACTCCCACAATAAGCATATTCCTGTTTGGATAAACTACTTATATTGCTAAAATGTATGCTCAAATCTCCCTAAAGACCATATAAGCTGCGGTTCAAGTCATAATCATTTCATTTGGGGATTTGGGAACTTTGATCCCAAATCTTTGCTCACACGCTTTTTATCTTTCTAATAGAAAGATAAAAAGTTTCTATTGTTCAAAGAGCTTCTCCTCTATCTCCAGAAGGAGGCAGGAGTGTATTAGCAGGCTCATTAAGGAGATTTTGGTCTTAAGATAATGGCAACAAAGCTGTCTCTGCTTTTGTTTCTCAGAGCATGAAAGGCTAAAGTGTAATGATTTCAGATCCTGGATCCAGTATGTTGTGATACTGGACAGTTGTAACTGGCTGTGACCAGACTAACACAACTTGTAAGTGAATATTTCCTCCAATACACTTCATAATAATGTGTTTTTCTTCAAAATGCAAAACCTTACTTGAATTGCTTTTGTAACTAATTACTTCCCAGCCTAATATTTTATGTACAAAGGATGGCATAATTTAAAGAAAGATCATACACTGTTTGATTAAACTAATACAAGTGTACAATGTATTGTATACAAGTACAGTTATTACAGTTATCAGTTGTTATTGTGCTAAAATCGTAATGAATTTGGCCACTTTATTTGCACTAAGGTTACTCCCACTTGGGATTTAAATGTGCTTTTTTCAAAGTTGATCTTGTAAAATTGTATTTTCATGGGATTGCTTCTTTCTCTTAAGTACACTTATCTTAACACTTATTGCACACCTGCTGGAATAACATAACAAAAAATAAACAAAGGACGTTATTTTATTTTTTGTAAAATCCTGACAGTTTTTGAAAAGCAACATTTTTTGACAAAAAATACACCGGTTGAAATAGTTAAACCACCACATATTCAGTAGTAAACAAAGACACACAGTCCTTTAAATCAAACATGTCGTGACAGCTAAAAGAAAGGGCTTTAAACAGTGCTTTACACCTGCACAGGCGGATTAAAGGTCTTCTAACATGATCACTTTGGTTCCCTTCCCTCAGGCTGAGCGCTTCAGTCAGTTCAAGTATCATTAAATCTCTTGTAAGGAGCTTGGTCGGATCCCAAATAAACAGTCTTGCTTGTTGACTTTATTCCCGACATGGGATCTGGGGTGAGGAACTTTAAGCCACTAGTGTGTCAACAAATAGATCAAAAGGTGGAATGTATCTATTTCAAAATGACAGAAACATGAACAATGAACGTTTGTAAAACATGGTCTGAATTATGAAACACATGAAGGGATTTTTTCTCTCCATCAAGTAAAATGACATTTTGATACACAAGGAAATTAGCTGTTCTTGTGTATTTTTTTTTCTTTCTGAAAACACACACACACACACACACACACACACACACACACACACACACACACACACACACACACACACACACACACACACACACACACACACACACAAAGGTCAAAGTTCATTCTTGATCTTGGAAAAATCTGTCAAATAATAACATCACATCAAGGTCCATTTACAGCTATTCTGAAGCTTATGTATGATCTATGATATGTGATCTTTATCATTCGTGAATCAAGTCTTCCCACTTGATGTCTTTTTGTCTTCGCGGCAACATGTGGAGACCTTAAAAGCACTGTGAAAAAATGCATAAAGAAAACTTTTCTACGACAACTATGATCTGCTGATGAGGATCATAAAAGCTCCAGGACAGTCGTAAGTGGACCTTGAGGTGTGACTGTTGGGTGAAGCACTTTTAATGTTTCAGCATCTTCTTCTGTTCCAATCTCATCTTGAGCTCTGAAACCAGCGCTAAGTTCACAGTGTCCTGTCTTTTCATCACTGGCTTCTTTTTAGGTTTGATTGCCACTGTTGCTGAGACTGTGGGTATCGACCAGTGCCTCTCCCCTTGGATGTATGGGGGAGGAGGAGGGGGAGGACATGGGGCACGAGGTGGCGAAGGCCAGTATCGCACAACATTACTGATGTTGTTGTTGTAGTTGACATTCTCAACAATGACCTCCGGCTCCGGCTCCGGCTCCGGCTCTTCCTCTTCTACTCTGAATTTTTCTGCAGGGTTTTCTGGTTTCTTGAAAGGGTTGCTGAGGTTCCAAGGGTCCTGTTTCCTCCGCCTCACACGCCGGTTAGGCAGAATCCGGTTGGACTTTTTGTTGCGCATAAATGTTGCAGTGGAGATGATGACTGTGACTACAACCATGAGACTAATAACACCAGCAAGCAGGCCTACGATTTGCAATGGATTGTTTCTACTCTGCATCAAAAATGATCCCAAAGGCCCCCCACTGAGTTGGGTCTGTAAAAGAGCACAAGGAGAATTCATATATGGGACTGAAATCATAGTTTGTCACACAGAGATGAACTAATTAATATTGTCCCATTTATGTTCTGTTGCTTGGCCAAAATATAATGTGTGTAAATACAGATACTGCTAACGTATTGCCATAATAGGATTCACGTTTCTTGTGAATGTCTTACAAATAATTGTACTTAAAATTAAGATTTAAGTTCTGCTTTGTCAAGACAAGATCAGAGAGGTTGACTGGTAAACCTATGGCTGAGACCATCCAGCACCTGAGAATACATGTACATGAATCGATGTGAAATCGAAAACCAGACCTTGGTTGTAGTGTCCTAATGTGAGGTCTAAATCAGGACAAAAACAAGACAAGTTGGAAAATTGCGCTCTTGTACTCTTTTACAGACACAGCCTTGTTCTACTAAAAAATCCTTTAAAAAACATCTGCTATACACTTGTTACCACGGAGTAGAGTACTGCTGTGCTGATGATCTCAAGCTTCATTTATACCACATGCCTCCTTATAATCTTTCTGATCTTGCCTTTAGACTGTACACGGGTCTTTTTCACAGAGTTCCAGTATATAACAGTTGAAATGAAGATTGTCAGTGAAATGGCGAAGGTGACAGCGGTCAAACAAATCCCAAACACAGCCCCTGGACGTTTCCTGAGGCCCAAGAAGTATGAGACAAATCTGGATTTGACCTGAAAACATTGACAATTGCATTTATGTGAGATTAAGATTTGTTCTGACAACAAATCTTTAACTGGTAATTTAGCAAACAACCTGATATACTGGGCTGTGAGAAAAGTGGCACCTATTTAAAATGCAGAACTTTATACAACTCTGTAGAATTCATCAAATTGCATTGATGTTTTAACTTACAGCTTCAGTGATGTCGATCTTGATGACCGCAGTTGTGCTGAAGGACGGCTGGCCGCGGTCCCGGGCCTGCACCACTAGCGACCAGGTGCAGTCGCTCTGCTTGGTGATGTTATGAATGATGGCCATCGACTTGATGTAGGACTTCAGCATGATCTCCCCCGTGTCAACGTTAATGTCAAAGATGTTGTTGTCTGGCTCAGCCTTCATGATGGCATACTCGATGACATTGTTTGGGATTTCTGCATCTTGGTCCACTGCCTGCATGGATACATTGCATTAAAACCAGGGAATTTACTTTATTCTTGGGTTACAATTTATCTGAGTAATTCACCAACAAGCAAATACCTCTATTCTTACTGGTGCTCCAATCACCATGGTCTTCTCAAGGAAGTTTTCATTGAATGCAGGTGGGTGGTCATTCAGGTCCAACACTGTCACAAAGATCTCAGCCAGGCTGTACTTCCCCTCAGCGTCCTCCGCCTTCACGTAGAAGTTATACTTTGACCTCACCTCCGCGTCCAGGGTCGCCCACGGCTGGGTGTAGATGATCCCAGATGCAGGCTGGATCAGGAACCTGTAAATGTGACAGGATTTTAAAGTTTATTGCAGATTTTCCATATCCATTCAATCTGCTGATGTAAACATTTTGATATAGACCCCTGTGGAGGGATGGGTAGCACTTAATTTCAAAAGCATGCATTGACTGGCACCTGTTTACATCGCTGCTCATCCCTCTACCTCCTGTCCCCTCGGAACAACTAAACAATCACTGCTCTCGACTCCACACCCACAATAACAAAACCACACTGTTATGTCTGTGTTTTTATTGAATCCTTCCTCGACTTTTATTCTAATCATTCCTGTGTTTTGTTTAGTGTCTTTGTAAAACACTTTGGTCATATTTTTAAAAAGTGCCCTGTGAATAAAATGGTTTGGTTTTTTTGGACAAAAAGCAGCTGTATTTGAAACTTGAATGCACTAGTTCATGATGATACCACTGACAAATAAATGTAGTCATTAAATATAGAAGTGTTAACATAGAGAACGGTGGGATTAGACTGTTTTTCTGACTGACTTGTTTGGTTTCCCTGCATTTGGTCTGTCACAGTGTAAGGTAGTAAGAAGTAAAGAACAGTCTATTTTCTCCTCCAATCCCATTACAGGATTAACAGAGAAAGAGGGCAAGCAGGCAAAGATCAGGACTTCGTGGATTTGTCATAGTACGCTAGAGTGTTCAAAAAGATACTATAGAAACATTAGATATTGACATTGCATGACTTTGCAGTACTAAGATATGTTGTTGCTTCATAAAAGATTTCAAAGAGGAAATTTGGACTAATCACAAGTGGCATAGTTTTAAATGCACGCACTAAGATAGAAAGGGTTCAAATCCGTCTCTTCTGCTTATTTTGGAAATCTTTTCCCTGGATGCCATGTGGCATCATATACCTCCTCTAATTCATCGCTACAGAGCTTAAAATCTGTGCTGAGAAATTCTCTCCTATTATCTACATTGCATCGCACACAGAAGGTGGTTTATTGGGAACAGCCCTGAGGGATTAAATACATCCCTAACAACACTTGTCTGTTTACGTTGCCGCTGCACTTTACAGGTTCATGTTTGCTTTGTGTTGCTGTTTATAAATCCAGGACTTTTGGACCTCTAAGAAATGCAGATGGATATATGATTTAACAAACTATCAAAGAGTGTTCAGCTTTGACTTTATACAGTGTGCAGATGACCTTTAGGATTGTATCTGAAGTGAAGAAGGCTCGCTGTGGGTCTACTGTGTGTTATTAAGAGTAAACAGTAACCTCTGAGCCTTTTTCTCAGAGGTTAGAATTCTAACTGGAAATCTAATAAAAATCGAGCTGAAAGAAAATACCAGCAAATCCTTCGAGGGACTACAGCGCTTAGGTGCAATAAACAGAACCAAGTCAGAATATGAAAAACAAGTCTGTGGTGGTATTTCTGTGCAGGTTTCAGGCACTTGTTTTTTTGGCTTTGGATGGTCGTTTCAGTATTTTTTTTAATGGTCTGTTTGTTTACTGCTGACAAATAATCAAGGTAGGTTGGTGGTTTTCCTTTAGTATGTTTAGACTGACAAAATGACTGCAAAATGTCAGATGAATAGACTCCGGGGAGGCAAAAAAAGGTGGTGAAGCACAGTGAAAACAAGGTTTGAACATAAAACTTGCATGAAATCTCACCATTGGATATTTTAATGGGTGCTGAGGTGCCTCCTGTAACTAGGGCCTATTCCTTTTTATGTCATGTATTACTCTTCTGTATACTCACAATTCAGCCCCGGATCCATAGATGGAGTACTTCACATCACCCCAAGGTCCTGAGTCTGGGTCTGTAGCCTGTGGAGGAACATAAAAGACTGATGTTAGAGAAAGAACATGTTATGAGTTTGGACTGATATTAGGTCAGGTCATCAGTAAATCTGAAATCTGAGTTTAAGAGCAATATGTGGCTCAGTGAGCTAAGACACATCCCACTAACATCTACTACGTCATACAGATAAACCACAACATATTAATATTAGATTTGTTTGGACCTCTCTACTTAAGCAGAAAGGGGAACTATCTGCTGCCATGAACTCATGAAAACAAATGATTCTGTCCTGGATTGGATGATAAGGTCGGCAGGTCATCTATAAAAATGCTTTTTTTATGTCATAGGAACATCATGATGGGTATCGGCTAATCTGTCTGTCTGTCGCAGCAGGGGTGCCTGTTCGCTGTCTCCATGTGTCCAAGGTCACTTGTTGGCTGTTCTTTTATCTGATTGAAATTGCCTGGGATCAAGGGAATGAGCCTCTGTGGTGTTCACGCAAAGGCAGGATTTATCAGCAGCTACCCTGTTGATTTGAGCCTCTGAAGGGCTGATATTATCTTTCTCTCTATCTATCTATCTATCTATCTATCTATCTATCTATCTATCTATCTATCTATCTATCTATCTATCTATCTATCTATCTATCTATCTATCTATCTATCTATCTATCTATCTATCTATCTATCTATCTATCTATCTATCTATCTATCTATCTATCTATCTATCTATCTATCTATCTATCTATCTATCTATCTATCTATCTATCTATCTATCTATCTATCTATCTATCTATCTATCTATCTATCTATCTATCTATCTATCTATCTATCTATCTATCTATCTATCTATCTATCTATCTATCTATCTATCTATCTATCTATATCTGTCAATATCTGTCTATATATATCCATCTATTTTTCCATGTTTTAAACTAGCTCTCCCTGTAACATGTTGTTCAGTTAGTTCATGTCAGTTCTGCACATATTTTTGGTGGTGCAGCTGCATGTGCTGCTAAGCTTCGGAAAATAAAATCTGGGAATTTGGTGTTACACAACAAAATGAAAGTGATAGCCATCTGGCAGCTTACCTCGCCTAGCTTTTATCTACATGTTTTCACATATTATCCCGACCCTCACCGCTCCAAAAATCTACGTTTAGGGTATTAATGGGCCTCTGGGGCATTTAGTTAAAATTCCTCTTTAGCCCAGAGTGACGTACATTGGTGTTGGCATGTATTTTTAGACAGAATAAAGAATCTCTCACCGTGACTGACACCACATTGGAGCCACCGGGTGAGTTTTCTGGTATTCTGGCGATGTAGTACTCGGAGGAGAATTTGGGAGCGTTGTCGTTCGTGTCCAAGAGATGTATGACAATGTCCGCTGTGGCACTGAACCTCTCGGGCGTATCGATCTCAACTGCAAGTAGCTAAAGAGGAGAAAGATTACAAATAACTGAATGGAAAAAGACAGACAAACAGATGCAGGTGATATGACATGTGGGCATGTGTGATTTCAATATGCTGTGGTGCAATGGGTTAACCTTGTATGTGATAAATTGGTGTTTCTCAAAGTCCATGGCAGCAGAGTCTTCTACTAAGATTGTGACCTGGGCCTCATTGAGGACAGTCTGAGGGACGACTCGCAGCATCCGTCCCGGTCCAATGAGTCTAAGATTGAATTTAGCATTCGCCCCCTGCAAGAGCACAACATAAATCATCACAATAGTCTGAAAGTTTCAGCAGTAAAAATAACTGTTATGTCATAAATGCATGGAAATATTTATAGTAATCTGCTTTTTTTTTTATAAATCTATCGAACACAAAAGGACATTTCTATTATAATCCATGTATCCATATAGTCCCTTTAATCAAAATAAAAGCTTTTGATCCATCTGTTATTATAGTAATGTATAAGAAATCATTAGGATATCAGTAGCAGCAGAAATATCGTTAGTGAAACGTGATATTGCTGGACAAAGAAAGCTCGACCTGTGTTGTAACAGTATTAAAAGAGCATTTAATGAACACCAGCCATTTAGACGAGGCTCATAGAAGGAGCAGACAGACTTGCATAATCCGACAAATGGCAGAGTTAGAGAGCCACCTTTTAATTTGTGTTGGCTTACCTTCAAATTTGTGCAATTTTAAAGGGATTGTCTGTGTTAATGGCAGGCTTAAGGTCATTTCAAACACAGAAGGCCAGACACCAGTCTGAACACAATGTCACGGTACGATGAATGTTGATCACATCAGTTTGTTATTAGATGACAATGTCATTTGGGTAAAATAAGTGTTACACAATCACTATTCTGTATTCCCATTAAACGTGGTAGCTTTCAAAGGCAGTACTAAGGTATCATGACTAATAAATACTAAATTGTATTATAATGCTTGGTAAAAGGTTACTGAAATAAGCCTCTTTTTTTCATACTTTTCAGTCAGTGTGTGTGAAAATATTAACAAAACGTTAATGGTCTTCTCACCTGATCGGAGTCGTTGACAGTGATTTTCAGCCCTCGGAGTATCTCTCCTTCGGGGGGATGCTCATACATGGTCAGCTGAAACATGTTCTGTGGGCCGCTCTCTCCGTAGAAAGTAGGCGGATTATTGTTCAGGTCCACCACACGGATCACCACCGTGGTCACCCCACTGTCCAACAGCCTGCCTTCAGGACTTACTTCTGTTGCCTTGAGACAGAGGTTAAAGGTCATGCAGATAAGCACACCGCTATATCTTAGCCTGGGGAATATTTAATCTACCTACCAGCGGTACTTTGTGAGCTACCACTTACCTTGACTTTAATGTTAAAGATCTCTCTCTTCAGATACATGGGGTGAGTAAGCAGGGTGATGCAACCGCTTGTTTTATTGATGCTAAAAACACCATCGTCACCTGCAGAGACAAACACAAGACAGTCCTATGAGCACCTTTGCCATATTTCAAACTCCTTCCAATCTTCTTTGAGTGAAATGCCTACCATTGTCAAAAGAATACTGGATTGGATTTGGGCTTCCCACATCGCCATCTTTGGCAACAACAGTGAATATTTCAGATCCCTGAAGAAAGGATCAGGAAGTTCTGTTGTTATGACTTTTTCAAAAACATACTTTTACTTTTTTTATTACTTTTTGTTTGTCAAAATGTTCTTTGAGTTATCATGGCATTTTTTGTGGCATCCTTCATAAGGAACTTAAAATACTTTTCTTCTTTGTTTCCTATCATATTGCATATCATATTATATGCAATTATACAAAACTTTTTATGGAAATGTTTATTATTTAGGCGAAGAATAACAAAGCAGGACATTTAATGAGTCACCCTGCGGCTGGTGCACAGAGTTTCAGAACATATGCCACAATAAATATAAACCTGATATTCACTGAGTCTTCAGACATTCAAATGTCATGATCCTAATTATTCCCATTGGGATGAAAATCAGAACGTCTAATCTCTTTCATAGACTGCTGTGACATTTTGGGGCTGAGGAGATAGCTGCTTTCATTTGATGTTAGGTAAGCTATTAAGAAAGCAGCATGGGTTTTACTGCAAAATGTCAGCAACTAAAGCTGTTTGATACATGATAATGCTGTCTTTCTTATGTGGACTCTTTTGTAGGTTATTACATTACTTATACTCTGAATGAAGAAATAAATTGCATTGCCTATGTTAGGTTACCATGTCTTGCAGTACTGCTATGATTTAATTTAAGAAACATGCGCCAGATATTACACAGTAAGAACATATACAAAATGTTTAAAGATTACACTATGAAAAGCTGCAATACAAACCCAAATGTTTTTAGATAAAAGTGTAAAAGTAGACGATCATTGAAGGTTGTTTTAATACTCACTGGCACTGAGATTTCATAAACATAGCCAAAATAAGGTGTCCCTATAAAAACTGGCGGCGTGTCTTGTGCATCAATCACGTTGATCGTCAGAGTAGCAGAGGATGACATAAACTGCTCCTTGCCATTCACATTACCACCACCATCCTGAAACATAAAAAGTATTTTTCATACATTTTGACATCTCAACATAATGTATTCAGCCAGGTGTAAAGAGAAGTTTCATTTTGCAATACATTTGAATAAAGCACAAAGTCGTATTTTTGCTTTTTAATGTTTATTATTGTGTGAAATGATAGCTCTCTTTAAACTAAAATCCATGCCAAAGTTATGTTGTGTCTTTTTGAGGCCTACCAAACGTGTTGAATATATAATTGTTAAAAAAAACATTTATAAAGCTGACTTTTAAACTATTGATAAAGCTGTATTTTTAACTGAGTTTTTTAATACTTCCCATGTGTGCAATAACATAGCTACTAGCAGCCAAAGTTCCACAGGGTATTGTAGCCTACTTCTGTTTAAAATGAAAATGTAATTATTTGACGACAGAAACATTTTTATGAGTTTTGATGCACCATTTACCTTTGCAATGACAGTGACAAAGTGCGTCTTTGTTTTCTCATAGTCCAACGTTTCTCCGGATTTGATACGAAGGACACCACTATTCCTGTCCATGGCAAACAAACTGGTCTGAGGATTCTGTGACGGAGAGCAGGGCAAAAGCAGGATTTTTAAAAGCACACACATGCAGGGTTTAACAAGGTCAAATGAGTAAAAGCCTCTTGCTGAAACACCATTTACAACCACTCACGTGAGATATCATGAAAAATAATCAGATGGATGAATTAGGCCACAGCTATACAAAGTCTATAACATTGTTCATCTGGATGTAAAGAGCCCATATGCTCAAGGACAGTGCAGGCAGGTGAAAGCTGCTGTGTCCAGATGTGCACTGCCTCCCCTCGACACTGTCACTCAAGGCCAGCTGTTCTACGGTCCTAATAGTCCAAAGTGCAAACTAACATTCTCTGCCACCCCCTGCCAAAGCAGCCCTCTAAGCCTTCAATACCTGATATAAATGTGATTGTGATTTAATCCCCATCCTCAGGAACATGCACACATGGGCATCGGAAAATCCTGAACTGATGTTAACCTCGTTATCTGTACATCTATACATATTTCCGTGACAAGAAGATTAACATTAGAACTGGCCGGTTTCAGCCGATGTTTCATGTTAGAGGAGCGTTTAAAAAAATGTCTTTATGAGCTTATTTCATATTACTATTCTGTTTTAGTTTATTGCAGAAGTTAGAGAATGTGGGGTCTGTGAGGGCCGAGTACCAGGAGGAAGTAGGTGACTGAGCCTCCTGAGCCTGTGTCTCTGTCCACTGCCTCCACTTTGTAGATGGTGCTGCCAGACTCAGTTGTCTAAAACATAGAACAATAATACGGGTCACAACATATAGGGCTTAAAAAAATAATTATGCCACACATATTTATCTATTGTTTCAAAAGTATACTGTCATTTTCATTTTATGCTTCATAAAGCAAACCTAACTTACTTCCAGGACATCAATGATTGCCGGCATGTTTTGGAATTCAGGTTTTTCATCATTTGCATCCATTACAAATACTGTGACTCTTTCCACAACCTTAAAAGAGGAAAAAACAACAACCCATGAAACATGTTCAAGATTATTTTTGTTTGATTCACAAGTGATACACCAAGTCAATTATCATCACACATTCAATCAGATTTTGTTACCTTGCTTTGTCCATCTGTGATGCTGACAAGAACGTCAATAGAATCGTGTTTCTGTGAAGAGACAGTAAAACAAAATGATATGAAGAAAAGTCAAATATTAAAATGTACCCTAATGTTCCCTGGGGCCTATGTTTAGTTTACCTCTCTGTCCAGCTTTTCCACCAATGTGATGTTTCCGGTTTTGAAGTTGACCCTAAAGTATTCCTTTGACCCTGGATCAAAGGAAAGGCCATACCTCACCTCCTGGCCCTCAGGGTCTGAGCCATTGAGACAATAGATTTGTGTACCTAGAGGAAGACATCAAAATGTAAAACAAACAGCTTCGTCTGCTGACTGGTTCGAACATGTTTGGATGAGTCAAGTCCTGCCCTCAAGACAAAACAAACTGCATACGTAATTCCTTTCATTTTCTCAGTTTAATAAAACAGCCTCTAATCCACAACCAAGGATTATAGTTAGCCTATTGTTTGTGCCAAACTGCTGTGTAAAAAACTGAGACACAGCAGCCAGCAGTGTAAGTACCCTGACTGATGGAAGGTGTAGAGGGACAGCTGCAACACATAGACAGACAGAAAACTGTCCAACACATCAACAGGAGCAGATGAGCATGTAGGTGTGAGCATACAACCTACATGCCATGCAGCACCTGTTCATCTATCAAAGACTGTTTAACATGGACTCCCAGATATTGGCAACCAAAACATGCCCTTTGGATGATTGATGGTTCCCACCGTACAGAATTAGCTGTTCATGCTAAATGTCCTGCTTGGTGTGTTTGATCTTACCGACAGCCGTGTCCTCTGAGAGGCTGAACAGCGCCATGTTCCCATTGTAGCTGTAGGGTCCATTGTCGTAGAAAAAGGGAGCAAAGTCTGCTTGTGCTGAGGACAGTGAAATAAGAATACCTTAAAAAGATATAATTATTTAGATCATGGATGTTTCACTGAGACTAGAGAAGAATAAATAACATAATCTTTCTTTTACAAAATTACAGTTGAATTCACAAGTTATAAAACAAACTCCTAGTCCTTATAGTACAATCAGGGGTTTTGCTACAACAGTCTTACTTCGACGTGTATGACTAGAAGCTTTTTGCTGGCTAATGTTTGTCCAAGCAATTTAATTAGATATCTTTCCTGGTCTGTTGTCACAGGTTTCACAATGGTAACTGTTCATCAATATAGTTTTAATTTAAAAACGACTAAGTTAACTGTACTGTGCTGTCACCCCTCCTTATTAGTCACTTTGCCTGGGATTACACATGATTTACGTCAACCTCTTAAGATACCTTTCTAAACATAGACCTGTGAGCTCTTGTGGCGGAAACAATGCTACTTTAATGTGTAAAATGAAAGGCATGTAAATATTCAGATGACATTTACAGCTGAAACAAATCAGTCAACATGATAGTCAAACATAATATTAACACACACAAACAGACTCATATGAGATCAACAAACCAGGTCAGGCAATATGAACTAATCGAAAACAGACTAGATTTCAATTATAAACTGAGAAAGGTTTACATTTATCAACCTAAAGGCTGTCAAATATATCTGAACAGCATTAATAATCTGATCACAGCAGCAGGACACATTTAAACAGAGAATGAAAAGAGTAACTTACCAAAGCAGGCATGTACAAACACAAAAAGCAGTGGAAAATGTAATATCTTTACATTCTTCATCCTAAAGAATGAGGTCATTAAACCGCACCATGAAGACGGCTTCGTCGAGAGTCCTGTACATGAGATGCAGCTCTCTAGGTGTTCCAGTGCGACTGGAGAAGGCTAAAGGAAACACGCACATGCTAATCCAATGACACATCTTAAGAGTTCCTCCTGGGCCCTCTCAGGCCAACAGGGTTCCTTCAATAGACAGGAGATGGCCTTTTCTGCAGGCCAGACAAAACCAAGGTATGCAGATGATGGAGAGGTATATTTCAAATCAAATGTATCAAATGTTTTTCTTTTTATTCTTAGTACACAGAAGTTATTTAAAAAAAAAAATACATATATGAACTTTTCTCATCATGTCCTATCTAGAGAATAACGTCATGGAAGCAGTCTGTGTGTCTGAAGGTAACAAAGCTAAACAGTCAAGCTAATATGACTAAATAAATATCAAACTTTACTTTTAATGTCTATTTTACATTGAGATCCTTGCTAACAGTATGTCAACTTTGATATACTGCTTCAATTTGACAGTTTCAACAATTACAATTGAAGCACTGTGAGATTTAGCTTGTATTAAAATGTGGACAATGTCATTGTTTCACGAGATACACAGTCTATTGTGAATTTCCACTAATTATAAATAATTGAAAAATGTGTATTAAACATAAATATACAAAAATACTTTACATAAAGTGATGTGAGCAACGTAGAGGGATTAAAGTATTCAGAATCATTATTGTCATAATACACGCTGTTTTACCAATACTGTAAATGCAGCTCCATCTGTTATGCACTCCACAGCCATCTGTTGCGTTAGGTAAAAGAAAACAACTCCAGGATTTACTCAATTAAAGGAATAGCAACTAAACAGAGGATGACAGTAGATGACAGCAGTAAATGATCTGATTATAATTGTGTGGATTGATGACATGCACTGCCTTGTTTGTCATATAGGGAGTAGGAATTGTTGACTGTTAATAAGATATTACTTTTATTTTACACACATTCTCTTGAAATAAAAACCCAATGATTAACTTAATGTCGGTCTGGGTCTTTTTGAATTGTCACTAGGTCACTGGAGCTGGTTATTCTTTGTGTTTGAGAATCTAGTGTGTCAACAAATGTTGTGTAATATTTACCAAGTGGTCGTCAATTTGAAAAGGATCATCTTTCTTTAAAAAACAGACCAGCAATGGGTAAATATATGTCTTAAATTGAGGAGTAGTAACATTTTTAGAATCTTTTTTATTTACTGAGAAATAAAATAGGCGAATGCAACTGTAAGTGCCTCACATGACCTTTAACTTTGAATATATGTTAAATGAATCTATAACTAGTATTATTTTATGTCCAATATGATCTTTAGTTAAAGAAAAATAACACGTAGGCATTCTTATGTTTTAACAGATACTCTAATATAAAATCCTAACAGCTGTTGAATTTTACCCTTTTAATTCAAAAATTAAAAGTCAACAGAACCACTCTATGTTGGCTACTGTATGCACACCGTTAAAACATGTTGCGTGCAAGAGGATTTACACACATGAATAAACCTTTTACAGTTCATTCTCATACTGAAATTAAATCTACTTTGTAATCTGAGTGCTGCCGGTAAAAGTATGTAGCATGAGCTCAGTAACAGCTTGTTGCTTTGTTGTTGCATTGTGCTTTCAGGAAACTGGACATTGGCGGACAATCACCGGGTGGGAAAGGTAGACACATAATTCAAAATACAAAACTTCACTTTCAGGAACTGTAGTGTGGGATTTCAAATCAGTGACTTTTGGCAGCAGAGCCTGTACAGTGAGACATTTCAGGTTTGAAACATATTGTGTCTACTGTGCTTTTAAGTGTATCAGTTATTTTAAGCCAGTATCAAATCAGAACATGCATAACTTTCTCAGGATAGCCACTTGTCATATTCAGTCGAAAAGATCACCTGTCCGGTTACTTCTGTGTGTTGGTGGTCAAGGCTGTGGCTTCAGGTTTAATTTTCATGGTCCTGGCAGATGGCAGGCCGAAAGATTAACCCACTGTGCTCTAATCTCTCCTCATCTTGTAATGCACAGAGCCTGTCTGTTGTCACATAGACTCCATTTGACAAAAAATATAAAGCACAATTAGCACACACACTGTTGCCACAAGCACAATCAACTGTTGGAGATGAAGCATTAATATGCAATTTATGAGAGTTTTCAAAAACATTTACATTTTAACAACCGTCATAGTAAATGTGACCTTTCTTTGAAATGTTAAAACCCTCAGATGTAGGCCAGTGTTTATATTCTACAATAAAAACCTGCTACTGAAGCTTAAATGTGCAAGTGTCTTTGCAAGGATCACTGCAAAAGAATCATATGGTTAAAAGCTCACTGCTCATCTGTAGTCCTGTTCTTAGTTTCTAATCCCGTGCCTTCAATCACAGCGGCAAATGCTGACCTGTTTGTTTCTGTTGCAGACGGAGCCATTAGGCTGCCCACAGGGAAATTTCAGGGAGATGCTCATCACTTCAGCTTGCTGCTACATGTGCATCATTTGATCTGGATTATTGTGGCCAATAGAAAAAGGCTAAACTGCTTCTAAATAGACTCAGTGTAACCTGAAATGTGAATACCAGTATAGGACAGACATTGAAACCAATGCGCAATATCTCAAATGATGTTGTTCTCTTGACCATATGAGCCTCTTCAATTGTGTTCATGCTATAACATCAACGGGCTCAACATCTCAGGTCAGCCGGCATCAGTCTGCTGGTTCTTTACTGTGACTAAATCCAAACATTTCTTTAGCTGTGCTGTAAACACAATGGGATAAACTTGTGGAAGAAGCTAAAATCCGAGCTAAAAAAGCCAAAGCTTTTCATTACACACTGTGTGATATGCACTCTTAATGTTCTTCTTTAATCCTTTTTTTGTTGTTAATCTCTGTGAACATTTCAAAGCACTCTTCTTTATGTTACATGTTATTTAGCTGATGCTTTATCCGAAGTGACTTACATACACTTCAATACCAAATACTTGCCCACAGGAGCAATTTGACTTAAGTCACTTGCCCAAGAACACTTTGAAATGTTGACTGCAGCAGGTGGTGATCGAACTACCAACCGGAGGATGCTTATTTATCCAATGGGCCACATTCCCCACAAATAGTAAATTGTGAATAAAATGGCCTTTCCTTGCCTTTTGTTAAAGAATAAGTGGATGGTATAAGATAAGATTTTACATAATCTTAATAAATATATACATTAGACCATGATCTAAATGGATCATCCCTTGTTAGTTATATATGAATATATATACATAATCCAAAAAATCTTGGACACATACATATGGATGAGAACATTATAAAAATTGCAAGTTAAATAAATGAAAAGTTACAAAAAACTAAAAAAGAAGTTCAAACTAAAACTAAAAAAAAAATTGTACCATGGTCAGTTATATCATAATACAATTATGGCTGAAACGTATATGTATTCCAATAGAGAATGCTTCTTTAAGCAGCATTTGGGTATGCTGTATGTTATAAAGCTAGGAGGTTAAGGTTTAGAACACATTTTTGGCCATTCAACAAGAAGCAATGTTAAAGCGAATGCTGCAAGTAGAATTAGGTTGAACATGTGGACTACCAAATAACAGTTTTTCATTGCCGCATATCAAGAACATTTCGGATTACAAGAATCCCAAATATTCCAAAAACGTTCCTATCATATGAGGAGTAAAACCATATCAGTAAATATTTCTATATTTTGTCTCCATTTTCAAAGTGTGCAGTGCCGGTGAAATTGTCTATTATAAAATGTTTTGGATTCATAAAAAATGACAACAATGTAAGAATGCATAAAATAATATATTTATCAGGTCAAAAATAGAAAGGGGAAACTTGAATGATTTGTAGCCCACTGTGCTTGTGTCACTACAGGATCACTCTGTCTGTTAGAGCACCTGTTGTCAAGATACCCAATTCAGCTTTACCATTTTGGATTATTATTGATAATCTCTAGTGCAGTTTGCCAAGGGCAGAGGTTCGCTTTTAGTCCTGGTCCACTCTAGAACTAGGTCACTCCTTTAATCTCACCATGTAGAGTATACTGTAGGTTAACAGCCTTTTCATTTCATAAACCTCAGAGAGTGCTAGCAGAGGGAACACAGAGTCATGAATCGTGCAAAATCCCAAAAGCCATGACATACTATTTCTGCAGGATCCATCGGGGTTTGAAATGACCCCAACAGCTGCAAAGGTTGAAAGATCATTTATGACCATATGAGGGGTTGTTGTTGTTGTAGCAATATGCATAATGCACCTTAAACTAAAAAATAAACTGTGTGCAACAGTTTGATACATGTATGCAAATCAAGTCAAAAGACATATGAGCTGTAAATATGATTAAATAAAATAAAAGTGATGTAAAATTGTGAAACCAAATCTAAAAAGTGGATCTCGTAGAAATGAATGAAAATGTTTTTATACATAAGACATTATTATGTGCATTAAATGTGCATAAAGATGATGCCACACATCATGTTGGCCTCTGGTGCAGACCTTCCCTCTCTGATACGCTGATCCAGTCCTCCATATTCTTTTACACTGCTGCCACCAAGTGTTAAAACACTGCTGGTGGAGAAACACATTTTTGAAAGTTTGAAAATGTTTGGAAATGTATATTTAACTGGAACTATGTGTAGCATACGCTGACAATACAATACAATGTGTTAAAACTCACAACACACTGTGCCGCAATTGATAAGAATGTATAAACGTAACTAAGGAAACCTCCTCTAGAAGCAGCTGGCCAACTTTTAAAGGTAGCTTTCACAGTTCTACTCTTGAAAGCATCCTGACCAACTGAATGACCACAGTGGCCCTCTCTTAAACTGCTTCACAAAACTCGGTATGTGCCCAAAATATAATTAAGGACATCAGTCACACAGAACATAACCTGTTTGAGCTCCTCCCATTCATATCAGCCCATACACGCACAAACAGAAATAGAACTGTATTCTTTCCAACTGCCAGGAACCTACTGATAAATGATGTCTCCACAGTCTGAGATATACACCAGCAAAATAAGCTATTATTACTATTTGCAATATCATGTGCAATCCACATCTGAACATAGTGGTGCTCATTCATGTTTAGAGTCATTATTTTAGCTGCATTTATTTATTTATTGTATTGTATGTATTATTTTCTTATTAAAGTGTCTCTATCACTAGCTTTTAAGGGTTGTTTCATTTATTTTATTCTTATTTGTATTTTATTGATATGTAGCATCTACGGGACTAGCATACAAAATACATGTTGTGCCCTTACAATGACAATAATGTTCTTGAATCTTGAACTACAAATTAATTCCTTTTATCTTGCTTTCTTCCCTTAGAGATATTCACTTACTTGCTTGCAATATAAAGGGCAAAATGTTTGCAGTTACATTTTCAAGTTCTAACAAGGTATGAAGAATGTTATAAAGTAAAACAACTGAAAGCAAACTGAGTCAGAACCAAGATAAATAACTGAATTCAGTTACAATAGAAAACTTGTTCTTATTGTTGTTTGTAGTCTTATCATTATCTAAATGTATGAATGAGGAATGAATGGACATTGTATTATTTTATGACAATAATTCCATGATTAACAGTGTAGCCTATTGTCTGTTAAACTAAATGCTAGACTGCATACACAACATGCAATTATATGTGATTTAATGACTAAAACAGTGTGAAGAGTGGCAAGGACTTTAAATTCTGGCGGCACTTCCTGAAACAAGGGGGGGTCTTTATATGTAATTGCAGGGTGTTTTGGGGGATCACGTGACATCGCCTGTACAGGATGTCCCACGCAAAGAGAGCTGTGACGTGAAGCGTGGCTACAGTCAGCTCGCTCAAACAGTAACCTGCGGCACATGGACGAAGTTGGAGATAAAGTTTGAAGATACATTACTTTCTACACCAAACTAATTTTGAGACGAATAGGTTCTCGTATCTTTTCGAGTAGTCGGGGGAACCTTCAAAAACAACAGCAAAACACGTTTTTTTTTTCATTGATCAATATTCAATCAAAAGTTAAATGTACAAACATTCTCGCTTGCGGTCCGTTTCGCACTCCTTTATGTCGGTTTTTCTGCAAGACGTCGATGCCTGTGCGCTGCTTCTCATTCATTCGGCAAAGAAGAGCACCCCGCGCCCAACCATACAATGAAGCAGTGTGTCCTTGTCGGACACAATGCAGCAAGATGCTACGAAGCGGACGACAGTTTCTCGCAAGACTCGGGACGTTTTCGCTCGATTGCAGAAAGAGAGATCAGCTTAAGGTTTGTATATGCAACGCGAACATCACCACATTTCCTCTGGAAATGACTCAAAGCGTAACAAATAATAACCCACCAAGCCACCAGCACACGGTAAAGCTTGTAAACATCCTGCTGCCATGCATGCCCGAAACACGCTTTACATGGTGAAACATAGTATTTATTCCCTGTGTGGTCAAGCCATACAAGTGTGTGATGCGTTACCGTATGTGATGCAGGTATAATGGATATTCCAAATATGGAGACTGCCATGTAGTCCAATATAATCAATATGTGTTTGTATTGGAGATCTGAGTTGTTAGGCTTTACATTTTCTCCGATTCTGAACATTTGAAAGATTCTCGTTTCAGGGCATCATGGATAAATAATATGCAGAAGTATTCAGTAGTCTGTATTCATTCTGGCTCAGTTGTGGGGGTGTTGGAAAGGCTCCTTGAATTGGATGTCCCCTCCCCCCTAATGACTGCTATACACACACACACACACACACACACACACACACACACACACACACACACACACACACACACACACACACACACACACACACACACACACACACACACACACACACAGGGTAATTTTTCTAAATTTCCAAATGGCATCCAAACTAATATCAATCAATCACATTGAAATGAAAAACAGCACCTACGGATATTATAACGGTTTCAGTATTTGCCTGTGACAGTTAATTGTTTACACTAAAACCCCTGGATGAACAGCTTAGCATTCAGTGGGAATTTGGCTTTAAGCGTCTCCATGAGATTTTGCTTCAAGGCTTTGACGGCAGCCATTAATGTAATTTGTAGTGAGATGATAAACAGAGTGATGTGTGTTTCTGCTTGAGCAGATAGTCAGATTTGCCAAACGCTCCAGTGACTCTTGAATATGTAAAAGTGCTCAGCTCAAGTGCTTCAGCCTGACAGTTTGACGGCTATGGCGTATTAAGCTCAGATAATTGGGTGATATTTACTTACAGAGCACACAATCACTCCACAAAACGGTTTCTTTTCCCAGTAATGATATGCTTTGTAGAAATTATTCACTGTCCTGACAAAATTGTGTGTCTGTGTATGCGTTGACGGTAGGCGTGCATAGTCTACATTTCCCCGAGTCCATGGACATTTTATTCCGAATTAACAAATCTGTTGTACTGCATCATTATAAGTTATATCCAGACAGTTCATTTGTTCCTAAGTCTTTCAGTGGAGCAACACACTACATGCGGGCTGGTATAGTGACATTATTGTGGGTTGTCTTCTTTACTGATTCCCCCTTAATATTTATGAGTGCAGGTCCAATGATAGCCTATAAGTGGGCAAAGTAACACAATACCCCCAAAGGATGGTAATGATACCTCTACGTTAAATGATGTTGTAAGATTTAATTATGATACTGTCAAGCTCTGACTTGCCTTTGATCTCTTTGCTGATAAACCTTTTGCATCATCATCAAAACTCATATCCCTGCCAACATGTTGGGGCTTGTGCCTTGATAATGACTTCACAATGTGGACACACCTCTGATTACCAAAATGATACCAGAGGATCTACCTGGAAGATGGTGCAATTCAGAATCACACCCATTTCTTGAAATTGCTTCGTGTTGAAGATACAGTGGCTGTGTCCTGTGCCATGTGAAAGAGTTCCACTGTGTTGGCTGTCAGTGAAACCCGCACTGTTTACATGAACTCATCTGTCTTCTTCCTTATCCCTGACCCCAGCGCAACCAAAAATAAACACTCCTTTTAAGGGTTCTAAGAAATGAGGCGACCAAGTTGCTTGGTATAAACGGCTTAACATGATAAAAGCAAAGGATAGTTTTGAATAAACACACTAGCTGAATTTAGGTTTGTCCATCAGGGCTAAGATGGGATGTCATTTAGTTTTCTCTTTTGTATTTCTCTTTTTTATGTCTAAAGAATAATCCAACATGTGTGTTGTATGATTTCCTGAAAGTTCATGGTTTTTGTCTACCTATTCAGCTTTATACTGTATATACGTACCTATGATTACGATATATATTTAGTGTCATTATAAACCAAGAATCACATCTATTTTGCAAACTCTGCCTTTACTGAAGTGCCTTTCTTTTTGCAGAATGAAGCTTTAGCCTCTGCATGAAGAGCTATGAGCAACACACAGACTAGACCCTAGACGTCCAACTACAAAGTCAGGACTCAAGAATGAAGACCAAATATGCAATTGTCTTCATCTGTATCGTCGCCCTGGTCATCATTGAAAAGGAAAGCAACATACTATCAAGGTAAGAGAAAAAATAATCAGCAATCTGTAATGTAAGAACTTTATTGGCAACTCTAGAACTAACTGATTAACATGTTACTGCTCCCTTGTTCATTCATACAAAGGTAAAATGTAAACAATGACAAGATTACTGGGTGTTGTTCTGGGCTGTCTCTGAAACATGAGTAATAGTTGTATTACTTTTTAACAAAGCCAGGCTAACAGCTCCCACCATTTCAATTCTTTATTCTGAGCTAAGCTAACTGACCACTGCCTGTAGCTTTGTGTGAAATGACATGATAGTGATCTTCACATATACTGTAACTATCAAAAAGAAAGCAAATAAATGTACTTCCCATGATATCAAACTATTTTTTTTAAGTATGTTTAGACCAATGTTGTGATTCTCTTGCTGTGACTCAAACATACAGTAGCTTTATGTGTCAGCTATATAAACTACAAGACATATCTTCTGTGTTCATACTGCTAATTAAACCTTTCTGTCTCATCAGAGTCTCTGATAAACTGATCCAGAGGCAGGCCCCACAGCAGACCCCACAGCCTCCACTGGATTATGGAAACACAACACAAAATGGTTCCCTGATGATGCTCAAAATGCTGCTCTCTAAACTCATTGGTACAAATGGGTATAACACAAGTCTCTCTGATGATCAAGAAGAGGACGAACTAGATGATTTAGGCACGTACAGCTTCAGCGGTGGCCGTAAGCACATATTACTCTTGGCCACAACACGGACAGGTTCCTCATTTGTTGGGGAACTTTTCAACCAACACGGGGAGAACATGTTCTACCTATTTGAGCCTTTGTGGCATGTCGAGCGCATGCTGACCACGGCCTCAGAGTCAAACAACGGGACAGTGTTGTCAGGAATCTACCGGGATGTACTCCAGGGCCTCTTCCTGTGCGATTTTTCTCTCCTTGAGAAGTACATCGCCCCCCCACCTAAAGACCACGTTACCCCAGCTCTTTTTCGCAGAGAGTCAAGTTTATCGCTCTGTGAAGAATCTGTCTGCAGTCCTGTAGTCAAAGATGTTTTTGAAAGGTATTGTATATCCTCTAGATATTCACTGTTTTGGATCAAGCTTAAATTATTTGTTGAATCTTGAAAAGAAACCAAAAAATGTAACTGTAACAAAGTTGCAAAGGGGTAGGGGCAGTCGTTTTTTAAACACTAAAAAGCATTAGTTTAGTTTTACGTTTACTTTAAGATACTGTAACAAAATAAAACTTATTTCAAAGAATGTATCATCTTTTTATACTTATAATTCAGCCAAGAGAGTTCCTGCAAATTCTTAATGCTTTCTAATAATTATAAAGCATCATCCCTTGAGTATATGGACTGTTCCAGCTGTTCCTAAAGTAAACCTAGTCACCTATAATTAATCCTTACCTATTGCAACCTTATCAATTATATTTTATCACACACAAACTATATATAACATCAACCTCTTTTCTTTCTTTTTTAGGTATCACTGTAAGACTCGGCGCTGTGGGCCGCTGAACTTTACCCTGGCAACTGAATCCTGCCTTTCCAAGCAGCACCACGCCGTTAAGACTGTCCGTGTGCGCCAGCTGGACACGTTGCAGCCTTTAGTGGAAGATCGCCGTCTGGACGTGAGAGTGATCCAGCTTGTGCGAGATCCACGGGCCATCTTAGCATCCCGCATGGTGGCTTTCTCTTCAAAGTACCAGACTTGGAAGACCTGGGCGCAGGACGGCCAGGTGCCCGAAGATGACGAGGAGGTCAAGAGGCTCAAAGCAAACTGCGACCAGATTAGGATGTCAGCAGAGGTGGGACTGAGCCAACCTCGCTGGCTGAGAAGGCGCTACATGTTGGTGCGCTATGAGGATATTGCCCGCTACCCCATGCAGAAGGCAGAGGAGATGTACAGGTTCACAGGGATACCATTTAGTTCCCAAGCTCGGGAATGGATCCTGAGGAACACACAGACCATGCAGGAAGCTAGCGGGATTTATTCCACCCAGAAGAACTCATCAGAGCAGGCAGAGAAATGGAGATTCAGCATTCCCTTCACACTGGCTCAGGTAGTGCAGAGGGTGTGTGGACCCACAATGAAGCTGTTTGGGTACAGGTTTGTGGATGATGAAAAGACACTGATTAATAAGTCCATCAGTTTGCTCGAAGAAAAGCTCTTTCTTTAATCCAGAGGTCAAAATGTAGCTGAGAATCTGGAAAACACTGCATGCAATGGATGCAATAATGTCTTTTCCTGGTTTGGATCCATTGCATGGACCAAAACTAGTATGCAAAGGTGCCAGGAGACACAACATGTTTTACTGGGGACAAAAAGCTATTGACCAGAATATAATATTCACTCTCACCAATGATGTGCCTCATTGATACAAATGAAGAGTCACTTCAGAAAGAGAAATATTTATTTGTGTTCAGCGTTCGCTAATAGGCCTGGTATTTAAGCTTTACGTGGCGCTTTAAATTAAGTTTTACATTTAAAAAAAGGCTCTGATGTCAAGCCTGACTTGTAAGGGATTCTTATGTTATATGTCATTGATAGTTGATCATCTCCTAAAGTGAAATGAAGGTGGTGTGTGTTAACTTTGTGTGTGCGTCTGAAAGAGAAGATGTTTCTGTTCATAGTTGATGATGCTAGTGCTTAATTCTGTCTAGTTAAGTGTATATTTGATATATCTCAACTGATAGATCACTTTAGTTCAGACCTGGTGTGCTTTAATAGAGATTTACATATCCGACTCAGGTGAAATGAATGTGGCATTTTGTGGTGTCTTGATTGATACATCTCCGTAAAAGCACTGTGTACAAGTACAGTATGAATCTTAAATCGTATTAACCAAATGCCAGTTAAAGCAATTCAAAATATACCATAATAAAGAGGCTAATCCAGATGGATATTTAATACTCATTAGGTAAGATAAAATAAGTAGCTATATTAATATCTTACTTCATATACCAACATGTGTCTTTAACATACTGCAAGTGTTGTTTTTCCCCAAAAGCTAGTATCAACAGCAGTAATGCATTTTCCAGTGCTGCCTACTCTCCTTTAAGAACACTGTTTAGGTATTATGTAACCAAAGCAGCTTCTGCACTGATATCCTGTGTGTTCACGGACACCGGGGACATTCTTGTGCCAGGAGATGTTTTAATTACTTTACAAGTCAAAGACATAAAATCACCAGAACTTATAAAACCTGCAAAAGTCTAAATGCTTTCTCTTGAAAGTTATTAGTCGGGAGATTAATGTGTGGTAATGGCTATCATCACAACAAAAATATTAAATTGTAACTGTATTAAGGTGGCCTTTTAGTTTAAGTGAAACCCAGGTGCTGCTGTGTTAACTGTCACTCTTGATGGTATATAAAGGTATCCACTGTGACTCTAGCTCAATGGTAGCATTGTGTTCGACTTGGCTGAGGCTCGGTTGAAACTGCTGTGCTGCTCATGGAAAGGGATATGCATTAGAGGTACATATAGTAGAGGGCTTATACTAACTTACTGTTTAAGACATGAATATGAATACATTACATACACATATGTACAGACTGGCAGGCCTCAAGCTGACCAGAGTCACTACTGCAAGTTTTTTGATCAAAAGGGAACACTGTGAAGTGCAGCTGAAATAATGGACGCAGTCAGTCAACTAATTCAGATACCAAGGGAGGCATTAAAGTTATGCGTGACTGTAAAAAGTTAGGGGTTCAACCTTCATTGAATGAAAACTGTTCATGGTGAAGAAAAATATCAGAACAATAGCAGAGTATTAGAAAGTAGCAATTATGAGTTGAGTCTTAATTATTGTTCAAGCAAATCTTAACACAAGTCTGAGTATCTTAAATGAAAAGTTATGGTACACCTCTTCATCAGAGTTGTAAGTCAGAAAATAAAATGCCATATTTGAACATTTTACTTCTAAAGCTCTTAATAGCTTTTTGCATAAAGCTTGGCATCACAACTATGTGTTCAAGTGGTGTGGCTATGCAACGCTTTCATTTTACTCAAGGCCTTATTTTTGTGACTTATCAGAGCAAATCTACAGTTTCGTATGATGTCAAATGTGTGGTTTCATGTAATAACTTCCTGTTTGTGTATTACATCTAGGTCACAGTCATATTGCTGTTTTAGAAGAAACTAAGGGCTAAAGCCAGACTATGCTTAAACATCTAGAAATGTATCACACATATGTAAATGAAAGAGTTTCTAATATTGAAAAGGTGATTAAAATAATGTTCTTGTTGTAAAATGCTTTGAAGCAAGAGAGCCATCTTTATGTTCTTTGGTGTGTAATTGCTGCTTCTGTCAAATATAAGATGATTTCTCTCATTATTTTCTTCAAGGATCCAAAATAATGTTGACGATCAATCAAATGTTGCTGTTGTGTCTGCAGGCTCAGGGCAGAGGACGAGAGGTGACACTGGAAAACAAATATGTTGTAAATGTTTATGGTCTTCTTAGTCAGAGGTTAACGAGCAAGGTGAGAGGACAATCCCGGTCTGGACGTGCAGTTAGTCGCCAGTAGGCCTACAAATAAGTAACACAGTAAGTGCAATCAATTTAAGACTTACATAATGATGTGTTTTGGTTAAAGCTTTCCTCAGCATAGTTTAAAAATAAAACAAAAGGTTGCATCTACTTTTATAAGTATCCAGCAAACACACTAAAAGAGCAAAAGTAAACACACCTACAATGGTGCGAGCATGCCGGGTCTATGACATGCTAAATGTTGACATGTGCAAGGTCGACCCACCAGCTATGTTCACTGAGGAACTCAAACCTTTATTGAGGTGCGAGGCTTAATATTTCGTGTTGCTACACCCAGTGTCCATGGAGCTTTGAAATGGTAGTCATTTTTGTTTAACTATACGATTTTTCTTTATTTCTGGTCACTGCTATACTAAATAAGCCGTTTTATACGCCTATTAATTCAAGTTGTCTTTAGAAATGCACTTTTTGTTTGATAAACATAAGCTGACGTGGTTCCATTAGTGTATAAATTAACATGTATTGCAATGTATTTTGCATCCGGAAGATTTAAGTCACTCATAAATTAACGGGGATGAAACGAGCACTGATGTAGGTGGGTCTGTTGATTCCCTAGCATTCTCCAAGTCTAGCCCTACATTCAAAAGCATGCATGCGGTTGCCAGGGATCCCCAAAAGGCGGAGTTGGAGAAAAAAGGCAGAAACAGGGAGCCCATTCATGTCTGCATTCTTTCTGTCTGTTTAACGCCCCAACTGAGAGAAAGCACTTCAGTGCTCACAGCTGTTGATCAAGCTGATTTTACCCTAGATTGTTTCCCTGATGCTAAATATTCCCACAGCCAACATAGCAGATGTTGCCATCCGAAAAATGAGGGAAAGTCCTGTTGATAAGAGATGCCACGTCTGGCCCAAGTCTCAAGTTTCCTCTAGTTTTTAACCGCTAGTGTTGCTGTAGAGCACTGAGTTTTATAAGTACGTTTATAAGAAGCAAGCTTATGATTTTTTTTTAAAAAGCTCTGTGAAAGTTTTGCAAATGTTTGGATAACATGTTTGTTTGGCTCTTAGGATTAAACATATTTTTATGGAAAGAAATGACCAAACCAAGTTTGTTTACAATGAATTAACACGTCTGACCCGTGACCTTCAGTTGTAAATGTCATACTAAGTGGAAGTAGTTTGTAGGTTTCTAAATGAGGATGACTTATTTACTCATAGTGGTAAAACTTTTGACCAAAAAGCTGAACTGGTCATACCCAATTACATCCATGCATGTAATAGATTTCAACAACAAAAAATACGAAAGAGCAGCATTAAGGATGACACCACAACTTGGTTTTTCACAATGTAGAAAGAAAGTCTATAGATAATGTTAATGTAAAGGTCTCGAACATCCATAATGTATTTGTTGTACAAATACCATAACATGTGACAGAGACAAAATCACGATCACAGTTTAAAGTAGGGATTGTTTTATCAATCATTTATCGCTTCAATATATTTATACAGTCGACGCTTTAAAACATCCAATTTTGCCTACATTATTTATTAATGTGATTTCCTGTCAATTCTATGAATAGATCTTTTGCTAAATTCAACTCTCTACATCCAAATGTTTAACTCTTTATAATCTATAGTCTGTTTTTACTGTCACTAAAATGTACATGTATAAATATAGGAGGCCCTCCTCTCCATCAACTCTAATATGATCATGTGGATTATTTGTTCCTACTGACTTAACAAACCTGCCCGAATTGTCCCCATGCCATGCTTTTCTGCTATTTCGCTATTTACAACACTTTCGCGTGAACGGCCTGACGCTTGCTCTACGGACGATTTCTGCGTCTGCGCAGGCGCGTTTATAGTAGCCTAAGCGTTTCAGAAATAGTACGGTTTTTAGCGAAAATGCATGTCTTTTTGGAAGTTATAAATATACGACTGAATATATAAGGCTTGGATTGTACTGCCCGATTCGTGTGAGAGTTGATGGAAAATGGACGTTGTTTTATCAACAAGTAACCCTGATGGCATGGGAGGAAAAACAAAGTTGTCTTCAAAGCAACACTAGGTGAGTAATTGTCACGCAGATGATCATTTTAAGTGTTCTTTTAAACACCCGAAATACATTGTATTCCACCAATTTAAGTTTAAAATAGACACATGACTTCAAATCATGAATTCTGGTGTAGTTCACGCTGATTACATTATGTAATGAAAGATGGATTATTTTTACCCGAATGGATTTATCTCGTTTGAAAACACGCCAATCATTTTGTGGTTACTAAAATAGGGTTGGCCTCTTTTATGTAAAATCCTACTGGATAGTTACCTACCTGCTGCCCCCATGCTACCTAACTTTAGTTTAAGGTACAAATAGGCATTCTTTGCTTCAAGGGTGACACTGGTTTAGACCTGTCATGCCATAAAACTGCTGCACTAACAGATGCACGCAGTGGCCAATGGCCATACACATACATTCAATGACTCCACTTGTGCTGTATAAGGGAAAGGAGGGGTTGAGGAAACAGGAAACCAACTCCCCCTTATCAAGCTTTTTTGGCTCTCATCTATGTTCCTCCTCTCTTAAACATGCCCTGTCCCAACTCAGTCGTCTCACAGTAGTTGGTTTGAATAGGTAATTATTGTTTTTGGAACTTTTTTTTTTTTTTTTTTTTTTCCTTTCCATCCGAAATGGAATGTTTTTTTGTGTCTGCTTTGATACACCTTTTTTTTCTGGGATCATGACATCCACTTTCTATCTTCTAGTGTCCCACAATCCCTATGCTATTCCATTCCAGCTCTCCACCCCTCATGCAAACACACATACACCTATCTTTTCTTTGAGCACACTCCATCTCGTCTTACTGGCTGCCCCTTACTGGAAGGTAAATAAATCCTGTGGTCAGGGTGGAACACTGAATGCCCTCATATGCCTCTGGAGTCACTCTGCCTGAAAGAGGCCTTGTGTTTGCCTCTGTAAGGGGGCTCCACTCAGCCACAAGCTGCCCATGCACAGATATGCTGCCTTGGAAAAAAGGAATCCAATTTAGAAAAGCAATGTGTTGAAGTAAAACCAGAAAGCTATGCATGGACATTTACTGTACTGCTGTAGTTAAAGATACCACCTGTGACATTTAAAGTGTACACAATGTTCTACAAAAAGATGGGCTGTTGCATTCATTTCCTGTCTGTCCTGCAGAGGGCAGTAAAACCCATCTTATCGTCACTGTGTTTGTGTGTGTACGTGGGTTTTTGTCGTTTTGAGAGTGTGCACAGTGTAAAAATGCATTTATGTATGTTCTATGCATGTGAGCATATGTGCATTTGCATGTGTGTGGGGCCTCTCTCAGATGATTGCTCATATGTGCAGCTGTAATTGTGGTGGCGTTTTATCTTCCTCATTACAGGAAGTTTTCCTGCAGCTAGAGACAAAGCAGAAAATGACTCCAGCTTATGTCCGTTCTTCTCCAGTTCACTGTTGTCCTCTCTGTTCCCCTTACCACATCTTTAGAGCTCAATAGGACGGAAGTGTGAAAGATGTCCACATCAAAGAGGGTACAGGCCATCACTAATCCGCAAATAATGACAGGCAGGCAGGGCTCGACTTAACACATATGTCCCCTTACTTACTAATCTTGGACGGTATAGAGCAATCCCTCTTGAGGATCGTTGTACCACAAAGCACCTGCAAGGGCGATAAAGGCAAGTTAAAGTTATTGTGGGACTTATTTGAACATGTAAAAGATAGTCTAAAGACATACTAATATTTAACATCTTATGTGTTGTTATCATGAAGAACAGTGTAGTAATAGAAGGAATGTACATCACTACATGAGTTTCCATAGGTCTCTGATTCTGCCAAGAGAGGTGGACACCCTCTAGTGGGGAAACACCAAAACACCAATAAAAGAGCTGCAAAAATATATAACATGGCAACTTAAATATATACACACACACACACACACACACACACACACACACACACACACACACACACACACACACACACACACACACACACACACACACACACACACACACACACACACACACACACACACCTTTTAACTGACAGGTGGGCAGCCCTTGAGGCAAAATTCTTCCAGACTCACCTGTACCATTGTTTCCTGTGCTCTTCCTGTGTGAGGAGTCTGTGTTGTTTGAATACAATGGGGTCAGGGAAATCACATCACATGTCGGAAAGACACTCCATCATTGTGACAGAGAGTGGAGTGACAACAAACGGCACAGACACTCACTTCAATCCTAGCCACTTTTTTGTGTTTACTTACTGTTTTATGCCTCGAAATTACAAAGACAATTGTGTATGGACCTCGTAAAGGTCCTGGATATGTTCTTCTTTTAGACTTTGGTTTGTTTGTCTTTATAGCACTACCCTTGTGTACTAATGGCTTAGCAGATTAGTGACACAAAACATCCCCTCCATAACTTTTCTGTTGTTTATACTTACGATAACAAAGGTGTGTACTGTAGTCAGGTCATCAGTTGCACACTTTGGTCAAACTTGAAATGTAAAGAGCTATTAAGTTTAGGCATATGTCAGGCAAAATATGAAATTTACAGTACATCTGAAATAAAAATACTATACTAGGGGACAAACACATCAGAGATTGGTGCAATAAAAAACATTTATTTATTCAGTATAGTAGTATGTTCAAATAAAGTGCATATAGCAGATTTGAAAAATGATATAGATATCCATAGAAACATTAAATACTTAAACACATATATTCAGATGTATTTGATGGAAATTAATTTAAAAATCCAATGTATTAGTGGTGCACAATTGACTTGTTTCCTCATAATAAATGCATATAATGTTAACATGTATTTGTACTCTTTCACATTTAGAATTGATCAAACAGTATTCAAATGTTGTATTTTTGTCTCATTATTGTAATCCAACGTGTAACATTTTTAAAAGAACACGTAACTGATAGCAGCTTCATCCTCAACAGAAATTGATATCATATGATATTGTGCCATCCACTAAGTAATACTAAGCCCTCCTATTCACTCTTTAATCTCTCAGTGAACCTCCCAGAGTCAGCCAGGTGATGTTATACTGACATGAAACAAAAGGCAACAGTGTGCAGCTGAATGTCTTCCAGACGCCGAGCCCCATAGGAAAGGTATATCTGATGTGCCAGAGTTGGGGATTAAAAATCACTCTGGGAATGTCAGCTTTGTCAGACAATACAATCCCATCGCTTCTGCTACCTCCGTCTTCATTAAAATTGTATCATGCTACCGCCAAAACTGTTGCTTTTATCACGCTATCGCTGCCTTATCATGACATGCTATCGCTGCCTTATCATGACATGCTATCGCTGCCTTATCGTGACATGCTATCGCTGCCTTATCGTGACATGCTATCGCTGCCTTATCATGACATGCTATTGCTGCCTTATCGTGACATGCTATTCGGAAAATCATTATTAGGTTTCATGCTTTAGCAATGTAGTTGTATAAAGTTGGTTGAGGTATTGATCATCGAAACCTCTGGTCGAATGCAATAGAATAGAAATAGCATGACGTCACTTTTTCCTTTCATAATGCCTGCGCTCTTCAGTACACGTCTGTCCTGAGTGATGATGATTGTACCCCATGGTCAGCCCAGAGCGGGCCAATGCAGAAGACTCTATAGACGTCAGCGCTACCCTATACTGTGTTGTCTCCTCTGCACCCCGCTGTCAATCAGTCTGCTGGTCTAACCTTCTTGAGTTGCAAGAGCTATGGTTAGCAATTTCTACCATTATGTGTACTCCCTACATAATTCATGCCCTTTCACTATCCCATGAAGTGAACACGAGAGGGGAATCCCACCTTGCTCCAACAAAACCAAAGGGCTTGTCTTGTGGTGGGAGTGAAAAAATAATGTTGCATTTTTAATTGTCCAAACATTGGATGATTTATAATTGATGAGGGGATGATCGTAGGTGCAGGTCTGACCCTTCACCATCAAGGCAATGAAATGGTGCGGAAACTGTTGGGTCATTAGGCCTTCAGGGATCAGGTGCTCTCCTGATCCAGAGAAAAAGTATGACAAAGCAGCAGAGAGGAGATCCCATACACTGCCCAAAGTCAAGCAAGCGTTTTCCCTTCCTTCAGCTGAGTCTGTTATTGTCCTGATCTGTTATTCTGCTGAGAGATGGCGAGGTTTGTCATTGGAGAAGCATGCCCTGGTTCATCGTGGGATGAGCTAAAATGACAATGTATTTGGTTAAAATAGTAAACTGGTCTTGTGACCTGTCCTTGGATGATTAGACTATCATTTTCAAACCTCACTTTCCTTAGCAGCCTTTACGTGCAACTTTACTGAATATTTAAGTGACAAACTGCAAAAAGAAGACAAAATAATCTAAAATAGTTCCTGTCTTTGTGATTTTTAGGTCAACGCTTTAAAACGTTCATGTTTCCTCTTAGTAATTCTTAATCGCTGTGTTTTCATTTCCAGGCAGGACAGTAATGACCAATTCTGAGTGACTGACCATGGGAATGAGCACAGCCTAAATCCCTTCCATCCCCGCTACTGTGTGTGCTTGATTCCTAAACTCTACACACACACACACACACACACACACACACACACACACACACACACACACACACACACACACACACACACACACACACACACACACACACACACACACACACACACACACACACACACACACACACACACACAGGGTTACAGAGTTGAATCTGCTTTATGGTGTAGCCACCCTTTGATTCACCGCTCAATGAAACTTGTGACTGTTTTAATTAAGGGGAAAATACACTGACAGTGTAGCACACGGAAATCCGCCGCCATGCACATAAAAGCCGCTAATGCTTTTCTTCCTGTCGACGCAAGACTGGCCCCCTTTTGTCAGACTGACCATTCACATCTCATTCATTTTCCTTCCCTCTCTTTCTCTGTTCTTAAGTACGGCATCGCATGAGGTCTGTAGCTAATGACAGGAAAACATATTCAGGGCCCAGCCAGGTGAGAGAGCTCCTTGTGACCAGTTCTGATTGACGTTTTGTTAAAACACACACATTTCTTACTTTGTTTTCCGGCCATTTTGGGACAATATTGCCAAAGGGGACTCTTTATGCTGGCCAAAACGAACAACAGGGAATACTTCAGCCTCTTCTGTTGTTTGGTGTGCCTTAGGGCAGGAGGAGTTCATGTTTGCTGTCCTACAGGAAATAAATGAACTAATTGTCTATGTGTCTAATTCTATACAGTTTCACCCAGTGAGAATTTCAAGGCCACTTTGTGTATTCTCCAAACTTGTTCACTCTTTGGACGATATAGTTAAGTAATGGAAACAAATGGTACTCTCTGGTCATCAACCAGCATCCAAAACATCTGACAGCTGTCTGTGGGTTCCCATGTTAGTCACAGAGGTACAGTTCTCTGTCGTTGTGGTATTTTGACAGATGTTTCACTGAGGTTTGTGTATACTGGTGTGTGACAAGTCCTCTCTTCCTCTGGGGATCAATGTCTGTCCTGTTCTCTCGCCGATCTGATGTTTATCTGCTGGTGATCAATCACACTGTTGACAGTCTGAGGGTTAGTGTTACCATCCCCACTGCCTCTGAGTGGGTGTCTGTAGACTAATACAAGGACAGGTGATGACTAATAAGGATGCATATATTTATTAAATATATGCCAATATGTCATACATAATGCCAATTTGTGCGGTATGTGCATTGATATAGAACAACTTTTACCCAAACTTGAAACCAGCTTATTATTAATCAAAACTGAGCTTTATTTTCACATTTCACAGAATATGTGAGTTTTAGTATTGGTATAGAAATATCTATTTTTCTTTAAGTTTTTCATTAGCTTGCCCTTGTAAATTAAGCTACTAATTGGATACATATAAGTTGAGATTTAAAAACCTTTGCTATATATTATTTATCTAATGCAAAATAAAGAATCAGAAATCCTTTATTAGTCCCACAAAGGGGAAATTTACATTTTTTTTTACAGTAAAAGTGGCATAGCAGGTTAAAAAGTCATGCAATAACACAGAATAAGCTAACATATGAGTATAAATTAAACATACACAAAAGTTCAGATAAAGCTCAGGTTTATATCCTCATAAAGAACTGTTCATATAAAGAACAGGAAAGCAATATAATACTTTAATGACCAAGTTTCCCATATCCCAATCCCAGAATAAAGCCTCTCCACACTTAAAAGTGATTAATGATGACTCCCTACTCACAGCAAATGGTCAGGATTTTTTGTTCCTAATGCAGGTGTCAGTAATCCCCCTTTGCCTCTTCAAGTGATGTTTTTAGCCTGAGGAAATGCTCAAACAGATTCCTTCCTTACCGCGTAAAAACAGTGTAATCTCTCAATCCTTGACACAGCAAATAAACATTGCACAGAAAGAGAACCCGGAAACTTTATCTCTTACTTCCTTCCGCATTGTCTCGTTGACAAGTTTCAGGGGCAACATCATGGAGAAGAGAAAGAGGAGACATATTTCTTAGGTAACAAGCCCAAAGGGTCTGTGGATGGGGATTGAAGGTTAAGTGCATGTACTAATACTCACAAAAAGGACTTAACACCTTAGGATATAATGACATTGCATACAACTCTTCTTGGCCTTCCTTTTGTTTATCACTTCTTCCTTAAAAGAGAAAAATGGAAACGTTATCCTATTACAATAAGCAGTAGAACATTTGATCTGATCTGGGATGATTTCTGATAAAGTACTGAAACAAATATAAAATAATTGCTTCACTTGATAATGTGGTGATTGTACTTTTTCTGTCAAAGTAATACATCTACTTTGTAAAATTATTAATTTAATTAAACTACTATATTAGAGAGTAAGGCAAGCCAAGGAAAACTTATTTTGGGCTTCATCTGAAACCATGATGTCACTCACACCGCTGTAGCCACAGCACTTAATTGGAGGTTAATGACTTTTAACCTTTCTCATAAATTATTCCTTCAGATACCTGAACTCCCACTCCTCCAGTTGCCCACCTCTCGTCTCAATTGGTCCAGACACTTTTTTCCCAGGAGATAACCACACCAATCATTCAGGTGCAGACCTTTCCTTTGTTTTCTTTGGTAGCGTCTCAGTTGTCTGTATACTGTTTAAGTTTTCATCAGAAATGATCCCGGATCAGGTCAGATAGCAAATGTATTTTATCAACAAAAAACTAGACCATTTTAGACATATAGACCCTTTGTTTACATTGTTGTTTATGCATTTTTTTGTCCTTTGAAAGACTTTATTGTTCACTATAGGAACTGTTATAGGACCTTTTATGTCAGACAACTAGAGGGGCCACCCAGAGTTTGCACAATGAAGATTGGATAAAATCCTATCACAGTTGCTCAGCAAACTAAAAACCAAAAAGACTTATGCTCCTTATACCAAAAGACACAAATGTTTACAGCATTTATAGTCTGTCTGTTCCAGCGCTGACCTTTGATGATGGTTTGCACCCTTATCTAGTCCAACATTTCCTGTTTTACTTTCAAAGGATCCTTAATATTTCCCTTTTTATAAAAAGATAATCTAATGTGGCACCATAATGAGGTTATATTCTGCTGAACAAATCTAATTTGAGTTTTAAAAATGCTTTTTATCTTTTTAATGAAACTCATAAATGCAAAGATTACATTGGGGAAGTGGGGGAAATAGATTTACAATATATTTCATGTTAATTATAATTCCATTTTAGAAAGACATTATAGCTCAACTAGCTAACATTGTATTACCTTCACCATTACATTCCTGATTTAATTTCTTAATGGGAGGTTATTATTTTGTACAATTGCAAAGCCATTGACATTTAATTTCAGGTAAGCATATCCACAAATCTTTTTACCATGATGCGATATTTGATAAGAGACAAATACATAATCTTTGGCTCATGCCCAGGAGGCAGTATTGGCTCTACATAATCCAAGTAATGCATATTAACCTTTGTAGTTGTAGTGGTTTAATGCTTAAAGATTTCTTCAAGAATCAAATGAAAATAGTTGTTCAGCTTAAAATACAAATTGAACTGTGAAGAGAGGTGTGCAACAAGCCCAAGGGTATTTCTGCTTTTTTTCCCTTATATATAACGTGTAAACAAGATTCTTTAGCTCTGCTGCAAATAAACACAGATTGGTGTTCAACAGACAAAGCATGGAGCAGTTTTGATAAAGACACGACAGATCCAGAGGCCCGAGATCAGCAGCACTAATGGGATTAGATCTGCTGCGCACACCACCGAACTGACAAAGCCCAAGAACTACACTTTTACCCCAAATCAAAAATAAACCATTATTGTCATAAAATAATTTAATAATTGTAATGTAATTGCCAAGAGTCATTTAAATAGATCACATTTAAAAGTCTGGCTTTTATTTCTTAGAGGACTTTTTAATTCTCCTTTTTCAGTCCACCCCTAAGGGGCAGCAGAGGCCTGCATTTACCAGAGGCAGGTCATCTTTGAGCAATGACTGTCAAGTGGGACCTTCTCATTTCCACAGACCAAGAAAACACCAGCAAGGAACAAAAGTCAACAGACAAGTCAACTAAAAGACAAGTCAACTTAAAAAAGTACGGAAATCTGTAACACCTATTTTAAAAGGACCTTGTTTTTAAAATAACACTTTTTCTTTTCTTCTGATAAGCACATTCATATTTATTAGAGCAAACTAAGTTAAACAGAAGAAGCAGCAAAGGTACGTCTTGAGGGAGAAACAAATCCTATTCTCTCTGATACACACACACACACACACACACACACACACACACACACACACACACACACACACACACACACACACACACACACACACACACACACGCGCGCTTCACTTTGTGAGCTCCTTTTCCTTCTTTCAGCAAACAGGTTGATACGATGAGACAGAGCTGCTGGGTGGGCCCTCGGTTCAAGGCTATCAAGTGAAGTGTTCTTTGATAAAGAGAAAAAAAATGAAATGAGCTAAACATTTTAGTGATAAGTGAAAAACATAGCTGGGGCAGATCTCTGAATCAGGCTGTGGGATGCGACAGAGATTAATAAAGAGTGCAGGTCTGAGAAGGCAGAGGGTGACGCTAAGGTTAGCTGGGGGGCCAGACAGCGCTAGATGAAAGTGGGAACTCTCTCCCACAGCTGTCAGCAGTTTTTAATGCAAACGTTGCTATTGATTGGCAGAGCTGGCCAGGTTCTACCAGACTTTTCTGGTTTCCCAATGTTGGATGGATTGTGTGGTATGAAGAGTCCGGTATCAGGTTTGTCATCTTGAGAATGTACTTAAACTTAAACTGGAGTTATATTACTGCTTACTCAAATGAATTGTATCATCATGCTTTTAATTTTATCGAATGAGTCATGTGTTTGTTTTATTTGTGGATGAAATAATAGCGTTGTTTTCATTTTCTGAGCCCTGGAATTGTACTGTAATGGAAACTGTCTAAGGCTCCAAAGAGCAAGCGTGAGTTCGCTTAACCTATTTCAATCCATTTAAAAGTGTGTGTAATCAGCACCTTTATATTTATCTCAGATATACAAGTAAGGTCCATGTTGAATACTGTAATCTTTAGCCTTTACACAGCACTGTAATTGAATCAAGCCATGATCTTTCCTCCCTGTAGTTATTTTAAGACATGAATGACACAACAAAAATTGAAATGCACCCCTCCTCTTTCCCATTTCAACAAAAGGTCAGAAATTCAATCACCACTGCTGCTATTGCTATAATAATATATGTATGGGAAACAGCCACAGTTACTGACCGCCAAATTCTTTGGCTGCCTTTGGTCATTTTGTCTTGCCTAAGAACAGAGGCGTCTCTCACTGGAGTTATCCATTAATCCCAGGAGGCTAAGTACGAGCGTACAACACCAACAGATTCGCTCATTCTTAAAGTGTTCATTTAAATTCCCTCGTCAGCTCTGGACGTGTTCCTATTCAGACATTTATATTTATTATGACTATTCAATTATTATTTTCTTTATTTAATTTTTGATTGTTATTAAATTAATACACATTCACACATTTTTGTATGGACTAAAAAGGGTCAGTACATTTAAGCTTACCTGAAGTACTTCCATTAGAATTCGTCTTTTGTTTTTTTTAATCTATTAAATCTTAGAATTTATACTCGAGATAAAAACATGTTTATGATATAAATGGCTGTGAACTTTTTTTTTTAGCTATGCATCTATGTTAATACCCTTTGAGTCTCAGGCAGGAATTCACTGTAACTCCACCTACTGTACATCAGATAAATTGTTTTACTTTCGCAAGAAAACACAGACTAGCAAAAGTCTAATCTTGTGTTTTTCTAATACTTAGTTTTCTTTTTCTCTTCTTGTACTTTGATCAGCAATCAAAAATGTTTCATATTAAAGAATTTGGCATTCGTAAGAGAAAGTAAATAAGAAAAGTGATTCAGAAAAGTGTGAGATAAGAGAGTCAAAGAGTGGGTGTAATGTTAGCAGCGTGACACAGAGAGTACGCGAGTGGGAGAGGAAATGTGGATTGGGAGAACAAAGTGAGTGAGGTTAATTGAGGAAGTGGAGTTCAGTTGCAATAAGCAGCCTCATTAATGCATGGTCACAGCTTTCATTAAGCTGCACGAACAAGCTGTACCAATATAAAGAGGAGAGGAAGAGTTGTAAGAAGAAATTACATCAAAGTAACTAAAATACAATCAACAGATTGGAGTAAACTGAATCCCTGAGTTTTATTTACAAGGCAAGTGACAGTGAATAATACTGCATCTTAAACACAATTAAAGTAAATCTATAAATTCTAAATCAGAGCCACTAATAAATGAACTCCCTCCTAACAACTCTCCTTATGCAGAACTCTTCACTCGTAGGACACAATAATATGAAAAACAATTGTCCTTTTCGACTTCTAGTTCAAGCAGTGCACAATTTTAGCTTTTACAATACCAGTTACCCTGTTTAAAAATAGTGGAAAATGTTTCTGAAAATAATGTGAATTCAACAATTAGAGATACAGAAATGTAAAAAGAAAAATACCTACCATATATTTTGTGAATTTCATCCTTGCTTTACTTATAAACTGTCTCTTGCATATAGACAGTTTTCCTGTTGCGAAGGAGAAACAAATGTTTCCTAATGTGTTTTTTTCTCTTCAAGTGTGCTTGCTGTTTCTTGCAGGAGGCATTTCTAAACCCTTGCATCTATTACCTTTCACCGGGTACATACCTAATGCTGGAAACATTTGTCAATGTATGCAGCTGGCTGAACAGAATAGATTATTAGGAAGCGAGGGGAAAAACACACTGCTTCTCCAAACAGCACAAAGCGTGCCATACAAAGCGTGTTTCTCTACTTCAGACATAAAGATGCTACAGAAATTGTGGCGTTGTCCTTTGCCGTTATATATTATAATTCATATTCACTATTATATTAAACATTTAATTGTGGTAGTATATGTAAACCTACAGTGTATTTGCCAATCCAAATTAATTATTTACAGCTTTTAAACAGCTTACATAAAATTAAGGAAACAAGGAAAGCTACTGGACGAGAGGTTTTGTGTATGTGTGTGTGTGTGTGTGTGTGTGTGTGTGTGTGTGTGTGTGTGTGTGTGTGCAAAAGGTGCAAATGTTGTGTTGAATTTATGTGGTTTGTATTGTGGTGTTTACATCAAGCCTCATTAGGGATTTATAGCTTACGCACTGCAGCTCATTCATTCAGACATGCTGGGGTCAACACAGTGGCAAGGCATGAAACACTTATTGTAAATAATTGAAGGAGAGTACAATAATACAAATTACTGACTGCCAAATGGGCCTATAATCTGATCAGGGAAACTTTGAGGCACAATATGCAATGACTTTTTTATGGGCTAATTGAAACACTACATTTTTTGAAAATGGAAAAGAAAAGATCCCTTTAATTCATCTTAGAGACCAGTGAAGTAAATTGCAGTACAATTTGAGAAGTTAAGAAGACTATTATTTATATGTCAGCACAATAGCAGTTTAATACTAAGCAGACTCTGTCTGAATTCAAAGATACAATGGCTTGCTGTTGATGAACATAAAAAGAAGAAGGAAAAGCACATTTTCTCTCACAAGAAGCAGAATACTGCAGCGACACATGATGCAGCGATATTCTTTGTTGGATGAAACATTGAAAAGCATCTCAACCATTCTCAATGGCTCAGCCACTGGCGATAGTCCTCTATAGTAGGCTTCACGCAACTAGAATGTGCTTGGCAGTGGTAAAGAAAAACTGAAAACATCAATAGTATACTGGCCTCCTGTTGGGTCCTGTGGCCAGTGTTGTGCAAACAGCAGAAAGTTGCGGCGTGTGAAGGGTAATGGGACATCCAATGCCAGGGGACAGCAGGAGGCAGAGTCACACACCGCTGCGGAAAGAAAGATGAAGTAATCTCAGGAAACAAGTAGACACACTCCACTTCGAATTTCGCCCCAAACAAGATTAAAGTGACATTATTCTATGAGAGTGTGGCAAGAGTATTAATCTTACACATAGAGGCAGAGGCTAGACAAACACAGGCTGGCTGGTACAGTATGGGAGCACATTCATTATTTTGTCAGTGTATGTGGAAGCTCAGAAGTGTCCGAGAGCACTATCATCTCGTCTTGTGATGCACTGGGACCAATACCCTTCCTTTCTAACTACCTCGATAACACCTCTTGTGTTTGAATGTATAATCAGGAAACACTTATGTGTTTTGATGGATAGTCAACTATTTTCTATAGGTTATTCAGTATTCCAGTTGACAGAGGACAGTTAAACTCAAGTTCTTTTTTCTGACCTAACTTGAGAACTCATGTTAAAACACAGAAATAAATCAGTGTCCTGTGAGTTATTTTTACTAGTAGGTTTGGCCCGAGAACCAAGTAGTCTCCACCCATGCCATTTAGGAATTCATCAGTTTCAAATCCACTAAATGAGCGTTACATTGAGGTTTTGTTTAGAACCTGTTGCATAAATAAGCCAGTCCCTAAAACCCCACTGAGAAAGACAGAGCTTTAATGAGAGGGGTTTAAGCCCCTCCACCCATCTACTCCTCCACTCTCAGCTTGGTCTCCTAATGAGCCATCATCATGCAAAACTGCCAGCTTGATACACATTAATTGGATTTTCACTTTTTCCCCAATTAATTGACCAGCATTGTCATGTTGGCCGGCCTCCGAGGGCTTCTAGGAAAATGGGGAAGCTTCCCCTTTTTACTCTCACTGACTCTAATAGCCGCTGACTGGAAAGAGGAAGTATTTTTCTTTTCTTTTCTTCTTTACTACAGAGATCAGCTATCTCATTATAGGCTTATGACATTTGTTGGAGCCAATCCCTTTGTGCAGTGAAAACAGTTTGTGTGCTGCTCAGTTGAAGCCTTTACAGTTTGTTAACCTGCCTCTGCCAGTGCCGGGCCCCCGGGGGAAAAGCCTGATGTGCAGTGAGTGACTCAGATTCCTTGCACCCTAGAGGACAGACCACAGGGTGAGGGAGAGCAATCCCACGCCGCCTTGTTCAGCAAGCACCAAAACAAGGAATGAATGTGGCCACGGCATTTCACAACTGTTATATGATATGTTGACACATCAGTTGTTTTCTGAATGCTGCCAGGGGGCACAGTTGTTGACATGAATCCTTGCAGTTCAAACCCACTTGCGAAAGGTGCAAGTCAACTGAAATGTTAGTTACCCTATTGGATTAAAAAATAAAAATGCAAAGGCAAACGTGACCTTCGGTTAATCATCTACCCAAACTGATATTTGGAGGGCAGACTCCAGTTACCTTGTTAAGTTTGTGTCATGACTTTGGTTGTTTAAATATTAACAAAGTCTTAGTGCTGTTTACAGTTGGGCCCCATGGTGATGACACTGATAGTGGAAAGGGAAAGTATCCCTGTGGCAGTTTATTGTAATAATAGGCAATTTTTACTAAAGAAAAAGCACATTCTCCCTACAAAGACAAAGGACTTCAAACTATTTAAATGCATACACTGGAAGTAGTCACATAGTATTCCCTCTTACATTTTTACACCCTCCTGCACACCTCTTACAAATGATATCTTAGCATTTACATTTTTATCCACTTCCCATTAACATCACTGCCTAACCGACAGCAAAGGCATATTTGTGAAGAAGTCCAGACCTTTTGCAACCCTGAGAGATTAAACTCAGTGAAATGAACAGTAAAGACCAGTGAGGGCTGATTGTTAATCGGATCAACGTGTTGCCATGAAGAGGACATCCTGAGGCTGACCATAGTTTGACCACACTATAGCTCATTATGCCGGCACTGCTTTGCTCCACTGACCGGTGAGCGGCTTCAGGTCAGGATGATGTGAACCATCGATTGGTGCCTTTTGTTGATGCGATGCTTATTTATATAAACATCAGTTATGCTGTAATTGCATTTGCAAACATTGCATGCTTAATTTGTCTCAAAAGGATAAAGATCTTCCATCACAAAAAATTGAAATAAACATTATTTTGATAGAGTGAGTTTTCCATTCCGTCCAGGCAGCAAACATTTCTTTCAAAGGAATCAAATCACTCACATAATAAAATAGTGGAAATAATTAATTACGTTAGAAGTAAAAAATAAACAGGGTATTATTGTGTCTGCATTACAGGGTGGGTGACTTTTTGCATCAGTAGCTTTCAGAGAACAGTGAGTGTTATTGATCTTTCACTTCATTTTGACAATTATTTAATGTAATAGTTGTCTAAATGGGTGCAACCTGATGTTTGATCCGTTCATTCAACCTGAAATGTACAAAAACTATAGCTACAACAACAGCTCTCTGGGGTCAATGAAAGGACACTTTGTCAGCAACTCTTTTTAATGGTAACAACCTTACCTTTCCAGTTGCTGAAAATAAACCATTCCCATCAATCAATACCCTCACAGTCTGAGGAGGTTGAAGGTTAGAGGTCAAAGCTGGATGAAACCTGTGATTGGATAATCAAGGGCAATAGCTTGAATTAATTGATTTAGGGTTCAGGAAGAGGAGCGGTTTATAACCTATAATGTGTTGGTTTCCCTAACCATGAAGGGTTCCATTATTTAAGTAAGAGTGTCCATTATGTCACATTGTGGAGAAAAAATAGGCGTTTTTAATGGCATCAACATTTAATCAAGCAGAACTTCATTAATCCACATAATTAATTGAGCAGGCTTTGCTATGTTTCTTTTGCTACCTTTACTTTCTGGTCGGACGGACATGTTTCACCATTATTGTTGTCCCATCCCTCCAAGGGTTGTGAGTTAATCTGCATGACCCAGCACCTGTCACATACTAATAAACACAGAACTAATTGACTTTGTTGCCCCACTTATCAGCTGCCTCACCAGTCAAAGCAACCTTCGAGATTTTTGTTTGTTTACAGCAGGACTAACAGGTGTGTCTCATGAAGCAAGACAAATATAATTCATTATATTGGTGTTAAAGGGTCACTTTAGTGAGAACAATGTATCAGAAATAAGCTGAAATAATAAAGTACAGGTCCTAATGTGTCATATATAATGTAAATGGATGAACAGATGTCTTTTTTACTTTATAACTAGTTAGTTATATTATTTATCATGAAAAGAAACTGGGACAGTAAGTGAGAGTATGTCCAACATATACTTACTGTTGAAGTAATGTAACAGACATCGACAACAATCTTCCTAAAGAACAACCCAAGCTTTATACAAATGTATCTCAACAGAAATGAAAACTAACAAATAAAAAAACAATTATTTGAACAATTTAATATTTGAAGATCTTGAAGATCAGGAAAAGAATGAATTAAAGAGGCAAACCTCTCCTCATGTTACCTCTGCTCTAAAATTAGTGCAGGATGGCCAAGGTTTTATCAAGTGGTATTCAATATTGCTCCACAGGCATCACAATGGAGCATGTCGTTGGGGTTTTGAGTGTTTATAATATAAAATGGTAGCGAATTACGGCACTACATGTACTATTCAACATACACAATATAGTAGACCCTTAAATCCCTAAAAAACGAGGGCCTAATAGTCATCACAGTAAGTACCACAATATGGCTTTTCAAATTCAAAGCCTTTATTGTCATATTACAGCTACAGCATATTTGTCGGGATGCATTAATTGGGTCAACAAAACTATGAACTGGATGATGACCACAGGAGGACGCTGTTTATTTTCTGTTTCCCAATGACGGTAAATATGAGCTGTCATGATGAGTTGACTATCGATAGATAATAATAACGATATTTGGCAATCTTTTGAATTAGCGATTAATCCGATTACATTTTTCATGCAAAAATAGGCTTTCAAATATGGATATTTCCTGCTTTTCTCTTTTTTATTTGATATTAAACTAAACATCGAAGTGTTTTGGACCAACAACACAACACATTCAAAAACGCCACCCTGGACATAACCCTGGTAATGTTGGTAATATTTTTACATCGTGAACTTTCCCTAACCCGGTTGAAACCAAGTGCCACTGGGTTCCTGAGTGCATTCGGGGTCAAATGTTTGTCATCAAGCTGTAGAGATGGTGGCCTCCTCTGTGAGAGCGCTGAATACGCTGGCAACAAAGACAAGTGCTGACCATGTAAAACTATGGCCGAAGTGCCCTACTTATCCAGCAACACAGCAGCGGGAGAATGTGCCAGCTATATATGCAGTAACCGCATGCCACAGTGTGTACCTCCTATACACACTCTCCCTCTTTCTCCCTCTCTTTCTGTGTTTCCCTTGTTGTCTCTTCCCTTTACACACTTACGTGCACACATGCACCCGCACACACAATGGCTGTTCAAAGTTTTTCCAGGGTATTTCTCGGTTAATTAACAGATTAGTAGTGTGGGGCAGCTCTGAAGTTCAGAGGTCAAGACTAAACCCTCTAACTGGGAGGATAATCAGTGGCAGGTGGGTCCACACTTCTCCTGTTGCCCCTCACAAACCCCTCCTCTCTTGACTTGACTGGCAAAATAAGCCCCACTCTCCACCACCCCTGTAATTCTACCAATGCTCTTGACTCTGCAACTGTTAATGCACCTGAAACAGAATGAGGTGGTGTCAGGGAGAGAGCAAAAGGGCTGATGATGGGATGGAACAATGTATTAAGGGCAGGAGCAAAGGCCTGCATTGGATGTGTTTTGGAAATCTGCCATTCTCTATAGCGCACTGCCAGGACCCATATTTACAAAACTGACCAGTGGGATTCTCTGAACGCAGTTTCACTGAATAGCACATGGACTATAGGACCATAGTCCTAGTGGGTAATGCTATAAAATACAAATACAATAAGAGAAATGGTTGCAAAGAGAATGAGGGCTGGAGTCTCTCTTTTTTTTTTACCCTGTCTCCATTCACTCCTCCCATATTCCATTCCAGGTTCTGCTTGGTGGAAAACTCCATTGTGAGCTTTTGAATGGGAGACTTTGGGAGTGTCTCTCCTTCTATTAATTAGGACTGGCCAGTGTTTCCGCTCCCCTGTGAGCCCCTTCATTATTATTTCTTGACATTCTTTGGCAAAAGTTAACCCCATTCCTTTGCTCACACTTCAAAGAACTATGACAAAGACGCAGTCTCCAGAAAGAGAATGTTTAAATTGTAGGCTTTAATTTTAAGAGCATCCAAGAACTATTTAATTCAATGACAAATATATTTATTGTGATCAACCACAACAAAATAACATATGTGTCATGGTAACTCCGTAAATAGACTACTCAAATATTAATGGTGTTAATTTTCAGAAAATATTTTTTAATAGAGGGTTAAACAACAAAATGAGGACTACAGTAGTCGGAAAGCTTTACAACTTACTGAACTACATATATTTATACGCATTTATTGAAATGCCAACCTAAAATACGCCTCCCCTACATCTATGGTGAACATCAGTGAGCAAAGAAGTCCTGGGGTGCATTCTACCACTGCCCAGCGGGCATCCATTTGCTGGAAAAAAATCACTTTGCCTCATTAGCTACACACACTCTTAGTTTGTCACAATGCCTTTGCTTGAGTCCTGCTAACAGACCCCCCTCTTCTCCTTCTCTAGGTGGAGACTTCAGGGGCCAGAGGCACAGTTTGGGTGAGTGAGGCCTTTTCTTTCTACCCCTCTGCTAGCTGGTTTAAGGGTTGTAATTATCTTTTGCTGGGGGAGGCTGTAAATTGGATTAAAGTGGAGGGTCCCGGCTGAGTGGATCACCCCCACCCTTCAGCCCTTAGCTTCCCCCGCCATCTCACCACTTGGTGGGCCACACGCTGATAAAGTGCGGAAAACCGGATTTGGATTCAGCCTCAGCATTCATGGCTTCCTGCCGGAAAAAATGAAATTTTCCAACAGAAGGGGCCAGTATGCCTGTGGTATCTGTCCGTGTGGTGTATTTCATCTGGCCTCACTCTTCCAGAAACACCATTACCTACGTTATCAGTGCAAACCGACTCAGCCTGACCGGGAGCCTGGCCAACTACTATCCATATAGTCTCTGACCATTTTAGTATTGTAGCTCTCTTCAGAGCTGGCGGGATATATTGTTGTTTATTTGATTTAATTGGCAGCTATTTATTCAGGATTTTTTATAGTGTAAAATGTATGTTTCTTGATATGGCTTATGAAGACCTTGACAAATTGTGTTTCCTAAAATGTATGGTTTAAGATAAAGCAAAAAACAATATATGCAACATACATGCAGTCAACATCAAAATGTGAGGGACAAAACAAGAAAAGCAGATAGGGCGAGGATGACTTTTTGGGGTTGAAGTCGTTTTCCTGGTGATCGTAAAATTCTAATCCTGTCGAGGAATGTCTCCTGGTCTTTACGGATTGCTGGGATACTGGTGCGTGAAATGGCAAGTCTACCTTTCCAAATGATGTGAACCCTGTTTTCACTGAAAATTGCTAAAGCTTTTACAACTCATGGCAGGTGCAGCATTTGCATTGAATGGACTTGTCTGTGGAGATTGGTGCCATATCTGAAACCTGCGTGATTAGAGAAAGTTTGACTTAAATTCATTTATTTGCCCTTGCTAAATCTAACTTCATAGTAAGGACAGAACACATATAAATCCTACGGCAACCGTGAAGTCAAAAATAAATAACATTGTGGTGGTGATAATCATTTTTCTTCAAAATTTCAAGGAACATAATGCAACAAAACAAAACAGTAACACAAATGACTGCAGACAGCCTAGAAGAACAACACTTAAAAAGCCCCCAGACAATTCATATAATACAATGTGATGTGAAATGTACAAAGATTGCAGTGGTTGCATGTAATTCTCTTGAATTGCATTATATATATATACATATTTTTTTATTTAAGTCAAAGGCATGTAAAGATAAGAAAGTTATCTTGACATCCAAAACCTATAATGGATTTTCAATCAATTTACTACCAAACATTGCTGAATCAAAAATGGTTTAAATAAGCTCAACTGAAACCGGCTACAATTAGTTAAATCTTAATTCTTCATAATTAATACTGGAATAAAAAACATTTGTGCATTTGATACTTAAAATACATTTTGCAAACAATTCTTCTGCAGTTTTACTTAACTAAGACTTACATTAGTGTTGTTAACATTGTGTAATTGCTACCTTTAACTTGTAAGGGATCTGAGTATCTCTTCCACCACCAATGAGTGTGCCTATACTCATTTACACTTTATGTACAGTATATGTGACAAATAGATGTTTTCTTAGGGTGACCGTCAATGTTTGTTCTGTAGTGGCAGAAACTCACCTTTGCTTTAAGAATTACAGTAATGCATGACCAGACATTATCTCTTTCATGAACTCCAGCTATAAAATATAATCAATAACGCTTACACCGGACAAACATGTCCTCAATCTTTCTTCAGGTTAAAGGTTTATATCTCTCACTTCCAAACAAAATTTGTGAATGGAGTAAGTGAAGTAGCATAAGGTTTTCTCGGAGGTAATACCAAACTAGGTTGAGTGGTCCCCTATTGCGGGTATAATGGCCTGAAACCTGAAGAGCAATGAAAGAGAGTCTATTGAAGAGGGTTTTTCCATTCATGTAAAATGTCAATGCATTTTCCAACAGACACTTACAAGGGATCAGTGGACCCTCAAGTGTTCATGAAGAAAATAACCTTTGAATACTACACATAGATGCTGCTCGCCTGAGCCATTCTACGACCATAACACCTCTAATGATTTAACCAAATAGCTTTGGCATTTTAGGAAGATAGAGGAAACAAATTGAAGACGGGGTTCAGAATAAATAAAAACACTTGAAAACATTAGCAGCGATTCACAGTTTACTTATGCCTTCAAGCAATTTGCGTGATATGACTGAGCCAAAGGCCACACAGAGTGAAATCGAGTAAACTGTCTTGCTTCTTGGGTTTTAGTTACCAGCGTGGTGGTGTTTTTTTATAAAGAGCTAGAAAAACAGAGCTACATTTATCTGGGATGCTCTTCTTTTGATGTTTTCTCAGCCTCCCTGCCCTTGTTCTCCTTTTCCCGCTCACAGCAACAGAGATAAATGGGTGGGAGTGCTGTTGGTAGGAGATTCCTCAACACAGTGGGAGCTAAGGGCTGTCACTACGAGTGTTTCTCTAAGATATGGACTGTTTGTAGTACTCCCCACTACTTATTCATTTATTATTACACACAAGATATATGGCTGGGAAACACATCTTTATTGTTCACCACCAAAAGTTAGATATATATATTTATTTTAGTCTCTTAAGTGTGCTCATGAGATACATTCAGTGATAAATTGAACACTGCCACTGTATCTAATGACTTTGAAAGAGTCCATTTGCTATGCATTATTATGAAGAGACTTTGGCAATGAGTTGGAAAACAAAAAATGCTTTTAATTTGTAACTCATAATGGATTTGGGAACAAATAAAGTTATATTGATAGCACATTCTTAAAGTTGACAGAGTGCGATGAACTGGCTCTTTTGAAAACACTGTGTACAAAAGGACTTTGCTAATCCTGGTCTGTATGTGGATCACCCACAGTTCCTACATATTCAGACCGGATATGTGGCAGCAAATGAGGGCATTCTGCCTCTGTGTTTATTAGACAGTAGTCAGAACCTCCTTTCATCTTTAATTTCCTGCCGTGTCATCTGAAGACAAAGATCAAACAGGGGACAAAGTGACCCTCCACGCTCCAGACTCTTCTGAGGAGAGTGAAGCACCCCCACTGTTCACTCGCCCTGACCCTATCTCTCTCCACTTCCTCTTCACATACCCTCCACCACAGGCTAGCCCTTAAAAGGTAAAACTTATCAAAGCTATTTGTCCACAATGAGCCTGTTCATCCTGCGTTACTGATTAGGGATTGACTTGGGAATCATTTGTACACTGGCAACTTGATTCTGTCATTGACGGATACCGTGTCACTCCCAGAGATTTAATGTTCCGTACAAGCAACCGTGAATCTGTCACGTTGACTTAATCTGCTTTTAATTTGTATTGTGACTTCTTCTGTATATCTCTTTGGTGTTCACCCTTCAAAATGGCCATTCAGTGAGCCTCTCCTTTCTCATCAGAAAACTTTGATTGCCAATCTGTGCGATCCATGTCAATCAAACATCTGCTCCGGGTTTTGTCCACTGCTGCACCTGCTGACCTCCAAGTGACCTGCAAAATAAGCAGCGAGGCGGGAAACTACAGGAAGCAATTTACTCTCCCAAAGCTACCTTGGAATGGCTGAGCCAATCAGGGCTCAGCACAGAGTGTCCATTTTTGTGATTAAATGTACTCTAGCCCTGGCTTCTTATGTTTGATTTTCTTTCTTTTTAACTGCACCCACAGTGTTACATAGGCAAAGGGGAGGTGAAATTTCTCCCTTCCAAATGGATTGCAATTTCCCCCCATTTAGCACCTGAAGGTAATTAGCTTGAAGAGATTGCAGAGTGAGAAACACGTTCATGGAACATTAACTCTCGCACATTCTCCAGTTGCAGGGAATTAATAGGAAAGATTAAAGTTTAAAGAGAGCAAATGCCATTAGCTCACAAACCCCTTCTCAGGGGCTGCAACCAAACCATGCTAAACCAACGCTGCTTTTCAAATAGCTTTCTCCCCCCATGCCTTTTTTCCTGTTACATGCAAAGTTTCATAGGTGCATTAATGTGCACACTTTAATGTGCATGTGCTGCGTGTTGCCTGCAGCTTAATTTTGTCCTCTTCATTGAGTTTTCCTCTTGTCCTCTCAACTGCCCCACCATTATGCTAATAAGGACCCTGCTGTGCACTAAATATAGTGGCAGGCTAGAAAAATTCTAAACACATAAAATAAGTAACATCAATACAGATTTTGATCCACTATTTAAAGGCACTTTATATCTTAATGTATCAGGTCTCTTTTGCTGGGCCTTCTGGGATTTTTTAGTCTCTATATGTGTATCTAATCATTCATTTCCATCATACATAGAGTTTTTGTTCGGATATACTTTTCCCCACTTATTTGCCCATTTAGCCATTCATCCATCAATCTATCTACCTTAAGGGGATAGAGGAGGAGACGGCAATTGGCAATGAATTTTTAGAGGCCATCCCACTCACAGATTCCATCATTGCCTGAAAAATTCTGTGAGGTAAAAAAAAAATGAAATTGAGACATGGTAGAATTTATTGCCCAGAAAATTCCATTCTACTATCTGATTTGAAAAGTCCAGTCCTCCTAGCTTCAGAAAATCTATTTCCCCACATTTTAATACCCCGAGTAGCAGTCCTCATAATTCATTCGAGTGTGTTAAGCTCAGTTTTATTAGATCTGAAACAAATTTTGGTGGGGATCTTATAGGTCATTAACCATGGAGTAATTTTATCCTTGTTTCCCTAATGATGCCATAATGGTGAGTGAATTTCTTAACTAAAGACCAAAGAACATTGTGAAGGTCAGCTTCATCTGCAGGCTCCTTCAAGCGCTTCTCAGAGAGATTGGAAAAGTCGCACATTTTTGAGGAGTCATTAATAACCTTAAAGCTGAGAGCCTATTTGCGTTCTCGCTCTCTACCTTTTAATTTCCCTGCTTTTTCACATTCTCCCTCTCTCCTGCTCTCTGTCTTTTTTTCCTGGTCTTTGATTGCCCTCATGCAGAAAGGAAGGAATGCTGTGTGTATGTGAATGTGTGAATGGGTTAGTGAGAATCAAGAAAAAAAGAGAGGGAGAGCAGAAATGGTAGTGTAGTGACATACAGATCCCAGATGTGATGCTGCTATAATTTGAATTTTATGCCTTTGTTATCGCTTTAATCATTTTCTTTATTCGTTTTGTTTCAGTGGTCTGGGAGAGACACCTGATAGGGTAAACCACCTAGGGACCCATTTTTATTTGGAATGTGGTGCAAGGTCTAATTAGAATTTGAATTTTGCTGAGCCTTGAAATGGCTGGTACTTTATCCTGATCGCCTTAGATATTGTTCCAAGTCAATCATTTGTCATTGCAAAGCATGCTGGGAAGGTTTTGCTAATGAAGCCCTGGGTTTGTACGCCATTTTTTGCTACCCTGGCATTTTTGCCCATTTAGGCGGCCTGATGTAGAGACCACAGTGGTTATATATCCACGTTACGACACCAGCAGGAGCACTCTGTGGTGTGACTGCTGGTGTCACATCCGTCTGAGGTCTGCCACCTTTCAATGTCCGCACCACATGTAAAGGATTTCGGTTTTTACTGTATGCATTCTGTTTTATCTAAGAAAAATTGTATTTCTTTGTTCATATTCCACATAAAGTTGTGCAAAGTCAAAATAAAATACTTAAATATGTTAAGTTTTAATTTCACTCCCTATTAGAGGGAATTTTCCTCTTTTTACAATTACAGTTACTTTTTTTTTGAAAACTTGGGAAAAGTAAAAAAAAAAAGGTCAATAGTGGAAAGGTCACTACTTAAGATCCTTACTTAAGATCAATCAATCATGTTGTAATATTCATACTTAAAACTGATCTTAAAAAAACAACCTTATATTACCTTTATCTTCTACAATCTACAACATAAACGATGCTGCATAGACCTTAATCCACAAGTATTGATCAAATAAAAAAATGTGAAGCTGACAGGAACCACAGCTTTACTGTATAACAAGTATTTATTCTTTGGATACTTCAAAGCACATTTGTAATAAACATTAAACTAATACTAATACTTTAATACTTGTTCTTTTACTTGGTTAATATTTTAAAGGCAGGAGTTGTACTAAATCTGAATACTGCTTCCACCAATATAAGCAGAATACACAAGACTTAAAAAAAAGAAAATAGCAAAGTAGCAGACCTGAAAGCAGTTTAACGAACATTAGATATATCTTAAATATGTTGTATTTACAGAATTATAGTCACACTTAAAAACTGTTAAGTTTACACAACATGTTGAAAGACTTTTTCTGCCTCAGTGTGTGTGTGTGTGTGTGTGTGTGTGTGTGTGTGTGTGTGTGTGTCTCTCATTTAGATGGATTCCTCGCAGGGACAGGGGACTACAGGCTGTCCTGTACGTCGCTGTGTGAACAGGAAAAGGTAATGGTGTTTTGTCACAGCCTATCTGGGTTAACGTGTGTCCTCCTCTCAGGTCCCCTCCAATGCATTTTATTTCCCCAAGCGCCTCCCTTGGAGAGATTGGAGTTGACAGGCGTTAACATTTAGAAATGTACCAATAAATGGCATTCATGGGTGCTGATATGCAGTTTGCTGGTGGTATATGAAGGGCAGTGCAGCTGCTTTGTGTTGAACACTGGAATATGAACTTTAAAGTAATTATTATCTATTAATTATTATATATTTGCATTTTACTGCAGGCTTATGCATTCTGTAGGAGTTCTGTTGCTTTATCTTTTCAACAGAGTGCTTGTTATTCAGTCGTATTATAAATTGTTCTCCCTAAGATCTGCTTGAGCGGGTAGGTATCTCTCGACCACACATGGGACTAGACTTTTCTGTTAATTGTGTTTAAATCTAATTGGAACTGAAGTAAAAAGTCTGGAAAGCCTGCTTTGAACTCCTTTGAAAATAAAATAAAATTCTTCTGACAAGATGATGGATCACCTGTAAGTCTACCTGACACTGAAATTAGGGTTTTTAATGACATGCTGCCTCCTCCTAGATGTGAAATTCAAATTCCCTCCCTGGTCTCCCTCCCTGTCGTCACCTGTCCCTTTGACTCGCGTACGCCAAACACAGGCACTTTGTCTTTGTCACTGGGAGCAGGACAATGTTTTTCACCAGCAAGCTTTTGTATTAACCAATCTCATATGGAACTGAGGACATAGCTCATTGAGCACCGTGTTGTTGTTACGTGAGCGTATTTTTCCTTTCATAGGGACCAGCCACAGACTTCTTGTACCACTTTATCCCTGCTGCAGAGGCCCCCTTCTTGTTCTGTACATCATCAGAACAGAACAGATTGGAAAAATAGATTAAAATATTCTCAGTTGTTCTGTTGTATACATGCAGTATTTCCCAGTGTTAATATTTAGACATACTTTCAAATCCTAATAATTACTAGACTATTTGTTTGCTTAAAACTACACAGAGTAGATCTAGATATTTGAGATATCCTGGCACAGTGGATGACGCTGGTATGGTGTCACCTGTAATCAGGTGTGGCACCTCGCATGAAGACTCGCATCGGCTCCCTTGTCACCCCACAATGCCTTGTTTCAAAGAGGGCCACAGTAATCCATCCTGAAGCATGAAGGAAAGGCCTGGGCTGACTCTGGGACTGAGGGCAGTGAGAAGCAAATGAAAAATCAATGCTACTGTGACACATTAACTTATCCCCCAATTTCATAACTGGCATTAGGTGTCAGGAGAAATCTGTTGTGTGGAGGTGGCTGGTTGGGCCTTATTGGCTTTTCATGGCCACCGTGTGCTCTCAGCTGGCGGAGGAAGTGGGTGAAACTGGTGATTTACAGAGAAATAATAAAAGACATGAAAACTCAAGGACTTTATCAGTTGAACCTGTTGGGCTCATAGTGAGCAACATGCTGTGCAGGCTGCAAATGAAGCCATGTTTCCTTCTGCATTCATTTACATTTTTGACTTAACCCTGTTAAGTATGGCATTGTGTATTATATCATGGGGAGCCATTAAATAATTTAAAAACAGATATACCTGGAGTACATATCTAAAACATATCCTATGTATGGAACCCCAACTCATAGAGATTATGTTTATATATGTTTTTTTATTTAAGGCCCAATGCATCCAATGCAATCCTTTTTAATGTTTAACCACTATCTTTCCATAACCTTAATCTAATGGCTTCAACAGAAAATATGTAGAAAACACAAGGTGTGGTATCGTTTACGAACTGCCCCTTGATCATAGGCCCTTTTTTCCGCAACACTACTTTGAAAGCAAGAAATTCAGGTGATAGCAGGAATAACGGCGGTATTAAAAGCGCTCAGGTAACATTTGGTTTGTCTGTTCTGGGCTACTGTAGAAACATGTCGATGCAACACAGCGACTTTTTGGATGAATACCTGATCTGTATATAAAAAAGGGCTTATTCTAAGGTAACACAAATAGAACAGGTTCAGGTTAATATACTCTACACTAATAAAGCTATAGTTATGATTATTGAACTGTATTTATCCTGCTAAATCTTCCAAAAAACTACTCAAATTCCCTTTACTTTCTAGAAAACCAGGGTTGGTATATTCATTTACTTTAAAGTCTAGACATACGGTATAATATATTTTTATATATATTTTAGTTGCATTTTCATTTCAATAATCCTTGAAACTGAAACAATTGAGGAGTTTAAAGGAGAAATAAAGGAGAAATTATTTGGAAAATGACAGGTTTTATTGCTCTCTTTGCCTTTGAAGTTCCTCTTAATTCAAAATAGCCTGCCGTTCATCTGTCACATCATAACAATAATAATCTACAGCAAGTCAGTGGAAATAGTGGGGAGAAAAATAGCCTTCACTTGGCGAGCCGGCCTAATCAGTACTCTCTCTCAACTGTTAAATGTATTTAAACACTAAATTAACAACCCATAAAGGGCCTCTGGTACACTACATTCAAATTAGAGCCGGTTCTTATTTACTGCCACAGAACTGCAAAAGTGACACTTTCCCTGATCACATTAAGAAAAGCAACGGAGTGACCTTGGCGTAATGGAGGTAGATGAGATACGAGCTCCACCACCCTCATCCTCAAAAACACACAGATTCCCTGTATCCTCAGCCAGAAGGCGGGGATGAAAAAAAGAGAGAATGATAGAAAGAGGATGACTGTCCTCATCTACAGTGCCATTAAATCATCAGCTAATGGTGTTAGCATCAGTTCAGCTGCTAATGCTGAGGCGAGTCACTCAGATTTATGGGACTGACAGTTGAGAGTTGAAAAACAGAAGAAAGGCAGAAACACTCTGGGTTTTAGTTTTAGAAAAAAGCCCAGCCAGCTTTCAGTTCACCTCTAAGTTCTGTGCCGGGGGTGTTGGTGTCATCTTGTTTAGTGGGAGTTGATCGTTCACATATTTAATGCTTTAATTACACCTCAACAGCTGTGCACAGTGATTTAAGTTTATGGATGTGAAAGCTCTTAATTATGAAGCAAAACGCATAAAGTCATTTCTGATGGTGGATGCAGACAATTAAATTTATTTAAGATTTTCTGCAGCGGCGGAGTAAAATGGCTTTCTGAAAATGACCCTTACTGAAATGCACAATATGCTGTAATGGTTTCCATAATGTATGATCAGTGCGAACAGAAGGCATCAATCAGGGGGCGTCATCACAAAATAAAAAAACAAATTCTTGTTATTCATTTATAGCTTACAAAAAAACAGAGATTCTTAACAACAAAGGATATGAGACAAAATGTGAGCCTATCTCCTATCTGGATATATCTCTGGGTTTGATGAGCCCTGACAATGGGGATGCAGTACTCAGTTCTACATAGACAGAATGGACTGGCTGCTTTAGGGCGGTGGGAACAATGCATCATGTATACATGTAACATACCTATAAAATATGACCTATTATGTAAAAAAAATCTGTTTATTTTGTTCATCACTATGGCCATTGGCCACTCTAGCAAACTCGGATGAAGACTATAAAATGTGGATGAAAACATATAATAATGATTATATCAAAAATATTTAATAATACTTTCTTTTAAATGCAACACTGTCCAGCAAGAAATCGTGGGTATGTATTTCCAAATGCAGTATATAGTGAAGATCAAAAATAAGAAGGGGACAAGACAGGCTATTTGTTTATTCTTAATCCAAACCTGTAGATACAAATGCATTCAAGTAACCGGACTTCAAGACCTAGTTTAAAAACAATGAATATCATCACAGAAAACCTAGAAGCACAAAACAAGTAGAAAGGGATATATAAAACAAAGACTTGTGCATGTGGGTCAAACATGCAGAATCACACAGATGCAGGTGTCCACACACACACATGCACAAATACAATATAAAAAAACAAATCTTCTGCAGAGATTTCATGTGAGGAAATGATGTTCATTTTTGTGCTCAAACAGTATGACTGAAGTGAGGTTTGTTGAGCTCTTTGTGCAGTGCAAAAAGAGAGGGAAGATGGATTGTCACAAGCATCAAAACATCATGTATATAAACACACATACAGGCTTAATGTTCTGGCTTCAATCAAGATGACTTCTACTTGCAGGGAACACAACAGCCAGGCCAAAAAAAATGAAAGACCACCACTGACTGTAAACCCCTTCAGGATAATTCTGTTATTTGTCAGATGAGATATATTTGTCGTCTGCTGGTCACTGAGAATCGTGCACGTTAGCAGTACTGATGTGCCTCTTCAGTCAAGTTCTGCTCGCATTATTTGGCAAATTGACTCACGAGTGCCATTTGGTAACAGGAACATAATGTGGCACATTTTTCTTTCTTCCCCTCTCAGCACGCTTTATTCGCTCTCTGTTTCTGTCTTTCGGCCTCCCTTACAATCTTTTAAAGACTCGGTCCTTTTTTTCCAGTTGAGTGGTCGAGGCCTGGACTAGGACTGATGATTTCAAATAAAGTAATTCCCTTAAATGTTTTTTAAAAGCACAGAGAGCCGTGATATCATGGCCATTATTGATGACATCATTATAATGTATAGGATCTCTCAGTGAATAATAACCCATGATCTGTCATTTTTCCTCTTATTGGCACTGCAAGTTGTAAAGGTTAGGTAATTTGTTTTAATGTTTAATGTGTCAGCTGGCATTGCCATGCACTACAGTCCCGATATATTCCACACTTAAAGACATTATTGTTCCATTTTACTCCAGCTCACAATCCTGGAAAAGTACTTGTCATGAATAATCTACAAAGTCTTATTTAATTGTCTTCAGAGCTTTCTGTGGCTGATACTCTTATCTGTAGGTCAGAGTTAAAACCCAGTAACAGGAATAGATGATAGCGATATAATTGCTTATTATAAAATGGTCAAATCAGAAATTCCACATATAACCTCTATGTACAAAATGTTCCCTTTGCCAGAAACACATTTTCAGGTAATCAGTTATACATATCTTGCTGAAATCAGCCTGCAAATGTGCTTTACGGCTAAACAAATATGCAATCTTGTTGGATTTTTTTTTTTCATGTCGTTTTTTTTATTGCTATTAAACCATGAAAAATAGGTGAACAGCTATATATGAAACAAGGAACATGGCAACAGGAAAAGGCCCCACATACAAAGACATTTCTGTACAGCATATTCCCCAAAGATGAATAGCTGTTTGGTGGTATGGTCGTGCAGAACAATGAGAAGGATTTCAGGAAAATGGGCTTTGGGGTGGCATTGTACGCATACATTGTGGAGGAGGGGGGGATCAGCACGCTTGAGCGCATTTAAATTTACACAAACTCTCTAGGAATGACAGTGATAAATGTTACACTCTATTCTACAATATGTTTAATGCATAGGTCTGAGGAGTTAAGTTTTACCCTCTGGTACGAGGCTGCTGTTGTAGTTACCACTATATGTTACATCAGATTCCCTTCCATTAAAATGCCAAGTGGCACAGTGAAGACAGCAGGAGAATATGACACTGAATTTGTTTACCCGTCACCTTCCTCCATCCTTCATTTTCCCCCTCCTTTTGTGTGCATGTGTTTACGTACTTACGACTTTGTGAGCACATGTGGATAAGGTCAGGCTTGAAACACACTCTGTTTGAATAATACCAGAAATAAAGTGAAAACACTCGCCATAATTAGTCTGCCGATTAAAAGGACACACACTACATGTTCTGTGTTCTGCTTTACTGATCCAACCTCAGCAAATGCATGATGGCGCTGTAAGGATGGACTGTCAGGCTTCTGAAAAAATCTATCCTTATCACTGAAGAAATTCAACTGTGACTGGCCACATAGTGGTGCGTTTCCTGTGCTGTGCCTGTTTCTGTCGCAAAACAACCAGACCACTGCTGTTGACACACACGGAAAAATCCTTGAGCTCTCCCCCTTACTTTCTCTTCTTTTCTTTCACACACACATTCACACAACCAACTTACACGTGTGTAGATTATAAGCAAGTGTATGTTGGAGTCTCTGACCTGCGTTTGATCTCCTGTAAGAAGGGTCTGCATGAGTAGCTGAGTGTACTTCTACTGTACGTGTACCACTGTAAGCACTGATAAGATAGCAAGCTTGATCTCTCTCAAGGATAAGTGTTTTGGCTCACAGTGCACCTGGATAGACTCGGTAACACCTGAGTGGATGTTTTTAAAATGTACTGTATACGATGGTGGCACAGTATATATCAGTGAACCAACTGGGGATTATACACACACACACACACACACACACACACACACACACACACACACACACACACACACACACACACACACACACACACACACACACACACACACACACACACAAAAATACAAAAAGACATTTCATGTTCACCCTGTAGGTTTTCAAAGAGAGTCTGAGTCATAAAAAAGCCTTACTTTTTAACTAATTGTATTTTTTTCAGGCTTTTGCATTTTGTGCTGATTTTGCTCTAGTGAAAAAAGAACAATTGTTCTACTTGTAAAAACTTGTTTACTGAGCGCTTTTCATCTTTCTGTGGCTGTGTATCACAGGTATCCGGATAAACAATGTCTTTTTTGGATTTGAATTGGATCTGTGTGTTGACAATGTGCTATGACTTTTGTGACAAATGATTTTGCCTGCAGCTTCAATCAATCTGTTTATCCATTTGATTCTGAAGAATTAAAATTCCCTTTACACTCACAATATGGACCTGAAAAAAAAACCTTGTTGTTCTTTTACAAATGTTTGTTAGTAACACAAGTTTCCCTCCTCTGAACAAAACAGAATTACCAGTGAACAAGTTCAGGAGTGGGTGCACACAGCCATTATATTCTTTAGGTTTATGACCCATACAATAGCCTGGGCCAAACACAGCTCCTTGTGTTGTGTAGTAGGCCCTCTGTAAAGCCGGTAATATGTAAACAAACAAGCTCAAACTTTCTCTGATTTACAACATTAGCAGGTCTTGGCCAGGGGATCCTTCACCACCTCCAACAGGCCAAAGCCAGCCAGCAATTCCAGTCGCAGACAGCTTGAGCACTTTCGATTTTATACCTCAGCAATTTTTATAGCGTCTTTAGCTCTGCACGCACAGACCTCGCCGTATCCTCTGGAAAGAGAGAGCCTGCGAGAGGCAGAGAGGAAGAGGCAAATAACAATATTGTACACACAAAAAAAGAAACAGGTGTTGATGAAGGATGCTAAGTAGCTGGGTCATGTGACTCAAACTGTTTTGCGCTGCGATTGGACCCTGATGCAGAATGTGGTGCCGTCCTGGCTTCTGATTGAATTGGCTGATGGTACAGCACTGTCTCAGTGCTTCCCGCTCAGATTAAGTAAGGTAGAGTAGCCAAGCCTCTGAGGGTTTTAGCATCTGTGCAAGGTTGCTGTAACTGATACTGTGAAGTTATAATTAAAGGTTCCAACTGAGAGAGCCTCGCTTGATGCAGTTCACACCTTTCCTCTCTCCTTCAGGATAACTACAGGAGTAATGTGGAAGGCAGGATAGCAGCCCAAAACTGCATTTTCAGTACTAAGAGCTTGTTTGTTGCCGCACAGTTGTGAGTAAAGCACTGGGGGGAAATCATGAAGTTACAACCGGTCAATATCTGGATATATCTTCCATTCCAGGAACAATTTTATTTATATGTCTGTTGTTATTTTCAAAAGCTCTGACTCAATGACACACAGTAGAATCATACAACTGACAAGTGCCATTTTGTACCTATGATTGCCTTGTAAAACAGACGTTATTTCTCGTTATTTCTTAATTCAGACTTAAGAGTACTGATATGCACCTTTGGATCCATATTTCATTACCCTGTGAACAAGGTTAGAGCTTTCGATTGCCTCACGCTGTCTCCCATTTTTCATTTACCTGGCAGAGAATCAGATGCGACAGTTACATTTTGACAGTAGAAAAAATCTACTCTTTGCCATTAGAGCTAATGTCATGTTTCTGTGCTAATCCCTCATCATTTTTGGGCCTCATTGCCTATTTTTCTCTATGATATTAAGTATTCAAAGCTCATTTACATTCTTATTTTTCAATTTGCTGCTGCAGTAGTTTAATTTATTCCATATAATTTCTTTTTCTGAGAGGGACATTAATCATTGACTGTACGTTTTAGTGCCTCTGGGATTTTTTTAATCAATAAAATAAAGGGATAAAAGCCTTAGCAATGGGCTAGGTTACAAAGGCTGTTCAGAGGGTTTGTTTTCTTCAATTCCTATCGTTTTACCGGATCTTTATGTTTGTTCAAATTCAATTATCAGTCTTATTGCACCTTATTATTCTGTCTTGTTGATAAATGTGTCTATGTTCATTATTTGTTTTCCCCTTTCGATATTTATACATATCTAGATGTTGCGGCCTACAGAGAACTTTCCTAAAAAGTTATTTCTATTAGTCGGTCTCCGTTTTGTTTGTAAACCAGTGACAAAGGCATGTCTTAGAAATAACACTCATATCAATAAGGGCCTCCCTGTAATGCTTCTGGTAGTCCTATATTTCTGGTCTGTTAAGCTGGAGGCCTAACCACTTTCATCCTCTTTCTTCCTCCCTTTTCTTGTTGTTTCTTCATCCTTTCACATTCATTTTATGCTTGGCTATTCCGTAGGCTATCAGTGTATTAATGCCATGGCTTAAGCCAAACAGCCTCAGTGAGATAAGCCTCCGGGTCGTCATGTGGATGTTCACAGTTCATACTCCGCTTTCCCCCTTAGTTGGAAACCCCAAATCATTTAATAATATTAATCTGTTTTTCTGTGTGTGTGTGTGTCCCATTTTTGTGCATCCACATTTCTCTCATAATTTCATTTTTTAAATTCCTTTTGTCTAGAAGAGACATTGCACATCTTCATTAGTTATTGACTTGTTTGAGAGGCTTGACCTTCCAGAGGTGTGAGTGAAGTGGGGGTTTGATCGTCGGGGTCTGCAGAGATAGAGGGGGTCTGTAAACTCTGATACATAATGCTGTGGGCTATAATACTTTGTGCATGGCTGGTCGCAGGCCTGCTAATCACAAGGCAAAGACCCCACTGTCTCACTCCATAAACCTGGGCCAGTAAGAAGACAGCCATGGGGGCACAATGTCACTTGTAAATCCCAAATTAAACTCAACTGCCCAAAGCTCCCCGGCGTAAAAACACCCTCACCTCAATTCCGCCTTACCATGTCTTCCTCTCAGACTCACAGGGTGTTAAAAAACGGACCGAGCACTGATAGGTGTCTAGGTGTCAACGGTGTCAAGGTTGTGGAGTGGTCAATTTGTCCGCTTGTTGGCCACGTTTGGCTTTATGCATGTATTTCATGGCACAAAGCTCCTGCCGCAAATGTGCCCAATCCCCCACAACAGCACCTCAAAGCCTGGATTCCTGCCTGACTTGTAAAAGTTTGTGTTTACAGGAATACATTTTGGAACAGCGAAAAAATATATTTTTGGTGATTCCTTTATTGCAAACCCTCCTCGATGTTTCATAGAGTGCAAAATACATTTCTTTATATGCATAGTGGCTAGTTTGAGCTTGCTTTAGGGGAGGGGAAATGGTCTCCTTGAAGGCAATCTGTTCATTAAGATAATGTGTTAGTTCCAATTAAACTAACATTAAAACGGTCCCCATAAAGAGTTGGAGTCAGCGTTTTTCCCAACTTGCTCTTTTAATTACATCGTTCCTCTCCTGTCATTAAGGATATTAAAAATTCATTAACAAGAATAGTACTGCGTCACAGCAACAAATCAGAGAGACTCTCATCTCATGTTGTCAAAAGATTATTGCCATTAGTGATTTCATCTGAAAGGCGTTAAGTTTTCCTTAAGCGATGTTTCAGGATCAACAGGTTACTGCAGTGGTGAACTGTCAAGTTGTTAAAGCTTCACATTTATTTGAAAGGTGTTTTAATATAAGATTTAATGGAAAAAGAGGCAGACATTTAAATGATGAATGAGCTTTGGCAACATAGGGCTTTATGTGTTGTATTTATCCATTTATTAAATGTACATTTATTTGCAGCGGCATCCAGCGTCCCCTCTAATGTGATTCCATTGCCGGCTGTTATGTTTTCCGTCAGTTATATTTCTCGCTCCTAATTTGTTTTCATCAAATGTGTTTATGGCTAGCTGAAACTGTTTTACAGCTTCACTATCGAACCGTGCTGCTGCTGCAGGAAATGAGTCTGTCCATGAATAACATAAGCTCTGCCAGTGTGATCCTTGCCAGGGAAAAGAAAGGAGTAAAACTGCATCTCCTTCATATCAAAACTACAGTTTTATCCTTATGCTGCTGCACAGTTTCCAACAGATAGTATATGAAGATGACTTTCTAGTATGGTGAACACCAGTGCATAGCCAAAGTTAACTCACCTAATGATGAAGATTAAACAGAAAGAACAAACATACACACACACGGGAGATGCAGCAGGTGTTAATGTGAAAATAATTATGTGTTTGGCATGAAAATGAAGAATAATTAAATGAATAAATGTAAAACAACAGCTTTGAAATGTTTTTTTGGCACAGGAATGCTTTTTGTGTCCCAAATATTTCCCCTGTGGTATCGGTGAACACCTTCATGCAAATCTCAGTCAGTATTAAGAAAATGAAGCAGAACAACTTTAGGGAATGATCGGCAAAATGTTGTGAAACTGAAATGTATTGCACATTTTTAACATGCATGTCAGACATGGATTTTATAAAGTTCAAACACTGTCATTATAATATCGTAAGCATCATTATTCTCACTCTTTTTAGATAAAGTATCTATCAAAATACAGCTATTTATTAAAAATCTACAAATAAATCTAATTCCCCTTTCCCTTTCAATAACTTTCAAACAGCCTCTTACCGAAGCTGTTCAGATGCAGGATTAGGTTAAATGGGCTGTAAATATAAATCTAACAACTTTTTTCTAAACTCCAAAGTTAGTAAATAAGTAGTTTTAATGATGCAGTTACCGCAGGATCACAAGATGCCACATAACTTCCAAAAATAACTTTTTTTATAGGCAATTTATCAAACTTCACTGCAGGTTCAGTTGCTTTAATTAAATATGCTCATGGCCTTTTTTTTAATGAATTGGTAATATCTGATTATGATATAATGCCAATCAGTGTATTATTGAATCTACTGTTTTGGGCATATTGCTTTGTAATTTGACGTGTATTGTGTCATTTTTGTGAAATGCTATTTAAAAATAGTCCAGTTTGTTAAAGAGCATTTTCATCATGACAATTATGTCAACTATATTATATCACCCCTTGTTTTAATCAATGTAAACAGGTCATTTAAAGAAGCTTTTAGTTGTATTTGATGTCCTTTCAGCTTCAGGTTGCAATTAGTAAGTGCAGATATTTAGTAGCTTATTCAACATAGGAAATAGAAGAGGCAAGCTGCAACATATTTTAATTTAGCAATGCATAAATCTCCACTTGATACATCTTTTATTTGAACAGCTGTTACAAAAAGTATTACACAAATATTCTGCACCACCTATTAAATCAATATAAATGTTCCTGTTTGGATCATGAATGCATGTTTTCACCTAAATTAACCCTCATTACAAAACAATTGTAAGTAAAGGCTTCGGGTTTCAGGTTGAAGAAAAAAACACATTTATATTGGTAACTGACTAGCGCTTTGACCAGTGTGTGAACCCTTTTCACGTGTACACCTTGACTGAAAGCTGAGAAAAAGAAGAACATAACGTCACCACATTATTAATATTCCATTAGGAGCTGTTGTGAATTCTATCTCGGTGCAGCCACCATTGTATCATAGACCACTGAAATATTCATATCCTCCTAATTAATTGGCATCAGAGGGGTGCCTTGTTTAGTTTTTCCAGTACTACAACAGTAAAGTAAACCAGAGATTAGACTGAGTATTCACCACAGCAGGGGATTAGTATTAAGTTATGGAATAAATAGAAACACTCTCTATAAATATCTATAATCACCTTGATTATATCATAGATACAATAAATGCCACTGTATAAAAGTAGGATTTTATTATTATGGCCAGGTTAGCATGTTTTCCCCAAACAAAAACATACCACACACCCACAAGTGCAGTTATTGAATTGCGTTACGTTGCCCTGTGGGGCGCCCATTACTCACTCTGGCTAATCTGTAATGACTGGCTATCACCAACCAGCCGAGCCCAAATGGACTCTCTCATTGATTATACTTAACAAACAAAAAAATCCAGTGGTCCAGCACAATACTGATTATGAGAAACTATCTTCAAAGCCCCTTTCACTTCTCTCCAATATCACTCACTCTATAATCCCACTTATGCATTTCAGCACACCCTTTCTCCCCCACAAGAATATGCTATTGATCAGGCCTGTCTGTGTGCACATATGTGTGTTTGTATGTACGTTTTTACAGCTCTGAGCCTGTTTTTAAATACTGGCCCTGCTCTTATTGGCTTCGGTCTGGAGACCCATATCCCAGCTGTGTTGGAGATCCATCAACCCTGACAGGTCTATTGTACTACCACTCTTCACAGACTCTGACCAATTACTCACACTAAGATATCACTTTCAATTGGAAATACATTCATGAGCAAGGATAGAAGTGGATTTGAAACAACTGCTGCAACTAAGGACGCATATCATGCTGCTAATTTAAGTTTTTTTCGCATCCAAAAATGTATCAATACATCTTTAAAAAAAACGGGAGATTTGAGAGTTACCTTCACATTTTTATATATTTAACCCATTTTGCATTACTATGTCTTGAAACTGCAGTTTATTCCGTTTGTGTGCAAGTGGAGAAACATGTAGGGCTGTGAGAAGGTGGACAACATTTTTTATTTAAAAATTCTTTGTGTAGCCAATTTCACAATAAAGCCGGTTCAGGGTTGCACAAGGCCAAAGCCTAGCACGTATTGGGCAAGAAGCCAGAGTACAGCAGGGACACGGTATCACAATGCAAATGCATTGAGGATCTTTACTGTAAATGGATTCATAATTTGAACATTTTACGGTTTATTCCACCTGTTTTTCCAAAGGTCATCCAAGTACTAACATTTTCATTACAAATTATTATGACTGAATACAGCTCCCATTATTTCTATTAACCCTGATTACAGTACATGTCACTTCAATAAAAGATTGCTATTAAGTGGCTTCAGTGTGAATGACTGGGTTGGCTATCTAAGTATATAGCATTTAATGTACTGTTATCATTTCTATATTAATTATTTTCACGGGACGAGGCTCCTAATTTCTATGCTTATTCAGGGACACCATCTAAACACAGATCTTGAAATCTTGCTTAAGAACAAATTATTGTCTTCCTGCGCAATATTTTTCTTTAGTGGCTATGAATCAAAGAGACAAGCCCACTCCACAACCAAACACATAAACTGGTTCTTGATGGTCCTCGGAGGCATGAGGATTCAGAATTCCAGAAATGAATGGGTATTTGAATGATTGCTGCTGTGACAGGCTTGCTGTGATAGAATAACACATTCTGTTGAACAAATAGGCCCTTGAGTGCCGGCTGGTCCCAGGGGTCTGTCTATAGCCCCGAGGCTAAGGCTTTCACAGAGATGGGCTGCTCACAGCATGGCCGTACTCTGACAAACACTGACTGTTTCTGTAATGCTCTCTGTGTATTTTGTGCGGGCAAATTGTTAAAATACTGTGCTGTACATGCACATAGGGACTTTGTTGGTGTGGGCATGCTGGGTGAGTTTAAACTGTACCTACAGTCAAAGTGGAGACAAAAAATATGCAGAAAAGGAGAGAGTGGTCTAACAGTAAAATATATTACTGAACGTTTGGTCTACTTTCTCTCTCCAACATAAAATACTATATCAAGTATATTGTATAAGTATACTATAAGAAGATATTGCGTTAATAGTCCAAATAAAACGTAGTTTAGTTTAATTTTGTTGAATCTAAACTATATTGTACAAAAACATCTGTCTTTTTTGGGCAGAATCAAAATCCGAACTCTCCTGTTTACCTTGTTGCAGCAGTATGTCAGAAAACGCTCCGGCGGAGGTAAAAGCAGTGGCGCTCAGCGTTGTTCACTGGTGCCTTACGAGACATGTTGCTGGTGTTGTAATGGCATGAATCCTACACTGCAGCCCGGCAGACCCACACAGCACGCTCTTTGATGATGTCACAGGGTTAGATAGGCGCCATTGTAGATTTGGGCTTCCAGAGAGCCACTACACACTGTTCTAGCATCTGTTGAAAAAGAAACACCCTCCCTGGTCCCTTTGACACAGCTTTTTTTAAAGGAGAGCTGGACAAAAGCCACAGTTTCTTCTGTGATATCCTGTTAAGGCTGTTCTGGAGCCAGCCAAGCATGGCCTTCCTTCACAGAGCTGGGGCAACATCATTCAGCTTCCTCCGTGTGATCCAAGGCACACAACAAACCCTGTGGTCCACAGCTCAGTGGCCAAGGAAAAAGACCCGTCACACAATGTCTTTTACCCATACGCACATTCAGAGGCATGCACATTATGCATCACCCCCATTTGGACATAAACAGCAAAGCGCATGCGTGCACACAGAGAGGGCAAGTTAAGTTTAGTTTTGTAAAATTGCTCTTAGTTATAACTTTTTATCTTATCTTTTAGCTATCTTCCTTCTTCTGGTTAACTGAACTTTTCCTTCATTCACACTGGTTCATCACCAATGACAGACAAACCTATAACCTGACGATTATGATCTGCAACAATAACAACAGACTTACAATATTTTGTTGCATTGTTCTCACATTGAGCAAAGGTCTTTGTGCCATATGCTAACAGCCACTCCAATAGACCCTCTGTTTCCACTGCGCTCAATTAGACCAGTGCTAACTCTGTATAATTAACACCCCCAACAGAGTAATCAAACTGAATCTAAATTATTGTCAATGGTGACGTCTTGAGGAGAGGGTTTGAGTGGTGGGGGTAGACAGAATACAGAAAGCACATCTCAGGGGTAAACATGATAGAATTACAAAATGAGCAGCTTGCAAACTGTCTCAGCTTTGATGAAGAAACGTTTAATTATCCCCCTGGTGGAAAAGGTCCCCTATTGTCTAAAGCTAATTTGTCCCTTTTGGCTACTTCCCTACCCCAGAGGCCTGTCTGTCTCAGGTTACCCCCCTCCTCCTCCCTACCAGCCCACTGCCACCCTGGGTATCCGCATCTCCCAGCTCCAAAGACAACCACAACCCTGAGTTAGGTCCAGACAGTATTTTGTTTGTTAAGTGTAGCCCAAAGATCTGGGCCCTTGGGAAAAGATGAAAGGACGAGTGCCGCCTCCCTCTCAGGGAAAGGATCAAGCAGGTCAATTTCCTCTGACTTTGTCCTGTCTTGGAGTTTGTATTCCCTCAGTCCACAAAGGCCACCATTGGACTGCACCGGAGGCTCACTCTCTCTCCGCTGCCCTGTCTCTGCCCCCATTTGATTCACAGAATAATAGATGGCAATGCATGCCTCCTAAGCACAACTCCTTTTTAAAAAGTGAAACAAGAGATAACACTCCCTAGAAAGGAAAGGACATCTAAACAGAAACAGATACTGTATAATTTAACACAAAGTTCTTGTGGGACATTGTAAAAACAAGATTATTGTAAGAGAAAACAATCGTTTCTTTTCTCTTTGAGTCATAGCTAAAATGTTTTACTATTTTATTTCAAACCATCAGTGCTGCTCCTTTTTCCTATTTAGCCCCGAACAATTTCTCATGCTTTCTAGATAATACAATTAAATACATTCACATTAGGCCTGACATTGGATCCAGTTCACATTTAAATGCAATTTAAAAGGGGCATACATTTGCATAGTGAATTAAAATTAACACCTAATTATGCAAATAAATTATCAAATGCGACAGGGGATGGTTTTCAATTCAGTTAATATCTCATTTTGTGAGACAATAGTTACTTGATAGTCCAAACAGCAACGCGCCCATTTGGCTGCAGAGCCATACTATGGTGTTAAATATTCAGGTGGTATTTAATTACAAAAAAATATAAGCTCATAAATTACAAGCATTGCTTCTTAAATACACTTAGATAAATTCTCCTCCCCCGGGAATTAGGTTTCCTTTATGCACCCTCCTTAATTCATTTTGAATGAGGCCTTTGAAAGAAACCAGTGTGTGCTGCCACTGGAGTGAATGGATACTAAAATATGGCAGTAATGTAACAGAAATTAGTTTGAATTGTCAGTCCTGCACTTTGTACTGTGGTTATAAAAGTTGTACACTTTTCAATCAGGATCAGGCATTAAGGTATCATTTGTATTCTTTTTCTGATTTTTGCCCACAGATAATCACTTTCATTTCATTATGAAAGCAAACCAATTGGCAATGACTGAATGGTTAAGCAACATTTGTAAGAATTTTAAAGTTGGTAAACATCTTTTAAATATTAATTATCTGAGAGGAGGAGACGCAGAAGCCCAATTCCCAAAAGAGCACCGCTCTGATGAACATCATCTGAAACAAAATGAGAAACTCTGCAGCCAAACTGAACAAACAAATCCCCACCATCATACCCAATCTGACACACAGCAAGCACAGAGGGTCAGCCCTGATAAGAAATCCTGTACTTTACATGAATACATAATGGGGGGGGAGCTCTTTCTTTGACGGATGATGCCTCCAGCAGGAGTCGTCCGTTATACAGGAAGCAGTAAAAGTGTCAAGAGCAAAAATCTTTAGTAATCTATAGTTTTGCCAGAAAAACTGTCATGTTCATGATTTTTAATTAGTAGCCATTTAAAGCTACACTATTAAAACCAAAGATGCATCTCTTTGGTAGGTGGTTTTTATGTTGAGGACGTCTGTTGGTGGTTTGGTTTAATTAAAAATCCCATAAGGATAAGTATGACTTTTAAAGGATAGCAAGGGGAGAAAATATAACTTTCGCTCAAGCTGATCCTCCAGATTTCCTCCATCAAAGTATGGGAGATGAAGTGCAGTGGGTTAATGAACTGGTCAAACATGACATTTGCTTCAGCATTAATTAACATAGTTGTTAAACGAGGGTTGAGCTGAGACGGCAAGAGAAAAAGACTCATAAAGAAATGTGCGGTCCTCTGACTGTGTTTACTCTCGTGATTCTCGAGATTGCTCTGTTTGAAAGTTCAATAAAAGCTGCTTTGCATTTTCTATTTTCTGAATGCACCTCACACACTGCCAATTTATTTGTTTTCTCACAAAAACCAATCCCCTTTATCAGGCACAAACATGTTCCTCCACTATGACTGATCCACATATCAGAAATAATCAAATTTGGAGAAAAACCTTGAAGCAGGATTCACAGCAGAGGATGAAATACATTTGGGAAAAAGAAAGAATAAGATGAGATTTGCAGTGAAAAATTACAATAATTCAATAACAATAATGTTTTCCAGTCTCCATTGTGAATGATTTGCTCTTCCGTCATTATTGCATCATAAGAAGACCTTTATGAATCAAAAAGGTTGATAAGGCAATAATCTATACAGCTTCAGGGTCAGGATTGGGTGTTCTAAAGTCTTCTCACCCCTCCAAGAAATGTTGGGCAGTGGCGACCAACACAATAATTATATGCGTTTATTAAACCTCTCCTTTATATTGTTATTTATATTTTATCTGCCTTAAAGCTGCTCAAAATAACAAAATAAATATTTTCGTGAAAACAGCAAGAAAAAAAAATGCATTTCTATAAAATGTAAACACATTCAAGTCCCTAAAAAATGTCACATTCACGGACGAAAGAACCCTGCAAACCATAAAAATGTATTTATCATTTTAAATATTTACCGCTGACAGTTAAGCAGGTATCCAAACACAGATCTGCACATTGTTTTAAAGTTCCCCCCATGATGCGACTACCATCACACAGCCAGGCAGAGCATGGAGGGGAGGTGGTGGATGAAACAGGTGGAAGGTAATGAAGAGTATCACGGGGTAATTGATGACCCTTCCTCAGCATTAGGGATATTGTTCCAAGGCTTAATCTTTGTCATCAAAGAGAGACGGAGACAGAGGGAGAGAGATTGTGTGAATGAGATGGAGGATGGAGAGCAAGAGGCTTACTGTGTAAACTTTCTCTCTCTCTTTCTCTCTCTCCTGTGGGTCAAGTAAACAGCCTTTCGCGGGGACAGCTCAGGGGCCGGTGTCTGACCAGCCAGGCTGAAAATGGCCCTTGTCCATTCCTGCCATGTAGCATTTCTTTTCCCAGCTGTTTGTCCTTTGTCATGGACACAGCTTGTAATAAGAAGAGCCAACATATTTATGGAGTGGCCGACCTCGCTGGTACACAGGTCTTTTATCTGTCGGGCACAAAACAGCTTTGTTACTCTTTAACAATTCACAAACCCCGCACAGTGGTGGAGAGGATCGAGTTTGAAGGGTGTTTAGGAGCGTGCACGTACTGCAGGCTGGTTTATGGTATGCGTTTGTTTGGCAGCAAGAACATAGAAGAGAAAGATACATTTCTTCGTCTTGTATTTTTCGCTTTAAACTCTGACTCGCCTCTGACCTTGGGGCCAATTAGGCAGTTCATGGCGAGTGATTTGTTTTTCTGTGTGCGGTAGCCGTCCACTCAGCAACATTTATGAGTGATTAGTTAAGCTTCGCCTGAGCTCTATGAAGAACCTGCGAGGAGTGACAAAGCAACATTCAGATGGCTCTAGTAAGGGGAGTCCAGGGTAGGCTTAGGAGTGAACTTTGGTAGAAAAAGAAATGAATGATGAAACGAACAAAGGAGTCCTTTGACACGTATGTGTGTGTGTGTGTGTGTGTGTGTGTGTGTGTGTGTGTGTGTGTGTGTGTGTGTGTGTGTGTGTGTGTGTGTGTGTGTGTGTGTGTGTGTGTGTGTGTGTGTGTGTGTGTGTGTGTGTGTGTGTGTGTGTGTGTGTGTGTGTGTGTGTGTGTGTTTCAAGAGGCACACAGGGGATTCCCATTTAAGCCAGTCAGCGGTAGGTTAACAAGATACATTGTGACTGCAAACAGTTGTGGAAGAAGTACTCAGATCACCAGTAAAAGCCCTGCATTCAAAATCCCATTTATGCAGAAACATACATACTAAGTGATCTAAGTGAAAAAAGTTAAAGTCATTCTTAAATTATTGATGCTGATGCTTTAATTTTGAGAGGAACATTGGATTTTACTAGCTGGTAAAGGTCGAGCTAGCCTAGTACTTTATGTATTGTCCATTTGTTTCCAACGCTGAACGTCATGTTTAATGGGAAATGTCTATTTGGGAGGACTCTGAAACAAGGGGTTCAGCCCGGCAATCTTTTTTGTACGGAGTCCTTATATCAGTACAATATTTCCTTTTCAAGTGTAGTGCTAAAAAGTGTCATAAATTGGAAATACTTTAGAACCTCAAAATTGGATTTATGTATAATCTTTGAGTGGATTAAGACTGCCTGTAAATCTAGAAAAACGTAGCTGCCTTGGGTTCTTCTCCTTGGTCAAAACAAAACATTAAATCAGTATTTATCTGAAGATTTCCCCCATACTTCATTCGGGCTATTACATGAAGGCTATAATGCAAAAAAAAAACAAATGTGATGCATTCCCCTCATATCTTTAAATTATACTTGATGTGTGTTACATCTCAATCCCAGTACTTTTATGAAGGTTAAAGAGTGAGAATGTGACCTCCTTAATCAATTAATAGTTCACATCACATAATGGCAGTTGAGTGTAATGAATACTGTTAAATAGCCTAAATGCATTTTAATCCTCTCCATCAAAGCATGATTACAAAGGACGGGTATATCAAGTGGTCCTTTCATTTGGTTAACATGATCAAATTGACTCCTGTGTCATGAGAGATGACACCAGTAGTAATTAATTTCTCCATTAAGGGTGGCCGATGTGACAGCCATGCAAACAGAGCGGAGTGACAGGGAGGACACGATAACTTCAGCAAGCCCTACTGCAGAGGAGGAGCGTCGGGTAATCACATTATCCGTCTGCGGGGAAAGCATTGTTCATTAAAATAAAACAACACGGGCTACATTGTCTGTTGCTGCATCATCAGCATATTTGCAGATGCGGCAGATTTCATTCCGACTATGCATTTACATATAGTAATGAACTTTTTAAAATTCATTCCAAATTAGTCAAGTGAGCTATTAGAGCCCGTGGGTGTTTCCACCAGGGGTCTCATTCAGTTGTAGTTGGACAGTGTCTTTCTTTCTTCAACTATTGAGCAAATGAAACAAAGAGATTTATTACATGAAGACAAAGGTGCTGTAATGATGAGGTGTTTTTTAGATGTGCATCAGCCTTTAGCTTAGATCAGTAGGCAAATACCTGATTGGATTTAACACAAATCTTTACTTCAGTGGATTCATACACCATGATAGAATCAGATACTATAGAACTAAATTATTCTTCTCATCCCCTGCAGCTAATACTGGACTCCTTTTAATCCCTTTTTTTGGACTGCAATACTGCTTTACATTTTTCAAATCCTTTTTTGGCCGCCATCTTTAATGGATGTCACTTATAGCTATCACACAGCCTGTTAAATACCTGTGTGTTTATCAATGAATGTGTGTAAGTGTGAGGCTGCCTCTGCCTGCAGGCTGTCTGGTCGCCTACGGGGGTTTTGATAAAAAGTGAAACCAACAGTTTCTCTTCCATCAGCGAGACCCGGGGGCTTCTCCCTGGAAGGGGGTGATTGTCCAGCATTTTCACCACAATGCTGCCATATGGGGAACAGAAGGATCAGCCACTGGCACCCTGCCAGAGCAAAGGCAAACACCAATCCACATATGCATAGAAGTGGTCATTTAGAGCCACCATGTTTTACCATAACAACAGATGAAACACAGGAGTCATTTTGTTTCCTCTAAGAGGCATTGTTCCCAGGGCTCACTGCCTCTTAAGCTGGCTCCATATGAGGCAGGATAAACTTAGGGGCCCAGGCCTCGGTGTAAATAACAAAGAAAACCTCACTTACATGCCTCCTAAATCCTATCGAAAGATGAAAAGAAAGAAAAAAAAACCACTCCATTTCCTCATCTCCTGGAAATAAGATTAACACGAGACAAATGAATTTATTTAAGTGGCTGTCCATAGTGTGTGTGTGTGTGTGTGTGTGTGTGTGTGTGTGTGTGTGTGTGTGTGTGTGTGTGTGTGTGTGTGTGTGTGTGTGTGTGTGTGTGTGTGTGTGTGCTTGTGTGTGTGTGTGTGTGTGTGTGTGTGTGTGTGTGTGTGTGTGTGTGTGTGTGTGTGTGTGTGTGTGCATTGGGGCTCTATGCTTTATCATTCGGAAAACTGATGGAAATAAAAACCCAAATAACTAATACGTAACTAATAGTACGAAATGCTTCAGTTGTTTTACCGTTTTTGATATTAGGCCGCAATAATCAACAGCATGTAATCATATAAGTGAGTTTAGCAGCAATTACCCTGGCAACTGTCATGATGGCCACACACTAAATGAACGCTGTCCTAAAGGAGCTCTTGTCAAATATGATTAACTGTTGCATTTAAGAATTGTTTACAGAGTCATTTAATTGAATAACATTGTCCTAATGGCTTTGTCTGCACAAAACAGGCTTTCTTGCACACAGGATGTGAACCGAGCAGACAGCATTTAATCTTTGTACACAGGGAGGCGGGTTTCAAATGTCATCTTTTAAATATAATAATGACCAACCTTATTTTTGTGACTTTAAATTCAAAAATGTTAATTTAATGTAAGTATTTCTACTGTGCTGCCCCTTTTTAAGGTCAAAAATAATATGCAGTTCTTTTAAAAACTGAAATAAGTGCGGGTTTATAAGGCTGTGCTGAAATACAATTGATTGAATAAAAAATAGAAATAAGTTTCCTTCAAAAGTGTGTCAGGTTTGCGTTGACAAACAACTTTGTCTAAGTATGTGTCAGTGTTCTCCTTGTTGTGAGTTTCTTCATTTTATCACTGGAAGCAATGAGCCAAAAGGCCATTTCGTGCAGGTTTGCGAGTGGTTTAGTGTGTATTTCAAAGCTGGTCAGCCAGTCAGTGAGCTACTTAAGAGCAGCAATATTGTAATAATGAGTCACTGATGGGAAGGTAGCAATGGAGCTGAACTTCTCACATCTCTCTGATGCTGCCTGATTATGACTTTAGAGGAATAAATTGTAACTTCAAACAACCTCATCATTTTAACTCCTTCCGGTAGTGACTGCATTCTTTTGCTTTTTAACGTTTTTTTTTAACATAACACAACATCGATGCAATGCACATTACCTGTAGTGTTAGTCTGGGCAGAGTGATGCACCGTAAGTAAGACGGTAAATGTGAAATACCATTTTTTTCGAACACATTTTTGGGTGGAAGTCACTTAAGTAGAACAAGTAACAATGAAGAAGCTGCCTTGTGTTTTTAGTTCAACCAATAATAAAATATTTATACTATAACAAAGTCGGACATCGTCTTCTGAGGATGGTTTATCATCCCCATGTGATCAAACCCCTATTAAGCTTATTTCCTATGTGCTTTATATTCATATATTCAGTTGAATGGATTGATATGCCGACCTTTGTAATAGAAAAGGAGGATTATGGTCAAAACTGCCAGGGGTCATTTTCTCCTTCTGTAGGTTCAACCTTGATTCTTAACGTGAGGAGATCATAGTAAATCATGGCTAAGGCGTCCGCCAGCCAAGTTTATTGGATACGAAATGTAAGACTGCCAAGTTGGTGGAAGTGTTTGTCAGTGGCACGCTAATGCAGTGTGTTTAAGCCACAACCAATCTCAGTGAAATATTATACAGAGTTTTAATATCCAGAGGGTGTCGGGCTGGAGCGGGAGGCAGTCATCTGCTTCACTATAACCAAATGTTACAGTATAAAACAGCGTGTCGCGCCGCTATTTGACATGGTGGAATGAGATTAGATGGAATTCATTTCTAAGTGAGGGGAAATTACAAGCCTATTGGCAACCTCCCCACACGACGGCTGCCCCCACCAGTGGCCCAACAACGGAGGGGTAGTCGGGCATGAACAGTGACATGAACAGGGAATGACCCCACAAACCACATCCGTAGCCACCTTGAGTACGGCAGTAGGAAGCTGTGTTGTTCTAAAGGTCAGATCAGTCTGAGGTCACACAAGCGTATGTCTGCTGCTCACCGCAACACTATAGGCAAATTGGAATAATTTTTTAAGAAGGAAAATTAACTTGACTCTAAAAGCATGTTTCAATATAACAATGTGAGGACAATAAGCGAGTAAACAATAAACCATTATGAGTAAAGTAATCTTTTTTTTTTAATACATAATCCTTCCAGACAACAGAAATGCCTTCTGTTCAAGACTTTTCTGCTTTTGTTCCTATGGTGCTGTGACCAGAGAGAGGCCCTTGACATCCTGATCCTTTAACACATGTCTCGGGGCTTCCAGCACATCAGGATGACACCTCGTGAAAGGGGAACCCCACCTTTGGCTTCTCCAGGAGAACAACACGTGTCAGTGGCCCCCCGTGGGCCCTGTCAGGGGGTGAAGAGGTTAGGCGCTCTGTGCGGCCGCACACATCCCGGCCTTCTTGAAGACCACCATAATGATTGCTAATTATGCTGCCATCTGTGGGGTGGGCTGTGTTATGTAGACACCTGTTCATTAAGTAGGAGAAAGAAACTTTTCTCACAGCAGTGTATTCCACACAAAACAGTAGACTCAATAGCTTTTCTGTCTCCATGAAACAAAAGTTAAGCATTTTGAGTCTTTTAGTAAATCCAGGCTTCCACAAAAAAAACTCCAAGCTTCACATTAACCCACATCCAAATATCAATAAAACGTCCAAGCATGCAGAATTGAACTCCTCTGCACTGCTAATGATTGAATGAACTTTGTATGATACCTTTCCAGCGTAAGAAGGCATCACCAAGGTTAACCAGGCCATCGGGCAGCATTAGTAGGAGGGTGTTTGGAGGGGAAGCCAATAAAAAGCTCTCAGATATCTGCTGAGGGGGAGCACAGCCTGTCAATTCTGTGGCCCTAAGAGGTGATCTGCCATTACCGACTCAGAGACAACTAATGAGAACCATTCTGTTGCCAGCACCTTGAATAATCTGTCAATACTCATTCAGGCTATGTGGAACGTTACCTGTTTTACTTTTACTTGATGTGATAAAAGATCCTCCCTTATTTCTTGAGAATATTGGGTTGGGAATCTGTCCAGGGAACTAATAATGTAATAATAATTTAGATCCCTTGTAGCCTGAAAGCTCAAAGCCGAACTTTGATATTGAGAAAGCTTTTAAAACTGTCTCCTCCTTAAACCTCTCCAGACACATTAATCTGATCTCTATCTTTCAGTTTAAGATTTATACAAACGGATGATTTCTAAGCATCACATATTTCAACATTTTATCTGTTCAGCTCATGACTCCATTTAGCTTTAGATCCTGCGAGAGTGAGCCAGCACAGCAATCATAAAGTGAGCACCAATTAGGATGTTGACGGATTGATTTTGGAAGATAAATTTGGGATGTAAAAGGTTGACATAGCTGCTGTGTCTCTTTCACTGCGTGTGTGGCTCCCAATTAAGTGAAGAGAGGCATTTTTTCTCTCTCCAGGATCAGAGTGTCTCCCTGACAGATGAGCCACTAATGAGAGCAAATCTCACTAAATCCTCAAGAAACATGATGAATTGAATCATGTTCACCCTGTTCATTTGTCGTGTTCACAGATGAGACAAAATGCAACATTTATCTAGTCAACAAAAAGCAAATGAGTTGGTGGGTCCTTCATTGTTCTAACAGTGTCTGGCTTTTTAACATAATATTAAGCTAGGAAGACTCTGGCGCAGGTTTGCTCCTAATACTGTGTTTCTTATCCTCCTTTTCCATCCTGAAACATAGTACGGAGGTTGAAAGCAGACATATGTTAAGTCCTCAGGCCTCAATCTGTCTCCCTCCCTGATATTTAGAAGACAAATTAAGGGGGCTATCTCTCTCATTACCACACTGCAAACCACCACCATATGTATACCTATTATTAGAAAACAAGCAGAAGATGTCCTATTTTCAAATTTAAATTACAAAGTCTAACCTTAATTGGTTAGAAACGTTGCTTAGTGGCTGGTATTAAAGTTGGGCTGGGGGAGAGAATCCGACAGATGGCTTAGTCTTATGACTTGTATTAGCACCTTCGAAGTTTAATGAACTGTTAATTGCTTTTCTAATACAGAATGGGACCATTGGAATACAAGCGGTAATGCAAACAGATTAGTTTGTAGACAACAGATACACACCCGTCCTGTTCAATGTCACCTTTAAGTACCTTCAAAAACAAAAGCAAGCTAGAGGACAAACAAAGAAAACATGTTAGAGGTGATGGAGGTATATTAAAAGCCCATCATTAATCCACATACATTTGATTTATATAAACACATAGGCCTACAGTGCGTAATTGAATAATCAGACCAAAGTTGTTGACTATTTGGTTCAAAACGGTGCCTTCAATTGAGCCAATATAACAGGCATTGTAGTTCCAAGTGGCAAAAGCGGGATAATAATAAATGCTGAAAGACGGTGTAACAGAAGCACAAGTGGATAAGAGTTATGGAGTCAAAGAAGACATTAAGTCATTTTAAAAATCAATGTCTATCTTAGATCAATGTACTTTAGCTAACAGTGTCCTTCAAACGCTAATGGTAAAACCAGGTACAGCTGTAGCAGTGCCACACCTGAAGCGATGGAATTAAAAAAGGCTGTATTTTATTGTTTCTAAGTTAACTTGGTACACAGTCCTGCTCTAAGCCTTTTTATAAGACCCAAATTGTATATCATTGTTCAGAAGCTGGTTTCTAATGGATCTTGTTTGTAATGTTTGTTTACCCCATAGCCCACACTCGTGTTCCTGGGATTGTTTTTAGAGAGTATAATCTTTCTGCCTCCCTGATATAATTACAGGACTCTAAAAAATCCACATTCACGGCAGTAGTTCATCTATCTGTTTTAACTGTGCTTGTAATGTGGTGTGTGCATTGTACTTGAGCGGCCATAAATGCACTCCTACCTTCGGAGGTAGTGCTTTATTAAATTAAGCCCTCTTTAAGGTCAATATACTTCTGTAATGAGTTGTCTCTTTTGATCATCAGAGGTTATATTGTACTTTGATCCTCACTCCCTTTAATGGTGTTGGTGTGTCACAACTAAGCTAACACCAACACTGATGTTTTTCATAAGTCAGAGCAAGTAATGCTTTGCATGCTTAAAATCCATTTCCATAACTAAGTGTAATTTCCCCTCAGTTTGTTCCTGTTTAATGAGGTGAAGTCTTGTTTGTATGCCTCCCAATGTCACCAGAAAACTCATTCAAGCGGTGGTGTCAGAATTAAATCAAATTAGCATTACTACACTGCCATTTTACATCAAACCGTTGGAGTAAAAACATTTTTGCTCTAGTCAATTCTAAATAAAATTAGCTTTTGCTTTTTTTGTTACTCCTCATTTTTGTTCAAAATACTTGGAGGGGTCTTAATGACAGAATGTGTAAATGACTTGTGTAGGCGTAGTGATGCATGGGGGTGATAGAAGAGGAGAGAAAATGACCAACATTGATTTATCCTGGATGTGCTCTTGTCTGGTTGGTGCCGTCAGAACACCTCGCTGCATCCCATTCCCTCCCATTATCTCCATGCGATCACCGCAGTCCAACGAGTTTCCTACAGGGTCATAAATACTTCCCCCAGACCCCATACTGCTTCCACATCATCCTCTATATGCCGCCTAATGACAGCAAAAGACAGACAATGCATCCTCTCTCTCGTGACTACCGCGCTTCTCTCTGTTCATACACATTTTACAGTGGCTGAAGAACATATACATACACCACGAGAGGCCAGTCGCAGTGTGTCCCCCAGACTTTGCATTTAAAATGGTACATTAAAGCAACATGTCTGAAAACATAGCAAATGATTGATGTTCGTAATGACAGTGTTTTCTCAGTGTGAAAGTCATATGTGTGCTTTTCTCTACAGTTAAGGTCCCCAAGAAAAAGAAAACGTCAGAGGCCCTGAGACAAACAAAAGAATATCAAAAAACAGCGAGGATAAAATACAATGCTGTCAATCATAACAGAAATATGCATTGAGTCAAAAGCATCCAACAAGGGGACAAAGACATGTTGTCATAGACAATGCATCAAATTAATTAATTTCACGTGGTGGTCATCCAAATCAATTAGAGAGCTGCACACAAAGTGCAACTAGCTTAAACAAAGTTTTTTCCTCACAAATCCCCATCAACAGCCTATTAGAGGGAAAGCCACATTCATAACCCACTTACATATGAGTCTGCCCATTTGATTCGCTACAGCTATGAGGCCAAGTCAAGTGGGCGGTCAATTGTGTCATTGTTTACGTGTACATTAACCAGGAAACAAGTTGCTGTTTAATTTTCCTGTTCACATAAGGAAGCAGCACATACAGTACCAGACGAAACTAATGAACTTTGACTAAAATTTGGTAAGTAACTTGGCCTGACAGTCCGTCCGCCAGGGTTGCTTTCTTTCCCAGTGACGGCATTTTGTTTTGACGAAAGCCGAGCAAAGTGGTACAGACAAACAATCAGGAGGAACAAACAAGCGCAATGGCACACTATTATTCTGCCACAATAACATCCCCTACACTAGTGTTCACTAGGTGGCATGGATTTTGTTATTCCACTGACCATGTGTTGAAATAACATGACGTGAAAAATAATACCTTGTGAGAATCAGTGCTGACATTACAAGCAAGGCTTACTTAGACAGCGTAGTCTGTCTGTGTTCACAAACTTAATATCCTGTTGAAGAGTTTTATTTATTCAGTAATGCATGGCTTGATTAGACACTGCGTTTCCTAGCAACCTGGCTCTTTAATGTTACTCAACTGCTATTAAGAGAATTGCCACCCAGGCGATGGTGTTTCCACAAACTCATCCCCAAAACGTTTTTTATTGTCATTTAAAAAAAAATCTCAATGCGCAAATAAGTACAATATATTTTATGTTTATTTTTACTTGCACAAAAAGTACAATATACATTTACATTTGATTTAGTAATATATTATTCTAATAACCCATACACTATGTTTGGCAGACTATATTTAGGAACAGTCAGCTGGCAGATTGAATTGGCCACCCACAGATCCCTTGCATTGTAAAGCTGCCACATGCTCTATTAGTCCCCACTGTTTGAATGTATACATTAATGATAGCGGCACAAAATAAGACACCAAGGCCTACTCTGCGCCGTGAAATCGGAACATGAACATCCTTTGGTCTAAACAACAATATTCACACCACGCTTCACTTTACATCGTTGGAAACCATAGCATGAGTGCCAATGCGGGCTTTGATGTGATGCTGTGAGTGACTCTCCATACACGGAGAACCAGCACTTATTGTGAACTATAATATAGGACCTCTAGTTGAACATATTCTTTGTGGGGTCTCGCAGACAAGCCGTGTACTTGGGAGGGACACGAATGAGTGAACATTGCTCTATTGAGTAAGCCTCCTAATAGAACGCCGTGTTTAGGCCTGTCATTCAATTCAAAGCAGAGGAGCGTTGTGCGATGAGGAGGTTCGGTAAATGAGTATTTTAGCAGGCATAGCTAATGTCTACAAACCTGTGGTGTTTAGTTTGCTGTTAAGGATGACATTAACAGAGACACAGACCCAGGGATGCTGATCAACCCCGAGGTCCTAACACATGGGATGGTGTTTCTGGCTCATTTCCTGCACCATAATCAAGGCTTATGTACCTTTGTGTGAGATTGGATAGAAGAGTGTGTGTTTATGATATTTCAAGGCTTTTGTGTAACTGAGCTCAGCACTAGATGGCAGTTTTCTCTGTATGTCATTGTCCCTGTCTCGCTCTATGTCTGTCTTTGTCTCTTATCCTCTCTCTCTTTCTCTCACCCTCTAATGGAAGCAGGGGGGAATCAGCTAATTAAGGATGTTAATGGAACTGAGGAGTGACAAAGAGCCTGCTTGTAATTCGCATCTAAATTGTCTCTTACCTCAGCAGAAAATTTATCACAGGAGACAATGTCAACTTTTACATGGGGAGAGCCATTTGCATTTTTCAAAATTCATTACATGGGTGGCACTGCAATCATAAGCCGTGATACAGACTCCTACCCACCCTCCCTTCTGCTGCACCCACCCTACCCATTGCTACCGGGTAGAGGATAATCTGATGGGTTCCTCTTCAGTGGTCACTCAGCAGTGGTGGATGCAGGGAGGAAAGAAGGAGAGGGGCAGGGAGGAAAGAAGGAGAGGGGCAGGAGTAACAAGGAAAGAGGTGAAGAGAGTTTGTTGGATGTGGAGCATAGAGTGGTCCACCCACTTGTTTATGTGAGTGTGTGTGTGTTTGTGAGTGTGCATGTGTGCAGCAAAGCCACACCACTCTCCCGAGCGACAGAAACCTTGTTGTGATTTATGCAGCCTGAGATATGAGTGCTGGTTACGCAGTAGCAAGACATCGATCTGACAAAGCAAACCAAACAATAAAGAGGCGAGGAAGATGATGTGCCCAGTGGAGTGGAGAAATGGAGAGTGTACCTATAAGAGCTAATTATCTGAGCACATAATTCTTCAGGTTAAGACAGGAGGGCTGAGAGCTAGCCAAGACACAGCTGTCTGAGGAAAGGCTTGGCTACACAAAAGGCCTAAGGTCCAAGACGGTGGTCAAGAATAACTCAAAATGAAATTGTATACCTGTGCTGCTTGTCAATGAACTAGGCTTAAATAATATGAGTAGAATCTGGATCTATCAGTGTGCAACAAACAAAAAAAACGTATTTGTATGTTGTCTTTTATATGGTCCTTTTTCAATTAGAAGAAGAAGAAGAAGATATATTGTATTGATCCCTTACAGGGACATTTCTTTCCCCACTCTGGAGTGTTTACACACAGGGAGAATATACATGCACAAACAACCACACACATGCAGGAGAGGTGGCAGAGCAGGGAGGCTGCCAGGTACCCGGCGCCAGCGAGCAGTTTCAGGGTTTGGTGCCTTGCTCAAGGGCACCTCGGCAGTGGCTCAGCGAGTACTGGCACCTCTCTAGCTACCAGCTCACTCCATTTTTCTGGTCCAATCGGGACGTGAACCGGCGACCCTTTGGCCCCCAGTCCAAGCCCTTACAGACTAAGCCACTGCCACCCTTTTTTTCAGAAGAAGAAGAAGATTAAAAAAAAGGTACCAATGGTGAATTTACATCCATCAGTCCATGTGTTAAATCCTTTTCCGAGTCATCCTTTGTATCCATTTAATGCATTCTCTTCATATAATTGGTCAGATTTTGAAAAGAAAGTTCTGTGAAAATGTTCTCTTTTAAAATAGTTTTATGTTTGAAATTAATAGAAGGTATCCGTAATATTTGAAGAACTTGACAATTAAATTCATCATTTCTTCTAACTCGAAGTGTGTTATTTAAGCAGTAGGTTCAAAGTTCTTCCAGGAAAACTCCCAGCCTTTTTCTTCTCCAGCTGAAGAGATTATAAAGTCTTGGTCAGAGGTTATATAATAGCTGGCCCTTGGTTTTATCAGCAGTCTATTACAATCACTGAGCAAATTCACAATTCACTCTCTATAAGCTGTGAAAATAATAATGATAATATTTGCAATTATTATTCCCTATCTTGCAAACCCATTCTCTGCTTCTGTAAGCAGCGGCCCTTTAATTAGACACGAGCACACGTACACAAAGACTGGGGCGGTGGGTGCTCACTGCCATTAATAACACGATATAAAAGCAAAGCCAGACAGCCTCTGACACTTTTAGTAGTTTGGGAAACAAGATGTAATCTGCGTTTGGTGCCAGGAGCGGACCGGGGCTGTGTGTGTGTGTGAGAGAGAGGGAGTGTGGCACGTAAGTCAATGCAAACAGAGCACTGTGAGTACATCACTGATGAAGACATTATGTGTGAGTTATACTCAAACAAAGAACTGTAGGAAGAAATGTAAAGGAACCATAAGAAAGAGTAAATGAAAAATGAAATGGGCATTTGCTGTTGCCAAGGCAAGTCACTGATGTGTGTGTTATTAGTGCTGTGAATTAAAGGGGAAATTCACACATAAATGTTAATAAAAATTGTGTCGTACACCAGTAGAATTGGTCTTTTTGTTTTGGTGCTATGTGCTTCCATGTGTGTCGATTGCATTTTGTTTTATATGGCATTGTGTTATAATGCAGTATTTTGTGTTGGGCATGAGAGGACAGAGCAGAGGATGAGGTTCCGTTTAGTGGCACCCTTGGCACCCATCTAACCTTGGCATACTGCTGGGCATGCTCCACTGGCCCTGAACATGCTGAGGTTTGAATCCAGAAATGCCTTTGTGCAGCACAGGCTACCAGAGGAGATGTGGGAGGCTCCATTAATATATCCCCAACTGTATCGCATCCGTCAAGACTCCATAGCTAAACCCACAGATTAGATCTCCATTACATCTGCAATACCTGAGGAGCACATGCTTCCAAATGTGATTCATCTTCAAAAATCAGCAGTAATAAATAATAATAAAGGTCTATAACCAGTTTGCATATATCTAAATCCGTATAATAATTTACTCATTTGCGGAATCAATTGCAGTACGCTCAGTTCATGCAAGGTCAATTTGTGTCGTTGTTTTCTTGTTTGTGTGTTTGTTTGTTTAATATAAACCATGAATTCTAATTCTGGCACCACAGAATAGCCACATTAACCAGGCATGGCAGTCTGGGAAGGGGTCCAGCTGGAAGCATGCAAGGGATGCTGCTTTCCCGCAACAAAACTGGCTTCACTGGCAAGAGCTAAACAGCTTTTCATTTCCACATTATCAGTGAAAAGGAGAGAAATTGGGAATCATATTCATCTTATGGTTTATTGTAAATCATTGGACTTTCTTTTTTTTTGTTGTTGCTACCTCCCTAATAGTTGTAATTGTATATATGATTTATATGTTGGCTTTCAAAGGGTTTATCCCACCTGTGCCAGGAGTAACTGATAAGATGGGGGAGGGATTTTATGCTATATCACCAATGGAATTTAAGAGATATGATTATTTCCAAATCTTTCTTCACTATTCATCTTCTCCCCCCTCCTGTTGTTTTTTAAGCCTGGATGGTTAGTTAGTGTGTTGAATGTTTGTCTGAACTGTGGTGTCTGGGTGAGGGTTGAGTTCAGGAAAAGTGCATCAATGTGTGTGTTTGTTGTGAATCCATGGTGACCATCTCTTATATTTCACATGGCAGTCCTGCTTTTTAACCCTTCTCTGGGTGGGGAAGGGGAAACTCATGCAGAACGCACTTGAACATGACAAAAACATACCAAAGCTGCACACAAACCCACACACATGCACAAACACACCCAACCAGTATACGTGTATATATGCATTGGCTCTTTGGTTGTAAGCCCATTTTCTACACATAAACAGGAATCAAATCAAATGAACATAAAAACACGGGTGGCGATATTGTCACACGACACATGGCTGCAGTACGATTAAAATCTCCTTCCCTCCTGCCATTCCCACCATGCTGCAGAAGCATGCCGCTAATCTTTAGTCCTCTTGCCTTCATTGGCCTTTACTGTGTACAGCGGCCTTTCTCTCACACTTTCATCACAATCCCATTTCCCCCCATAGCCTGAAAGCCCCCTCTGAAACTCTACCCCGTGCTCCTCTATTCTAGCCGCCTATGATGGATGGCCGCACCTCAGGTCCTCTCAGCCTGTCCATCAAGCCCTGCGATTAAAACACTTGGAATGACCAACATTTTTCTCTCCCTCTCCCCCCCTTCAACCCCTTGTCCCCCATGCCAACCCTCCACTCTCAGGCCACCACCACTGCAGCCCTCTGCCCCCTCACCTTTCTCACCCCCCTTCCTTCCCTCCCTCCCTCCCTCCCTCCAACAGTCCTCTCCCACTTCAACTGCCCCCAGAACCCCACAATCCATCTTGTGGAGAAAAAACATCATTTATTCTGTACTTCCCAGATAATTTACTTTTTCTCTCCCTCTTTCGTTCCTCTTTTCTTTTTCCCCTCCTTTCTACAGGAATTCTCCATTTCCCTATAAAATGAAAATTCATCTGGAATTACATCTTATGTCATCATTATGTTTATTAAGCGTGGATGATGTATATGAGGAGCTGCGGCGTGCCGCTGAGTGCTTAATGATGCATAAGATTAAGCCGAGCCTCTCAGCTGTGCTGAGACTCCCCTCTGCTTCCCAGGCTGCAGACACACGCTGGGGGAACAGGCTCCAAACGGCCATCAGGTGAACAGGGGAAAAGGGAAAGACTACATCCTCTTTGTGTGTCAGCAGAGAAGGAGGGAAAGTGTGCAGTTGGTGCACAAGAGTTGTTGATAGGGGAGGATCAGAGAGTTGGCTCCGACTTCAGAGAAAGAAAAAGAGGTGGTGTTTGTATCAGTTTGTTGGGTGCAGTCAAAGCAGAATATCTGAAATCCTGTCCACACATAGTAACTACTACAGTCATTTCTGTTTTGATCAGCATCTACTCCCTGTTACCTCCCCCAATGCCTAGCTACAAAACACTGCATATCTCCTTTTTTCTTCTTTGATCTTTTTGATCTTAGTTCACACGCACATACACAGACACACATTTAGCGGATTTGTTCTTGGCCTCCCTCTAGCTTAGCAGCAGAAGCACCAGCAGTCTATGACAAAAACATTATCCTTCTGGTACTAAACAATCCAATAAACCTCTCCACGGGGAAGAACTTAACCTCTCCTCTCCTCTGATGCTGGCTTCCAGACCACGTGACTGCTGCCACAGTAAATTCAAATCATTAGTCTTCTCACTCCGCCATCACACAGGGAAGGAAAAAAATCTGCCTCTATTAGTAATGGAGACCTCGTCAGAGACCTTCCTCTGAGAGCCCTGCCTTCCCAATTCCCACAGGAAAAATCCCCAGCAAAAAACTAATTCTACTTTTAATAATCTGTCATCAGGACCAGAGGCAGTCATAAATTATGTGGGGAGCATGTGCGGGAGCAGGCCACGAGAGGGAACTCAGGGGGAGAAATCAAAGCCTGAGTTTGACAAACTTTGCTGAAGATAAATAATAACTTACAAACAGGATTAGTTGTAAAGTCATGGCTGAGTGCCCTGCCAAGCAGTTTCCCTAGCAGTCTATGCAGGATGAAGAATTTACAGACACACCTGTCATTAGCCCCCCCCCCCCCCACTCACACCTCTCTCCACACATCCCCCATCCTCTCTTTTCATTCTCACTCCCCCGGTCTCTCTCCACTGTCTCAACAGTCCTGACAGACCCCTTTTTTCTCTTGCAGCAAAAACTGTTTGTGTTTCATCATTAACCCTCTTGGTTCCCAGGGACAGGTGCAGGAGGAGTTGGTGGAGATGTAGGAGAAAAAAGAAAGGTGGTTAAGAGGCAGTATTAGCGTAGTGTGGCAGGGGAAATGGCCTCTTCCTCCACCCTTAAGTAAATAAACAGCAATAACCAATCGCATACACACAACCACCAGAGTACTAATAGCAAATGGAGCTGGGATTTACCCTGAGAAGCTGATGAGACACCATCGATTGGGATGATTGGTTTCTGGGCATCTTTGTGTGCACACAGCGTAACTGTGTCTTTATTTGTGAAAATGTCTGTAAACTGTAAGTGTGTGTGTGTGTGTGTGTGTGTGTGTGTGTGTGTGTGTGTGTGTATGTGTGTGTGTGTGTGTGTGTGTGTGTGTGTGTGTGTGTGTGTGTGTGTGTGTGTGTGTGTGTGTGTGTGTGTGTGTGTGTGTGTGTGTGTGTGCAATACTGAGTTGGCGAGTGAAGCAGCCAGTATGGGAACAGAGGGCTATGAGCCGTGGGGTTGTTCTCTCACTGTTTCCATGTCAATATTTGCTGGAACGATCAACATGCATCATAATCAACTCCCTCTATCAAACCGCGGCTAAAGGCCCATCTCCATCAGGTGACAGAGACCAGTCAGGTGATGAATCCCCCCCACAGCCAACCACGAGGGGAGGAACTGGCTGAAATGAGACAGGCATGTCCCCACAAGTCTGTGTCAAATCTCTATCGATTTAATCATCAACAGGCTCTCTTTTGGCTTACATAGCAAATGGTCACATGACTGCTGCAATAGCTAACTTTCCTAACCTAAAACAAACAGGGCATCCTGTTCTCTTGTTACTGTTCTCTTGTTACAATGCAATATAATTATTTGTGAATGTGCAGGTGCACATTTGTATTAATATACTGCAAGGCATGTTTCAGAAACATGTTTTGTTTGAGTTTTTTTTTTTTAAGGTTTTCAAAAAAGTGGCAGTATTGTATTTTTTTGTCAGCAATATAATCAAGACTGATAATTAATAGATCTCACTCACACGTATGACAGCGATATACATACACATACATAATCCTACATACATAGTCCTCTTTTCATAAAACTGCTCCTAACACTGATGTGTGCTAATCTGCTGCGGAAAAATTCCCCACTAAAAGAGTATTTTAGGACTGTGTGGGCAACATTGTATGTGTGACACACTCATGTATATATCATGTAGTTATCCAAAAAGGACAATAAGGCTTGGCAGAAGGAGCCACAAACAGGATAGGGAAGTTGATAAGCAATGAGAAATAGATTTTCTGTATTTTAGTCTCATTTTTGACATTTTTTTAATGGTTATTTCAGTGGATATGTTTACAATATTGAAAGTTTGAAATAACACCAACCTTATACTGTAATCAAAATGTATTTCACTCAGCTGCAACTGGTTTCATACCTTTTGAAAACAACCATGGGTTCGTGCTAACTTCCAAACACAACCCTAAACATTCCCGTGCTTCTGTCTCATTGAACACAACATAAAGAACGCATCTCAAGCGTGTCCCATGAAAAACCCTGAGAAAATGCAAACATGCAGTACTGGGATTTCAACCCAGCAAAGTCAAGTGCTCAATTTTCGCTCCATTCTCAGGCGATACCAAAGGAGCTCAATCATAGTGGGACAGTAATATGAATCAAGGACAGCTCACTCACTCTCAATTGCAGCTTGGTCTAACTGGGACCACGGGTAAAGCAGAAACTGGATTCTCAATTCAAATGGGAGAGCGAGTAGGCCAGCCGGACTCTCCCGCACGTCTCAGAGCTGATAGATTACCTACTGCACTAAGGACAAAGGGAATGAAGATGACTACTCTGCCAAAGCTGGCTACAGATGAGACATGCACGGCTGAATGACCATGGTACACCTCACCCATTTGTCTATGTGTTCAAGCTTTGCACTACCTATGACAAAAGAGTCAGTACACTACACTGTTGACATATAGTCTCACCTTAACATTGTAGAATATCTTGTATCAACTTTCATTTTGAGTTAGATTTGGAGCATGTTAGAGCATCCATCAACTGGATTGGCCACTTAATGTTCCATACATGCTTATATTTATTACGCAAAACGCCCTATGGGGGCATAAATCCAAATTATTGTCAGTCAATTTTGTCTCAAAAGTTAAACAATAAATCTAGGAAGAACTTTATGAAATATTTTTTGCAACTTGATCTATGTGAAGTCTAAAATATGTTCTTTTGGAAGTACTTTGTTTGACATTGGAGGCCTTCTCAGAGCATAAAGGCATATAATTCTGCGAGGTAGCAATATTTTTTTGCACTGAGTACATGATGTGCCATCCTCAGAGATTAACCTAGATGTTCTTGAGGCCAGGTTCACTTGTATCTGAGCCACAGTCGTATATTACAATGCAGCTGAGGTGGCAGTGGCAGTAACTCATTCTTTTCTATTCTACTCTGCCTCTGCATATTCCACAAAGCTCCCGCTGCTCTGCACTTAGAAGGTCACCTCTTTCATCAGCTATTCTATTTGCATTCCAAATCGTACGTACATGAAAAATGTGCCACTGAGTTTTCACGGCGGCCCTTCGAAGGCAGATTAGATAGAATTTGCCATACGAACCTTATGCATGCTAACCTTTGCAGATGGCCCCACTATTGTGGAGAAATGGATTGCCTAATAAACCATATCATCCGACATATTTGCCGCTTGGCTGACCAAATAGAGGCTGTGTTTTTTGAGCAAATTCCCTTTGTCAAATTTGTCAGTGTTCATGCTGCCGTTTTAGGTTTGGGTCACAGAGAGGAGGAGGCAGGATCTTTAGTGTATCAGGTTAAAGTGCCGAGCAATTTGGACTGTTTCTGAAGATGAGATTTTTCCACAAGATTTATTTCATCAGAGGGACATATTTCATTTGCTCTCCGTTTGTTTGTTGTATGTGTCTTATTCCCTTCTCCCCTCACATAACCTGCATTATGTGCAGTACTGTTTGACAATGATGAAGAGTTAATGGCTACTTATTCCACCAGATTAATTGAGGCAAATAAACAGTGTAGAACAATGGGTTGGCACCCTTCCTGTCTTTTGCAATATATTCAGCCATTTCTCTGTAATACATATAATACCCTTTATTTGACATATTAAATCTCCATGAAGCTATTGCTCCTACATGTCCGTCAGCCATTCTAACATTCATCTTGATCATTCATCATTGAATTCCCAACATCATTTCACTTCTATCTATAATTACCACTGGGCTAGACGGCAGTGAAGAAACAATGCTACTTCTAAACCTTGCACGGTTTTCACCAGAAATCTAATTTCACAGCGGAGCCCTAATTCATCGCTCCCAGAAAAACCTCTTTCATCAAACTTTGCATATGAGCAGCCAAGTGATGCACAGGCTCTTAACGGCATGCTTTGCCTCCTTTGGTGAGTTGGCCAACCAATCCATCTTCCTGAGTGTGCTCAGAGCCGAGGAGTGGGCAACCGATGCTCCCGTCACTGGGCTCCTGCGGGAGATGGATTGGGGCTCCATCGGCCACCTCCAGTCCGGTACCAGCCCAGTGGCACAATCTGGACCTCAGCAAGAGAGCCACGTGGTGGGCCTTGTGGGGCTCTATGAGAGGCAGGATGGAGGATGCTGTGTCTCAGTCACTCATGTAGAATCCAGATCCTCTGCTCCACAGGAGACGGAGCTGGACCTCCTGTTTGTGTATCACAGAACAGAGTGAGGGTGTCCAAGTCATTGCCTGCCCGTGCAGCTGCTAATGCCGGCATTTTATCTATGACAAAATGTCACACTATAATATGATCATCAGCAAAAGAAAAGAAAACTTACTGTCATACTGTTTAACATATTAAAAGGCAGAAATTGCAATCAACTGATTTAAAGTGTGACCTCCATCTTAAGATATGCCCTTCATTGGCTATTAGTCACTGAACTGTCTGACGGAACAACAAATACAATAAATGATGGCCCTGATTCCTCTTAATCTAATATGCCTTTTAAAATCTACATCCACCCTTAAAATAGCCTGTCCTTCAGCGAGAGGAGGAGTTTGGTTGCATCCCTTTGTATCGTTCATCATGACTGGCTTTAAAACTGAAGTGAAAGCTTCTTTTATTAATCACAAAGAACTCAAGTCAAGGCTTTTCACTCCGTCGCTTGCATCCAATTTACAGCAACGATAATTCATGCTATGCTAAACATTTCTTGTAAAATGTCACTTTGTGTTTGTAATTAATTTCTAAATTAATAAGCAAAATCTTTGAGTTATGGCATCAAACCCTTTACCTTGGTCGCTAAACAATGCATCATGGTGCCACCTGGAATGATCGAGACGATAATGAGAATGTGACTGTGGGGAAAAGAAGAGATGAACACTTCACAAACTTGGCAGCTTGTTTCATCCTAGAGTAATGCGACAAAAGTGTCGGCAAATTACAGATGATCTATCTCTCTCTTCTCTCTTATTCCCAAAACTTTGGGAGTTGCAAAAAATAACACGCCTTCACTGTCTTCTGCTGCATATTAGCACTATCACTCACTCTGTCTTCTTTATCTCACCGCTGACCAGGGTGGCCTGGTCCATAGGATTGCAAGACATGCTTCCAAGGAGGGAGCTGTGTGTTAGGTTACCTCCTATATGGGATATCATGTGTCCTTCATCTAATGCAAGCTATGGGCCCTTGATCAAAAGGAAACTAAAGAGTGGGGGGTCAAAATGAGAGGAAGAGTGTGTCTGTGCACTGAGAGCTCGGACATGAGGACCAATACACCTGTCAGATGTGAGACTAGTGCACACATTTCTCTTTATAAATCTTTACTTCAGCTTTGAAGACAAACAGAGATGCTTTGGGATGTTAAATCAAAATGCTATAATTGAATGAGTGTTTCATGTAGAGTTTTTTCATGTAGCCCATCTCCGCTCCTTCAATGTCATTGATGGCAACATCCATAACCTGTCCTCTGATATTTCATTCCCATACGGGTGCCTTGAACCCAAGATGTAATCGATACACAGACACACAAGCCTCCTGTGTTATTACAAGGGGGACAATGTCTGCTCAGCTTCCCGTGCCGTTACACAGTTCAGGCTTCCAATTAACCTGAGCGGATCCCCATGCCAATCACACAGGGCTTCTATCGACAAGCCGCATGAAAAGAATAATGTTGTTAGGATGATGTAGCTCACGGTAGGAGGGCTGCTTCTCCCCCCTCCCACTGCTGACAGGGACGAGTGTTGTAGTCATTTATCACCTCCTCTCTGGTCACTGAGGGGCCAAATGGGGCTGCACGCCTCTCACACCCTCCCTCTGCTTCATCGGACCACCATCTGAATAAGTCTGATTACAATAATAACAAACCAAGGAATAAATCTGGATTTAGTTGGGTCTGCTTTTCAACATCCACCGTCAGAGCTACATTGTTTCAAACATCAACAATATTCATCATCGTCTCGGACAAATGCAGTTTGTCTGAAGGCCCATTGTTGCTATTTACCTTCTTTTTAATTCTTTATTCTACTTGTTTCCCTTTTGTTTATCTCTTGTGTCACCTGTTTTCAACAATTACAGCTTGCTTTTTTTAATCTTGTAAACACAATCTTTCCAAATTACTCTCTCCTTGAAGTTGAGTTTTCATGGTATTTTAGACGAATGAAAGTGCAAAGACATCATACGCACATGATAACAATATAATCCACAAGTTGTGAACATACCTGTTTATTTGTCAGCAGTGACACCTTTTATAAATCCTCTGTGAAAACAGATGTGCTGTAACTGTTGGACTGGGACGGGAGATCAATCCATTCATTTTTCTCACGTCTACTGAGAGACAACATACAAATTGAGACTGTATCTAAGTTACAATAGCAGCCAAGTGTGGCCTACTAGGATTTCAGGAGTGATTGAGAGTGTGTTTAGATGCTCAGGGCCAAACTCTAAAAGCACTGTTACATTGACAAGGCCGATGTAGAGGAAGAATGCTTCTCTGCGTTTACTCCCCCTTTCTTGGGCATTGCTGCCACCGGCGACTTTGATATTGATTATTGTGAAACAAAAATCAGCTCAAGGAGCACGATCATTAAGACAAATGCAGTTCCACTCAATGCCAAACGCGAAAGGACCTGAAATTCACTGAGGTTTCTCAGAGTCACAGTTTAGATACACCAGTCCTCTACAAACTTTTCCTGTATTGTGGAGTCTATACAGACTTATAAGCTCATAAAAATATATATCCTGCATATAGTCTAATCAATTCTGTGCACTATTTGTTAGATAAAAAAAAAAAAATGCTGACATTCAAGGACTTAATCATTTTTTGAAGATGATTTCAAATCCTTTACTTGGAGAAAATGATAATATATATAGTCCTTTAAAGATGTAGTCCTGGGTTGATGATGTTTTATGAGCATAGTGTACTTAAAGTATCAAACATAAAAATACTCATAATGCTGAAAAAATCTTCAGTTGGCACATTAATGCCTGGGGACAAATCATTCCTGTCTGCTGGGGTTTAAAAGGAGGACAACCTGAAGTGGACAGTGTTAAATTGCAGTGTAATCTCAGTACATCACCACATTATGAAGAAACACTATAATATATTACAATTTTAGGACACGTGAAAAATACACTAAATCAGATGTATATGATGTACGTTATTATGAACAGCGATATTCTAAAACTTTACTCATAAGTGTGATCAATTTCTCTTGTTTAGCACAGACATAGCTCTGACTTGAGGATGTCAATGCAGATTTAATGTGGCCCCATACCTTTAAAACTTTCCATTTGTTATGTTTGGTCATCCCATTAGTTGCCATTTATTATCATTAGTGTGATAGAAGCCTCTTCCTTGCAGAAGCAGGAGGAAAAAAACCTCTACATTTTCACATTAGACAGAGCTCCACTGGTGCGTCAGATTAATGTTCCTTTCACAAAAACAGAAAAGGTAGGTGGAACATCAACTTCAGGAGCCCCACAACTATTACATTATGCTGTCTGTTTATTTGCTTATTTCCTCGATGGTTCGCTAATTTCTGTCATTTTTCTCATGATGTTTAGAATTATAGCTCGTCTTTGGTCTAAGTGCCTTTTAAGAACCTGTTATTGATGCTTTGGTTGTTTGCTGATATTGTAGAGTAAACCTTCACTTAGGATATATTTAGCCACAGGTTAAGGAGCTAGTGGGTAGCAACAATTTCATGCCCCAGATTTCAGCGAAAAACACCATTTTGCATAATAAAACGTTGTTTGTTTTAGAAAGCTTTGATTTATTTGGTAAAGATTTATGGCACATTGAATATTGGATGGAATTTGGCTATTCAACAGACGTGCCAGATTCAGTAGTTACAGAGAGGAAAGTGAAAAACTGAAAAGGAAACTGAAGAGAAAGAGGAAGTGTCCGAACAAGTTTCAAAAACATTTGATAACCATGACTGAACTGTATCCATCTTGTTGGAGAGGGCAGGTCTGGATGTGTCCGCCTCAGGTTCATGTTCCTTTCCTGCCCAGTGTGAGTGATCAGTAACACGCCCCCCCCCTCTGTCGCTGATTCGCTCTGTATTCAACGTGATTAATGTTTTTCTTAATGTACTTGTGGCAGTAATAGAAGTCTCTCACGACTAACCTTGCATAAAAATGCAAATGAATAGAGACAAACTGCGGGAAAAAAACCAATGGGCAGGGCTAAGCCTGCAAGCCTTGGGAAGTGGGTGTGCATATTTCTTTATTTCAGGTGGAACAACTTAAAATTGTAAATTAGCTGTTGTTGGGCTGGAATAATTAAAGATCATAAGATTAATTCAGGGTTTAAGAGGAAGGCCACCACAAACTAGAGCAACATGTTGGATCGAACAGTTGTCCCAAAGTCTTTCTATTTTAACAACTTTTTTTATTACATCCAGCTGGGTTACCACTTTATTTTAACCGTGAGTATTAAGTTTTTATAGGCAATAAACAATCAAATTACGTTTTAAGACCTTAAAAGGTTGTAACCATTAATAAAGGCATTGATTTATTTATAAACAACTGTAACTAATTATATTTACCATTTTTAGCAGATAATGAATCATTGTAATAATATAACACAAATAATAAATGTATTTATCAAGTATTGGTCAGTAAGTAAGCACGTAAGTGGATCTTAAGCAGGTTCTTTTGTCAAACTGCTTTCAACTATTTCCAAGATAATTATATAATAATTCATTTTAAAGCTACATTTTGGAAGTTAAAACGTCTTTGTCAGAGCATTTGATATGATAACCGATATTGTACTCAAGCTGAACATATGGTACCATTATCAGTTTAAACATGGTTTTCATGTCTCTTTATACACATCTGAATAATGATGTGCATGTTTAACAGTTGTGAAATACTTTATTATACGGTGGATTTGTAATCACTGTCTATCATTTAAAAATGTTTAATATTTCATTTAAGAAGATGCCTTTCAGCAGGAATTATAGTTGTTGATCAATACAATTACATAAAAGTGTACTCTGAATCGTTTATAAGGCACTATATACTCGTTATCAATTCTAAATATACAGCTAGTAGATATATGCCTGAAATATATAAAACTGCAGTACACTTTTACCATATTTTTTATGGTAAATTATTTAAATAAAATCCATGGTATCTACCTTTTTCAGATGGTGGATACAGCTACACTGGAGCAATTACATGGAATAATAATATTTCAGAAGTTTACTTGATTGCTGAGGCAGTCTGTTCATCAGCAAGTTTTTTTCCCCCTCTTTTATCATCATAAATAATGTTGATTAATTAGTGAGTCAAAATCACTGAGGATAATCCATGTAGAATATATCACTGTCAGGAGAACTGTTGAATATTGCATTTGCACCAGGAGCGTTTTAATTACAGAAATCTTAACATATTAATTAGGACTCGGAAAAGAAACATAGCAGTTGGAAGTAGAGACGTGAAAAATAACTTTTGGACCTTTGTAGATTTTGAATAACGACTGTTTTCCTCTCTTGAGTGCTTTTTCCTCTGCTTTTTTAGCCATGGGTTGTCTCCTATTTGAGTCAGTTATTCCATCAGTGTGCTAAAAACATGAGCTTAACCTCTGCTTTTGCATCTTTCCGGGCATCTGATCAAAAGATAATTTTAAGGATGATTTTTCTTTTGTAACAAAATCCCTATAAAAAATACCAAAACTAACAATGAATTGATATAGACATTAATAGTCCTTGGATTATAACCTGATCAACTGCATTATAGGGTTATCCAGGCTCTCCAAAACTTTTATAAACTCATAAATGAGCAACTCTTTTGCACAAGCTGACATGTTACTTCACTATGATGAACATTGGCACAGTTATTTTTTATGTATCCCACATGCACTGTGCTGCTGCTGAAAGGCTGAAAATGGCCCCCAACAAATGCACTTCGACAGTATCAGTCACTAGATGTCTATGGTGGGAATGCATAGGCATGAGGTCGAGTGCCACAAACTGAATTGTGAAGTATCAAAGCTTAAGGGGTAGGTAGGGGTAGGTTGTTTTATGGGAGTGCTAGACAATAATAAGATATAGAAAGTTGATGCTACAGAATGCAGGTTTTAATGCTGGAAGGAAATTCAATATTTAGTTATATCTTTCAATTAATTCAGAAACTCGCCTTGAGATGAATCAAATTTAGTGGCACAGTCCTCAGTAATTATTTTATTTATAATTATTTTCCAGGAGCCCAGATATTATACCTAGATTTTTTGTTCTTCTGCTAGATTAAACAACTATGTCAGTAAGGCTTTAAGATGAATGTAATAAATCAGTGAAAGTCCTTTACAGCAGGGTCCTTAAATGAAAGATATAGTCCCAACCATCTAGGTAACTGGTTAAGTCACAGTGAGGGGTTGTTTTGTAATAGGTCTGAGTTTAGTCATCTCTTCAGGCTCCAAAAAGCATGTTTTACTGCTTTATGAAGCCATGACACACTCATATCATCCTTTATGAAGCCAGGAACCAGCCTTCTAACACACAAGCCCATCAGAGCCAATCCCATCAGAAGGATGTGGGGCACAGATGAAATTGGGCTCTTTAACTCCCTGTACCGTAACATGCTAATGCAGGACAATGACTCGCTCATTGCCTGCTATTATATAGTGGAGGCCCAACATGAGGGCTGTGACAGAAAGGATTGTATGATACATGAAAATGCAGACTGGGCCTTAGAGAGTGAGTGTACAACTTTTACTGTCAAGTGTGGTGCTGTTGAGGAACATCCTTTAAAGTTGGAAATGAAGATTGATGTCTCATATTGCTATTATTAATATATTGATGGTGCTGTCAAAAACATTACACATAACATTGTTATACTCAATATTGATACATTAGCTAGAGTAATTGATGAAAATCCTGTAAAACTCCTTAATTTATTTCCCCTTACAAGCTATTTGTCTACCATCTGTTCCACTTGGAGTTCCCAAGGGATGTTTCTGATTGGTCGAAGAAATCACTGCTGATGGTAGTCCTGGGTGCTCACCAGTTCAGATTAGCCTCTTTAAAAGCATCATTCTGTGCGGAAAACATATCTTTTACAACGAACATCTTGCATTCAGAATGAAACAGAATGAAACAGTAATCAAACACTAATCAACAATATTACATGTCATTTCAGCACTTTTAAGGTGTCAAAAAACATCAGTTTTAGTGTTGGTATTTAAAGATGTAACGTTCGTATGTAAGTGTTTTGTAAAAAAACACTCATTTGATAACCTAAACTTGTTGCCCCATTCTAACACTGTAAGGGTTCAATAGAAATTCATAGACAATCACATTTCACACCAAGCAGTAAACATTTAATAAACAATGTGAAAACAAAGATACTCTCATTCAGTTTGTATTCAACATTTACATTTACATTTAATCATGCAACACATTTTGTCATGACATACAGACATTCAAATTCCAAAATATGTAAAATCCATTAAATATACATTATTTTAGCAAGATGAGTTTTTCACAATAATCATAAAAATGCTGACATTTATGTTAACTTTTGTGGACCTTGAAAATCTTATTTTAGTATAATTTTAAAATTAAAATAATTGATTTAAGTTCATATCAACCCTAGCTTACAACATTACTCACCACAATAGTTAATAAAAAGTATTTCTGTTATTTCCGTAAGACGTAGAAAAAAAAGTAGAAAAATAAAGTTATTATACTAATCAGGAAAGTTTAAAAATTGCTAGATCACGCTGTGAGTTGTTACTCTAGCAGAAACATCTGCTTTGTAAGGGAGTCTTTGGTGAAAATAAAGCGGACAATGCTGTTTAAATAGAGCAAGACAAGAGCACAGCAATGAAAACACTGGGAGGACGGTGTGTCCTTCGCGGGTTAAATTTCATGAGGTTGTGTTTCATGGTGATGGTAGGAGTTAACCAGTCACAACTCATGATGTTACAGTCAGATTCTTGGGGACAATCAGAGAGTCATAAAACATCACGATGACATTGTCTGAGTTCAATTAAGGAAAATACATTTCACACAGTTTAAGAAACCAGTTTTTGTTGACAGTGTTTGAACTAACATATTTCACTCAAACCAGAGTTAAATTAACCTTTCAAACTCTAATGATCCAAGCGCTAGAAAATATACATTAAATCTAAAATATGTATGCTTATGGGATGGGAGAAGCTGCAAAGTAGGATGGGGGGCATTTCATCTCTCCGTAATCATGAGGTTCGTTGATGTGAAATGAACTGTAGCCACTCTCCTTGACCAGTTCGCAGTGGTCAGCGGTCCACATCCAGGAGACTAGATTGGATTTATTGCTACTGGGCCAAAGGTAACAAATACATGCAGTATGAAGGCAGAGATGGATGTCATTATCACTGGATGGATTTTGTGCCCATCATGAGGGGCAATCACATGGAATAGATTGATACTGCAAGCAATACTTTTATATTAGGCTTATACATCTTAACTGGACAATTCACTAAACTGGAAGCAGTTGAACAAATTGACTCTGAATGTAAAGTAAGATGACTTCTATAAGAAATACACATTTTCTTTACATTTGTTTATGAGTTTCATACATTTCTCTCAATATCTAACTGGGAATTTGATTATCTAAGAATCAGGTCAAACTCTGACTTTTTTTAATACTCTTAAAACCATTATCGCCCAGAGGTTTCCGTTGGCCGAGGTGGAAATATTTTCATGTCATCAACAGGGTCAGCCGGAGGTTCCTGGGATTCCTCGGAGAGATGAGATGAGGTTATGAGAGGTCATGTAGAACAGCTCGGTGTGACAGCAAATCAGAGGCCACCCCTCCGGAGCAGTAACGTGAAACAAAAAGGAAACAAGGAGATCAAACACAAACACAAACCTCTGTGGGCAAAGTCCATCACATCAGAGCTTTCTGCTGCACCGGTGACTTATAGCCACATTACTTCACCGAAGATAGAACACATTTTCCACAATTGATGCTCAATAAACAATTTAATGTGAAACTGCCTGGTTTGTTTTTTAGGAATTATTCTAAATTGCCTTTACAGGCTGTCTTTATTGTGATTTTGTGTTAGGAAAATAAAGAAAGCCTACATATATATTTTAAAGTGTTTGGTAATAGATTTTTAATGTTCATTTGTCTATGCCCCGAAGGCTTGGATCTTTGACATTTGAAATAATTGTTGTTCGAAGGATCATCACCAGGGGAGGGTTGTGAATAGTGTAGGGACGATTTGAGTAAATGACTGTGTCAGCCTGTTTATTTGTAACATGATTGCCTCGGGCGCTGCCGCAGGACAGCTATTAGAGGGTCTGGCCATAAAGAGATAGAAAGAAAAGCCCAGCGATCGCCCAAAAGTTACCACTTAATGTGACAACTTATCAGACAAAAGCTCCCCACAGAGACTGAGAAAATGAGAGAGAGAGGGAGGGAGGACATCATTGCCCAAAGACAGAATTGTCGGCTAATATAATAGTACAACAAAGACTAAGAAACTGTATTATAATCACAATTATCTGAAGTGGCTCTAGTGTCAAAGATCACATGTCTATTCAGAGTCCCAAGCATCGTCCCGTATGTTTTAGCATATTGCACAAAGCTGTCCAATCCATGCTGGCCTGAGGGGGACGCAGGGAGCACAGGCCTGTATTTAATTAGATGACACTAATACCTCTCGCCTGTGGCACAACCTGAAGACTTTTTTCTGTAAGAGCTGCTAAATAAAAACTGCAGGTCCCAGTGGGCCTGAGAGGATACTTGTCATTCTCAAGATATAAACCGAACCAGAAGAAGATTTAAATAATTAGTGACAGAAATGTAAATAAATATAGGCTTGGACAAAAAATAAGTAAGTTAAGATGTGTGTTTTTAAGACAGGTGTTGACTATTTGTTGCTGTTTAATTAAAAGACATGATTTCATGTTTCATGTAAACTGCAGGTATTTTTAGTTATAGAGAAAGATGGAAAGTGTATTTTATCACCCTCTAAATTATCTAGATAATTATTCCTAGAACCTGAGGTTACAATCACTGAAAATAAGAATGGAGAAAAGGAACACTTAACACAACATATTGCTTAATGTGTATTTGTTACTGGAAAACTGTATGAGGATGCTTACTTCCCTGCAGCCACGTGCTAATTTCAACACTTTGGAAAAGTACAAAACATACATTTAAGCCTTGTTCTAGTTCAACAAAATTGCTTGTAGATTATGGATTATGTGTGCCTGCAACAATCGAAACCATTAATAGAAAACGCTGAAAGACACAGTCATGTTCAGAAAAGTGTCCTCAGAAGGCTCCCAGCATCCCAGGTCTCCACGGCGACTGGGGCCTGGCTGAAGAATGCTTGTAATCTCTTTGGCAGGGACGGATCCTGCGGCTCAGGCCGGCTGTGGAGTGGACAGTCCTATTGTCGCTTCAAACCTCAAAGGAGGAGAGGAAGACAGGAGCACAGGCAGGAGGCGGAAAAGAAAAGACTGGGAGGAAAAGGGCTCTGGAGTTAAATATAGTGCAGGGATGGATAGATTAACGGAGTTGACGGTAAGGAGCAGGTAGCATCCCACTTTAATCCTCCTCATAAAACTGAACTTTTCCTGTATCCTTGATGTCCGGGGAATCAATCTAACTACTTCAGTTATGTATCCTAAAAACGTTTGTTATTTTAAAATCACATGAGGGTGAGTTGGATTTGTTTGTATTTATTTATGAGGAAACTACTTAACATGTTCCTGTTGACTTTAAACATTAATAAGGTGACTTCTCAGTCATTCCCAAGTGGATGATAATATGGATGGGAAAAGTTTTAGTACAGAGATAGCTTGTGTGTCTGTGTGTGTGTGTGTTTGGAGGAGGCTGAGGGGGAGGGACCAAGGTTTTTTTGGGAGATTATGCTAAATCAGGGCCAGTTAGCAGAGGGGGTGGAGCAGAAGGCCAGACAAAGACAGAAGAGGATGCTGCCCCTGGCATTTAAATGGGCAAGAGGGTGAGGAATCGAAAAAGAAGAAAAGGGACGAGAAAAAAAGCAAAAAAACAAGAGCGAGAATAAGCATGGAGTTTCTCCAGCATGGCAGACACTTTTTTTTGGCTGTTCAGACAGATGCTGAGGCAGATGGTGGTGAATTAACAGAAGATGGGAGAAGAAGAAATGAGAAAGCCTAAAACGGGCCCATGGAGGGCAGACATTAAAACATTGTGTGTGTTTGTGTTGACGCTTAAGTGTGTGTGTGTGTGTGTGTGTGTGTGTGTGTGTGTGTGTGTGTGTGTGTGTGTGTGTGTGTGTGTGTGTGTGAGTGCACAGGTCCAGGGGAGAGGCTGTTAAACAGTATCTCAGCTGGGAGGACTAAAGAGGATGGGTGGAGGGATCCCAGTCAGAGATAGAGCTCGCGATAATAATCACAGGCGTGAAATTACAATGCTGATATTTGTTGCACCCCAGGGTGTGGTGTGGTGGGGCTACCGGAGCTCAGAGGGCCCACATATCACCGGAGGCCTGCGCTGGCTGACGGTCATCAATGATCAGAAGAGCGGACCCTCACACACACCTCTGAACACTAGATCCAATTCATTCAGCAGAGACGCTACTCCTGCAGTTAATGTAGAACTAAAGATAACTGGGAAATACTTTAACATTAATATGATTCATACTTTTTTCTTTTATTTGCACTTACGGTTGTTGTGGTCCCATTATTGTTACATTAATACATTTAGAATCAACATTTTCTTTATTGTATTGAATACAATGGGAACATTTAGATGGATTTTCAAACTACTGCTACACACTTATCTGTATTTGAATCTATTTAATTCCACCCAACCAAATGTTGTACTTTTTCTATTAACAAAATAGAACATTTAAAGGGATCCTCGATGAGTCTGTTGGGAGTCAGAAATCACAGCTATAGTTGTTTGATTTGGTTGCACCTGGAGAAGAACATAAGTCTCATATACTGCATATTTGAAAGAGACAATATATTATATTGAAGTGTTTTTATTTGCTGTATTGTACTAGAGTAAGATTACAAAAAACAGTGCAGTATGTTATAATGTAAACATTTTTGCAATATAAAAAATTCTGATTTGAAATTTGAAAAAGACATACCATTTAAACTGTTCTTATTTTCTGTATGCTGCGAAACAAGCGGCATGTTCATCATCTTGTTTGACAGTGAAATCGGAGGCAAAAAGGTGGCTGGACGGATGCGGCGTGAATATCAGCATGAATATCCTCTTGGCCAGGAGCCAAGCTCTGACAACATATGACACCACATTTTCTTCCATCCACTCAGTGAAGGGGGGGGGGGGGGGATAGTAGCTCATTTTCATGTCCATCATCTCCTGCTCTTGCCACTGCCTCTGTGATGCCCCCCCCCCATTTTTGGGGTGAAAGTGAAAAGTAGATGTGTTGTCAGGGCAAAACTGATAATGGCATTGGGACACAGACTGATCCCAATTGCCCTGCTTTCAGCCCCTGCCACCCTGTGCTCCCCGGCACTAAAGGGTCCACTGACAGATGGGACGGGGCATTGTGGGACAAAGTGATGAGTTGGCATAAAAGCCAACCAAATAGGCCTTTTTCTTGGCATCGAGAGCTCTGCACAAATTATTTACTGTTGTGATCATTACTGTCTGCATTGTGCCTTGCATTCATAGCAAAGGCATGGAACCCAAAAAGAACTTCAAACTTTTTTAATTACAATATTTATGTTACAAAGAACAAAACTGGGAAACCGTTTACTGATACGTTTCAAAGTTCATGAGTTCTTGTTGATGAGTCATGGCTTTCTACTCCCTTTAGTATCCTTTTTGTTTAATATGCTTCTGATTGACTGCTTATCAGCGTTGGGATACATTCAAAGCTACATTCCAAACTGAGTCTGGGACCAGAGCCAGTTGAGTACAGAACCTCTTCTCTTCCCTAATGTGTTTATTTTCTGCCATTTGTAAAGTAGCCGGGTTCCTTAAATGCATGGTGGTTATCACTTCACAGGCCCATTTCATTCAGGTAATCTTCACCTCTCAGCAGAGGGAGAGATAACTCTGGGGATCTATCACCAGAAGGAGCAAAAAGTGAGGGTCATTATAATGTCATCACAAGTTTTCCTGCCGACCCCGACGTCCCAGAGATTGAATATTGTCCTCTGGAGAGCAGACAGAGGACATGAAAGCATGAGAAGAGGGACAGTTATAGAAAGAGAACAGGACACGTTGACAGACAGGAAGTGAGAGGAGGAAAATACTTGGAAATAATAACATATTACAATAACATACCTATGCAGAACCATGTTGCAGCATTGTAACATAATGTATAAGCTGCCTGTTAGATTTATACCAGAGGGAATAGGCTGGTAAAGATGCACTTTATCTTCAGACATGAAAACAGCCCTTCTGCGTGACACAATCCCAGCAGGGGATGGTGGGAAATTGCTGTTTTTACATTTCTGTATTATTTTCCCATAAGGAATATGGATAACAAATGAAATATTCAGCCCCATTGTCTGATTTATTCCTTTTATTATCCACAAATATCAGCCCGGCAGTCAAAGGATGCCTCGGCTCATTCAGGGGGCTCTTCCCACTTGGGGCCTGACAGCCTATCAAGTCTCCTCGCATAAACAGGTCAGGATCGTGTGAGCGCTCCAATATGTTATACTTTAAGGTTGCCACCATGCACGATCACTAAACAGAAATAGAAAATTACAAAGGAAAGATTCCCAGAGGTGCTCTATGGGCCCCTCTGCAAAAAACTACACTTGAAATAAGAATAGAAATAAATGACATTAAATCCACATAAGAGCCACAGACACTTTAATAATTGGATATAAAATGTTGCTTTCAAACATGTGGTTTCTAGGCAGAAGTGTGTGATCCACCCTGCAGTAAAAGCCCCCGTGTTGTCGTAACGTCTGTTTGCAAAGCAGGAGACAGATGCCCAGTTACGGCGCAGTCGTAACACAATAAGCCTCATCAGATATTAGTAATTGACCATTAATGAACTCCCTATGATAGCCCACTAAGGAATACACACAAGGACCCTGGGGATCACGGGGCGGCGGGGGGAAAGGGCCTCATGGCATTAACATACTCCCAAGGCTACAAGAGGCTTTTAAATGGGCAATCAATAAAGAGCATTAGTTCATCATGCCCTCTGAGGGACCCTGGAGGTGTCTGTTGTGTGTTGAAAGGCAGCACAAAAAGGGGAAAGTGTGCAGTCAAGAGCCCTATTCTTTGTGAATGATGAATGTGAGAAATCCAACATGAGCTAAATGTGTTGTCCATGGATGTAATGTCTTATCATCTTATTGATCTGAGAACAAATTCCCAGCGGTGTTGTTTTTCATGCTGGTGACAATAAATATATATACTTGGCAAAACTAAAGCTTTTCACCTGGGCTGCATTTCCCAAAAGCCCCATGGTACTTTGCTACGAGGGCAAGACAACGTCAACACTTCTGTAAAACCAGGACAAGGGCATCACAAATATCATTTGACATTTACTATACATATCCCATTAGAGAGCTATGAATAAAGCTAAACCTGCACTGCACCGAGCTGTTTTATTCTTAATTTTCTCATTTGTGTTATATGGCACAATGAAATGGATATCATTACATAGAATAGCACAACGTCGTACAAATACCATGCTGTGTCCTTGAAGGCGGCATAATAAATGGTTCATCACTTGCAACCAAATGGCAAGACAGAATTTATGGCTACTCATCCCTCTCATCATCAGAGCAAAGTACTCTGTAAAAATTTCATTGTAACTTCCTGGGAAATAAATAAATTTGCCCCCTGACCTTGAGGGGAAAAAAAAACCCTTCCACCCATCCATCTAGGTGGGGGGTGACTACATCATCCCCCCTTCTCTTTCACTCACCTCAATACATCTTACCTTCTTTGGCACTGTGTCCATACATAGATATTAGGTTAAAGATAGGTGTCCCACCTTCAATTGTCTAAACCTCGACCCCCTGACATTTGTGCAGCGTCTCTTTCTGCCGTCACTGTTGAGACCCCAGCCCTCCGAGGAGTAAAGATAGACAGAAAGAGTACAGGGGGATCAGGGGGGAGGGAAAGAAGAAGAGTGAGAGTCTAAGTGTGAGGGGGTGGAGGTGAGAAATGACAGGAGAGGAATATGCAGAAAGTCTCAGTTTAAATCAAGATAAAAGACAGAAATAGAAAAATAATAGAGGGAACAAACCCCTGGCTGTCTCTAATGGAAACACATGGCTGAGGTGTTGTCAGCAGTCTGCCCGCACACACTGACATTCCTGCCTGATAATCTGGCCTGCCATAAAATTACAATAGCAAATACCCCACTGACAGAGATGCATGTCCTCCCTCTCTTGTGCCACCATAAAAATCTCCTGCCAGTGTCTCCGAACGCCACAAACTTCAATTTAAATTTACCGTGCCGCAAAAAGAGAAGTGATATGCATTCAAAGATTTTAATAACCTATTAAGTTATGACTTCAATTTCATTTTATGAATATTTTCCTTGGGAAGCGCTGCCATCACAGAAGAAAGACAGAAATTTAAAAAGATAAATAGTGCCATTAATCTATAACATTCCTCTCCATTATTCTTGAAAATGAGAAGTTATTTTTGCTCGGATTGTCAGATAATTAGCTCCTTATATTTGACTCACAAGCCAGAAAATGACCATGTTCGAGAAATTTGAAGTCTGTCATTTGGTTGAGAATAAAATCATCCTCTGTCTTAATATATTGTCTTTCTGACAAGCAGAATGTGAGGTTGATTAGGTTTCATTAGCTTTATTCATAACAACCACTGGATCAGAGGGAAGTAAGTCCTCCACGTTTAAGAGCGACTCGCTGTGAGATGGAGCAGCTGCAGAGGTCAGTAAGTCTGCTTTTGTTTTTGAAAGATTACTGCGCTATAAATTCTCAGATGTCGTTTATAACCTAACATCGTGCTTTACTTCATAAACTGGTTTTGAGCCTCAAAACTATTAAACAACTCATCACAACTCCACTTTGTAGAGGGTGAATGTGGGAGTGCAGCAGGGTATAATAGCTTTAATCTGTCTGTTGTTTGTCTCATGGGCATTAAACACCATCTTGATATGAGTGAGACTACAGTGCACACAGGAGGGGGTCCTCATAATATTTAATAGGTCATCAAAGGGAATGGGGGGTAGACTGCTGACATTTGCCTGGATAGTTAGGAGAAACCCCAGGAGTTGTCATATGACTCATTACCAGAGCACAGCCGACTTGACAGTCGGTTGCATCATCGTTCAAAGAGGCTGTCTGGCAGGAAAATCATAATCCAACGCTTATAACTGTTCAAGTCGCAATGGCCCCATTAACTAGCATGATATTTTGATTCTTGTTTCCACCCTGAAAATAGAGACCAATCAGTTAATAAAAGTCTATTACTGCCACCGTGAATGAGATAGCTGCCATTACTGTGAAAACCCTGTGAGTACAGCCATGCCTGCCACAGATATAAATACACTGTATGTATTGAAACACGCTCACAACCTCCTCGCCCACTACCTCTGGTCAAAGATTTAAAAGGGGAGCCTAAAGCTGCCGGATTTGACTTAAAGAAGAAATTAATATGGGGACTAGTCCAACTGCTGACCTCCTCAGGACTGCTGGACGGCAGGTGTCAGATGTCAGGTGAGTGAAAGTTGATGTAAACTCCAATATTTACACTTCAATAACCCTTTGATACATTTAAAGAAACACTATAATGAAAAATAAAGCTGCTGTCTTGTAAAATGCAGTTACTTAAATAGTTGTAGTTCTGACAAAGTTTAGAATTGGGGTTGCATTTAATTGAATTCAAATGATAGGTGCCCTAATAAGTTAATGTTAGCTACGTTGTGATGCAACCTTCAGTTTTGGTTTTAATATATTAAGATTTTATTTGGAAGTTTTGTTGTATTTCCTTGGTTGAGTTCACACAAATCCTTTTGAATTCCTTTGAATGGTAGAAACCAACATAAGGCATTCATTTTTCTATCAATAGCTATGCATTTAATATAACATAACATCAGGTTTGGCATGTCTCAACACAATCCCGTCTTGCTCATTTTGGGCTGCAGTGTTCTTTAATCACCACAAAGAATACTAAATCCTGTTAGTTAGCTTTTGTACAATTGCATTTTGGAGCGTTACACGAAACCTACAGGAAGAAAACATTTCAAAAGAAAAAAGTTGTCAAATCTGAGACCCCTCAAACTTTGGACAATCCCCATAGCCCTGCACAGAGTACCATTGCAGCACTTACATGCCCCTCACACATTGATTCCCCTCCCGAGGGCCCAAACCAATTTCTCTTGTTTTCAGACACTCTCCCTGCCTGAACCTGCAGTGGCCATCAAAGACATTCATCCATCCGCCCAGGATGACTATGACTGATCTAGCCACCAAACGATCAATTTGTATCCCTCTCTCTTTCTCCTTCTCTCTCTGTTGTTTTCTCTTCTCTTTCCCTCTTTGTCTCCTTCACTTCATTCTCTGGCTATTTTGTTGATGTGCTGAATATGATGAAAAAGTGAGAGTACAGATGTCTTTGACACAGTGGCATGTGAGAGTTACAATGCAATCACTATTTGACCTTGGAGAACAACTAATTCACATGTTCATCTATCTATATTTTTGACACATATAACTTTTCATTTTAGTTAGAAGCCTACAAATCATTCATGCAAACACACAATAATAAGTCTTCACTTGCAGGATTTGATTTTGCAGGCTTTGTCATTTTGAACTATACATACTAAGGCTCTACAGACAAAAACGCCCTTAAACCTACACTGTAATATATTTCAGATTGGCATTGGTACCACTTTGTTCAGTTATATGTGTCTCCTTCATTCATTTAGCTGTAATTGGACGTGATTCTCGCCCATAAATGCAGAATCCTCAGAGTCCTCCAAGGCATGCAAGGTGATGATGACAGTGTTAGAAAGAGCTGTTAATCCATCTTGTAATTGCAGCAAACAGACGGCAGGCTTGATCGTGTCTGTGAAGAGGCTGTAGAGAAACATTTGTCACCAGGCGTGAACAATAGGAGGCATTATGGTATTTCGGTGCATCTGAGAAAAAAGCGTTTGTGTGTATTTGTGGCGGTGTGCAGTGTTACTTCAAAGTCAATGGCTGGATTGCACACGTGATGCTCATTTTAGCTCGAGTATATGGCTGTGCATGTATGTTGATGCTAATGTTGTTTGTGTGTGCATGGTGGGGTGTGTGTGTATGTGTGTGTGGCGGGGGTTCTTTTTCCTTGCTATTCACAGACAATTTGTAAGGCCGGCTGTTGAAGCCAGGCCAAACCCGTGGAACAGCTGGAGCCCCTCCATGATTGATAAACGTGGCGGCGAGAACTTCATCTCCCCCTGAATGAAGACAAAGGCCCACAATGTTCAGCCAGTGTGTTACGCCTGCCTGTCGTTAAGTGCGTAGTGCAGACCTGCCCCGGTCCTCAGCTGGGGGAGTCGAGGTGCCAAGAGGGAGGTCGGGACCCAAACTAATTACCATTTTATGACAAAACGGTTCTTTTGTCGTCATTATATAATTGATTTACCTTTCAGGGGGAGATCATTATGAAGTGGCTTTGCGAGGGTGGGATGAAGAGGGCTGAAGGGGATTAGCTTCAGTTGTACATGCTCTCAATGTTATGAAGGTGGGCACAGGCATATGTATTTTCAAATATGAATACAATAATTGGAAGGTTAGAGAGATATTATGTAATGTATGAGTAGTTGAATTATGAATATTTTTAACAAATATCATAAAGGTATTCAAAAGTATGTGACACTATATCAGTTATTAAAAACAGATATAGCAGATAATCGTGAATTAATTCATATTGAAGCAGTAATCACTGACCCCATGAGTGGACATGTGCTTTGATCAGCTAGGTGCATCCACCAAGAAAATGACGGACAAATCAGCATCAATTGCACATGATTAAATATATATCACCATGTTGTATTGATCCCAGCAGATATCACCACATTTCCCAGAGACAGGTTTTAACAGAGAAACGTTCAAAGGTCCACTGCCTCAGTGTCGTAAACTTTTGCTTAGTTTGTGACCCATGCAGGACCAGGTCAGTGAGTCAAATCAGGACCAGATTTGTCAAAGTCACCATGTGGTGGTAATCGTTACACTTGGCTTTGATGAATCCCACACAAGGATCTGTTTCCTTTGACTACACATTGTGCGGTTAAATATGTGTGGTGGCATTTGGATTTTCCGGTTTTAGTCTTCTCTCCAGCTAAAGCTAGCCGGCTTTGCTGCTATTCTTGCACAGAAAACCATTACTCATACATCTATTCAATGCATTATTTGCTTGTGTGTATAAACCCCTGGTTGCAAGCATATCCTTCTGTGTAAAACAAATGATGTTTTGTGAACGTACCAACAACTTTCAGTGTTTGACTCGGAGAGCGATGTAGCCTGGGTACATCCATCCTTGACCTATTTAATGGCTGGGTTCTGTTGAAGACCCGCCGCACAAATTGAAAAGTTTTCAGTCACTAAGTGAAATGTATGGCTCTGCCTCCGGTCCAGAAAAATTGGGGATTGTTCTATTTTAATTCCAAACTCAATTCCAGACATCCTCCACACTGCGACAAAGTGGATTTCTGGCCCATCCATTGTGCCGTGTTTGTCGTCATGTCAGCTGCCAGGACACACGATGAATGAGTGAATATTGATGAACACAAAAGATGTACCAGGGCCATTTTTTCCCGTTATTGTTGGCATGGAGGTAGGGAAAAGAGGAGAGGCGCCCTTTGGAACCCTCCAGGGATTGAGGAAGCCCTCTCCATATTCAAAATATTCCCTGTGAAGTACAGAAAGAGATATCAATCTCACTTTGAGGCTCTGGGCCTTCATTTGTTTGTGAGAGATGCGGAGCGCTGCTCAGATGACTGTGCCAATTCTTCAAATCCCACTTACAGTAGGAGTTCACACACACTAAAACACACACACACACACACACACACACACACACACACACACACACACACACACACACACACACACACACACACACACACACACACACACACACACACACACACACACACACACACACACACACACACACACACACACACACACACACACACACACACACACACACACACACACACACACACACACACACACACACACTATGCACAGCAAAGCATCTGCCACTTAACTCAGCCTGTGTGTCCCAGGCGTCAGTGTCTTCAGCGCTGGAGTCTGCACTGTGCAACTCGAAGGTCTTGATTGAGGAAGCAGTCGCTGCTCTGTCGGCAGCTGAGAGTTAGGAATAAAAAATACACCATGACTGCTTGAGCAGAAGCAACAAAGTCTATATTGGATAAATGGGTTAGTTTTTCTTTGTCAATTTATGTGCAAGAAAAGGTGGGCACATGTGTATTGAAGAAAGAGGTGGTATTGTTGAGTAAAAGAATTTCAACTTGCTTAGCTGGATTATTGTTCTCCTAAAGTAGGGCTTGTTGGTCACTGACTGATTTTTACGTGTTTATAGATTAAATGACACTGCATTTCTGAACAACAGTACACCTGGATAGAGAATTGAGTATTTTTTACATTTTACTTAGATTAAAAGTAAAGGTTAGTAGATTTCCTTTCGTCTTAATATGTCTCGATATCTAAATAAAGGCATGAATCTAAGAACTTAAAATAGGTACATAGAAGAAATGGGCCAAAATTAAATGCAAATTAAAAAAAACTATAATGAATGCAACTCAAATACAGTGGAAATGTCTACGTTCTTCCAGTATAATTATACTGGGTCCTAATCATTCAAATTGAAATCATGTCTCGCCGTTTTTCTAACCATGTTTAGCCTTGCTGCCTATTTGTATAAGATGGAGGAGGTGCTTGGCCTTATTTGGAGCGGTCTGATAATCATGATCAGAGGTAAGAGAGCAATTTGAGGGAAACACGTGTTAGATTGCCACAGTGGAACATTACACTGGTGCTCTGCATGTAGATGTAAGGTTCTTAGCCACTGACAGTAAAGCAAGCAGGGCCAATAATGACTCTAAGAAGTGAAATAATTACATGCCTCCCCACAAATACAGCCATTCCTCACCTCACTGAACATCCCCTCTCTGGGTCTCTCTCTCTCATGCTGTGCTTGATGTGTCCTCATGGAGCCAACCGCACCAAATAGAATCATTGTTATCAGTTACTGATATTTAAAACATAAAACACCCTTTAAAAGTACATTTTTAGTATAACACATTAGATACAGCCGCAGAAATAATTAAGAGACCACTGCAGCATTATCTGTTCCTCTGGTTTTATTATTTATAGATATGTCTTTAAGTTAAATGTTTTTTATTATTGTATTCTATAAACTACTTTTTTTCTCTTTGTTGGAATTCAACAAACACTGGAATGGATGCCATACATAAAGATTTAAGAACAATTTGGAGTGGTCTCTTTATTTTTTCCGGAGCTGTATATGCTTTGACTTTGTTTTCTGAAAATCCCACTCTCTTCTTTCTTTCTGTCTCTATTTGACCATGTTTCCACCTTTCTTCCAAAGACGCCAGTGTGGCAGGCATCTAAACCTGGCTGTGGTTTGGTTTTAGCAAGGCAATGGGCCATGCAGGCCTTTTTTTCCCTACAGTGGGCTTCTGAGCGGAGTCTTTGCCCTCACATGTGTTCACTCGGGCCTGCTTTACCCACACTATTGATTGCAGGTGATGTTCTGGACTCAGTCCAGCTGACCTCGAAGGGGAGTCAGATACATCATTGTCCGAAGAGGAACCTCTGGAGACGGGACAGAAGCTGCACACGTGTTAAGCAGTCTGACTTTGTCCAGCTGCCGAATATGTCAACAAATGCTTTGGACACGTGTTTGAGCTGCTTAGTATGGTCCAGTAATTTCAATAGTGAACAAAAATTATTTAAGAAGCTGCACAGGCAAACATTGATGCTTCAGCTGCGATGTTTCCTGAAATCCATGCACCACATGGCACTGTTTCCTTCTGCTTGCTAATTACAAATCTTAATGTGCAATAATTTTAACATTGGGTCTAATTTGTGCATCTTTGTTTCCTACACACCTCACAGCAATTGATGGATATCCAATGAGACGCAGAGTCCCTGCCAAAGGGAGTAGTTCTGCAGCTTGTGACACATCGCTGAGGCTGGGGGGAAGTACGCCTTAAATTAATTAACATCGGACCTCTTGTAGCTGCTCACTTCTGTAAACAAACATTTTAATATGCAGTAATTAATTAAATCTGCCAAGCTTCTCTGCTCCTCCCATAGATCTCCCTTCATTCTTACTTTCTCCGTCTTGTTAAAGAGTTTATTATCTGCTGATTGAGATGAGGAGTAAATTCAGAACTTTGCCCAGCGCCATCACTCCAACACAAATATTTTTGACATTTCCAACTGCGATCTGATGTGTAATATTGTAATGCTTGTCTTCCATTCCTGCCCAGAACTCACATTACATGTAGGGTGAAAGATATAAGCAGCAAATGTTTGGCACTTGTGAGGAATGGACCAATAAATCGTACATCGCAGCAGTCCTGCCCTCTCTAATAGCTTCTGGGTTCTGGCTGTGAGAGAACAAAAAGGTACCAAAGCCTCTTGGGCTACTCTGAACGACTGCAATGAATAATGTTTGGTCTGACAGACAGTCACAAATGTGTGTGTTTGACATCCAATATACTGTACTTGTCCACTATGAGTGTGTGTCTTATTTTATGGTCCAATAAGATGTTTTCATGAGATACATTCTATTTTTCTTGTGCTTCTTTATATACCTGAAGATTAAGTTTTCAACCTTTGAACGATGCTAAGCGTTGACAGACAAGCAGCTGAATTGACTGTACTGCAACTATAATCTCGAGTAGATAAATAAAACCAGATCAATGTTAATGTGTATGATAATTCTAAAAAATAAACAAACAGGCATTGACTGGAAATTGTAGGCTGACATTAGAATACAACTGTGCCACATATCAATGGATTAAGATTTATCTGGAAAGATTTCTCATTCAAGATGAATAAATTCAAACACTTCAACAAATCCCTCAAATTATCTACAGTGGATAGTTTTGCATTTATCAGACATGGGGTAAAAAAAATAATATTGCATGAGTTTATGGAAATCCACATCAGCAGGGAATGGATGCAGACTCAAGGGGCATCACTGCACAGGTAAGCTGCTTTTGGAGGGTTCATGTAAATCCTAAAGTCCAAAAGTCAATTACTGGGGCATCTCAAGCGTGTGTTACTGAAAGACTCTGATGTTTTATTGAAGAGAGGCTTTAATTCATCAGGCTTCTCAGCTCCCTTTCATGCAGCTTGGAGAGGGAGAGCAAGGCACCTCCTTCAGATGGCCAGTGTCATATATCAGCACACACACACACACACACACACACACACACACACACACACACACACACACACACACACACACACACACACACACACACACACACACACAGAAAGAGAGAGAGAAAGAACACACACTAATGCCCAAAAACAACTCTCAGGTGGTCTGCTTCACTCCACTGACCAGACCATTACCCACTACACACACACACACACACACACACACACACACACACACACACACACACACACACACACACACACACACACACACACACATACACACACACACACACACACACACACACACACACACACACACACACACACACACACACACACACAAACACAGCCCCCTCAGTCCAGACCACACAGACTAAGCATGAAATTCATCCATGCAGCATCCATGTGCTCTTCCCGTGCAGAATTAACATTTCAAATGACAAAATGTAAATGACAAATTTCGTTTACACTAAAAAAAATGATCTCATATTGTGACCACCCACCGTTTGACAGTCACCTTTCCTGCTGCATTGCCGGGCCTTGAGATCTGTTTAAAGTGTTCTCTTTTGATTTAATTCACAACACCTTGGTAGCTCATTTCCTCACAGCTGGTTTAACGTTTTGGGAAGACGGGAGGGTTTTATTTCCAATTGCATTGTACCGCCATTCATATCTGCTGATCACACTGCGTCTCTGTGCTTTGTTCCTTCTGGAATATTCATAAATAAATACTGTTGGCATGCTGACAGTCCCATCACAACAGAACGAGCCCTCTGTCTCTAATGTCTCCACAGCTGGAATGAAGGCTCATGGTGGCATTGCCCAGAGTGAGGCAAACAGACAGCTTATTTTTCCACCGTGATTAGCCAAACTGTGCTTCTCATATACAAGTGGAAATGGGATGTGCATGAGTGTCCTCCTCTCCTCACCCTCTCTCTCTCTCTCCCTCTCTCTCCCATCTGTCAAGACAATAGATTTTAATCTTTAATCCATGAGCAGCCATTGAATACTTGAGAATTACAAATTACAGATGTTTTACTGTGTGTTTTTTCTCAGACGACACGTCCTGCCCGCTGTCGGTCGGGCCCTTTAGCTATCATGACGTTACCGCACGAAGGTGTTCACACTCTCACATTTGCCACAAACAAATGCTCACAACAGAGACAGGGAGAGAGAGAGAGAGAGAGAGAGAGAGAGAGAGAGAGAGAGAGAGACAGACAGACAGACAAACATACACACGTACTCACATTACACACCCTCATTCTGTGCCATCATGGTACCATATGACACTGTCATCATTTGGTAATTAAACCCTTGCTGGCTTTAAATATGAAAAGCTGGCAAGAGTTGATGATGATGATACTGGCTGTCGCTCAGCCCAGATTTCCAACAAACCATCCAGCCACTAGGCAGAAAACATATTGTCCTGTTGTTGTCTTAGTTTGGTCATTTCCCATTAGAATAAAATAAATCTGATATAAACAATATATTTGAAAATGAACATACTGTTTAAAGATAATACTGGTGCAGTATTTATAATATTCAGATATGTGTTAAATGTGTCTGAAAAAAAGCTAACTTCAGACCTGGTGCATGGCATGATAAATGATGGGCACAGCCAACTTACAGTGGCCTCGGAGTGAGGAGAGGGGGGTGGTGCCAGGGAGAGATGGAGGGCATGAAGGGTGAAGGAGGGAGGTTTATTTAATGTTCAGCCCATGAGCAAGTGGGACACTTTTTTTTTTTTTTTTAAGGAAAGGAGAGGAGGGGAGGAGGCAGAGGTGGCTGCATGGTGGGGGTTTGGGAGGATGCAGGGTGAAAGTGCAGGTGAGAACTTTAGCTTTGTGTGGAGGGGAGACAGGAAGAGAGGGTTTGAAGATACTTCAACATTAACCCCCCCCCCCCCACCCCCACTCCACAGCACACACACTCCCTCCCTTTCAGCCCCCTGGCAATCTTGGACAGAGTAGATAGCATTGACCAGTCTAATGGACTATGCCATAAGATCTCTCTCCCCCCACAACGCTGTTCAACCAAAATCACTCCTCTCCCTCAATTTTCAATCTGCCTCTCCTGCAAACTCCGGTCATAACCCGTAAATGTGCTGTGTGGCTCTGAGAAGAGCTTAGGTTCCATTACTGACAGCCCACACAGCTTTATGGCCATTTAAGCTTCTCGATTTGGGTTCCTCCCATTCGGATGTTCCTGCAGACCCCAGTGCATCGCCTGAACAGATAGAGGGGAAAAAACACTTATTAAGATCATTAATGTCAAGATTACCAAGGCAGACTCAGCTCTTACTGCTGGAAATGTATTTTTAATACTCATAGCAATCAACATCTACAATTTAAACACAACACCGAGTGTGTTCGCATGTGTGTATGTGTGTGTCTGTGTACCACCCTGTAAATCAAAGTTCGAAAATTAGCATAAATTAAATGTATTGGTTATTTCTTGCTTGTTGTCGATTATTTTGGAGAATTTGGATAACTACAATTCAATTAACTGTTATTTCATAGATTGATTCAAAGTAATAAAAACATTTAATTGTATAGATTATGAAATATATTTTCCATACAGGATTATACAATTTTAATTATAAATATAGATATTAATGTGCATCTTTTGGATGTTGTGCTGTTTTAAAGAAAGACAGCACTGCAATGTGCAAGGTTAGCTAATGTTTAAATGACATTTCTAAGGAATAAGTAAGGAACAAGTTCTTTTTTAAGCTGAGTGTCTCAGATATAAAGTGTGCCATAATATCCATTACAGGTCCTTGGTCCAGTGGCAGCCTTATTACCATTTCTGAACTCAAGCACTGTAAAGAGTCTTATAATACAAAATGTTTGTTAAATAGCCGATAGAGAAGCTATAATCTTTTAATGTTGAATTTTATAGCTTTACCACGCTCGGTCGTTCTTGTGGATATTGTAATATTGCATTTTTACTGGTTATTCATCTGTTAATGTTCCAGTTACTAAGTTTTATACTCTCCCTTATACTCTTTTTTGTATTCCTTCACACTGTTAAACACACAGAGAAAGTATCCTCTGTGAAGTTTATGTATCTGTGTGATATCTGACTGGACTTAATCTCTTGAGAGGAACACTTTGAGAAAAACTGTGGGCAACGGTCAAAGCATTTGATAAGGAAAAATGTGAAGAAAGTCAAAATATCAGATGTGATGACAAAGTACACTTGATCAATAATATACTATTAAGTGAATTCAGAAATGTCACTATTGTTTTTTGTATACCTCCTTCTTGCCACCACCACCACCACCTTGTGTGTGTGTGTGTGTGTGTGTGTGTGTGTGTGTGTGTGTGTGTGTGTGTGTGTGTGTGTGTGTGTGTGTGTGTGTGTGTGTGTGTGTGTGTGTGTGTGTGTGTGAGAGAGAGAGAGAGAGAAAGTGACAGAGAGCGAGAGAGGGGGAAAGAGACTCATTATAATTTAGTAAATGTTTACCAGTATTCAGTGTTGTCATAAGCCTGCCCTTGAACGTGCCTTAGCTTAGTTAACACAAGTTTATACAAATAAAGAAATCAAATGTTAATAAATCATTATCATCGAGTAGTGTTGCCGAAGCATAGTGCTACATTTTTGGAAACTTCATGACGTATGTCAATTTATTCTGTGTTATTATATCTACTAGAAAAATAATTTCATGGATGTTTTAATAATTTGTAATATAAAGCGTTTGATAGAATAACAAAGATACTCAACTACAACCCAACTCGATATATTTCCTGTATATAAACTTAGAGTTTTCAAAGACAAAACTAGGTATTTGAAATTCAATTAAATCCCGAACAGTGTGAAATAAAGTTGTGTTATTATATAAAGTTATCGATATAGCTGAAACACTGCTCCAGCTTGATTACTAAAACGCAGATTTTAAACACTATTTTAGCAAGTTTAACAGTGTTTAATTCAACACCTGCAACGCTGTTTTTTTATTTCCTTTATCAAATCCTAGTTCATTGGAGCCGGGTAGGTTCTGCTTTTTGTTGTCGCCTAAACCGTTTAGTTTTGGATGATAGGTCAAAGATTCTGACAACCAGCGGGGAGAAGCACGACGCCCAGCCGGGGAGGGAGCGCAGGAGGCCGGACAGATCTACTGGGCTGCATCGGGGAGACGCACCATTAGACAAGGGGAGAGCCATGCCTCACAGCGCTGGTCGACCAGGTAAGGGATTTCTCCGTCGCCTCATACTAATGTCACTGTTTGTTTGCATCTATACGTTGGAGCACTCTGTGGGACATAACTGCGAGGAGACTCCCTACTTGTGTCTGGATTTTATTTTATGTTTTACTTCTGAAAATCAGTCAAAGCAAAGTTTGCTTTTTCTTTCCTATTTTGCTGTAATTCCATGTTTTTGAACTTCGTATTTTTATGTCAGAAATTGCGGTAAATAAAGTATATTTTGATATTAATATTATCATAATTAATTTTCGTTGTTGAAAATAATTGCTCTTCTATTAACATCACCTAAGCTTGGGGCTGTAATTGAAAAACATAGATCACAATCTAATTCACCTTTCAATTTTGGGTTTAGATGGGAAGATCAATGGAAAACAGTTGTAATGATCTAATTAATTATGGCAAAATTAAAAGCAAGTACAAAATCAATCTGTGATGGTGTCGAGGATAGAGTCAAATTGATATCCATCTGCTCCCGTTATAAAGCACATGAATAAGCAATCTAAGGACGCAGCTGATATCCTGCAGTTTGGCATAGCCTTCCCATATGGCTGTGGGTGTCAGGAGACACCAAATCATTGTGGAGTAAAGAGACTCCCGGTAGTATGCGGATGTTTTGACTAAAAGGGAGAAAAATGATCCAAGGGAAATTTACACAGAATTACTGTAAAAAAAAAGAAGAAGAAAAGAAAGATGAAACACAAGAATCGAGAGTGAAATGCATCACATCTTGCACAGGAGAGTTTATTTAGCGTTTACATGACAGACACCTTATCTCAATATAATACTTACATTTTTGAATGGCTTAATATTCTAACTAAGGATCCCATTTGTTAAGATTTTTTTTAAAGTCTCATACTGGTGAAAAAAATACAAAAACGAAACGTTAATAGACCAACGTTCATACAGAGAGCTTGCACAGGACACTAACAAGCTTTAATATAAGATGGAACTTCATGTATCCCCGTGGGGAAATTCAGGATTACACTCTCAGAGTCATACTTTGAACATGCAGTGGGAAATATTCTAGTGGATCCCAAAGTTGGTGAGGCGAGGGGACTTTAGGGGTCATCAAACATGTTCCTATTTAAGAAAAACACTTTTTTTATATTATTGAATTGATAGTCTATGCATAGTCTGCAACTTCCACAAACAGATTTGTAAAATCAGTTCAAATTTCATTAAAAAATTTAATTATTGTGAACGGTGATCAAATGGTCCCTCAAATGAAAATATATGTGAACCTCAGCATCGTCTGAAACTCGCAGTAAAGACAGGAAGATGAAAACAGCCATATCGATTGTTGCGTTAGAGGCCATATGTTTCAAAAAACGGATGAGAAAGATTTGTTTTGTCGTCTGGAGAAATTCATCATCCCGCCCTGTCTGCTGTCTTTCCACCTAAATATTGTTATTTAAAAACAAAATCAACGGATTTTTCAATTATTATCATTATTATTACATTTACAATAGTGATAGTGTAGCCTATTTTAGAGGAAACATGAATCAGAACACATGCCTACAGCTTCGGCTGAAATACATTTTAAAAAACCTAATGTTTAGAAAGAAATGATTTTGTGATTATTCACAGTGTTAAAAAAATATAAGAATCAACTGTTTTCATGACGACTGTGCGGGGGCTCTTTATTGTATAATGCAGTCACAAAGAAATCGAAAACAATAATCGCATTAGGTCCTTGGTGGCTGGGTTTTTAAAGGGTTGAAGTCAGGACTAACAGTTTCTTAATTATCACGCCGTTTGTTTTGCTGTAGTGCTGTGACATGGGGACGTCATCGTAGCAGTGCAAGAGGTACGGGGGGCAAATCGGGGTGTTGTGGGGGAAATAGCAGCAGCTTTAGGGCAAAAGTGCACTGACGTGTGAAATTACAGCCCATGGTGCTACATATTGTACCAGAAGCTCCCCCCCCCCGCCCCCCCACCCCCCCCCCCCCCAAAAAAAAAAAGAGGAATCGTCCTCAAACTTGTCCAGAGGGCAGCTCTGGACGCAACAGAGTCCTTTTCCATAAAGACCACAACCCTTTAAATAACATTATTATTATTCATATTATCTTTCACATAATTATTATTATTTTATTTTTTTATATTATTGGTATTGTACAGATTCCTCTTTCAACAAATACATAAATGATATTGAGTAAAAGAAGATTCCAGTGTTGTACATTGTGAAGCAAGAATTGGGTTACACTATACACAGACACTATCCTGATGTATAAAGATATATTCTATGATATTTTTGCTCGAAAAATTGCAACTAAATAGCAGTAATAGACGTCCAGAAGAAACTGTAAAAATGATCACTTTTTAAGATATATGATTGAGTCTTTTTTTCTCTTTGTTTCCTCTCGGATTGAGTCCTACAGGAAGAGATTAAGAGCGCATAATACAGCTACAGTAGGTTTACCCCCCACCTTTGACCCGGCCCGGCCCGGCGCGGCAGCATCGACCTACCTGCCTGTCTGTCTGCAGGAGCACAGCGGGCTGTAACCTACTGTATGAGCGCCATCTACAGAGCGATGTTGCACACAGGCGGGGAGTGGATGATGATGGTGATGATGATGGTGGTGATGATGATGATGATGATGGCCTTCTGACTGACTCTCCCTCTGCAGGCTGCGAGCTCACCTTGCACATATCATGTCTGACCACACACGGATAAAAACAGTCAGGATAAAAAAAACTGCAGCTCTTTTAGGTGCTGCAAATTGTTTGAGCATCATTGATGAACTCACATGTAAAGACTTTTTTGTTAAGAAATGTTTTCGAAATGATTTAAGAATAGGAATTTAGGGAGATAAAGCATTGAGCAACTGCTGTAAGAACACCTTTTCAAAATAAAGATTTCTTGTCACAATTGCAAAAAAAGTTGTGATATTTGAGAGTTAACACTTTGAACCAGAGGCTCTCAAAGTGGGTTACTGGGCCTCTTCTGGTGATTGCAAAATGGAGAAAATGTTCAATGTAATATCATTTAAATTATAGGAATATTAAGATTCTTTATAATTATGATTTTTTATATATCTTTTTTAGTTTCTTCAAAATCACTTTTAAAAATTGTGCTCACATCAAAAATAATCCCACATGAATCCCAGTCCCATCAAGGGTTTCTATTGGGAGTCTTTCATATGAAAACATTATAGATACGTCGCTTTAAACAACACACAGCAGCCTGACAGTGCGTTTACCTCTCTTCAACCCCCTGCCTTTAATTTCCTTGATTCTTCACCCCAAAGTCTCATCATTTCCCATTTCGTCTCCCTCCCTTTCCTGGCTGTCGGATGCAGGGACCTCCTCATTTGAGCTGCAGGTTTTTACGTGGGCGAATCACAAAGTGTTGGAATCTATTGCCTTTGTCTGACAAGTCATCCATCTCTATGCGAGGGGATCTGTGGGATGGAGGGAGGGGGGGGGGGGGGTGATCTGTGGGACTGCAGCTTTTAGAAACAGACACACAAGGAGAGGGGTTTCATTCTCAGCCCAAAGCTTCGCTCAGGCACAGCCCATTCTGGAGGAGAGGGGGACGCACTGCTCTGTACTTCGCCGTGTCCATGTTGTTGTCATCTCCGCCCCTATCTGATTAAAGCACACAGCCCGCCTGCGCTGCACGCCGTCAGAGGAGAGGGATTTCTCGGCTGCAGACCCGCAAGCGGACCCGTGGAGACTCAGTCATACGCCTTTTTGTTTTTCCTCATGATGTCCTTAAAAGACAAACAGTGACCCGGTTTGAGTCGATGTTGCTGCGACTGGTGCGCTCTGCAGACGCGTGGGTCATGCTCTGCACCTGACAGCTCTTCAGAGAGACTTTTGAGTTTAGACTTGAACAGCAGGAAAACTTAGGATCGCCCTGAGAAGTTGTCCACTCTGCGGACTCTTCGCCCACGGACTGTTTTACGCTACTCCACATTGTAAATCTTTGTTTTGTACAGCTTTAAGCTGCATCACAGAGGCGAAACGGCGACTTCCGTCGATTACCTTTCCTTCCTTTGCTATCCAATGGATATTCACTGCAAAGCAGACCCCTTCTCGGCGATGCACCGTGAGTATATTGAACTAGTTTACACACGTTTGTGTTGTGTCCTATATTTGGAATTAATACAGTCTAAATACTGCAATTTAGGATATGTTATGTTATTTATGTTATATACACGTGATTCCAGTAAGGCTTACTATCTGCCAACGTTTTATTATTGTCTCAAACATGTTCTTTAGTTAATTCCCCCCCTAAAAATGTCAAAGACCTGCAAGAGTCACTTGCAAAAAAAATGTTGTTGTGTTATTTAGGTAGTAATACAAAAGAAAATAATACGTTGAGAAAACAAAAGAGATTGCTGCTAAAAATAATAATAATAATATAAGGATATGTCTGGCTTATTCTTCAGAGAATACGTGTCACAGGAGTTTTGTTTTTATTGTTGTTGCTAAACCTTTATAGTCAGAGATGATTGAATTGAGAACAGTTTAGCTGTTTGGAGCTACATTTTCTTTTAAGTTCTAAATAGAAACTCCACAATTTAAATACAAAGCTTTTATTGACTGTGAATTTGCAGTTGCTTCAGACAAGGGCACGTTGTGTGTAAATGGATGCAACGTGTCACTTTATTTATCTCCCACTTTAGAGTTAGGTGTTTAGGAAAAAAATTGACGCAGTTCATCCAACAGTTAATTTTCTTCATGTTTTCTTTTCCATACGATATGGGTAAAGGAGACCCGGGCTGCGTGTAAATTATTTATTCCTCCTCATTCGCACCATCCGCGTTTGTAATATGAGTTATCAAAGCTCATTTTAATTATTTACAATAATTGTGCAAGGAAAATTAAACAGGTTGAAACATAATATCTGCGACATGTGTTAGGCTGCAGTGGAGGAGGTGCTCTTGGAAAATATTGCCTATTGCCAATGCACAGGGAGAGAGGAGTTTTATTTTTATTTCTGTGGTATCCAAAGAGCTATTGAGGTGTGCGTTTATTTTTGTATATATTTTATGTTGCTTGTATTATTTAGTTTTTAATATTTTCTATATTTAAAAGCAGCACTACAATAACCTAATTTCATTTTACTCTGCTGCTATCTCTATCATTAGTACAATTATATTATTAACTTAATATTATTATGACTAGTATTATAAGTTGTAATAGTGTTTCGATTATTGTTTTATATATATATATATTTTTTTTTTATATATGTTTTGATTTATTTCAGAAATCATGCAGCAAGAAATATTGGTGTCAAAATTAAAATGGGCATTTGTGCAAGTTTTCCTCTGTATGTGTGCATGTGGATTCTTGATGTGGTTTAAATAACAAACAAAAACAACCAATACATAGAAATTAACCTACATGTTTCCACGTGAGGAGAAAGCGTGTCTCCTGCAGGTGTGTAATGTTATGCTCCCCTGTGCTGCTGTTGTGTCCCACGCAGGGCACGGCGGTGTGAACCAGCTCGGCGGGGTGTTTGTGAACGGCAGGCCCCTCCCGGACGTGGTGAGGCAGCGGATCGTGGAGCTGGCCCACCAGGGTGTCCGGCCCTGCGACATATCCAGACAGCTACGGGTCAGTCACGGCTGTGTCAGCAAAATCCTCGGCAGGTAAAAGGGGGGATCCACTACCAACAGAGCCCTATGTGTGTCAAACATCAATCTTCTATAGCCCGTATATATGCGCACCCAGCTCTATTTCAGCCTCAGCCATCGGTTATATAGGCAGGTCATTTTTTTTCTTTCTCTGTATTTGCTTGAACACAGCAGTTCTGCGTCCGAGATTTTCTGTCCATCACCTCCAGTCCTGCTAGAGAAGAGCATCATAATCATGAAATACATTTTAGGCGAGAGTTTACGCATTAAGGATAAAAAATATCACAGAGGCTGTATTAATATTATCAGTGATTACAGGTGATAAAGTAAGCGTATAAAGTAGCATGAGGTCACTTGAAAACTGTCTTATCAACTCTACAGAAACGAATGGGAATATTTCTAGCAGATTAGGAAAATAAAGCAGTCTACGTCCACTATAAACACACGTTTGAGTATCATAATCCTTAACTTTAAGCCCAATAATACACAATTTATTTTCATATATTTTTTCCATCAGTGTAAACGCTGCTCAAATCCTGATAAATTAGATATACATCATTATACATCAGAGCACAAATGCTGTGAGATAATATTTTGAAATATATTTTTTTCAGCTATCAGAAGGCATTTCAGAGGTATTTCATTTCACACACACTGAATGTTTGTCACCAACATTTACCAATAGGTCATGGTGGCATGTCGTGCATGCTACTGTAAGCTCATGGAGATTGGAAATGAGGTCTAAACTGTGCTTTTACAGCTAAACTGTCCTTTGTTCTGTCCGTCTCACTGCTTATATTGTGTGATTTTAATTACACTGCTTTTCGTTGAAAAATCCGCTCTGTTCACCTTCCAGCTGACACTCAATTAGGTCCATATAACAGCACACTTCCACACCAATTAATACATTAAATCCATCATTTAGATATTTTTTTCGCACTGTGTACTAAGGTCGGCGCAGATTTGTTTACACACAAAATACAGTCAAGCCACCTTTTCCATCCAGACAGACTCCATTCAGGACCATTCACTTTGTCCCCATGCAGGTACTACGAAACCGGCAGTATTAAACCCGGAGTCATTGGTGGCTCCAAACCTAAGGTTGCAACTCCGAAAGTGGTGGATAAAATTGCTGACTATAAGCGGCAGAACCCAACCATGTTCGCTTGGGAAATAAGGGACCGACTACTGGCTGAGGGAGTCTGCGACAACGACACCGTCCCCAGCGTTTCATCCATCAACAGGTAGGCGAAATAACCGTTTCAATTTTTGTTTGTCTTGAAAAGCATGCCGGATTGTTACAACGTGCATTTTTATTTACTTCTAAATGTGTGCATGCATGTAAGAGAAGAGTGGGGAAAATAGAAAGGATGAGGAAACAAAAAGAAAAACCCCATGCGTAAATTGGAAAAGTCCGTTTTTGAAATAAGCACACAGCTATTTTATCTATAGTCCCAGCCGAGCCTAACCGGGGTGGTCTCACAAGTGCAATTCAATCTCCTTTGCGGCCCTCTACAACACAGCCAGCACGGGAGCTAAGGCTGAGGCCACGAAGAATCACATCTGTCTCGATAAAAACCGATCAATACTGCGTAACCAGATACAAAGGCGGAGGGAAATACCCAACAAAGTCGTTCAATACGCGGACCACACTGCGACAGAGGCGGCAGCAGCTTCTTTATTGCCAACCAATTGCTCTGTTTTCCAACACAGAGGTGAATGTGTAGCGACAACAGACCAAACATTTAGCCTTATAGTGTTGTTGGACAACTCAAAAATATCTATATTTTTTAATTCGCACATTATATTATTATTTATTATTTATTAGTAGTAGTAGTAGTAGTAGTAGTAGTAGTAGTAGTAGTAGTAGTAGTAGAAGTAGTAGTAGTAGTAGTAGTAGTAGTAGTAGTAGTACTTATAATTAAAAATAATAATGACAACAATAGTATGTATTATTGCACTTAACCTTTATTTTTATATTCAGTCCATAATAACTGTAATTACAGCATGAGTAAAATGAATTCAGAATGTTACAGACCATATACAAATCCCCCTTAAACAGTGTTGATCTATGGGTAAATGGACTATAAAAGAGTTTCTGTTCCACTGAAGCAGCTAAAGCAGCAGACACCCTACACCTTCACCTTTCCACATGAAGCGGGACAGCAGTGGACAGAGTATCTTTAGACAGAGGACGCCGGTGAAAAGCCCTAGTGCATGTGTGCAAAGTGAAAAAAGCCCCATAGTGCCTGCGAGTGATGAACTTTGGTTAGGAGGCACTGTTCCAGAGAGCTGGTCATCAGCATTACATTTTAATGAGCTAAAGAGAGTCTCATAACACATCCAGCTAAATGCAGGAGATAGATGAATCTAAACAAAAAAAGAGAAAGGAATATTATAAAATCAGGCTGTCATGGAAATGATTTCAACAGGTCGTTTTAGCGCTGTTCACTTGTTGTTCCTAAAAGCAGAGGAAAATGTATTTAACTGTGTGTGGAGGATGTGTTTTATGCGTTACTATTAAAAAAACATTTCTGACCATCTGCTTGGTTTTAAGCTGTGTGGAACAGCACTATTACCAGGAATGTTGTGCTTTGAAACTAAGTTGGCCTACGAATTAATCATTAACATCAGAGCTGGTGGCAATGCATAAAACTGCTTTTTTATTCTTAAAGCATGGCCTCACAAACCTTAACTTACTAACTTACTAAGTTACTAATACATTCGTGAATTTCATCCCCTAAGACGTATATTAGCATTCAGGAAAGGTTATTGATATTTATTATTAGATATTTAATAATATATTTTTAAAATGCGGAAGATTATTTTGAAATGTATATTAAAAAAATCAAACCGATAATTTGCTATACCTATAATTTCCATGCTATTTTAAATTTCTACGGATTTTTTTTGTTTCTCGCTGTTGTTCTTAAATAAAGGGAGGATTGGGAAAGTAGTGAGGAAGAGGAATAAAGAGGCAGTCAGTGAGAGAGAAACACACAGTGCACCTCTGGTGGTCTCTGTGGTTAAGAGGCTGACCTCTGCTCTGTTGACTAAAGAGGATGTCCTGGCTTTAAACACATTTTTCCTGCATGAATTATTAAAGATTACACAGAGACTGGGTTGCACTTTGTTTTGTCACTGCAGAGAGGAGTTTCCACCCACTGTAACATGCCCAGTGGACAGAGGCGAACCCATAAGGTCCTAAGCGGCTTTCGATCATATTGATCCACATTTTCATCTTTCTTTGGGGATTCTTTCTTTTACAACACCCAAAAACCAAAGTCGTTAATTCACCCATCTAAATTGCTTATTCAATATCAACAACATAGATTTGAAACAAAGTCCTTGAATTTATGAGGCTCCCTCGAGTCATGAGGTCAGATAACTGTTGTGGTGAGATGTTAGAAATTCAAATAAAATATTGATGTGTGTTTTCTGGAGGAGGCTGGTAGCCTTTGTTGCCCTGCCTGAAGGAGAGAGTATGGAGGACACATGAGATAGTGAGGTGAATGAAAAGAGTCTGATGTACATTATTTGCCCCCGAGGAAGTTAACCTCGTAGCTGACTGATTCAGAATTGATAGCTCATTGCTGGATGCTGCATGCACATGTGAAAGTCATTCGCCTCATCTGCAGTCTGTAAAAAACTGTTTTTGTCACACCTCCCGATTGAGAGGGCTTCCATATGGGATATCTTTCTGTGCACAACACTGCCTGTTATTCAATGATCTCACGTACGCCTGTCAATCAAAAGATTACCATAGTCATGGTTTAATGTAATGCGATCTTGTTCCAAGAGCGATCGCTGAGCTTGTGTAAATCCCACTGTACCTTTACAATACCTCAATTTAACAAACGTAGCATTATGTCGTCTTTTAAGTTTTCAGTTTATTGTGATGCCTACTTTGAATTTTTAGTTATTTAATTCAAAGACCATCCTCGATTAAAATACAGCGGATGTGGCAGTGGTCTCAGGTTGGGCCAATGAGACATTATTGCTTTTCTGTCACAGATAATTTATAGATCACCATTTGCATTTGCTGTTCCTCCCTGCCATTCGCCGTCAACTTTTCTATCCCGGTGTCCCAATCAATAGGCTCTGATCCTCAGTGAGCCTGGAGGATTCCTGTGTGCTACACTGAGCAACAAAAAGACCAAAAACTACAGGAGACGCCCGAGAGGTCGTCAGAGAGAAATAAAGAGATGATTTGGAGAAGAGTGGAGATAGAAAGAAGGAAAGAAAGAGATGAGGGTTTTGAAAGACAGGTATTGTAAAGTACAGTAAAACGTAGAGCACATTGGAAAGTGAGGCAGAAATGAGAAAAGGGGATGAGGTGGTGAGGGAGAGGAGTTAAAGATCAGGTTTGAGAGATGGAGCGAGTACAGAGAGAGTGAGGAGAAAAGAGGGAGTGGGGAGCAGGAGAGGGAGATTATTAGACTTGGCCAGGTAGAGCCAGTGAAGCTGATCATTGAGGTGAATTGATGTGATTTCATGCTTTGTTTGCAAGATCATTCAGACCAAAGTGCAATGAAGACTTTCCCTCCACATCACATCTTACTGGTATGGGGACTTTATCATATTTCTAACCTCAGAATCCAGCTAGATTGAATCCACAATCTCAGGGGGCAGCCCCCATTCAGCCTCACACAGGAGTAGAGAGATTGCCCCTAAAGCCCCGAGATTGGCTATTTGTGACAGAAGCCTGAATATGAGGATACGAGCGCCCCAAACGACGGAGCACTTGTACATGCACGGGTGGAAGTGGAAGTGATGTGCCGTGTTTAAGTGTCCCGAGGCGGCCGGGCTGGTGTGAAATCTCCATGCTCTGGAAGCAGTATTGATTGATCCGTGTCTGTTGTTCACTTTACCAGGATTATCCGCACCAAAGTCCAGCAGCAATTCCACCCATCCCCTGACGGATCCGTTACGCCGCTCTCCACGCCCGGCCACACCATAGGTAAGTTTGAGTGAGGCTAGACACAGATTACTGCACAGTCACATGAGCTGCGGAAACAAGAGGAAAACTCCCAAATATAAACCCGTACATGCATTTTCAAATATATATACACCTCAACACACACATACTGTACACATACTAACTCAGCTTTCTCCATCAGTGCCCAGCACAGCCTCTCCCCCTGTGACCAGCGCCTCCAACGATCCCGTAGGTTCCTACTCCATCAACGGCATTCTGGGTATCCCTCGCTCAAATGGCGAGAAGAGGAAACGAGACGATGGTAAGGAAGACAGAACATCCCTTTGTTTTCCATCCTTTTAAATCTCTCCATCACTCGTCTCCTACTTTTTCTTTTTTCCTGTGTGTGAAGAAGATGGCATTTATGACAGCGCTGCAGCCAAGTGTGTTTCTGTGTGCTGTCTCCAGTGACTTGTTATGTTGTATATCAGGCAGGGCGAGTGTTGAAAGAGTGTTGCGATTCAATCAGCTTTTTGATGCCCTGCGTTTTACCATACGCCTACAGAGCTGCATCTCAATTTTATACCATGCTCAGACGTACTGTAGATATATCCCATATAACTGTCATACAACTCTAATCCCCCTTGGCAAGGCATCAGAGCTACTCCTCCTCTATAACGTAATAAAAAGCAGAAAGAGAAGCTCTGTTGTGAATCTGCGCCTCGATACTATCAGATAAATACTTTACAATTAATATTCCGCACTAGATACTTAGATTTATTTGTATTTTTTACTGAAGATAATCTAAAATAAGCATTAAAATGTTCTATAATAACGTTTTTTTAAGACTACCAGGGCAGGAAATGAGACTTAGATATACTCAAAGATTACGTGGAAGTGGAAGCCCTATCCGGTCCAAGCCAGAATCTCCCATTCCTAGGCGAGGCAAGGCAAGAGAGTGGACACTCACTGCCTGAGGGCTAATAGATTATCGGTTTTGCAAACAATTGGCTTTTTTAATGCCTATGAATTAACATGTCCCCGGTGGAGGCCTGAACAGGTGTAGGAACAGACTGGTGGAGGCAAGGAGGGGGCTGCATGTGTGTGTGAACATGTGTGTGTATGTGTGTGATTCTGTGATACTGTTTTGAAGTGGCTGATGGGATGTAATGGTTGAAAATGATTCCAAAGGGCACTCATCAAAACAAGCCACTTCCTTCTTTTATGTTTCTGTCTCTTTAGTTCTCTGGAGTGGCAACCACATGGATGGAAGGAAAATAGGACATTGTAAGTTGAAGTTAGACAAACTTTTGCTTTTGCTTTAGGTCAATCAGACCACAACTCTGTCTTCTCAATTACTGTTTCTGCTCTTCCAGGGTTATGCGTTTATGGGGACAAGGTGGGGAAGATTATTCCAATAAATACATGGGGGGAAATTGACAGTGGAAAATCAGGTTTTCCATGTAATGGCATGCAGTTCAATATACAGTAATGCACAGTGTAGCTTATTTAGAATTGTTAGGCAGAGATAGCATTTGATTTTACACATGATGAACACATTATTTCTTAAATAATTATAAAATGTAATTTGGCCTACAGCATGATTAATTCATCACACATAAAGGCTTACAATTTAAACTGTTCAACACAAGATTATCTACCTGAGCTTGCTAATACAGTTTCATACACAAAAAGTTACCTAGTCAGACAACTCAGTAAATACATACATGCGTAAACAGAAAAGTAATAAGTCATTACTTAAAAAAAAAAGGGGAGACCTTGTGCCGAAAATGTGTTTAATGTTGTTTAGAATATTTTACCGATGACTAAGTAGACTCTGTTGCATGTCATAGATGTTATGCTTGAATCTTCAAATGTTTGTTCTTACATCTTGATCATTTGTCCATGATGAACATGAAAAAAAGCTATGCACAGTTCTTATACTGCTGGTGTTGTGATGGTGGTGGCATGTGATCCCTGTGTGGCTGAAGTCAGCAGTTGCCCTTTGAGGAAGAAAAAGGTCCCCATTACTAGAGGGCTGTAGAGATAATGTAGTGTGACACGCGTTATGTATACGGGGTCCCCGTAAGACGAGCTTCAGGGACATAGGTGCCATAAGAGCCATTAATCTGTCCTTGTCATGTGTTATTGCAAATTAAAAGTAGCATGTTACACTGGACGGCTTCAATTGAAGATGGGGGGAGGTAAAAGAGAGAAGGTTGAGCAGCTGAATGAGAAAGTGGATTAATGAGGGGAGGAGGGCAGAAGGAGGCCCTGGCAGCCTGAAGAGAGTCCAATTTTTTTTAGGATTTGTGCATGCTTAGGTAGACACCTATCCATGGAAATGTGTGTACTGAGTGTGTTTGTTACTCCATGGCTTCAGATGCTCCTCACACAGTGAAAATAGTGACATTTAAAATAATTTGCAATTCTGCGGAGAAGCTATTAATTCACAAATTAACATCTCACCCCCCCTCCCTTCCTCTATCTTGGATGTGCAAGCTATCGAAAAGACAAAAGAAATAGCCTTAAGGGGGAAAAGAGAGAGTTTCAGCCCTATCTGAGGAGAGATTGGTTTGCATGTCTGCAAGCAGCGATACCAATTATGCCAGTGCTGGGAGAATGCGTCCCCCACACAAGCCCCCCACCCACCCACCCACCCCCCAACCTCCTCCCACCACCACCATCACCACCACCCCAACCCGAATCTATCCATAGCCAGATTTATTTGTGTATCTCATTACAGGAAATGGAATGTTGCTCCTGCCAAATGCATTAATAGTGAAGTGGGGAAATTAGCCTGTTGTACAGCATGCTCTCACTCAGTCATTTAAACCTTCGTGGAAGTGGAAGCCGAGAAAAGACAGAGAGGATTGGGTGACAACTGCTGTGGGATTGTCAAATGTGCATTACGGAGCTAGAAGTCCATGCACTCATTAAAAAAGTTTGGGCCTTCCAGTCGTTTGTCCAAATTGTTATGTAAAACATACCTGTTGGTTCTATTTTAAAAGGAAAATCTGTAAAAGTGCTGTTTTATGTAAATGCAGTGTTTTCCTAGTCTTAGCAAACAGTGACAGGTTACCTCTGCTGTACGCAGGCAGGTTGATGTGACCTAGCTGTATGTTTGTCTCATCGCTGGATGGAGCCCAGTGGAGCTCTGGGGAGGACAGGGAGCTACAGTGATAAATTAGATGGAGAAAGCAAAGGTCATAACTTGTGATTGTAGCGTGGGTGTAGGATGAGTGTAGAAGAAGCTGATGATTGTGTGAGTGGAGAGAGAAAAAATATGGCCCAGCAGGTTGTTCCTTCATGACATAAAAGAAAGATCGCACCAGGAAGCCAGAGTCATATCCAGCTTGTTCAATAGCCTAAGGAAAAATGAATAGTCACTGGTTTGATTTGTTCAAATTTGATACTTGGCCCTTTTTGGAGATCGTCCGGTGTAGATCTTTTAACACATATGACCCATTTGTGGAGTTTGAATCAGTTAGTGTATGGATTTGAACCTGGGCCTACACTGGTTGGCTAGTCAAGCCAGTCCATGACAATGAGTCAATAGAGGATCACTTTAGAAAATAAATGCATCCAGAGCGAGACAGAAATAAATGGAATCATGAGCACCATGATGGCCCTGATGGGGTGTGTGTGAGAGAGAAAAAAGCCCAGGTTTGAGAGGGGCCACAGAGCGTAACATAGAGACAAGAAGCTGTTAGGGCCCCGACAGTAGAGGAGGACACAAAAGGGTCTACATTGCATTTCACCCCCTCCTCCTTCGCTTCTCTATCTCTGTCGTTCTTTCTCTTCAACATTTCATTTCTCCTCTTATCAACCCCTTCTTCTTCCTGAGTCTAGCAGGTTAACCATTTGCATTCAGCAACATGGCTGCGTGAGACCCCACGTTTAGATGTAAACAATACACAATGAGGTCCGTCACAAAAAATATAAGGAGAGGGAATTCACTCAATGAAGAGGAATCATGTCACAGAAAAGTCAATTACGGGCAGCGATGCCCGGAATTAATGGAGCGATGCATTACTCAGCTTGAGGAGGGAGAAAAAGGCCAGAGAAAAGAGGGGATACGTTAATTGCATTTCCACAAATACTCGCCACACAGGGTGGCGACGCTAAACGACAGAGTGGTCCAGAGGAGGACAAAGAAAAACAGGAGATGGGAAGGGAGACTTGGTCAAATTGGGACTGCAAAAATACATTTCCTACCAGGTCATTTTTTACTGGAATTAGTAGGAGGAAAATTATTTAACCATATTTATGAAGAATAGAAGTTTCCTGTGATGCAGCAATATGCTTAATACATTATTGTTTAAAGACAAATTGAAATATAACATTTGCAATAGCGTCACTGCACAGACTAATCTTCCTTTGATAACATATGATAACTTTAAATTAATTTGGTTTTGTTAATATAACTAGCCATGAATCAAATAGCCAACCTTACAATTTAATACCAACTCTGATCTTCTGCCACCCTCTTATTTATGTTATAAACTCACAAACTGCTTTCTAAAAGTGCTGTACTTCTTATTTATTATAAAGTTCTGCTGTGGCCTAGATCTTAGAATTTATATAAGTAAATAAAATAACTAGAGTGCTTCAAAATACTATCAACACAGCCTTAGTGCTGGCAGTGAGTGCAAATATCAAATCAGCATCACTATGCCTGCTGACAGTCAGTACACTGGTTGGTGGTGCTAAATCGAATTAATAAAGCTCTTAAACACGCCACAACATAACAGGATCTTAACAGCCATGGCAGCATTGCTTCTTCTCCCCCTCTCTCTCCCACCCCACCCACCTCTCTCCTTTCCGCTTCAGAGGTTTCATAAATATAGCTAGCTTACAGGGAAGGAGTGTTCACCCTCTGGGTATACCAGTTTGTTTGTGCTCTCTTCTCTTTTTTTCAAGCATAACTGCATCTTTAAAAACATCAACAAATGATCCACAATTTGCGATAGCATCATTTCACCTATCAGAGCGGTTTCCCAGCGTCTGATCTAGGAAACCCAGTGTCATTGATTTACGGAGAGACACAGGCGGTGTGCAGGAATTCATTTGCCTTTTAAACAAGCCCCCACCTCTAGTCTCGCTGAGTTATCTTATCAGAGGGACAAGAGAGATGAAAGAAGGACATAAAGTGCAAACCATACCACCACAGGATGTTAACATCCCCCTTAGAGACAAAGAAAAACAGAACAGCTTTTGATAACATTGTGGTCTGTCTCACAGTAGCTATCACCATTGGTTAACGCTGAATGTGTGTGATCAAATGGCTGAAAGAGCATTTAGGGAGTGTGATTATAAGTAACAAAAGGATTATTTTATCACAGTATTGTTAGACAATGAAAGTCACACTTTCATGTCCATTGACTGAGTTTGCCTTTCCATCTGGTGGTAGTCTACTTAAACGTTGTATACATTTTTTAAATTAATGTAAAGCTTTTGGATACAGCATCCTTCTGTTCAAGCTGATCAAAGAACGTATTCACTGGAAAGTGCGTTTCCTTGATTTGTTCCTAGGGTTGATTTGTCAATGTCCCCACTGAAGAGTCTTGTTCTATCTTGGTTTTTCTCCTAACACTTTGGTGTTAAAACCAAGAGATGCAATCAGCTGGTGCTCTGGGAATGATAAGAGAATACCTGCTGAGACACCCAAAGGGGTTGAAGAAACACTGAGAAAATGAAGCCAGTCAATGAGAACACACACACACACACACACACACACACACACACACACACACACACACACACACACACACACACACACACACACACACACACACACACACACACACACACACACACACACACACACACACACACACACACACACACACACACACACACACACACACACACACACACACACTCACTGACAGTTGGGCTTCACACTCCACTTGACACGCTGACTGTCAAAGGATGAATCTGATTTATTGCTGCTATTTTATGATATATGTCAAACATGAACCTCTAATGGTGAGTTCTGAAAATAAATGATTTAGTATTATTTCCATTTTAAGGCCAAATCCTTAAGTATTTCCTCATATAAATGTAAAATGTATTCACATACCTAACTGAGAGTTAAGGATAAAAAAAAATGTGGCTTAACTGAGCATGATTAAAAAATAAGGCCTTTTTAATTCCAATGTTCTAGTATATTAAAATGTAAACACACCTTTAAAAACACCACAAAGATTGAGTTAATGTTTATTATGTTATAAGGCATGTCAATCAAGAAGCTTGTTCTTTCTTCTTTTTATTTAGGTAGTGAGGCTTTTGTTTACATGACTGGAATGCATGTCCTTTTGCAGCCAGGACAGAAGGCCTGATTAAGCGATGGAAGGTTGCTGAGTATAAGCATGCACCTCCATGGTGAATGACAAACCCTCACTATTGATCGAGCTTGGCTCTTTTCTCAGACCAGCTGATACGTGGTAATTAATGACTCCATTTTCTCCTGTACCACAAAAAACAACTGAGTTTTACAAAGCAAAACTAATTATGAAACCCTAACCCTACATTCAAGGGAGCTGTTTAAAAAAGAAGAAAAAAAGCCTGTGTTTAAAAAATTATAATTGGTTAACCGATGGTAGGAAAAACACATGTGGCAAGAGAAAAACTGATTCCTTCATAAATGTTACACAAAGCTAAAGTCAATTTATTTTAGAAGAGAAACACACATATACACACTACCTTCCATCTACACGTACACACACTCTTACCCAATTGCAGTCCTCCATTCCATTCTCCCCATGGATCTATTTCTTGGTGCGAGTCGGGTTCATCCTATGGCCTCAGCCATTGAAAAAAGGTCAAGCAGCCGAGCAGAATGGCAATAACGCCCCTGAAATGGTACCATCAGTGGAACATGATTGATCAATTGAATTCCATAGCACAGAAAAATGTGGGATTAAGTAGAGTATTATACGCACAATGAGTTGAGGCATGATGTTCATTCCAAGTTCATTTCGCCTCCCTCCTCTGCTGGCGGATCAGGCAATCAATAGCGGCCTTGCATATCATATATCACCGCTGGCTCGCCCAGGAGAGAACATAATCTGCTGCAAATTTAGAATGACAGATTTGTATGGGAGCTAAAGCCCTCATCCACTGTTGGCGGCGGGATATAGGAAGGAAGGGAGGGTGGCGGGAGGCAGGCAGTGGAGTGGAGGTTCCTGGGATGCCGGATGGAGGTTTTAGCTGCAGATTTTTTTTTTTCAGTGTTCGGGACTTGATGAGTGAACAGAGGGAGAGCTGCAGCGGCAGCGGTGGGCTCCCTGGCCGAGTTGATAGGGTCAGAGATCAGGAGAACGAGGGAAGCATAGGCTCATTTGTTTATATAGAGTGTGACTGAGTGAGGAAATGCATATGCTTGCCCTCGGCGCCCCGTCCTTATTTGGCCCCGAGTACCGTCCCCACTCCATTCGGTTTTCCAGAAGACAGGCAATATGTGGGGGATGGAGGAAGAGAAAGAGAGACAGAGAGAGGGAAGGGTAATATGTTCAGGAGGAAATAGTACAGTTAAATAATGGCCCTCCATTTCCCGCTGGCAGAATGAGAGGCTCTGTATGTAATCGCCAGCCCTACTTTCTCCTCCTGAAATACACGCTCTCCCTTACAAGTATGTATTTGCACTGAAGGTAATCCATCAATTACCATAGACCTATCACATGATGACCGTGCTGATGGTGGCCATGGGGAGAGGTGGAGGGGGGGAGGCAGGGAGCTGCTTGAGTGAGTGTGTGAGAGGGAGAGAGAGAAACAGTGAAAAACCGAGAGGGGGATAAAAAGGCAGACATGCTGGTGGGTCTCCCTGAATTTACTGCTGCTCCTCATGCCATCACTCTCACACCCGTTGAGCTAGATAAAAAGTAAAAAAATCTGCCTATGATTTTCTCTCATGGCTAGCCTGCTAGAATATCAGGTAAAAAAACAAGCTGGAGATTTTCCCTGATGCTAAATGTTGTTGCTCTTCCTTCCCCAATTCCTCTCCCTCCTTCTCTAGATGGCTCTGATGGCTCAGGCCCCGGCAGCGACTCTCAGGGCAGCGTGGAGAGTTTAAGGAAGCACCTGCGGGCAGACGCCTTCACCCAGCAGCAGCTGGAGGCCCTGGATCGTGTGTTCGAACGTCCGTCTTATCCTGATGTCTTCCCCACTTCAGAACACATCAAACCTGAACAGGTTGGCCAAACTATTTCTTACTACACTTTTGAATTTTAAGTTGTAATAAAAAAAAAAACGTACATAGATTTTGTAACATCATAAACAGATGAACTAGTGTATATACTGACACAGGTGACAAAAAGCTCTGTGCAACTTCTAGCTCAAAGCAACCTCTACAAGCTACCGCCAATAAAAGTGTATAACCTTTATTTACATTCATAAAACTCAAACAACATGAGACAATTAATTTTCCATTGGAACTCTATGAGGGTGCCCATGCAGCCTTAGCAGTGCCCTAATTGAGTTCATTTTCATCTCTGCGCGATCGCAGGGAATTACAGCGGCGATAAATCAGGGGGACAGCCCCTCAGCCTGCTATACAGCACCTAATGCAGCTAATTACCAAAGTGATTTCTACGGCAAGATCAATACCAAAACGAATTGGAAATGACTTGCAATCACAAAGAGTGGAGGAGAAGGTATTAAAAAAGCGAGAGGAAGGTGGAGGAGGGGGGAGAAAAACAGCGTCAGAATGGTCCAGAAAAATCAGTTTTAATTTAATGTAATATTAATCAGGCTGCTTTCCACTCGTTCTGTGCACCTCCTTTTTTCTCCATGCTTCCAACACCCCCTCCTTTTCTTAAACTGGTGAAAAGGTGGGATATTAGGCTATTAGGGGCTTGTCTGGTGTCTGCGTCAGGGCATTAAAAAGCCATTTTGAAGAGGCCAGGCTGAATAGGCCTCATCCCTCCCACACTTCTGGCAGCCATGTGGTCAGGTCATTCAGGCCCCTCTGTGCTTGCCACTCGCCCTCCGCCCAGCCCTGCCCGTCCCTGCCCACAGCCCATCTGCATGACAAAATGGCTCTTGTGTTACTGAGGCCCAGCGGAATAGAGAGGAACATCCAGCCTAGTGCCAGTGAACAGTTGTAAGCAGACAATTAGAGTTTATCTGAGATAGAGGCAGACAAGACTGAGGTCACCAGCTCACCCCTGTGGGACCCCGTCCCATTGAGGCAAACGGATGCACACACGCACTCTAACACAAACACTCACAGACACAAATGTGCGCACAAACACTTATCCTTTTAAAGAAGAAGAGTCCAGTCAGGAAGTGTCATCTCATTAACAAACAGGATTTATCATAGCTGCTAATGGAGTCTTAACCGGAGATGAAAGTGATAAATACTGAGGGAGTTAGTTCTAACATGAACTTTTCTCTTACAGTACAGCAGAGTATTGCAATTTAGTTTTTATAGGAATTCTTGTAAAACATGAAAGTCTGCTAGGTATGGTTGATCGTAGATGAGCAATAAAAAAACTCCAATATAAAGTAAAACGTACTAATAAAAGTATGAGAGGGGTAAAACAATACACACTATTTTACCATTTCATCAACCCAGTTTTATGTGTTCATCCTATAGGCGAAACACAAAGGTTGATTTTGAGGTTGTTCCCCCCTTTAAAAAACACACCACATGTCTCTCCTGTAACAAAGCCCTGAATGTCTCCTCCCTTGACTGGTCACAGGGATGACTGCAGTGGAGCACAAAGAGCCAGCTGACACCCCGTCCTTTCACTCCTCTCCCAATCCCTCTCTCATCCCTCTCTCCCCTTTCTGCCTTCTCCTCAGACAAGCCCTAATGCATGCATACATCATAGGTCTTGGTAAAGCATGGAGAGCGGGGTCAGGACGGGTTGGTGAAGGGGGGTTACAGAATTTAAGGGAAATATTCACAAGGAAATACAGAGAGGATCACAAGGCAGCTTCCTCAGATACACTAGGGGATTCCTTCAGACATATTCCATATAAGACTGGGAATGCTGTTTTAATGTGGACTTGCTCACATGTGGACTTGCATGCAGTGCATGAGCAAAATCTATATTATGACACCATCTGATGGAATGTGAAATAGTTTTCTATAAAAAGGGTGATTTTTTGATTGCCACCTTTAATGACATGTGCATTCCTTTACTGATGTATTTTGGCATTTGTTGTTTATTTGTCCACAGGCGAATGAATACTCACACCCATCCCTGAACGGCGGCCTGGATGACGTGAAGCCGAGCCTTTCCTCCAGTGCCAGCTCCGACCTCGCCTCCAGTGTCTCCCAGAGCTACTCTGTTGTGACAGGTATAATCTTACTCACGCTACATTGATCCCTAAAACACAGCTGCAGCAGGTTGAAAAAAATCTGCAGCCAGGTGCACAAACTTAGTGCTTGAACACAAACATAGCGTGTGCTTCCCATATTGTCATGGCATGCTCCTGTTTCCCAAAGTTTGTTTTTTTTATCCCAATTTTTCAAATTGCTATCTGACCCTGTCACTAGCCAAATGAATCCAATTCGACGTATTCCTCATCCCCAAAATATAAACAAAACCCCCGATATATTCCTATAATCACTCAAGGCCACATTTGAACTCTTCCTCAGCTATTAAATGAGAGCAGCAGGCAAATAAGGCTCTGCCTTACCTGAACTGAAAATGTAATTTCTTCAAACTTGGTCAACTTTACCTGAGCATTGTAAAAAAATCCTCTTCATATTGCATCATCATAGAGTAATGAAGATTTTGACTGCCGCTTCTTTATGGTGCTACACATTTTCCCAGCTATATTAAATTCTTATCACTGAATGAAAAAGCTCTTTCGAGCCACTTTTTGAGGCACTCTGTGTATTTATTTCTCGGAGACAGAGCGAGGCGATATATCATCTCAGCCCATTAAATCCTACAGCCCTTTCACACGCTGCTCCTAACTGGCTATTGTGTTAGCCCGGATTGGCCCGCTAACAGATTGACTGGGAGCACTTCTCATAAGAGACAGCTGCTGTTCTCGCCGCGACACGACGTTGTCATCAAAGGCTATGATAGCCTGTTGATTGACAGCGGCTGGAGTAGCACCGTGGCTGGCTGGCTGCCTCATGCTGTGGAGAGAGAGAGGAAAGGAGAGAGACCTAGATACAGTTCAGACAGTACAAAAAACTCTCAAAATTTTCCAATTCACGATCTGGCTGCTGTTTTCAATAGTGACTTCCAGTGAGCCAACAGGTAATGGCAGGTGCAGTGTATTGAATATCTAGCTATCTGTATCATATAACCCACACTGACCCACCCTGCTGCACTATGGCTCTTTTTTCTCTGCTGTCCAGGTTGATGGCCGCCTGGTTAATTGAAATGTTGTTTGAATGTGGCTGCTGAGGCTCTTTCCCAGGAGAGGTTAGGTTTACTGACTGCTTAATATGCCATTCTTTTAATAAAACACCCATAATTATGCAGTGGGCATCAGAGTCAATGAGCCCACTGTGTCTGTGTGCATCTGTAAGAAAAAAAGAGAGTAGGTAAAGAGGAGGACAGCATGATTGAAAACTGCAGTGGCCCTTCTCAAATGATCCCTCCAGTCCAGCCCCGGACCCAGACACAGAGCTACGGGAAAAGAAAGACCCCTTTTTTATTCCTGAATATGTGGGAGGTAGATTTGCCCCAGAAAGTTGGGCCTCAAGAGAAGAAAGGTGTGTTTTTGTCTTTCATGCCAGGCTCCTCCTATGAAAGCGGTCTCGCTCTGGGGAGCACACTCATAGCAGGTGGCCTTCCAGCCACCTGGGGGCCGGGGGCCTCCTAAAGCGATACATGTGAGGGCCACAGATTGCATAATCAGGAGGCGAACAAGGAAAACTTTTCTTTGTGTGGAATATGACAGCAAACTTTAGCATATTATTTTTGAGTATTTTGAGCACCAAATTAAAGTCAGAAGTAATTTCCAGTTAGCTTTTATTACTTAATTTTAACGACTATGCAAAGTAATGCATGAAGCACTTGATTGGGTGTAGGTTGTTACTGCATAATATTATTTTTTCTTCCATTAGCAAACCCTGTAAATAGGAATGTATGCCAAGGCTGAAAAATGCTAAATTACCTTCCTCACTTAGGCTGGGATCCAATTATCAATAAATTATGCTCTCACACTGGATGGAGCCACGCGATTATATTCATTCTTTAAATGTTTTCTGCTCCCAATTAAAATTCATACAGTTATTGATCTTGTTGATTTTTATGTCCTGAATTTGCATAATCTATTAAAGATGAATGATTAATGAAGTGCTCAGTTTTGCGTTCCAAGGGCGCTAGGGAAAGCAATGTCGGCCATCTTTTGTGTCCTCTGTTTATGTGTGAAAGAGACAGTTACCTAGGAAGAAGGGCGGCAGCCAAATTAGGGCACTGAAACGCACTGCTGGGATTCAGTGTGAATCACCAATCATTGACAAATGATTTTCTCCTTCCATGACAATCTTAAGATTTGAAAAAGTGTCAATAACTATTTGTATTGAAATTATTTTCTCATCTTCTCCGAAGAGAAATACAACAAACAAAGCATTTTGCAAATTTGGCAACTGTTGTGCATGTTTCTGGTGTGTACAAGCTGTGAAGAAACGTGTGTGTGTTTGTGTCCACTGGAAGAACACAGTGAACTGCTCAGTGTGTTCATGGAGAGAACAGCATGTCATGTTTAACCCCTGGTCTCTGGCTCTGGTCCAGCATTTATGTGTCTGTCCAGTTTTCTATTGATACCTGAAAATAGATGGCATCATAAAGTATCCAGCAGATTCAGTGCATATTGACTTTTAATCCGTACACAAGTTTATATTTAGAACAAATGACAGTATAAAATTGTAGCCGCATGATCACTCTCACCAGAGCCTATGGGAGGCTGGGTGTAAATGGGCACCCCTCTGTTCGGCCAACTCTAGCCGATGTGAAGATCCAATGCTTTTCCATTTCTCTCTCTCCCTATGAGTAAAACAAGACAAAACTGTACAGATGAGGTGAGAAAAAAACTCATGCTTAATTACATATTATCTCCAGCTGAAATGTACACCACACTCTGAGCTCCTTTTATAACTTGGCAGTAACAGCCATTCGCTGCTGGGTGGCAAACAACAAGCAGCCACCTAACCTGCAGAGCTTAGTGTGAGGCCTGGTGGCAAACAATGTGTCTGAGCCAATTTAAACCTGCAGCCCCGAGCTTAGAAATTAATGTTTATATCACCCCCACCAACAAAAGCACACTAACCTGAAAGCACACTTTTGATAACGTATGACCTGTCCTGAATTAAACCTGTGTATGGGGAATTTAAGCCATTTGGCCACGCTAATTACTTACTCTTTGGATGTAGCCTTTGTCAATTTTTCATTTGTTCATTTTTGGTGCCAGTGGTTTAAAACTTCCACCTCCACAATTCAAGAGAGCAAATAGTCTACTTGCTAAGATAAGTGGGTCCCTATCAAGGTAAATTTAACGTATGATTCTCTCTGGCCTCCTCTCCGGACTTCACCTACTCACACAAGACACAAATTTTGTGTGATGGTGATCGTATAGGGTTGGAAAAAGTTCTCTGCAGATTGAATGTCAGCCTTTGTAAACAAGAGTTCTTCAGTAAATGGTTTGCGCACCAAAGTTCCTTGGTGTGTGTTTAAAAATGAAATGCTCACTTGAGAGAAGGCTGTTGTTGCTATATCTGGACGCATCACTCCGAGGACCATTGTAGGTTCTTAACAGTCCATTTCTATGGTTGATGGGGTCTGTAGAAGTGGTATCAGTGTATCATTGGTGAAGCAGAGACAGCTGTTGGAGAACTCTATAGCGTCTCCACTCTCTCAGAGATGTGTTTGCTGGGGAGAAAAGTCCCCTAGGACCCTGAGTTTATCTTCCATCTCCATCATCAGGGCCTGTGATTTGACAGGCTCCCTTTACCCGGGCTCTTCCTTGTCTCCAGGACAATAAGCAACACCATGTCTGATTAGTTTCAGAGTTCAGTGGTCTTGAACGCAGCGTTTGTATCGGTTGTTGTTGCGTCGTAGCCTCTGTCTGTTTGACAACGGTTGCTCAGGCGCTGAGAAAACAGAAGCCTACAGCATGCAGGAAGTCTCTGATACAATGTTAACAGATCTTTGCTACGCTTCGTGTTTGGCACCCTAAGTCTTTCACCTAAAGTACAGAATAATGTCCCAAAGGTTAGGTAGGCCAAGCAGTTTCATACTGATATTAATATAACTGCTCCTAGGAAAAGCAAGATTCCCTTAACAAACACACAATCCACTGCTTAAAATTGTGACAAACTGTCATCGGATTATGTTCTTTAAGCCAACACTTGTTGCGCATCTCTTTTCCACCATATGTTTTGTGTTATGGTTCAGGCACGCTGTGATTGTTGTAAACATCGTAATGCAAGCTGTTCGTGAAATATAGTCCTTTTATGCAAACCCTAAAATTATTTGCCGTGTTGTCTTTTATCAATGCCCGTTTTCTTTCTTTGGAATAATTGGTAGTGTTTTTATGCACTCCGATCAAACTCAGGGTAACTTTTGAAAGCGGTTTGAACTTTAAAGATTTAAACTGAGTACATGTTAGATATAATGAACTGAAAAGCGGAACTGAGGGCCAGCCAATTGCAATCATTCCTAAATGCGGACCTTGTTTCCGATAAATTCATGACATACTTGTACAATGCATGTGACAAACTTTAGGTCCATCCAATTAAATAAAATCCCACTCATTAGAAATATTTCTGTTCATGCCAGGGTTTTGTGTGAACCATCCCTTTAATGATTTGATCGTAAGTTCAAAAATGTCCTCCATAACAATGCTATTTGTCTCAATAAGCTGAAAGTATTCTGAGTAATTGCACTACCTCTGTCTAAATCCCCATTTACAGCTGTCACAAAGACAAAGAGATTTGGAGAACTTCCTTTAGATTTCTATGGGAAAGCAGTCACTTAGGTTCCCTGGCATTAGGTTCATAGGGCTGACAGGGTTGTTTCCCCCTTCCATACAACAGCCCTTATCTTAATGAGGAATCGCAACACACAGTCCTGTTGTAAAATGACAATGATGGGGGAAGCAGCTAATGAGGCTATCATGGTGTCGGGAAAGAGCCATCTCTCCCTGTAGGCCCCAGCCAACAGAACGGGCTCAGCGGCAGACGTGGAGAGGCCGGAGACAGAGCTCACATTGATTGCATAGGTTCAAGAGGCAGAGCCGGTGAAATGAAAGATGCCAAGACTCATCAGCCAAATTAGATCAAAGTGCAGAGTTCTGAACTGTCTGCGAGACGATTGTTTGGTTATTTGTGAGAGTGATTTTGTTGTGAGAAAGCAGCCGTGAGATTATGTTGTTTGTTTTCCCCAGAACCTTTGGGAAATTTTTTAGGCATTTGAGCTTGATTGATCAGGCGCGATGTGCTGTTGCAACATTTCACTGGTGTATGTTTCCACTTAGCTGAATGAATTACTGCTGGGTGCATAACAGATTATTATTATATACTTTGTAGTTGATCAAATGGAGTGCTTATCTATTCAGAAGTCATATGAAATGTCTCGTCTTGATTTGGCAAAAGATACAAGTTAATATATAGTAGCAAATACTCTTTTACTGTTCCTCATCCTTTATTCTTCATTCATATCAGAAATCTGTAAACATATGGAGTCTGGTCTCAGTTAAATTCATTGCCCTGTTGTAGTGTTTGGTAATGCAAGATAAATCTAGAAAAACACGTATGCTACTTAGTTGGTTTGCGTTTGCATTTAGAAAAGCTATACATTCATCCCTACATCCATCTGAGTGAGTGAAGTGAATGTATGTAGAGTATGTGTGGAGTTGCATGTCTACATTATTTCTATTTTTCTTTCTTGTTTTCCACCTGGCAGACTCTCACCCATCATATCCACCTTCCATGTGTGTAAAGCGAGAGCCCCATGAGGCATCATTTGCCCCCTTCACCCCCTCCTCTGTGGGGGACTCTGCTTTCGCCGACATCTTGCCCCACCAGTCCAGCCTCTCAATGGTTGCCTCTGCTCCCAGCTACCCTGCCCATGCCCACGGCCCCCGCTACAGCCAAAATGCCAGCCAGCCTTTTATAGCAGGTACATCCTTACCCATAAGGCCCTGCAGCCAGATCAAAATCAAATCAAACTCTCTATTTTAGTTGATTCACCACTATGTTAATTTTTTTTCGATCATTTACTAAATGTAAACCAAATTGAAGCTTCCACCTCTCATGTTGCAAAGCCATCAATCCCATCATGCTTTGAGGCCTCACTGTTTTGTATACAGGAGTGAAACTGACTGTTTGCCCCTCATTAACAGCCAATGCTCTATCCCCCTCTCGGGTTAACAATGGGCCTCCAGGTCCCTTCAGCCTCGTGACAGGCCCAAGGTCTGAGGGTCCGGAGGGGGCCAAAAGGGGGGAGAAAGCTTGCAGAGGCTGAGACTTAAGGCTGATGCTGCTTTGGACCCGTATCTCGCTATCCTGTTTGCCCCTTATTCTGTCTTGCCCGGTCACGATTAATAGCACAACCAAATGTGGTTCTATGATCCTGTCACTTTCAAAAGCTTCTCAGAGTTGGTGTATTTCCTTTACAGCAGTTGTAGCATTCAGATACAATTTTTCCATAATAAAACAAATCAGTAACTTTCCTCAAAATAGCACGTATACAGACAATAATTGCCCTGTCATATGGACTGGTCTCCTGTTTGGGGGGCACCTTTCACCCCATGCATTCTCCAGCCCCTTGCAACCCCAGACTGCAACAGCTCAAATATTTGTGTTCCTTTTTATTATTTTTGAAGGATTTTACTCAAGAATATTGCAATATGGTCTTGCATACAATATGACATGAAATGGTGTTATAAAATGTGACAGCAACTGCCTTGCCATTGCTTGTTATTTTTCTTCACTATAAACTAGACTTCACTTTGGTGATGTAATAGTGATATCAAAAATCATGGCTGAAGCATTGAAGTAATTCTCCTTACAAAACCTGATGTAAATGCTCAAGCTTAACCATCAAGTAAAAACTGAATATATATTTAACTTTTCTGCATTCAAGCATCATGTAAAGAATTTCCCTCCTTTGTGGCTGCAGGTCGAGACATGGCCAGTACCACCCTACCTGGCTACCCACCTCACGTCCCCCCACTGGACAAGGCAGCTACCCCACCTCCACACTCGCTGGAATGGTTCCTGGTAGGTACCACTGCTCCCTTTTTATGATGCCATTAATTTTAATCTTACAGCTTTTATTTTCAGTAGGTAGTCCCCTTCAGTTGATCTTGGGGAGGTCACTTTAAGCTAAACAAGTAGTAACACTTCTCTGTGATGTCTCTAACAGTGTACATGTAACACACACAAAAAAAAAACATTCACTCTTTGAGTTACTGAAGAAACCTCAAGGCCTTGCTCTTGACCCATAGGATTGAAGAGAGCTTGTTATAGCTTTGTTAGACTGCGGTTAGCGTGTGGTTAGCGTCTGCGGACGAGGACATTAGATGAACTCGATAGGCGATCACCACAATCAGTGGCCGTGTGATAGGACAGTTCCTCTCAGTTACACTCCAGCTCCCAGCGCTCATTACCTCCGCCGTGTCCACACAGCGCACTCTCACCAGCCCCGTCGATAAACACTGCTTTTGCTCCTCTCCTCGCCTCCCCGGACACCCAGGGCTGCAGAGCGTATCTCTTTCCCCTCTACTTAACCTGCAGTTCAGGTTCACAGCAAACAGTTAAGGGTCAAAACACAGAGGCGTGGAGGGCCTGTAAATATTTAAATCACTATCTCTCTCAGGGATGAGCTCAAGTTACACGACCAGCAGTGGGGATGCTATAGCTGGCAGCATGTGTAGATCTCTCCTCCGAACAACTGAAAACACAATTCCTTTTATTGCTCTATCACAGTAACCAATAATCAAGCAGGCGTGCAGTATCTGCAAGTGAGCTCACTGTGAATGAGACTAGATTTGAAAGGTATACATGGATGTAAAAGCTGAAATCTAACATTACTGCTATCTTAGAGTGCTTATGGATATACTCATACTAGCACACAAGCACAAGCTGGGTTTTTAATCCAGAGGTTGCCGTTTTTTTTCATCTGGTGGGGAATGACTAAGATTTATGGACTGGTCCCAAACACTGTTAAAGCAAAGGCCATTCTTCAGCAGCTTCAAATAAAGCTTTTATAGTGTCGTAAAAGAAGGAAACCTGTGGACCCTAAGCATCACTCTCGGAAATCCCCTCAGCCTCCCGTCCTTTCCACCACGACCCGCACAGGGAGGACGAAGAGCGAATGAGAGTCTCAAAGAACCTATTAGGGATTTTTGAAGCGACGCCTCATCGCTTAAAAGTAGGGAAAAAAGCACTGAAGTCCTCACTTAACGAAAAAACAAAGGAAATCCTAAAGACTAACAAAGGATTAATAAAACAATCAATTCACCTGAAGGGCCCGAGGAGACAAGCAGTTAGGATAAAAATGCAGCATTGTCGATTGACTACATTGTCATGTACCTGGATTGTGACTTGGTGTTGGGCTTTTTTAAAAGCTTGATATTTTACGAAAGCTGTCTGTCATTTCATTTTGTTAGCACTTTGCTAATGTTTATTTTTATTGATTTGTTTTCTAGGAGGGGACTTTTCTGGAAACCCTTACTCTCATCCACAGTACACCACATACAACGAAGCGTGGCGGTTCAGCAATCCAGCATTACTAAGTAAGAAACTTTCTAACAGGCAACTTTAACATTTGTATACTATTTTTTTTTTAAAAACACTTATAAATATATCTTCAGGCTCCATGTATTCTCATGTCCTACATGATGTATGGCCTCGTGGTTTCCAACGGCTCGTTCTTCTGTTAACTTTCAGGTTCCCCTTATTATTATAGTGCCGCGTCCCGTGGCTCCGCACCACCCACTGCTGCCACGGCCTACGACCGCCACTAGTTACTACAGAGACCAGCTCAAACTGCAGGCCCAGGGCTACGGCCTCCATATTGTCCACGTCTGAGAAACACTGAGGTCAAAGGGAAGCGAGGTGGAATCCTAAAGGAAACCCTGTGACGTTACACGATGTGGAGGAGGGATCGGCCAGGTCACATCGGGGCATCTAGCCCAGCTTCAGCGTCACACACTTTGGGTCAAAATGGCCTGCGGGACGTTCAGAGCCCACCTATCATGCCCTCACTCTCTCACAGGCCGAACACTTCCAGAATGACTTTAAGAGATTATATAAATATATATATTATAAAATATAAATTGAAGAAAAACAGTGTGAAGAATACCATGTGGAAAAAAATGTTGTGGGTTTTTATTTTTGTTTCTCTGTTGCTGTTGATGTTGTTGTTGTTATTTTATTCATGGATCCTCACATTCCTTTTTTGTCATGAACTGCAGTATTTTTCTGCTCTCAAGAGAGAAGTCCAGGGGAAATAAAAAAGGTCCCATAGCTTGACGATGCAGCGTCTTGAAGCAGTGATTTGAGGGCTTTACTCTGGTGCTTTGACTACGTCTTCTGCTCCCATTTCTCCTGTCCCAGTGACGTCATCAGCTTAACACAGCATGTCCTACAACGTTTACTGACCCTAAAGACACCATTGGAAACATCACACTCCCTGTGGCAAACAATCAGATGTAAAAATGTAAATCATTTTGCAAAGTATTAAAAATGTGGTGACCACAAAATGGCCTCGCCAGAATTTGAAATACTTTAATTTATTTGTTTCCGTTACTATGTTTTATTGTCGGAAAAAGGCTTTCAAAGATTTCTTCAGAGTAGTTCTCACATTTCTCTCATTTTCGAGTCATGTCCGTGCATGATCGTCCTTTATTCTTTTTTTGCACTATACCCTCTGCTTATTTATTTTTATTTGGTACTGTCACTTAACATTACGTTTAATTAACCTTCCAATTGAAAACATAAGTAAAAACTTTTCATGTTGGTGCACAAAGCAGACAGACATCTTTTTCTGAGTAAAAGCAATGCTTTCAATTTTCTGAGGAGTTTGTAAGCCCTATCCCTATGGCTACATGAACAAATTCAATTCTCCTGGGTTATAATCCATTCAGCTTCTTAGTCGTACCACTAGATGCCTACACTGTTTAGAAAGCTGTTTGCAGTTGAGCAAACTAACTGTAAATTAGCTTCAACAATTGCCTTACAAGCCTGTTTTTTCAAAGCAAATTCATGCTTGTTCAACAAAATTAATTGCCTTTTCAAATACATATTCACCACCCTCTTTGATTTACGTTCTACTCTCCATAGGTACTGAAAGGAAAAACTGGTTCCGTTTGCTTTTTGGAAAATATTTTGTGAATGTACTACTAACTACATTTGCCAAAGACTTAGTTTGATATTTAATATTTTATTTACAGTATATGTATACATAAATAAAGCAGTATTATCTTTTAAATGAGTAGTCAACACTGAACATGTATGCCGTGACTTTTTAACGGACGAACAACATGATGCATATGACTGTAATGAAAAAGGTGAAATTCAGTTACTCAATACTCCGTCAGTTGCAACAAAATGCTGCTTTGTAGAATGATTTGTGAATAATGTGTAGACAATTCTTCTCTGTAAATAATGTCACACACACTTGCAGCATCATACTAATGTACTGACTCCCTTTGTAGATATTCAAACTGAAAAAATCATTACATTTGTGTCTAAATGTAATGTTGTGCTCTGAGGAAAGGCACGACTACTGTATGACCTGTGGCTACACATACTGTAGTAGCAGGTTCCAAATGCTAACATCACATAGGTTGTCTTTGTCATTTTATTTTGTTTTCATGATAATGTCATGATAATGTTTTATGTCACTATGCAATGAGTTTAATGGCTTTCTGTATCATCTTTTGTTGTTGGGCTCAGAATAAGTAATCCCCATGGAGAACAGCATATAAATGAACAAGAACAAAAGACCTCCAGTGTGAAATGGTTTCTCTCTCATTTCACAAATTCCCTTAAATGAGGATGCGATCAAACTGAAGTCCTTGGCAACAATCAAAGATATTGTCCTGTTTGCTGTTAGTAGATGTTGTGATCATTATGTTAATCCAAATTACAGTCATCTGTGGCTCCATGTGTAGAAACACATCCAGACTTATTACCAGTCACCCATCTCTCCTTGCTCCCTTCACTCCCTCTACCAATACAATGCTTCAGCAAAAAGGCATCCAACATGAAGTTTACTTTAATTCCACACAAGCAAATACATCATCTGGCACCGGGGTTAGCTGTCGTTGCTGAGAGCACCAGATAAAAGAGAAACTGCGGTCCTGCTCTTCAGGAGAAGCTATCCTCTACAAATTGCACTTGGGATTTGCCTATTTCTGTCTACATGTAGCTCGACATATCTGAAAATGAAACAGTGGCGCAGAGTGCAAGCCACCATCAGTCAGGCAAAGTCTTTGCTTTAGGAAGCAGAGCACCTCTAAAGGAAAGGGTCTTCTGCTGTTGTAAAGATGATACAGGAGATGTGTCATGGACATAAAAGGATTTCTGATGAAAATCTATACAGAAAGCCTTGTGGCCTCAATCATTGTTCTGTTTCAGTTCTGTTCCAATTCTTTTTGTGCACATGAGAAATAAATTCTTTTATATGTCAGTCGTTGACTTGGTGTCCCCTCATTATTAACCCCATAAGAAAATGATTCAGAGTTCAAGGTTTCCGGGGAGCATTCCTGCTGCTGGGGTATTGATGTTTGGTTTTATGAGGACTACAGAAGGCACTCATACGGGTTACAGCTCTCAAATTTGAAATACAGAAACAGATGCAGAGCACGTTGCTTGAGTGTCTATCTGTAGAAATTATATAGATTATCATTCCTGTTAAAAGTAGCCAACAGTAACAACAATGGTATTATGTTAACACATCTGTATGTGTGCGCAAGACCGATGGAAAAAGAGAACATCTTTGAAAAAAATAAAAAGGAGAGAGTAGAGGGGGAAACAAAGAAGCGGGACAGTTGGAGAGGCAGGAGAGCGTTGCCCCGGCTTTTGACTCCAGTATATTTAATGATGCATTGGTTTCAACCTGCCATACCACACTGCTGCTACCCTTTCTCCTCTTCTACCCTCTCTACTCTGGAACACACAATTGTTCTAATTCAATTTCACTGCTTCCTCTGCCTATTGTTTATTTCATGGATCCCCTGTGAAGCATCAAAAAGCTGCTGTTTCTGTCAGCCCCCTAACTGTCCTATGTGTTTGTCATTCAGGCCTTGTTAAAAGATAAAACACACACACACACATACACATACACACTTAGACTCTTTTCTCTCCCAGCTGAGAATTCCCAGTGGTAAAATTATTCCATTTAGATGGGAACTTTTTTGTCACAACCCTGTCTAAATTGGCATATCTAGCTCTCTCGTTGAAACCAATAAACTGTGAACCCGGATGCATCTGTCAGTCAAGCTCATCTTTACTTTAGCGGGCCAGATGACAACAACAGGAGAGGAGACACACACCAGCAGAATGGGGCGCACTGATTGGCTCTCATCAGTTAGACATTACGAGAAGCACCTGTCATCCTCAGGGCTTCTCAAATCCCGCTCAGAGAGGCCCTGCCATGGGGGCCAATGGGCCTCGTGCAAGATTTACTCAAACACTTCACCCTCATTGTCAACTTGGCTTGGTGATGCCCTACAGCTAGGCCTCTTTTGCCATGATTCATGTCTGTCATTGGTAATATATACAGTGAAATAAACCCATTGTACAGAGCTGGTAGATGGACACAGGCTGAAGCAATTCCTTGCAAAGTTTACGTTTTCTTCCAGACATCGAGATGTTGCACTAAATATGTATTAAATTCACTTTTTTCTAAGCATCTCTAATTAAATGAATCATCAACACCAGTGGTGGAAAATACTACTCGTGTACTTTACTGCACTATATCTCCTGTATAGATATATACAAATAATTTCTACTTTAAAAATATATATAAATGATTGGCTAATAAATACAAAACAAAACCACAAAAAGCAAAGTCTGCTATCATAGGTTTTTGTATGAATTGTAACACTTAAGGAACATTTCCCTTTTATCTTCTCAGATGCTTTAAATGATCAATTAGTAACTTTTCAAGGACCAAAGAGATCAAATCATCCCGCTATCTTTTTACTTTTTAAAATTGGCAACCACTGGACTTAAATATCAAACAGTAGGTAAAGCAGGTACAACTAGCTTCACCTTGGTCAGCTACATCAGTAAAATATCATGCACTGATGCGTTCATTGTAACAATGCAATAGGGTGACACATGAAACTTTAACCACTACTCGTAATTGGGTATTTCTTGGTTGTGTTACTTTTTCAGAGCTCAACAGGGTGTTTTCTTTCAACATAATACACAGTGACAATAAGGGTGAAAATACCTACAATTCAATATGTAACGATTTCTCTTTGTTTTAACTTCCACACCATGAGAGAGCGAGACTCCATGAATCTGGAGGTAAGACACGAGCGCGGTATTGTTCAGAGTCAAGGAGCGCTGGTGGTCTAGCAGTGACGTCCTGTCATCTGCCTGCATGGGAGCCTGTCATCAGCCTCATCATGTGGCTGTCATAGCTGATGCAGGCGAGGGGAGAGGCCAACCCTGCTGTGTCAATCAACGGGCCCTCATTAGAAGCGGCTCTAATTAGTGGCTGCACGGGTGCTGTATTGTTCACAACGTCGCCTTCGTTAACTCTGTTAATCCCAAATGGATTTAGGTTGAGAAGACGCAGCACTACAGCCATCCAGAGGTATAATGTGAAGCTACTTTGTGTGTTGAAACAAGTTATCTCTTATGTTGTTTGAATCTTCAAAGTGAATATAGATATTAAATTGCCTCTTAAGAAGCATCTGCGTTTTAATCACCCTAGCCCAAGAATGAACAGGTTTTAAATTAAAATAAAGGTTTTGTGGAAATGTCCAAGTACAAATAAATCATCATCTCATACAAAGATTATTTCAGTGTGGCAGGGGTGTCACAAAGTTCAAGCCCGGTCTCTGATCCTGATCCTGACAGAACGATGATTATGAGGTTATTTTCACTGTCGGCGGGTGAGACCATCCAGGCGACAAGAACATGACTTTGTGATGTTTGTAATGAGTGAGCATTGATTGACTCATGTTCAAGCTCAAAGGATACTCGGGCTCTGTGTGCATTCTGTACTGTAGCATAGTTCGCAATTAGATTAATGAGAAGTCGCAGAGCTGTTTGGAGAAACGCAATTGCTACGTTCCTCAACCCAGGCCTCATCTGCCAACTATATGCTATAATACCATTCCCATCCCAGTTAGATCACTCACCAGCACAGAGCAATTTCCCTTCAGGAGCTAAATTATCATTTTGAATGGCCATTGTGCGACACGTTGTGTAATTAAGCACCAACTATGCCTCGCTACCTGATTATGTCACTTTCCAAAGGGGCTTAGGAGCTGAGAGATGGTGTTTGTGTGAGTACATCAAGTGGAGGGGAGGGATTCCAGGTTTGGGAGGAAGTGTGTAAGGGAGTAACAAAAGGCCAAAATGTGTAAAATGTGGTAGCACTGACCTGCGTGCCCCCTTCACGCTGAGAGAGGGTCTCCTGTCTGACAGAAGCCCAGCCTGAGGAAGGGGGGGAGTTTGAGTCCAGACTGTTTTGATACTGTTTTGCAACAAGAGCATCCAGCCTTCTGCAGCTCCAGCAGGAGGAAGAAGATGAGGAGACAAGGTAAAGAGGGGAGAAAGAAAAGTGGGAGGCCACAATCACCAGCCCCCACCACCTCTGACTGGCTCCCCACACCGCTACATCCCCCCCAACACACACATACACACACACTCCCGGACGCCTCTACCCCCTCCCCTACCCAACACCCAGTCACTGTCAGGCCAAACACATGATGAATTGCCCTGTCAACAGAATTCATTCAGGGACCAATTAATTCAGCAGAAATGAACTAGAGCCATCAGTCGCTGAAAAACTCAGTGCAAAGAGAGCAAAGTAGCCCCACTTCAGAAAACGAGGAAGCGAGGGAGAGAGGGGAGAGAGGGGTGAGCGTAGTGGAGACGAGAGGGCAAGCAAAAGAGAGAGGGAGAAAGAAAAGGAGAGGGAGAGAGAGCGTGGTGGAAGTTAGTCTGACAGAAATTGGTCATTTAATGCTTTAGCGCACTGGAGACAGCCCCTGTCATAGACGAAGGCATGGCAGGGGCTCCCCTGGTATTTTATTTATTAATTATCCTATGCAGCGAGGGGCCTTTAACTGTCTCAGTCCAGCCCCGTCAGCCCAACTCCCTGTCATTTTCTCTCCACAAACAGATCCTTTAACACCGCACTCCAGGTTAATGGAGACAAAGCCAATATCCAACCAACCTTGCCTTCTACCCCAAATACAGTATTCATTTGTACCTTATCCAGGTAATTATGTCTTAGACGATCTCCTGAATATGTCGTTGGGATGCTAATAAACTACTTTGGAGCTGGCGTGCAGAACACGTCTGACCTTTTCAACTCACTGCTTCATGGTGGCTACGCCTCCCAAGGAGGGCAGCAATTATTTACACCTTATCGGGAACTGCATGTCATCGAGAATAAACATACTTCAAGTAATTCAATGATGGCTGCGTATTATTATCCAGCATATAAGCAAGACAAACTCATGTATCCCCTGAAATCTTTGTTGTTAAAATAAATGCTTTGCCACGTACAGCTACCTGTCAGGAGGGACTTTACTCCCAAATATTTGTCATCTCAAGGGCTTCATCTCTGTTTCCTTAGCAGTGTGGAAACAATTCAGCAGAACTGTGCTTGCCAGAAGCTGTTTTGTTGGCGGTGACAAATTAGCACTGAAGGGCGATATCAACACCAGCTAATTAAGGTGTCGTGTGATTTTGGGCTTCAGATCAAGAATCTGCTGATTCATCCCACGGGTGATTATGATGTCCATATGGTCAACGTACAGCACGGTACACAGGGAAACACTATCGGCCCGCTGCAGCAATCACTTTGCCAAAAGTTGGATCTTGTCTTTTGTGGCGGTGTTGGGTGGTGTTCATGAAGGCTCTGAATTATTAACGGCATCTTTTCTTTAAGCCCAGGATCCTCTAGTGGAAAAAAGGGGATGAAGGGCAGCTGGGAGGCTGCCTGCGACTGACTGCCCCTCTTCTCTGACAACAGGAAGTGAAATTCAACGCTATTTCCAATGTTATTCATTGATGGGCTGGTGTACCTTGGATGCCCTCTTCTTAGTGTCACCTGGTTTAAGGAATCATCACAACTCAAGCTAAATAAAATAGATAATCAATGCTTCTTCTTCATCAGATATTTTAGTGTATTTAAAGCTTGACAAACTCCAGGGTCTCTGGAGGCTAATAAACTCTCTCTCTCTCCCATTCCTCTCAATTCAGTCTTTCACTGTAGTGCTAAGCACAGTGAAAATACACCTAATAGACAACACTGGCATACAAGCCAAGTGAACCTGACAAATGGAACAGAAAAGCTAACAGAGAAGAAAGAGGTGCTTAGGCCAACTGTCACAGGTAAAGTGCTTTCCTGATTTCTGTTTACTCACCATGCTTGAAACTTGACTTGTTTTCCTGCAGCTTACTGAACAGATTCTGTCTGTGAGTCAGCTGGTTGTCAGCGTGTCTCGCGGGCAATAACGCTCATTGAGCATCAAATTTGGAAGGTGGTTCTGAAGAGCAGGCTTTTAAAAGTATGATAACTACTATAACAAACACAAATATTGGGTGAGGTATTTAAAGAGTCCTTGATTCAACGAGAAGTCTCATTCAACTTAATGTCTAACACAACCTCATCTGCCTCTCTTACCACTCTACTAAAGAACATGGAAATACGTTTTTCTTTACATAAAGTGCAAAAAAATATAAGAGAATAAGGATGGGAGACCTACAGAAATACACTGCATATGAACAGAGAGAAGATGTGCTGTAGAATATAATTAATTAAATGAGACTAATTAGGAACATGAGAGCAGGTGCCAGGCTATGAGCTGACAGGGAAGACAGCAAGACAACATGCCAGCACAAAAGAAGAAAAGCACTGCCACACACACACACACACACACACACACATGTAAGTGCACAACCAAACACACATACACACTTAATGCACACAAACACACAGCTGCGGTTATGAGGGTGTATCGTGACAGGCACGGGGACAAAACAACTTTCTGCGTTTTGTCATGTGAATCCCCGCAGGAATACTCCTGACAGGAAGCAGAGACCCAGGCACCGTGGGGGTCTCTTGCCTTTGTCTCACACACATTCTCTTTATTATTTTGTTCTGCAATGGTGGAAAGAAGTTTGCACAAGCCAAAGATTTCTCTCCCCTAATTATTTCAGCACTTGCTCCAGACTACAAGCGGTGCAAATTCACAGACTGCTTTTCTTCCACTCTTAAAGAGCTCCCAGAGCTGCCGCAACAGGGTACATTTAAATTTGATATGCTAGAGATTTTTTGGAAAAAGTCACACATTTCCAACATTTCACGTAAAGATAAAAACTCAAGCTCAACTGGAATACACTTAATGAATGTCTACACAATCATATGATACCCAGTTATTGTGCTTTGTTAATTCAACAATGTGGATAAAATACACCTAGGGCATCCATGATTTAGAACTCAATGTAACATAAGAGTTTTACCGTATGTTTGATATTACATATTGATTAATGAATAAAACCCAAACATAATCGGTACCTTAATCAATTTTGAAAATATGTTGAATTTGTCGCCCTTTGCATCCAAATTCACAAATAGTGGTGCTAGTTAGAAAAAACTAGTTCGAAAAAAAATGAATGGACAAACTTACAGCTGTAACAATTTAGCATTAAGCATTGTTCATTTTCATTCACCGGTATGCTCTTTCTTAGGAAAGAAGCTCAAGCTCTTTTTGCACTATTTTATTTATCTTATTTGCACCATGCATGTTGAGTTGTTGGAGGAGCACGCGACATAAGATTTTCATTGCCAACATGTACGCTGTATCTGCTGTGCATATGACAAATAAAACCTTGAAACCTTGAAACCTTGAAGAGAGAAAAAAGCCAACAGCGTGCAGACTGAAAATGGCTTGTACATGCTTTCACTGCATGGACTTGACAATGAGGTTAAATATATCTTTGCAAGTGCCACAAATAAAAACCTGCTCCTGCCAACTGGAAACCTGCTATATGTCAGTGTGCTGCTTGGAATCCCTTCTACACAACTTATTGTGAGGTTTACAAAGTATGCAAGCTGCTCAGGGAAACAAAGCAACACAGAGGCTTCCTGTAACTTTCCATGAACATTAGCAGCAGTTTTATTCAGGTTCAGATTACAAACATGGCATTGTAATAAGGGGATTTAGAAATCAACAATTACTTAAAGACGTCCAACTGGAAAGCAATGGTTTCCAAAGATTACCAAAATCAAATTTCCTCCTTTTTTGATGTAAGAATTAATGATAGCACAAACACCGTTGTTTTAGCTTGACTTAGACAAAGCGGGGAATCATTTTGACAGGAAGAACATGATGAAACCTCAGACTTTCCCTCCGTCAATCACAGACAAACACTCTATACCTAACTTTCTCTCTAGATAAAACAAAGCACAACAGCATTTAGAAAGCTGCGTGGTCCTGCAGCCAAGACTCTGCGAAGCGGATAGCTCAATATCTAGCCCTAGTGCGGCTTGTCAATGCAACACCAAACTCAAGACAGAGAGATGGGGGGTTGGTGTGGGGAAGGCTTTTTTAATTATCTGTGGTTGGGTCGGACTGTGCATCATCATTAGAGAGACTAAATAGCAGTGGTCACTGACTCAGGTAGTGGTAAACGGCACAATTAACAAGCTGAGGAGGGAGAACTGTATTCAATTTGAAAGCCTTCTCTCCTAATCCATCTCCAGTGATCAGCAGTGCTGCTGAGCTACGCCCTTTTACATTCAATTACATTAATCAGGTTATTACCCAGAAAAAGTCAACATTTTAATCAAGAACTGGCAAAGTAGGGCAGGACATTACACCTAGACAGGGCTAAGTGACAGTCAGAAGAGGGGAGTGATGGTATTCTACTGAACATCATCTTTTAGTGTATTTAGTATGGTCTTGATGCATTCATTTTGCTATTCAGCTGATTTTGATATGCTCCATTTTTGTCAGCATTCACCAGAATACATCTGTCGTCATGTCTACATTTGCAAAGGTCTGAATTAATCCCGTTTTTAAGTAGGTACTTCATGGTGTACAGCATACCAAGAATTCAGTCACTTTTCTGTTTTTTTTAACGCTTCTCAGCTGCAAATCCCCTGGATATAATCCTTGCAGGGGTGTTGTTAGCACAGCAGGTGTGTAAGAAGTAAAAAACACAGCTACAGGGCATCCTAATAACTATCCTCAAAATCCTTTGACACACTACACAAGCCATTATTCATATATGGATGGAAACAACTTGTCTAAATGTATGTAGAGCGGTCCGCTGTGGTCAGGTGGGGGATTATTTCATTCACTGCAGAAAAAAGCCAATTTATATGAATATGTGCTTACTTCACAACCAGTTCAAGTTGACTTTGCTGACTGATTGCTGACTGCACACACGAAGTGAATCTAATTTAGTAGAACCTCTGGCTAAGCAGTAGTTTCTGGCCCATTTTTTCCCACTAACAGGGAAGAAATCAATTCTTGGGCATCTATGACATTCAGGAGATGCTTGTCTTGTTTTTATTTGACTTATTTCCACACTTCTTTTTGCATTTTGGCTTGTTAGAAGTTCTGTGATGGCTGACCCGGGAAATGGTTTCTGATTAATGGAGGGAAATTCTTGTTGTCCACCACATAATGAGAGAAGACAGAGGTGAGAACAGCTCAATAGGAGAGATAACCACTCTTTGATCCAAACGGTCATGCAGAACCTATACTCGCTGCATCGTCAGAAAGTCTACTGTCAAGTACGTCATTTTGAAATCTCTCCTCATAAACTTTGAAATGTCTTTGAAATACTTTGTTTTACAAATTATAATACAAAAGTCTGTCTTTTGTTAATAATATACTTTGAAAATGATAGCAAACTGTCTGCCCTTTGAGCGTATTCTTTCCAGATCACAGCCGCCAGACTTTTGCAATATAATAATTGACTTCTTACACTTGATTACACACAAACAGCCAACCAGCGATATGGCATGTTCACGCATATTCAAAATATTAAACTGTCTAAGTGCCATTTCTGAATCCCCACTAACAAGACCCATCTCAACTTAAGATGTCTTGTTAAATTGAGACCTTGTTCCCCAGTGGACTTAAATGTAAAACATATCTCTACCCTTGACAAGCAATGTTAATCCATTTAGTGTAACGAACTAACATGTCCCTAATTAAAATATGCCTTTTAATGATACATACTGACATCCTGGAAAACACTGTCACGCTTCCCTCCTTTAATACAGGAATATGCTAATTGCTTCGGTAACACTGGTGTTCAAATCCCAAGGCTACGGCCACATCCTGAGGGAGTTTCTGTGTTGGGGTTCTTCAAACCTTTCCGATCACAAAAGGGGCCCCTTTAAAATACAGTTTCTTGAAGATTGGTTTGGCCAGCGAATAATGTGAGGCAGCTTCAGGGACTGACACTGTTGATTTCCATTCATTTACAGACATTCAATTTACCATCACTCTACACCCCTTCAGTCCAGCACTTGAACCTATTTGTGCTCGAGGGCAAATAGAGAGCATCAAGCTTCCACCCCATCCCATGGCAGCTCATTTAAAACAAATCAGGCTGATTGCTGAGTTGCTGCTCTCACAAGGCCCAGGTGATAAAGCAATTAAAGCCCTCTAATTCTTCGGATCGGAAAGGGCCAGCAGGTAATTAATTATATATAATGGAATCCTTTTGTTACCTCTGCTCCACATTTGATTTTTGTTTCTTGATGTGTGAGGCTGTACGTTTGAGGGCCAGTAAGGGACAGGTTCATGTGGGTGGAGTCTGCAGCCCTCAGTGGCCGTCACCCTGGATGAGTGAGGCGATGGTTAATAGGCTCTCTCTGGACAGATGAGGTCCATTAGAAGGTTAATTTAAAAATGAATAGAGGACATAGAGGGAGAAACGGAGCTAGTGACAGAGAGGGCTGAGCACATTTCACACATGGGAGCAAAAATAAAATATAGCATGAAATATTTTCTCTCTGTGAAGCAATGCTGCTAATTACGCAAGGGATAATTAAATAGCCAAAGACTCAGACGAACCATTCAACCGATTTTCACAAATGACCAAATGAAAACAAGGAAGTCCGCCCTAGACCGGTAGAACCGAACACATCCATGAGGCCATTTCTTAAACATTGAGGCATTGTTCAGATGCATGGACTGCAGCCCCTGCCTCCCAATTTCCATTTCTTTCCCCCTTGCAGAAAGGCTGAATCTGATCCGGACCCATTGGTGTGTGGATAATGAAGGGGTTACCAGGAGCTGGGAGAGGCCCTGTAATTCCTCGCACCGGGGGAGTGGGTTTTTGGGTGGGGTTTGGATGAGTACCCCTGCTCCGTGATGCATGCACTCATGTGAGCTTGTGACAGCCTTTACCCAAATCCAAGGCCAGACATAGAGGCTGCATGTATTATATAGAGATACAGTACAGGACACGGCTTCAAACATTTTATTGCTTCACAAATGTCTTTTTTTAACCCTGCACAAATGCTGTATAAGTGTTTGTATTATTTTGATCTTCTGTCTGTATTTAAAAAGGATGTAACTGGACAATCATTGCATTGATTTCAGTTGCAGCGAATTATGAATTTGTTTCTGCGTAATGAATCAAACAAATGGTAACGTCATTGAAATTAAATGATGGTTAAAAAGATGTAAATGAAATCTGAATCCCTCACGTGCTGAGCTCATCATCCTCTTTTTTCAGCAGAAGTGGGAGTAACCCAGCTTGATCTAAGGTCACAAAAATTAGCATATCATCTGGCAAAAAGGGTTAGCCAATGTGTGGGCGTCTCCCTAAGGGGGGTCACCTTAAACATCAGTGTTAAGGTACCAAGAGACCCCCTCCCACTCCAGGGTTAAGTATCCCCACTTCATTATGATAAAGATGTGAACAACTACCTAACCTACCAAACGCTGTCAATAGACATTGAGTCCTAGCTCTTTCCAGCCTCACTCGCCCCTCTCTCAGGACTCGGCATGAGCCTTCATCCATCATCTGAATACTCCAGGCCCGAATCATTGCAAATCATTATAGTAACAGTGAGAGTCCCGATGATTGGCCGCAATTGTTAGATCACAGGGATCTAAGGGGTGATCCATCACGCTGGGTGGCACGCTAACACCTCTGTGTGATGGGGTTCAGCTCAGGGGTCAGGGCCAGGTCAGCCAGAAGAGAGCCTCTCCACAGAGAATTCCTCCAACAATCCCAGTTACCTGCAGAAAGTCTCCCAAAGTGAAAGGTAAAATCATTACGATTTCCTATCGCATTACTCTATTTGCATTAGCAATGAGTACCAATATTGATTTGTCCAAATATATAAGAGATAATCCTTAGACAAACTGAATCCTTTAGTATCACTTCAGAACAGCTCTCTATGTTTCACAACGCAAGATGAGGCTGACCCTATCCGACTTGTTTCTCAAAACTGGTGCAACACAGCACAGTAACCTGAGGCTATGTGTTGTCATCCAAATGAGATAAGTTTATTTTCCCTGGACGAGCATTTGTTCCATCAGCCTGTAGGGTCGCAGACCACAGTAGGAAGCAGTGGGGAGTCCTTCTCAGCACCTGCAGCTTAAGCGAGGTGGCCCGCTAGCGAAGAAAGCTTTGGCCGCTGCCCAAATATCTGCCTGTGCCTTCTGTGCAGACGCACCAGCCTTAGGAAACCAGGAGGCAGCAATATTGTGGAACAAATGTCTCCTAATCTCAGCCTGCTGGTCTGGGGTCCTGGGTGAAGCCTCCATGTTGTGCCATCCAAACATTTAGCCTTTTAGCTCATCCTGGAGGGTGGTCACACAGGAGATCATTTATTTAAGGACAGGACACACCTACAGAAGTTTTAGAGCAGCATCACCGGGTGAGTTCTTTCATAGTGACCAACAGTCAATGGGTGCTAATTATCTATTATATATTCTTACATAATAGTGAAAAAGGAATGTAAAATTGTTTATGTGTAATAATAAAACTTACAATGACTTTATGCCCAATTATTTGACAGCAGTTACACATTGCACTTAGCATTATATATATGAAGATCTTATAAAGCATATAGGAGCAAAGCATTGTCTTGCAAATTCTTAAAGGCGGTAAGTTTGGCGTAATTAAAAGGTTTTTGTGTAGACTTGTTTTTGTAGGGGCTATTTACAAATTTCTATGGTATTAATTCACTCAAGTCATCTACTGTGAATGTCTATTCTCAAAATTGTAGAGTTAAAAAAAACATAATATACTTTAATAATAAATATAAAGCTATTTGAAACACAAATTGAGAACACCTTGATAACAACAACCCAAGCGGCAACTTAAACCTCAATTCTATCTAATATCCAGTTGCACCAGACCCAACACCAAATAATTCGGGCAACCTCGCTCAGAGCACTACATCTTCAAACTCTGCCTTGATTTAAACTCAAACCTGTAAAGTTTAGTGACTGCATCAGCAGTCCACTGACGGACTGGGCAAAACACTCAAAACTGCTTCACTAGGGTCCATTTTGAATTGTATGGCATTGCTACTAGTTTCCCAGATAAATGTTTTGTGGGTCTCCAATATTTTAGAAAGATATCGGTGTTCTTTCTTTAGTCAAGAGCATAGTGTGATCATATTAACATTCACAATGTGTATGTATTTATTTATCATCTTTTAAACTCTAAAGGTATTAAATAAACATGATATAGCTGAAGAAAATCTTTAACCATGCTGGCTTTTGAAATAAGTGATCATATAGCATTCATACATTTCTAAACTTTGAATTTATCATTTAGGGGAAGTTACGGCACGCAAAGCCAATTCCAGTCCATTCAGTCAGTGAACAAGACCTGTGTCTTTTGTTGCCTGGCACACAAGAAGTTGCCCTGTGGAGTGTGTTATTGGAAAATAATATTTGAAATTATTTTCCTGATCACTGGTTTATCTCTTGGAATTCTTCCACCTTCAGTGAAAAGTTCTGCGATTTGAGCAAAACAAACAGAAAGGCAGTCATGTACAGTGACTGGAATCTATTTTTACTGTTCCAAAAACTGACTTTCCATTTCTCATAATCAGTTCTAATAGATAACAATTAAACCTTAGAGTGCATGAAAGGGAAATAGTTTTCTGCTTTCAAATTCAGTATTCATGTTACTCAGTGTTCACTTTTTTAGTTTAGTTGCTTGGTGAAGAGAATATAAAGAGAACGGGTGAAACGGATCAAAGGACAATAAAAAGATCCAACATTTCTACTAACTGATCCTGTTAAATTTGAGTGTTCATAAAGGGCCTATATGTTTATGTGTTAACTTCAAATGAGCAGTGGATTGGGGGTGGAGAGTGTATCTATGGCAACGGTCTGGTCCCCAGCTGTCATGGTAAAGAAGAAGATGGGTGCCATGAGCGAGGAGACCACTTAACCTCAGCTGCTCCTCAGCTTATGGGAGTCAAGATGCTGCTGAAACCCTTACAGAACCTCACTTAATATGTAGACAATAACCCCCCTTCAACAGACAAAAGATGACTTCAAACCAGACTGTTAAAAAAAAAGAGAGAGAGAGAGAGCTTTACGGAGACTCGTCTTCCTTGAAGTGGAGTTCACTATCCGAAGCTCCAACACAGCAGATGGAGTGTTTAGGGGTACGAGAGGGGGGAAATTGGCAAAAACTAATTAGATCTGGTTTAACTGGAGAATCGCTTCAATCGTTAACTGTTAACTTCTGATACAGGAATGCCATTTTGCGGTTTTCCCTTTTTTAACTCTGCAGTAACCATCTGCTGGAAATACATACAAAATACACAAAATGAATACAAAACAAAACGATGCAAATCAGCAAGCATTAGTGTTTTTTCCAAACCAATAATAAAATACAGCTGCATCGGAAATAGCAAAACATTTGGTGACAACATATTGTATTTGGTATTTTTATGTGTGGTAAGGTTATGTTTCATTACTCATCACACTTAGGGTTCTGAAAATATGGTGGTCACGGTTAAAATAAAAAATAAAAAGGCAAAACGAGACTGAACAAATACATTTGGTCACATCAAAGTTGGACTGCAAGTAAAAATGATTGTCATTATCGATAAATGCAATGACTGTTTCTTGATTAATGGTTTGGTATTTAATACATCAGAAATGAGTGAATCTCAATTTCCTGATTCCAAATGTGATGTCTCCAGTCCAAACTCAAAATGTATTACATTTACGATGATTCAACAATAGGTTAAAGCAACAAATGTTTACAGTTGAGATGATAAAACCAGCTAAACTTGCCCTAAAAATGATGTTTAACTGATTACATTTCAGCTGGTTTTTATTTTCTGTTGATGAACTTATACACAAATAATGGTTTCTCCTCTAAAAATGTTACCATCAGTTCTTTCTGGTATTACTAAAACTAAAAACTGAACTAAATACAAAACAATATATATATTACATATTTCTCTCCGGCAAAAGTGTAGGTTCACAATAGTTCCACACCTTGAAACACCCCCAAAAAGTTGAATCACAACTAATCACCTCTATCTTTAACCATTGCAATGGAGCAACACTGCACTAGTGTAAGAACAATAACTACCAGAAACATTAGACCTCTGTATTTCACCACTGCTGTTCAAATAGTGAATAATTTGGGGTTCATCAACTGACAAGGTTGGACTGACAGACTTGGTTGGATGGAGGGGGAGGTGGGGGGGGGTTGGTCTGACAGGGTGTCGTCGCGGCTGTGACACGTATTGCCGGTGACAGAGGTTAGGGGGTCAGACAGGAAGGTCTGTTGTTATGAAGGGGAAGCAGGTTTCATTGTTTAGCCCTCACTCCCTCCCTTACTGCGCAGCGATGGCCTAATCAGGCTTTGTCGCCGGCCTGACATAGACAGCACAAGCTCATCTGTGTTTTCTCCTTTATCCACCATTGTGTCTTTGTCTGTCCCTGCCTCCATTTCTGTTCTTCTCTCTCTTCCCCATCGTTCTCCTTTAAGCAATCTTTCTTCCTTTTTCTTTCCTCTTTTTACATTGTAGTCTTCTTTTTCCTCTCTCCACATAAGTCGTCCCCTCCGTACACACTCCTTCTGGCTTTCTGTATGTGCATTTTTGTATGTGTTGTTGTGTGTTTTGGTGTGAGTGTGTGTGTATTTGCCTTGGGCCATCCCATGGGAGGTTTCACAGGCTTTAGAGGCCAAATGAGGTGTAAGTCTATTAAAAAGGCAGAGCGAATGTGCGGATTCCCAGCTTGGCTTGTCATTCAGGTGCAGTTAATTTCCACTTGATCAACAGTAGATGTGTTGCTGCAGTGAGTACGGGGAGTACAGGAGAGTATAGGTCAGCTTCAACACATCTACCCCCTCTCTTAGGTGAAGGGGCTTTTTATGCTCAAGCTACAGCCGTTTATGTAACACAATACTGATCACGTGTAGTGGTCTGATCTAATTCCAAACACTGTCACAAGTTTCCATATAAATTCAGAGAATGACGGATCGGTGCTGCATCTCTTTGCAGTTCATTTGCAATGGAGATTCTATTGATAACCATTCATTGGAAACAAGACAAAACAAGCATGTTTGTAGGCTACACATAGCCTGCTGATAGTGTATATTTGCCATAAAATCCCATGAAAGGACAGAGAGATTAAATAGGCCTGTTTATTCATATGAAGATGACAAATGTAGTAAGCTGGAGGAAAAGGAAAGGCTCGGAGGACACACTATTCATTATAAGAGCGCCTGTGGGTTTTCATGTTTTTATCTAAATCAGGTCCCAGTCCACACCACCAGGCTAGGCGCATGTGTTTCTGCTTAACCTACTTCAGGTGTCCAGGTAGTGTTTTGAATACATGTGCGATTTGTCCCATAAAGTACATATACAAAAACTGAAAATTCATCGATTGTACCATGGCATTAAATTATTGAGGAAATAAAAGCACTTAAAAAGTTCAGTTAAGCCCTGTAACTATTACACCAGCAGTTACAATGGTATGACTTGAAGAGAATATTTCTGCACTTTTCCTTGTAGTTTGAATCTTTACGGTTTTACGCTTTGGATAAAAGCATCAGCCAAAAGAAATGTAAGGTAAGGTAATAAACAGAGCCAACAAAATATGCTGATGACCACCTGAAAAAAAAAAAACAATAATAGAAATTTGATTATTTTAATTAGGTATGAATTATAATCAGCAACTCCTGAGAGTAGATGTAAGCAGTGTGTGTTGGGGCCAAAGTGACACGAGAGCAGCGTAACCAGAGTCTGTCAAGGATAATTACAGGTGATTGTGAGTGTAGCTTGCACTGCTAAAAAATTTAATTTGCTATTGATTTGATACTTAAATGGTCTACGTCTATTCCTATCATTATAACATGGAAGCAGGACTGCCAATACACAAAGACCACTGACTCCTCTCAGGGTGACTCCAAAAGGCTATGAGGGAGTTTTTTTATATACTCAGCAGCAAATTAATTCCAAGACTCTCACGTTGCTAAGTCACACATCCTGGTACTGTCTCTAAACGCAATGTGCCTTCATTTTTCCCTTTAAAAAGCTTAGAAAATATTCAACATTCAAAACAATACAAACACTTCTATAAATGTCATATTAATATATTGGGTATAAATGTGCAGGAGGCAGGAGACCAATACGTAAACACAATCCTAAAAGCCAGACTCATACTGTACAACTATTGAAGAGATTTACCTATGGATTATGATTTGATCTATTTTATCATCATGGAACTGTCAATGCTATCACTTAGCGGATTTACATTAACATGCACTTTAGTATCCTGACTTAGACTCTTATCCCAGCTTTGATCTTAATCAGGATAATATACGTTTACACGGAAAATGAGAAGAGGGATGTGATTGATGATATCTCTGCATACTTTTCATAATAGTATTCACGTTGAAGGTTATCAGCTATCTGAACTCTGCTGCGTTTACCACTCTGATGGATTCAGCTACTCGATCTGATCACTGCTAATTATAGACTGCAGCTGCAATACATTGTGTGCTCTTCATCGTCTAAAAGTCAGACTTTTACCAATGTTTAATCATTTCTCATGAATAAATAGGTTTTACTGACTAAGTACTTTGTTAATTCAATTGACAGTGCAACTGCAAACATGACAGACAGTGATCACATGACCTGAATAAGGAGTCCGATACATTTCTATACTGGAAAATCTGGATAAATGCTTATTCGTGTTTTTAGAACCATGATGTGCAACATAAAAATCTTGATCATAACCAGGATGCTAATTTCTAATTGCAATCTGTGTCCAAATGTATTGCCAACCCAGGCATCAACTCATACTGATTACAAAATCTATGATGTCATGTCAAGCTGACTGAGAAACACTGGTGCCTCCGGTCGCTGGTGCTTCCAATTTGATTCTTAACCTATTCCTGACAGCTTAAAGTAAAGATAGTTCCTCACTGGGAAAGAGTTTCTTACTTCTCCTGAGATAGATGTTTGTAATAAGAAGATGATTCAACTCCATCGTTCCAATAAAACAGAGCAAACTGGTTCATGAATTTAAAAGCCTCATTTTACATGGCGCTCGACAAGATTGCAAGATTTGTTGAACCGTGCGGTGATGATGAGTCGGATGTGACGGCTTACTGACATCACTGCAAAGGTAAATTCGTTTTTGAAAGTCTGCGCGTTGGTATGTTTTGATAAAGGTGGGTGGACACAAACACAGACAAGTGCCACTGCAGTCTGAGTCAGCCAGTGAGCGGTGGCTGTGAGGGGGGCTGGGGTCAGAAGCACAGCTCTGACCTCTCTGGGCCTATTTCTCTGACAGACATTTGTCACTCTGCTGAAAGATGTGTGCCGTAATAGATTATTGACCACCTCAGCAGTCCCATCACTCCACACAGGCTCAGCCACCGTTATTGCCACACAGACGAAAAGACGGAGAGCAACAGTAGGAGAAACACGGGATATGATGAAAGCTGGTACTTTAAACTCAGTCGGAGTCAGTGATATAGTCACGTGAATTATTGTGTCCTTTTTCAAACAAACAACTTAAAATCACAGTAGATGGATTTGCAGAAAGAATAGCAGATTGGTTTAAACGGGGTACAAAAGTAAGCTAGGTCTGTCTCTTTAAAAGAGGACACTGTCTCTGATGAAATAAAGGAAAAGTAGGTCTTTCCTCCATATTGTGTATTGGCACATTCTGGGCTCCTTAATTGTATGATAATTCATCTCGGAGCACTAATTTACCCCCTGCCAGTCGCTTTAAATGTTGGACCATTTTGTGAACCGGCACTCAGAATTAGAAATGAGCCGATAGCTCGAAGGACTGTGTCTTCCAGCTAAGGAGCATATTTATACCCATATTTTTAAGCGTTTTTTCAATCATTAGTGCTCTCGGCACATGAGTGCACATATGTGGTATTTTCTAATAAAAAGTCATTTTAATGGTTGATGTTTCTTGATTTGCCTCTCTTCCCTCTTCCTGAAATACTCAAACAATGATGTATGATAAATTAATGCTTTGGATTTTCACAGAAAGACTTTTATTCTGTGAAAGAAATTATTATTATATTTAAAAGCAAAAATAGTATTAAATTGCGTGCAGCAAATACTTTGTTTTCTACACTGAAACGCACACATAATGAATCCAGTCCAGCACAGTGTGATGTTTTGATGTGGCATGTTGGGTCTGCAATATGTCCCTCTCCAGCCATTCATATAATAACTACCTGCTGTTCTGATTCCTGGGCCCTGTCTCTCATGCGATCGGGGACATTTAGGCTTATTTTGCCATTGCTTATTTAGCCACGGGAGGCCTATTAATTTCAGCAGGTCCTGTCCTCTCCAGGGGCGATAGCTACTCGCAGCACACGCGTCCCATTGTTTAGATCCATTTACATCTGTGGTCAATGAATAATGACAGCTCCGATACAGCAAAACACATACTTGCACACACATGCACAGGCACACAAATAGACAAAAGATGAAAAAAGATTACCCAAATGGTGCTAATAAAAAAGGGAACATTTAAATATTTGGGCTTTCTACGCTTTATCTGTGGAGAATTATGATTAAAAGCTGCATAATGGCAAACGGAGCTGTAACTGTTCTTTGTGATTCTCCACCCCGTTAGAGATTTTGCTGGTACGTCTGTTATTTTGGCACCATCCCAACCGTATTTGACCCATTAAATTAGCCACATTGGTTGATATGGTGCCATGCTAATGTTGAGGGTTTCTCTCCATCGGGTGCACAGACTCCTGGCACCCGCTATTTCACTCTGGCTGTGCAAAAGAGGCTGTGCCACTGCTACCACACATCATAGAATATTAACCCTTTTCTGTTCCCTGGCAAATGCACCAGATGGCACAGCACAATAACAGCTGTCAATTTCAAGGCAGTGCCTCGTTGGTGGATTTTTCCCCCTTGCTCTTTGGGACGCTGGGAGGATTTTTTAAGACATAATAAGCGAACTGATGTGCTGTTTCACATCGTAATGAATCAAATGTTACAGTGGAGCAAGAAGCGTGTTTCCTCCCTGGGAAACCAAAGAGGTGTTGCAGAGTGAGTGCACAGTCATCTGCAAGACACAAACACACACACACACACACACACACACACACACACACACACACACACACACACACACACACACACACACACACACACACACACACACACACACACACACACACACACACACACACACACACACACACACACACACACACACACACACACACACAGCCGCTGATGGAGCCTTGGAAGGGATTTTGCACATTGAAATGTACGGCACCAGGTTGAGGTTTCCCCTCCTTCCACCCGAGCGATTGTAGCAGTCATGAGATGAAGTCCCTGGTGCCCCTTCAGCTGCCACTCTAGTTAAATTAAAACTGAGGCCTCCAAATACATTCCTCATTGTAGGCCTAAAGCGCAGGAAAGTTGTATTTGGCTCAAGTGGCGGCTGGGGAATTGTCCCCCTAACCCAGTCCCAGTCGCCTTATTTACATGATAAAAGCTGGAGTCAGGAAGAGCCACAGGCCCCGGGCTGGGATTTTTTTCATTTATTCATTTCTTTACCAACATCACTTCTCCTTCATCAGGGGCAAGTGACGAAATCATAGTAGCAATTTCAATTTAGTTTAACACACTCCCTGGAAAACAAAACAGGGAATTGCCTCTGTGTCTGTCATGTGTCTCGCCCTACGCCGTCCTGAGAGAGCAGGGAGTGTTTTACATAGCTCCGGCTGCCCCATCATGTTGGGATTTGCCAATAGCAGGGCTTCCCCAGTCATGTTTTGAATGGTGCCATTTCTCTAGTTCTCAAGAAGACCCAACTTACTGCAAGATTACAAGAGTTTGAAAAGAGTAAATGTATTTTTACCTGAGTTCCCTTTTCAGTGCAATCAACTGACTTTCTCCAGCTGGAGTTATGAAAGGCAGACACAGACTGTATAACTGTCACAGAGGTCATCTACCCCCCCTCCCCCCCCCCCAATACTGTGCTTTGTAACTCAATTTCCCACCTGGCTTGAGCTGAGGGCAACACGCAGAAGCCAATTCCAATAGCGACTCCCCCAAAGTGCATGTTCAATCGAGAAGTCTGCAGTTTAACCTGAACGGACTTCATCAATCGCAGAGTTGAGGTAAATCAATTTTGAATTGACTCAAGTCTCAGCGCCCTCTCGGGGTGACACCACATTGTCTATACGTGCTGGCTGTCCACACTTGACTCTGCTAAATGAATCTGACTTAATGACATCACACTGGAGCGAATAACTACCCTGCTCGCCAGATATCTTCGCACTCAATTCTTTTCTTGGAGTCTTTTTATGCTACAGGTTTCTGGCCTTGAGGCTATGAGGAGAGCAGTGCAGTCAGCAGGAAGGGAAATCCATACACATCTCCTGAGATCTCATCACACTCATCAGTGTTAGAACTCATATAATCCTGCTAATGTCTACGTGCCTGTCAATAGCAGCTCTCACTGAGACAAAAGTGTTCTAATTAGAAAATGAAAGTGCAAACACACTTAATCTGTCGGTGTGTGTGTGTGTGTGTGTGTGTGTGTGTGTGTGTGTGTGTGTGTGTGTGTGTGTGTGTGTGTGTGTGTGTGTGTGTGTGTGTGTGTGTGTGTGTGTGTGTGTGTGTGTGTGTGTGTGACAGAGGGTGAGGAAAAACAGATGATGAAAAGCTAGTTAGGTGAGGAACACACTGGAAATCACACATCATTGAATTTGCATGAGAGGATAGTCTATTTGTAATTTTCATAATTAGCAGTATACCTTTCACATCTACAAACGCCCTCTTCATATCCCCCCTGCCATTTCCCCCGAATGGTATCCTCCTCCTTTAAGATTAATTGAAGCTGGGATAAAACAAAATGGTTCCCAGGGGGTGGCCCACTGTTTGTTATTCATGTGGGTATGAAAACAGCAACAGTAAATCCTCTAAGTTGTTGTTAAGCTGGGGATATTACCATATGTGTGCCATTTCCATAGACTGACAGCTCCCTCTGGATCAACTGGGGACTATTGATCTTGCAGCACTCCATTTCAAGTTAATTGTGCTTGAAATGAGGTCCACACTCCCAGGCATACCTTTGTTTGAAAGGTGGATATTCTTTTTTTATTTGGCAGGATGTTGATATCAAAGACACAGGATATATTCTATATTTAGTTTATGTTTATCCTGCCGAAGCAGTTTCTCTCTCAGTGATTGGTCAAACAGTCAAACACTCATAATAGGCTGAAAAGTGCTAGGGTTAGTTTTAGAACGTTGTTTTGCTTGGTTGCAGTTGGACAGAATAGAGCCCCTCCTACACTGATTTCATGGTCCTATTATTTTACAAACTTTGCAATATTAATCTATGTGAACACATGCATGCAATTATTTTGGAACATAGGTTTTTGGGGGTTAATGTGTACATGCATTTATGTATAAGTGTAACAAATTGTTGTATTATATTAAAGTTTGCAGGTGTTTTTGTTATCTTTTCATCTGTCTGTCACAGAAGAAAATGTGTGGTTTCACCCCACAGCGTTTCAAGCCAAGAAAGCGGACTTTCCCACCAATTGCCTAAGAACAAACAAACACTTGAGTCAGTATTTCATCTACTCATTTGCGGCGATTATTCAGAGAAAGTGCTTTCAAAGCTGCTTATGCAAGAGTTCTACCCTGCAAACCTATGCCAGACACAGAGGAAGGTGAACCTTGCTGCTGGAAAACACAGCGAGACCACTGAAAGTTTCACAGCTTTAAGGCTACTGTATGTACAGCATAATCCTTGTCATGATCCCTGTGCAAATCGGATTAGCGTATGTGACATGTGTGTATTTTTACAGCTACTTTTGACAGCCTGGCAGGAACAGAGTGTGAGAGGTAGACTTACAAAGTACAACTTGCAAAGTACAACCTCATTAAGACAAAAGAGAAAGCAGTGATGTAAGCTCTGTTATGGCCCAAATACTGCCACTCTCACTGATTAAACCCCTCAGTCTCAACCACATCATAATCCTGCCTGGAACTCATGAAGGCCGACTCTTTAAGAGGTGAAAAAAAGGGGACACCAAATGAGTGTCAGTCCCAATCTGAAGAACATTTTGGAATATTCCCATTGCTTAGCCCTCCGGGGCAAAACAGACTGTCCTGGGATGAGAGAGGAAGAAAATGCTATCTTTCCCCAGTAATCTCTCCTATACCAATCTGACGTCCCTGTCTGCTGCTGGAACCATCTCTGTATGCAATAACAGACCACAACATATAAAAGATGTGTAATGGAGGACATTAAAGGGGCCAGTGTATAGGCAGGATTTAATTTGCATGGCAGATTAGCCTTATAGTCCCACTGGTGGGGCCACAGCCTCGGGGGCAAAGTCACCCGTTTTCAGCTTTCCTCCATTTCTTTTATTTCTTTATTAATAGGCTCTAGTCACTTCTTCTAGTCACAATTCCATTAAGTCAATTGAGTGGGCCCATATACAGTATAATCTGATTTCAAATCAGATCAAACAATTGGCTGCAGCTGCATGCTGGCTTTCCTCTTCAGGCTACCTAAAAGGTAAAGAGGGGGGATGAAGATGAGAAGGCAAAGCCGAGGGAAGAAATCTCTGAGAATCACTGAGAAGATACAAAAGAAAGTATCATGTTCTCCAAAGAAGCAGCAGTTTGTTTCAGCAAATACTTTGTTTATGTTCGAGTGACAAAGCCCTCTAGAGGCCGTAGGTATTATGACTTTAGTTTGTCAGGAGCAAAGAAGGAAAAATGGTAATGTAGTTTTAGAGCCACAGAAGAAAGGAGGTCAGGGTTGACGGATGGGTCGACAAGCCTCAGACTTTAAAGAGTTTGTTTTCCCTTTCCTTCAAATAGTCAACATTGATTTATGTTGACTATTTTCGCTGTAGTGATTTTTAACTATTATGGACAGCATTTTATGTAAAAACATAATGGATGCATTTGTCTAATCTTATAAAGTATAAAATCTTCCAAAAAGATGATTATTTTATTTTTGCCAGCCACCGAAAAATACGTAAAATGTACTGCCTGAGCATTTACAAAAGCGCAAAAATAAATAAATACATGTTACATCTTCCGGGCTACCTATTTCTGAATCCCAGAGGAAGAGGGAGAGATTGAAAAAGAGAGAGAGGGAGAAAGCACGGCTGGAGGCTTTTTGGTCTCTGCCCTCTGCGCACTGGCCTGACTGGGGCCAAGTTTCGCCTCAGTGCTCCGTCGAGCCTCAGCTTTACACAGGCATACAAATACACACACACACACACACACACACACACACACACACACACACACACACACACACACACACACACACACACACACACACACACACACACACACACACACACACACACACACACACACACACACACACACACACACACACACTCTCTCACAGCTGGGGTTACCAGTTATTAGACAGCAAGAGGAGAGAGCCAAGTACACACTTTCACAAAATCATGCATTCATAAATACATTTACACATCCTGAACTCTTCTCTCTACAACATATAAGTGAGTGACATGGAGGCGAGCGGCTTGACAGCTTGAAATGCTGCATAAAGGCCCAGCCATTATAAAGACAGGGGACTTGTAATGAGCTGCAAGGGCTTTCTGTATCCAAAATAATGGACTGTATGTGTTTATGAAAAGAGTTTGGTTTAAAAAAAGAGAATAAATTTAAACTAATGTTTGGTTGCCATCATTTATCCGAGCTGCTTATGTAAAAATCATCATCTCGGAGCGACTGCAGGGGTGTCTTCTGTTTTGACTTTGAAACTTTGCTTAAGGTATGCGAAATGCATGATATCTTGCACTATAGGTGAATCCTGTGATGTCAACCTTGAATTACATCTGTGCATCCCCACCCCAATCCACGTCTTATTAACATAGAAGGCAACAGCAGCGGCAACAATGTTTTGCTAACAGTTCATGCATTACTACTCAGGGGAGGGTTAGCAACATGCATCCCTGCATCTCAAACACACACACATGTTCCCTAGTGTGATACGGTGGGGGGAAAAAATAATAAAACAACACTGCTGATCAGAGCTGCTCAGCCCGCCTGCTCTGCACTTGGGGCCCCTGACAGAAGCAGTGATGTTCGAGATGCAGGGAGCCCTGAGTTTGTCCATCACTGATTGTTAAAAACTCCTGCTCGTCCTGCCCAGCTGCAGCTGATTTGTGCATCTTTGGATCTTGACACAGGCTCTGAACAAGCTTATTTTTACAATAAGAGATAAGTGGACACACACAAAGACAAAGGCGCACAAACACACGTGCGTGCACACAACGCAATACTCTGCAGTGCACAGGAGCTGTTGTTTAATTTGTAAAACACTGCTCGGCAAAGCCGGAGCAAAGCAGGCAATTAGAGGCTCTTCTTCCTGAGCACTTGACTGTATTCCTTTAACCTTTACACAATGATTTATGTCAAAGGATTTGTCACCTTCGCAGTGGGGCCTTCACACACAGCTTTTCAAAACACACAATAGGGGAAAGGGAGGTGAAAAAAACTTGAAATCCTCCTGTGAGGATTTGGGAACTTATATAACTCCCAATTATCAAAACTTCTTGCAGTCTTTGCAGGCCTCCCCTGTTTGTAAGACCCACAAAATATCTACAGTGCCACTGAAGAGTGTATAATGCCTGTGTGCCCACATGACTGGCGAAAACACTCCTGCTCTTTCTGCCCCGCTGAGTCCTGCTGCATAATGGGGGTCTTGAAGGCTCTGGGCTCAGAACAGGCCTGCCTAACAAAGCCTTGGTGGCTTGCAGCAGACAGGAAAGTGTGTTTGCGAGACAGTTGCCAAAAACTAATTTTCAGGAGGTTTTCTGTGGGACGCAGTGGCAGCAGCATGACAGTGTGAGGTTTAGATATATTGCTGAGCGGGGAGGGCTGGGGGTGAGATATGTAGGTCTTTTGTAAAGGTCCACAGAGTTGGTTCAAAACCAACTCTCAAAGTTCACAATTTGCTAGTTTAGAATACATTTCAAAAGTAAGTTTGGCATTTTCTTCTCTTTTGTTTGTTTCTTTGCAATTAGTACATTTCCAACACTTCATCAGCAGCAGTTTTTGGAATTAATTTCAGATTAACCACACTGAGGAATCCACTTTCACTAGACTGCCAGCTAGCCGCGTATTTATTTCACTCACTCTGTATCCATCTCTCATGAGTATTTTTTATCCTCTATCCCCTCACCGTTCACTTTCCTTTTTGCTGCACAGTAATGTACCTGTTTACCTGTTGGGTGGTCTTGAGCTGGGCTAAACTAAAGCTCCAGTCCCCGCAATCTAAGTGTAGAGTAGCTGCTAATCCGATTTCAGGAAACAGCCAAGCCCCCACCGCTCTACCCTCCAACGCACCCCCCCCTTGCGTCTCCCCATCCAGGCTTACCCCTTCTCCTCAGAGAAGGAAGGAAATAGCAGAAAAATGAGTGACAGTCAGGGAAATGGAGGGAAGGATATTTAAACAGGAGAATTTGGTAATTGGAGTATTTCTCAGCAGATATATTTGAGGACTATATAACTGGGAATCTGGCCCTTTAATAAGGTGCAACACTGAGGACATATTACCTGCTCATTGACTGGTCTCTCCTCTGAGTCCACTCTGCCCTCTCTGGTACGTTACCGGGGCCAAACATAAAGCAGTGTTTCATGGTGCTGGGGCTTATCTGGGCTCTGAAAGTATGTGAGACATGCCAGGAAACAAAGGAGCGTCTCTGCGCCCACTAGCAGGGTGAGCATATCCCTTTCACAGGCCACACATCTCCTTGGATTTACTTATTTGACAGGCTCATGGTGGTTTTCAGGGGAGAAGGTCCGCACCTGGAAAGAGTCTGACCAGCATGGACCACTGTTGCTGGGGGAGAGGCAGAAAGCCCAGTATCATAATTCATTACATTTATGCATGTTGTGTATAAATGCCATGCCTGATTTATACTTTCTAAAGGATGTGTTTTGATAAATGTCCAATGCCAATGTCAAACATATTTTCTTAAGCTTAAAAAACCACAGTCTTAAAATTATTACTTAAGAATGAAAGTGATAACAAACAACAGCTCATAACCACCAACCCGTTCTGGTTGAAATGTGTGTGGTTTTTTTAAAGATTTGAATATCAGTTATCCCTTTTTTAAATGATTATTATTCACAACTTATTACTTGTTGGAATAACTTGCTTATTTTTGAAAGGAAAGAAACTATTTAACTATCTTGAATCCTGAACATAAGATAAATTAACAATGCAATAACAAAAACACTCCAAGTTTTTACTTTAGTAAAACTACAGATTTGATGGAAAGGCCCCTTGGATTTGAACATGAATACGCATCTCCCCGCAGGAAGCATTTTGAAGTGCAGAGAATCTTATTTGCTGTTCTTAACCTAAACATGTTTTCCAGATAAAATCATAAAAAAGTCTACAAAATAATAATTATAAAAAAGAGGGAAATGGGGTAAAGCGAAAGACGTGCTGAGAAGACTCCACCTGCACTGAAGTGCAAAACTCCGTACAGAATTTGGAGTAAATCTTAGTAAACAGCACATAGTTTTCTACTTTCCACCATTCCCCAAATTGAATGGAATGCTACATGAATGTGAAATCCTTCTAGTTGAATGACCCATATACAGGTGTGAGGAAGGAAGTGGGCCAGAGTGACTGTATATTGCATGTTGAGGCTGGAGTCAGACTCTGCTTACCCTGAGGAAAGCATGGCCTCAACTGGCCAAACAGGAGCAGTACAACCAACAGCACAGCGTTCTCCTGTTCACACACACAAGGCAGTTTGAAAGGGTGCAAATCATACAAAGAAAAAATACGTAGCTTAATGTTTTTAATTGCTCAAAATGCTTATTTTGAAGCATGAAGAAAATATGATGTTATTGTAGCAGGCAGATTGCACTGTGAAGGCTCAAAAGGCAGACAATTGAGTGTCATACAACTGACACGAAGCATATTTGACACAAGGAATCCCACAACACACACGCATACACAGTGTTGTTAGAACAGCATTGTGTGTGACATGAGGCGATCGGTGTCACTGTGTCACAGCTGATCCCTGGTGTACTGTCAGACAGCAGAGACCCTCAGGGCCCCCTTTACTACTGAGAATACAAGAGTCCATACGGCATCTGTCGTGCCCACTGAAACACAAGCAAGTGTGTGTGTGTGTGTGTGTGTGTGTGTGTGTGTGTGTGTGTGTGTGTGTGTGTGTGTGTGTGTGTGTGTGTGTGTGTGTGTGTGTGTGTGTGTGTGTGTGTGTGTGTATTAGAGTATGTCATGTGTTGTGCATTTCTGATTTTGCCTCCTGAGTCATGCAAAGTTGAATTTCAATAAAAGTGCTTTTCCCATGCTGTCATCAGACCTCCAACAACCCCAACCCCCCTGCTCTTCCTAACCTGCTGGCCACCTGCCATTGTGGCTACCTAGCTGATTAGCCCCATTTTCCAGAGTTCCTCCTGTGTTTATTTGTCCCATCTTTAACGACAGGTCACCCTGGTTGCAGCCACTGATGACCTTGTTCTAGCACTCCTGACACAGTAGGATTGCTCCATAAACGGTGAGTAAAGACTGAGTGTCTGGGGGTTAAAAGCCTCCACTCTCACAGACAAAAGGTAAGTTAACAGTGACTGGTTGTGATTGTAGTAGTGCTTCTGTTCCTTCTGATACAACAGGTTCCTTTTAGGGGAGAGTGAGACTTTATTACCTGAAACACAGTTACCAAATTCTCTAAAATCAATATCATGCTATTGCTAAATGCTGGAGTTAGGATTCAACACCACTGAGGAGAACTGACTTGTTTTGTTCCTTGTTTGTTTGATAAGGCATATGTGTTGTTTGTGTTCTTGTTTTAAATGTATTTAAGTCATGTTGATGCCATTGACTCCTACTATGCATAGTCAACACAGAATGAATCCTATTGATTTTGTTGACCTGCTAACCCTAACCGTAGTGTCACCAGAAGGTTGAAATTGTTTAGCTTTCAGTGAAAAATCTTGACAAAAATGTGGTATTTTGTTATAAATGTATGTTCCCCACAGGACGAACCGTAAGTTAATTAATCAATTACTCATGCAGCACTATCATCAGATTTATGACATTAATACAACACTTATTTTATAACATTTCCATCCACCTTATGTGTACTTAGTTTTAAGTGCTAATTAGCAAGTCTTAACAGGCTAAACTTAATCAATGAATATGGTAAACATTGTACCGGTGAAACAGCATTTTAGCTCACACCAGTTTACTCAGAGCCTAAGCCTTGCAAGGCCCCTGCTAGCATGGCTGCAAACCTTCATCCCGTTTGAAAAAAATATTACTTAAATATTTGACTCTTCTGAGATCTGAGAATATAATGAGAATACACAGTAAACGGTAAATGTTGTAGGGTTAATTTATTGAATCAGCAGCATTTTGTTAAGAGTCTTCAATCTCAATGAACAAAAAAAGGCCAACCATTTATTTGTTTAACCTCTGTGTCTTCATCAGAGCGACAAAAAAAAGAGCTGATCCAACACTTCTTTAGTTGCTGTGAGGAGAAGCCTCTTGAGAAGGCACCAAGGAGCTGGGTCCACTCCCTGCGTAGACACAGACAAAATGCTCCAGATTAACTGGTTTTCTTAAAGTCTCCTCTCCGGCAAAGTTTCTTTCAGAGTCTGAGAGGCAAACAGACCCGGTGAAAGACTCACTCCCCATTAGTGGAGGTAAACTGCTCTTATGTGAGCAACCAGTTAAAGCGGGGTGGGATAAAAGGCCTCTCCATACACTTCTTCAGCCAGATTAGAGAGGTGACTCTTGTCTCGAGGATGTAGATGTTTATACGCGCAAATGCTGAGCACTCTACCACAGGAACCTAAGCAGTGTCAGCTTAACTTCAGTCATCGGGAATTGCCAAGGCCATCACCAAGTAAAAAAACTCATAATCATGTATTACATCTACATTCAAATCAACTCGAACATAGTCGTTTTATTTGTATTTTACACTGTAAAATATTAAATGGTATTTTGACCACTGCTTTAATACAAAATGTGGAAGAAAAATAGTTTAAAATAAATCGTAAATTGGCCATGAATCTCACAACTATTCAAAATCATTCTTGGAAAACAGATCAAAACTTTTTAGAAGAAATGAAAAAAAAATTGCTTAAGAGTAAACTAGACTTGATCGTTTTTTCTTCATGATATATTAATTATAGTTTTGTATAAAATCTCATGCAGTTTTTGTGGGTTGCCAAACTACTACGATGCATTTTTCCATGCCACTTCTTCACCTAAAACTCTTCCTTACTTCTTACCGAGGAGGAATGGGGTACTGCACCTAATCGCAGGCTCGTTGCTTTCTTGCCAGCTACCAGCCCCTGATTGCATTTCAGCCGAGAAGTAAATACTACATGCTCAGTTACCAGGTGAAATCAAGCAGGCAGATGTGTCTGCAGCCTCAGTAGACACTCGCTGGACCCTGCCTCTGTCTACCTGTGACACACAGCTTCTAGCCAAGTCAGCTGCTGCTGATCCATGTTGCTGAGTAGGTTTTTGTGTGTGTGTGTGTGTGTGTGTGTGTGTGTGTGTGTGTGTGTGTGTGTGTGTGTGTGTGTGTGTGTGTGTGTGTGTGTGTGTGTGTGTGTGTGTGTGTGTGTGTGTGTGTGTGTGTGTGTGTGTGAGAGAGAAAACTTAAGAAAAGGTAGGAATAATTATATGACTGAATAGATACACAATAAACAACTTTTTCTGTATTAACAAACATGGTTTACAGATCTAAGGATATGATTTGTATGTGACTTAACATACATCCTCTATTCAGGGACATCATTTCTACCCACCCTGCAGAATCCATCTGGCCTGTTTGTTATGAAAAGGGCACAAAGGTAGAGAGCAGCAGAGGTATGTTAGCCAGAGAAGGGGTGAGAATACAATAGCCCTCCTTCCAAGGGTCTGTAACCATAGACTCTAATAAAGTCACTGCCTGCAAATAAAGAGCCTCTGCGCAGCTCGCGTTACAACAACAAGGACGGCATTATACAACTCGCCTCTCGTTTTGAAGTACACCACCAAATGATAGAAAGCGACAAACACAGCACAATGCTTAATCTAATATTCATGACCCAGTCATACAGAATTTTTCTCATTTGCAAAACAGCTGATGATGAATTTATATTATTAATGCTTAATCTAGAGTTTGATACTTTCCTGTAATACTTGAAGGTTTGTTAGAACACTGTGTTTTCACTGGCTAATAGACATTCACAGACAGATAGGAAAGTGTCATTTAAAGTTTAATTAACTGACTTCTATTGAAAGTTGAAATATATGTTGATCATTAAACTACAGCATATTTTAACAAAACAATATTAAAGAAAGAGAAAAGTAATCGGATGTTTCCTTAAATGATCTTATGATATCAATGCAAATAATAATGAATGATAAAAAAATGAAATACCAATGCAAACATTCTAGTGTACAACATTATAATGTGTGATGAGATTGACTGGAAGTGACTGCTTGCCCTATTAAACACTTTACCGTGTCAATACAGCCAAAGTTAGCAGGAGCCTCTCTTTCTAAATTTCAGGCCTCCCCGTTGCTTAAGGTTGTGACCCCTCTTTTTATTTTTCCCGGGGCTGTTGGGTTAATGAAGTAACAACAAACTGGGCCTGCGGCTAATTTGGAGTGGCACTTCCTGGCCCCTCCTGTCTCCACGAAGACGTATTTCATTTTCTCTTATCTCTGCCTCGGTCATGTGGCTATCCGCATGGACGCCCATGTCTCCCCCAGTTGCACGACTAATGGAAACTTCGTTAATGTCATTAATCTGCAGACCAGGACATGAACCAAACACGTTTAACCTTTCTGGGCAGGCCTCTGCCACCGAAGCTGTAGCGAATGTCCACACACTCTGTACTTGTGGCTCAGTTTGATGTGTAACGATATGAGATTCTCTTGTCCACATCGATTTAAGCCTCAAGTGGGACTAATATGGGACTAACATCCAACATAGAAAGCCTGATACAAACTAAACCATCTAAAATGTTTTTAATTGATCTGCTGAGTCAAAGTTCTACCAGGAAAATGGTTGAAAGAGTGTTCTAAATAAACACAGAATACGTATCTTTTCTAATCAGCCTCACTTGACTAAAATGGAGTTCATAAATGACAGCACTCTTACTTCCACCATGCACACTGAAACAATGGTAATGTCAAAAGACTGATTAATGACTAATCAGGTGGCTGTGATTCATGCCTCATTCAAAGCCCTTATTCACACATTCCACCATCTCCATGAATGGACACTCTCAGACCCACATGTCATATACTTTCATTCATAAAGAAGAAAACAAGCAGAGGGGGAGAGAGGCTGAGAAAAAAAAGGGAATCTCTCTGGTAGGATGGGTAACCCAGGGGACATTTTCTTTTGTGTGGCGCTCAGCTTATGGGGCCAAATGCCAGCAGGCTTACCTCCGCACTGTCTGTCTGTGTGTCCCCCTTTCCTTTGCACACAGTAATTAGGAGGATCTTAATGGGAAGGGGGTTTATTAGTGTCTGAGGAAGGCTTTAAACGTCACTTTAATTAAGGGGGATTCGGCAGACAGCTTGTGTGGCGATGTCACCCCATTTTCAAAAATCCTTGTTTGGGCACAACAGGAAAATAGAAGTGGGTCTTTAAAAGGAAGGGAAAAAGGGCTTTCCAGAGGGAGGTAGTCTAGACCTGCGGTCAGAAACAGAATGGATAGTCTGACCCTGGCTAAGCATTAAGAAGACGGTCATTATCTGCCACGAAATTCCACATGTGTGCGTATGGGGAGAAGACAACCCCCCCACCAAAGAAAGAAAAAAATCCTCCAAACACACCCCTCGCCACTCTGAAACTGTTAAAAGATAACCTCACTGCTAAAAATTTTGGAGGGATTAATTTATTCTCAACATATCCTCTATGGCCATTCATGCAGGATATAAAATCCTAGATTATTTCCTGCTTGGTTAATCCGCATCCGGCCAGTCCCTCTCACAAAGCCATTCTAATGTTGCCATTAGTTATGCTCCTCTGGTGGCCAAAAGATTGATCCCAGAGACTTGGAATCCAATAAATGTGTACATGAATGGCAGAGGGAGATAACACGTTTCCCTCAGATAGTGCGAGGGGCTGATCCGCGCTGAAACACGATTGGGAAATGATGAATAATGTCCAAAAATTACCTTAACCTTTACCTTTTTTTAAATGCTGTGTATTATATTATTCACTCTTTTCAGAATTCAATATTAGCCACTGACATAATATTTGTTTGCAGCAGGGTTATTTTTAACACATTTTAGTTTTATGTGAAAAAATTAGGAGGAGGCCTTTCAGTCAAACCAAAAAGCGGAAACTACAAACCAAACGACCACAAAACAACATGTACTCACTCATAAAAACTGGTGTTGTCACAGCCATCATGGGGCTGTAAAAGTCGAGTGTTCCACAATAACTGCAGCTGCTGGGAGCCTGCAGAGGGGATCTGATAATGGGCCCGAGGGGAAACGACAGCGTGCTGAGGGACCAGGGATTGTCTGGAAGACAGATAAGGAGGCACAGGAACAGGTTATCAGACAGTTTATGAGGTGTCACTCTGAACAAACACTCACCTGTTCTGCAGGAAGATCATAGAATCACAAACAGGCGTCCCATTAATTCATGCAGGCATCTTGCTGTTATGGATCATTTAAATTCAGATATCTTTTACACCTTTTAAACCAGGTCTCATGAGCAATGATTTTGTTACATTTAGAATTAGAAGTATTTTACCTTAAATTTCACCACTAAAATACTTTTTAAATAAATAAATTTATGAGGAAAAACTGAAAATGTTACCAACACTAAGATATCTAATCGACATAATTAAAACTTAATACAACAGGATTTGCACTGTAACCCCATGTGACATTCCGGGTTTAGCCAATACACTGAAGAAAATGAAAAAGAAAATTGATGCTGTGCTTCAAAACAAGTAAACACAACTCAGAAAATGCTCATGGGACCCCCCAGGAAATCCAGTATGTCGACCCAGGGCTGTTTTTCTTATTGTCTAACAATGTTATAAGAAGACATGTCAAAATAAAGATATAGATAAAGAAGTCACTTCAAGAAATGTATAGATACATTGTCTAACTGGACTAGCTTGTCTAACTAGGTTAGTCAACTGTCACAAAGCACTTTAACAAATTCCTTAATTGGCATCAATCATTCAGCAATACACTGCTTTTGCTGTTGTATAAGGCCACTCAGAAATTGAAGAACATAGAAGCATAGCAAAACAATCTGTCTAAAATCTTTATAATGTTATACAACGCAATTAATTATTTTGTAATTAATTCGATTTATGCTTTGAGTGGACAATGATGTTGAGCAGTGGGAGGAAACTAGCTAAAGGAGCATTTTGACTAAAATAACTGGCAGCTGTAATGGGAGTACATAGCGCTGATTTGCCTTGTGTCTACAGGACAGGTATCTCAAAACACTTCCTGTGTAGGCAGAGAGGTATCCTCTCACCCTGGGCTATTGTGAAAGAAAATCATAATGAAAAAGCTTTTGTTTGCAATAAAAGACAGCAACCATTTATACTTCTCACTATGAATGCTCTTATTCTTGTTTAAAAGTATTTACTTTGAGTTGCTTCGTTTTAAATTACACTCACTGCTTCATTCGCTTATTCAATGCTGCAATGAGTTTTTTATTTCTAGTGCAAAAAACGCTTTTTCAACAATGAAATCACTCTAAATAATAGGAAACAATCCCAAATTCTCTTTTCCAGTGATTTTCTCCATGCATGATAACGATCACCACATCATGAATAATTAAAAGAGTGTTTTTGTTATCATCATAAAGCAGCTTGTCCCTGTAGACTATAATGTACAGGGAATGTATGCCTACTGAAATGTTAAATTGCTTAATATTGGTAAAAACTTTGTCATATCACTCACACACATTATAGTTTACTTTTACATTAAATAATGGAGTTACATGACATGCTTCAACGTGCAGACAAAGCCACTAAATCAGAGAAAAACATACTTTTCCCATAAAAAAAAACTAAACAAAAACACAGACCAACTGTAGACTGCTCAACTGCATGGGTACATCCTCCATATTTTTTATCATTATGCTTTCACCCACATAAATGATCAAAACAAATGACAATCTCTGTGCAAAGAAGAGACGGAGCCCACAAAAGGGAGGCTGACAGCCATTTCCACAACAGATGTTTTTACAGAGGGGTGTCTTCTCTCCACTGAGCAGTCTCACACATGAGAGACCCCCAAAAGCTTCAGAGAAACGTCCAGAAAACCAACATGTAAATTTGTAACTGCCATGTCTCAGACTAGCAGGCCCACGCCAATTTATTGCTTTAGGGGGGGAAAAAAACATGAAAAACAAGAAATACCCAAATATACATATCAGTACGGATGATTTAAAAAGGCGGAGGAATAGAATTAGACCTTCAATACGAGAAAAAGACAACAGACAACATCGTTATGTGTTATCACGGAAAGATAAGTCCCTATTGATCCGGGTTGTGGGCAAAGGCTGTGCTATTGACAGGAAGACAGAATATGTTGGAGGGGCAATATTTCATACATTTGGCCTGTTCACTCCATCACTGTGAGAGGGTGTTTTTCTGGGCTGTATATAATAACACGTGTGCTCTTTATTTCCTTCAGATCAATGGTAATGCGAGGGGGGCCACACAAGATGGATGCCAGGGGCAGGTTAACCTATCGACTGCTGAACAGAGATACACAGAGGAAGACAACCAAAACATTTACTGCCATGAACCTCAGCTACTTGTGTTTCGCCCTACTTATTGTACCAAAAACATGTTGCACTGCAAAACTGAAATTGAAATATTTAACGTATTTTGTTTAATTAATACATTTATTTCTAATGTAAATCTAAAAGTGTTCCTGCATTAAACATATAACAGTCTAATTTGATTTGAGAATAACTTTTGCGTCTATAACCCAACTCTCTTGGTAAGTGGAGGAAAAAGTGTCAATGCTCTGCCTGGTGACCACCTTCTGGAGACAGTACAGGAGGCAGACTGGGGCGGGGGCAGGCCGGATCTGGATCGAGTCAGAGTCGCCCTCGGACAACCAGCCAGCTATTCAAATGTTTCCTGCAAGTCACTAATGTGCAGTTCTTAATAAATTAATTAAAAAGTAGGGTGAAGTTTAAATTCAAAACATATGCCAAGTTTGATTTCACAAGTGTTTTTAATACTAATACAGTTCAATTCTATAGCACACCTTAAAAACAACGTCATCTCAAGGTGCTTCACAAGTCCATGATGGTAGAGTTAAAAATGATCTATGAAACATATTTAAAAGTAAAAAGCAGGATGTACAAAACTAGTGAAGAAATCTACAGAATACCGCTTTGAATCGAAGCTTCAAAACCAAGCAGGTTAGTGAAATTATTAGTAAGATTTGATTAAAGATGGGTAATGATTTAAAAGGAGGCCTTATATTGTAAAAGTTTCTATTAATTAAACTGTAGTGTGCTTGAATTCACTCTGTAAATGCACCTTTTGTATTGCTTTGCAACAGATATGGCAAGTGTTTAAACATTTTAACAAATTCTCTCTCCAATTAATGTGCTGATCCCATCTCATGCCGCACAGGTGATTCAACTGAAAACATCTGATGATACTGTGCCTTTCTATTGTGCATGCAATGCTATGCACTGTCTAAGAAAATACAATAAAATCTAAATATGAAGTCACTCTGGCTGAACTGCAAATCGAACGTTAATAGAATAATACTGTTCCGACAGACAGCTCCAAGCATTATTGTCTAAAGTTGGGTAAAGGGTAATTAATTTGGCAGTAAATCATTCAGTGTTTTGGTGACTCTGATGAGAATTGTAATTTTCTTTTTTTTGCTCAGACTTCCCCCCAGCCAACCCCCAGTCCCCATTGTCTGTGAAAATGGAAATCTGTGCCACCAGTACAATATCCACATTATGTGCCCTGCCTCGACATTGTTGCATGACATGCTTGATTGTACCCTGGCATATAGGAAGGGAAATGTGTAAACATACCATTAGCACATATTAACGTCTGTCCTCCGCTTACATTAAAGTGGAATTCATTAGTTCATACGTTTTTTTAATGATTTTCATCATTGTTTGAATAAAGTACCTTAAACATTTGTTGGACAGTCTTGTTTCTAAGAAGAAATGCATTTATTTATGTGCTCTGAACAAACTGAAACTGTGTATTTCAAAAGGACATTAAATACTTTTTTTTTGAAATTGTATTTAACTGTCTATTTTCACACAGATGCACAAAATAAGATATGGTTCTGTCACAGCATTTTAACTTAACCATTTTACCGGTCTGTTCCTCCCTCTACGCCAGTTTTTTGAAATAACATTGCTTCAGGCTACAGGTGCACTTTGCTCTTTGTCATTATTGGAGTTATATGACATATGTATACATGGATTTGACTTATTATGTGTTTCTATGTTGTACAATGATTATTCGGTTGAATATCTGTGTGTCTCGGTTGTTTGTTTCCGGTGAGACAAACAGCTCGAAAGAATACCTTTATGAGTGGTGCCATCTATTAAATGAAGCTGATTTCACTAGAGAATATTTTTTATATTGCAATGTCTAATTATACACTATTTAAACATGTATTGGATAAGGTCATAATTGGGTAAGGGTGCTTCAATACAGCCAATAGATGATGGCATGTACATTTACCTCTCCCCCTTAATAACTCATAGAAAAGCATAGACTACTAAGCCATTACATGATGGTCACAAAGATGTGAAGGCAAATTTGAAAAACTAACTAAACATCAATGACTGTAGTTGTTCTTAGCAAGGACCAACAGTCAAACTTTCTTCCAGAACAGCATAACACTTCATTTCTGCCAATTGCAGCTGATCAAATTTAAGTAAAAGAATACTGCACTGATGAACTCACAACCTCGCTGTATTCAATTTAAAGTGTGTTACAGATTGAATAAGTCTGGTAAAAAAAAAATCAATGTGAGTATTTCCTCCCAAGATGCTATAAACTATTGAGTATGTGACATAAGTAGCAAATCTCTGTTGTTGTTTTGTTACTAATGGAAGGTGTCAAAAGCAACCTACAGCTCCCGATAAGTTCCTGCTGTCACTAATAACTCAATGCTGCCATCTAGAGTTGGGACGCATTTTACTTTAATATAAAAGGGGGGAAAAAACATTGTCAGCCTGAGTATGTCTGACAGCGTTAGGTCTTATTTACCACTGAATGCTGCAAAAGTAAAGATTAAATATAGGATTATGGGACCAAGGGTTGCTTTTGTATAATTCATTTTTGTTCGGGGTCAAGTGTGACTCTAGCAGTTAAGAATTGGCTATATGTGTAATCAAATGTTGGCTGAAGCTTGAGTCTGTATCACTCCAAGTGTAAGCATGATGTTACAGTATGCCCCTGAGTATGTGTGTGATTGTTAGTGTGTGTTGGTTGCAGGCTCTTCTCAGTATCAGTTCTCAACACACACGGAGAAAATCGAGATGCTCTCATTTGCTGTAGATTTTACACGCTCTCCTCCGATACCTCAGCTCCACCTGTCTAGCCATGATCTCAGAGTTGAAACAGAGTTCAGCCAAGTTTAGAATTGTTCTTGCTTGTTTTATCAGCAACGTGTACCATATATCCCCCATGAAATACTACAGCCGGCAAGAGATACTGCCAAGGCAGCAGGGAAACAATTGAATGGACATTAATGATTTAAAGGTACATATCTGCTATAATACCAACACAGGCGCAGGTAACTGAGAGCAGGATCTGATGACATCATTGATGTTGCCTCAGATAACACCTTGATCATCAACTATGTATGGTTCTGGCAAAAGATATAAGATAAAGTCCAAGTGAGAGTAGACTATTTACCGGCCTAATGAAGGCTAGACCAGTGTTCAGACACTGAGTCAGGAAAGGTGGGTCACAGAAAGTTTCACGTTAAGAAGAAAATACTTTATCAAACATGTTTGCTGTTTATTCATTTAATAGCATGAAACAGATGGTAACATATTAGAGTCATTAATATATGTTTCTGTAGCAGCTTTTATTGAGAAGCAGTAGAATGTATCAAAGACTTACTCAATAGTGTAGAGATCCTTTAACCTATTGGATTTAACTTTGTTTGTTTTTGAGTCCGGCATTTTAACCAAAGCAAAGAGAAAAATAGGTTTATACTTAGATCCAGTTTTTGTTGCCCTAAAACTTCACGTACAATAGCTATGTTTTAAAGGTTTTAGCATTAAAGATTAAACTGAAATAAGGACAACTAATGCACAATTGGTAGTAAATTTGGGGATTAAAAAAAGTGTTTTAAGAGTGATAATCTTTGCAAAAAATATGAAACAAATAGCAGCAACCAAAACTTATTTACTTACCGAGTTGGTTAATTAATAAAGAGTACTTCCAAGAGCCTAATGTGACATCCTTTATTCTCAAGATCCAAAGATGTCAACTTTTTAATTAAACAAAACGGAGAATAACAAAGCAAATTTGGGGGGGGGGGGGGTTCAAATACTGTGATTAAATGAATTTTAATTGTAGTTGCTAATCATGAGTCACTCAGGAGGGTAGTCTGGTCTGTGTCAGTTGTAAAGAAGTCCTGTATAAATTGTGCAGGGAACAAAAAACATACTCTTATTAGTTAAAAACATAATTTTCAAACAATTACTAAAGAATAACTTGGCAGTTCCTCACACTCTGCTGCACAGACATTCGAACAGCTGCAGTTAACCAGGCTGTTTACAGAGGATGTGACGTGCTAGTGTTTTGAATCGTGCAGGCTAACCAGCAGCACGGATAGCCAGTAACCACCTCACTGACCAGCATCCCCTTCACACATTCGGGGGGAACTGTGAGCTTCATGTCCCTATAATATCTGCCACAGTAAGTTTAACTCGCTCCTGTATAGCGCTAATTAACCGAGGTTGGTTTAGCATGGAACGCGTTAGCTTGCAGTTGCTAACAAGAACTAGCCTTAGCAACCTACCGTTATTTACCCTACAGGAGTCAATGATGTATTGTAACCGTATTGATGAATGCACAACGATAATGTTAAGAAAATATGACAGTGAATGGAACAATTGGCTGTGTGTGGTGGATAATAACACACGCCTGCAACGGTTTAACTTTAGCAACTGATAGCTTAGCTTTTTCGTTGTTTATTAAACATTACGTTAGCTGCTAACTATCTTAAATGTCCAAGTAACGTGTGGCCAACAAAAAAAGAACACTAGGAAGGTTGCTAACCTTAAGTTACATGAGTGTGTGGTAAAAAACATGTTTGGTGTTATAAGCTACATTTATAATTATCATTGTAACGTTGGGTCACTGTCACATTAATACCTACTTTGATTTTGGAAGGCGATGAGCGGTTTCCTCGACTATTCAAATGTTTGTTGTGCTTGTTTGTGGGCCTGTCGATTTGTGTTGAGAAGAATCGAAGCCTCCAAATGAGAAGTTCAAGTAACGTTCGGTGGGTCGTAAAAGTCACTATCGCGACAGCAAGGTGTTGCAGTGGCAGCAAACTTTCATCACCAAGCTTTCTTAAGAAATGCTTTTTTAACATCTCCATGTTAAGTTTTCTGAGCTAAGCCATATTTTTTACACGTAAGATAACTGTTGTTTAAAGTTTGCTGTCAGGGCTGCTCAATGCTGGAAAGTAACTACATATGTTATACTACTTTATACTTCTGCTCTACTACATTTTGGAATCAATTGTTGGTAGTTGTTACTCTACTGCAGTTATTTTACAGATTTGTTGTACTAGTTACTTTATAACTTGATGATTTTGACACACAATAATTTGGAAAACTTTTAAAAAATATTATTATTTGGTATAGATTAAACCCTCCAACATTGTATTTAAGTAACTTAAACCACGGGTTGGATAACAGAAAATTGGCAGCAATTTTGCCAAGAAGCTTTTTGTAAAAAAAAATTAAAAAATGTAAGTTCCAGATTGAAGAAGATTTGTACTTTTACTTCTAATACTTAAGTACATTTTCCTAATCGTACCTAAATACTTTCGAGTATTTTTACTGTGTTGTATTAGTACTTTTAAGCAAAGAATCTGAATACTTTTTTCACCACTGCCACTTCTCACTATAACTGCCATGACTCTCTGTAGCCGAACTTCACCACTACTGACCCTCTATTTCTCTATTGCACAGTAGGAGAACGCAATGGACCTCCAAAAAATCATCCACAGTGCGCTGTACGAATTTATTCAGGCTTACATTCCTGATGCAGATCTCAGGTAAACAATTACCAAGCTTTGGTGACATGCTTACAAAAAAGTCAGTCTCACAATAACCCATTTTTTTTATCGCTCTATGCAGCACACTGGATGATGTTCTCCTGTCTTACATCACTGGAGTCCTGGAGGATCTGGGCTCCGAGCAGAGTATTGAGGAGAACTTAGACGTGGAGGACTTTGCAGAAATGCTAGAAGCTTACATACCTGGCTTTGCTGAAATTGACAGGTAAACAGGCGGTCACACTTTGTTCTACTACATAGCTTCAGTGTTTGTTGTTCTTACAATTATGTTTCATATTTGCAGTGTCAAAGTCTGTGAAATGATGTTCAATCTAGCTTCAAAACTGGCCACTGCTCGGACCTCAGGTATTAAAATACATATATTATGTTCAATACATGCATTACGCTTTCAGTTACAGTAATTCTAAGGTATGCTGATTTTAATGTGTTTCCTGTGAAGAAGACGTTGAGACTAAGGCAAAGACAGAAGAGATTTCATTGAAATTCACCACCCTGCCCAATGAACCTCCACCAGCAGAAACGCAGTGCCTTAAAACAGAGACAGAGGGCGCCACTGCCAAGGTAATCATTTCAGCACAATATTTCCTTTAATATAATTTAACTTGAGAGATCTACGATTGATATTGTGTGCGTTTATGTAAAGTGAAGCTTATACGTATGTGTAAATGTCCAGCAACCCGTGTCTGCATGGGAGTCCCAAGAGCAGCATCTGCTGGAAATGTTTCCAAAGTGCAGTCTGTCCGAGGCTCGCAGCGCCCTGTGTATTGCCAAAGGAGACATTGAGGAAGCTGTGCGCCTTATCATAGAGGGCGATGTCCAACTCAGCCCAAGTCCTCTTAACGTGAGTAAATGCTTCACACAGAAACACTGCCACTGTGTGTGTTAAGCTGTGTGATTTGATGGTGTTCTGTTGTTTCAGGTTAACCCCGGGAAGAGTATTTCCTCAGTGGCAGACCAAAAACTTAAAGAGAGCATCCTTGAGAAGTTAGTAAGATTACTATCGTCCTGTGGAGAGCAGAGCTGGCCTCACTTCTTTGTTTCTGTTTTTTTTACTATGTTTCTTCTCCATAGGTACATGTTGGTTGACAGGGATGAGGATAAAAAAACGCACCGGCCTTTGCCACCTAAAGAGGTACATTTTACTTTATATTTCAAATTAAACTGTATAATATATATGTTTCATGCAATAAAACCCTTATTCTGGTGGGGGTTTTTTTACAGGCGCCAAAGAAGCTAGTTCGGTACCACGGTAACCAGGTGGTAACCACAAAAGGAGAGCGCTATCAGCTTGTGAAGAAAGACGAAGAAGAGGACATGAAGAAGACGTATGTCAACCTGAAGCCCGCACGAAAGTACAGATTCCATTGATGACGAGCACGACCGTGTAAGAGCAGCTACTGACAATATTGTTTACACTTTTTTATTATTTATTAAGTTCATTTGGTCCAAGTATAGGAACATATATATTTAAGTGTGTCAGTGGCTTATTTTGAAATGGTGTTGCCATTATATGCCTTGGTTAAAACATTAATCAGTGTTTCAGTTAAGCTTTTAAAATGATGTGTGATATTTTGGTGAGGATGTTGTAACTTGTGTTCCCGTGTAACAGCCTAACCTATCTACTTGTTGCCATCTCAGCAGGTCTGATGTTGCACTGACCTTTTTATTTGTATTTTCCTTCACTCCTAATAGCTGATATAGATTCATTATCATGATGTTGTCGAGATGAATCTTTTATCAGTCCTGTAAATACGATTTTATGGTGCTGTAGAGCTTTTTGTGGACATTTCAAGTCATTGATGCCAATTTCATTTCAAATTCTATTTTTACATTGCAGAAATACAGTGCTGGGAAAAAGCTTGGTCAATCCTTGTGAGTGGGACAATTTGTTGTGCTACAAAATGTTTTTTAAATAAAGAGTATTTTCTGAAACATCTTTTTAATGAACATTTGTACAGGGACTATCTTCAGTATTCCTCACCTAGGCCATAATTTCGGTACAGTGCCGACCCAAAACAACGGCTACCTGGATGACGTTGCAAAACACATCTGGGTTTTTGATGCATTTGTTCCAGATTTGAGCAAAATTAGTCAGGAGATTAATGGCAAATGAAGTTGTGTGTTTCAGAGGCGGATGCATTCAACCTTGAATTGTCCTTGTTACAAATAGCTCTCCTGCTAGCTCGCAACAAGAGGAAGTCCTGATTAAATGGTAATTCATTTTCTAGCACAACAAATTCAATTCTCAAGAGGTGCAGAAACTGTTACAGCACTATCATATTTGGAGGACTGTGGTTGCCCGCTACATTTTAAGCGAAACATGCTGTGGAAGGACTTGATTTTGAAGTTCAATCCAATAGAATTATCTCTATTTTTAGTAAAACTGTTTAGATTTGCAAATTCTCCAGTCATGTTTTTATTGTGAAGAGGGCCGTTGTGTGCTTTAAGGGTCTGTTAACATGAGGTTGGTCCTCTATCCTTTCATCTCATTTGTGTTGTGAATTTTGCTTTGCTTGTAATTGTTGGTTGTGGACATTTTTATTAGGATTGGTTTTCTAATTGTATTCTTGTCGGTTGTATTAGGATAAATGGGTTGGTCAGGTGTTTGTTTTTTCCAAATATATACCGTTGTTTTTTTGTGTTCCACTGTAACTATTACTATAAGTATTGTTTTTGATTGGTGGTTTACTCTAGAGGTAGATGTAATGCAATTGAGTGTTGAAAAGATGTGCTGTAACTGCAGCAAACGTGTCTTTAGTAACAATATGAAGCTCTTCAGTCAGATTTTGAACACTGCACTTCGAGAGATGTCGAAGTCTAACGCACAATTTGTAGTAAATAAATACTGATTTTTGTATATTATTCAGATTGTGTTTTTTTAATTGTTCACTCATATATTTGAGTTCATAGCTTTGTGTATATAAATGATCACATCATTCAGGACTCGGTTGAAGTTTGAATACAAACTTTATTCATGGGAACAAGGAGAACACATACTATCTGTTCGAACAATAAAACCCACGCTGTCTCTATGAACCCTTATCAATCGCACCTTTAAAGCTGTTTAATACCAGAGTGAAAACAAACAAATGAGCATAAAATACAAAAAATCAAGTCATAACATTTTGTGCCATGCCATTGTTAAGCGATGCGCACACAGTAAACAGGGTTAACCAAGCAATAGAGGAGAGACGAAATATCACTCTTACTTCATAAATTCTTTTTTTAGGGAAGAAGTATTTCTTTTTTCATGATCTTGTGGTGTAAGAAAAGGATATGCACAATATTAGCAATTTAAAGGGGAATAATGAAGCCCTGAAAATGTATATATTCTTAAAATTATGGATGTTGAGTTTTTTATATTTCACTTCATTGTCAGGAGGACAAAGCTTTCTGAATATCGAGATACTGTCTCCTAAGTTGTATGTTGGTTTGGCACAATCAGCACAACACTTTTTTAATGCACATTCTTTAAACAGTTCTGAAGTGCACTTTTAACCTGGAAATAAAACAGCCATTATCCCCTTGTGCTTTTAGTCTTTTAAGTTATGTTGCATATAAGCAAGAATAAGTGCATTTCAAAGGATTGTAAACCGACAGAAATCAAAAGAGCAAGTACAGGTTTCTAAGTGGAATCAAATGTTTGTACACATCGCAAAGAGATTTCATCTTAGATCTGCTGCATTTAATACAGCATAGTGAATATTTGTAATGCAGCAGTATAGTGGATGGACCAGGTAACTAGACAACTTCACCACTAGATGGCATATTATGTTGAAATGCAAAGGCTAATACATACAGTAAGCCTATCCAAGCAGATGGCATTGCTACTTCCGTCTTTTGAAAAGAGACACAAATTAAAAATGTAAGCAGTTCAGTTTAAACACTTCTACAGTTTTAAGCTTAGTTTTGCAAGAAAACACTGCCTGCAATTACTTTTTTTTAAATGTATTCTCTGCACAATAGCTGCCCACTGCTCCTAGTACTAGGATGAGGACCAATTTCATTGTGTGTGCTCTGCTGTGTGCATGTATGTGACTAATAAAGAGGGTTTCATCCTCCGATTCTATCTATCTAACTAACATTGCAGTGTGTCTTTTATTTTTCAGTGTTCCCTCACCTATTACTGGTACTCGGAAAAACACATTCATAAAGTCAAATAAATCAAACAAGAGCATAAATTAACACAAAGCAGCATTGCTCGGCTTAAACATTTTAGCTGCAAGCAGTCACATATTCTTTCAGCTGTATATACGAGCCCCTTTTTTCCTCACACATGTTTTTTGATCATACTCTTCCCAGTTTCATGTCAGAGTTCTCATGTGTTTTATTACCGTGCCTATGCTGTCTTCACTGAAACAGAACATTCTTGTAGATCCCTTCCCAAATATCATGTAGTAAGGCGTGGAGATGGCTGGATAAATAGTTTTGAAGACCTGTCATCTTTGAAGCAAATCTGTTTTAAAGCTGTGATAAAGATGGAGAATACAATATGATCACTCCACACTTTGTAAGGTAACCCACAACTGTGTTATTATATTTGTATAAGAAAATTAATTTTGCACTATTTATTATATTCCATGACTCATCCACTAGTAATTATAGTATAGAGGTTGTTTGAAAGGTACCATCTCATACAACTTATCAACTGGGTGAGCAAAACAAAAACTTGAATTATGAGAATGCTGTAAAGACACTTTTCCACATGAACGTGTCTAGACTCAAGCCAAATTAGGCCTGCTATTCAAGGACAAAAGGCTTCTTCAAGAAGGGAAATTGTCCTTAAATTAGTAGGTTGGCACTGGGAGACCACTGTGCAATGGAGCTCCAAAGTCAGAAGGTGTTTGACGCACACAGCAATTTTACTTCCACACAGCAAACAAAAGCTGCTTTCCAAAGCAGTTTTTAGAGTGTCTCTAACTGTGATCCTGGTCATATCGCCCGTTGATCATCGTTTTCAGTAAAGGTCCAACCTAAAGAAAAACAAATGGACTCTTGGTTCAGAGAGGCTACTTCACATTGTCAGATGTATTACATGGTCCCAGAATGCATAGATTTTTCCTTTGTACTAAATCAGGTACGCCATAAATATTCACAGTAATTAGGTTGCTGGAAGGGTCAGCATGCCCCGGGGATTTCATGTAATGAATGTTAATTTCATAACAGGTGACCTAAATGTGGATCTGATTTGATGTTCTAGAAAGTGACTTTGGACCATAGTGTGTGACTTATGCAGTTGATGATAGAAAAGAGTTTGTTAAAACTATATAACAGGAGGTGCTTATACCTCGTGTGTGTCTCCAAGTGCTTCTCCCAGCATTTTCTCGATATTTCTCATGATGGCCACCTTCTGATGAGCTCGCAGAGGGTACTCTATCCTCTTTGGTGTGGAGGCCCCCTGAACAAATGAAAAAATAAGTGAGTGATCATAAAGCAACCTGTAGTGGCAAAGATAACACAGGTGTTAAAGTGACAAAGGCTCAAATATACGTACTTTGTACCAGAAGTTTACAGTTATCGTCACTCCACCATTCAACAGGGATTCAATGTGATGCCACCTGAGGAGAAGATAAATATAAACAACTTCATTAATCACACTCTGGCTGTAAGATCAACTTTTCCTGCAGTTCATCTTTCCAGTAAAGGGTATAATATAGAATTACACCAAAACCCTGCACTCACTCTGGATCCATGCTCCACATTAGCTTATGGAAACTGCATTATACAATAGTTACATTTGACTGCATAAATCTCTATCAATAAAAGCCTGAACAAAAAATGCAATAAAACCATTGAGGAATCATTTTCTAAGAGCATGTTGAGGCGTTCAAAATAACATACTGGAAACCACAGAGAGATTAAATAAACATCAGCTGGCAGTGCATCCCAGAAAGTCAAAGCTTTAGAGATAATCATCTGATGTCGAGGTGGAGCTCACTTTTCCACGAAGTAATACATCATTTCTTTAGAAAGGCCATGCAGAAGTAGATCTTACCAATACATGGGGATGTAAAGCACATCTCCGGGGCCCACAACAGTCTCATAGCCAACGACATTTTTAAAATTCGGAAACCTCTCAAAATCAGGTTTATCAAAATCAACCTGAAAATGAAAAGTACAAAAAACGTGAACAAACAATTTAAAACAAATTTGGGAAAAGCAGAAAGGAAAAGTCTCATTTTTGAATAATGTTTATCAAGTTTTATGCATTTTATTATCAATTGAAATACCACAAATTAATCTCTATTACTTTCTTCAAAGTACAGTCATTATTCTCCATGAGACTTTACTGTGAAAAATCTCTACCACTATAGATGAAGGTTACATCATAACATTTTAAATATGCTAGGTTATAAATTCACATATCATTAAACCAGAGGTTTCTGCTGCGTACTTGGCTCTGCCTGTCACAGGGGTGGTGCACAGGGTATGGGTAGAGACACTCAAACTGGTCCGGAGGGAAGAGAATGCATCTTTTATTGCCTTTGATCTGCGCAAAAAAGTTCTGCTGCTCGTCATAATGCGCTGGTGTCACATTGCCTGTGGGGAGAGAATATTAACAGAAATTATGCAGCAGACAATGTGCAACTTGTATTATGTATAGTATCCTATGAGTATATTTTTCTGTAGTAGGTTGGTCTAATAAAGGCTATTCTAAATTATTATATATATTTATAGCTCTATGGACACTTTATAGATATACAGTATATGTTCTGCAGTTGAAATGTACATATTTACTTTTTATGTATGTGTTATGACTTGTTCACAGCTGCTGTAACCGAACAATTTCCCAGATTTTGGAACAATAAAGTATATCTAATCTAATCTCACTGCCTTCCTGTAGGAACGCTTACCCTCCATGCCTATGAGCAGCAGGTTGGATGTCAGTTGTCCCCAGTTTCTCTTGGCTTGCTGCTTGTTGATCCAGTTCCAGTTGAAACCGAGGAAGTCAACAACTATCTTCTTCCCGACTGTGTCATTCAGGGTCTGCTGCAGATAAACCCTTGAAATGCATAAGAAAAAACACATGCAACATTTATGAGCCACCTTGTTTTTCTCTCTTGAGACCTGAATCAAGTCGCAATACAGCTCATTTTCACAAGTTCTCTTAAAGTGTCTGCAGGGTATAAGCTTGTTTACATGTCACTTCTATTTCAGCAGACCACATGTCTTTAAACCCTGAATAACAATATGACATTGGAGGAAGTGCACAGTAAAATTCATGACATAAGAGCCACTGTAAGCGCCAGCAAGCAAAACAGCTTTAGTAAGTGATCAGTTTGTGTGCTGCAGGGCACAGTAACAGGCTTCTTTCCCCCTGTAAATGCTTTGTCATTTGCTCCATCCTCCTGCGCCAATTTATATTCCAAAAACGCCCTTTATTGTTACGCACACATGCACCAGTCACTTTTAGTTCCTGACACTTGGCTGGCTATGCTTCAAAGCGACAACTTTGTTGTGATTAAGCATCAGCAAAGAAGTTAATATAAACAAACTGTAAATAATTCACTTGTTCTAATTAAAGTGTATAAAACTTACCTCTCCTCTCCTCCCATTTCCTCAGTTTTATGCATTTTTTCTACAAATTCAGAGAATTTCATTTCCATCCGTTGTGACTTGGGGACAAAGTTCTTAAAGTTAGCCATTTTTTTCTCGTCATAATAGAGGAATTTGTGGTTTTGTGCAGTGTAAACAGAGAAGTCGCCGTTTCCAATGTTCTCCTGGAGATAATCAATGTCCCATTTGAGTGCTGGATAGACGAGGTTTGTGTCGGTTAAAACCACTGGCTCCTGAAAACAGACAAAGAACATTTCAATGTACACACACATAATACAATAATATTCCAGAAAGCCATGTGTAGTGTATTTCATGAGATTTAGCATATACACTAGCAAATGCACTATAGAAAAATCACTGCTGTAAGGGCTGGATCACTGGTTTTCCATACTGATTTTAAAGTGACTGCTTCTTTCATTATTATGGGATTCCGGTGTGTTTGTCTAAATCTGGTTCAAACAGTTGATACATGTATACTTTTAATACAATATTGAATTATTTTAAAGTAAGAGATGTGTTACATTAATATCACCGCTTACATTTTGTAATATCACTTGTTTCATCTTGATGATGACACTTTTTTTCACAACAGTAGGCTTACTACTGATAATTATATTTATCTTTAATAAACTTCTTTGCGAAATAGGCACATATATCGCAACACCTGACGGCGTTGTCCGATACTGCAGTCTGTGGCATTGCACACACGGAGTTCCGAGGGCTACGTGACTAACTGAACGTAGACTGGTGGGCGCGCTCGCGTTGCCTCTCGCTCTCTCTCTCTCTCACACGCATGCGCGCACGCACACAAACACACACACACTCCGTATCAACCGCACTCACGCTTCCTCTCTATCTTCATCTCAACCGCTCGGTGCTTCACTTTTGCCCGAGAGCACGCGGACTCTGCGGTGTTAAAGACTTAAATAATGTTGTTCTGTTTGTAAAATCGGCATTACGTGTGTTTTGGATCAGGCTAACTAAAATGTATCATAGGTCTTGATTCTGCCTGGATACGATTGGAAGCGCACAGGAATACGTTTTATGTTTCCCAAGGGTGCAAGTGATTTTAACAGTTAACGTTATCTAATATGGCAACGTGGACGAGCCACATTTGGACACATCGGTGCTGTTCTTAAAACACTCTGGCCTGTGTAATTTGTTGTTAAATTACAACTAGACACAAACATTATTTAAAACTTAGTGTTATATAGTTATCTATTCATTCATGTTTCACAGTTATTGTTTAGAACTAACCAATGAGAGCCAAAACATTGGTTGATAAGGACCTTTTCACTTAGGGAAAACCAATCAGTGTTAAAACTGGAAAATAAGAGTGCATACATGCTTTTGGTTTTATCTGTCACTTTAACTCCTTTATAATATTAGTTCAAATTGCTCACTACTGTATAACAAAAAAATATTATTCTCCCTGACTGATTGTGTTGCCCACCCTCACATATTTTGTCTGCATATCTGCATCTGCCAGTTCATACTCATTCATTTCATTTCTAAACATCAGCCTAATGAATTCATGAAAGCACACTTTAAAACTTAAGAAATAACAATTGTTGAAATATGAATGCAAATGATGAACGTCATTGTGAAAAGAAAAACATACAATTAGGTCGAAAGCACAAATCCAGTTAAATCAGCCCAAGTTACCGGTATCAATACATAAAAACACATTTTGGAAAATACATGGACTGAATAAGTTAATGTCCTTAACGTACATATTCTGTCTTTTTGAAATTGGAAAATGTTTTTACTTCACTTGTTGTAAGTTCAAATGTGGTGCGTGGGTTTACATTTCATAAGAGTTTTGTAATTCTTGTAACCCATTTATCAAGATCTTAAAATGAATGAATGTATGAATCATCCAAAACTGAGTGAAAATACAGAAGATGGTCCATTTTGGGAAGTTTTGATGACAATTGTTTCCTATTTGTGTGTACAATATGAATCATTAGACAGAAGAGAAAGCTTCAGTTCTGATAATCTAGACAGAATCTATCTATGTTAGCATCTTTGTGCACCTGTATAAGAGACACTTTAATAAAGTCCTGGCTAATTGTTTTCATTTTTCTCAAAAAACACTTGCTTTATTCAAGTTTATAGGTTACTGCATCACAACAAACATAATTGGTTGTTAATTAATGAAAATAATAACATGATGTGCACAGCACTAGCATTCTGCAATCATGAGCCAACAACTTAATCAGAAAAGGCACCAAGATACCTGTAACACTATCAATAACTACTGTTTTTATCAGCAGTCAGCCAGCCTCAGGAAGCCTCTCCCTTTATTTTTCAATATGCTTTTTGCCACCATCATGTTATTGCCTATCTACACTTAATATGGCACCCCGATTTACCCCAAGACACCAAACTTAACTTACAATTCAACCCCATATTCAATTCCTTTTAAACAGACACAATAACAAGTCACAACACATAGTCCAGTATTGCATGTCCATGAAAGCCATGTTCTTGCCTTATCCGGAGATTTGTGTGTTGCTAACTATTGTCTTTGTTTAACAGTTATAAGCCATCCTGGGAAACGCTCCACCTGACTCTGATACTGAATAAAAAAGAATGAAATGGGAGGAAGTTTGTCACCACAAGTGAAACAAATGGTGTGTGTTCCTATTGTAAGCCTTCATGGATGTCAAGGAAGCTTTTTCACTCCTTATAAAGGCAAATAGCCTACCACTCCAAAATGTAAAGACATCATTCATACAGAGTAATACTACCTTGTACCTGTCAAGTACAGCTAGCCTCTTAGGATGATTTGTCATGTTTATGGATGAACCTACTGCTTTTTCACAAAAAAATGAGATGGGTAAGAGGAAATCAACATGAGTTCATATAGCCTACAGTTAGACTTGTGACATAACCCACTAAGCTATGGCTTTTCTGACTAAGCAACAAGAATGTCCGCTCAGCAGGTGGTTTCAGCCAGTCACACTACCTGATGTGACATTGGCAAAGGGATTACTTTTGAATTTGAAACCCCAATACGTTTTGCACTTGTGTTATGTTTCTCTCATTCCCAAACAACAAAAACCCCAAAGCAAAGTCAGGCTTAAATAATAATAAAAACAATCTATACTATATTATATGTATCCTAATTTTAACTACCCACTATCTTCCTCGTTTTCAGTGTATTGGTTTATTTTGTAAATAGAAACAGAAAATGGTTTATGGTTCACAATACTACCTGGATTTGGTTTCCTGGAATTACTCTAATAGCCTTTACTAAGTGCTCTACTCCAAAACCAGGAAAGGGTTAATACACTTGTAAATTGTATAGCAACATTTTACTTTCACATCCTCTTTATTAAAGAGATACTACACACCAAAGAATGTTTTTGACCAATAATCTGATGTTTAGGGTTTGTGCTGAAGGTTTCCCTTTGTATGCTCATGCTATAGAAAATCTGACAGATCTCTACAGTGTGTTTAAAGTTTCAGCGAGCTAACTGAGTGGCTTTACCTCATTGTTTATTAGGATCTCTGCTCTGGGGTCTGCATGAGACAGTCTGGGGATGGGCTTGGTTTGGAAAGAGTATTTTCGTAGCTGAGACTCATCCCAGTCCCGGCTCTGGACGCCAGTGAAAGCCGGTCCGCCTTCGCTGGCCGCCGGATCAGCCTCCGCGACGGACGCCGCTGCCATGGTCGCGGACAAGCGCTGGTTCCCTGCCTCTGTCCTCCTCACAATGAAACACCCACACACCTCCCTGTCTTCCGGACTCTGCCCTGCTAGGCCACAGAGACTATCATACAGGCTTTCCCATTCACCGTTACATTAATGAAGCAAAGCCGTCCTGCAGCAGCCCCTCTCCCAGGCTGTTCCGTGTAGGTGTTTACACTCCGTGTTGACAGCCAGAAAGCCAACGACGAGAATCTCAGAAATCAGGAAAACACTCAGATAGTTTTAAGCCTTTAATATGGGACAGCGACATCTAACGTACTGGATGCTAGAATGCTCATGGTGTAACACTTTCTATTCACCACCAGGGGGCACTATTGCACTAGGTTTTCTTGCAATTTTTCTGAAAATGTATGATCAAACAGAAAATATCACAAGTGATACATTAAAATTATCATAATTATGTGTTTTATATGATTCTATATTTTTTATATTGCTATATATTTACATATGATGCAATTCTATACCTCATTATGAAATGATGTGTGCAATAAGGCCATGTGTTGCCCATGCAGTGGGTATAGATATGTTTTTTTATTTGGTCTTTATATTGTTTAATTTCTCTTATAAGTTTATAATTTTTTCTCTTTTTTGGCTGCTGTAACAAAGTGCATTTCCCCCATAGGAACAATAAATGTGGTATCCCATTTCAAGTAAAAAAAAAATCAAAAAAAGTTTACTTTTCTTGAGTATTTCATTTATATGCCTCCTGCACTGCATTTCAGAGGGAGTTACTGTCATTTTTATCCCATCAAATGTATCTTACAGAAGGCTTGGTACTCGAGATGAGGGACGCCCAGTCTGCTGATTATTTTGACTGCAATAGACAGCAAAGAAAAAAGTGTCTTTAGACAAAAGATGTTATTATTTTTTAAATAAAAGGCATTGTTAAATTCCTAGCAGTGTAAACGTTGAAATCAGCTCCAATTCTAGTTGCAAGAATGTTTGAGTATCATGATGAAAATAACAATAAATATAATGACAGTGTTTTTTCTTCCAGTTTTGATGCTTTTCTGCTTCTGTTGATAATGCTTCCTTTTTTTAAAGTCTTTCGTGCAGACTACCATGCTATTTTAAATTGTGGAAGTAGTTATTTCATTTAATGAAAGATTGAGGAATAAAGTACTCTAACCTGAAGTGAAATTCAAGAGGACTTCCTTCACAGTAAGCCACAGGGGGCCCTCGTTGTACTCAACCCCACAGCACGCAGTTCACCATCCTGCCTTGTGATTACAAGACATGTCGAAAATCATCTTTAAAGCTTTGGTTTTTACTGTCAATGCGTCACAAAATCAATACAATGTGCAGGGAAATAAAGATATTTAATCATTTTTTTTGTCAGAAAAACATTTACAGCCCTAAGGAACAGTACATTACACTCAAGAGTGAAGCAACAGGCAGCGACTGAAAGTATGCATTGTAGTAGAGAAAACTGACCAAAAGTATAAGATTTACAAAACTGTTTCAATAACATTAGATTACAGCAACACTGTGATGGATAATTCCGCATGTTCGGTATTTCCGTTTATTTAGCTGATAATACATACTTTTACAAAGACAATCTCAGTCTGAATGCTTCCATCAGTGCTCATCAACATTGAGTTACAGTAGGACGCCATGATGCAGTCATGCCATCGATAAAGTTTATAAGAGGACACATTATCTTTCCATTGATCATGTTTAGAAGTCATCCCTGTAACTTTTTCTCTCTTTTTGAAAGACAAAGCAAACAGTTTTGAAATCCTGAAAGTCAATATTTACCTGTGGTCATCATTGCCTCAGCACTGAATTGATAACTCTTGATGAGATAGCAGTTCACACTGTACCTTGCTCACTGAAATGGTCAGCTGATGGAGCCTGGTTCTGTTTTCCCAATGTCATGCTGGTATTGAACTCGATGGAGTGCATCTTGTCAATCACTTTGATCATTGTCTCTCTGTGGTGTTACCATTTTTGTGATATCTTTACAAGCCATATACAGAAATGAGTTTATCTCAAAAGCATTTCCTGATTTGTTTTGTAAAAACCTGATTCATCTTCTGTTTTCTCTTCACTCAGGCTTTATCAGCAGATTTCCACTGTGGGGACTAGTTTTGGCTCCCTGGTGGGTTCCCATGCTCTGTGTTTCCTGTGCAGATCAGTGAGCTGAGCTGAGTTGATCCCCCTGATGCTCCCCTCTCCCCATTCTTTGCAGAAAGAGCCAGGAGATTGACCACCCCGGTGAGCCTCAAGAAGCTTGTATCTCAATCCTGCTGATAGCAACAAACATACACTGCCTTCTCCCCAGCAGATGGACTGCTGTCAAAACAAAGACTCTCTTGAGGAGATACTGTTACAATGAAACAGTTTCCTGATGAGTAGAAGCGTTTAATGTTTCTGGAGGTTATACTGCAAACCGACACAAAGACGCAAAATATGTAAAAACAGAGTTTTATTTCAAGAGGCCATGGAGAACGTCCCAATCATATGTATTCATCTGTGTTGGCTTTCTCTCACATTCATACTGACCCTCGCCCCTGTAGGTGTTGTAGGTCCAGAACCCCTAAGCCATAAATCCTATTAGTCAAGGATTCTCTGAAGCATTATAAGTCGTTTTCCCATCTTTTGTTGATTGTATTATCTCTTGCTACCTGAGAGAAATCTGCCTCTGTGTAATTCATACAAAAAGTTAAAAATTAAAGGAAAACATACATCCATCCACCATCATTTCAAATTGTATAATTGTTTTTAATGATGCTCATACTATAAAGTTAAGTGTACACATTTATATCAAAAATATGTGTTCCTATAAAAGTTTTAATTCATTTTTCATGCTCTATGAGAAAGCTTAAAGCCTCACTCTTCCTCTGGGGTGTCCCCTCTCCCTCCGCCACCTTCGGGCTCAAGTGTTATGGCAAATTGGACATGGCAGGGCCAGCCCTAGAGACGGAAGTTCAGACCCCTCGGTCGGAGGTCGTGTCACTCTCTGGGAAATTATGTATTATGATCAACGTTTTGTGATTTTTCACACACCATTATTACGTGTGCCCGATCCAGTTCACCTTCCTCCCTAGTGCTTGTTCATTTTAGGGGAAAAAATTGACATAATGCTGGTGATTATTAAGATGTTTGACTCAAACTGTGGCCTCTGGTTGTACAAATCTGCCAATAAAGACAAATTAAGATATTATAGTGCAGCAGGGTAAAGGGTAAGTGGCAATTTGGGCTTTATAACCATTCATTTACTCTTTCTCTTTGAAGCTGAGATATTTAGCTTCTCCAAGTCCAGCACCTGACATTAGGTCTCCAGGTTAAGCACATTATTATTTTCATGTACTGCCCACCAGAGCAATGCACTCTCTTTCATCTCCGCTGCTGATGCACAACTGATCCTGGCAGAACAAGCTAACAGTGTTCCAGGTGTGTCAAACTGCTGAACACAAAAAACAGTTAAACATGTTTTTCGGTCTGGCTTTCCCACACATTAACTGACTTGATGTGTTGGCAGTTTTTTTTCCTTTGTGTGATTTATATTTACATGTGGGTATAAGCAAGCAATTTTCTGCTGATAGTGAGCCAGAGCATGACAGCATGACTCACAAACTTAACTGCAGAAAAAACTCTAAATAAGAATGCATTCTAAACAACCAGTTTTGAATGTCTTTGTTAAGTTTAATCCAAAATGCATGGGCTAATTATAATTCTGTATTAAAAATCCTGTGAATTGACATTTTTAAGTGCCTTTTAGTACTTCCTATCACAGTAAATTGCAGAGCTTCCACAGAGCTGCCAGGCGAAGACTTGGTATGTTGGTTCTTTTGTTGGTGACAGGGCTTTCTTGCATGCCAGGCAGAGCAATCCGGCAAGCCCACAGGGGTCATCAGAGGAGGGAGGAGTTTCGATTATGATCATTATTTGGTAAATAAGATGTCAACAAGGTGTTTCCTTGACACTTTATTAAGTAAAAGGAGGAAGGTGCAGAAATGAACGCCCCCTTCTCAATGGGAACTCTAATCTCCTCTTTCATGTCTCATCTCGTCTGAAGGGTTACGGCTTCAGCTGCCATGTGCTAGTCTGCCTGGGCCTGGCACTTCTTACTTGCAGGTGGGGTGAGTCTCCTGGCAAGCATGTGTTTATAAAACCCACTTGTTTGGGCACAATACTTGAACTAACTTCTTTTGAGAAAACAGTGTGAATCTGTGCAAAGCCTTTTCCCAAAGTCCTTTAGAAGGCGACAGCCCATTGAGAGTAGAGAAGAAGGGATTACCTTCCTCGACAGTGGTGCATTTCCGAGAGAGCTGATTAGCTCTGCATTCATTGTTAAATCGAGCAAAGGAAGGCCCTAGAGGAGTGAAAGGATCCAAATAGGTGGGCCCAGAAATAAAACAGCCGCAGGAAGCCCTGCACAGGCAACCCCAAAGTTTTCCCAACATTTCTTTCACCCACTCCTAAGGAGGTGCGGCGTGAAAAAGGAGATTAGCATACAAAATAAGAGGCGGGATGATTTTTAAGGGCAACTTGCCTCATGCCCTCCACCCCCACGGCCCTGCTCTGTCTGGACAAAGTTAATTAAACTAGTATTAAACAGTAAAGAAACTTCCAAGCGCTGGGGAGTTAGGGGGCTCTTTGAGGATTACCATGATGAGTGAGAGGACGGGGAGGTATTTGTTGAGGCGAAATTGAGAAAGGCGTGATGGAACGAAGAGAACGCTGGAAAGTTTACTATTCTTGTTGGTTTGCCCAACGGTGTCCTCACCCTTATGTGAACAATGTGAAGAGGAAAGTTGTGTTTACTGAAACCCATCCGATAACACAAAGAGTAAAGAAAGATGAATGCTTTCTTCAGGCTGAATGATATATAAGATGGAAGGATTTATTCTTTTATTACATTTTAATAGAAAACAAACCATAAAGGCAACTAACAATAAAGCAAAACTAGGAAATGCTGTGCAATAAATTAACAATGTACAGTACAAAGTGCTTCATTTTATATACAATTAAATACATCAAGAGGGCAGCAAAGGTCAGGGCGGACCAGACTTTCCAAAAAAAATTACAAAATGTTTCTTAATAAATGTAAAGCTTGGCTATAATAGTTGAAACATACAAATATAACTACTAGGCTGACAGTATTAGGCATTCATGGGATTACATCCTGACTGGTTCTTGATAATTGTGTTTTCAAAAGCTGATTATGCCAATGTTAAACCATCATATCATCCACTGCTCAAAAAGTAACTGTTTACATTTTCCTGTGTATGTATGAAAATAAATTAATCATGTTGTGGCGAATTTAGCAGTCAGATAAATGTTCTTCAAATGCCCAGTGACTTTTGATAATGTTTTAAAAAGTATAAAAATATATCTTAAATACATTTATACCAAAAACTCTACAAAGTTGTGAACTTCTCTACCATGTGACTTTGTGCACATCCCACAATCTTTAACTTTTAATAGAAAAAAAGACAATGAAGATGGTCTGAAATTGTATTGTTTGCTTATCTGTTGTCCAAAACACACACTATCTGAACATGCACAGGGAGTCTGTTGACCGAACTGCAGTGACACACATATGATGACACTTGTGATAAGGGTGCTCAGTGCTTCTTCCTCAGTCTGAGGTTCTTCCGGCGGCTACCGGCACTCTCATTCCTTCCCCTCTGACCTCCTTTCTTTACACAGAAGTATTTAGTCACTGTCTTTCTGCACTGCTCACACTTCACTGCGCAACACCAGTGGAATTTGCAATTACAGCTTGACACCATCTCCGCTTTGCGCTCCTCCACAGCCAGGCCGCACTCTCCACATAGCCTCTTGCAGCTGCGCTTCTCCCATTTGCTCAAGTTCTTGCCCTTCTTAAGGCACTCGCGGCCCTCTGTGCCCGGCAAGCCCAGAGTGCGGTTTTCAAGGCAGTAATCAGGGGAGTCTTCAAGGTGGACCAGCTCCTTACGAGAGATGGAACTGAAGGTCTCGGCGACGGCCCCTCGGCTGGCAGCACTGTTCCCAGCTCCTCGTAGGAGATCCACCTTCAGAGCCCTGTGGTACTTCTCTTTCAGGTAGTTCCCCACCTCCCTGAACTCTGGCAGCTGCAGCCAGCAGGTCTGGGTGGTGCAGCTTCCTGACACCCCGTGACATTTGCATGTCTTCTGCATGGTCCCCTTCACAGCCTGGAGACAAAAAGAAACTTTGTTAAAATGTGTTCATAGTTTACCGTGTTGAAGAATGTTAGTTTTATGGGAGAAAAATTCCCTGGTTGTGAGTATTGTCACTCATGTTTATATGTCGCTGAGTGTGTGTCAAAGACAGGATGTCCATTGTCTCTTGATTGATGTGTTGTCAAATTAACTAATTGTATTCTCAAAGTTTTCGTGTTCAGTATAAAAGGATGAATACACTGAAAGGAAGAAATGATAGCTTCAAGGTCCACAGTTGAGTTTCTTTGTCGTTCTTAGTGTTTCCTGACTTTACCCGACAAAAAACAGCTGTCGGTTGAAAGGGACGTTTTCTTTTCTTGAGGAGGGGATGAACTTTCTGTTGAAGTGAGGCTGAATCAAAGTTTCACATCGAGTGCTATTGTCCCCCCAGAAGAAATAGAAGTATTTATTTAGCATGTTCATTATCAACATGTTTTCTAGTGTGAGAAAACCCAATTGAGACTCCCATTGAGTGGGGAAATGAAAAAGGAGTTTTTCTCTCTTTCTATCCCCATTTTTTTCTGTTACAATGATGCTCCAGGTGCCATGGGGATCCTAGGGCCCAACAGGGGGGAGCAAAGGCATCGTAAACAAAGAGCACTTCAGCTGCACGCCTGTGGTCCCCTCAGACTCCCTCGGGGCCAAACAAAGACCAACATAAATGTGGGATCCTTATTGCAAGAATAAAACTAAACACTTATTTTAAAAAGCAGCATAATACAGAATGCTGTGCAATGTCTGGCTCCCCAGGATCTCTAATTAAGCTTGCACCAGTGATCCTGAGATTTTTCGAGTTGAGGTATTGTCATAAGGGGCTTTCAGCACTAGTAAATAGGCCCTTCTGGTACACCGAACACACTGTTATTATTGGGGACGAGTGGCACCTCACTTATAGCGACGTGAAAGGGATGCTTGGGTGGCAGTGTAATTCTGGAAAAAATATTCAAAAGGTGCTTTACACTGCTCAATCAGTTGGAGGGCCGAGAGAGATTCCCAAAATGTCCAGCAATCTACCACCACTCAGTTTAAATACTGTATGGCTCAAATAAAGGCATCAACATCAAATACTGGTGTTGCATCTTACACCAAGGACTTATCTCTCATTGCCAAGTGGATGGAGTGAATTAGGAGAACCTACTGTACCTTGCGCCCGGCCTCGTTGTTGTGGAGATTCATTGCTGCCCGTGAATCCTGCCCAGTCTCCAACGCGTCCACAAACTGTTTGGAAATGGCCTCGCCAAAGCCAACGTTATCACTGCAGCCGCCCCAGAGCCAACCATGACCACCTAGCAGAATTGAAAAAGAATTAAGATAGAATGAGCCGTGCGTTTTCACTCAAGCGTGTTTTGTATGAACACATGAGTGAACCTTTCTGACCTCGTTGTCCGTTCCTGCTATCGTCGCAGCCACAGTTGTCAAAGTCTCCGAGGCTGCAGTTCCTGGTCAAAGTGTACATGACTCCAGCAGAGCTGATGGCATGGACAAACGCTGTCTCTCGATTTGCTGTGAGCAGAGAAACTCATTTATTAGCTTGTCTGATTACAAAGATCCCTCAGGAATTGTAAACATTATATCACAATATCCTTTCCCTTAGTAAGAGTAGTCCCTTGGTAACATTTTTTGACATAATGATTCAGTCACCTATATTCTATTCAGGGCATAGTGGCATCTACATATCTAAAATGTGACTACATTAAGTTTTTCAAAGGTTGTATTGCATTAAATTGAACTTTTGTCAGTATTGCATTCATCAGTTGCAAATAAAGGCAGTGTTTCTGGGGGTATTAGGAAATGGATTAGTGTGTTTGTTTTGCCTCTAAGCAACCATGCCAACTGTATCCATCCCAAAGGATGCTGAATGTTTCAACTGAGCAAACATTTCCATTTCACAAAGGGAAGAAAACCTGCACTTACAAAAGAGTATCGAGACTTCTTTTAAATTCCATTAGCCATGTTTCTTATTTAGGCTCTCTCCCAGGCTGTCTGCAGTCTAGAGATGTTTTAGTAATGTCTGGGGAGTCTGGACCTACCGCTGCGCAGGCTGCTGTGGGTGGACAGCTGTAGAGCTCTCTCTGGGCAGTTCCAGCGGTCCCATGCAAACTGATATTTGCACTCCTCTATGCCACTCTGAGCTCCTGCTGCCACACTGCTGGAGTAGATCAGGTATGCCTGCAGTAATAGAGACGGGGGAAATATTTAACATATAAATCAACACACAGGCACCGAACATTTTGCAACAGTGATAACATGCTTATAGGTCCCACCCATTTAGAAGATCATAAATATAATTTTTAGCAGACAAAGTTGAATAAATTACTAAAGCCTAAGCCTATGAAATGGTGAGCAAAATCAAATGTTAAAAAGAAAAACAAAAGGAGTAATGATGCTCTTTTAAATGTTTTTCTCCCACTGGTGTCATACTCTGCTCTTACATACTTTACTCCTGGATGTGTTTTGTCACTTTCCATCTCAAGAATTTCAAAATGGATATCATATCAACAAGCCCTTAATGTGGAGTTTGCTTGTTTTCAGTTTCATGACAAAAACAATGTGAACGGATTTCAACGTTATTCTACTTTTTAGACTCTATCATCCCCGATGAATGCGTCGCAATTGTTGAGCTTTCTCAAACCAGTACGCTCTGTCCTTGGCTTTCGCTCGCCTCTCTTCAGCTTGTTCACACTGTGTGAACGATAATATAACTAATATGTCTCAAGTGGCCTTTGCTGAGATGAAGTGCCACCTCTTTCACAGGGGTCTGGCTCACTAATGATGACCACCCACTACAGCAATGCCTGCCCTCGCCCCTTAAAACATTCAACCCGCAGATACGCAGAGCCTCTGAATAAGGTCAAGTGTACGATCAGGGGGAAAAAAAACCACAAAGGGCCGAGAATATTACTGATATATCATTAGTGCCATTGTTGCATAGATACAGGAACAAGATACACTTGAGCCCAGATATCACAAGGACAACGCAGAAAACGTGTTTTCTCTCCCTCTTCTTTTGGGAAAAGGACTCTGAGAAAAAGATCAAAAGAAAGTTGGCTTACCTTGGGTCCAGTCATCAGGAAATTATTCACTGACCTGGAAAAGGAGACAGCTTATTCACTCAGGGAAGCTCAGTGTCCTTCACAAATTCCTCTGCTAACATCTCTCATTAGTGCGCCTTGTAACATGTTAAACCGTGACACCAGTATGCATCCAAACCTCAGTGAACAATACTGCTGAATTTGTTTAAAAAGTTTCTAGAAATGTAAGAATGCAGGATAATGACTTCATGTTATTATCACTTGACTTCATTTGCCGTTGCAGATTGTGTCAATCATGTTCATCCTTTCTATTTGAAAAGGAATGCAGCCATAAATGTTGGGAGTCCATTTATACACTTTTACTGGTTTGCCTGTCGTTAAGAATGTGGTAATAAGTCTTTATAAAAAATATATTTTTGCAAGTTTCAAGTGATGATAATTAAATATATCGATTTATTTTTTTAAATAAGCAATAAGAAGTAATTATATATTTTTTTACAACCCAATACTTGTACTCGATAGCACCTGATCTATAAATGTTTAGCAAATGATTAGCTATTAATAGAGCCATTAGCACCAACTTATTAATCCTTAATTAAAAAGCTACTAGAGAAATTATAAATAAAAACATAAGCAATTCCTTATTTTACATTTCCTGTGTTTCCAATTTGCTAATTGTTAAAGTAAGTGATTTAATTGGCCATGTTATGCCTTTTGGAAAATGCTATATGAGAGAAATGCATGGAGATGAACATCAACAGGGCTCAAAATGAAACTGTGTTTTGAAAAAGTATGAATATTTCATGATAAATGAAACTCACCAGCAGCAGTACGACCTCATGTGAGCCACGAGAATGAAAATGTAATAGAAAACCTCCAAATGCATGAACATCCTGACAGGTGAGGGTGTGACGGTGACTCAGAGCCCGTCCAAAGCCTGCACACGGTCTAACGATGGAGAGGAAACTGAGCTACCAGCACATGAAGCTTCACCAGAGCTTCCAAGATTCAAGGAGGGGGCTCTGAAATGGAGCTGCTCTCGTCCCAACAAGAGATTATCTGCTTAATTAAAGATTTTCCCCCTTCTTACTCTCTCGGCCAATCAGAAGTTTTGCACCAAGGAGAGACTGAAATGATCAAAAGGGCACCCTGGGCCTTCAGGGCCGGGCAACGGTAGGTTCCCTGCCTCCATTCAAGAGCTAAGGAAGATCTGTTTAATCCTATAGGAAAAGTGTAACACTGATCCCTTGAATTTCTTGTCGGAGAAAAAAGTTTATTTAAACTATCTAACACGCATCTGATTGTCAGGGATTAGTGGAACATAGTCCGCTGGGTGACAAATGGTTAGTTTGATAGATATACATATTGTTTGTTCTTGAGGAAGTAATTCATTCTATAACAAAGATGTGATTGGATCAATGTGTATCAACCTGAAACACAAGGACTATTGATAACACGGAAGACGACAAAGTATCATCCAAACATTTGATATCATACGGGGTCAAATATTTGCACGTAGCTGCGAAAACGAGTCTTTATTAAAACATCTTTTCATCTCTCTTTACAAATAAGTAAATAGCACACGTATTTTCTATTTTATTACATGCATTTGATCACAAAACGTCGATGATGTCATAATAAGGATTAATCAACAACCACGTTATGTTCCGTAAGAATGTCTTTTCGTATATTAACTTTAACATTTTATTCGAGTTTACCTGTTTGCAGTTTCCCGTTTTCCTGCCATATTTCAATCCTGACGCCCGTAGAATTAAAAAAGAGCATTTTTGAGCGTGGTGATGCCTAACAGAAAATAAAAGGTAGATTGAGAGTGAAGGCCTAGCATTGATCAGATAAATGGGACATTTGCATCACTAATCCAGACGGTCCCTACCTTACACTGCATGGAGGGTTATACCCAATAACCCTGTCTGACCTTTAGGACCCTTTCCTTTGGCATAGGCAGCCCTTTAGCAACCTTCTTGTGTGCAAATTAGGATTAGAGAAACAGTGATTTGAAAGGAGGGGGGACTTCTGAGGGATGTTTTTGGATTAAGATTTAAAACAGAATGACAAGTGAAAAGAGACAACAGCAGAATCCCTCCTGTTGTTTTTTTAATACAAGAGGAATGATCGTCACCAAAAGTGCACAGTTAGGCCTACAATTTATGCTAACACGTAAATAAATTGCCATATTGGTCTATAAATGTGGAAAAATTGCGGCATATCGCTTTGCATGTGCATAGTGAAATGTGCATCTAATTGCAGATTATGGGATTTTTTAAAAATGTTTTATTTAAGTATCCAAAACGTGGGTGGGTGTGTAACATTGTTTATCGGATTCATTTTAAATTGACTAAATTGTGACCTCAGAATCCCTGAAAAGCGACAACCAGCAGTTCATTAGTAAACAACTCCTCTGTGGTGCACAAGTGTGTAACAGCAGAGCTGAAATTGGCTGTCTGTCCACTGTGGTGTCCGAGCTCGGACTGGCAGTGTGACTAACACCGAGGTGTTGCATGCAGTGAAGAGGATGGCCTGACTGTCAGCAGCCAATAAACAGAGGGCTGATGTCACTGTTAGAGCAGCAGAGAGCAGCAGTGGTGGGACCACTTCCATGCACATTTGGACGGGACTGCTGGCTGCTCTCTGAATGAAAGAGTGTCTGACAAAACCACCAGTTGCAACCAGCTTATCACATGTATTGCTGTAACACATCTGCTGGAGTTCTTAGCCGTTTGTTTGACTTACATTACAATAATTCACCAACAGAGGGAGCAAGTTTACAGATCCTTCAAAGACACCTCTAAAGAAACTCTCTTTTCGCTCAACCAGCAAATCAGACTGTTTCAGTTTTTAAATATGTAGGCATGGACATATGAAGCTGCAACATATTGTGCATTCTACCTAGATATCTATCTTCTAGGAATGTTCAAACAATATACATAGCTATTTTAAATATGTACGGTGGTGTTAAAAGTGCAGCAATCTTACAGCAATGTTAGATGTATGTGAGACAAGTGAACTGAGCGTGAACAGCAGAGATAAGATCCCCATCAGTATAGGCATGTAGACAGGAGACGATGTCAATTAACAAGTACAACATGTCCAACAACAGGAGGAGGCAGATGAAGATAAGATCATTCGGATTCTTAACCCCTGTCGGACGTCAGTGTCAAAAAGAATGTTGTGTAGTTGGCAACAACTGCCACATTAGTTATCAAGGTATCGTCAAAATGTGAAAACAAAACCTACGTTACTGCACCATATACACGTTTGAAATAATACCCAATGAAAACTGTTTTTACATAATCTCATTTCCGAGTGAAATATATTTCAATACTAAAATTGTATATGTCACAGTTGCCATGTATGTCAGAATAGGTTTTGGTTGTAATATAAACCTTTAAGAAGTTAGCTCCATGTTTCTTTAACTTTAGTTTTATTCAAAGTATAGTTCATATGGTAACTTACTTTATTGTTATTATAAGTAGTGGTTATTATTAATCCATCACACACCACTGATAAAGAATGTAACAGAAATGGTACGATCATATTTTTTATTCAGTATACGAATAGAGTATTACAGAATTCCAACAAAAAACATCAAAAACATATTTTTTCAAAGTAGAAAATTTGGTTTATTTACGGTACATACAGTGGGCAAAAACATTCTTTGAAAAAATGTGCCATTGTTTTAAGGCATTCAAACTTCAAGAAGTTAACACTGTAAAAAAGTGTTGCTCTGTAAAAGTGTGACAAGTATAATAACATTATCAATAATGATATAACAAGTTGGATCTTGTTTTAGAGGAAAGTATTTGTTTGGTCACACTAAAGTTAAATCATAGCATCTCTTTAAGATTAGTTGAATGGTCCCTCTTGTTCATTATAAAACTGGGATTTTAAGTTTATAAGTTTTTCTTAAAGACAGACGGACACCAAACATTTGTGATTAGACAGAATATTCTAATCTATTTTCATAACTTGCACTTTTAACTTCTTTTGTTTTAAATCAGGTGTGCAACCCTCATAAGGCATTTGGGCAAGAGTCCTGACACGTTTCAATATCACACAGCACAAAAAGGTAAATGCACCCCCTACACATGTCTCATTGGCCTTATCTGAGGGAGAGGGTTTCCTTGTCTATAAAGCTAATAATAATAATAATAATAATAATAATGTATTTTTGTGTGTTGAGTGAGAAGTCAGGTTCTGTGTTTCAGTCTGAGGCGTCTTCACTACTCAAGAGGTATAAACTTCATTGAAACAGAGAACTTAATCCTCAATAAGAACCCTTCTCTTACAGTTGGAGACAATGGGAGTGAAGTATCCCAAAGTATAGCACATCTGAACTGTATTCAACCGAGGGTTACTCCAGTACGACAAATATGGAAAGTTCAATAGAGCGTGGCCTGTCTTTGTGTCAGCATTGAACACAGTAGCTTATGGTTTAGTAAGACTAGTATCTTACATAAAATAAAGAAAACCTTAGCTTATAATAGACAAACAATAATCAAGATGAAACTCCACTCCCTGTGGAAAGAGACAAAGCAGTACTGAAGTTAGAGCGGATGGCCCTTAATATTGCCTGTTGACAAACCTCACTGTTAAGGGTTTCAATGAAGTTTCCAAAGTGCCAAACACAATTAATAAATAGCACATTAAACAAATAAGATATACAGTAAATCATTATGTAATCACTGCTTCAACAAATCACTAACTTGTTTGGTTGTCCTACTGCTGCCAAACGCGACGCAAATCCTAATTAGCCTTTTCATTCTCTCTGTTGCCTGTTTTAAATATGTTGAAAAGCTGTGCTTGCACATGTAGTCAAGTCGCTGGCTGTGGCAAATAGTTGGTGAGGAAACTTCAAAAACTTAAAGAGGCACACACAATTTATGGAAAGGTCTACAACTCTTTAAAGCCAAAATTAGTCTCAGGGGGGGTTTAACTTATAATCAGAAGCATGGTAATCACGCCCCCCCCCACCACCATCACTGAAATGCTGCTATACCTGTTGCTACGTTCGGTCTCGGTTCGACATGTTTGGGTTCAGTTGCAAAGTTCCTAGCTATTGTGACTCAGCCGCTTTTGTTGCTGCCCTCACCCGTTCGCTTGATGCGAGCGATGATGACTTCCTTTGACACAGACTTGGGGTCCGTGGCCAAACCCATGAAGCACATGAGATCTATAAAGGCAGTGGTGATGTTGAGCTTGCAGCCAAACTCACTCGTTGCATAGTCAAAGGGGAACGTGTGGTGGTAGTTGTGGAAACCTTCCCCTGAAAGCCAAAAAAGAAGGAATTTAGTGTGTTGCGGAACGTCAACAAGTGAAATGCCTGAATTAAGATATGCATGGAACAATCAGTTGATACATTTCTGCCCGTTTGAAAACATCACAGGATAGTGGCACAGGGCTTTGAAGACACACAGCTACTGTCAGCATGTGACTGATAATGCGATTTGGAGAAAGTGAATTGGCAACTTCAAAATCTTAGTGGTGGACTGTCGGGTAATGTCATTACAAGCTGCCGAAATCAGATTTTCTAGATTAGTGTCTGTAGTCAGTATAACACTGTTTGGTTGTCAGGGTAACAGCCCAGGTGAGCCCAAAGACATTGGAGATACGACACCTCATATCCCATGGGGTACTGCAGTAGGAAACATCCTCAACATAGACTGTATATATGAAGCCTATTAACCAATTGTGAAGATACAGACTGAACTCTGTAGAACGTGTTGGATATATTGAGATTTCTGTGATTCCACCCTCTGGTACCAAGTACAAAACGATCCAGAATACTTTTTTTGTGTAGATAAAAGTGGAGACAAGTCATCAGAATTATTGTTGATTCTGGTAAAACTCCATGGAAATCTAGTTGAAAGCAAAGAAAAGTCTATAGTTTTGTGCAATCACAAGTTAGCTTGTGAATGTAATTAATGCTGCTTGCAGCTTACAATGCTCGGTGCTGTTTGCAGCTACACACCCCCGTGGTGTCAGCCACCACGAATAAATTCTTGACTCGTGGGAATCAATGATACTGAAAATAACCCCAATGCCCTGCTCTAAAGAATGAATATACACACAGCTCAACAACTGAACACCTCTAAAGTTCAAAGCTGAAACAGGCCGAGCCAGGACAAAGTAAACATCAGCTGCTGGATTAGCAAACTGTTCCAACTACTGACACCAGACTAAATCAGCTTTCAGAGAGCCCCAACTGTGGTTGACTTTACAAGACAAGCGTTCAACAAGTGATAAAAAGATCATTCAAATACTCCTCTGGCACATAAAGGTATTCAATTAAACAAAATGCTTATGTATTCTAAGTAAAGAAAAAGCACTACAGCACAGTGGGACACAATATAGTGAATAATGAACATGCTGTTTCTTTACCTATGGCACTGAAAGCAACAAACGGGTTTTCCCTCGGGTTGATGGATTTATCATAGGGTCTGTTTCCGTATAAGTGCGCGGCGCTGTTGACCAGCCAGGTGGCGTTGAGCATCACAGCGTATCTCAGGAGTCCAGGGACGAAATAGGCCATCGCCAAGGATTCACCCCAGAAGTACCAGGGAACAAACATGGGCACGATGAAGCAAAGGATCACCACAGAGAGCTTGTAGTGCCTGAAATAAAAGAACACATGTTTTAACAAATCAATTCAAGGCTAAATTAAATAAATGTTTAAATATCAAATATAGTTTTTTTCTGATAGCAAAAGTCATACAACACGTGATCTATACACTCTTAATCAAACACATGATCAATGTGGCTTTGATTTGATTGCTCAGGGTTAAGGGTCCAGTAAATACCACATATGTAATCTGAGATTGGTATGAGAGCAACTATAAATATATTCACATGATTAACTTAATTTCTCTAAGAGCAGAAGTGAAAGAAATCTTGGACTGGTGCCAGAAGATATGTTGACAGTAGACGCGACACGGGCAAGCTGTGATTTGATCCTTGGTCCAAAAACCATCCCCTTATCAGTAGATCATGGATATCAAGTGTTATCATGGTCAATATAACCCAGACTACAATATCCTGTAGAGCTTGGACCGGAGGGCAAAACTGTTTAAATAACTACACTCTAAATATACCCTGCAAATACACGTCTATGGCATGTTTATATCCATAACTTCCACCATAAATGAGTTTTTTTAAAAGGGGGGTTTCTGCTGGCAGTTGTGTTGACAGGTTTGTATCAGAATTGTTATATTTTATAGATTAACAGATATTTAGAAGGCAGATTTCATTTTTTCATAAGAGTTCAAGACATTCCTCATGATCAAGGTAGCATTTAATTGTGTGCCAAAAATCAGGACAGGAGATTACCATGAAACAAAAAATTAAGTTCTGATTTCATGTGGAATCTCATTATTGACAACTGGGATCCACTAGACTGCATCTTTGAGCGTCACTCACATTTGAACGGCAGTAAACCACATAACTCTGGATTATGGCTGCTCACCTTCTCTGAAACATCACCACTTTATCTGCCTTCAGGTCAGACAACTCCAGCTTTCTGCCCTTTTCAACAACATCCGGGTGTTTGCGAACCATCAGCCAACCGACATGGGCGAAGAAAAAGCCCCGTGTGGCATTGTGGGGGTCTGCGTCCGTCTCAGAGTACTTGTGGTGGACACGGTGGTCCCTCGCCCACTCATAAATGTCATTCTGCTCACAAAGACACAGGCAAAGATAGAGAGGATTATGAGAGGCACGCATAGATATGCATGGGAAAGTATCATATCATCAGATTAAGGTCAGAGATAACAAAACAATAAATGTATAATCGTTCATATTGCTTCATTTCAAACGGGATATCCTACTACGGGCCCTTTATTTGTAATAGTTATTGCTGAAACAAATAAATGGGAGGAATATTGAGCATAAGTATAGCTATAGGATACCCTTTAAGCATGTGTCTATGAGTATTCTGATATAAACTGTGCTTTGCGTCACACAATTCCAAACGAGTCCTAATATCACAAAATCATGTTCATCATATCATTGTATAAAACTTACATTACAAAATGGTGTCAAACTAACACAAGTCACAAAAACTCCCAATCAAGGGATACAAAATACATCTTTTGGGTGGAGGCTGAGTTAAAAGAGGAAGTAGCACCTACCAAGGATTAACTGCGAGTATACATGATATACATATGGAACCAGTTGTGCTGCTGCAGCAGACATTTTCCCCTTGGGGTTCAATTAGGCGAACCTGAACTTATTTTAGAATTTATTCCTGTTTTACCTGAAACGCCATGGAGTTGCCGAGAGCGAGGAAGACCCGCAGAGGGAATGAAGCCTTATAGGATCTGTGGCTCCATAGTCTGTGTGCACCGGCAGTAACACCGAGAGCACTGATGAGATAGCACACTGCAGCTGGAAGGAAGAGAGGTGGAAAGGACACATATCTTAGGGGAAACTGTCATCGCTATACCAAGATTAATTTTACACCCATGAGAGCAGAGTCACTGGGACACCAAGTACTTTCCATAACACCCTGGCCTCTTTGTTCAGAGAAAAGTCATGTATATGGGGAGATGGGACAGTGGCAGCATGCAGGTCTGCCCACTTTTGTTGTTCTAAAACTGCTCAATGTGTTTCTATGTGAAGCACAGACAAGACTACACAGGATTTGAGACCCGGGGGCTTCTCACTGGCATTCTGTTGTGGTGCCACACAGCTCACAATGGGATGTCTATAGGAATGGTGATTGTGCTTTGTCTTTCCCTGCTGAAATAATATGCAGCTCAGCATTGCAAAGAGAGGGGGAAATTATGCAGTAGCAGTGTGGAAACAAAGTTGAGACTGTTCAGAAATCCAAGTCATGCCTCAATAGTACATATATAGAGCATAAAGTGTAAATATTCAGCTAACAGTCTTTCTTTTATCACTCAGATTGAAATACTACTAGAACATGCAACGCATTCTAACAATCCCAACGAGTTTGCCACCAGCCACAGGTTTGAGGTCTTAAAGAAGGCACAAACTAAATGCATTTGAATGGATTTTTACATAGAGGCCAGGTTGACTCTTCTACAATATTCCCATAGGCATGACCCCCTCTGGCTGTGTGTATTGTAGTTAGCAATGATCTCCCAACATCAGCACATTCTGTTCTGACTGTGGCCTACAGGAAGGAAAATAAAACAACAAAATACTGCGTAGCTAAGCCTGTTTTTACAGTATAGTAAGTACTTACTCCATGCGACAGTTGAAACCGATGCGGAGGGCAGAAGAATCAGTCCATAAAGCGCTCCGAGATGAAGAAGCGTCATCAGGATGATATTTCTCCACACCAGCATCCTCGGCGGTTTTGGACCTTCTTTCATTTTATAAGTATCGTCAAAAACATCCTCCACGGACGGTTCTGCCACAGCACCTCCGTTCTGTTGCTTGTCATCGTGATGATTCCTAGTTTCCGTTTCGGTCATCTTTGCTGAAAAGGGGTTCTGTAACAACAGTGCGCAGCAGGAAAACAGAGAGAGATGTGGCTCTGTTAAATGCGTACGGTGGGATGGAGAAACGAGGAGGAAGGTACGGCGGCTGGCTGTGCACATGCAGCAGTCTGCGAGCAGCGCCAAGATAGAAAAGTGGCTGACTGTGCCACTCTTTTTTTCTTTTCTTTTTTCCTAGTGGCAGAATATGACTGGTATGTCACTGTTTTGTGAGCCGCTGCCGCTCCGCTGCTTCAAATAAATGGTATTTAACGTGAGCGCGTGCTCAACTGTTACACCACTTCCCACCGCCAAATACTGACACATCCCAGATATTATTTGAATATGGTTAGTGTTTCACAAGATAACACTTTTCATAGACTAAGTTACTGTCTTAATTGTGGCACATACCGAATCTTAGTGATACACCAGTTTGAATATTGTTTCACCCCGCATGTGGCGCATAAAAAAGGGGCACTCCTCTTTCGCACACACACACACAAACACCGCTCTGCTTTCCAGCGATTTACAAGTCTAAAAACGTTACGACATTTTTGTAGCATCGAAAGATGCTACTTCGCACTCGCATAGTACGCCTTCTAAAAACAAATTGTACCATGAGTTAATTAACTGTGATATAACTACACTAAACGATAACCACTTCCTGTAGGGAACTGGGTGTTAAACTTTTCTAGGGGCTAGGCTAGGAGGGCTAACCCTATGGTGGACAAAGTTTGTTTAACGTTAGCTATACAAAAGTGGGCATCCTACCGTGTCGTGTTCAGCTTTAATGAAAAAACTAAAGTTAATAATCGAATGTAAGACTTGGTCTAAGCCAGTGGCGCAGCAGTCATATGCTGCGTAGGCAGAAGTCACAATATGTCTGTGAATTATCCCTTCGTGCATCCGCCACACCACTAGTAAAATACCGCTTATCATTTGCATCACACTCAGCGTCTCTTGAAAAAAATGTCCATTCAAATTATTTTGAGATAATAATGTGCTCAGGTTGTGCTTACTTACCGTGTAGTCGCCAGGCGTTTTTCAGAACAGAGGAAGACACAAAGCTGCAGGGGAGATGTGGGTAAAGATGAAAAAGCGAGAAATGCGTACGGTAATACTGGTGCGATGATCCCCGGTTACTGAGGTTCTCTTATTGCATTTTCTGAGGTCTTTTTAAAGCAATTGGTCGATGAGGAAATGGATGCCACATGCTCTGTGTATCCTATTGGTTGTTTGCTTGTGTTAACCACCCTCCGTTTTTTTCAAACCCCAGAAATTCTTATCATAGCTTTTTAAGCCATCCAAAACATTTCCCAATCTTTCAAATCAACCTCTTGCCCTTAATATCTCTCCTTAGTGTGTTGAAACATTGCAAGATGTTGTAAACGTATTTGACACCATTATGTCATACAGCAATGACAGTCTGAGTCAGATGTGGCCATCACGAAATCTTCCTTTTTCACTCTGCCCTTTTCTCCACTTGCATGTCACTTATTCCAACAAGTACAGATATGCAGTGCAAATGCCATTGTATTGGTGTCTAGTCCGGAATGGTTATGAAATTTGGCAAAATACTTTGTACATTTCTTGACTGTAAGGCTGAAGCACTCCCTATATTTTTCTAGTAGATGGGTGGAAAAGTCTAAAGGCAATAGAAGAGGGAATTCCCACACCACTCACCTGACAAGAGTCTAAGGCCGATGCTTGTGTCACATCAGAGTGATTCTGATTCTGAGAAGCTAAATTCCTTCTCCAGATGGAGTACTGCTATAATTTAAGTAAAATATGTTAAAAAGTTTATTCTCAAATGTTCACATTAAAAATCAAAGATATAATATGCAGACATTTCTTATTAAACATGAAATGTTTTTGTGAAAATGTAAGTAAAATGGGATTATTATGTGTAACATATATTTTACTATATATATATATATATATATATATATATCTTTTTACTTCTCAAGCACATGATTGTTATCAATAAACCAAAGTTAGTAAACCCAACTATGATAAGGACATGTATGTGCCTGTTTAAACCCAGACCCCTGGCAGTGATGCGTTTAAAAAAGTTAATTTCCCAGCCTCATGCTTACCCCTCATGAGCATCATCCTACCATGACTTCACTCAAGAGATCAGAGAACATCCTATCTAAAAGCCAATGCCGCCTTGATGCAATGTATGACCTCACATAAACGCTGGTAAACTCTCTAGAAAAAACTTGGTCCACTCCAACTGTACACTCATTATGTTATTGACCTTTAGTAAACTGGAATGAATGGGATGTCTCCAAGAAGGATGGCTACTAACAAGTTGTAATAGCGCCACCTGTTGCACAAATATAGCTACTTCAGGGCAGATAAAGAGAATCACTATTACAGAAGGTGGACACAGAATAGGAACATCTATAACAATATTATAAATCCATTGTAACAGATCTAGCAAATGTTAGGTTTGTGAGGGTTATAATGGATACACACGCTGTAATAGTGCATCGACTCAACTCTGTAATGGAAACAATATCATACTTTTATAAAGTGTTTGGCCCTTCAATAGTGTTTTTTTTGTTTTGTGAGATAGTTTACTTATTTTTATCTCAATGGTCAACTTCTATATTTTCTGCTTTTTTAGTAATGTTGTATTTTCTATTTTGAGATGTTTCTAAAGCATAATTGTTTATTTTCTACTCTTTTTCATTTCTAACTATGCGCAAAGCCTTATCTTACATGATGCTGTGACAAAAAAATTACCAATTTGGGATCAATAAAGTATATCTTATCTTATCTAAGGTAACCTTTCAACTGTTCACCTGCTGTAATAAAAGACAATCTCTCAGAACAGTACAACAGGTAGTATGATGTCTAAACTAACAGAAAACAGCTCATGTAGTGACTACGTTGATCTGCAGAGGTTTTCATTTTATGAGGTCAAGGGTGAATGACAGGGATTGTGGTGTTGTGGTTTCTAGGAGCTGGCATCTTGTACATGTAAAGCCTTACATACAAGACTATGCAGAGCTCAGTAACTAAATGACCTTTTGAATTGGTCCCATGAATCATCAACAACATTTGCGGGCTCCAACTTCTCAAATGTGAGGATTTTACTTTATTCTGTGTTCTTAATCATTGTAAGTTAAATATACTATGAGGTTTGAACTGTTGGTGGGCGAAACGAGCACCTTGACAACATTATATTGGAATCAATTTTCAGATATTTTATGTTCTAAAACATTTATCGGAAGAGCAATTAAATATAAAACACAGTCCTGAAGGAAGGTCTTACCAAGAAAGAAATAGAAAACATGTGTGTTGGTACACCATAAAAAAAACCATTATATTTAGCATACAGGGAATTCTTATTTGATTCCACATCAGAGCTACAAAGAAATGAGTGTGGTTTAAAGCTCACTTCTGAACAAAATCATCTGCTACCTCTCAAATAGTAGCACCAGTTCACAATGAGGAGTGTGTGGGAACATGTCTACAGGCACAGCCAGAGTTGGAGAAAACGCCTCTCCTGTGAGTTTTTTCGTCAGGTCAGGAGCACAACAAAGCTCCCTGAAGTTCCGCATAGCCTCCCCGTCCGGTTTACAGGAAACATAGACCAGCCTGCGGATATTAGGTTGGTTTCGTAAAGCTCGGACCACTCTGTAGTGGAGGCCGGCTCGTGCAGGATTTACCACAGCTGCCACAGGTTCCCCACCTTTAGAGCTCAACTGAGACATAAGGCCAGGAAGCACCACCTCAGCCTTACCAGGGATAAACTCACAGTTCAGTACATTATTGAGAGCTGCGTTGTGTTGAGCATCTTCCACTGCCTGTTGTACGAGCTCTATACCAATTATTCTGTCCACTCTTGGAGATGTAGTAATGCCGATAGCACCGGTCCCACAGCAAACATCTAGAAGAATACCACCAAATGGTGTCCTTTCCCCACCTTCATCCGGGTTTGGGATACACAGTTGTCTTACTGTGCTATACAGCACCTCAGCTGCTGCCTGGTTCACCTGGAAAAATGCATCGGCAGAGATGCGGAATTTGAATCCCAGCAGCTGTGAATGACAAAACACTAATTTGGAAAAAACACATAATGAAGATAATATACATGGACTTTGTACTGTCATTTCGGCCTAATTCAGGATATCATGGTTTGGGCTGCATCAATGTTTCATTCTTTTTGCAAGTACTTAACTTTATGGTAGTATAATCTTTAATCCTTTGAGTGCTCTACAACATTATTATTTTTACTGCTGATAAGTGCCTGATTTTGTGAAACATTGTCTTCCAATGTCTTTGTCATTTAATGCATGTATTAAAATAAGAAGTAAAACAAGTATCACCAGCTTTAAACATGTAAATTCAGTTAAATTACCATGTGCTTAAAGCTAAATCTAAGTGTGTTAAGACAAACATGTACCCGGATAAGTACTTAATTGTCTGCTTCAGTTGGACAGTTATGAAGGTGCTGCGTAAACAATGCTGGCATGTTACAAAGTTGGCTGTATGCTATGTGAAGTCACTTAATTTCCTGAACTGTTGCCCTAGTGGTTTGTAGTACCTCCTCGTATATGTGTGGCTGCCCATGCAGGAGCTGGTAGGGGGATTGCTCATGAGTACAGCGAGTCATGGTGCTCTCCTGGAAAAACAGCGAGTCCAGCTGGCAGACCGATCCAGGCCCCCTTGTGAAGTAATCCACCAGCTCAGCCTTATGCACTGCCACCTCTTCTGGGGTCAGCGTCTGTGGATGAAAGTATACTATAGCCATGTTGTGGCCCTCTGCATTGGTCCTCACTGTGATCTCTCTCCAGTGACCCCCAGTGTGGAAAAGCAGGCAGGGCTCCAGGAAAGAGAGGCGAATAAAGTCCTGATAACTTCTGGCCACCATTTTGTGCTTCTCTGGCATGTTGAGAAGGTGGTCTCCGTTGACGCAGACAATGTTTCCCTTCTTCCCTGTGCCCACGTAAAACCCAACTGTCTTTGGATTCCCATCCACTCCTCTGTTGACAGAAAAGGTAGACTTGTTGCGGTAGCCATCCCTAACTGGTGATGGCAGAACAGGCAAGACAGGGAAGCTGAGTTTACTTCTGACAGGTAATGAGGACTGTGATTGTAGTTCACCTGAAAGATACCCCGACAGCTGAGACAGGATCCTTTCCTGATGCATTAGCTTGAGCTCAAGTTGCTCATCATAACTCAGCCTCCACAGAGGGGTGACTGCATCAGCCAACCTTTCCTCCCAGGACAGATGAGTCAAAGTAGCCTTCTTTTGCCTTTTTCTCAAATGTGTCTTTGATGGTGGATTCCTCTCGTCCGCTAAAATCGTGTCACTGGTTGAAAACCACAGGCAGGTTTTCCTCAAAGCATGCAGGTAATTGCGTTTGATAAATATGACTGACCTGGTTTGTGCAGCTGCTAAAGCCATTTTGACTTTCAAATAAGTATCGATGTCATAGGCTGCCTCAATGGTCAGCTAGTGACACGGACACGATCAGCGTAGCTAAATATCGGAAATAAAGAAACAATCTGACCTGAAAAATGACAGATTAAAGACATACTTTCTGTCCGACGTTTATAAAGTGCATGCTGGTTGTTTCAAACTGCTGTGACGTATTATTTACGAGACAAATAACGTCTCGGCGTCATCTCTGTGCGGCCCAGGGTAAGTAAACATTTCCGCTGTGTCGCGATGGACTCAAACAAGGACGAAGCGGAGCGGTGCATAAAAATAGCCATAATTGCCGTCAACAACAACCAACCGGACAAAGCCAGAAAATTCCTAGAGAAGGCCCAGCGTCTGTTTCCGACTAACCAGGCAAAAAGTACGTCGAATAAACGTGTATTTCGGCGCTGGTTTGTGTCGGATTGTGGGCCATCGAATCGCTGTGAAACCAGCTAACGTTAGCATAACTGTCTTATCGTTATACCAGCTGCTCCCAACACACAGTGGTATTTGTAGTTTTTAAGCACCCCACCCGCTATTCATGTGACATATTTACTCAACTGTCTTGGATATGTCCGATCTTATTTTTACTGGCCATTGGGGTGCTTGCCGTCCTTGTTAGCAGCTTCAGTTTTAGCCGGTAGCTAACTGCTAGTGAATTATCAGGATCAGAGTCAAAATCGGTGTTATTGCCTGGTAGGTTTACACATACGAGGAATTGGCTGTGGTGTAAATGGTGCATACCAATACACAAGAAGAAAAGGAACAAAATATGTGTACTATTATAAAAGCTATTTTAAAGACTATTGTAACAATTTGAAATAAAAGACAACATTTACACTATACATGTGTAAGAAACTGAGTACCGTAAAATAAAATATGACAAATACAATATTCAAACTGGAGAGCTGTTCATATTTATAAAGATGTAGTGTGGAGCAGAAATGTGCAACATGTTTAAAGGGTTGTGCAGGTGTTACAGTATTAAAAGAACAAGCTATAGTTAACATGATGTGCCTTAAGGTAATGCATGATGTTTTTATGGGATGAGTAATAGTCACTGGGGGTCCCAGGCCTTGGTAATGAGGCTGGTAGCGGACTTGATACCCGATTATGAACGAAACTCGTGTGGCTTTCTTTTGATAATATTGCTCTACGTAATTTACAGACTTATTGGAGTCGCTGTCCCAGAATGGAAAGCCCCAAGATAGCAGTCCTGTGAACGGAGAAGGACCCACTATGAGGCAACGCAGCCACGGAGAGGAGCCTGATGTGTCCGCCCGGGGGGCCACAGACTCGGCCAAACCATACACTGCAGATCAGCTGGAGGCTGTGAGAAAGTCAGTGCACATGTGGATCTGTTCATTTGTTTTGGTTTTAACCTACAAACCACACACTAGAGCTGATCAAAATAAGACACCACGACATGCTTTATTCAGTATCCTTATATGCTTAATTAGTGTGACATATTACACAAGTAGCTAGAGCCCCTTATTGATCATGACACACTATTAACACACACTAACTTTTTTTAGTAGCAATGATAAATGTTAAGGCAATCGCATGAAAAACAAAATCAAAGTCATTTTTCAGATGAGGGATTAATTGGAATTATATTGATACTACCATAAGAATATTAAGAGGCAAAAATCAAGGGCAGCAACTAAAGACGGATTACATTTATTATATTCAGATGGCTAATTTTCTTTTTCTGACTATTCAATGTAAGCCTGCAGTTGTCTTGTGTTTTAAGAGAGAAATCGGCATACTAATGTTTTGCTTATGCTGTGAAAAGTGTTTGTGTCATTAATGGTTGTTTGAATCCATTTGTCCCCTTGTAATCTGCTAACTATCTCTCTGGTTGGTGTTTTTGTTACTGTACTGCAGGATTAAGAGCTGTAAAGATTATTACCAAATTCTGGGGGTTGAAAAGGCCGCCTCTGAGGAGGATCTTAAAAAGGCTTACAGAAAACTGGCTCTGAAATTTCATCCAGATAAAAATCATGCACCTGGAGCCACAGAGGCATTTAAAGGTAATTGAAAAGTAATCTCCTGTGCTGTTCTGTGGAAGACATGCGAATGTGAGCTTACTTAAGTCCCAATTTGTGGGGGCTTTTTTGTGTTTTTTTGCAGCTATTGGCAATGCCTATGCCGTGCTGAGTAACACTGACAAACGAAAGCAGTATGACCAGTATGGAGAGGAGAGAACACACCCAACCAGACAGAGACAACATCGTGATTTTGAAGCAGACATCTCCCCTGAGGACCTCTTCAACATGTTCTTTGGTGGAGGCTTCCCATCAAGTAAGTAGAGGCCAGATTAATTGTGCAAAAGAGGCTTTGGAGTGCTCTGTTTTTCATGTTTGGAGTAACATGCTATCATTCATGAGAGCAAGCCCTGTCCTTAACTGTGTTCTGCATAACCCTAAGCATTGGCTTAAAGGAAGATGCTGATGGTTTTGCCTGCTGACTTTACTCAGCCCATATCAGCAACCATTCTCTGAGAGTCAGTGAGATAGAGCTGTTTGAATGGCTCTTTGTCTTTGTGAATCTCCTTATTTTTTTTACCCTTCCATTGCTTTCTTTGTCAATAAGCAAAAAAAAGGAAAAGGCAGATCCATCCTTAGTGATTGCATTCTTATGTTGTATATGTATCGTTTTTTTCTGGTCTCTGATGTTTGTCTGTTGATTTTGCAAATGAAGCTGCATTAAAAGAAACATGTCTCACTTGATTTAACAATAATCTATCTTAATCATAGTGCCATTATTTATCAATAGTGTTTCACTGTATGAGCATATGGCAAAACCTTTTAATGTGTTTCACAGATGCATGATGTGGTGGACAGCTCACTAGTATAAATGCTCCATGCATCGCACTTGAGTGTATTGTATTGTCTACACTTGGAACCAAATAGTGTTTTGCTTACTTCATCAACCTTGGTAAAAAATGTAACTCTGCATGTAAGCCCAGTCCATAACACTTCTCTACTCTCTTGTTGAATTTGTAATGATTGTGAGCTGCTGTGATTGGATTTAGATAATATTGTGCCTCAATTCCATAGCACTTCAGAGGGCCACATCATTATGATTCATGTTTATTTTCTACTTTAATTTCTTTTCAGGTAACGTACACGTTTACAGAAATGGAAGAATGCACTTTGCACACCATAATAGGCAAGAAAGACGAGAACAGCAGAGAGATGTAAGTCCCGTCTCTAATCCTTTAATTACACTTGAATTTGAAACCAGCTGATGCACTGTGTTGTCTGAAACAAAACGGTTATTAAACGGTTTTTTTCTCGCTCTTGACAGGGAGGTCTGGCTCTGTTTGTCCAGCTGATGCCCATCCTAATCCTCATCATAGTTTCTGCTCTCAGCCAGATGATGGTCACGCAGCCTCCCTATAGCCTTAGCTACCGCCCGTAAGTGTTTCTCCAGTCAGAGCTTCCTGATGCTGTGGGAAATGTCCCGCCCGTCTCACTCTTGTTATTATGTCTCCTCTATACAACAGGTCAGCTGGATATATTCAAAAAAGGTATACATCGAACCTGAAGGTGCTTTTCTATGTGGGAGACCGCTTCACTGAAGAATATTCTGGTAAAAATCTGAAGAATGTTGAGAGAAGTGTGGAAGAAGACTACATCTCCAACCTCAGAAACAACTGTTGGAAGGAGAAGCAGCAGAGTAAGTTAACAGTCGCGCTGAACACCACCAATATTTAATTATTTTAAAATCTGCCAAGAAAATGAGTCTAATACTAACTCTGTATCACACCATGTTTTTGAACTTTTGCAACAATAAATACCACTGCGTTTAATACAACAGCTTACAAAGGATTTACTTAACATGTGATATTTAAAGAATAGTTGATAGAGACCTAGCTTACTTACACACTCTCCTCTTTTTCTTTCAGAGGAAGGCTTACTGTATCGCGCTCGTTACTTTGGAGATTCTGAGTTGTACCAGAGGGCACACAGAATGGGGACTCCAAGCTGTTCCAGACTATCTGAGATTCAGGTCATACTGGATGGCTAGAAACCACCTGTGGTTGCACATATGGGTAAGTTGCCACAACCACCACAGTGACATTACAGTATATTTACTACTGTGTTTGGATGATTCCCACCTTTCCACGTTGCTTTTACCACTCACTATAATTAAGCTACTTTCCTAAGTCAGTTTTATTTTTGACACATGGTAAAGCAGTTCCAAGCTGGGACTGTTACCTGATATTTAAGAGTCAGCTATGTGTCTCAGATGTCTGGGTTTCCCCAGAAGCACTTTGAAGCACCAGCCAAAACTGTTTTTCAAACAGGTCAAGCTTACAACAGCATGCGATGACAAAACTTGGAGCTATAAAAGAAACTGAATCAATAAAAGAAATTGATGGATCACTGTGATGGATTAGTCATCTTGAGCAAGAGTCAAGACTCTGCAAGTTGGTTTAAAGATTGACCTGAACAAAAAGGAAAGGCTTCCTGCAAGGTAGGAAAGCATCCAACACATATGGTCTGATTTGAAAACTTGCACAGCTATGACAAGTTTGAAATTGTAGTAGTTTATTGGCTGAACATGCATAATTGTCAATATATTACATGTCTTCTTGTGGTTGTTCTTTGATACTGAGCATTGCACAAATGTTGGTGTTAATGAGTGATCAGTGTGGAGGTCATCCGTGCAAGTATAGGAATCCAATCTAACAGTTCATCCCTATGGAGTAACTGCTGCATAACAATCATTGATTTATTTTTCTCTTCTTCCTGCAGGTTCGTCGGTACTTGAATCTAATTAGAAGAAATCGGTCTGAGCCTACTGAAATTGGAGCATATTTCTGCAGCATACCAAGAGAATCAAAAATGCCTTACATGCAGTGGGCAGCAGACCTCATCGGGGAACCTCTCTGCAACTTGGTGTAGATTGACTTCCTGTAGAACTGTGAGAAGCTTTGAGTTGACTGCTGACTTTTTTCTTACTCTAGTGTCTTCAGGATGGTGAGGGTCCGCTGGGCGTCACGGTGGAAAGTAAGAGCATAGTTGTCTATTTGAACGATAAGCAAAGCTGCGAAGATTAGCTTTCTCTGTCCAAGTCTTTTTTGTTTTCCTAAAACATTTTGAGAAACCTCATGGCCTTCTCATAGACATATGTCTGAGCCACTCACAAAGAAACGTGTGTAATTTTTATAGTTCTTAACCAATGTAAATATTCATTTTACTTTTAACAGTGCAGGGTTTATTGGAGTTAATATCATTTACTGTAATGTTATTTTGTGGATTTGCTTGTAGCCTGTTGAATCATAAGTATTGAAATTGTTGCACAAATAAAAGTAAACGATATTTATTAAATTAACATGCTAATATTGTATAAAAGTTTCTTTGAATTAAATCTGTCCGATAATTAATGTGTGCTTATTTTTTTTCCTTAAAGCAAGCCAAGGCTACTTTCAGCATGCTATCATTCTCACAGTGACAATGCTAACATTCTAATACTAACAAGTTGTAATGTTTACCATGTTCAATATGAAGGGACAGTTTGTTAGCTTGCTAGCATAAGCCCATAATCATGAAACAATGCGTAGATCTGAATGTCACTAGTTTTGCAGTTATTTGTTCATGAGTATTGGACAGATTTTGACCTGTTGATGGTGCAAGATGAAAGGTCAAGTGGTCAGTTCCAAACACACACACTCATACTTTATGAAGAGTCATCGATTGCTTACCAAATATAATAGAAAATAATTTATTTTGTTATGTTCTTAAGTTGTTATAAAAAGAAATACACATTTCAGGTAATATTTGACTATCAAATAAATAAGTCATTCCCTCAAGGCTGCAACTTTACAATCATAGGAAAGAAGTTGATCCATGTTCCAACACGAGTCTTCACTGTTGAGTCACCTGCAATCAGGTGAGTAGCTGCCATGAGACACAAGTTGGATCCTGGGAAAGTTTGATACACACATACTTCTCCAACAAAGACAGTTTGATGCTAACTTAGTACAATTCTTGTTAGTGCCATAGAATATTGCCTTTAAGAAAGGCAATGTTTAACCCAACAGCTTCCTTTCACAGTACACATGAATTCAATTCAGCTATTAGCGCTTAGTCAGCAGCACTCCTCAATAAGCAGCTCCCCTGAACAATACAGTTTCCTCTTGATCGCCCTAAAACTAGAACTAAGCCTCAGAGAATTGTGGTGTCTTGCAGATGTCTGTAGAGCCTTGCTTCCCTTGAAGAGCTTCTGAACTTTCGGCCATAGTCCACTGGACTCCAGCCTCAGCACAAGGGTTACGTGGAAGGTGGACACCAGGGTGGCATCCACTGCTATTTGGTCCAGGGTGCATAGGGAGCCCGGGTCCCCCCCGTCCACACACAGGTCGATGAGCGCTCCCCTGAGCCCGCAGGGTTCGCTGACAGCCAGATGCAGCAGCTCTTGGCTGATATTGAGCAGTAGACAGTCTGGTAGGATCAGTTTGGAGCAGCCCAGGATGTGTGAGGCTTTCTTGAGACTTAGTGCTATTGTTGCTACAACCTCAGTAGCCAGGGTTTCCTCCAGGGGGTAACAGAAGAAACTGCTGTCCAATTCTGACAAGGACATGTCTGCCACAGATCCTAAAACAAAATAATCAAAGTTAAAACCTTATCTCATAGTGCAGGACTAACAGAGAAAAAAATAGGTCATCATCTTTAACCCTTTTGTTCTTTGTCACTTCAAGCTCAGTCTTCAGTCAGCTAAAATTTAAATACACCTTGGTTACAAACCAACAAAACACAATGGACCCTGCTAAAACAAAAGCTTGCAACACTCACCAGTTTCACTCCTGCTGCACTGATCTGCTGTGACCCTGTGATTGATCCCCTTCAGCTCAGTCAGCCTTTGCAGCAGACTGCCCCAGGACAGCCGTTTTGAACCCCTGTCCTCCGCTGGAGACGGAGGAAAGCTGCCGTCCAGGGAATGATTGCGAGAAAAAGACATCTTTACAAACAGAAAGAACGGATTAGGAAAAAAAAAGTGCAATGGTATCCTCCTCCAGTGGCTCCTGGCTCCTGAGACAATCAGCTGGAACACACTCGCAACAATGGAACAAAGCCTTAAATACCCATGCCAGGAGGCCCCGCCCTCTTTATTTCCTAACCAATGAGGTAGCAGTTTGCGTCTCCAGCTCTCTACCCTGCCTGGTAACTTTTTTTGGTCCCTTCGATGAGTCAAAGGCCCACCCTGAGCCTGCAGGCGCCCGACCCCCAACCAAACTTCATAGCTTTTTGTTTTTCTAACGTTATTTCACTGTTGAAATATGATAAGATTTAACAGTCAATTCGACAGAGCAATCAGCGTGTGTTTCCAGAGTGTCATGAAACAATAAAGACACACCCCTTAGTTTTTGGACAAAAAGAAGGTATGATGAAAGAGCTTTGAAAAGATCCAGCTCAGTGGCAGCTCAGACTGACACGTATCGCACGTTTTCTGATCGGAAACGTGACTGCAGGCATGGATTTAGCAGATAAACAAAAAAAAGTTACAATATTTGCAATGCTTAGTATTTCACAAGGCCCCTGTTTATGATCGTGACTAATACTCGACATTTGAATTGCATGTACTGTCAATTTAACAGTTTAGCAAATAAGTAATAGCTACCCTCCCTTCCCGAAGGATACAGATATACATTTTTCTTGACAGAGATTGTTGTAGTTGATTTAAAAATCTTTTATAAGAATTTCCAAAACTGTTCTTAATGTAGAAATTGAAAGTAACCAAAGATTAACAATAGAATCAATTCTTCTGGCTCCTGATTTCAGACACAAACACACATGGAGCCTCCCCTACCCTTGCTCAGGATCAGAGTTAACATGATCCCCATCAGTTCATGAGTTTTTGATTTTTGATTGTTTTAATCCATTATGGCCTACAGTCCCTGGTGAACTCCTAAAGCTGTTTTTTTGTTGTTGTTGTTGTGTGTGTCACCAGTTTGATAGACATGCAAAGAGTGAAACTCATCCAAACTCCCATTTAATATTATTGATTTGAACATGTTCACCCAGAACTCTTTGACTTACTATACTACCATTTGACAAAAAGTGGTGAAACTTGAAAATACACATTTGAAAATATGACAGCTAAAGCGTGTTTAGCTTGAAGTTAGTTTAGATTTATTCTATGTTATACCGTGAACCTACATGCAACATGCCTTTGTTGAAACCCTTTTGTTGAGTCAGTCCTAACAGATGTAATACAATGCAGATGCGAGTGGTGGCGCCATGTCACCACCTTTAAATGACAGACAATGAAGAAGCTTCTTTGTGTGTGTGTGTGTGTGTGTGTGTGTGTGTGTGTGTGTGTGTGTGTGTGTGTGTGTGTGTGTGTGTGTGTGTGTGTGTGTGTGTGTGTGTGTGTGTGTGTGTGTGTGTGTGTGTGTGGTGGGGAGGGGGTGTGTGAATGTGTGCAGTCTCTGCCTGATTGCACCTTTTGTTTTGAGCAAACGTGGCTATGTAAACCCAACATTTTACATTCATTCTTCTATGTGCCCCTTATTGGTTGAAACTGTGTTTTTCTGCTTCTCTGAACTGTTCATATACAAGAAATGTGTCATTTAACTAAGCTTAAGCTCCTACCCTACACTGTTGAGTGTGAATATTATTTGGGAAGTAAAATGGATAAGAGGAAATAAAGCGTGACAGGCGTTGTGTTTTACAGTCCAAACATGCCTGAGAGAGCAGTTAGGCTAGCCAGCCTGAGGCTATGTATTCATGTATAATATATCTACTACCAAGTGGATTCTCAAGAATAGCTTTTTTCTCTAACAATTTGCTTTATCTAAGGTGCATTTGAGTGAATCACAAAGGAACCCTTTAATATTTGAGTCTTTAAAGAACCATTTATTTCACTAATTGTTGTGAAAGAAAAATGCCTAATATTTAGCTGGGATACAATCTTTGTCTTCAGACTTTTTAGAATATGCTTATATTGTTAATTAATTCAGGAGGGGGTAAAAGTGTTCCTTGATTGTGTTTGCCAGGCTGTAGCTATAGCAACTGCATGCTTTTGTAGGCAGGGTCTATCTAAAATGTGTTGCTCAAGCCACAGTTCAGTAATCCTGGGTTCCACGAGTTTTACCAATGCCTGAGGTGGTTTCGGTCACTTTGTCAACTTGATTGTAAGACAAAAAAAATAAATATTTCTAGTTCTGTAGCTATTAGGTATTACAGCATATGTAGTTTCTTAATGCAGTGTTTCTGAGCCCTGTGTTATCTGGAAAGGCTTTAGCTCTGAGTGCACAACTCTGTTTGGCTGCATGTGCCTGCGTCAGGTGAAGCTGGAGCTGGAATAGCGTTTCATTTAGGTTCTGATTTATTGCTTTAGACCTGTGCTCTCAGGGGGGCAGGAGCAACTGTGATGTTTGGCAAGTTTTGCTGAGACGTGCTATTCCTTATCAAAGCCTTAACTCTTTCCAATATTTTGTAAGTTAAAGAGTTGGAAAGAAAACCAACTCAAATCATGCAATTCATTTTGGTTTATGAGCTGAGCTGTTTCCAAGTTATATATCTCACATAAAAAAATAACTAAACAGAATTGCATCAGAAACTCAGATTAATCCTGGTTTGACTTCAGAATAGCCTTTACAAAAACAATACAGTGGATTCATGCAACACAGGCACACATACACCTTTATACACCTTTTCTTCAGTGTCACATCAAGTTGTCTTCTGTTGCTCTTCATTTCAGATAAAAGTTCTGTACTTTCCATAGTATATTAAATCACGCTTTTGTATTGTTGTTGTCAACTGCAGAATATAGGCACTGAATGCAAATATATTTCCCCTAGAAAAAGGTTCCCTTGTTTCCCTTCACTGTCTACCAAGTTCACATAAAACAACAAAAACTCCCTGAATAATTTGTACTTTCCAGTTTGTCATGTCTTATGATTGATATTGATTGAATGTCATTACAAAGAAGCTGCATTTCTAAGTGATGGTTGCAGGAGTGAGAAAGACAATGCATACATGGTGAACCATATGGCATCAGACAAAGAAAATAGGATCTTAATCATTATTATTTATAAGTACTCTTACCGTGACTTGTCCCTGAGTGAAGCTATCTCTCATTTTAGAACCCTGTGCATTATTTAGCAGTGCTGCCAATGGTTTGCTTTTTGTGTTTGGTTTTGAATTAAACAAGACTTGTCGGGCTGTTGTGACTGCTCTTTCAATCTGCAAGTATTCTGGATAACATGCATGATGTATACCATCTATTACAGAACATACTTTTATTCAAGGCGCATAATAAATCTTTCACCTTAAAGGAATTACCTAGTTAAGTGACAAGATTGATATCATTTGTAAGCTTTCTGTTTATTCTGATAGTGATAGAGAGAGAGAGACTAAAATACCTGTAGGTGACTGTAACCACTTAAGCACAGCAGTGATTTGAACAAAATGCTAACATCAGCAAGCTAACGTGCTTATGATGACAATGCTAACACGCAGATGTTTATAAGGAAATTATTACCATGTAAAGACAGTAGTGTGGGTGGGAACACCCTCCAAGGTTGAGTGCAATGTTAGTAAACAGCTCCAGGCCTGACTCCCCCAACCAATTCCCTAATTAGGCCCAGTTGATATAAGGCACCTGTTGGCCCATGCTCACTTCTTTGGCCCCTACCCTTGTTGTCTTTTGTGGCTGTAGTTACAGGTAGACAGGTGAGTTCATCCTTTAACATTCTTACACGGGAAAACTAAGTTGATTGCCTTCTGTTACATTTTAGCTGTTTGACGTATTGCCTGAGAATGTGTGTTGGAACCCCATTGTTGTCCTGTTTAGCTGTCAAAATGAATCCGTGTGTAAAGACCCCAAACAAGTTTGTGTGCCTTGTTTAATTAAGCTGTCGTCAGCATATGAAAATATAATTTCCCTGTTATAAATATTTCCTGAAGTGCGAGTTCCCTGGTTGGTCTTTGATCTTCTTAACTATTAAATGAATTAAACTATTCAACCCACTTTGCCACATTTGCTTAGTATCCTAAATGTTGATTGTTAGCAATAAACAGTGGGCCACAGCTGAGGCTGATGGGAATATTATCAGGTATGCAGGGAGTATTGATCATGAACCAAAGTATTGGACAAACAAACCTTTGACCTGATGATAGAGGTTGATGGAAGCTCAGTGGATCAATTAAATTGTTATAATTCATCCTGACATTGGCATTCCAAGATGTACGCTGCTGGTGATGCAAGAAAACACAGAAAAGCTATTTTTGCTTTCAAAAAGCTTAATTTACAAACTAGAAGATATTTCTGAAGGTGTCAAATCTAAAATGTAGGGGCTACGTGCCTCAAATTGAATGAGCATGCAGACCTTGTTCATCATATGGCTTGTACAGTGCTGGGTTATTTTTCCCAATATAGGATACTTTAAAATAACACAAAGCAAAGTTTACTACTTTTTAATTTAAGCAGTGTCTTTGTAGTCTAATGTTGACATAGACTTCATTATTAGCTAATGAATACCAAGTATTATCTTCTGCATGTGAGGTGCCTGTTTGTAATGAGTCTTTTGTCATTGAGCATGACCTGATCGTACCATTTCCTGCCATCAGTTGCATTCTCTCCCTTTGCTTCATAAAGCATTAGACCTGAGGGAAATATGCTCACATGACTGACAGGGAGATATTTTCCCTGGCTTTTATAAAGGGATTACCTGAAACCCCCTTTGGCTCTGTGACTCTAGGATTACTCAGCCATCTTTTCTTTAACTTGCTCCAATAAATGAGGTGCACATTGTTAGCTTGCCATGTTCAGCCCTTGTCTCTCTGGATCTCTGCACTGTGACTGTCACATCACATCTGTCACTGGGTTCATGACCGTGCCTGTGCCTGATTACCAATGCAGCAGTGGGCTTTCACCTAATATGTGCCTTAAAGGATGCACAATGTTTATCACAACGCCATTTTGCTTAATTTGACTCAATGCTCTTAGTTGGATTAATGTCCCTGAAAAGGATTGCAGATCAGCTGCTGCAGAGCACTACTTTAAAATGCATCTGTATGAATACACATATAAAATTGTACAGCTGAGAGCACAATGTGAGCACAGCCCAGTTCAAACCAACTGCATTATGCAGATTTGTTGTTTGCACACATAAATAATTTTTACCAATCTAAGTGTTAAACCGTGTTGGAAAAAGGAGCATCACACTTGCAGTATTCTCAAATATACTTGAATTTAGACATGCTTTGTTGCTCTAGGACACTGATTTCATCACATCCAAATTGGTGCACTGGGTTTCTTTTAAACAACTTCCGGTTTCTTTATCCCTGCTTGTAATATTGATTACGCTGATGCCCTGTCTCGTGCATGTCTTTTATAAAGAGGGCATCTCTTATCAGGACAAAATAAAGATGGCATCAGTTAATACAGCTTTTCAATTACAAGCTGTGATCCAGTCTGTCTCTCTGGGGACCGACAGGGCAGATGCAGTGAGATACTGTAGCTTGGCATAATGCAAATGCTCTGCTTTCTGGTAATGTATCAGCACACATTATCTGTGGGCCATCTCTGAACACAGCAGAACAGAGAGCAAAGAAATCCACTAACCTCTTCTTTGTGTTGTCTCTTCATCAATCCAGGTTACCATTCTGAGGCAGAGCAGCAGCAAGGACCTCACTTTTCAAGCTTTATGAAGTCTTGCTGTCCTATTTGAGCCAGGTTTTGTGTCACTGTTATAGTGGCAGTAAAGGCTAGTTATACTCTTTTCAAGCAGGGGTAGACATACTAATGTGATTCACAATCAATTTAGTTTATTCCAAACCATGGTTCACAGACAAATTACAAGCCAAAACATAAGCCCTGCTAATGAATTTGTGAATTGAAATTCTTCACTGTTCAAATTCTGTTAAGACATGTTGCTTCAGCTCAATGATAAAGCAGGCCTTTTTCATAGCATGTGATGGTGGGAGAAGCACATTGGTAACCTCATTAACAACATTAATTATGGCTGCGTTGCATTTAGGTGTTCCAGTTCCAGCACCCTGCTAGCATGCACACCGGCTCAATGCCACTGCTTTCTGGGACCATTTAATGGAACAACGCCAGCGTTAATATTACTAGTTGCACCGTTTTCTGCTATGACAAATCTAAAATGGTTGCTGGGAGTGAATGTCTGTATCAGAGGCCATACATAAAACAAGGCCTTTCAACTGGTCTGATAAATATATCACATTAAACACAAAGCTTTTTATAATATATTACAATCTGCAAAATAAAGCTCAGACAGAAAAAATGCATCTGTTCAGTCTTTGCTCTTGCTGTGTTAGCTTGAGCACTTTTCCTTCATGCAGCTTTTACCACATTTTAATGTTTTAAAAATAACTTCAATGAAATCATATTTGCATCTCCGATGTCAGCAATGTAACTTTACGATCAAACTCAAAAGCAGTTTTTCTTAATTGTTTCAGCATATTTTCATTAGCTCTCAATCATTCAATTGCTAAAGAATCCAAGCAGCAATGGCAATAGATCTGTCTCCATGACAACTGAGCCACTTCCCTCCACCCATGAGGATCGTGTGATGTAGTTGTAAGTCCAGGCAAAAACAAGTAAGTGGACCTAAAGTTGTTTTGTTTTATTATGATAATTGTAGTCTTAAATTAAAAACAAAAATGTTGTTACTTGTGAAATGACAAAACATTAGAAATAAAATATTCTTTAATTCCAGTTATTTAATTGTTTGAATGTGCTGCTTTTCTTGTGTCCCTTTGACAAGCAATGGGAGGGCTGCACCTCCAACTTAAGAAACTGTGATGAATTTCTGCTCTTCTTACTATTTCCTGAAATTGGATTGACCATTTAAATGACTATGAATTGAGAAAAATGGAAATAATAATTAGTTGCAGCCCTTTATTTAGACTGTCCCACATACCGAACTGTCACACCTAAGCAAGCCATGCGTGAGGTCGCAGAGCAGCACGTGTCATTTGGAAGTGCACCATGTGAACAACACCTTCAGTGCAAACATGTAAACATACTCAAAGCGTCACACAGTACCAGGATTTACCCTGCATACTGTTATCAAATCTCTCTCTTCCCCTCTCCCTCTCTCTCCCTCTCTCTCTCCAGCAGCAGAAGGCGCATCCTATAGGCTAATCAGCTGGTAGTTTCAATCCAGCCTCAGCATCCTCCCCCTCCCAGAAGAGGAAAGCCGATAGCCGGTGTGTGCGAGGTGTTTTTGTCCGCTACCATGGTGGAAATTACGGATATGGTGTGCCTTCTCGTCCCGCTGGTGATGCTCGCTGGGTCTACCTTGCAGACCGAGGTGAAGAGCGGCAAAGAGGCGGAAAAAACGGGGAATTTCATGGAAGACGAGCAGTGGCTGTCCACCATTTCACAGTACAGCCGCAAGATCAAGCACTGGAATCGCTTCAGAGACGTAAGTCCTCCGTGTTGATTGAGAGATGCGCGGTAATGCGGTATAAGATGCGCTGATGGGCAAACACGCACGGCCATTCGGAAACAATAATAATAGTTATCGCACACTTTCTCGCCCGTGTGACACACACAAACTTGGTGCCGTTTTTGGAACATGGCAACACTGTGGAAACACTCACTTTAGAAAAAATGTTTAAATATTGGAAATAATTCAGAAATAATCACTGTTATCTAGGATATACATTAATGAATATAGTAGAGGACTACGAAGATGAAACTAAATAATTTGTTTTGTTTAGAGTGTTATTTATTTACCTTTACCTTCAATTTCGTTCTATGTTTTGCTTGTTTTTTTAACTAATAACTCAATTTTATGTATATTGAATATCTTTGCTCTAAATGCCAAACACAGACTTGATGTTTCACTTCTGATTTCCTCCTCAACATTCAGGATGTCTCAAGTGATATTGTTGTGAAGAGCTTCCATGACAGCTTTACCTGGAATCCTCAATATCAAAACGGCAAATACAAACTAGAGTTTATATCGGCTACTGCTCTTCACATTATAGTAGGCCTACAGCAGATGGTTCTTTTATTAACTAGGCAATTTATGTGTTGGTCCCTGTTGCACAGCAGGAACATTAAAGACCTATTCTATCATACTGCCCTTAATACTGCCCTTAGCTCAGATGTGTTTCCAGACGTGTCCCAGGAGATTTCACAAACAAGAGAATTAAGCAATTAGAGCAGAGGGGTGGGGATTGATTGATGTGCATATTCACCTACTGAACAGACTGAACTGGGTTGCAGGGATTGATTAAAGCCTGCAGGCTATACAGTGATCTATTGCTTTGTCTGTGAATGTATGGACTTAATTTAGCCTCCGAGCTCTGTGAAATGATTAATAATGATCCCAGCAGGATTTGGACAATAGTGCAGTTTGATAATGTTCCATATAACTCCTGTTAATTGGGTTTTAATTGATCCAGGGTGGTTACTAGCATGTGATAAGTATCATTATTGGATTTTAAATGTGAGCAGTTGGTTTGAGCTTGAGCATAGATGTGAGAGCAATGCCCTATCTTCACAGGAGAAGCCTTTCTAAGTAGTAACCAAAGCAGAGAGGCTATGCTGTAATTTTTTGATCCACAATCATACGCCTCCTTATTGACGTCCCTGAAGAAAAGGTGAACGCGTGAGAAAATTGGCAGCCGCCCCTCCTGGGTATCAGATTGCTTTGGCTGGTGATTACTTAAGGAGAATGTCCTCAGGAACTATACTTAGCGAAGTAATGAAATTGTGTGCAAGGAAAGATTAAGTCAGAATTATTGTGGGATTATATCTCACTGGATGCTGCTCTATATTTGCACAGCTTACATCCCAAACTGTTAGTAAGAGCAGCAACTTCACTCTGAATTTGACACATCCAAGCCAACACATGATTGGCTGTGAAATACAAAAAGACCTCCTATAGTGAATCAAAACACACAACCAGTAATTGTGGAGCGTACCAAGATATAAAGGCTTCTTCTTAACATTGCTCAAGGGGTTACCAGCTAGAATAAAGATGTCACATGCTCTGCTCTCCCTTTTTTTCCCCTCAATTGAACATCAAAGCTGCTGTGAAACACTCACAAATCCAGTTCCACAGTGTCTCTTTCATGGCCATTATTCCCAGAGGTGACTGTCTTAATGTGTGCATGTGCATTTGCAAGCCTCCAGTGCATAAGTTGGCTTTAACACTCCTGCAAGTGCATAGGCAAGATTTTTTCCAAGGCTGTTGCATCTGCGCGTGTTTATGTGAGCGTGCTGAAGGGCAGCAGTGCTGGTGTCTCTGGTGGTGATGATGATGATGATGATGACAGGAGAAACATCAGAGAAGCAAAAACCACTGAGTCCCGGGGGAATCGCCAATGGAAACCACTTTGATTCCAGCTTGCTGCCGTAGCAACAGCAGTCTCTGTGTTATGGTGTTGAAAGGGAGCAAGTATCACTGAGGGTTTGATGACTCTATCCACCATCACAAGTCCTGCTTCGGGCGAGAGGAATACGTGGAAACATCCGTATTAGGATCTTTTTGTATCGTTCAAACTTCTCCAAGCTAAACACCATTAGTGCAACCATCTATTTCCTTGATGATTCTTAATGAGAGCTGCTGAATATTGAATATAAGAAACATTTAATTGGTGTTGCTTAATGTTGGGAGCAACAAAAGAAATCTGAACTACAAAATGAGCAGTTCAGTCTCTGGGAAATGTACAGCCGTGGGGAAAAAAAGAGGCCACTTCAGCATTATGATTTTCTCTTTATTATTATTTATAGGTCTTTGAGTTAAATTATTTTTGATTTTATTGTATTCTCTAAACTACTTACAATTTCTCTCTGTGCTGGAATTCAACAGACACTGGAATGACTGCCGTAAATATAGAGATAAAGATTTGGAGTGGTCTCTTAATTTTTTCTGCGACTCTAGGGTTGATGTATAAAGGACTGCCAACGCCACAGTTACAGGTATTCAGATTACATAAATTGATGTTGACTTGTGCAGTCCTCTGAGACCCGAATGCTGAATATTAATCCGACACTGCAAGCAATAATCAAAGCTGCGAAACATGAAAGTCTAACTCTTTCATTCTCCAATTTGCAAACACACAGACACACACAATACATAGGCTGCAGAATACTCTCTGTAAATATTTCATATTTATTCAGTTATGAAATGTAAAATCCAAATCTGGATAAGCGGTTCTTTCACTTTCAATAAAAATAGCTCCCACACTTCAATTCAATCTATTTCTCAGGAAGACAAGGCGATTAGATTTAACAGTTACAGTCAACAAATAATAGAATGGGATACCTTCAATCCTTTAATCTGACAGGTGCACTCAAAATTCATTTCACTAATGCACCAAATCCCGGAGAAGAGAGAATTCAGGTGAACAGCTGAGGGCAGTAATGGAAACTGAATGCAGAATTGTTATTTAAACCCAAATACCTGGTATTATTTACTCAATTCCTTTAAGACATCCAGCAGCCTAAGTTCCAATTATAGTGTGTGCAATTTAGATTTTTTTATTCATTTCTTTTCTTTGTTTTATAAAACCCGAAATATATTACGTATAATAAACCTTTGTTATCCAATTATATAAGGGCTGATTAAAAGCCGGAATCATACAGTAGAAACAAACTTCCGATATCATAAAAAAAGAACATCCATCATGTACTGACTTTTATTTCAAGACGCTGAATAGAATGTGTTCCTCGCACAGAAATGCATACCACGACTCAATTATAGGGACAATTACATGTCAACTGAGATCATCTCACCAGTCAAAGCAATGAATGATATTCATGTATATTTTCATTTCAGCGTGAAATGAAATGGTTTCAGACGAGTTCATTTTATGCATAGCGGATCTAATGTGTTATGTTTACTAAAGGCAAAACAACAACAAATGCAATTTTTTGCTCAACTTCCCTTGTTAAAAGGATATTGTCCAAGAAATTGACAAGCCATGAAATTGGTCTGGTATATTTTATTTCTGATGATTTAGGATAAACTCAGATATGTGCCTGAAAAATGGATGATGATTACGACTTAGCTCACCCAGCATGTGGCAGTTTATTGTTGGCATCCATTACGCATGCCTGTATGAACATGGCAGAAAGAGCTTAGACTTTATGATGTGATTTTTGGGATGTTTTTTTCTTGTTTTCTCTGCTTTCCATCCAGTGTTGTCTGTGCCTGGTAAACCCTTATCTTTAAAACACATGCCTCTCTATTCAGGCAGCACTGGAGCACCCAGTACCAATCCTGCCAGCACCTGTTATCATTCATTTCATTTTTAAGAAACAGCATCTGCAAGAAAAACATCAGATTCCTTCATGATGCCACTGGATAAATATGCAAACAGTGGGAATCGCAATCTGGCAAGAACATTTGAAAATAGATTTACCTTAAAATCTCTACTTGCCTCCCTTGAACTGGCTTCAGAACAGCACAATTTCAACACTTTGATTACTGCTCCTCTCTATTATTTCACTATAGCATACAAAACATAATTGTGGGTAATGGCATCTGTAACACCAGAGCCAAATACTCCATTAAACATTATCCAGATGAACAGTAGTTTCATCACCAACCCTGGGCTTAGTCCTGCTTTTCTATCTCGGAGCAGCTCAACTCCATACTCCCTAATGTTAGAATAGACTACCACTGATGCATTAAAGCTATGCATGATGATAACAGCTTATCAGAAATCCGTTAGTCATACTTTGTTCTGGCACAGTCACTCCTTATCATACTCCAGATTCTTTATGAGGCTGCAAACGTCCAGAGCTGTGTTGGTGATGCAGATGGATCTTGATGTCTTCCAACGGTTTTTGGATGGCGCGTTTGTTCAGGGTTTGGACCGACGACTGGTGCGCTGTGGGTTTGCCTTGGCCGGCTACCAGACGCATAGGTGGGCTGTAATTGAGTAGAAGAAGAAAATAGAAACAGCCTTTCATCATGCCCTGCTTGGACAGCCACAGCTGCTGCCCACTGCAGTACAATAGCCACAGCTGAAGGGCACAGGTGCTGCAGAGAGGGTTTCCTCAGTAGTGAAGAAAGGTGAAAAATATCAAATCTTTTGGAACCTTCATTTGTATACTAAATTGAATTAAAGTATCCAAAACTCTCTAAACTGTTCTAATATTTGCAGAAAAAAAGTTACAGGTTTCACTAAGCATTGTTTTGTTCAACATGTGTCCTTACAAATGTTACAAATCTCTGCAATCTTGGAGTGACCTGCATCTGTGTTGGCTACACCTTGGGTTCTGTATGCCAAATACTGTAGGTTGTTTGTTGCACACCTAACATCCAGAAATCTGCCTGTCATTAGCTCTTTGTGGGATATTTCCAATCCTCTTGAAGTTAAAAACCTGTATGTACAGTAATAAGCCCGGCAGTAAGCCCCAAAATAGTGTAAATGGTGTGACAGCATGATGTTTGTATTCAGATAGGCCTACAAAAAGGACATTTAGAATCTCAATAGTTTATGTGTGATGATTAACTTTCATTTGAAAATGCACTGCGCCTCTTAAATTATCACCAGACAGAGTGGCTTTGCGATTCCGGAGGGCAGGTTCAATAAATCACATTTTCTTCCGTTAAAACGAACAATAACTCTAAGTGGCAGTGGCTGTCCCTACAGTATATGCCACCCAAGTGTTATTACCTTTGGGCTTTAGCCAGACTGAGTCACAGCCGGTGTTAGATTATTTCGTAGACAAAGTAGCTGATACAAGAGAATTTGACAAGAAAAGGTAAGAATTGGTTGAGACAGATACAAAAACTGGTAGCCAAGTCTGCCTTTTCCCCTTGACCATTCAGGCTTCAGTCCTTGTTGTTGTTAATGTGGTTGTGACTTTCTTACTCGGTTAGCCTTCATTGTTTTAAGCTCCCCTGTCTCAAATCATTGGCTGATTCGAATCCTTCTTGAATGCCCTACCAAGGCAACTTTATTGATTTTCCGTTGTTGTACATGTCTGTTTTTCAGTTGGGCCGATGTTTTCAGTCAAGTGTGAAGGTTCTTGCTGCTTGTACCAGAGTCTCCTGTGAGTTGCAGACTGTTCTTATTCCCTGCGGGGCCTCGGAAGGCACAAGGGCGGATTTTATTTATAGATAGTGAGTACAGGGCTGGCATGAGTGCGCAGAGACTTTGTGGACTAAGTGTGATAGACTAGCTGTAACTGTTTGTGTGTGTCTGTGTGTATGCATAGGGCGTGCAACGATAGGACGACGCATGAACGTTTGAGAACTGCATCAACATCTCTGTCAAACTCAGTAGAACCATTACATTTTTTGTTTTGTGCCTTTGAATATGTATCCATTGAAATGATGAAAGCAATTCACCGCTTACATAATTGAGTGAAATTTTCAGCCAGTGTTTGTATTTGACCTTTTATCCATCATCTACCACAGTATTTCTGATGTTGCTCATATCTACTTGTGGCATTAGAGCCTTTCTTATTATGTATAAAGCATTATAACTATAAGTGTCACACAGTTCAGTGGAGACATAAATTATTACCTTTGTTCCACCAGCTTCAGCATGAAAAGAAGAGATTATTCATGTGTGAAACACTAAGGCAAAGTGGAAAGCATAAAACATGCCTATTCATGTGTTTCAGTATGTTTAACGACAGAAATGGAAATCTATCAGCAGCCTAAAGCACAAGAAATGGGAAATTTGGGTTGTACTTGCCCAAATCGTTTTATGACTCAAATACTTACTTGTAAGGAGCTTGGCTATTAATTTATATCTGATTTTTTTTATATAGACACAAATCTGACCACAAAATTGCTTTCGGTGTTATAACTTCAAATAGAGTACAGGTAATCATAGGAAATGCTGTTTACAATTGTATTCCCCAGAGTGAAAGTACACTAGAGGCTTGTTCTGCAAATGCAACATATCACAAAAACAAAAGAGAAATCAACACAGAAATGTGAGAATGTGAATACAACTCAAATGTATTCAAATGTTGTAAAGATTCATCCACTCAGCTCCATGTATGGCAACATTCTTATATATCAAAGTTTGCATTTCAACCCATAGCGTGCAGAAATTCAAATAATACTCCTTAAGCTCAGCTTCCAGCTAGGTTATACATTGAAGGACACTCAGTTTAGCTTGTCAACATTTATTTAGTTCAGATCCTCTTTCATTTTGACTTGATGGCAGGACAGTTCAGAGAAACTTCAGTAAGAAAATGACCTTAAACAAGAAAAGAAAGGAGGGTTGAAAATATAATTTTGTAAAGAGAATATGTCCTTCCATCGTCAGAGGAAATGACACACTTTGCAATCTCACATTTTCAAATACTTTAGTAGAATTAAGATTCTGGATTTTTTTTCATCTATTGGAATAAATGTAGAGGCCTTGAAAGTTAGAATTATCAATACTTGTCTCAAACAAAAATAAGCAAAGTTTTGGCCAGCACTTTTCCTCCTTCTTCCAAATCACCCCATAGCAGATCAATCTTGTGATGCAAAGGAAACCGCTGCTCTGTGCTTCATCCCCAACCTTAAATTGTTTAATGTTAAAATTCCAAATAGTACTGACCCTCGCTTCACCTTTTACTTAACCAGTCCTCCCAGATTTCTTACATAAGCTCACTCTTGACGCTTTTCTGCAAGCGAGGCAGACTTACAGCGTTTGATGCTCTGCCTCTGCTCTGCATCCTGAAGCATCAGCTTACAGCCTGTGTGTATGCAGAAGAACAGGAATCAGCAGGCTTGCTTCTTGTGCCCTGCAGCCCAGTGTGCATGGAGATAAGAGGAGAACATATACGATGAGAATATTGTTGAGGGGGTTTTGTTTCATCTCAGGCGTGTCTCATGTGATCTGTAAACCCAAGCTGAGACGTTGTGAGCCTTTATGTGAATCTCTAGGTGGGAGGAAAGGAGACGATAATGTACATAGCAAAGCTGCTGATGACACCCTTGGGGCAATGTCATTTTTGGATATTTCCTCTCTGTTTCATCATATTCTGGGGTAATATTTTATACTACAACAGTATGCAACAGTAGTGTGCCCCCACAAGCTTTCATTGATATAAAATAGAACATCTGTTCTTGAATATGTCATATAAACAAACTCGATTATTATGGTTACTTTGCAGCATTTTTATAAGACTTTTGATCTCACTTATAAAAAGGATTTGGCAACAGAGACTATGTGATGCAAGAAAACCTAACGTTGGGGTTTTTATGGGCTGGAATTCATGGCCCCTAATGCATTTTGTACCTTCGCGACAGCTGAGGCCACTTTTCTGTCTATGCAGTCGTCACATAGTGGTGAGGGTCATATCTCAGTAACGTATTGAGAGAATTTCTTCAAATTTCAAGTGTCTACTTAGACTGATTAGGCATCAAAGCCCAATGTGTCAGTGACCTCACAAAACAAGTTTTTGTCCATAACTCAATAATATATATGCTTATTGTAACAATTTCAAACAATTGTTATGTTAATATGATACAATAAAAAAGTGACTACATTTTGGACAGATATGGATGTACAACTTGACTAGTAAGCGAAAGCAACGGCTAGGCAGTCATATGAGTTTGATACAGAGGGTGATGAGGACATTGTCGCCCTGTGCCGCTCTGTGTGGGTTTGATGATTCCATTGAAGAAAGATATTAACGCTCATTCTGAGACAACCCAAGTATAAACCATCATCCAGCAGACTCAACTCCACATGAGTGTACGTGTGTTCTTTGTAACTGATAAGGCAATGATGCCCTGTCACCACAAACAAACCCCTCAGGGTAACCAGAGTGAAATCAGAGTGTATCTGACAGCTGACATTTACCTAGAAACACCTGTCAATCACACATGCACACCTCCTGTCAGATAGACACACACAATCAATTCAACCTGTTTCCTGTTTGTTCTTTGTTTCCAATCCGCCACGATCTTGAGCTGAACCCAATTGTAAAGCTTATGAGGGATTGTGGACTGTCATTATTGCAAACATCAGCAATGGGGTGAACAATCTGAAAAAAAAACCCCACCACAGTCTTTCATCAGAATTCTGCTCTGTGAGTCATATTTTCTAGTGATGTAACTACATTGCCGTGTGCCAAACTTGTCACCGTGCTCTGCGTCTCATTCTCACTTTCATTGTACACACAGGAGAATTTATTTTCCCCGAATACATTTTCTGCAGCCTCTCTTTTATGAAATCATTGATTTCCAGTCCTGTCAGCGCAGCAGGACACTTCCCTCATCGGTCTTGGCAGAAACACAAATACAGAAAGGCTGCTAAATAATGCAGGAGCTGAGGCATCAATAAAGGAGACATGGGAGGCGTCAGATTAATGGCCGGGTCGTAAACTCTTTGAGGTTTTGCCTTGCTAATGTGTGACCTCATCAGGCCCAGCAAGGGTAAATCATACAACCAGCAATCATTCCTTAAGCTCAAGTGAGTGCTGAGTTAAAATCTAGACATGAGCCTGTTTACTGGGAGTGATTTTTCTGTCATTGAGCAGGGGGATGAGCTAGGCATTGCAGCGAAGAGAGGCTGAGCAGAGCAACAGATAGACAGTTTGGTAGATTGGAAACCTTGAGTGGAGACCATGAAAAATATTTACCCCTGTGAAATGCAACTGTGAGGGTCATAGAAGAAAGTAGCAGCTTTCATGAGGGTTGCTTATTTCCCGGGTTGTGTCAGGATTTATCACCTTCCAGGGAGCTGTTTGGCACACTCCTCCAGTACAGTTAATGTTTACGGTGATGAGTAAATCATCTCTAAGGAAAAGAGGGGGGTGGAGGATTTGTAAATATCTTGACTCATGTTTATTATTTCAAACAGCAATATGCTTAAAAGAGCTTTACATCTGTACATACTCCTGTGGTATTCCCTTATGAGTGAAGGTAATACAATAACAAGTGTTTAGTTAAGTGCTCTTACACATATGAGGTTTTTCTTACCCCCATCACCTCAGCAACAATCTGTTCTGTCTGCTGCCGTCTGGCAGACGGTACCGCAGCATCCGGACCAAGACCACCAGACTCAGGGACAGTTTTATACCACAGGCTATAAGACTGCTGAACTCCTGAGCTCTGTGAATGTCTACTCACATCTGTTTATAGTACACACATCTATATATTATACATATCTGCCATATACATCTGTTTATACGTAATATATGCATCTGTCCATACCTCCTCAGTCAACAGTGTAAAGTATTTAAATACTCTCAATGTATTCCACATATGTATATATTTCACATCCTTAAATCTTTATTGTTGTTATTGTAAATATTCTTCTCTCTTTTTGCACTATTTTATTTATCTTATGCGCACCATGTATGTTGAGTTGTTGGAGGAGCATGGGATATAAGATTTTCATTGCCAACATATACGCTGTATGTGCTGTGCTTATGACCAATAAAACCTTGAAACCTTAAGATATGGAATAAAGTAATAGTCATAATGTATCTTTCCAAATGGTTTCTATATGTATTTAATAATTAAAGCCTGATAATATTTTTTTTAAATCTAAATTAAACCCTCTGTATGTGTTACAAATATGTACACAGCTCCGCACACATCAGTGAAATTTGGATTTTGTGTATTTATGGTTTTCAAACTTGAATTGGGAAAGATAGGGAAAATGGTATGTCATGTATTTCCGTGCACAAGCCAGAGTTCTGGGACACTTAATAAGGATGTCTGTTAAACATAGGTTAAATGTTAGAAGAGGGGTTTTAAATTAACATGAAAAGTCTTTCTTTATTCAATGTCATTGAATGAAACTTGATACCCTGTATCTAAAATTACACTTTTCTTCCTCACTAATATTGGCTCCTTTCTCTCCTTTTGCTGTCATTTCACCAGGAGGTAGAGGTCAGTTCTCTTCAGTTTTTTTACAATGCTTCTTCAGCTGTCTTTGTACATATCTCGTTTTCATTCATGACTCATTTCCTTCTCTTTTTGTGTGTCTTATCTATGCTTCTCTGACAATCTTCGTCCTCTTCTTTTTAAATTAAAAAAATCTCCTTCAACTTCCCTTTTTGAAATTGAACGATTAATGTTATAATTAAGTTGGGGAGGGAGAGGACCACTTAAAGAAGAGCCATATGCTTCACGTATAGGCACCGGGTGCAGATTTGTAGGGCTCATTTCCATACAGATGTACCTTCACAGCACATTCCCATCTGTTTGACTCACTAATTATCATGCTGCAAGAATAATGTACACATTATAATCAGTGTACGATGATAATGTAAACTGCTTCTCCTCTATGAAGATGACAGAGTGTTGATGTTTTATGCCATCAACAACGCTGTGCACTCAGGCCCGCAGTGTGTGCATTACATGTCTCATCATTCTCCTCAGCTGCTAATAAATGATTATTTTCTCTTCGTGTTTCTACAGGATGATTACGTTCGTACCTGGGATGAGAATCAAGCTTCCAGTGAGAGTAAGTGCGCTACCATCTTTTGCTTAGTGAAGGCCCTCAATGCCATTTAACATAAATCTATATTTTTTAATTTGAGTGAAAATCTTGCGTCCCAAGCTCCTCCAACATTGCAACATAGTTTATAGGACATAAATAAAATATATAAAATCTATGCCTGGATTTCATAAATCATTTTTTAGTATTCTCATATAGAAAGTTTCCCTGAGACACTATCAGTAAACAGGTAAGATAGACCTTCCTCTTGATGCTTTTTTTATCCCATGAAAGGGGAAGATGTAATACTTCCACTAAGGCATAATGTAAATCCCGACAGTTGTGTAGCTTGTTGGAGTGTGTTTTAAGAGCAGTTTCTTCTTCATTGACTCACCCTCTCCTGTCGGCGAGATTTCAGACTCTCTTTTTGAGCTCTCCATTATAAAATTCTGTTAAATCTTGGCGGCCTGACAGCTGACTCCAGGCCCTGCAGATTTCACCTCACTCGTCAAGCATGCATTTCTTCAGCGGTAGCAAAACACGTCAAACAGACCTTAGGAAAGTCTGTAGCCAAGCCACAATAAGACTATACACAACCCATAATGCAACAATTATTATAGACTGATAGATCCAAATCAGTCCAAGATAAAAAAGAATTACAAAAGTTAATATTGAATCCGGGTAGTTTATTTAAGTGCAAAACATTTTTTCTGTGCATCAGAGCTTGAGATATAGACACCAACGTAACATCCTATACATGTAGGCAACTGCTAAATCCCAAAAATTGGTATGACGTCCAGGGATCCATGCTGGTGCAGAGAAAGCAAAGCCACATGATTTATTTAAACGGACTGCCATTAGCCTCTGCTGGAGCATTGGGACCGAATATGTGGCCTGTGTTTGAACTGTGATGCTTCCCAGACTGTCAGTGGTTCATCGTGTTAGAGAATGTTGCGTATGCTCTGTGTTTGTACACCAGGTCATCCGCTCGCTGTCCACACTTGTAGTGGGTTCCTCAGAAAAAGAAGGTTAGAAGATGTTAGCACTCTGTTTGAATGGATCGGATATGCCTCCCTAAGGAGATGGGAAACATTGGCTGACTTCAAAATATCGTTACTTTGTCCTGCTTCCTCTATTTTTTATTTTTCGTATTTTCTGCTGCACTGTAGCGTGAGTCACGCTGACCGTCTTAGGTCTATCCTCAACTCCTGCTGAGACGTAATTGAGTCTCTCCAAGATGAACTCATGACAGAGTCGTGTCCTCGACCATTGTCGGTTGATTTGCAGCTTAAATTAAGTCAGCTGAATGGCAGAGTCCATTAGCGCAATTTTCAAAGGGCTTAATGAAGGACTAATTATGCAATGAAAGGCCAGAGAGATAAGTAAAAGCATGAGAGGAGAGTGAGACAGAGATGGGGGGCTAATATGCCTTGATTTAGTGTTAAGTGACTGACATCAACATTATTTCTGCCTATACTCCAAGACATATGGTGATGAGAAAAATGTGAAATAAGGGGAGAAAGAGAGTTGGCTTGTGTAGGAGAGAAGATAGGGTGAAATTTCAAAAAAGGGTTAGGTGAAGGATGTCTTTGTGCTCTGCTCATCAGTCAAGAGGAAGCTGTTTGTTCACCAGGAAAAAAAACAAAGAGGGGATCATTAACATCACAACATCACATTCCCAAAAACATGACACAATACACCTGTAATAGCTGTCATCCTTTTGTGTGTCGTCACATGTTGATCTGAAGGGCTTCGCAAGTAGTTTAAGTGTAAACACATCCTAAAACAGTTGTTTTATGTTACAGAAATATTGACTCACTGACTCATTTTACAATAGTCTTTCTGGCTATTGAATAATTGCTTGGATTTCTGTACGTTTTTTTAAGATGTCCTTCAGTTTCAGTAGTTGTGTCTGGTTTTCCACAGGGATGCTGAGGAAAGAGCTTTATATGTGATGTAAGCTTGTTTTAATACTGCTTTAGTTTTGTCTTGTGTAGCTAAAAGTATTGACTGAGTCTTCAGTGAAATAAGTATCAACTTTGTTGCAGAGCAGAAGAGGCGGACTGCATCATCCAGTAATCTGCAGCTCCATGTTTTTAATATTGTCCATTCTACTATATTGAATTACTGTGGGCAAAATCGAGAGTGTAATCTGTGCTGGAGTGAGCTCTGCTTTTTTAATAAAAGGTTCATTTGACCCACCTTATTAACATTAATATTGCTTTAAAATAACTAGCCAAGTGTTCGACCAATTGCATCATCCTCAGAAGATTCTTCATCTAGATTTTTCTGTGCTGGCATTCATTGTAGTCACTTGCCATTTTTTTCACCATCACATATTGAGGTACTTTGGCAATTGAGTTGAAATAATACTCCAACTTTTGTTAACCTAATGGAGATTCGTCAAATTCAAAAGTGGCATTGCTATAATGACGGGAATTAAAATATGTGTGCTTAGCTTTTATAACACTTTAGCAAAGCTTTATATGCTTGCCTTGGGTTGCCAAATGAAAAGTACTTCATTCCACATGGTATAAAGCCCTTCATCTATCTATTTTCCTTCTTCTCGTTTGTGGCATGAGTATATCTCCCTCCATTGATCTGCCTTCCTTTATGAGTGGCCTAATGAAGCGGAGCAGAAAGAAGTGGAGATTTGTCCCTCTGAGACATCACTAAATCAGCGTGATGTCTTCACTCCCGAGCTCAGATGAGCCTGCAGGCCTCATTTCTCAGCCAGACTGCTGCAGTGCCGTGCGAAGGAGGACAAGGCTTTTGAACTGTCAACCTTCCTAAAGCACAGACAATCAGCGACAACAGCAGACCTGGCTGGAAATTTGCATTCATGCCCCGCAGTGCCTGACTCCACTTCAGCAGGCGCTCAGCAGTGTGAGGGAGAGGTCAGGGTAATTTGTAGTCGATTTCTACAGTCAATTCATCAATTTGGCAACTGATTGAATCACCTCTCACTAAACACAGTAAACACAGCAGGAGAGTGGCTGTAATTTAGACTTGTAAGAACAAACAACTGCACACAAGTACAAGTACACATGCACAAACACTCAACGGTTTGTCTACAGCACTCGCAGAACCTTATTTTTTTTATAAACATGAGCTACATTGGATTTCAACTGGCGTATCCAGGCCAGAGAAGCCAGGTGAAAGGTGGGTGGATACTTTCTGGCCAATCAATGGTGTCAGATCAATGGGGGACACTAAGGAGACAGGAAACACGCTGAGTCCACACTCCACAAGGTCTACAGTCTGATACCTCTTGAGGCTATTGATAGATCCTGTTGCTTGGAGCTTGCTCACACTGTCACACATATTTTGAACATTGCAATCAACCACACGTTGAAGCCTTCCGCTGGATGTCAGCCAGCCAGACATTTTTTTTAAATCCTGCCCTCTGTTAAACCTTTCCACAGCTATTAACACATTTTTAACTCCACTATATTCCTACAAATCAGACCCTTGCCCAAGCAGGGAATCTGCACAGCTCTTTGTGCACGCTGTACACACCTTGTGTCTGGACTTTTGCAACTCTCAAACTCCAAAAGCAGCCGCTGCATTCCTCCAGGGTCTACCGCTGCGCTTCTCACCTTCACACTCCACAGATTTGTCCAGTGTCGCCCCTTACTGCTCTCCCTCCTCAGGCCACCTGGGGCTGCTTCTAACAAATTCAAAACCCTACATAGAAAACTATGGAGGGGTGGGATGTTCCTCCAGAAGAAGCGAGACAAGCCTCCCCTGTATTTATTATGTTCTTGCTACTAAATCTCCTCCATTTAACGTCCTTAAATACCCCTAAAATAAATCCTTCACGTTAGCTTGAATAATCTGTTCCCACATCTGCTAGATATGGAACTAGGCAAGAAAATGAAATGTTTGTGTTGTCAGCTTTTTGCACTGCCCACTATATCTAAAAAAAATCAATGAATGCTGGCTAAAGTTTGGACCTTTAGTCGTTTTTCTTGTCTGTCTGATTATTTTGCGTTCCTGTCGGAACTCAAGCATCTTTTTGCATTAATTGGCGAGACATGTCTTGCTTCATTGGAAACCTAGAAGGCAAGATAGCACTGATGATGTTAGAGACTGAGTGTGTAAATAGTAGATAAGAGGGCTGATGATGAGGATGTGGCCTGAGCTCTGCTTCCGTTATCCTCAATCTGCAGGGATAAACCTCATGCAAATCTGGATTGGATTAAACAGAAACACAGGGGGCCTAATTACGAGCGGTTTACTGCTGCGGGCATTAGTTTAATACCAAAGGAGAGACTTTCGAAAAGTAAAAATGGAAGTAGGTGGGTGCATCTGGTGTTGAATAGAGCTGTGTGGATGTGAGGAGAAAAACAATAAACATGCAGGGTAGGCAGAACATGAATGAGAATACCTAGTGAGGATGTCGGATTTGTGGAGATAAAGGAATGTGAAAGGAAGGAAGATTGATAAACATGATTGCACCATGGATGGGGGGGTTTCAGAGACGGAGAGAGGGAGAGATTTCTCAGAAACACCAGATTGAGCAGCAAATCACAGTAAAACCAGAAATGATTCCCGGACCACGGAAAGCCTGTTGCTATGGAAACATCATCATCGCAGGCACTCCTTTAATCCATGGAAGCCTGTTAAGTTAACATGAGGCTCAGGCAGCCACCTTATGCTTCTGTACTCACAACACTATGCCGTGCCAGCATTGTAGCCGCTCGCTACCAACAAGATTTACAAATGTTTTGCCATTGGAAGGCAGGATTATCTGCTCTCTTCTTGTACGCTGCGTCTCGCATTCTTCAATATCTTACGCTTAGGTATTTGTGAAATTCTCACTGGTTGGATTACACAGTACATTGTTTTGCTTACTTGCCCTCTTAGCCACTGTGCTTTATCCCCTTTATTACCTTGAGCTCCTTGTCATCCTTTTTGTCAGGAATTATCGTAAGCGTTTAATTGGCTGATGCACCCTGATTCTGCTGATGCACTGGTGTGAATCAGGCAGAGGGGAGCATCAGACCTGCATCGGAAGAGAAAAGAGGCAGGCAACATACTGCAGAATGAGGAGAGGGTTGAGAAAGAGCAAGAAAGATACTGTACAGGGATACTCTCTATACAGTCAATGAGGACCGGCATACGAGGCGATCAGAGAATAAGACTCCACTGTTGACAGTCTGAATGGATGAGGAGTCTGCTGCTAGGCATTAATGCCTCAGAGCCTCACTGTGTCTCAGTCAGTCAGTTATACAACCAGCTCAGCCATGACAGGGGGGGTGTATTGTTTTGGATTTGCTTCTCAAATCAGATATCCGTCGGTTTGTTTCAATAATCCTGGGATGTTAGCAGCATTCATGTATTCAGCCAGCGGAAAGGACAAGAGAAGAGATCCTAAGCCTGTCTGTGAAATTATAAAAGTGCCATAAAACAGGATACAGTAAGAGGATGGGATGAACACAAGCACCTCCTTCATGTAGATTAAAACCCACAATAGCAGTCAGTGAATAATCTGTATTCCCATACTGATGGATAGTGTAGGTGAATAAAGGTCGGTGGATGTGAAGAGAATAGAGTGTGACATCCAGGTCAGCTCCAGGAAGCCTGCTAGGAATAGACAGCAGTGACAAATGATGAGTGTGTGTGGGGTGCTGACACACCGTCCAGCTTTAGCTGCTAGCAGAGAGTATGATGGATGGATGGGGCAGAGTGAGCTAGCCATGCAGGCCTACATTGTGCAAAAGTATACCTTATGTATAAAAAACATATATCTAAATCGCAATGTTAAAAATAAATTCCAGAAACCTCAGTGAGGTGTGACTTCCTCCAGACCAAAACAACTTTTAATGGATGGAATAAAATAGTCTTGAGGCTAGTTTTACATTAAGATGATTTTACAAAAATGTAAACGCTGCAATGCAATTTTAATTATTGTGATGATCGTTTTCTTTTTGCTTGTCGAGAGTTTTTCTACCCTCAGTGAAGCACAAACTGCCTCAGGATGCATATTTGTTACTAGTGCAAGACCAACAGTTCTGCAGCGCTCCATTAATTTAAACTGACTCAGGTTATGCTGAGCAAATACAGCGGAGAGATTTGGGATTTGAGACTGCCAGTGAATACTAGGATGATGGCCAAAGAAAGATAGAGATTAAAGTAGAAAAGGAAGCAGTGACCATACTAGAGCATGCATCTAATTTTTCAATTTTCTCCCAGATGTAGACACCACCAAGGACCCCTGTCAAAAGGTTAAGTGCAGCCGACACAAGGTGTGTATCGCCCAGGGCTACCAGAGAGCAGTGTGCGTCAATCGCAAGAAACTTGAACACAGGTGAGTGTGTGTTGCCCCTAGGCAAGAACTGACTTACTCCCAAGACACAAACATTGTAAATTAATCTTACATTAACATCGACACAACCTAGTTTACTTTAAATATCTGCTGGTTTGCAATGTTGTAATTATAAGCATGTCAGAGTGTTGTCGCACTGCCTGCTGTTTAGTGATAAGCTAATACGTTCAGAGTACATGGAGGAGGACCGTTTGCTCCATCTTCAGGACAGTGGTGCTGTGTAATTTGCTTTTCGAGGCTGAAGTGTGTCTTGTGTCCTCTGTCCTGCAGACTGAAGCAGCCTGCTCTCAGGTCTCCTGATGGAAACTGTCAGCCCTGTCCCATCTCCTCCGCTGGGCCTGTGTGTGGATCGGACGGACGCAACTATGCCTCAAAGGTACACTGAAGCAAAAACAAACCTATAGGGCTTGTCAGCAATTCCTTACCAGCAGTTGTGGTTTTGTGTCTCCCAAATAATTGTACTATTTTACCAAGCTCTGGGGTCCAAATGAATAGTTTCAAGCTAACTGTTACAAAAAGAAATCAAACTAAATGAGTAATTGAAAGTTTTGGTTTATACATTTGAAGAGTTGTATTGAATATCTTGCTGCTGCTGCTACATTCAGTTGCCACTTTATCAGGACCACTGATAGTCAAATAAAACAATTCCTACCTTTTTTAAAGGTTATAAAGGACAATTTATGTTAAAATAGGTTTTATAGATATTTGTAGATCTTGTCCTTATGATATCTAGGCTGCAGTTAGTGGTGCTGTTCAATTATGTTGAATCACAGGATATAGTGTAAGAAGACAGGAAGACTATTATTAAAGATACATAACTGCAGGTGTCAATATCATGATTACAGCATGTTTCCGAAGCCCCTATTTGGCCCTTTTCTCTATCAACGTAATTAGCATTTCTCTGAAAATAAAGACGGTAGAAATAACCACTGTGGAGGTGGAGGTTGGGAATCATTGGCAGTGAAAAAATGTGGCTTCCACATAGCATATTATCTGCATGCACTACAATAACATATGTTGTGTTAATAACATTTGCTGAAAGAGTCCTGACATCTTGTACACGTGTAGCTTTCTAACAGAAACAGAAACTGACACGTATACAGGATGTATAACAATATGTGCATCTGTCAGGGGATGGTAATCTCATTCACGGCTTTGCTTTGTGTTACACTCATGCTAACATAATGTACTGAGCTTTGTTGGTTGAATAGTGACGTTCAGAGCTGAGCGCTTTGAAGAGATTCTCGGGGAGGGGAAAAACCCCAGACAAGGAGCCATGATATATAGCCTCAGAAGGACCAGTTGGTGGCTTGCGGTGACAGAATCCGATGTGTTTATTGATTTATCCTTTGTCTTTTGGATCACTATTCCCGACCTTGTGTGCAAGCAGAGGTTAGAGAGCGCATTCATGAGAAGGCTCTGATTTAAATTAAGGCGTACAGTTGGACACCTCATGAATATTTGATGCGTGTTGCAGCAATAACTCATTTTTCTTCACCTTTGTGTCTGTGTGTCCATGTGTGTGTGTGTGTGTGTGTGTTGATGCATGTATCTGTGTTTGTGTTGCAGTGCAAGCTGGAGCAGCAGGCATGTCTTACCGGAAAGGATCTTTCTCTCAAGTGTTCAGGGCTGTGTCCTTGTCCAACTGCTGCCCCAACATCCATGGAGAGCAAACATGGTGAGACAAAAAACACGCAGCGCAACTATGCCAAAACATATTCCTATTTAACATGAATTCACCGGAATACAAAGCTTCCCATTTTGTGTCTGTCTCTCACACACATAACCATTATCATAAAAACATGATAAGGCGCAACAATTATCATATTCTTCCTCACCCTCTGTCCACAGAGAGCTGTACCGGGCAGGATCTGGCTGATCTCGGGGAGCGTCTGAGGGACTGGTTCCAGCTATTGCAGACAAATGCCAAGCAGAACAACAATAGCAAGACGGGGGCCAAAACCACTGCAGCCAGCACCACATCAGGTTAGAGCTGCAATTTAATGAAGCCAGACTGCACGAAGACGGAGTTAAAACACTATTTATTACAGAACTACAGGCACTATTAAATATCTAAACGAGTTGTTAAGTCTTGTATTATATTGAAAAGCAAACAGAAGTCCAAAGGGAAAATAAAATCTGCACAAATTCAGCTTAAAGGTTCTGCTGGATCTGCTTCCACCTTTATGTTTTCTGCAGCTCTCACTGGATATAGCATGCAACAGATTCCTGGATATAAACTTGTCAGAAAATATTTAAACATTTATCCATTTTTGAATGGATTATTCAAGATATGTTACATAGAGGAGCATGCTGGAAGTGACCCTCAGGACACACTCGACAAGTTAGTTCAAGATAGGCACCAAGTCTTAACTGGGCTTTAAAATGAGAATTGGAAGTAATTTGTCAAAAATGATAGGTTGAAATGCAGGTTTTATAGATTGAACCCATTTATATTTTAACTTTATAAGAAAATGTTAAACGAAGAGGATGAGAATGTGCTGCTGGCCTGGTTTCATATTCCATTTGTGCAGCTGTCCTCTGATAACAATGAATGTTTGTCTGTGTGTCGTGTTATGTTTGCAGTTTTGGACAGGAGCCTGGTGGCCAGCTGTAAGGACTCCATAGGCTGGATGTTTTCCAAGTTGGACACCAATGGCGACCTGTACCTGGATCAGGCTGAGCTGGCTGCCATCAACCTGGACAAGTACGAGGTGTGCATCCGGCCCTTTTTCAACTCCTGCGACTCCTACAGGGATGGCAAGGTCTCCACTGCCGAGTGGTGTCTCTGCTTCTGGAGAGAGAGTGAGTATTCTGGGGAGGATGTGAGTGTGTTCACAAAATCACATGACTCTGCGCTGTCATATACCCCTTAGCATTCAAACTTCACTCCGCTCAGCTGCCCCCAGGTATAGCTACCTCTCTGTTGTGTGCTGGTCCATCACTATTTGTCGTTTCATCCTCCCGTTCCCCTACGGGTTGAAACGGTCACCAGAAGGAGCTAAAAAACATTCCTGCTGCTTGTTGACAGCCCGATTCTCCCACAGCTCTCACAGACTCAGTCTGTCAGAGACTCAGCCGAGCAGAAACTAGGTCTCTGTCACAAGCTCATATGTTTTCTTGTTTGGGAAGGAGACACACTGGAATTGATTTTAAGGTTGCATGAGGTTGTTAGGAAACATTGATTACACTCAAAAGAGATGTTTTTACTGTTGTTTGTTTTTGGCAGATTTTAGGTCATCATTATTGTCTTATTGTTCCTCAGACTATGCTTTGTTCTCTTGTAAAAATATATTTCCTGTCCTTTTTAAGAGCCCTCCTGCCTGACTGAGCTCGAGAGGATCCAAGTGCTAGACGGCGGCAAAAGGAAGTTTGGTACGTGTCTGACATCTCGTGAAAGCATTTTAGCCCAATTTCATCTCTCTTTCTTGGTGGAGGGATTTCATCCAGCAGATGACAAGCAGGAGGCCGGGATTAGTCTCTGATCATTCTGCTGGATTAGAACTCGATACTGACAGACGGCTAAGGAAAGTAGCCATCAGTGTGTCTTACATGTATGTGCGAGCGAATGTGTGTGCATGTGCGCACTGCAGATTTTGGCTGGCTGAGCTGTGTCTGAGTCAGGACTCTCCAAGGACACAGAGTGGCGAGCAGGGGGCCGCCTGCCAACCCCGCGCTCAGATGTTCCCTCGAAAGGCTGGACGGACAGTTTTGTTTTACCCCGTTCTGGTTTCTACATTAATATAAAACTAGCCTCCGGGACCTTTAATGTCATGACAAATCCCTCATCTCTATACAGTATGACCGTCCACTCTCCTTAAGGAAAACCAAGCATTGAAGTGATAATGCAGCAACAACATGTTTTGCACTGTAGTGTGTGAGCTGTATTTCATGTTCATTTAACAGTCTTGAAATTGAGAATTTTCCAATTTTGTGTCCCTTCCTAATCCCATGATGATTAGCTATCTACCCCCACACTACCCCAATATGCTGACTTAATACTTAGTCACCCCTGTTCTGCATCGTGAACATATTTGTATTCATGGAAAATGGAATTGACTGCCACATATGCTGCATGCATTACATTCTCACTTGGCACCGGCGCCATGTGTAGTGAAGCATGATGCAGGCTGTGTTGATCTGCTTGCAGGTTAAGGTTGCTTTACCAGAACAGACTCTTACTTGTTTTTGTCGTTTTTCTGCGTGTGAACGCCAGGTCGATTCATCCCAAGCTGCGACGAGGACGGCTACTACAGGAAGCAGCAGTGTGACAGGGGAGAGTGCTGGTGTGTTGACCAAAATGGAGGAGAAGTAGCCGGATCCAGGATGCGCGGCAAGCCAGATTGCGGTAAGCCCTGTAGGTTTCAGCTGTCAATATAAAATGTGAATAGAGTTTGAAGGCTGAATGTTGCAAGGAAAAAACTCTAAAAGTCTGCTGCGGATGGCCTGCTTGTCGACATCACCCCACATGCGTTCTGCACAAGGCTTTCTTTATGTTAAATCACTGAGGCCCACTGCAACATAACTCACTGCAGGGACCAGTCCCACATTCATGTGTCCGGAGTCATTTGCATTCCAAAGCGCCGCTTGTCGCTGTGAGAAAAGTCTTTCAAGATAAATGAGGGCTCGTTGGACTGAACCTGCTCCTGATAAGAATGGCTCCCCTGGCAAGGTTTAGAAATAGCTATTAAAACCCAGACAAAGTCAAACACATGCCCTCTTTTTTGCCATTGCCGTCAATGTTTTTTAAATTGATTTCAGCATTTTCTCATTGATAGAAAGGACTCAAAGTTGAGAGGAAGACATGCTGAATAAAATTTATTGTAGAATTTAAGATTGCCACAGTGGATAATTTAATCTCCCTCTATCCCCCCTGCTCTGCACGTTTTCTCCCTGTCTCTCCACAGATGATGAAATGGCATATTCAGGTGATATTGGCAGCGGGGTTGGATGGGAAGACGAGGAAGAGAAAGAGGCTGAGGAGACTGCAGAGGAGGCTGAGGAGGAGGAGGGCGAGGCGGGGGAGGTGGATGACGGGGGTTATATCTGGTAAATGTGCACTCCAGCCTCTCTACAGGAGCATCTTGATGGTCTTGAACACACATACACACACAGATTTTGTAAAAAGATGGAGGTGGGGAAGTTATCACACTCAGAACAACACGGGCTTATGTGAAAGCAAAGGGAGAGGGTTGGTGGAGGGGAGATGCATATGTAATGGGTGTATTTAATGTTACAGGATGTACTTTAAAGGGGCAGGGGAAGGGGACATATCACTACTAAGAAATGGAGTCTGGAGAATTTTGTCCTTCATACTTGTGAATATTTGTTCTCTTATGTTGTAAGTCCTTTGAACTATCTTTGAGCAGTTTTTAGCTGATGCATAATGGAGACTTTAAGCGGCTGCAGGTGCTCATCATGTGCTTGCATTCAAAAAAATGGAAATAGACTTAGTGCATTTCAATAGTCCAAATTGGCCTCTTTCATCTTTTCTTCCTGCAGATTAAATTCCAGGCAGGAAACAGTGGTAAAGAGAGGACGCCATATTGGATTAATGAGAAGCTAACTTTGACTTTACCGTTTTCATGTCATTCGCTTCAGCTCATCTGTGACAGTAGTCATTCATGACTTACTAAAATAGAAATGTTCCTCACGCATCACTCTTTAGCTTGTATATAACGTGTGTATCAGAAGAGTCACCTATTAGTCCTGTTATTAATGCCTCGAAAGACTAGCAGAATATACTGCTTGGTTGACAAGTGTCCATCGTATCATAATGTGGATCAATTACTGTGTTTAATAAAAAAATGAAAATAAAACAAACTTGTCTATGTGGCCCAGTTGACCACCGTACATCTGTGTCTGTGCGTTTGTGTTTTCCTTGTATTCCTCCTCAAACTCTAACACAGAATCCTTGAGCGGCGCTGTTATGCAGCATACAGTTTACAGTGTATTCATGGCCACTTTTTTCAATAAGCAAGTACACCAAATGTCTAACAGCTCATTGCCAGCTCACTTTTCCTCTTGCTACTTCTTGCTCTGCAGTAGTGGAGCTTATAGCTATGGGAGGCAGCAGAAATGAGATACAGACTCAGGTCTGCATATCAGCACTTCTAACAGCACAATGCCTCTCTCGGCAGCATCCTCGGGACATTACTGGAGCCTCTCCACTAAGCAGTCTGGGAACAGTGAAATAGAGACCTTACAGTACGTTTCGGTGTATGCACATTCTTGGAAGATAAGACCAATAAAGCTTGTCTTAGCATTGTAAAAACTGACGGTAACAAATCCTCTAAATAACATTTCTCAGTTTCACATTTTGGCGATAATGGAAATCAGCACCAGTGATGTCCCAGTGGGTGAAATCCTAAATGTGCTAGCTGGGAGTGGGTAAGCCTGCCAACAGATGTTAGAATACCTGATACCAACAGCAAGTCTTCTGGCTGCCCAGAGGGACCAATCATTTTCAGCAACCTGTCAGCCCGTTATGCTGAAAATTCCTCCTGCTTGGTGACAACACGCCATATGTAACGGATCCAGGTGTTAATCTTAACACATTCGGCAATGTCTTTTCTTTGTGCGGTTACTGTACGACAATCTATAGATGTTCGACAGGTATGTTTTGTCTGATGCATTAAGATTTAACATACTGAAACATATGGGTATTAAATCTAGCTTTGTAGCACTATTTATTCCTTTAGTTGTCATAATATTGGTAATATGTGACAGAAATATACCCAGCATGCACCGAAATGTTACCAGAATAAAATATTTTATTAATAAAATTACATTTCAGTACAATAAAACTATATCAGCAGATATTAAGGTAACCGGTTAATAACATTAACTGTTCTTATAACTATTTCACAGTTAACAGCATAATTCTGGGTGAGTGAATCAACATTAGGAATGAATGATTCCTGTTTTAATAACACATTGAGGTTTGAAATATTAAGTTATATATTAGAAAACACCAGGTTCGTTTAAAAATGTCACATAATATTAACTTGATCTAATATGATTGCAAATAATCCATCTTGATTTAACCATACTACCAGTTTGTCTAGCCTATCTTAAAGTGCAGGGCTCCTCCGTTATAGTTTGCTCTGTGCACCCTGCAGTCTCCACACTGTGCTTACTTCTTTTTCAGTGTTGTCCAACACACTGAACACATTAATATCCTTTGTCTCGTGAAAGTTCTGCAACACTGTCTGGAAAACAGTCACTGGGATGCTAAAGTTGAGGTGGGGGTAGGTCACTTTGGCAGCCAAGTCCCTTGTGTTGCTGGACACAATACCTGCAAAATAGAAAATAATCCTTATACTCCTTAAAATTGCATAACAGAGCAGAAAGAGTATCAGGTGAGTATAGCTGCTTTCTCTATACGTAGTGCTTTGTTACAGTGAAGTCTTCCATGGTCATCATGTGCCCCCCACTGCTCAAAAAGAGAACAGGATTTTGTAGTTGCACGTTTCTTACCCAGCAGCTCCCCTGAGCGTGTCCGCACCACAGCACCCCCGCTGGTCCCTGCTTGAACTGCACAAGTGGTCTGAAGCATGACCGGCTGCTCATTCAGGCTTATGGTTTTGGAGAGGACCCCACAGGTCAGGGACGGACCACATCTCCTACCCAGGCCACCATATCCCATAACAACCACAGATTCACCTGCAGGCAGAGAAGCTGAACATCAGTCTTGTTCCGGTTACAGTGAACAAAGACCTCCTCTGGCACTGAATGTTAAGTGAGGTGTAACTCGTTAGGACAAAACAAGTCTCAAATCTTACCAGGATTGTAACCATGAGCCATTCGCGGGACTACAGCCCCTGTGGCAGGGTCTCTCATCTGCACCAGAGCCAAATCATAGGGTGAAGAGACTTTAGTGGAAAACAGCACATCACCTACAACACCATGGACTCTGAAAAATAAATCAACAAAACCATCAGCTAACATTTCACGTTTTGTGCCAAATCAGTACACAATGTGATCAGAGACATTACAGCTTGATGGAAGACACTGGTCCCACACAGATGGATTTTTGTGCATTTGAAAAAACGTTATTGTCTAGGGCTTTAAGAACCCCAAACTATAAAGTGGTTTGAGTTATCAGCAAATACCCTAAAATGTCACGGTAGGAAAAACACAGGTGTGACTAATAACAGATAGCTGTATTTCATTCAGGGACACAGAACCATCGTTATTGTTATGAGTCCCACCGGGAATCTTAATCTCTACATGTATGGCAGCCATTCCAGTGTGTGTTGAATTCCAAAACAGAGAACAATTGCCAGTAGTTTATAGAATACAATAAAATAAAATAAAACATTTAACTCAAAAGACGTACCTATAAAAATTAAAACAAGAGAAACTGATAATGCTGAAGTGGTCTCTTCATTTTTTCCGGGGCTGTATATATACAGTATATATATAGTTTTAATTGAAAACTAAAAAAAAGGGATCAATGTTTTAAATGCAGTTTGAATGATAAAAAATAAATCTGTTTATCCACTTTTGACATATCAATGTCAAAATAAGGGTCTTGCCTGCAAATCTGAGCAGGTAGGTTGAGTATAAACTGAAGATGGGGATTATAATACCAGACCTAAAGAAACATAAATTACTGGAACATAACATATTTTGAAAGGCCTTGATGTAATGTGGCAAATTAGGAGGATTTTAATCAGATTAACATAGGACCCTGGGAACATAGATATCTCCCTCTTTAATGTGCTATCACCTTTCCCTGTGATGGAACTTCAGGGTGACTCTTGACCTCCCGTTGACAACATGTCGGCAGGTCACAACCAGCTGAGGGGCAACAACGACCCCAGAGCCCCAGACCTGTCCACTCTCCACAAAGCACACCGTGGGGCATTCAACAGCTTTCGACTTGTGGGCTGCGTTGGACATGAGGAGGCCCGCTTCTCCCGGATGGAGCCAAACATCTCGAAGTGGATCTTGAACTGTCAAGCAGCGGATGATGTTCCTGAAGATCAGGTGGACAGAGCAGACCAGAGTGAGGCCGATCCACTCGTTTGCCTTCCAACCAAATGGAGACACGATCAGTCCAAGGAGACGCACATTGTCTTTGCCTTTCACAGCAAACAACCCTCCACCCTCTGTGCCTGGCAAACACCGGGCGTCCGTGAGGATGATGGCGTTGTCCTCTCCGGCCAGGTTGCTGATGATGCCTCTGCTGAGGGTGCTGATGAAGAGATCCACGCAAAGGGATCCGAAGGGTGAGCCACATGCAACAGCAGGGCAGCCTTTATGGAGGGATGAGCTGCTCTGCCAGGGTACAGTCCCTGCAGTTGGGCTGCATTCTGCTAACTCACTTGCCTTAAGAACAGCAAACCAGCTGAGGAAGTGAGCATCTCTGATCAGCCCCTCATCCTCTTCATCATCACCATGGAAACGCCACTGGTCAGCATCTTGGAAAACTGCCTGGAAAGCCTCATTGAACTCCAGGCAGTTCACCAGCATCAGCAACTCTGCAGAAACTTCCCGTTGATGTGTTGTTTTGCTTCTGGAGGGTGAGAAGCAGGCTTCTCCCTGTGCAGAGTGGCTGGAGTCCAGATCTCGCTCAGTGGAAAAACTGACGCGGATTTTCAGTTTTTCACTGAAGCTGTGCGGTGACAGGAACCTGTGGTCCGCGGAGAGGGGCTCTTTGTCGGTAGCAAAACGGGAAAACGGGACGGCGGTGCATATTATTATTCCAGTTTGAGGATGGACGATTACTCCGCTGCAGCTCACATGTTTCTTTGCTGAAAATGCCTCAAACAGATTGACAACACAGCAACACTTCTCTATGTCCTTTAGCTCCATGATGTTAGCATGTGAACTTTAACCATATAGTCGATGACGTGGTTTAGCAACTTTCAGACATTGGAAAACTGTTGAAAAGCAGCACAGACACCAGTGGTAAGACAATAAAACAAACCTCCATACTGATAGAGATAATGGCAGCCTGACACCGAATGTAAACTAGTGTTTTATTGCACGGTTCTATTTAATAACGTGAATTCCGTCCTCTAGCTTCCTGGTTGAGTCTCATTGGACAACCACAAAAACGACACCTACCGATTCTGTGATTGGTCAGAATGTGAACACATACAGCTCTAAGCCAATGGTAAACAGGGAGGCGGAAACTTAGTGGGTCTTTCGGCGACACATCTTCCACAGGTTTGTAAATGTAACGTTTTAAATGTTTTAAGGAATAATTTCCAAAGGTTAATATCTAAAAGGGAACGGAAGCCTTCATAATTAAGGCTTAATTGATAATTAATTACCTGTAATTTGTAAAACCAGTTTTTATTCAGTTAACTAGGTTAAGAAAGCTGTGTGATAACACCCCAGCATATTTCTAAGAAATAGTTATTATTTAGGGATGGACTGTTCAGCTGATGGATGTTAAATGACTTACAGTTTTTATTGTTTTTAGCAGTACATTTTATTGCATTTTATATTCATATCCTAAAACCAGTTTGACGTTATCCATTTATAATACGTAGAATATGTTAAAGTTAAAATAGTATTGTTTAATGAGGTTGAATCAAACCATTTGCTTTACTTTTAAAAATTAGACACGAATAAGCCACAGAAGAGAGGTTTAAAGGATTGTTGGAAATATTTATTATGCTCAAACTTCACAAGATGAATAACAATAAGACCTTTTGTAACAGATACATTGCTTCAGGCAAGCCAATTTTTGTATTGAAAAATATAAATAAGAGCTTATATACAAAATAATGTATAATATTGCATTAAGTCTTTTCATGCATATTGTTTGCATGCTCTATTTTCAATCACAGCCCAAGTACTCTCATAGTATTACTGCATGTTGTGAACAGCTACTAGTCACAAAGTACTCAAGTTGTTACAAAGCACCTAACTCTTCATAAGACAGGTAGTTTGTCATCCAAGTATGAGTTTCACCTGGCTGTGCTGATGCAGTTAATACATACTGCAAATATTTAAAACAATTCTGAACCATTGAAGATAAAGTTCCTCACAGCAAAATGTCAGTTAATGCACTTGTGGTCACATTCGAATAATTGGCATGTAGTGGTAAATCCTGTAATGATTGAAAAACATGCTATTAGTAAAACTGTCGGTATCCTTGGAGGTAGCAAGCTTCATTATTAACATTGCTCTTAATCAGAACTATGGCATCAAATCTCTGCAGCACTTTCCAGAAAACAAATTCCATTCTTGGACAACACCTATTAGAGTACTTCTAGATTCCAATCAATTTTGAAAAAAAGTCAGCTAAATATAAAGATATAATTATAATAATAATTGTTAACCAAGGAAGAGTATCTCCCAGTACAAAATGTTGACCAAATTGACCTTCACTGTAAGTCTACACTAGCCGCTAAAAATAAACCAGGGTCAGAAACTGGTTCAAAGCGATGACATGTTCTATATGGCAGACAGAATTCTCCACAGGCTTCAAGTAGGAGTACCACACCATGAAGAATACTCTCCACACTAAATCTGAACAACACAGATTGATAAATCCTTACTTAATCTTTGACTATCTGTGGTATGATTGATATGACATACAGATTTCTTTGAACTCATAAAGAATACAGGGTATATTGACACAAAACACTACTTGAAACACATTTCCTACAGGCACAAACAAAGTCCTAAATAAAATATATTTATCAAAATATTTGTCTACAGCAGGTAGTGTTGTGTTGAACATGTCTGTGTGCGCAGGTAGCATGGTAAACAAGGTTATTTAAAGAACACGCATCAGTCAATATACTGGGAGAGCCAGCGAAATCCGTCTCCATATCCTTGTCTCTTAAGCACACTACACATGAAAACTTCCATTGGCCTCAAATTCACCTCCTTCAGTGACACTTTGCCCTGAAAAGAAACAAAAAACCACAGATTATAATTCACAACCCAAAAAATGGCAACAACCTTTCCTATGGACAATTTTCAACATGTAAATGTCTGCATGCTGTCTGATAGAGGGTGGAGCATAGTGTGATATTTGTAGAGCTGCGGTCTGTCTCAATGACCTTAATCATTCCTCACTTTTGCATCCTACTTCTTGTTTCCTCTGCCGAGATACAACAGGTTAACCACCTGTTGTATACCCGATTAACACTAATGATGAAAAATGTGCATGAGCCAGTACTGTGCCAACTGTTTCTTAACAGCACAGTCCTGCCTGCCCATGGGTATTCCGATTTGTATTAGAAACACAGCGTTTTCTACTAACACTGAGTGCATTAACATTTTTGTCTGGAGCTGAAAGGAAGGTCTTGCCTTGAGAGATTTGTGAAGCTCCAAGAATTCTTGAAAGGAACATGCTGCATGGACACAAATATGCTATTTATTCAAGCTGTAAAGCAACAACTAGAGCACCTTTCCAGTTGTTTGTCCATGAAGACCAAACATTCCTCTGAGAGCATCCTCGCTGATGGCTTCTGGACGGTCGATCTTATTCCCCAGGATTAAAACCGGGACGTTTGAGATGGTTTCATCTGACAACAGGGCCTGCAGACAGAAAGAGTTGAATATTCATAAAAAGGTCATTCTTATGCGTGAAAGATGCAGAAACATTGGTGTGTGTTGATGCACAAGAGATAACAAGAAAGGTAACATACATCCAGTTCAACTTTAGCCTCTGTTAGTCGCTCATGATCAGCACAGTCCACCATGTAGACGATACCGTTTATGGCTGGGAGGTAGTTCTTCCAGATCCTTCGTGCTGTGAGAGCAACACAATATCAGCATGTATGTAACACACAGCTGTCCGTGCGTCAAACTGAGTTTTGACCTGCTCCTACCTTGTGTGTGACCGCCGAGGTCAAACGTTGTGAAGGTCATCCCGGCTATGGTCAGCTCCTCAGATGCTGAGGATAGAGGGGAAGCACTGACCTTAGACAAGTGTTGGAATAAGAAACACAAGGCCAACTGCTGAACTGACAACATGTGAAATGTGTGAATGTACTTGGATGCAGTGTTGGCACATGCTGTCCCAGCCTGTCGTCCCTGAGCATGTGCAGAAGTGTTGTTTTTCCAGCATTGTCAAGTCCAAGGAACACTAGCTTGCCGCTCTTCTTGTACAACCCTGTGGATAAAAAGTGAACAAACAATATGAATTTAGTATAAAATCACTAATAACAGTGTAATATTTCGTATTTAGGTTTGTATCTCAATGATGATGAGCAGGAGGAGACCGGGGGTATATTATGAGTATGAGTATATTACCATGTACAAGGAAACACAGAGCAAGTGAGTCTGAATAATGAAGTTACATATAATTGAATAAACTGTTTATTAGTTATTAGATTTATTTTTGTCTGTAGTCCCAAAGCATTGTTAATCTCTAGTGTAAGTGACAGACATTTATTCCATCTGGCTAATAAGACAACTGTACATGTATGCAACATAGTTCTGGTGGTTAAAGTTGGATAATACTTCTGATATTTGTGTACAACACTATACCTAATAGTTGCAAGACACTGCTGAAGCTCTTGTAGATCCAGTCAAATATAAAAGACATTTCTCTGGACTGCCTGTAATAGAGATCATACAAACAAAATGATTTCATTATTATATAAAAAAAAAGAACACAGCACAGTAATGAATTCATGATTGAGTTGCTTTCAGATCATAAACAAGCCTCTTTCCCAGGTGTAATAATTCACGGGTAAATGAAAACCCTTATAAGACAGCAAACGAAAGAATACATACAACTACTCAAGTAATGTACTGTTTTACGAAACAACAGAATCCAGCACTAAAGATTATTGTTAATCAATATTCCTGACCCTGGATTACTCTGCTGGTATGTGTAATCACTGTTTAATCACACAAGCTTTAAATCATAAACGGAAAGGGGGGCAGACTACGCAATACACAGTCTTTAAAGGATTTTTAGATGCTGGTTTGTTCTGAGAGCCGTTCCACTAAGTCAGACTGATCTTCCTCTGACTATTTTTATGACAAGTTGTGGCAAGGACACTTGATCTATGCAGGCTCCCCCTGCTTCCCTCGCTCTCACACTCAAACACACCTGTCACACTACGTGATACTTGATGTGCTTGTTGCTGTGAATAGTGAGGCCTGCAGTGACTAAGGCTTTGGGAAATTACCCAACTGTTGATAACTTTATCATACAGCCATGTTTCAGTCATTTGTAAACAACAAACTCCATTCATAAAGTGTGGCGTTTAATTCTTAAATCTGTGGATTTAAGACTGGGTCACAACAGGGTCTTTGTGCTGTGTTAACACTTAAACATATACGTAGTCTTGACAGAAATAAACAGCTGTTTTTTCACGCAAATATCAAATCGGTAATACATAAAAAATATATACATAAATATTAACACGACAGGCGACTAATCTAATGACGGAGCTCCTCAGAAATACTTGTTCCAGTGATTTCACGATTATTGCCACAGTTCGAATTATCACGTGTAGCTTGTAGTAACGACATCAGCCTTCCCACAGTAAACAATGATACCTTTAAAAAACAACAACGCGCAGTGATCTAGAATGACTAAAATAAACCTTTAAAAAGTGAGGAAAGTGGTTCAACAGGCAGATAAAATAGTTAAAACTGAATGTGAAAACTGCAACTACGTCAACTTGTTCTTGAATGAGTGGTATTACCTGGATCTGCCGAATTTGTAAGCTGCACGTCCGCTAGTTTTTGGTCAGAGCCTGTCCAGTCGACTGACATGTAGCCCAGAGTTTGACAGTTTGCCGGAAACACGTCACAGGGAAGGCGGGAGGAGCCCACATGCCAGAGATGTTTTTCTTAAACAAAAAGTTCTCACTCTTGTCTTTTAATATAATAATTCTACAGTAGCTTCTTTGTGGAGAGGTTATATGTAATTATGAAACAAACAAACACTGTTCTAGTTGTATAATTGTAAATGTTTTTGATCCAATTTCCAATGTCAGTGTACATGTTCAGCAGGTTTTACTCACATTTCTTGAAGAATTCAACATATGTACTACAACAAAAAAAAAATGTCTTTAAATTATTTGTCATTTTGTCTTGTATTTTTTAGTTTTATTAATCTATATAAACTCTGAGTATACCTCCATTTTTGACAGTTTACCAGCAATATTATAGGAAATAGAGATGTGAACACTTGAGAGTACAATATATCTAAAGACTAAATCAAAAGTAATGACCAAATACACATCATAAATAGTCATGTGAGAACAGTAATTACATGTCAACATATTACACTGCAAAAGAAAAGTAGTGTGGAGTACTGCACACTAGGTGGCAGCATTTTGCAATTAAAACTTCAGTCAAAAACAGTTTTAACAAAAATAAAGCACATTTGAACTTCCTAAATTAGAACCTTAAATGTTCTTCTACTAATTTTGAATAAATAAAACGAAAAAAAATAAGACCTCGATGACAATTTAAGAGAAGCTTTATTAAAGCAGTTCAGAGTATCATACATGATGGCACAAGTATCTAAAGGCACAGTACCTTTTCTATGTTTATGACAACTTGTGTGAAAACAGATTTAAATTAGTGACATTTGTTGGTCAAGAAATTAATACTGTTTCTCTTTCTCTACAGTATCTAACCATTATCTCTCCATACACTCCTACACAGAAACAGACAGCCCAAACCAAAACATTTATGTCCCGTTATTTCATTGGTTCCCATTTGTAAGACCATGATCAAGTAATTATGAGAGATGAACCTTTCACTCTACTCAAATCGAAACCGGTCCTGGTTTACTTCCTCGCGAAGTAGAACCATTTCTCCACTGCAAATGAAAACATCACAGTCAAACTCATATCAGATTAAACCACTTCAGCAGGAATCTAATAATTGTGTGATTATTTAAGGATTTCTTTTTTAAATATACCTGATGAGGGGATAGCTTCTTGTTTTCCAGGAGGACTTGTCTGAAAACAGAGTGAAACATCAGTTATGAAATATAATCAAGTAGGAAAAAGGCCTAGTATTGACAGAGGTCCTGTTGTAAAAACTTACCTCGGCAACAACAGTTTTAGACTCATCCACTGAACATAAGTTAGGGCTGTCACTGGGCGAAACACAGGTGTTTTTGCTGTATTGCATAAGAAACAAACATTCTTAGTTTAGAAGCAAAAAATATTATAACGTTTCAATCCTGTATTTTTTTTAGCTGGGATCAAAGCAGTAAGAACCGTGTTTACCAGTTCAGTTCACCAGCATTGGTCTTCCCGGAAATCAGGTTTTTCCAGAAGATGTGAGTGTTCTTGATGGTTTTGATGGCAAAATCCTGAAAACACAAAAAACGGTTAATGATAAGTCGAAAAGTAAGGTATTAGGTTAACAATAACATTCAGTTTATCATTCTTTTTTCTAGTTCCAAGAAAAGTTTGATAACTCTAGTTCCTTGAAAATCTACTTTTCTACAGCAAAGCATGTTTGCAATACAGAAACACAACTGTGTCAAGGAAGAAACATAATTAAGATTATTCTAAAAAGCATTTGTAGAGTAAAGAAAATGTGTGTTACTGTAGACCTTGTCTTTGAACTCGCCGTTGAATGCAAACTCGTTCTCTGGTTTCCCATCGGGCACTTTGTACATCCTGAACCAGTCGACAGTGGACTCCAGGTACCCGGGTTTCAGGCGCCGGACATCACTGATGTCTAAACAGAGATGGGACAACAAAACAAGTTCAGTATGACTGACGCAGAACTGCTCGGAAACTCAGACAAAGGGAAAAATAAAAGCTTACTGTTCAAGTCCTTGGCTTCAGGGTCCTCCACATTGATTACAATCACTTTCCAATCAGTCTCGCCTTCGTCAATCATGGCCAGGATCCCGAGTGCCTTCACTTTGATAACCTCCCCGCGGGAACACACCTAGAGACACAGATGAGTTTGCAGTTTAATTTCTGTTGTCATCAGCAGTATTATCCTTTTTCCAATGAATGAAGTAAAGGAAAGAAATCTATATCAACCGTGACAAAAGAACGATGATGAACAGTTAAATGTTGTACCTTAGTGCCGATCTCACAGACATCAATGGGGTCGTTGTCACCGACGCAGCCAGTATCTTCATCTTTGTGTGAGGGATCTTCCCATGTCTGCAACCCCCACAGAACAAAGCTGAGTTCAACATATGCTGTTGCACGTTTTAAACACTGGGCAGCATTGATGTTACAGCATCACAGTTTCAAGACACTTTAAAAAGACACTCACCTGAGGAATAGCTCCATAGTTCCATATGTAGCCCCTGTGTGGGAAAACGTTGGCAACGTATCTCACATTGCCCTTCTTCACATCTTGCTTTACAGGGTTCAAGGGGTCTTTTGTAGCAATCTGAAAATAAATTGTATTACTTTTGAAAGAAGCTATAAGCGCTAAAATGACAAAAAAAAATAATTTCATCATGTTAAAGTGCATTTGTACAATCTTATTGCATTAAATATTCACATTATTTCAATAATAGCAATGCCAGAAATTGTTAATATCAATGCTTAATCTTTAGAAGAAATACTACAGGAACATTTATAGGTTGAAAAACATTATTCAAGGGCTAAAAAAATCTGGTTAAAACTTGATATGATAAACTGTTGTATACACATTGTGGTTGATCTAAAAACCAAAGCTGCAAAAATCCGTTTCTATAGTTGATGTTGGAAAAATATTTGAAACCCATACCTCCATCTTCGCATTTGTCCATCTTGGCACTTCAACAACCATGTGGAAGATGTTCTGTAACAGACACACATCTGTCATTATATATCTTTTAAATTATTCTGAAATAGTTTAGCACATTACGGAAGATGACACGAAAGAAAACAAAAACATGCCTACATAAAGTGCATCATTATGGCATCTTTGACTTACATTGCTTGGGTCATAACCTTTCCATTAAAATAATAAGTTGTTTCATAAAGATAAGATAAACCATAATCTACAGCAATTACAAAATATATTGACTGGAAATTGATTAGAATAAGATAAAGGGTAAAGGCCATTGTGTACCTAAATGACCTTGTTATTCAAGAGAGCATTAATTAAACCAGAAATACATTTCCATGGCAGCTCTGTATATGACATTTCAACAGTGGCCGGATGGTACCTATAAACGTATAGGTTAAGTGGGGTAAAAGTGATTGAGCCTCACCTGACTCTCATCCGCATACATTGGTATGTCATGGAATGGTGAGATGTACTTTCCCTCAGCATTTTCTGTAAAACAGTAAGATTAAACACATCATTGTCATAGTGTCCAGTGAATTGCAAAGAAGTACATAGCTTTTCACTAATGTTTACTTCCACTTCTGGTTGTAGGTATGCCATTGAGTTGCTTGTTTGCTAAAGGTTGATGATTTTTTTGTCTGTATATCATGACCTCTCTGCCCATTAATGGATCAATGATATCCCAATCGAGCAGGCAGTGCCGGGTTACCTGCATGAAACACTCATTGTTGCATCCTGCCAGGCCTAGATGCTTTCACTATTACTAAATCAGAGTTAGCAGAGTACACAGGCTTATTTTACCCATTGTCAGACGACCATGGTCTGCATTTACCTTCCTTAAATTATTGCATTTTGATAAGTAAGGTAGTGACTTTGATTTATTCTGACAGCCCCCAAAAAATGTACGTGGGTTTGTCTTTAAAAACTATGAAAGAAATATGAAAATGGTTAACAAGGATAGTAAATAATCGGTCTGTGCTACTAGGTGAAAAAGAGCATTGAGATCACCAGGTTCAGTATTTACCCTCACCTTTGCCTTATCAATTACAGTTGTAGTAATACACTATAATCGGAGAGGGCGTTGCCTCGCATACTCCAAGCTTAATGATTTTTATGCTGGATGACGTGTTTATGCACCTTGCACGACTTTCCAAATACACCAACTTCCTTCTAGTAAATTCACTCGAGAATACAACTTGAACTGTGTGACCTACTGTGACGTTATGTCAGAAATCAATTCATCCACCGGCGAAACCGGTACAACTTGGCTAAGGCGACTTTGAAAGGCTCAAACCGAGAAAGTATGACTATTCAAACAAATTACGATTTGATTGTAATCCCTGCAGTTAGAAAAATGTCAACACGATAACTAGTTAGACTAACAGACAACAATGAATAAGTGACACGTGGAGGATTTAGCCAGTCAGAAGGGTTTGTAAAAATACGTCAAAGTAGCAAACAGTGAAAAAACTCTGTCTATTTAACTGAGTTTGTACTTACTGAAGAACAGACGGTAGTTCAGGGAGTGCAGGTTTCCCCTCTCTTCCAGTGTGTAGCTCATGTTTGGTGCAGTTCAGTGTTGCTGTCTGTCTGGGGATGGCCGCAAAGGAAGCGTCTGTGCTTTAGGTAGTGTAGCGAGAGAGGGCACCGCGCATGCGCAGTTTACATGGGATGCTTTCAGAGGCTATCGGAAATTTCTAACTCGACAAATTAAAATACAAAAACATGTACAAAAGTTGAAGTGGAAGTTTGAATTGTGTAACAAGCAGAACTGAATAAGGCTTAAGGATAACTAGAAGAATAATTATATGTAACTTCAATTTTAAAACTTGAAAAGGTTGTCAAATTGTTTAAGCAGCCACTTAATTTTAATCTGGATATGACTTCGAATACATCTCTAATGAATGCGGATACTCTTGTCACTCTCAAAGTATAAAATACATTCTTCATAATTGATATTCCCACTTGTTGTAAAAATATTCTGAAACAGTAAGGTTTCCCTTACTGAAACGTGCATATGACAATAAAGCTTTGAATGGAATTGAAAGGGAACTTATGTAATTTTACTCCACTACATTTATTTAACAGCTTTAGCTACTTTTAACAAATTGCCTCTCTAAAAACTTAATTAAAATAAAACGAGCTCTTTGTCACAGGAGTCAAATTATTTGATGAGAAATGTCACATGTTCTATAGCTATAGCCTATACACATATTCTGCACAATGAGTACATTTTGCTGATAATACTTTTTTATTACTTTTACTTAAGTAAGACTTTGAATGCAGGATTTCTGTATTCTGTATTTTTGCACTGAAGTATTGCTGTCTGTATCTCCAACACAGAAGATTGACAATAAAGTGGACTTCGACTTTCACTATTTTTACTTGAGTAAAGGATCTGAGTGCTTCTTCCAGCACTGCAGATATTCTAAAATCAATAATGTGTTTTCTATGTATACAAAGTAGGCAGGCACCATGCTGATGCTGACTACACATCCGCCCGCTGCCTGTCGTCCTTCCTGCCTTTGCTGAGGGAGGGGACGGTGCTGACGGCTGGGAGGACGAGAGGAGAGACAAGAAAGCTTTGGGGAGATATTAAAGAGTGGGAAACGGCCCAGGTTTCCACCGTCCGTCGGGAAATTAACACCCCTATTTTCTGAAACTGCTGGATTTGTCATCGAATCGGCGCTGAAAATGTCTACCAGTCGTCAGTTTAGCGAGAGCAGGGCCATCCCGACCAGGACGGTGTTGATCAACGACACAACGCAGCTACCTCATGACTATTGTACCACCCCTGGAGGCACTTTATTCTCTACCACTCCCGGAGGTAAGGGGATATCCCGACTTCGCATTATTTTTATTAAGAAAATGGTGGATAATTGTCATTTTGTGCTGTTTGTACTCTCACAAAACCTTTCACTGCTCATGTAACTGTGGCCTATAGGGTGCCGTGTCATCCCGATCAAAACAAAAACAAAGCTAAGCCCCGCCCCCGCGGTCTCTCACGTCTGTCTTATTGGCTGGCTTGCAGCGCAGAGATTCTGATGATGGCATTGTGCAGTAACATTTAAGGAAGGTGGAAATGGTTTTTTTAACCAGCTATTAATTACACGAATGTGATCATCTACAGCTTAAAGCTTGTACTGTACATCAGCTTTGCTTAGCTGGATTGTTATTTGCAGGAGAGTTCATAGGAAGCACCAGCTTTATATTTGAAATGATTCACTCTGCATAGCAATGTTGTATAGATTTACTGACAAAGATTTTAGCTTTTTACTTTTTTTTGTGAAAATGTCCCATCACAGTCCATGGTGACTTCTTCAGACATCTTATTTTATTCAAACAACATTCCAAAGCCCAAAGTGTTTACAATAATATAAAAGAGAGAAGCAGAAAATCTTTCATTACCAAAGCTTGAGGCAGAATCGTTTGGGCGTTTTGCTTGAAAATTAATCAAACTAGACAGACAGACAGACAGACAGACAGATAGAAATTCTTTCAATAAGAATAAGTCATAGTAATATTTGCTTGTATACGTTATGTCAAATGGCTTATTGACTGATCCTTTCATATATAAACCAACACGCATAATATTTGAGAATGCTATAAAATGATTGTTAAAAGCGGTTGTTTAAAAACTAATTGGGCAAATAGTTGACTGCAGGGGGCACACAGCCTGAGAAAAATAGCCTATGTGTGAAAAAAAAATTAAGTAAGACTAGAACTAAAAAGCCTTTGGACACAGTACACATCTTGACCTCTCAAACACAGATACTGCAGATCAAATTAATCACTGCATTGCATGAAATAATTGCTGGAACTGCGCTGTCAATATCGTTATTAGTTCCACCTATGCAATTTTGCTATGACAAGTTAAAGTGTGTGCTGTTAAAAAGGTCAGTGACTCTGATTAAATGTGATAATGATAAATAAACCAGAGTGCTATTATAAAAGCAAGGCTATCAAGATCAATGTTAAGTCCTTTATGTCTTGCTTTTTATTGTTCCCATTTAGTTGCATTTCCTTACATTTATTCATTAAGACAATAGACATTAATTAACATTTCTGTAAATGTGCCAGTATTTAGTCAGCTGGATAACAACTGTACTCCTTTGGTGAGATATTATATGCCAGTTGAGGTGATGATTAAATATGTATTTACAGAAGAAAGCAATACAATAAGGCAGCAACACAATGCCTTCTCAAGTGACTGCAGAAGACAAGTAGAGCAAGAAGCAGCAAAAAACAAACTTTATATCTTTTTTAACACATGCAAACATGCAGGGTACCCTCAAGCAAAATGGCTTCAATACAAATACAACCATCATGATGGAGATCTAGATTAATAATGTAACGTTATTAAAACGGATATTTTGTTTTAAGACGTTGGTGCCTTTTGACAGGGTGGCTGGTTTTAATCTAGGTCATCTTGATGAAGACAAGCCTTTTGTCTCACAGCTCATTTGATAGCACCGGCATGAGATGCTTCCCAGAATGGAGCACGTATATCTGAAACTTGATACGTGTTTTGTTGCAGGAACCCGGATCATCTATGACCGTAAGTTCCTGCTGGACAGACGTAACTCTCCCATTGCCCAGACTCCCCCGGCTCACCTGCCAGTCATTCCTGGAGTGACCAGCCCAAATGTCCTGAGAGAGAACAAGAAGAACGAAGCCAACAACCACATCAAAAACAACCATGATGGCAAGCCCATAACCGGTAAGAGTTACAATATGGTCTGAGTAACATCTTATGTAAGGGGAAGTGTGTAGTAGTCATCAGTCCCTCTCTTCTCAAACATGTAACATACACACCCTCTGTTGTTAAGCTGTATTTATTCTACTTAATACCCATTATGATATTAAAGATGCACAAGCTGTTTCAAAAAACTTTTCTCAAAAACATGTTGTTTCTTTTTTTTAAGGTGATGATGCTCAGTTTGAAATGGATATCTAACAGACTGGAACACCACCAGCAAAAGAATATGACCTGGCATCATCCGTGTCAGTGGCTTGGCTTGTAGAAACCAATGTTGTGAGCCCTCATGGCATCTTCTTTAGCTCTCTGTCTCGCTGCTGGATGTAATGTGTGTAAACCATGGGAATTCAGTGTATCATACAAACTGGTACAGTGTCGCCAACTCTGGAAACTACGTTCATTTGTATAGATTTCCATTGATACCAGTCGCTGTACAAAACCACACATTAAACGAGCGGGCCTCAAAATTATGTACCCAAACAAATTGTCCAATCTGCAGATTTTAGTGCTCATCTTCCAGCTTTCTGTGAGTCATGATCACTAACAGAGCACACCGCAAAAAGGACAAAATTCCAAGTAAATATGGGGAGAACATGGTAATTTTAGCACTGGCCTTAGAAATATTTAAAAGCTTTGATATTCATCACATATTTTGAAGACCATTAGCATGTTATTTAAGTTATGTTAATTAGTTTTTGCTTTTTGGTTCTGATTGAGAGCTACACAATCTATTCTCAATGTTTTGGTCAGGTAAATTTCCTGCAATGGTATACAAAAGGACGCTGTGTTGTTTTTAAGTTGCAATTTTATAAAGATTTCATGCCATTCCAGGACTCTAAGTTCCATTACCAACACAAGCCCGTGTGAGTTTTTAGACTGTTTAAAAAATAATTTTAGGCTGTTTTAAAATGTTTTGTAATCATGAAATTATTGTATATCCCAATATAATGTACAATTATTTATAATGCTGAAAAACAAGCATTTTATTCACAATTAAATTAAAAGTATAACAATGTCAAGCCTTTCAATTCATCACTATGATGATCTGGCTATACCGTTTCTTTTGCTGGGAAAAGTTAATACTTTTTCTCAAGATTTTATGTCACTTTGACCTAACTGGTTAGGTTTGTTAGCAAGACATTTGTGTTGAAATTTGGTAAATCTAAGAGAGGCAGTAAAAAACATACTTCAGGTTAAAATCCCAATGGTAATTTCTAAGTAAAATACAACAAGATTTTTGAAAAACTTGAAATAATCCAGATATTTTATATGCATTTTATTTTTGAATACAGTTTCTTAGTATTGAGGTATCTGTTTGGGTATCAGCACTGTCAAGCCTTTGGATTTGTAAAAAGTGTCAGAGAACCAGAAGACATTGTTTGCGTCAGGCTTGATAGATGTTGTCCCATAATCTACAAATGTGTCCCCAGTGTCCTTAACTCATCGTACATTACCTTATTATTTTCTGTCCATGCCTTAATTTACACCAAATGCAGTAACTAAAACATAGGTTCCTAGTCATCAATTTGTACTTTCCAACAGATGTTTATTTTTTCACTGTAACATTGAACAGGAAACATTGTACTTGGCATTTAAGAGAAAAACTTTTTTCTTTTTATTGGTTTTGATTTAATTTTTAGGTTTTTTTTAGGTTTTCTCTTCCTAAAGCAGCTGTGAAGTTTGAAAGTGTGATGGTGCCATTTTGGGATTTTGAGTTTCAGATGGCAATGGGCTAAAAGAATGCCACTTGCTTTTTGAGTCCCAATAGTTTATTTATTTTTTCTTTTGTACCACAATCATAGTCCAGTTGCTCATTTTAATCTTTCCAATCCCAATCCAATTTTTTTTCTCCAAATGTATTCCCGGCACAAGTTTGTTTCTCCGTATGAGTGGAACCACCGAATGGCTGAAATGGTGTCTATCAAAGATTTTCTTTTTTTCTTTAAGGCTTTTTAATTCATTCTGGTTATTTTGGGGGATTACACATTAAGGAGTTGCTTGAAAACCTATTTGTATTGCACTTTTTTGCTTTCTATTACGGCAACATAATTCATATTGCAGATTTATTTCAAATCGGTTTGGTTTCACATTGAGGGCTTAACATTGTGTGTCGAAAGAGATTTGAAACAAACTTACTGTAACTTTCTGTTCTGAATTTCAGTTACTTTACTTTAATTGAAACTCCAATGCCAGTGGACACTTTTGCTGCAAGATCAATAAAGTTCCGTAAGAAAGAAGATAAGATGTTGTGCTTTTAATTTTCTGTTTTGTGTGATATTGCTATTATAAATGTAACACAAAGATATCACAGCTATCACATGTAAGAGACCAGGGCCTTCTTCTCATCTGAAATGTCACCTCACAAGTACTCAGCTATAAATACAATGTCTTTGTAAATGTAATAGCATCAATACATTTTCCAAATCATATGAATATATTTTTTCATGTGTAGTACACCCAAACCCTGATTTCCTTATAGACAAAGTATGATAATACCAAAGACACTGCATTAATTGTTTTTGCTAATTTTAATAATGCAGATTTATAGGGAAGTTACAGCATTTAAGTACAAATTCAACTCTCATATTATTTATTATATGGCATGTGACAACATTTCGTTTGAAGTTATTTAAAGTTGGTGCTCCAAAACACAATTACTCCATACATTGTTCTACTTTATGGCCCTCTTATAATCGTCTGTTAATAAAAACTGTGGGTATTGACTGGGTAATAATGAATAGACGTTTGCTTGTCTGACGTCTAGTGGATTAAAGAGGAACCGCAGGTGATGTTTTTTTTCCCCCAAATATCAGTTTATCACAGGTTAACCCCAATTTCATGGTCTACTCAACGGTTAACCCTCAGTCATTTTTACATTTTCAAATGTGCACTCACACGACCCGTTCTGTGCTTTAAAGTTTGTGTGTTAATATTGATTTTTCAGTATGAACCGTATGAACGCTGACAGTTCTATTATGTTTTTTAATTAATTGTTACATAATAGAAAAACAATTGTTTTTCATGAAATACTTTACGTCAAGTAAGAACAATTGAATTAGTTAGGCAAGTTTTAGTCATTTTTGTTTACGCTTTTACATCAGGCAACACAACTGCGTGCCCACTCAATTTTCTGCAGGCTTTTATCCGGCCGCCTGCTGGTCCTTCCTCCTTTTCTACGTCCCTGAGCGAGGCCGGCGTCAAGATGGTGAGTCTTGTGATACAATATCAAGTAAAATCCTCTGATTATCGAGGCCATCCTTCCATCTGCACACTTTTAATCCACATGAAGTGATCGTTTAAGTGTGTGCTACAGTATAATGTCAATATTGATGTGGTAATAAAGTATGTGAGCAAATAATCAACCACCATCCAAATGCTAACCTAACTGATGCCTGCCCGGACGTTGTACACCCTGTATTTATCTCCTTCGGGATGGCCTGTAAAGTTTCTACTTTGCTCTTACTGATCAATTGAACTGTTTGACCTACTATGTTGTTCAAATACATACTTGAGTATTTGGGCGTAATTTAGTAGTAAATAAACGAACGCGAAGTGCTAGCTCCCAGCGGCTAATGTTAGCATTCACTACACAGTTAGCCATGGCGGGGCCCTCATGTTGTGTGATCAGGAACATTGAAGAACCATAGTTATACTCAAATGTATTAGGCTGGCAAAAAGTAATTCAAAAACCAGGCTGCACTGGGGCTCTAGAAGCTGTACATTTTCTAAGTTAGTTCGCTATCTTAGCCAGTATGTTAGCTCAGAAGCTATAAGATAGTGTTGTGACAGCATGTACCTGGTGAAGGCTGCATACAAATGCTAGAGCCTCTGTTGTTAGTGTTGAGAATAGTAGTTAAAGGTTTGACTCTTTTTTTTAATATATAAGTTGTTAAAATAATGTTGTTGAACATCATCTACTTTCTCCCTCCTACAGAATGACACAGTGACAGTCAGGTCCAGAAAGTTCATGACGAACCGGCTGCTTCAGAGGAAGCAAATGGTAAGGTTTCAAACGGCACCACAATTTTGTGTCATGACATATTAACCCACATTTTCTGTCTGACATTCAGAAAATTCACTGCCTGGTTCTCTCTCTCTCTCTCTCTGTAGGTCGTAGATGTCCTGCATCCCGGAAAGGCAACAGTCCCCAAGACTGAAATCAGGGAGAAACTCGCCAAGATGTACAAGACCACCCCTGATGTTGTGTTCGTTTTTGGCTTCAGGACTCAGTTTGGCGGTGGCAAGACAACAGGCTTTGCCATGGTTTACGACTCCTTAGACTACGCAAAGAAGAATGAACCCAAACACAGACTGGCCAGAGTGAGTTTTGCTTTGAGTTTTTTTCACAATGTATTTAGTAGCACCCCCCTTAGTCCCAAATCAAACGAGACAAGTATTTTTGAAAGTTGCATAACCCCAGTTGCAGTTAACTTCAACATTTGTTGCAGCCTATGTTATTCAAAAAGAGCAGCATCACTGTTTAACTTGTTGCTCAGCAAGCAGTGGCCTGTCCTGAATTCATCTGATAAGACACTGAGGGGCAAACGCGTAAATGACATTGCGCCTGCATTTTCTCAACTGAAAGGTCCTGCAAAAACATGAGGTGCATGGAGCCGATAAATACAGTGAGCTTAGCAATCTAAAGCAGCCAGATGAAAACACTTGCTAACCTTTTTGGGACGACATATCTTCATTACAGAGTTGTTGCCCACTGAATATACCCCATTTAGGTCATTTGCAAAGCACTTTACCGTTAAAGGCCCAATGTCAACCCCCTACAGTTTAAAACCACATCATTCAGTGCTTGTAATGCAGCTTTGATATTATTACCATCAATCCTCAGTGTGATGACGCGTTGTTGGCACAGATGCAAGAAGTCATTGTGAAAAGATTTCAAATCCACAGGTCACATTTACTTAGGTATTTAGATAAATGTGTAATGTTAAAAACGTGTTAATTTGTTCCGTAGCATGGTCTCTATGAGAAGAAGAAGACCTCAAGGAAACAGCGCAAGGAACGCAAGAACAGAATGAAGAAAGTACGAGGCACCAAGAAGGCCAGTGTTGGCGCTGCTGGCAAAAAGGTACTGTAACCGTTTGTATACTTTGTATGGTAGTACAACTAAAATGAGTTGTCAGTTTACAAGAGGGACTCAGTCTTCCGGTGAAAGTTTGCTTGTTGAACCTCTAATTTGTCTTGTCTAAGCAAAGAACAGAAAAGCCAAGTGAGGCTGTTTTCATTTAGTCCAGCTTATTCTTTCTTGATTTTCATTGATTACGTATTCTTTTCCCTACACTGCTGATCTCTCTTTTCACTACTTCTACTGTTTTAATTTCCATTGCCATCTTTCCAATCGTATCAAATGTTCTTCTGGAACTGTAGAAGGTAAACGTTGTTCATAGATGAACTAACTAGAGTGTGAATAAAAAGGAGTGCTGAATCCCAGCTAATTCCATCCTTTCACCCCCCCCTCACCTGCTCTATTCAGAGCCCTCGTGCACTCCCCCTGGATGTACATGATGCATCCCGTATGAAAGTATTGACCCCTGGTGAATACTTTCTAGGCTTTAATAACTAGTTTGAGCTGATAAATAGTAGTTTGGTAAACCCCTGTTTTCCAAACCAAATGACTAATAAAAGAATGCCCCTTTTTTTTATAGTCAAAGTTGGCTAAATGTTCTTTTTAGTATGACTCACAAGACTTAATTCAGAATGATTTAATCCCATTAAATGTTTGAGCACATCTCCGCTAAACGCCAAAGGTGGTGGTCTGTAGAGATTCTGGAGAAATGCTGGTAACAGTTTGCAATTAAATCAATTGGAGCCAAAACCTCGAGTGTTACTCCACTAAGAGCTTTTCCAGTCGAGGACAGCCATAGTGACCCCTGAACCCTGTGCCTCCAATCGCTAACCTGAAGTCCCCTAGAATAGACTGATACCACAGCTGCATCTGTAACGTCTTCAGCACAACTGGCTTTAATGATTGACTCAACAGCCACTAATTAATTCAGATCTTTTCTTTTCCATGTTTATATTTTCAACATTAACTTCATTTTGTCATGTTTTTTTCTTGATTTCGCTTCCCGTGGATTTCTTTTAAAGAAATGAGGTGTCAGTGTGCAGGTATAGAGCAAGCATGGCGTGCTATTGTGTTTCCCATCCAAAGCAGATAGACCTGAGCTGTGCCATGCATGTCCCACCTTAGTCCCCCTTCAGTTCCCCCTCGGTGTCCCCCCCCCCCCCCCCCACTCTCCTATGTTGTTTCAAAGAGCCTGCTAGTAGGTTTACCCTCTACCAGTCCTTTGTAGTTCCCTGTCTGCCATAATGGACCTGTCCATTAGGCTTTGACCCTCTCATTTAGACCCTGAAGTGGTTTCAGAATGCCTTAGACTTGTTGTGATTTCCTCCCCACCTTTTCTTATGAGTACAGGAAGTTGAACTAAAAGCCTGCTATGAGTGAATTTCTAACTGAAGTGTATTTTAAAAGGTCTGACTCAAGTCATAACAATGTTTTATAAAATCTAGATCTAAAATGTTGGTCTTTAAACGGTTCGTCTGGCCTGGCATAATATGTTAACATTAGTTGTCTCAAGTGGCCCTCTGGGCTTCATTTTACTCACATTTTTAAGAACTTCTCTTTTGCTGCAGACTTTGAGTTTTCTCTTCTAATCACTTTCTTGTTGTATCCTTACAGTGAGCCTGGACTGCCTGGGAGGGACTCGGTGCTCAAGATGTTCTTGTATATTGTCATCCAATAAAAATTTGGGAAAAAATGTTTGGGTCCAAGTGTATTTTCTTAAAACAACCATTTATTTCTGAGACCTATGTTTCAGAAATAAATGGGTGTATCTCTGTAAATGCCTATAGCAAGCAGGACCTCACTGGCACCCTATTACTTCTAAAAGTATTTTTTGTCTTAACTGTTACTTATTGCATTTTAAGTCGCAAGATCCATACTGCAATTTCAGTACAGTTGTTTTTGTTCAGCTGTAGCTGCTGCCAGGATTCTTTTTTTGTTTTAATCAAAAAGTACCCCATGGTGGTTTTGTGGGCCTTTCAAAAGCAGCTTACATGGTTTTGACATTGGCATATTGCATCTGTAAGGAATCCAGTGATTTAAATGACTAAATGCACTTTTTGCTCAAATCATTTCGGGTTTTTATTAATATTTCCCCCTGAAATTGCGTTGTTTATAGCGACATCCAGTGGTATTACTTAAAACTAGCCTTGGTTATGTCAATATAAGGACTTGCTTTCATGGATCAAATAAGATCAGTGATTTGCTGGTTAAAATATGTTAGAAATGCTTCTCTCACTGGCCAAAAACAAAGATTTTCTATTTTACACGTGTGGACCGATTTGACACACCTTTCATGGACTAGTAAATGTAATCTGAACATAGTGCTACATTGGGTTTGAAGTAGTTCAAACGATGTAGCTGTAGTAACCCATATGGCCACATGAGGACTCTCTTCACTGAAGAAAATGCAAGCCTAGTTGCATACAGATAACTGAAAGTATTCATCTGTTGGGTAAGGTATTCATCTGTAGTTTATCTTGGAGGCAAAACTCCCGATGACTACCTTGGACTCATCCACAGATAAGCCCGGCTGTGTATGGATTAATTGCTTTTTCTGTTTATAAACACAGTTCGGAACAGAATAGATATCCCTCTTTGCATCATGACCTTTACAGATCATTTGCATAGAAATGCCCTGAGAGTGTGTGTGTAAATGAAGTGATTAAAATGCCAGTGTATGGTTTGTCCTCAGGGTAACTCCCCACCCCCACCCCACACATGCCTCCCCATTCTTTTATGAATATCAGCATTTCCTCATGTCAGGGATGCAGGAGTTGCAACCCCGTGTTCCTTTGGGGGATTTTTCCTTCTTGGTTTCAGGGGAGAAATGTTTACTTCCTAAAGAAAGCTGAATAAGCTAAATGTGTCAATGAAAGATGTAATGCTCATTCACATGGTTATGTATAGAACATTATGACATGTGACTTTTACTTCCCTGCAGGTTACACTGTCACCAGGAGCTTTATAATTAAAAGGCAATGCACTTTTGATAGCCCTGCAATTTGACATATTTTCACACCTCTACAAAGTCTTGAATGTAGGTCAGAGATTCCTGAGTGCTTATACTCCGCCAGGAAAAACAGTAGCTTGGAGGCACTTCCATTGACACGTTTTAAGTTGTGGGTCCCTTCTTTCCCAGAAGAAAGGTCTATATATACCAGGCGGCCTCTGTTGGCTTTTCTTCAATCGATGCCGGCTAAGATTAAACAAAAGTCTATAAAGATAATTTGGACTCGCACCACAGAAACCACAGCTCCTATATCAAGAACCCATTGATTCAGTTGACGGTGAAATGTTTTATAGGCAAATATATTAAGTAAAGGGCCACATGACGTGTTGGCGTTAAAATAATTATACCCTATGTTTTCCTAAACCAACCATGACCCAGAAAATATCATCAGATTCATTTATCTCAGCTAAAGTGGGTGTTGTGCCTCGGAGGAGGATGAGAGTGGGTGGGTTGCATAGGTGTGGAGGAGGAAAAAGGAGCAGGGGACCGACAGGGAAAAAGGAAGTAGGGTTTCTCTCGGCTCTACTGGTGTGTGGTTGTGGGAGGTTTGACATAAGTGGAGCTTTCAACCCAGGGTATGGTAACAGATGGTGTTGGGAAATTAAGCTCCTCTCTCCACAGCCCTGCCGGTCCGTCCCAGGAGTCCCTGCTTGCTGTCTCTCTCTCTCTTCTGTTCCTGTTGGTCTTTTTCAGCGCCTCGCTCATTCCCCTGTTCCTTATCATCTTGCCTCTTCTGTTCTCTCGGTTGTTGGACAAGTGAAAAATCAATTTCTCTCCACCTGTGTTTTTGTTAAACACAAAAGCAGTATGACATCAGTTGGATAGGTAGCTGGCTAATGAAATAAGCAGGGAGATTATTATAGAGAGTAACGGGAAGAAAGGACAATGGCGACGTGTTTGTGATGTGAAGGGCGACAAGCTAAAGGGTTGAGGATGGGTGGAGATGAGAGATAATTGGTCAGATGATGATGTATGGCGTCGAGGTGCGGTGAAATTGTGAGGCAGCCTGGTATGTTCCCGGAATGTACTTTAGATCCAGTTTCAGCATCAGGGAGCTGTGCTGTGGGCCTGCAGGGACCCCCGTACAAAACAAATAAAAGCAGATGAAGGACAATATTCACCTCTGATTTCCTTTAGGGCAAGCAAGAGTTCTGTAATGAGAATATTCCTCTGCTTGCTTGTACAGCAAAAGTGTTTTTGCAGTCATGCCTATGATAGATGGTTATGAGGAACACATGTTTATGCCCTCACAACAGGTGCAGTTTTAATGGTCTCTATCTCTCCATGCACAGAGTTGTAGTGGTTGTATTATAAGGACAAAACACACAGACTTTCCAATGGTTAACTGTGTGTTTTTTGCCAGCTTGTCCATGCTGATATCAGTGAATGCAATAGATAGAAGAAAATGCCCTTGCGGTTTTCCATGTCATAAAATTGTAAATTATTTTGGGATTTCGTTATTATTTCTTTCATATTTAATGTTCTAACACAACTATAATGACCAAGCTGACCACTGTTTATTTTTGCAAGCATGAGCTCCTAACGGTGTGTTTTCAGTTGCACTGTGAACATTTTTGCAAGGGGCAACTTGGTGCTGTAAAGTGTGGCCGAGAATTCGAGGATGCTCTGCATCTTAATGAGGTATGTCTCTCTTGTTGGCCTCAGCAGGGGAATCATCACAGCTCATTTTGCAGTCCTGCAGTGTCCTATCAGCTTTGGCAGCCTGCACTAAGTTCACTCCATCTGCCAGTTGCTAGGTGCTGATATATAAAATGATCTGTGCCTTGGTAGCCCCTGAGCACCAGGGAAGTGATTTGCTTTTGAGGACAAACTGTGTTTCGTGAATCCTAATTATCCTCTTTGCATCAGCAGCCTGACATGGTTTTTGTCATTTATCCCTCTCTGCAAGCGGCAGAGAGGGGGGGGGCGGCAGAGACTGCAGCAAACTACTTCTGCCCAAACAGACAGAGCCCCCATGGCTATACTGTATAGTCGCTGAAAGGCAACAATGGTATTTTCCATCAATCCATTTTCACAGGTTCAGGGAGAGGTGAAAAAAAAAGTCATGCCTGCTGTCTAATTCTGGCACTCTAACCGGTGTGCACATGTGAAAAATCACTTCTCGGTTTCAATCATGTGAGGTGTATTGAATCCACTCTGCGAACATGCTGTCTGAGGCTCCGAGGACATCACAGCGGTGTGACAGCATGTCCACCTGCCTCCACACCACCTATGAATCCTCATGAATTCTGTTCGTTTTGGTTGGCATGGAAGGATAGTCCATGGAGCAGGAAGAAAAGGAGAATAATGGGGATGGTTGTAGAGGAGGGGAGAGAAAAGGGGGGGTTCTGCAGAAGGGGAGGTAAAGGAGAGCGGTAGAATCAGGAGGGTGCGGTAATGAGAGAGGCCAGCAGATGTGAGTGACAGTATGATGGAATGCTCTGTGTGATAGCCATGCTGTACTCTACTGCGGTGTATGAGTGAGTGAGTGTGTGTGTGTGTGTGTGTGTGTGTGTGTGTGTGTGTGTGTGTGTGTGTGTGTGTGTGTGTGTGTGTGTGTGTGTGTGTCCTTGGGTTTGAGACAAAGGATATCACGTTTGTGTAAATAGTTATATGCATATAATTTTACAGGCAATTCATCATGGTCCATCAATTTGCCAATCAAATGGAATTGTAATACCAAATGCTATGTAATGCAGCATGATCACCTTTCTATTGCAATATCACAAGATGTTGCCCAACTGGTAACCTGTTATTGCGCTGCTCTATTCCTGACATGATCCTACCATTCATATTGTTAATTATTAGCTTTCTGTTCACTTTCTTGTCAAAGTAAGGTAAGGTAGCACAAAGATTCGGACAAAGCCTAAACACATCAGATTTAAATCTTAGTTATGGTGGTGATATGTAAGATTGTATTACATATAGACATATAAAGGCTGTTTCTTTGTTGCCAATCTTTGCACTAAGCTAAGCTAACCACCTTCTGACTAGCTCAATATTAACCTAATAGCCTAGATCTATACATGCCAAACTATTTCTTTGGCATGCAAGTTGTATTTGTCATATTATATTTGGGCCAAAGTAAGAGTAACAGAGAGCATTTGTTTTCCCAAATGTGGAACTATTCCTTTGAATATCTTGGTCCCACTCTTCAAATGCCAATTATAGTTTATTGTGAAGGCTTTAAAGTGACATCCATGTGAACCCAGTAGGGAGGATAAAATAAACAAATGATGATGAAGTGGAGAGATATTACATCCAACAAACCCAAATGATTTCTAACTTATCCTTATTGTGGGGATATTAACCGCATATGGACACATTTATAGATTTAATTTATTAGCAAAAGCTCCCTGGTGCACAAGCCTGGTCCTTTTTTTCCGTCAATCAATGAAAAACAAATGGTGTAAAGAACAAGCTGAGATCGTACCATACAGCTTCCAAAAGTACTAATATGACTGTTGTGCATGGTTTTCCGATAGCAGTCGAAAACCAAATTGTCTCAGCCTCTGGTGGGTACGCAGCAGTTTGATATAGTCTCTCTATATCATCTGAGAACACGGCCAAATCGTAATGGACTTAATTCTTCGAAAGGATTGGACAAGGTTGTGCTTGGACTGCATACAGCACTTGGCTGTCTGTATGGATGAGTTATTCCACCATTTTTCAGCCTGTGCACATTCCTCCACTCATTGGTATTCCTGTTCATATTACCCTGTTCAATCAGCAGCAGAGGAGCTCTGATTAATGGCAACAGTGAGAGCAATCTCCCAGTGATTCATTAAACAGGACTGGCATGAATAAAAAGGGAGATTTGCTCATATTGCCTCTCATATCCCATAATGTGTTCCATCGCTGGAGAAATGCATAATTCATGGTGTTGTTAGGGACTCTCAACGTATCTGTACATAGAGTATAAGCTATATGAAAGGAATAAAAATCCTCATCTAGTCATCATTATATCAGGTCAACTTTGAGATCGTTGAAGTACCCTTTTTTAAGTTAATGATTTAACCACTATTCTTAACCCTGGTCCAGTTAATTCAAATGTGATTTTGTGATCTCTCTTCATGTTTTACTAATCATTTCCTCACTTGTACATTTTGTGGCAAATCGTACAGCTTTAACATTTGTAGTTTTTTGAGAAACAATTTAAACCTCATCGAGATTAACGATTTATTTTTAGAGAGTTACTGTAAAAATCATTTTCAAAGTAGATTTAAAAAAAAAATTGAAACCATATGAACCCATATCATCGTTGGTTTTATGGAGTTTAAACAGCTATAACTCCCTGTCCTTTAACCTCTGCTGCCAGCCTAGACAATGTGATTTTCACAGGGGGACTTACCTAAATTATGAGAATAATATGAAATATGATACATTCTAGTGATGTGGATGGTGTCCCTCTATTATACTGTCATATGTTGGAATATATGGTTGGAGTATTAAAGGTTTATGGGTTAAACGTGCTTGAAAACATTGCTCGCAAGCTGATTTGGAAACAAAAAGAGACATCCAGAGACCTGAAGCATTGCACCACACAAAACCCATCTCCAGAAAATCACCCCAGTGCTCCCGTCCACCATATTATCACAGATTGATTTCTATCAAACATTACCCCTGCAAATGTGCATGAGCATGGGCCATGAGGCGAGTGTCATTACTGCAGCTCATTTGCAAGGTAGGAGACGATCGTATGTGACAGGGGCGGAATTAGCTTTGTGTTGGCTCTTCGTCACTCTCATCCTAAACTGTCGCTTGGTGGGGGAGTATGATTAAAAGGATATATAATTCCACCCTGTGCATTAAAGAGCCTGTGCCCCACTTTCCCTCCCACCTTTACAGTAGAGCACATAAAGGCCGGGACCCTGCCTTTTCCACTGCACTGCATGATGCTGTGGTGGAAGCCTCTCCTACTTCTGTCTTTCTTCCTCAAGGTGATTACTGATCTGAGAGATAAAATGGATGAAAGCATCCAGGTGGAAAGCCAATCATACAGAGATTCCCTGTATTGCTTTTTCATTAAAGTACACCTACATGAAATGGCTGTAGGAGCCAGTGTAGCTGAGCTGAGCCCATGTTTCTTACTCCGGCTCTATAGTGGTATCTTTTGCACCGTACAGCCGGCTGTCTCATTGAGCAGTGTTAAAAATCAATAGGCTCTGACCTTACCTCTGTCGGAGGCTGTGTTGGAGACCCCATCAGGACACAGTATGTCCTCCAATGTCTCCGAACAAACACCACTACCAAAGCCAGGAGTCAACACTGTGGCAGGTGGACAAGTGCCTGTTAATGATACCTTTTAGCCAGTGTCACAGCAGTTCATTTATAAAATGTATGACTTACCTCAGCTTAATTGTAACATTTCCACATTTAATTCACCTGTTGGTTTACATTTTTTGTTTTAAGTGCAATGATTCTGAGTGCTGAAAAGAACAGCTTGCTTTTGTTTAGCCACACAAGCAGCGTCACTTGGCAATATCCGATGGTTGATCAGTTTGTAATCCAGAATGAAATATCTTTAAGATTGGATGCCATGACATTTTATACAGACTTCATGGTGAATCAATGTGAAGAGACCTTTCAGCTCAACCAGCAGTTTGATATTCTTGGTATCGAGTCAAATCCCAACATGTAAAGCAAGCTGATGTCAATCAATAATATCGTAATTATTCCAATAATTTGGTTTATGGCCTCATTGGCCTCAGGTGTTACCGTATTAGCAGACGAAATTTAGACAGGGAACATGATAAACATAATCCCTGCTAAATACAACATGTGAGCATTGTTTTTATGAGCTTGTAAGCATGATTATGTTCGATTATGCATCAAAAACTGACGGGTTAGGAACGCATATCCATTTCAAAGGCCTAAATCTGTTATAACTTCAACAAAATAAATCCACACACTGCATGTGTTAATGTGTAGTAATGTGTAAATATCTTTAAAGTAAATAGAAGTGAAGAGAGTTTCCCCTTGGCTGCCTTGGATTCAAGTAGTGAATTTACATTTTACAACATAATTACATTAAGTGAAGTGGATAAAACTAAAATGGATCAACCCAGAAAAAATATAACCCTACAATTAATATTGAACTTATTTTCACATTTACCTGATTTGAATAAGTTGCTATAATTCAAGAGGCAACTGTATCTAATGTAAAACTTGGTGAAATTGGGTCAGCCTCTAATCTCATAAGGAAGGTGACACCTCAGAGAGAGTGATTTTTTCCCTGTGTCAGTATTTCAAGTTGTGTAGATGGATTAACCTACGTGTTGAGAAGCCCATTAATAATTAAGAGGAACCCAGAATATAAACCGCTCCCTGTTGTGCAGTCAACTGCACTGGCACAAAATAGAGCTGGGATAGAGAAGAAGTGGATGAATGGTGTGAAGTCCTTATGAAATATGGATGTCAGGAAGGGAGCTGTTCAGGAAAGTTAACATGGAAATGCTCATTTATTGGATTAATGATGCAATGTAGGGCCAAGAAAATTCACTTGAAGAACCTCCTAGCTTTTCCTAACAAGTGCTTTTGTATCTGAAAGCCTGAACTCATCTGATATGACTATTCAACATAATGATGTTTGCTCCCTTTCTCTGTGGCATCGTGTTCATATAAGACAGCAGTAATTGTCTTCACAGGGCCTCACCTGTCTTATATATAAATACAGGGCTAATTATCATCCATTATAGAAGGAACGCTTACTTTAAGTACTATCCTCTGAGTGTTTGTTGGAGAAGTGGCATAAAATAGAACACCTAGGCAATCCCTAATGGCTGCAGTAACGTATGCATGATTTCACGCCTGCTGGCACAGCTATTCCAAGAGCAACAGCTATGATTAGCATCCCAGCGGTGATGTTTATTCCCAGTGAGGTTCAACCCAGAATCTCAGACATGTGATGCAAAGACTTCACATGAAACTTGATCAAATACAATACAAAAGAGATTGTGTTGCAGGTGCAGTTTTGCCACTGTGGAGTTTGTGTTTACTACAAGGGCAACATTATTCACTAAACAGTATTATTGCTTCCGGCTTCTTGGGATATATCTGCTTTCTTAAGCATTTGAGTGAACTGAAGAAAAGCAGTGAGAAGAGAGCAAGTCTGATCTTGTATGTGAACCAGTGCCATCATGAATATTTACTTAATACTTCAGAAGAATAAAAAACGGCTAGGATACTCCTCGACTTTGGATATATTAACTTGAAATGAGGGCATTTTGAGCTACTTCAGTTGCTTTCTGCCAAATGTTACATGCTCTGTTGAGCAAATGACTGAGATTTTCCCGGACTCTGTTAAAGCCCAGACCGCAATATTAAGATTTAACATCTCTGCTGACATAGGTTGAGGGAAAAAGCTGTTTTGTATTCCCTCTAGCCCAGCTGAAGACCAGCATCACACAAACTAGTGGGGAGAGTAGCACGCTATCAATGGGCTGACTTGCCGACTGGCTCTGGCGTTCAGCTTCAAAGAACTGCCTGCAGGCATCGTTTCTAATATTGTCTCAGAGTCTGTGTTTTTCACAAAACTACTGATGCATGAGTGGCCTGGAAAAACAGAGAGGAAACATCAAAAGTGCTTTTGAAGTGAGGTTGGTTTTGTCGGACCACAACTAAACGTTTCCACCTGAATCTTGATTGGTGTACAGGCTATGAACAATCTTTTGGATAATGTTTCTGTCCAAACAACACCGATCGATTGAACATGTTGCTACATGTATAGAGGACGTGCCTCATTGGGTTATTACACACTTTCTCTACAGACATTGAGAGAGCTGTACAGTGTCTAATTGGGGGCAGAGCACCTCCTTTATTGTCAGGGTGAACAGCTGTGCTTGCCTATGCATGGGTCATGTTAATCCACAACCAAATCAACAGAATCAAAGTGGAGGACATATGTAATTGTCTCATCATTTAGACCAAGCACAAAGCTTGGACAGTGTGTATATTTCTCCCCCCCTTCCCCCCACCCAAGCTTCACTCACATATATGAACACATTATGTAACCCAGGGGCTGAATGTTGCAGAGAGAGTGATCCTCAGCAGGGAATGTGTAAACAGCTGCAATGTCGATGTTGGCCACACTTTATCATCACAGTCAGCATGAATGATAGCTGGGCTTACATGGAAAACCGCAGTGACACTTACTAATGGAATTATTATTAATTATGCTTTGAACATATGGATGCATAAACCATGACTTTTTATTGTAATAAATGTACCATTATTGAGTTCTTTATGTTATTATGTGAACCCCTATTAATATAATTATATTGTACTCTAACCAATTACATTTCATAACCGAGGAGTAAGCAGTAGTGCAGTAAGTAAAGCAAATATTTAATTGAACAAACACATACAAATTTAATAAATTAGAGAATGAATGTCACAAAACTAATTTAGAAAACAATCCTGTATTAATATGATGGAATTGTGCGCAACATATACAGTATTTGCTCCAGTATAAGAATGTGTGCATAATTTTATTGCAAGACATAAACTAGCACAACAAAAATGTGAATCCATTGTGGGATGAGGGTAAGATCCATCTTGTGAGCTGTAAAGCTGTATAAAGAAACTCTGAGAGGTCTAAGATGGTGAGGAGGGTGTCTACATGTTTAAATCAACAGGAAGGATAACAAATCAAGGGGAAAAAAGAAGGGAAGAGGTTTTTTGTTGCCTCATGGGGTTTCAGATACTGGTGTTGTGAGTGGAGAGTGGTAGACATGTCTATCATTAACCAGCGAGCCTGTAAGGAGAAATCTTCTAGCCGATGTTTTCTAAGAAGGTGAATATGTCACAAAATATTTGGTCAGGTCTGTTTAAAGACATAACAACTGCTATAGAATATAACTAGCATCTTGGATGAACTAATGAAAATCAAATCAGGATTATTACTGATAGCAGGGCAATTTGGGTGATTTAACTTTTCTACTTTGGTTCAATCTAGATGCCACATGTCACTCTAGATCACAGGCATCACAGTACAGTGAGCTTCTGCTAGCATCTAATGGGAGAGTTGAAAGAGACCCAATTACCACTCTGTGAAGTCCCAGAATACAGATAGTTAAGCACTTAAAAAGTCATTAAACTTGCCAATGCAGTCCTTTAGCTCCACCTGACATTTTCAAATTCATGGTTAAGTATCATCAACATAGCTTAACTGAACTGATGACAGTCATCTTTAAGTATTGCTAGGAGGACAACGCTTCATTCAAATAAAAAGGAGGCATCACAATCCCAATATCACCTTTTAACATAGTTTTTAATCTCAATGAGGAATGAGCAATGTGTAACCTTGGACAATTGGTGCAACTATTTTGTGAAAGAAATGTGAATAACCCTGTCGCATAACTTTCCATGCTATTGTGCTGTATTTTATAATGTGGTTTTGGCCTGTTCCAATTAAAGTTAAATGGTACGGCATGCAGTAATATTTTACCTTGTGTTTCCAACTTTGCGGCAACACTTTGGGAATTGCCTGTTTTTTATTAACCTAATGCTCAAATACACTAAGCCAGGTCCATTAAGTATGGTTTTTCAGGTTTGGTGTGAAAAACCATGACTGGCCAGCGTGACCACAATGAACTGGAATGCTGTCTGCGAGCCAGACCTTTTTAAGTTGGTTTCCATCCACCTGTTTTACTGCACATTTTCAATCTGTATATAACACTTGGATGAAAACAACTGAAAATTGGGGGGAAAAGTTTAAAAATGGCACAAAAAAAATGTTTCCACTTGACTGAGGTGGAATAGTTGGTGTGTTGATAAAAACAAAAAGTGACAAGGTGCAATGGAAACAGACTAAGAAAATAAATTCTGACGCACAAGGAGAAGTAAATGTCACGCTTCTGCTCCACTGAAGAGATGAAAATGGTGAGGAGCGATAATGTAGCGCTGAGCGAACATAAATGCAATATTTACATCATATTTTCCACTTTGTTTTCCAAAGCTTGAGGATTGCCTTACGCTTTTTAAATATGGATGTACTCTACTTACACAGTATTGTTCGTAGACCCACAGACTGCGCTATCATAGTTCGTGCAATATGCTCTGTTTAAATTCCATGGCGATGTTGGAGCCCTGAAAACAGTAAATCAACACATGCTTAAAAACCAGTCGATTTCACTTTAATAAGGCCACACATGGATACATCATTTGTCTAGATCCTTTATTTCCAGCCCTGGAGCTCCTTTTACCCTTTTATTTGTCATTTCAAGCAAGGGGCAGACCCACACATATGCCAACAGATGCAGACGTGCACACATACATACACACACCAGAGAAGGCGCTGGAGTAGGCTGTGGACACATTTGTCACTCTGGCAGGCAGGCCTTCCATTCTCTTGGTTGGTGGCCTGGTTTCTGCACGGGGGCTGGGCATCGTCCCGCCTGTGCTGCCTAGTAACTGTCAGATCTAGACTGTGATTTATGCAAATTGGCAGGCAAGGGCTTGTGGGTCAGCCGCTATATGTGGTAGGATCATCATTTGGACAGAATAAAAGGGCAAGTCAACAGAAGCAGTGATGCAGCGACACCAACTACCATTACCAGGATACAAGTTGAAACTGTGTATAGAACAAAATAGTTGGAAAAACATACTTTTTTAGAAATTCAAATGTTCAAATGTTTCTGCAGTGGTATGTATTTATGTAATCTCAAATATAAACTGGTCCAGAAATATGGTAACGGCCATCAAGTCAGATTTGTTGTAACATGAAAACTCAATATATAACTAACACAATCTCCATGTGCCTATATCTGCAATCCAAATTCTGAATATTACAAGCTAACACAGACAAACCTTTAGAAAAATATCCATCAATCAAGCATGTTGCCAACTTCTGGACTTGAATCTGTCCCTAATGGATCTCTCACAATCAAACACCTGCTCACTTGTTCCCCTAACACTTTAGATGATTACTTGTGAGAAATCTGGCACACTCTGCAGCCGTACAGCACTTCTGGAAAGAGATCACTAATAAGCAATCTAACATATTGGACTACTGCATTAAACTCTCTCCTTCTCTGTGTTATCCAGACGTCTACACAGCAACCATTCCCAATCACCTCACTATAGACACATTGATTGATGTAACAGAAGAGCATCCTCCTTGATGGGAAGGAAACATCACACAATGGACTGGTTTTATGGCTTTATGTACCTCTGTGGATGAAGAGATTAGCTAAATGAATCACGTAACACGATATTTGAAGTTGGCATGGGTCCAAGCGACACAAAGCTTCTTCTCCTATTTGTTCTTCTTCTTCATCATCATCATTACTTTTTGCGATAACGTACATTGCAACTGTGTCTTTTATTATCAGGGGATTCATGGGGAGTCTGGACTCTGAGCTGGAAATATAATAAGTCAAGAGAGAGCATCTTTTGCAGGACAAAATACATAGGGGCAAATTGACCATCACCATCAACCCCTCTCCTTACACTCCATCTACAATTACAAATGATGTGCTTCCTTACACACCTGGCTTGAGATCAAAGGACTGGGCTGTTACTTCCACCACTCAGGTTTGCAACTGCTGCATGTCTTCCTTTTTATCCACCCCCCTGCACTTTGCCAACTACTACCACTATTACTCTTACCACAACCTTTTCATTCCCTCCTCATCTACCTCAGACCTCAAACCATTCCCCTGTTGTCAATGTTTATTCCACATCAAGTTGCTTTGCCCCTAAAACCTTCAAAAATAATCCAGGCCACATGCTCCTGATTTTTTAAAACCGCATAACATCTGTTTATTTAAACTATCATCATCAATTGAGAGATTTCAAAAAAGCACTTTAAGATAGTCAACATATTAACCTGTGGTGCTATCAGCCTATGGTTTTGTTAGTCACAAATGAACTGATTTACATTTTTTTTATTCATTGTCAAATCAAAGGCACCCTGTGAAAGACAAAATATGTTCACAGTTCCTTTCCAAAACACAGCATGGGCACTCTTGAGGCCTACATGGGTCTTATGTATTTCCATACTCAAGTAATGATGGCAAAGGCAATCTTTTTGAATATTTGTCTTTGTACATTGTGTGCTAGGTAGCAGTCTTCTTCAAACACTATGTGGATGCTCTGTTACTCAGAGGAATAACAAAACCTAGTGACAGGAACGTTCCCCCTTGTTGCCTTGATGCTTGCTCACTGCACTTAGGACTAACAACTGGAGTCAATACAAGAAAATGTTTGGAGATGTTCAAAAGGACAATGTCAGTCTGTATTTTCCTTGAGAACCAGGTGATCCAGGTAGTACTGGGGGCATGAATATGACATTGCCAACCTCTGATACAAACAGTTGGTCTTTCTATTTTAGCAGCTGGGCGCTTGTGGTGCTTGGCTCAGTATAATTAGTGTGAATACATTAGGTCTGTGTGAGTTCTTGCTACCTGGCAGGGGTTAGAGCTGGGCAGGGACTGCAGAGGAGCAGGCTGCACCAGAGGCGCTCCCAGGCCCCACAGTAATGACCCTGCCAGGTTGACTCAACGCTCCCACCTGGGGGACCAATGCAGCGTTCCAATGACAGATGGAGGGCTGCTGAGACAGGGGGAGCTGGGCTGGATTACTGCAGTCTAACAGAGCAGCCATTAGATCAGCCACTCTGCCAGCGAGCCAACATGTCTTTGTGTTGGCGGCACCTTTGCCCAGTAAGTAATGTAATTGTGACCAGACAGACCGCCAAAACACTAAGTACTTGTTTACTCCATCATAATCATCTTGCATCAGTGGTTATGTTTGGAATTAGTTTCATGCTGGGTGATGTGTGGTCAGGGTTAGTTATTTCTTCTGTGTTTTATCTACAGTTTAATCCAAATCACTACACCTCAAAGTTACAGGAACTCAATTAAAGCCAGAAATGTTTTGTTTGTTTGTTTTGAACTTTCTGCATGAAACAGTGTGACTAGCAAGATATGGGGTGTTTGTTTATTTTGAAGGACCACAATTGACTTAAAAAGTAGAATGGACACTGACAGCAGACATACAAGGGCACACATGGCTCCTTAATCATCTGCAGTTGATTTTATACTACTGTTTGAAGAATAAAACAACCCGAAAATGTAATATCAATTTGTAAAAAACTATCATTGTCTGTTTGGAGGATCCTTCTGCTTAAAGATTTGGGTCTGAAGTTCCCACAATGCTTTGGGGAATGTAAACTGTTACCACGCTGCTACTACTACAGGCCTTTTAGCCGAGAGTGGCGTCATTAGCAGTTCATGCAATATACACATAGTTGTACAACTATAACTGGAAGAAACAGAAGAAAACGTACAAATCAGATGTATTTAGGCAAGTTATGGATTTTTTAATTTAGTTTCTAAATAGCCGTGTGGATCATAATGAGATCGAACATAAGAAAGGGTAAGTTAAATTGAATCTAGCAATATGTGTTTGATTTATGTGTCCAGATAAGATTTTGTTATGACAAAATGCTATCTCAGACGCACATTTCGGTTATCGGACGTGTTAGCTGATTTATGAAAAGCCTCTAGCCGGTCTAAAATATGTCTATTACTAGATCTACTTTTTCTCCCACCTCTGATTATGTGAATGTATTTTAGAGATTTCACCTCAGACTGCGCTCATCAGCACAAAAAACCCCACATCTGACACATTTAGATCACAGTGTGCGAGTCAACGTGTGCCTTTTGACTTTGGCCTGAATGCCTCTGTGATCAAAGAATTCCTCTGAATCCATCAGATATCAACCATGTGGGGATGTCCATTGTTGCCTCTGATGACCGGCCCTGCTTCTATGTTTCACTCAGCAGAAAAGGAGCTCTTTTGTCTGGTTTGTGTTAGTCATATAATTGTTAATAAATGAAAGCTCTTCTATCATAAACCCCGAGGCAAAGACTGGCGGCTGGCTGGGACTTCACTAGCGGTAGGAGAGCAAGGGGATTGAATTTGACCGTTCTCATAAAAAAGGGAGAGGGATAGAGACATTAAAGGTGGAGAGGAGGAGAAAAAGGGAATAGACACTGCTTTTAATGTGCACTGTCCATGTGCTGTCCAGAAATGCTTGAATCTAATGGGGGACAAGCATGCACAACCTACTGAAGGTTGTATAAGTAATTATGCCACTTAGGAGTCTTTGACAGGCAAGGTCGTATTGGCAAATGGACACGACAAGCATTATAATAAAAGCTTCTGTATTCTGTGACAGAGCCTTTTAGCTAAGAAAATATCAACCTCACCATCCTGTGTCCACCATGACCTGAAGTCATTCTACCTGTGATGGAATAGCTCTCATATGAATAACAGATTGGTCAGTTGGTTCTACTTTTACTGATTAAAGTGTATTAAAGTAATAATGAAAAAAGCATAGATCACCTTTGAAAACTTCTGTTACAAAGTGCTCAACAATTCACAGTCAATAATTTAAGAAAGTCTTCAAAATTAATTGAATAACAGATACAATAATAATAAAAAAACAATTGTAAATGTAATTATTGAAAGATGATTTGAAAGACTATGTTTTCTCTGGTAACACTTTCCCAAAATGTCTATATCTCCTTGGTCTTCAGCTTTCACCAGAACACAGCTAACAGGAATTATTATCAATGGACATCAGGCCACGGGTTGATGCGTCATTATATGTCAGCAGTGTCAGATTTGTCTTTGCCATCCCAATTCCTGTATGTTTGATTTTCCCCCGAAGATAAGGAATAACCAGATAGAAAAAGGCTGAAAACAGATTTCACTCTGTTACACAAACCCAACAGAAGGGCACTTCCATGAGCCAGTAACAAATGCAGATGTGGTGGGTGGACTTTGCCAGAAAGTGTTGATGTAACAGTTTGCCGCGTGTTTCTGGTGATCATTTTATTCACTACACGCAAGCTGTGCTCTGTTGTCAGGGGAGACGTAAGCTTGAGTGTATGTGTGTCTAAAGTGTTGAGAAACAGTGTGCTTGCACCTGAGCCCCTTGGTACCAGAATAAATATAGTTGCCATGGACACAGGGGATTATTATAGGATGCAAACACTTTCATCTGCAAGCATGTTGGAAAGTTCAATTTGAGCCATTAAACTAGCCTTATAGTGTAAGTAAATGGATGGCTTCAATCAGTCAATATGTACTTAGTGCAAAGCATTCGGTTGCTTTTTCTCTCACATGTTTGTGTCGTCCTGTATAAATTCAGTTATATGAGAGTCAAATATCATCATACTAATAAATAATAAGAAAGGGATAAGATCTACCTCATTTGCAAAGTTCAAAGTACACCATGTTGCACATTTTATATTCTGCATTTAGGTTTAGTCATAAATGTGAATGGTAACAAGCCCACATTTGACAGACAGCAGATTACCACACTCAAATTACACTAGTAAATCTTCCTTCTGGCATTTGGTTGACTGTTCTCTGAGTTTACAGCATATTAGTCTTTCTTCACTGCTGGCTTTGTAGCTTAATACCATTTTGTAACACTTGGAGCTCACAAACTGTATTCTCCTCCAGAGCTAGTTAAAAAGTTTAGGGAGGTGACAAACTATCCTGCCTGGTGCCAGGGTACCGAGTATGTTCAGACACTTTGCACCAAGCGGCAGATTTATTAAAGTTAATGGTGTCAAAACTGGAACCTCTCCGCTTTTCCATATGGCCCATTGACTGCAAGTAAATATTAAAAAAAGGGATGCTTGTAGCCAACAGAGGGTGCTGTGCTATGTGTGTGGAGTGTACAGTACTAAACGCTGAGGTTAAAGATACAGAGAGAGTGATAATTATATCTAATTAAGCTCCGTGCCATCTTCAACCACTGCCTCCTACACACTTCTGGGATGACAACCACACAAGGCGTCGGTTTGAAAGAATACAAGTAAATGCAGAATTAAAACACCACAGGTTTCATATCCCTTCAAGTGTCCGATCATCTGGAAAGCATTTGCATTGTGCTCTGTTGTTTTAGGTGCTGTTCCCTGGTTTGAATTAGGGAGGAACTTGCTGAAATGGAAAGCATTCATGTGTCATCTGAACCACCTTCTTTATCCTCTCAGCCGTTTTACCTCTGTGCAGTCATTCCACTCAATCATCAGCTACTGCTTTCTAACAACCTTCCTGATTCTCTCTGTCCCTCCATACATCTCCTATACCTCTTTGCCTTCACCCCTCCACCTCCTCCCTTTTTTATACACCTCCCGTCATACTCCCCCTACCTACCTTCTCCTTTCCTCATTCTATCACTCTCTCTGCTGGTAGACAGTGTCAGCATCGGATGAGATTAGCCCCCTGCTTCGGACTCATGGGAAAACCTCTGAAAATGCAGCAAAATTCCTTTCTTTCTTTCTAAACCTTTTCTTGTTAGTAAAAATGTCCACTATTCAATGTATAATTTTATTTTTTATTCAAGTGACAAAATGAAAGGGGGAGATAGAGGGGAAGACAAGGCATACAGTCCCAGCCTGGATTCGAACCTGGGTCCACTGCATAGGGACCAAGTTCCAATACATTGGCTGCCAGCTCTACCAAATGAGCTGTACGGTGGACCCCAGTGGATTGTTTTAAGCTATAATGAGATTGAGATTTATGCAAGGTATAGACTTGTGTAACTCTTTGAGGTTTATTCTAACCGTTGCAATTTTTATTTTGTACATTTTTAACATTTAAATTGTGGAATGACTTAAATCCCCCTGGTCAGATACTTGTGGTCTATTGTTGCATTGCATTGCCCTCTTAACCACGGTTGCTCAAGGGTTAACGTTGTTGGTCCCAAAGTCGTACTATTCCAATGTATTTAGTCGACAATTTGATCAAAACATCACACACATATGTTGGTAGACACACATCTTCATGGACACACCAAGCGCTCTTATACAACTATTAGCCCACTGTAGCTGAAGATCAAACACAGCCAGCTATTGCATGCACCTTTAGGGAATTATCTAGCTGTAGCTTTAATATCTCAATGTGAGTCCCCAGCCATATGCACATTAATCGCCTGCTCTCTGTAAGTCTCATATTGCGTAGCCCCTCACTGTGTGCTTGTCCTGTTGTCTCCCTGCCCTCGAGACGTCCTTGGCTAAAAGTGTCTCCTCCGTGTGGATGTAATCCTGGTGATACATGGTAAACTCCTGACCCGGCTGCACTCTGGCCTCTCTGTTAGATGCTATTACGCGGGCCTCTAATTGCTGTTGACATTCATTTACCCACTAAGGCTATCACCTTCCCCATTACAGGACAGACTTCTGTATCTAGCATGTGCCACCGACTGGTGTGTGTGTTTGTGTGTGTCCATTCAATATCGTCTAGGGTGAGGTAAATGGCCACTACCCTGCAGCTGTAACCAGCGAGTCTATTGTTGTAAAACTACTGTTCATATACATTAATCAAAGCAGGTTTTCAATTCCCTTCCCCTGACTGCACGCACACAACACTCCAGCGCCGTCCCTTGTGTGGTGTAAAGCAGGCACCGTCTTATCAGCAGTTGCTCAGAATGACAGTGTTCACCATATGTGTAACTGTGCCACAGCTTGATTACACAGGGATTATAATCCCAGACCATGCCTTCGACACACCTGCATTCTGCTGCGTAGCATGCTGATTCGAGCTTCTGTGAAATATTGTTTGGTGTATTCCGAGGCCACAGAGCAACTAGAAACACAGCTATTGCACTGATGGGTCGTTGATGCTTCATTATTTCTCACACACAGTCATTTTTTTGGAAAGATAATCATATCAAAATTGGATGCAGATATATTATGGTTCCATCACCTTCTGCCTTGCCTGTGTACTCGCTGTTTGGTGGATGATATTCTTCTTAATGTCTGCGGGTTATTGGAAATCAAAGCTGCTATTTGTGCAGGGTCAGCCTGTGCCTTTGTGCGAATAAGGAAAAGGTGGATCTGTGCAGCTTATCTGATCCACTGATAAGGTAAGATGATAGCGGTAGGAACAAAAGAAGAAGAAAACAAAGAAAGAGAAAATGAAAATGTGTAAACAGTAAGTAAACAGTCATCTTGTTGATTTTGTTAACGATTCCCCTTATCAATTTAAGATCAATATTTTTTCGTCGACTGATAGTCAGTTTGTGTTTTTGAGGGTTTTTTTGTCGTCAGCGCCGTGACTCCAGTGGTTTAAGCTCTGGGTGGATTGTTCCTACTATTGTCGACAAACGTAATATTTAAGGAACGCCTTGAGGGAATGTCTTTACATTTGGTACAAATGTTTACTGGGACTCAATGGGGAACTAATTAGATTTTGGTTGTTGCAGGTCAAAGGTCAAGGTCACTATGACCTCAGGCTTGTCTCATTTTTGCAAACGCGATATCTCAGTAACCCCTTAAGGCACAACTTTTACTTGGACTTAAGACTACACTGATTAGATTTTTTGGTCAAAAGTGAAGGGCAATGTGACCTCACAGAACACATTTTGACAATGACATAATAATTCATTGCTAGTCTAAGACAATTTCCCTTTAATCTAAAAAAAAAATGAAATGATGACGATTAAACCATGGGGTGGTAATTCTAGTTTGTGGTTAATGTGGTAGAATTTTTTTATTGACCATTTGACCTTTTACCTCCTGCAAAACGACTGCTAATTCATTTGTTTCAATTGCTGTAATCAATATTTTTTAGATAGAGTGAATGAAACGGATAAGTTATAATTAAAAGTATCACTTAAAGATATACAGACTCACTTCACAATCATGTGACTGTCATTTTCAGCTGAAGCAGGCAGCTGTTTCCAGTGAAAAGGCTCTAAAAACCCATTGTACCACCCAGCACCAAAAAGAAGACAGCTGGTCAACACAGTAGAACATTTAGCAACTAAAAACACAGATATTTCCCTCAGGAGCTGGCAGAGAACAAAACAGAGATAAAAGTGGAGTGAATATTGGACTTAAATTCAAGTGAACACAAACATGCCTCCAAATAAATGCTAATGTTATTCCTTATTTTTTGCTATGAGCCTTTTCCCCCAATTGGGCTGCCAAAACATTGCTTTTATTAAAGTAATTGATCTATAAAGCATGTGTGAGTTATTAATTAACCATGAACAAAACCATTGCTTACAGCTTATATCCCCTTTATGACTGTGCCATAGGAAAAAGCAGCACCGCTCTGATATACAAGCCTAAAGAAAATCTCCATCAGAGCAGCACTTTGTGTGTCAGTATTCGATGCAATACTCCACACATGAGAGCCCATGTATGTGCACATCTTTGCAAGGGCCATTTGAAGAGCAGGAGGTCAATACACATTCATAGAGAGTGCATTTCCCTGAATGCTTCAACAGTCCGTAAAGCCTCAGTGCCACTTTCCACCGTTTTCTGCTTACCACATTAATCCATCCTACAAAAGCGTCATTCTGCGTTTGGAGAGAGGACACTCACACACACACAGACACAGCAGAGGCCCACATAGACACACATTTTCACAGCTTCAATGGCAGAAAATCCATAGCCCTTTCTGGGAGGAGGAATTCCATTAGATAATAGATATGGAATCCATCTCGATTCCCCACCTTATCTTCTCCCGAGGTGAGGGATCAATACAGGGGCTTCAGCTCAACTGCCAACAATAACAGCAAATTGATGGGACAGAGAAAGCAGCTGGAGGTCCAATAATGGCACTTTCTTGGCCACCCCTGTAATGCAAATCAGAGTGGGGAGTTAATTGGGTAAAGGCTGCTTATAGTAATGAGGAAGAAGCTCATGAACCAACACAGATTAGCTGGTTGATTGTTAGGAAAATCACTGCAGTGGTAGAAAGTATTCACAATTACAAAGATAGGCGGTGTTTTACAGTAGGAACAAACAAGCGGAGATTGACAGAGAAAGCACAGATATCTAGTTATCTGGACAAATGGGTGTGCACGCAGTAATGGCATCTCATTTTCCACAGAGCTACGGAGGTTTCCTGTTGGAGTTGCCAGGTGCTGTGTTTACGGAGACCGTCGCACGGCAACACATTCCAAACAGTATTAGGATATGAGGACAAGGGAGCAGTGGTGAGGTGAGTGTGGGGTCAGGAGCTACACAGATACCAGCGCACTGATACCGCTCACAGAGGGACCTGGGTGGTGCCTTTGTTACTAAAGGATGAGTCATTTTTTGTTTGTGTACAGTAGGTCCCGTATGTGGCAACATGTGGGTGGGTGGTTGAGGTTGGGAGGTTTACAGCCCGCTGGTCATCGAGGTCCAGAGTCCGCTCTCACTGAGATGTTTGCACAGCTAAAACACCACTTATTGCCTCACATCGCTGAGGGGTGTCAGCGACAGAGTGAGCGCATGGATGACCGCTGGAGAAACTGCTAATATTTTGTGTCCAGGAACAGGAGCACCCTTATGTTTTCATTTTTGCTTGGGGTGTTGTTTCCATTGCTCACACATGATGAAGTCGAGATTCAACCTGGCCTATTTCATTACAAACCCACAACATCTACACCCTTCGGGCTCAACGTCTCTAGTAACCCATTCACTCTCGGCACACTTACAGTGACTGAGTGTTTGAGCCGCATCTCGACGAGACTGTCATGGATGTGCTCGGTCTCATTCCATAAGTAATCCTGTACTGTGATCTCTGCACCACCCCCCACAATCCCCCCCCCCCCCCCCCCACCCCCACCCCACACCACTGACCGCCCATAGCCAGCAGGTGGTGCTGTCTTCTGTGGTATCACCTTGTTTTGTATGGCTTAAACATTTTGGCATTTATTTAAAAATCCTTTAAATCCCTCCATAAATGAACACCTCACCATGTGTCCACTGAGGAGATTTAAAAGTAAACATCCATCATTCAGTGCTGCTCTACAATCGGCGTAGATTAATTTTAGATAATTGAGATACACATGATTAGAAGTTGTGAGCAACACGCCTGTCTCTCTGATCTCTCTGTGGTTGTCTAGCAGAGCATTATCTGCAGTAATAGAGTCAGATCTTCACGGACAAATCCCTGTAATGTCAACCACAGCGCCAAGGGGAGACCACCCTCATTGGGAGCAGGGTGGCTGGGAGCTAATTTCAACCCACACAATAGACTCATCTCTAAGACTGCCTTGTTAGATCACACTATTTCTCCGTCTAATAGACTTGAGTGTGTGTGTGTGTGTGTGTGTGTGTGTGTGTGTGTGTGTGTGTGTGTGTGTGTGTGTGTGTGTGTGTGTGTGTGTGTGTGTATGTGGGTATTATCAAATGGAGAACTGTGCTGTCTGAGCATTGCCACTCTGGGGAATTAAGGTCATGTTTTAAAGTCTGTCGAATACTAATGACTGCACATTGAAGCTTTCCCATTCATGGACACATAACAGGTCTAATCAGGGTCCTGATCAGTTGAACATGCTGCCAAACCGTCTGATGAGAAGACAAAATGTCATCACAGATGAAATCCTTCAGCACAATTTCAAGATCAGGATGTGATCTTTGATTTTGAGTATTGAGATCTTGTGGCGGAGACTTTAGTGTCTCGTTGTGTGCCTCTGTCTCCCGCACGATGATGTCATCTGTGGGAAGGTATTTCTCTCAGACACAACCTGTCTGCTCCTGTCAGGGGCCACAGTAACTCGAGCCGCCTTGAAAGTCTGGGAGTAAGCGCCGGTCACTTGCAGACAAGGGCGTTATTTATTTTTTCTGGAGGAGATTCAATACCTCCTCCTGCTGCTCCGTGGCTCAGAGCTCTGTCCTGAACTCTGAGGCACAAAGCACTTGCCCTCTAGAGAGGTAGTGAGCTCAGTCGCAGCGCCTTGGAGAGTGCTGGAGAGTTCTAGGTTGTATAACATGATTAGACATTGTTAATGTATATAATCACTTAGATTTAGGATGGCTAAGGCTCTTACTCAGGCTACAGGATGTGTTTCTATTGTTAAAATGCTAAGTAGACATTGTTACTTTACCCTTACAGGGTTTGTGTTATGAATGTCCTCTTCCTCTCTAGTCCCCTTCAATCCCACAATATCCATATGAAAGGAGTCTTGACAGACATTCGTTTTACAATTCATATACATAACCATGCAAGGTTTTTCCCCAACATGACCATTTCTGGATTATGTATACCACATGGTTTGTATATGTGAAAATCCTATGTATTTTATGGATTAATTTGTCATAAAGACGATTTTAAACTATGCAAAACATACACTTTTAGTTTATTCCGAATCAAAAAATGTATTTAAAGTGCTATTCACATGCAGTCCAGAAATACAAGCGTGTACATATTTGTTTACGACCTTTATCTTTCAAATGTATGTTTTTCATGAGTATACTCAACCGCATCATATGGTCTAAAATGTAAAAAGCAGTGAAATGGCGTTCAGCCAACATCTGCTTGGAAAATCTCACCAGCCACACTGCATAAGGGTTTCACTCACAGTTTTAAAGGATGTAATTTTCCACCACACAAATATTCTTCTGACATCTGTAAGAAACAGGAACATCAACTAAGTGGTGGTGGTTAACATCCCATGTTCAGAACATGCATTGTTTTCATGTACACTGAAAATATTTTAAGTGCGGGTACAGACACAAGACAATTCATTTACTTTAAAACCTGCAGCAACTCTTGAGTGGACACTGCCAACGTACAATTACAAACGTCCCCAGTGTCTTGTGGCCATTCAGCTTTCTCACAAACTCACTCCAGGATGAGCACATACTAAATGGATCTCAAGAATCTGTGTTAAAGGATGAGTCAGTGTAACCATTATGTTTGGGAAGCAATAGAAGCATTGAAAACCTGGGGAACATGAGTCAGCATTAAATGGATGAAAGCACATTACAACATACGTCACAACAAAGTATTTATACCTCTTTTTCAACTATTTAACATTATGAACCGGTGACAGAAAAATACTTCACATAAAAATAAGTCATAGATGAGATTAATTGCTGAGTTACTGCATATTTATCTGAATGAGAAAGCGAAAAAACAATGAATGAAGATGAATTACTAGAACATAAGCACATCCCCAAGACGCAATATTTAATATGCAACACTGCAACAAATCCTTGCTTGAAAACATGCCCATGCCTAAGCATTCTGAGTTGGAGTGCAGCAATCGATTGGCTTAAAAGGTTATGTGAATCAATACAAAGTTGTTTTGGGCACCAGCGCTATTATATTAATGTCATCCTGAGAAATAGGCTGTAGCTTAGGTGGCTTGTCTGCCAGATTGTTTTCCTTTTTAACTCCAGTCACCAGATTCTTGTTACGACATAAAGGTTTACTAAAAGCCGTTTTAAACGGCAGGTGAGGGGGAGTGTGACCTTTTTAACTCAAACATGTTTTTGAACAAGGCCGTGTTTATGTTACACCATTATTATTGGTTATATTGAACATATGACTGAAAATGTAACATGTTCCTCCCCGTGCAGCTGTGCACCAGACATTTGGGATCAGTGTAGCAGAACAAGCATCTAATCTATGGTTCTGAATAAGCTGAATTAATAATGTTGAGTCCTCATGAGAGCTGCTCTGTGACTAGTGAGGTAGCTAGCTGTGCAGTCAAGGGTGACACAGAGGTTGAAGTGGTCACACATTTACTCAGCTCTCCCTATCCCCCTGGCACATGTTCTTCCCAAGGTCAGATACAGCATTGCATAATAATGTTAAAAAAATAGACTCACACATACGCTTGCATGCAAACACGCAACAATGGAGGGAAGAAGAAGCCAACTAAAAATAGCACCATCACTGCAGCCATCACCCCGAGCATCGGACCACCACTCTTCACTTCACATCTCATAACTGAAGAGTCCTGCTTCATAAGCAGCCAAGAGTTCCTGAATTGAATGTTGACCTCACGTTACACATGCTTTAGTGAGCATAAACAGCCATGAAGCAAAATGTGCTTTAGTGCTTTATGCATGTTCATTATTTCTATATCATGCGGAAACAACCATTGACACCCATATGTGAAAGTGCAAAATCTCTTTAAGCACCTTCTTCTGCCTTTTCTCTACCCCCTTGTATCATCCCCCTCTTCACCACCTCCTTCCCATGGCCTCAGGGAGCTGTTAGCTATCTGGAAGCTGGTGCTCTATTGTGAGCACTCATTGATTGCCTCTTTGCTCCCCACAGCCAGTCGGGCCAGTCAGCATGGGGCCCCGGCTGTCTGCCTTATCTGCCACTGCTCAGTCGACATACCCTGTGAGGAAACGGAAGAGAAATGGAGAGAGAATGATCGAGAGAGGGAGAGAAACAGGGAGAGAGAGAAAGCATTTATAAAAGGCTGTCCAAGCTTCCAGAAGCCAGCAGTCGTATCATCTGTTTTCTGTCCCTCTCCCCCTCTCTCAGCTCCTCGTTCTTCTCCCAGCCAGAGACAATCAATGGTGTACTCAACCAGACTCCTCTTGTCTTGTTTTAAAATAATGCTCTTCTGCCTTTTCTCTGCAGGAGATGATCCATTTACTGCCCAGCATCTTCTCTGCCTGTCTTGAATATTAACCCTTGTTTCCTCTCCTCTTCCTTCAGTTACTTGGTCATCCAGAAGTATAAAGTATTTCCAACATTGGTCCAACCCGCATTAAACCATTTGTAACTGTTTAGTGATGATGTTTGCATACTCGGTTGTTTCCATCAACTAAAACTTAGTGCGGGAGTGATTTGTTGATTGTAGATTATGAAACAAGTCAAGGAAGAGATTGTTTATGTAATTATTTTCATTTAAAGTAAAGTAAATATTCCCCAAAAAAAGCTGAGGTTTGGTGGTGTTTGTACCTGTTTTCTGACATTTCATTTATGAAACTAAACTAAACTCAAAAATAAATCAATAAATAATTGATAAAAGACTCTCGGTGCAGGGGATAGATTGTATACAAAAATGTGGACTTGATTTAACAGTGCAATCAATAGTCTTGTGGCAGAAATAGCAGTTGATTTAGTGAAAGAGGGTTGGTAATATTACAATTTGTAAATAATTACCATTTAGCAATAATGTGGTTACCATAGTAATTCTATTGCAACCTTTTAATAGGCTAGACTAACACTGCTTGACCTTTGTAAAAACCTGGTCTGGAGCAGTATCACTGACAGGGTCTGCAAACCCATTTACGCCAACAGGAAACATTGTTTTTCTCTTGGTCACTCAGTCAGTCGCTCAGTCACTCTGTACTGAAGAAGGGACGTGTTTATTAGTATATCAGTGTAGTGTTTCCAGCAGCAGGAGCCTCATGGCGGCGACAGCAGGGTGGCACTGTAAACAACCACCTCACCTCTGTGTGAACGGGAGAGCTGATGTCAGCACGACTGAAAGTCTCCCTCCATCATGTAGCTACATGAGGCCCCAGCAGCATCCATCACTCCCCCTGCCACCAGCAGAAAGCCTACAGCAATGTGCTCGAGAGAAATGTACATCATTTCATGTTTCAATGGCAAGTCTGGCCTTGATCGTCACTAATGTTCTAAGGTCCAAACTGTTTATCACATGTTGATTTAATATGCTCAAACACAATGCAATATGTATTAATCTTGTCGGAGCGTGCCTCATTCAAAGTTCTCTTTGTTCTCCTTTGATGCATTCATTCAGACCTTTGAAATAATGCTTGTATGAAATTATACACAGAGCTAAGTCAAGCTGAAGTCACCCCACCTTTAATCCATCCATCTTGTTGGCAGCCATCTGGCCACATTATTTTTGAGAGGCTGAGGAGCACGCCTTGTTACAAAAAGCGACGACTTCTGACAACGAACCACTCTTTGAACTGGAGAGTGACCCGACCGGCTGCGGACGCCCTGACACCCATAACAGGCTGTGTCACCTTAGGTTGGTATTAAACAAAAACTTGATGGATGATCCAGAACACATGAGATTATGAAACGACTGAAACCTAAAGGGCAGTAGGCAACAATAGATCTGTCAGGAGTTGATCCCCAGCTCCAGGGGAACAGTAACACAGAAACATACTTGACTCCTATAAAACCGAAGTTAGGCTCAAATTGTCTGACAACAAGAAACCCTGAGGATTTAAGGAAACACCCTGAGTATGAGATGTGTCTTTTATGAATCGCAGTGTGAACATCAACATGGCAGATCGATACACATCAATATCAGAAGAAGCACCGCAACAAAGACAGGGTCATCTTGACAAGCCATTTCTAGAGAAAAAAAAAAATCTCATTACGAGTTCCCAGTTCCTGCATTGTGACTTTGCGCGCTCACCTAATATCCATCTGATAAATAGCGACCCCCCACAAGAAATAAAAATGAGTGACTACCGGAGTGGGTGATGTCACTGTCCGCATTTGTCCCCCATCAGTGCGGATAGCTGCTTTCACCAGGGTGCTGGGGCGTCCTTGAGACACTTTGATAGAGACATCAACCCCCCCCCACCCCCACACACACACACACACAACCCCACCCCACTGCTGATACCCTGCTCAGGCCCTCACTGCATCAGTCTCAGGAGCCATGCAGGCAGGAAGTTAAAAAGGATGGCAGCCCCTTCCTTCCCCTCTTGCGGAGAAGAGCCTGGGCCATGGGAGCTGCTGACAGGAATTTGACCCCAGGACTGATGACATTATGTGAAGGGAAATCATGAATTACCTCTCAGCAAAACCTAATCTTGTCACCTTTCCTTGATGATCTAAATTGATCAGGCACAGGAAATAAGCACACACAGAGGCCTACTTTAGTTGTGCTTTTGTTTGTATGAGGGTTTATTTGCAGTAAGTGATATGCCACCCCATTGTTTTTTGTTTTATTCTACCATAAAACAAATAAAATATAAACACACTCTGGAGAAATCCTGTGTGCAGGCACAGCATGAGTAGTGAGTGATTCTATCTGATGCACTGCAAGCTGAGCGGCCCTCCCTCTGGGCAGTTCAGCCTTGCCTGACTAGGAAGAGAGGGAAGAGCTTGTGTGCTGGCGTGCGTGTGTGTGCTGTTTGCGTGCGTGTGTGTGCGTGTCGGGAGGGGAGACATTGTTCCTTGACGTCACCGCTCAGCCCAGCCTGCCGCTGCTCTCAAACACGTCTTTGTTATTCTTCCACCGGAGACCGGCCATCCGCAAAACACGGAGCCCCGCCTGCAGACCTGCTGGAGTGGCGCGCAGGTTGCAGAGGGTTACACTCGTGTGGAAAGGTGTTAGTGAAATAACAATCAAGTCAGGGCAAAAAGGAACAGTTTAAAAGGTTAATATAAATTGATCTTGCGAGCAAAACTCCTATTGTTATTGATTGTATGTACTGCTGCTTTAATAATAATAATACTAGCAATACCACCCTCATAACTATTTACAAATCGTATTATTAGTTTGTAGTTTGTTTATTAACTATATATTATTGTTTAGAGCTCAGTTTAATTGATTAGTTGATTGAAGGAAAAATAAACCTGCAACAACTTTGATAATACATAAATCCTTCAAATATTTCTTCAAACTAAAATAAAAACTGTATGATTTTAGTCTATAAACTTGAATATACTTTGGTTTTTAAAACATTTTAATAACATACAAAAGTTGGCATTATTTCACCAATACCATAATACAAATATTAATTTCTATTATTATAATACTATTATTTATTATTATAATAATACTATTATTATTTATAATAATAATCATATTATTATTATTAATAATAATACGATTATTATTATTTATTAACACTTATTTTAACACTTGTAATATGGATATTATTTAGCATGTTGTTAATATGATATAGCTGTTGATGTAGCCAATATAATTGTTATTAATTATGTAATTAATAGGATATTGTCGTTAATTCATATTTTTGTTATCATTACGCTCTTGTCTACTATGTATATTCCGGACATATTTTAACTCAAATGTTTATTGAATATTGTTTCAAACTAATAATAGAAACAAACAAACAAACAAACAAATAAACTACTGTGAAATTAACTAAGAGGCGCTGCTTTGACGACACAGTGTGTTGAACAGGGCTGTATGCTACAGAAGCAGACAATAGCCGGAGCTGTGTGCTGCGGTCCGCTCCAGTGTGAAACGTGCTGTTAGCAGTCCATTAGCTTGTACTTACACCTTTACACTTGGTGTCCTTCCGCGGGAATCTAGGTCGCATTTTCTTACCGACCGCGGAGCACGGCTCTCTGTGGTAACTGAATAGCCAGTGTAATCTGACACTTCAACTTGCCGTGCTCTACGGTAGTTGATTCAGTCAGTCACTCACACCGTCTCCGGGGCTCTCATGTCGTCTTTGTGAAGTGGAGAGGGCGAGAGAGAGGAGCACCGTAAACACGAGGTTTGGAGAAACATTAGGGGATTTGCAACTGAGGTCCGAGCTGAAAGTAAGTTTCGCGCCTGGTTATTTTCTATTGCAAAGCGAGGTTTGAATGTGTGTGTGGGTTGCTCAAGATGGGGTTTGCCTCCCGCTGGACAGATACTACCTGCTAACAATAGGGTGACCTCCTAGAAACCTTTAACAGCCGCTGATGAACTCTTGTCAAAGGGGTCAGATTCTGGTTGCGGAGCGTGGTTTACGCGGCGGAATATCCAGGCTTGTGTGTGCTGGGTATTGCACGTTTCTGCCTGGTGTAGACGAGTTGCGCTGGAGCGAAACAGCCAGTGGGTCCGCAGGATTATTGCATGATAGGTGCATGCATTTTGTTAAGACATTAGACAGTAATGTGATTGTGATTGCAGGTCTTTATGTGGCTCTGTGGGTGAATGTCTTGTCTCGCTGGATCAGCTGATGGCTGCGTTGATGCTAAACTGAGACTACATGTCACTTAGCTAACAGTCAGTAGTGCGACTGGGCTTGTTGACTCCCTAAAAGGCTATTATAGGCTACCTGTTGTAATGCAATTAGCGGACATTTCCATACGTTTGTTATGTTGTTATGTTATATTTAGCAACACCATGTAAAGCAACATTTGCCACCTTGACCTGCACTGATAGCACTGATTTGATCCTTTCAGGGTCCATTCAAAGATCAGTGGCGCCCAATGTGAGCTCAATGGGACCCCCAGGGGGCCTAAATGGGACCCAAATTTACGTCCACAATGAATCTAATGCATTGGGAATATTGCTATTAGCCAAGGAAACCTATTACCTATTACCTCTACTGCACACCTCCCCTCCATGCTTCAGTACAAATTAGTCTACACACACACATGGTTCCCCTGACATGCAACTATCTGAATCCCTGACAGGGAACAGCAGTACCACATTTTTCAGCCCTTCAACAGGGGGAGTGTGGATGAGCTGCTTGACTCAGCACAGCCCTCAGCCTTAACTTTGGCGGACCCTCCCCGTAAAAATTCCTCCCATCTGGATGTGAGGCCAGCCAGGGCAGAGCGCAGCAGAAAGGGGGCTCCCGACGGGAGGAGGTGGAGAAGGAGGAGGAGGAGACTGCCCCTCTTTCATTACCCTGCCACAGGACAGCTAAACTTTTGGAGGGGGAGAAAAAGGAGCCTCTATCCTTGTTAGTAAGGTGCTGAAGTTAAAGGGAGCGTGATAAGCAGCAAATCAGCGATCCTTTGTTGTTGTTAAACACTTGTGGAGTTTTGCAATATCTATTTCCAACCCTATCTTACTGACTGTGCTACTATCCTGTTATCATTATGCAGGTGAGATAACAAGCAGAGATACTGTCACCACCCGCAGTAAATCTGTTTAATGCCGCAGAAATCTGTTTCCTTAGAAATCTGACACAGTTTCAACTGAAAATGAATTATTATAGGTTTAACACCGGGTGTTTTTATTGCACAAGTCTTGCATTGGATTGCAGGTGTTCACATTATTGTGTCCTCTTCTGGTTTAAGAAAGTGTGTAAACAGATCTTTGGATGGGTGAACCCTCCAGTGTCTCCCTCTTTGGTAATTTAAATTGGTGATGTAATGAAATTGTTAAAGCAGCAACACTTGTCAGCGGCACCACACTAATTAGTGCTGTTCAGTTTTAGTTTAAAAAAAATATATTCCTCTGACAAACCAAAGCAGGGTTAAGTCATATCAGCAAAGCAGGAAAAAGGAGGCACACTCGTTCACAGTGGTTTACCTGATAAATTGTGAAAGAAAGAGGGCAAGGAATTAAAGCCATCTGCAACTGTTTGAAACTTGGAAGTGTGTGTGTGTGTGTGTGTGTGTGTGTGTGTGTGTGTGTGTGTGTGTGTGTGTGTGTGTGTTTGAGAGAGTTTTCTTTCCTTCTGTTGTCCCTCCTGGGGCCTCTCTGCAACCAGCTAGCCAGTCAGGCTGTGAGACAAGACAGAAGAGTGTCTGATTCACTAAACAGGCTAAAGGCTCCAGTAGACTCACTTTCAAATCAAATTTAGGCTCTTTAAGAAAGTGCTGGCCTGGGATGCAAAAGCAAGTATGCTCACTGAGAATGGATCTTCTGGCCCGCTACAGCATAATGTGTGGGAGATGATGCCAGAAATCAGTTGGGGAAATAGCGACAATCATAATCAGACACAAGAAGACAACACACGCACAAGATGTATATTTATATGCAACAGTATGCTTGTTCCCTAAACCAAACAAGGCGACAGAATGGAGAGGTTACTCTCAGTAATAGCCCATATGGTTGTAAAATATGAGATATTTGTATTAGTGAATACAAAAAATACAATGATTATTTTGAATAAATCAAGATACAACAAGTTATATCACAACTTCAACTATCAGGTTCGAACACATGCAACTTTTCTCCAAACTTAAGGTTGTTTTTCTTCAAATGTCTTGCAGTAGTGAGTGTACACACTCCCTATCTTTGCTCTTGCATACTAAAACTGCTTAGAAGTGTCTACAGGAAAAACAACCAATTACTCGTGTCTGAGTAATTAGCTTTTGTTACTCAGCAATTTACCAAGTTGCACCGTCTTTGCTGCTATTTACTGTGTGTCGGCACAGCTGCCGCCTGCTAAGTGCTTAAAACCTGGCGAACGCTAATCAATGTTTTGACAGCCTGACATTTCATCTAAATGTTCATGTTGGTTCGAGGAACGCTGTGAAATACTTGCAGCCTGTTCACTTGACACAGATTCTTAGTAGACTGATGTCTCGCCATAAGCCCGAACCCACCCACTTGTGTCCCGAGCAGAAGTCAGCCTTTGTTCCTGTCTCCTTCTCTCTCTCTTTCTGTCTTTCTGTCTCAATTGTGGTACGACTTGGCAGTACTTTTCATCTAGACTGAGCCTTTGTTTTCAATGTGTGCCTATTTTGGTCTTTTAATAAGGAAAAACTAGTGTTGCCTCAGAGCAATTTAAAGACTAATTTTCAGAAAAAGGGCTTAGAGGGAGTTTGAACCTGAAACAGTCAGTTTGCGCTGAGGTTTTGCCCTTGTGTCAGACACTTAACTACTTCCTAAACCTTGTTGTAATTCTACCCAAAAGTCTGCAGTTAAGCTCTCTTCAATCTGGTAATTGCAGTGGAACTAATAAAGAGAAAATGAAGCACCCAGCAGATGTAACTCATACAACCGACTGACTGTGATGACATCAGTTTGGTATAGAGAGCCAAAGTGGGCCAACGTGAGGCGCAGGGATAAAAAACCTCAATGCCACATGCTTGTCACCACTGTCCTTCATGCTGCAAACCTTGCACTGTGGTTTGGCTTGTGGCTGGTTGGTTCAAACTCCCGAGGCGGCTGAGAAAGTCAGGAGATGCAATGTAAATAATGCGCAGACCTTGAGCAAGGCGTATAACCTCAAAGGAAGCAGCAAACAGTATTGTTTGGTCACCAACTGTAGAAAACTATACAGTAGCTGAGCTGAGCTACTTTCAGGTCGGTGAAACAGTGACGATCCCAGAAACACACAACCCACATCAAGAACCAGCAGCAAGCTGACTGTTGCATCACCTCACATCACCTGCGTCTTGTAAAAAAAACGAATGCTTGAACACAACGCAAAGACTTCAGCAATCAGCCAAATAGTCAATAAAAAGGGAAAGCAGAGATATAGGACTGGGGTTATACAGTTCTGTTTTAATACGTAGTGCCTACATTAAATCAAAGCTGCGTTTGCCGACACTTTTAACACCACACTTGCTCACCGTTAGCTTTTGACCAGATGGCCATGCCGTTATGGAAATATTTGTGTATTGAAATGATCAGATGAGATGAGGACGAAAATAAGTAGACCCTTCTGTGTGTGCCATCTTGACTTTAGCCGTCTGAGTAATTTTTTAAAGATTTAAAAAAGAAAAAAAGAAGCCGTACAGCCAATCAGAGTGGGGCTGCCAAACCGGAAGCCCAACATTGGCTGATTTGGTGTGTAAGGGCCTTGAAGCAAAACCCTTCCTTGAAGAAATATTGATTGGTAGGAAAGTTATTTTCCACTTTTTAATAGATTTCTTTGCATTAAATTGTGCAAAAATCGTTATTTCACATTGTTATGATTATGTGTTGAGATATGGTGGCGTAACTTAAGCAAAACTCCTGTTTCTGAAGAGCCGTCACTTCAACCTTGAGCTCTCCCAACATCAGGGAGACGCAGTCCTCTAAGTGCTTTTTTTCCTCCAAGACATGAGAGTGAAACGGCGTGAAGAGAGGGAGAAAGTGAAGAGAGAAGTTTGCTGGCCCACCCCTGTCACCGCCTCATGCATGTTTGATTTGATGTTCTTTGAGAAACGACTGCATGGAACGTCACAATGTCCATGTCTCGTTCCCATCCATCGCGAGGGCTGGGGCCTTTGAATCATAAATGACACCCGGCCTCACCAGGAACAATATGAGAGTCGTAGCCCGCACAGGAGGAACAAAATGTTCCCTCCATCCATCAATCCATTCGGCCACCGCTGCTGCCTGTACTCAAGACTTCTCACTATCGCAAGCAATTACCTTCACTTTTTTTTATTTTTTTTACTGCTGATGAAATCCTCACAGAGTCTGTCTCAGCTCTGTGTTGTTTAGGCGCCTCTGAGAGAAAAGGGTAGCGATGGAGAAGAGAAGAGATAGTATGTGTCTGAGTGAGTGGCGTTGGCGTGTGTCTGTTTGGCTTGTAAATCCTGTTTAAGCTAAACAAACTCATTGTCCTCATCCTCCAACTGCGCCCTCTGTGTGTGCTCCCCCCCCCCCACCCCCTTTCTCCTCTTCTCTGCTTCTCCTTTTGAGTTGTAAGTACAGTCCCTAATTAGTCCCCTCTCCCTCCTCATGCTGGGTCAGTAGGTTTACGGTTTCAGCGCTGATCTGCTGTGTTTGCCTTGTCTCTCCTGATACTGGAGCATGCCTGCAAGCCAGCAGCCTCCTCCAAGAGGTCTTCACACCTTACACAGCGTCCCACATGGGTTCACATGCCAGACAGCCACTCAGGACTGTACTCGTGCTCACTCTCATGCAGCTTGTCCAGTGCTTGAACTCATGTCAGTTATTAGTCAAACCAGCCCAGCAAATAGCCGTACCTGCTGGGTTGAGTCAATAAGTTAAAACCTGTTATGTTTCCAAACAACTGCAATGCATTTTGAAGAGGTTTTCCAGATACTAGTATAATTACCTACCCTCTACACAGCATGCTTTCGAATCCTCCTTGCTCATAGCCTACCATGAATCTTTTTGTAAAGATAAGATACCACATGCTATGATTATAATATAATTTGTGCTATAAACAGTCTCTTGTCTAGTAGGCAGTATCTCAGTGTGCGTGGAGATTTTCTGGTAGAGGTTGCGTGGGAGATGGAGAGAGTGATGGCAGAGATTCTCTGAAGGCGGTCGAATTGTCTCCAACATGGCCTCCAGGGATACATACTTCCTTGTTTTCTGACAAAGTAAATTAACCAGGATTTGCTAATGCAAAGGGACAGCATTTATTCTTTGCCTGCGATGTCAGTTATGATGCAGAGAGAGTCGTGCAGTGTCTGCTCTCACACAACACTAATTCCTCCACATGAATGCAGTGCAATGGGTAAAATGTGGTGGATACTGATGAGTAGTAGATTTCAGTTGACTTTAAAAAGGTTAATAAAAATGTGTTTGGAAGTTTGAAAGGCAGGGGGAAGGCTGTACCCTGGATGTTGATTTTTCAGACATGTCCGTCAATGAAACCAGCTATGGTTGTTATGGAGAGCCCCTCAAATCATATTGGCATATCATCTTGAGCTCCACTGCCCCTGCTAAGAGTGTTTTCTTACTGCCTTTCAACATTGCTCAGTGACAGAAAAAGTCTATTACTTTGTGCAGTGTGTTTGCCCGCCTGGTGCCCTCCCCTCGGTTTTGACACTGGCGGTTGAGCCAGGCGCTTTCCCAGGGTTCTGAGGACTGACATCCCTTTCATTTTCCCGCCTGGGCGGCCCAGATAAAGCGGCATATTTTAAAACTCTGTGTGGATACACCGACTGAAAAGAGAGACGGGCTGGTGTGCTGGGGCTGAGCTACAGCATTAACTTCACAGCGTTAACAGGGATTGGGAAGGTAGAGCTTTCATTAGGGGTGTAACAAAATAAAGAAGTCTACTTTATCAAACAGTGATCTCATTGATAAGGAATTTTTGAAAGTACTATAACTGGCTGCAGACCTGACTTCGCAAATATCACAAGCATTATTTACAATCTCACTGCAGATAACCCATCTCCCTCGTTTATCCGTGGTCTATTACAGGGGCAATGTGTTTCAGCACTTTTTTCTCATCTCCTTCTGTTACAAGTACGTCCTCCCAGCAAACCAAAGCCAGGGTGGAAGCCGTCGTTTATCATATCAGTAATGAGACCAGGCTAATCGTGTGTATTCCGGAGACAGCAATGATACACTGCTTGGAGCTTGCCAGGGATCAGCCTCTAAACAATGTTTATCATTGTCTCCCAGGGCTCTTTAATTATCTGGCAAACCTTATTGACAAAACAGCAAGGGTCCTTATGTTTTATGATTGCTAAAGGGTACTGGGTTGCAGTCACACAATGCTCACTTGGTGTTGTGTTTTTAAGAACGTGTTTGACCAAGGAACAGTGATGATCACATGCTTTATTTTATTATTTTGATGAAAAACAAAGAACTTGGAGGTTTTTGTTATCCAGCATTCTTCAGATTTTGTTTTTTTTGGAAAGAGCAGGAGCAGTTCCAAAACACAGTTTTATTGTTGAGTGATAAGAAGAGAACAGAGATGATCTGTACTGAAAACATTTCTTAACTTCTGAACTGCTGAACTCGGTGCCGCTAGCATGGCTGAGGACTTTTAGCCCTGTTTTAATTCTAAGTACACTCCTTGGGAACGTTTATTTTGAAGAAAAATTTGGAAAATTAGTCAATTTCCAAGTAAAACAGCCAGTAGAAAGAGGTTGTGTTAATAGCTCCTCTGTCTGCTCCTATGCCAACAACCACCCATTACTTCAGATTACAAACATTAGCAGAATCTAATACACCTATTACACATCTCAGCTGCCATATTGCTTTCACTGCCATCCTGTAACCTTTACTTGAGTCCCCGGTTGGAGATGATTGGACGCTAAATGGTATGTGTTTATGTTTTTAAAGATACACGTGAGGACATCACTGGTTTCATGTGTGACTCATATATTTGGATGAGGAGGGTGGTGGGGGGGGGGGGCTGTTGCTCAATATGTGTGGTTACAGTCTGAAAGGAGAAATATCTGAATGGATAATCGCTGGTCAACAACAACAGCAGCAGCAGACAGACTGCATGTACCTCCCCCTACACCATTACACACATCACACACCCATCCTCTTCTCCTTGTCAGGTCTCTGTAGCCATGTCACCCCAGATATCAAATCAACATGATTGTTTAACAAGAGAGGAGGAGTGTCTTATTGATGGCTGTGTGAAATCACCTTTGGTGTTCTGTGTGTGTGTGTGTGTGTGTGTGTGTGTGTGAGTGAGAGCAGGAGAGGGAGGGTGGGGGTGGGAACAGCAGCGGTGGCTTGGGGTGAGGTCCTGCCCTGATTTTCTCTGGAATTCCTTTGTTTTTGGAAGCCAGAAAGGGGGAAACTGAACCTGCGTAGCCCGAGGGTCTCTGCTCCTTCAGAATTCTCAGCACACATCCCTCTGCCTCCAGCCCTGATGGTTTTTGGGGTGGCTCTGTTTTCAAAGCTCGGAACATCGAAGGTGTTTTTCACCTCCCAAAAAAAGAAGAGGACGGAAAAAAAATGATGACTACACCAGGCAAAGCGTCTCTGGCCTGGAGGGACTGAAACATTTGCTCCATATTTTAAGGCTACGAAAATGAAAGTCAATTGTAGATTCTGTCACTCAGTGCACAAAAGATACCTTCCTGTGAATATGGATAGGAAAGACGAGCAGAAAGAGCACTCTCTCTATTTGAAAAGTAATAATAAAGAAAAGTGTGGCGCAGCGATTTCCTGATGTTTTCCATTTTTAATGATCCTCCTCTGCAGATTAATAAGTGTTTTAATTGTGTTTCATGGCCACTGGAAGGGCCAAGGCTGCTGTAGAAATGTTGTCAGCAACTCCTACAAGCTGAACATTTCACTTTACATTCATGGCTCATTAAGTGTGATAAACCCAGGGTAATGGCGTTCAAATTGTACAAAGGTATCTCCGTTTACTCCGTGCCACAAGTTTTCCGTGGCCAGATCCTTATCTGGGGGGCTGTCGCTTTAAGTAACTAACTTCCACAAAGCAAAGCTTTACCCTCTCGTTTGAAGGGGGCTCGTGTTTAGCGAGGGGGGGAATTGAATAGGCTTGGTGCCCACCTCCTTTGAGCCAGCTTCATTCTTGGCTGTCCCCTGAAACAGGCGGGAGTGGGGGCTTGAGAGAGGGGAGGTGGCAGGGGAAAGGGGAAAAGGAGAAGGGCTAGGAGGTCTGGTCACGTGAGCAATGATAGTGTTCGTGCTGGTCCCTTTCAGGCTGTCACAGTAAATCTGTTTGACTTGTCACTTTGTAAATCATTACGAAGGCTAAAAGCCTCTCTATTGGATTGTGGTGGAAGGGGGGAGGCGGCAGGTTTCCTTTGTGCCTTCTTGACGATGATGATAATCAAGTTTGTTTCTGGCCATCCTGCTGTGAAGCTATAATTAGCTCCTTTCTTTTCTCCTCTCATCCTCTTTTTTGCATGTTGCTCCTCAAAGCAAAAGTAGAGTGCTAGAGTCATTGTGCGGAGGTCGTATGATGAGTTGTGTATAGAAGCATCAATAGCTTCTGAACACTTCTTTAGTTTGATCACTCTTTCTATTATAGATTCAGACGCAGGGTTCTTTGCTGTAGAAGTTTGTTATTGAGAGTGCGACATCCTCACTGCCTGTGCTGAACCTATTTTAAAAAATGGTGACAAAGTGCATGTGAGGTCTCCTGATCCTCCCTCAGTTCAGTCAGGGAGAGTGTCTAAGCTTGAGGTGTGTCTAAACTTATAGTGTCATACTCTGACCGAACTGGTTGCTGTCTGACAGAAACATGACAGAGTAGATCTCATCCGGCTGATGAAGTCTGCGCCGTGTGACGTCTGATTTCCGAGGGCAAACTCCCTTCCTCTCCTTGCGTTTGTCCTCTTCCTCTCTTGTCTCTTCTCCTTCCAGTCCTTTTTCACACCATGCTTCCTCTGTGCCCACCCTGTTCTCTCCTTTTGCCGTCCTCCCTTTTCTTTGGTGTGTGTGCCAGCAGCACTCATGCCTGGAACAGAGCACAAGGGCAGACATCTGTCGCACTGTGTCCCTGATCTGATCTGCGGCTCGAAGCATCGGGGTCATGAAGAGTAGCAGATATCACGGGAGACAATCTGAGAGCTCTATCTCAGTGTTTTGGTCTCTCTATGTTTCTCCATCTCTCTCATAGAAATTCACACACCAGGGTATTAAGCTGTTGTCTCTATGCGTAGACGTCTGTCACTTGGACTGAATAAGTCAAACAGGGCTGGCAGTGTCCCACGTCTTCGTGACAAAGCTCTTTCTTAGACTCACAGGTTGCAGAGGGCAGAGCGAAACATCGTTTTTATCCGGCTGTTCATCAGCTGCAGTGATGTGCAGTGGATCTGAATGACGGATTTTGACAGTTAAACTGGATCTTTGTGCCTGGGGCAGCTCCATTAATGACAAACATAATGACAGAATGAATAAAAGGTTGTTAATTGCGGCGGCTCGGCTGTGTTAGTGAGAGTGTAAGTGTGGATTGACATACACAGCGGTTGCCAAGTTTGATATACCTTGTTGCGAGATTAATGGCTGTATATTGATCGCACTCACAGTTTTGACATTTATTGGTTTTGGAGTGGCAGCTTTTTCCTCAAAACAGGTGAGTTCATGCCAAGTGACAAGACTGGTAAATGCTTAGCTCAGATGTTCATGGGAAAAAACCTTTATGTATTCGATTAAATCCTGCACTATTTGATATACACGTTCTAACATTTTCAGATGGTTGGTCTACCTTCTAGTCTTCAAAGTGTTTCTATTCATTTCATCAATAATTTACTTTAACTTGCAGGGAATTGAAACTTAAATGGGATAGCAGATCCATCAAACTCCATTCAGTACAATGTTTCCCTTAAGTTATGTTATCTGAACGCAGTGATGCAGTTGACAGAAGAAGGTAAAAATCTCCTCCTGCTCGTCTGTTTGAAGTTGTTCCAAATTCTGAGATTTGAGAGCAACCTTTGTAAAGCAAGAAACAACTAAATTCACATGCTCCCTTTTCACTTCCATGTTTACTCACTTGCCATTCTGATATGATTTCCTGTCAACACAGCTTGTCATTGCAAAACTTGTCAGTGATCGACTGTCAGCTCTCAGATGTTGGAGAGTTTTGAAAAGTGCTCCTGGTTGCAACGAAGATACCAAACAATTGTAGAAAAAAAGCCTTAAAGGTTACAATGATATCTAAAATATGTTTTTACTGACTCCAAATTTGTTTTCAGGTTTATTTCATATGTACCAAAGGCTGTCTAAAAAGCAGGGAAAGGAATAAAAATAGGAATACAAAATTCTGATGTGCTGTTAAAAAAGATTGGTGATAAGTATGTGTTTTTTTCAGTGGCTATCAAACACCGTATCCAGTAAACAAGGCACAAAATACACTAATCCCCAAAATACTCCTGTTTTAAACGTCCTGAATCTCGCAAATCCATTGGTTTAGTCCTTTTAAGATGAAGCAGTTAGCCCAGTTGATTAACTCAAAGCCTCTGGAATACTTTACAAAGCCCATCCTGACTCAGTGAGTCTGAAGCTGCTTTGATTCAGCTCATCTCACGTGAGTCAGCAGAGTCCCAGAGTATAAGGGTAGCATGTGTGACGAGCAGATTAGTCCCCTTTATGACACACGTCCTCTGTCAAAAGGAATATCTTAACATCTTGTTTACTTCTAAGTCTCTGAGATGGAAATCGGGGCCCAGATTAGATAGATGGCAGAAACGGCTGTTATCTTTTAAAGGATAATTGACCTGTGACACTAAGTTGGCAGGAGCCCAAACCCATGATGGCTCCATGATGTGCATGTAAATGCTTTGTCAAGTGCAGAGATTTTTAAACAAGTTCATTACAAAAATGTTATACTAAGTAGGTTTCTATGTTTTATTTTACATCTGCAATGTATACAGCTATGGAAAAATTAAGAGACCACTCCAAATGTTTCTTTAATCTTTGCTCTACGCGTATGGCAGCCATTCCAGTCTCAGTTGAATTCCAACACAGAGAAAAATTGTCAGTAGTTCATAGAATACAATAAAAAATAAAACAAAATAATTTAACTCAAAGACATATCTATAAATAATAAAACAAGAGAAAATGATAATACTGAAGTGGTCTCTTCATTTTTTCCGCGGCTGTATGTGCAGCCCTTCAAAAGCACTGCTGCTCTAGTTTAATGTAATGTAAACTTTAAAGACATACAGTAAAACTGCACATTTCAGATAACGTTCACACAGCAAATATTAGCTGGCTCTGTGCATGAATTCTTTTCACTTACAGTACAAAGTCCAGGTCTCACAGTATGTTTACATTATGTAAGTCACTATTTTATTTTGCACTGTCATGATGAATCTCGTAGTGACTGCTCAGCATCAGCTTTTCCCACAAATAGCCAAGTTATATTTGATTAATTGATTAATCTTTTCATGAACAAATGTTTCATATATATCTTCAAGGTGCTTGTTTTTGTCTAGATTTTTCAATGATATAAAACAGAGAAAAGTTTGAACCAGCAAATGTTCTAACGACTGAATTCAGAGCCATTTTTTGCTGTCTGTTTTCTGTTGAAGATAACTTTTCTACTCTGGACTGCTGCTACAACATTTAGGAACCTTTTTATAAACATAACAAGCATTTTGAACATAATATCAAATATGATAACAATATCAAAGTGGATTATGTTCATTAAATCATGGTAGGCCTTGGCCATGGTAGGAAATTGTGATTGTGATTAATTCAGTAATAATTATGAAGCCCAATTCCCATTAGCCTCAGCTGTATTTTGTCTTAAGTACTAGTTCAAAAATGTTGTTTCGTATCATGCTAAAATGCTAAACATGGTAAACAATAACGTATACCTGTTAAATTGCAGCATGTTAGCGTTATTAAAGTGAGCAAGCCTTCTTTAGCATTCATCTCAAGGTAATGCTGCGCTCTACAGTGCTTTACAGCCTCACAGAGCTAATAACATTTAAGCTAATATACATTTTCCTGTCTGTCCATTATTCCATTAAGCAGGTCATAATTACACATCTCTTTCCTTGTTCAAACAAAAGCAGAGCCTGCACCAGAACACTTGAAAGTAGAATCCTCTTAGTATCCTCTCTGTGTGCGTGTTATGCAGCAGCAAGAAAAAGGTGTTTTATACTGATGACAGGCAAGGTCGGGCCAGTGAAACAGGACAGTGCGAGTTTGTTGGGTGGGGTGGCTGAAGGAGGAAGGGAGGGAGAGAAAGTGAAAGAGTGCCACTGCAGCTCTCCCGGTGTACCACCCGCTACTCGGATGCAGCTAAATATCAAACAGAACCAAGTTGCTGCTGGCACTGCGCCATGACACTGATCACTGGCTCATACAGCCCTATCAAAACCACCTTGATCGCTAATTAGGAATACTCTATCATATCTGCTATCACTTAGCTGCTGCGCTCATGAAGTCTAATGTGTGTGTGTAAGGTGTTTATGTGGCTGTGGGATTGTAAGAGGAGTTGCTGCAGTGACACAAGTACATTTTACATGTAACCCCAGCTGTTGGGGGGACGGGGGGACGGGGGGACTTTGAGATAGAAAGGCTGATCCCTTAAAGTCAGTCCAAAGCAGTAAACTCCCGCTGACTCCGATGTGTGTGTTTTTGCATCTTAGCGTGCACATGCAGCACTGTGTCCAACCTTGTGGTGGTTTTTAAAGGGTAACATCAGGCTCTTTGTGAGTGTCGCTGATGCACAACGCGTCATTCATGACTTTGACCGGGCAGGCCTTGCAGCTTTGCAGAGCATAGCGAGCCAGATAGATAGACTGAGCTTTAAACAACTCTGTGTATACGGGAACGAGAGAAAGAAAGTAAAGATGCCGCTTGGCAAGCTGTTTCCCCCCCTGTGCTTTAAACATTTAGAATTTTCCCATTAACCCTCATCACTCACAAGGAGACCTTATCTAAAATGCCTACTTTTACACTTGCGCTGTGAACAATTTAGCAATTTGTGCTGTTATTATCCTAATTTGCACATGCGGAAAATGAGAGAAATGGAGAGCACATTGTGTGCCCTCTGATTAAGTGGGATGTTTGAGTATGAGCCCTCCACCTTCAAGAGAGATTTGATACTTGAGGGGTTGAAGTGTTTTTGATGGAAACTCCATTAATGATTGATAACAGGAGGAGAGCGGTTAAAAATCTCCCTGCTCCAGCACCATCAATTATTAAAAGCTCTCTCCTTGCATTTGGTGGCACATAAAAATATCAGTCACCATCTTAGAATCTTGAGTTGATTATATCTGTCAAAGGAATTAGGGCTTCGTATTGGTTCCTTAAAATCTCTGCTCATACGAGGCTTGTTTGTTGTGCATTTTGAAGATGCTGCTTGCAACAGATTGCAACAATTAGCATCAGCTTGTTTGTTATCTGTTCTCATCAAAGGAAAGTGTTTCAAGACTTCTAAAATTCTCATTGAAATTATCCTGGGTTTATGTTTTATTAATCAAGTGAAAATATGTCTAGAATGGACATAGATATTAGATATTAGATATAGGTCAGACAGACACATCCAATTGATACATTAGTCCCAAATAAACTTAAACTACTCTTTGACAGTAAATCTTCCCAGCAGCCTCAGGTGCAGCTGGTTTCATGCTGCTCTTCTAGATACTTCTTGAGAAAGATTATGTGCCACCTGCCACAATATCTTGTTTAATTCTTGGAGTGATTCACCCCGTCTTTATGCTGAGAATCTGTCTCACACACACGGCACATGTCGAGTATGATGTTGAGGGACTGAGTGGATGTTTGAAGTGATGCTGGAGATTCGTGTCAGTGTATGAGTGCGTGTCAGTGCAGCAGTGGAAGTTCTCTGCAGCTGAGTGCTGATTTGAGCCGCAGCGAGACGAGCTGACAGGCCAGCAAGGCTTCTTCTCTGTGTCATCGCCAAGGTTCCCCTCAGCCCTTGTAGAGGGAATTCTCTCCTGGAGCCCTGCTGCACTTCCACACAGGAGACCTGATTAAGTCTTTATACTGCTAGTGGAGTCTGGCCTCTCTGCTCGAAGTGCTCCAAGGCTTCTTCAAGGCACGCAAGAGTAGATGTTTTCATGACGCTTCAATTGGTTGTGGAGCCTTTCTGAGGGTAATGATTATTGGCTCACATAAGCGCAGAAAATGCCTGGAAGCAATTCCATTTGACTATGCTGCTCTTTTTTTGTGTCATCTGAGTGACACCCTCATTTACTGATGTCAATATTCGAGTTATTCATTGACTACGAATTGAGTCCTGCAGCACTGGGTGTGCATTTACTCCCTTTCAGTAAAAACAACCTCAGTCTCTTAAGATGAGCGGGGGAAAATGCTTCTTATGATATGAACGTATATCAAGATCAAAGTAAGTAAAGATAGAGATGAACGCTGACAGCAAATGAAAAGAAACAACAATAAAATGATGGCTGTTTTTATCTATATGACCATCGATGCGTGGTGTCATAGAGAGGCAACAGCGTGCTGCCCAACTTGTGTCAACAGCCGTGTATTTACATAAGCTGTTCCCCATCGGCCACAGCTTCTGTCCTGAAAGCACCAGGAGCCGCGATGGTGAGGCGGTGTGATTAGATTTACAGATGGAGATTAATGCGAACAGAGGTAATAGCACAGAGGCATAAACCACAAAGCACCACGTTTGACCTTTCTGAATGGTGATAATGATGCTGGAGTCAGACCTGCTCACACTGGGGCTGCAGCTCCAGCAGGCCTGAGTTAAGACAACCGATCATAAATGCTAAATCTGTGTGTGTGGAAGGGGTTAATAGATGTGTCGGTCAACATTGGAGTGCTTTTTGATGAAAGTGACAGAGTGCATCAAGCTGTCAGAACATTACACGCTACAAAGTGAGTAAATGCACCTAGAGTATGTGCGTGCTCACACCAACGTAGCGACAGGCTTGATACCTGGTGCTCAGGCTCTTTCTTTAAGTGGGAAGTGAAACCTGTCTGTCTGTTTGTCCGTCTCCCTGTTTGTCCTTGCACCGCAGAGCATCAGCAGGGTTATTAGAGGAGGCCTATGGCTGCCGCTGATAAGGCCTGTATGGGTGCCGCCACTGACAGCGCTGCCTGCCTGCGCGGCAAACACAAGTGGCCTGGCTGGGGGATTACTGCCTGCTGCCATTTCTGCTGATGCCTTTCTTTATGTTATCCTCTCCAGTCAGATGTGCTGCATTTGAATAACTTGGCTGATGTTGTAGAAATGGAACTCCTCTAAATCTCCACCTGCATACAAATGATGGCGAATGGACGGAACGCTCTGATTCGCACATTTAGACCTTTTTCGGGTTTATAAGCCTTCCTGTATCCCTCTTTTCTTTCTTCCTGCTACTGGACACAACTGGTTATTAACATGCTCTGTCACTTACTGGGAGGAGTGATGCTGATGGGTAAGGAGGCTCACTAATCCACTCTGCTGCTGTCATTAGAGAGAAGCAAACAGACTATTACCACCTCCTCCTCCTCTTTCTGCTCATCATAAGCCTGCCTGACCCCCCCCCAACACACACACACACACACACACACACACACACACACACACACACACATACACACACACACACACACACACACACACACACACACACACACTTGCATGTGCACACACACACACACACACAGCTGTGATGGAGAGTGCCTCTTGTTTCTTTAGCGCTACTGAGTGGAGCCCTGCTTTGGTAATTGATCCTGTTTGGTACATGGGGAGGGGAGAGAGAGTGTGAGCGAGAGAGAGAGAGAGGGAGGCCCTAAGTGTTGTCAGTTTGCTGCATTCATTTTTCAACCGTGGCCATTGAGGCTGGAGGGACGGAGGAGGGGCCCACCGCAGAGCTCGCTCAGAGGAACCATGCTGTACCTAATGCTGCTTTGTCTGTTACACTTTCAGTCTAATGCTGCGTTTACACTGCTGCACGGTAACTTGCTGCCTCCAGTCGGTTCAATGATGGGAGAGGGGGCAAAGGGGAGGTAGTTTCAGCCATGGTATAAGGGTATAAAGCGTTTGCTGCCCACATGAACATGCACAGATTTCCCTTTGCAGCGGAGAGTTAACCGGGCTGAACTTAGGCCGTAACCGCCTGCCGTGGGCCAAGCTACTTTTGAAAATATTTGCCTTTTTTGGGAAAGCTCTTGCAGGTTGACTGTTGTTAGCAGCTTAAAATAAGTTCCTCTGTGAGACTCAATTATGATTCAACTGATCCGTCTACCCAGCCTCCTGCTGATGACATATTTGTTTTCCTCCATCCCTTCTTGCGCCACTTAAAAATAGCCTTCTGGTGGTTGTGTGACTTTTGCCTCTTTGTCTCGGTGTTGGTGCCTTCTCATGCTGTACAGTATGTGCAACTGATAATGGACAGACCTCACTTGGTTCTTTCTGATCCCAGCTCTGGGCACTGGTTGCTGACTCACTGATGATGTCTCCAAGCCAGAGGACTGAGCAGAAAACCAGCACAAAGACTTGTTTTGCATGCTATTTGCTGTGGCAGGCAGTGATTAAATAGTGTTCATATAACTTCTCTGTTCTTCACAGTCCTCCCCCATGTTATGTGTCGAAATAGTCCCATACTATAATTGGTACTCATACGTACTCATAATCCCGGTCACTGGAAGGAAAGTATACTGCTGATTTCTATGTCAGAGCCACGTTAGGGAACACTTCCATGAGTCACTAAGAGGCGCTCACAGCCACAGAGGACGTCACTGCTGACATTTGTTACAGATATGAGTCATAATTTCTTGCTGTTATTTAATATTTCCTAGGCAATTTGTTGTTGACACATTTCATTTAGCATCTCTAATGCTTGTTTTGTGCTGGGAGATGTAAAGTAGCTTCTCAGCAGCTCACAGCTCCTCACAGATGTCATGCAAAGAAGCTAAAAATGCTTTGTAATGATGCAGTATGTAAAGTGCATCACTGTGGGAGAGAACTGCCTGGAGGCTAAGCAGCAGTTAAGTTATGATCTCTGGAGTTATAGCACCCACAGTACAGGAAGCTCCTAAGTCCTAAATAGTCAGGACGGGTCACATGCAAAGGACAGATTTCCCCTCTGGGATTAATAAACTCCAAGTTATCTTTACTTGGTAAACACCACTCTGTCACATTTTCTCCAAAAGATTACGTTAGACAAAGACCACACTGATGTGATTTGACCAGCACATAAAAGCTTATATTTCAGATAGTTTGCTAAAAGTATATTATACAATCATACCTAAAGGCGTGCGCCAATGATTTGGTATTTGCCTGCAAGAGACACACATACCCAACATAAGGTAACATTTTAAGCTTTCAGAAAAGATCTGTTTTCTGTGGCAACCAAAAAGAACTTCTCTATTCTAATGACACCTGCTTTTAATTATTCTGTACCTAGGTCTAAACCAAAGTCTATTTGTACAGATTTTCTGGCAGCTGTTCACTGCAAGCATTTTTTAGATTTAATCTGATTCGCCTATTACTGCAGCAGCTTAAACCTATTCATTTTGTGGTGTGTGGTGAAGTCAAGCAAGGGGTATAAATAAATATTTCTGAAATGTATTATCATTCGAATAGGGAGGAGTGGCGGCCAAATTTTACGCAAATGAATGCTTTGTTTCACATACTAGGTTTCAAATGAAGTACTTTATGGGTATATGTATGACTTTAAGAGTACTATTATTAGGACTGGTATCTTTTTCTTGGTAACTTTCACCCATCCCTATAGAAAAAGGCAAAACTTTTGCAAATAGCCTTTTCTTCAAAGTAGTAGTTCAGTGTGGTGAGTATTTTTCGCTTTTGAAACAGACCATGTAATCCTTTAACCTGACAGCATACCAAACAGTATAAAAGGCAGGGCGGGGTCAGAGATGAACTGTGTGATTCCCAGCCTTTGTACAGTCACACAGGTGAGAGTCCTTTCTTTACCCCCTCTGTTTTGTCCCATCCAACAGGTGTGTTTTCTCCACTCCTCTCCCCCACCCGCCAGCTTAGCTAGCCAGGACAGGCCTTCTTCCTCTCCAAAACCATGATTGCATTCTTGAGCTATTCCGCCCCCTCCTTCAGAACAAGAGCCCTCCGCATCTCTCTCCCTTTCAAGTAGAGGCTGCCGGCCGCGTTTCCCCTTTGAAGATGTAATCTTGGAAAACACAGAGACATCTCTGGGATTATCTTAAATGTCTTCAGTATGTCAACAGCCTAGCCTTGTTGCTGTTGAGGTTGTTGAGCAGCGCTGGCTGTTTAAGGGGTCGGCTGTGATGACAGCCAAGGAAAATGCCTCATCGCAGAGGTAATCACAGGGTCAAGTCTGCTGACTCCATTCAGGGCCAACCTCCCACTGTTAAAACTGGATGATAACACACACAATGAAATGATGTATTTCCCCATGTGGCAATGCTGTGTTTACAATCATGAATTATAGCTGGCAGTGGGGCGCTCAATGACAGATGCCGGCTGGTAGGTGACTAAGGTGAGGTTCATTTGTGTCATGGCATCTTCTGAAATGTTATGGAAATCTGAACGGTGCAGCATCTTAACTAAGCATATGCAATAAGATGAAAAGCATCATTGAGCAGTCACAAGAGGGAGAGTTACTATGCACCAAATTAGAGGCACGTAAGTGGGCGCTCCTTGAAAAGGATCTTGACTTTGTAATCATATCAGATGTTATCGGGAGGAGATTTTAGGAAGGGTAAGTGCTTGGAAACTAAATCAGAGAGAAGCTGCCTAGGGAACATGTTGTTATCATAATTACCTGCTGAGCGATGACTGCAGAACCGGTGTTGATGTTGACGCCGAGCCACCCTCCTCTTTCTCCGACAAGGCTGTCTTGTGTGGGCTGCTGCCTGCTTCAACATCTCTTTTGTGCTCTGTTCCATGAGTGTTTTCTTTTTCTTTCTTTCTTTCTTTTTTTCCCTTCCACTGTTTTTTTTTAAGCCAGGAACAAACTGCAGGCCAAAAATGCAAATATTGTTTTGGTGAGATCTGGTTCTCAGATTCGGTACAGTCTTGCGTCAGAGTGTGCGTGCGGGCGCTGGGGTTGCTCCCGGGAGCCGAGGCGAAACGGAGACCTCATCTTCTCAGTTTTCAAACAACAACCTGCTCCTGCTGGGGCCCGCCTGCATGTTTTTTTTTATTACAAATGATCTGTTTGAATGAAATTCGGCCCCTGCCTTCTCGCAGTTGGCATTTAAATGGGAGGAAATAACAGATGATGATATCACAGCGGAAGATAGTGAAGGAGAGAGACACCACTCAAGGAGGAGAAACACTTGACCTGTTTGTTTTGAGAAAATGGTATTCCTCTGCTAATTTCCTCCTGATAAGTATCTGACAGCTCATAGTAAAGTGTTTTATCTTGGCTGGAGGGAAATGACTTCCCTCACTCACAGTGCCAATCGATTTCAGAGACTCTGCTGCTTTAAATTGCATTCTCCGGCTTTCCTATTTGCATAGAGGTAATCAATTACATATATTAGCTTACCGCTTTTAGCCTAACATAGACTTTCTCCTCCCTCCTGCCTGTTTCGCCTTACCTCTCCAGATGCTGCTGCAAATTCTAGCACTTTCCTCTTCCACCTAACACCATTGACTGCTGTTTGCCTTGTTGGGGGGCATTGATTTTTACTGCTCTGCCTCTCTCTGGTTTAACAGTTGATGAGTTGTGTTAAGACGCCCAGGGACAGCCCTGCCTGTTTTAAGGAGATGAGGTTGGCTTTTATAGCGCCTTTGCTTCCTCAACCTTGGATGATAAGGTGTGTGTGTGTGAGTGTGTGAGAGTATGTGCTTGTGTAAGTGAGTGTCTGTATGAATTGAGCATCCGCTTGAGACTAGGATTGCCCCCAGGAAGCTAAAGTAAATGTTGCGGTGTTAAGGGCTTTTAACAGGAAAACTTGGGCTTTGTCATCTCCCGCATTTGAATCACTTTAAAGGCTTTGCACAGATGATGGGGTTATCTCAGCCAATGAACAGCCACATCATCAATTACGATTACCACGATTGAACTGTTAAGAGAGTAATACCAAGCACAATTATGAAAGAGGAGATGAGTGGCTCGAGTGGAGAGTTGACACAGAGTTTATATTCAAAGGTGACAGGAGTGTCTAGTCTCTCAGAAGCACCTATAACCCCCCACTGCCAACACACACTCAAAAGTCATGGATACAGACATAAACCTCATTTAACACGATTAGTTTCTTTGAGGATTTTACCATCAGCAGCCTCTTATATCCGGGATGATAGAGTTCACACTTCTGAAAGAAAAAAAAACCCAGAGTCTGCTGAAGCTAGTACGAAGCACTCAGCTCCTCACTGCGACATTCACCACATTATTAAGGAACACATTGCTTTGTGCTGTTTTGCTCTCAACACCATCTGTAGTGTGTTCCTCAAGTGGTAGCAATTTCCTTGTAGTCTCGTGTCTCTCATGCAGTGAATATTACAAGTGAAACTCAATTGCAGATCTCCGCTCAATGTTCTAGTGCATTTAGTTTCTCATAAACGTTTGCATTCTTCACTGATTGCTCCCTGGCAGTTTCCGATGTGCAGAAATGTTCTGCCATCTCAGTTTTTAGCTCTCTCTCGAACTCTTTGGCTTTGAAGCCTGATGTAATTTCCGAGTATATGAAAAACGAATTGCCTAGATTTTCTCTTAAACTAGTACCCTATCCTCTGCTGTGACCAAACCATGTGTTGTTTAACTGACAGTAAGCCAGCTAAACATCTTCCCTTGTATGGTTGCTCAATGATGAAAACACATGTGATGGATAAAACAAATTAAAAAGCAATTTGATTATATAATAATGACATTTAGTTAATGTATGGTCAACTTAACAATGTGATATTATAATCTTTTAAATCCATAACCTCAACACACTCACTGCAGGCGTTTTAAAGAGGGTCTATCGGTGCGTGTTATAGCTGGGTAATATCAACCTAATAGGCTTACCTGTCAGCACAGTACGGGACATAGACTCTGTAAATCACATTTGTCTGCGACACCTGCTCGCCTCCCTGCGTATTTATGGGTTTCCCTCCACCCTGTCCTCTTCTTTTTGGCCCCAGTCCAAAATCAACCCCCTCTTCCCACAGTATGTTTTTCAGTATGCTCCCTTCTTCTCATGGATTAAATGAACAAGCAGGTGTTAAGATGTATGAGGGGCCCCATTCCCTCCACACATCCCTCCCATTTAAACCATCCATGAAAAGTTTAAAATATCAATAGTGTGTTTAAGATTTAGACTTTTACTTTTTGCAAACTTTCAGATGTCACTTGAATGTAATCCTTACTTAGTGTGGCATATGATTACCCTGATTTGTGTTTATAAACCGTGCACATGGTGTTGACAGAGAAGGCTACACTAAAACAACTTACTGTTTTGTTTGTTGTTTCTACCAGTATTACTGATTATCAAATGTCTTCTTTCCCATATGTTTTATTGTATATGGATGTGTCCAACTGTCTTTAAGTCTGACTAGAAATACCAAGCTATACTGTACCTCCTGGAGAATGGCCTTGAGGGCAGCCTGAAGCAGAGGAAGCTTGTTTGCACCAGTGCTAGAGATTGTAAGTGATGAAACAATAGAAAAGAGAATGGTGTTTCTCGCTGGGGGACTTTTTTGCCAGAGGAATTTAAGTAAACGAATGAAAAAAACAAACTAGTATCTGATTCTGTTTTCCATCAGAAGTAAGGTAAAGAAAATAACTTTTCCGATATAACCATTACTTTTCCTTCAACGGGGTTGTGTCTTTTGTATTTTGATTGTCTGTGTGCACCTGTTGCTTTAAGAGAGTGCTGTATAATAGGCTGTGTGTAGCCTTTGTATCATAAGGAATGAAATAATTCACCACTTCCTAAATGCAAAATAGAAAGGATAAGATATGATAAGCCCAAAAGAACTTCAAAAAGTGCTTACATTTATACATTCAGTCATTTATTTCCTCTACAGTTCTCAGCAGTGATCCAGAATGAAAATCTGCGGCTGTTAGCACAAATGTGTTTTATTTCAATCGGCATTATTGACTTTTTGGCTTCTTAGGGTCGAGGGCAGCAATGTGTGAGTACTTTTGTTTCATGATCCATTATTAAGATCAAGTGCATTTCTAAATATGCCAATACATGAAAGCATGTTGAAATGTAATAATGTAAAGGCTTTTTTCATAAAAAAGAGTCTGAAGCCGCGCTTAAAAAATAATAGCATCCCCTACAGCCAGGCTGATTTGGCACAGCAGGGGATTTAAGCTCAACGCTAACATCAGCTCACTAACGTGTGACACAGCGATAGTGATAACGTTCTGATATTGACGTGGTTCACCATCTTAGTTAAGCCAGTTGGCATGCCTTACTAAGCAACATTTTTATTATTATCACCAAACACAAAGTAGGCCTAAAGCTGATATTGGTTGTAATGCTAGGGTTAGGGTTTTTCTAGGCATTAGGTCATAAAGTATATGACAAATTGAATTTTTGACCCGATGATGGCACGAGCCTGGCTAAACAAGTCTTAGAAAGGGGGGGGAGAGGGGGAGGGATTAGTTTGACATTCAGGGTTGTGTAATATGCAGGCTAATATGATATTTCATCACAGTTTTCATAACAAAAACTCACACCAATCGAATTGAAGTGCATGGCAGATGTCTACGGAGAGTGGCTTTGTGCTGGCAGGCTAATCCCGAAACCTGTGTATGTGTGTCATGGGCCTATGCTGGATTTGTATCAGCCTGTAAAGGGTGCAGCGAAGCAGTGAGGAGAGACTAAGCGAGGTGTATTAAGGCAGTGAATCTAGCCGCTGTGTGTGTAATGGACTCAGGATGAGAGCTGACCAAGCGCCAGGGCTGCTGATAACCTTTAGGAAGGACATTGTTCCTGTGCAGTGGGGGGTGGGGTCGTGTGGGGGGGGGGATATACAGGACTGCTGCAGTATACAGACAAAGCACTTTGATAGGTGGTGCAGTCGTTCATTGGTTCATTGGCTCTCCGGCAGGGTTAGGAGGTAGAGTAAATGGGGCAGTATAGCAAACTCCCTCATGGCGTCCTGCATACATTTCTCAACACCGGGGTGTATTTCTCTGTGATCCATTTGTCCTCTGTCTAAACCAGGTTCTCCCTGGCACTCCATTAAAAGAAATTTAACAGCCTTTTTCTTCTGTCTTCCCTCCCCTCAGATCACCGCTTAAGGAGGGGTCAGAAGAGGACCGTGCTTGAGGAATACATGAAGGGCGGGGTGGGGGAGGGGGAGGCCACCTCAGCTGCAGTACAACCAAGGTCAAAGTTCACACACAGGTAAAAAGATTATTTTTTTTTTAAAAAATCCAAAGCGTGGTGATTTTGCACGCTCTTTGGTTTAGTCCTGGCTTTTTTTTTCACGATCCGGAGCAGACTTGGCACGCCGAGGCAAAGTGAGGGAGTAATGTGGCTGGATTTGATTGGACCCTCCTGGGCTGGCGGCCGGGGAGGAACTGGGAACTGAGCAGTCTGCAGCTGCTGTTTATGAGGAGCTGTGCAGGATACTGTTTGGCTCTGTCTAAAAAACCCGGCAGTCTCCGTTGAGAAGCCTGTGGCCAGTGTCAGTACTTGGAGAATAGAACCAAACCATGGGGCTATAATTCAAGACATTTTTCTTTACAATGAGGAGATGTGGGACTGGAGAATAGGGCATAAATGCATTGCAGCTTTCTTTGATTTTTTAAAATTAATCTATAAGATGATTTAACAGACATATCTGTAAAACTAAGTTTCTCCACAAAGAGTCATGCAAAGTCATTTTCTAACCCTAATCTCAGTCCCACATTAACGATAGGCTGCTTATATTAGTACTGAATATATGCACTGTATTATCCCAATTGTTAAATTTGAAAGCTTTATTCTAGTTTGAATCCAAACGTCTAGTTAACATGCACTTCAAATATTTCTCAGGGCCCTAAACCCAAAAAGTTTGTCACTTGTCACAAAGTAGCTCCGGAGTGGTGCAAAAACTCTACAGCCCCAGTTTTGCCTCTCCTCCTGTATTCTTTGCAACCTTGGATTAAGGAGGATTGGGGGCTGGTTTTCAGGGTGGGTGGGGGCAGATCCAGGAAGCAAATAAATAAATAAAGTGCTGGTTAATCTTCCTTAGTGCGGTGTGTGTGTGTGTGTGAGTGTGTGTGTGTGTGAACACTGAGCAATGGCACCGCCCGGGGAACATCTGCCTCGCACACAAACACATGCGCATGTATGTGACCGACAGACAGACAAAGATACTGTACACACATGCACATCTAGCAGGGATCAGCCAAAGCGATAAGCACACGGACGTCAGAGCACAGAAAGCGACAGGTTTAACACAGATACACACGCGCCGTCCGTCAGCAATATGACAAGTAATGCTCAGTGAAATAAAGAGAAACACTGCCAGCCGACAGAACAGAGCTGCAGAATGTGACAGCGCACGACTGCAGACACATGAAAGTATAGGAAGACAAGTTTCTCTGCTGCTGTCTCACTGTATTCAGCCAGCCTGTTATCCATAGACTCTGTTTTATCTCTTCTTTTTTTTCTCCTTCTCTCGCTTAGCTCATACAACAGTTGATCAAACAACTGTGCAATTGAGGCACAATTTGGCCAGACAGGCAGCCAGGATGAGTAATGCAGAGCTCCTCTGATTTAATTTGTTTAGAAAGCCTATCATCGCTGCAAACATGTTACAGACTGTTGCAGTTTACAGAGGACTATTTTTCCCTGCAGCTTTAATTGGATGCATTTTTAATGTTAGCACCACATAGTGTGACCACTGTTGACACTGAACACTGTGGCTGTTGTGAGGCAACGGAGTTCAGAGTGAGTATAGAGGAAGGGTTGTGTGTGAGTACTTGTGTGTGTGTTTGTCTGATGGTGTAATAGTTGGGTGGATTCCTCCAGTGTGTCGTGTCTACACCGAAGGTGAAATTTATAGTCCTGTGTTAAAGGGTTATGACCCAGTTATAGAGTCTAACTGTTGCACCTCCTCAGATTTGTAACTACACTTTTGGGTACTAATCAGTAATGAGAGCCCCCCAAACGTCGCTCTGTATAACAAAGTGAGTAAAATAATGAAAAACTTTGGGGAATATTATTCATTTGCAACCTTGCATTAGGAGACATGACCATGTTACAAAATGTCTGCTGCTGTAGGGGTGCAATCAATTAATGAAATCTGATGCCAAACTTGTTCAAAAACAACCTATGTTTAAACAGATGGTCATTTTTACACTCAAAAACTGAAAAATATGGTCTCCAGAGTAGATACATTGTAAATTGTCAGCCGTGATAAAATACTGAGGACCACTAAGGTTAAGACAACCACACAATAACGCCTCTCATCAACTTTCTTGCCACTCATATTGAATTTAGCAGTTCAATCGCACAACTTTCCAATGCAAAAATCTGTGCAAATTAGTGACGCAGTGGAAGAGTTGTAGGCTCTTTTGGTGTGTTGTCTACGCCTCGTGCTGGATATGCTGAGGGATATGCTCAGTCCAATGGAATTATCATCCCATTCCCAGTCTTGTTTTTTAAATTCTGGACTCTTCTTTCATCCTTTTCGATCTCTTTCTTCTCCTGATTAATTTCTTTCTGAGGTAAACTTTTCCATGTGATGGACAGAGGGCAGTGGACTTTCTCTGACTGTCTTTCTGTGTATGTCGACATACCGTATGTTGGGTGAAACATAAAAGCAAGACAGAATAAGAGACAACACGAGTCTAATCGAGACTCCTATTCTCTAAGAAGTCTCACCTTCGGGTGCTTCAGCTAAGGAAACTGTGATGAAATTCAAAAGACAGGAATGTGTATTTTTATCCTTGCTGCTCATATTCATTGTGGTTATCGTCTTATGTCTTCTTCACATACCCAAGCTGGCCTTTTTTGGATTGTGTGAGGCATTTCACAAACAAGCAGAGGTATAAAGTGGTGAGAGTGGGAGGATGAGAGAGAACATTGTCTTCTCTTTTCCAGCTCAGGGACAGAGCAGAACAGGTTGTGTGAGGATACTTGCTATCCTTAACAACGTCTAACACCGCCTCAGGGCCACATCTACTTCTCTGATGCAGCTGAGTGTTGTGTTGTTAAAAGGTGCCTGAAAATTTGCAACACATTCCTCAGCGTCAGATGACATTCTTGCTACACTATAATTACCAGCGTAACACTTTTACTCTGTCATGTTTAGACTTAATTATTGGCATAACTTAGATTTATGTCTTATTTAAAGGTTTTTCTTCCATAGATTTACATGACTTTTGTTCCTTTGACACAGTCATGACTCTTGAAATCACTTAAGTGATATACTCACATGGAATTAGTGTGCAACCAAAGTAGATCAGGACAGAAGTGTTCTTGCTTTGTGTCATTGTATACAACATTGGTCATATATTTTGCTATTTGGTCACAGTATTATCTATAATAGAAGGTAAAATATGTAAGGAGTTCAAGTTACTGCTGGGATTTAAGAAGAAGTGAGATGGGGCAAGAAACAGGAGCGACTGGTTGATCATACAGATTGTAAACAAACCCCCAGGCTGACCTAACTTTTGAAAGAGAAAGAAAAGTTCTAAAAGATAAATCATTTCCTAAACTGTCATGTTAAACTTCGACTTGTGCAGTGACAGATTATTACTAATATTTATGTTGCACTGCCCTGCCTGACATAGTGATTTCCTCATGTTCCCACACCTCAGCAATCATTTAAGTGAACACAGGGTTATCAAAACCAATAGAAATGTTGGCCAAACCTATAATAAGACCCAAGTTGCAATAAACCTGAATTTTCCCTGTAATTATCTCCAAATGTTGATGTAATCTGAAATGACATCAGTAGTCCACCATCTTTTTGTGCCACTCGGTCCATAATGTTATCCATCACTGGGTCTCTCTGTCTGCCGTCGTCAATTACCCAGAGGAAAACAACATTAGAGGCCTGAATGGGACACGGAGCCGTGGCAGGCCTGACATGGCTGTGTTATATGATTACACAACCTGTTGGCTGTCCGCCTGTCAAGTGTCTCCCGGCCCTGATGAATGGCTGTAATATGCCACGCATCACAACACGGCACGCCACACACTCATTAATGGCTTCTCATAATGCCGGCGACGTTCCTCCAATGCCGCTGCAGCATTCACGGAGAGAGGGAGGGAGAGAGAGATAGAGAGAGGTGGTAGTTGTGGAGTGAATGTGAGAAATGGCGGTTATGAATACTCCAACCTTGTTTCAGTGTTGCCATTCAAGCCAGTAAACAAAAGAAACATGGTGTCCTCATTTGAATAATTTCACAAATGGTGTGGCAAGACGCCAGCCTCGCACTCACACGTAACTCTTGCTGAATGAATGGAGGATGACAGGAATAGGATAGGAACACAAAGCAAAGGGAGATGTAAGAATTATTATCTTTCAAAAGTGTGCCACATATGTTTCTCAATTAGATACATACTCGTCCATCTGTGTCCTATTTGCATAGATTATCAGAAATGTGTGCAATGCGGCATGCATGGCACCGTGTGGGAACATTACAATGGGGATGTTTGAAGAAAGTAGATTGAATCGGTAGTCTGTCGGATGCCATCTGAAGCTTAGCTGATTGCTCTTTCTCTCAGTGAATTAGGAGACACGCTACCAGAGATCCTCCAAACTACTTGACTCACAGCTATAACAAACAGATTTGATTCACATAGTGACACTGCTCTCTTCAAACTGAGCGGGAGAAAATACTTTTGAAAGAGCTGTTTTCTAAGGAGTCTGTGGGTGAGACACTGTGTAAAAGTAGCTTTGTGGCAACAACATAAAGTCACTTTTCACAAACGGGCCACAGAGAGGTTATCTAACACCAACATGACCCTAAGCCACATAAGTTGGTGGTATTTATGGCTCTTTCAGACTTTTAGTGCGTAATGCCTACTGGGAAGCAACAGCCACATTGAAGGAGCCCCATTCTTTCCTTCAAGTTGAAACGACTGTGCTCAATATACTGCGCCTCAGCTTGCTTTTGTCATATGCGTTGTTTCACATACAATTTCATAGGTAGAGACAAAGATGTCAGAAGTTTTTTAATTCCACCTTGCTCAAATGTGGCGTGCACCTGCAGTGTGTGTTTACGAGAGAGGAAGTGACAGTCTGTTATGTATATTATCTGTGTGTGAGTGTATGTGTTCTCTCTCACAGCTTGAGTTTCTCAGTTTGAAATGCAACACCTGCAGATGTGACTTGCAGCCCCGAGCTCCTCTCCCATTCAGAAGGGACCATTGAAACAAAGCAATTAAAGTAGCTCTCTACGTGAAGCAATGATGTGTTCAAGTGATTTTCCATTGTTTTTACTTTAGAATCTTTAAATTTACCAGCCAAAAGATTTGCTGCAGGAATGGGGAACATTAGCTGCTTTGTCATACTCATCCTCTGTTTAAACATAGAGGTCAGAGGTCACCGACAACCTGTTGACACAGGGCAGATTTATGCAACATGCGCACACATACATTGAACATGGCACAGCGACTTGTAGCAGTGGTTGCTGCTGATCTTTGGGTCCTTCCAGCTCCAGATACCAGAGCCTGAGTTATTCTCCACTCCGCTCCCTGACCCTCCTAATTGAGAACGGCTGTAGGCTGAGAAAGAGAGAGCTAAAGACAGAGAGAGGGAGAGCAAATTCTTGTGTGGAAGAAAGAAAGAAAGAACAACTAAATGAAAAGGGCAAAGAGCTGAACCTGTGTAGGCCAACACTGATCAAGTGCAGGATGGCTGTGGGCTCAACAGTTGGCCTTTAATAAAAGCTGAACCTCCTCCTATCTGGACACATGCCAAGCAGAACCATGCACCTAAATGTAGTTGTAGCTTTTCGATGCAGTATTTGATAGCTGTAAGAAATAAAATATGAGAGAAACACTGTCTAGAGTTCAGAGAGCATTGCATAAAGGAAAATCCAACCAGAGGCTCGAGAAGAGGAGTGGTAAGCTCTGTGACAGCTGCATGCATCTTGTAGTGGGTGACGGTCTGTCCGTCTGTCAGAGCAGATATTTCTGTCTGTTTAGTGCTGCCTTACTGGCTGCCAGAGACACTCCTCATGTCATCGCTGGGTGCCTGCTGTCACTGGCTAAAAAGGAGAGAGGGAGTAGAGTGTGTGTTTGTGTGTGTGTGTGTGTGTGTGTGTGTGTGTGTGTGTGTGTGTGTGTGTGTGTGAGAGAGAGAGTGACAGAGAGAAACTCGAGCAGCTGTCTTGAAAGCTCCTCTACTGTCAGTACAACTCAAATCTGCCTTCCCCTGATATCTTCCTGGTAAGACAGTGGTTCAGTCAGTTGTTTGGGCGGAACAAAAGTCACCTTTCCGCTGCTAAAGAAACTGGAAACAATTGTTTGTGGCACAGCTTATCTCTTAAGCTCATAGCACATAGGTACACATCTGCGGGCATAGTTCAAGCTAACTTTCAGAAGTTTTCCAACGTTTTTTGATGGTCTTAATAAGTGTTAACATTTGAAATCATGTCATCTTAAAGTAACTCTTCGATCCAACATGCATACTTTTAATTGGGAAAATATCTGCCTACTAATTATCTGATCATTAAATGTACCTCCTGACACAGATATATGTACTTCAATCCAAGGTACCTTACAGTTTAACTCATTATCAGTGTATAAAGTAATCTCTGGAACTAGTTAAGATCTATTATAATATATATATATATATAGTATATGGTTAAACTTGTAACATGAGTTTGAGGATTGCTGCCGTAGCGGCCATCTGCAACGATCCGCTCAAGGTCCGAATAAGTAAGCATAAATGGTGTTAAATGACCACTAAAGTTAAAGTTTTGTATTTCATTAACCCTATTATGATCTGAAGTAAAGCCCCTTTCAGTGGAGTTGGGGAAATGTTTTTACATTTTGAAGAACCAGAATGTAGACTTAGCGCAGTGTAAGCTGACTCGTATTATTTCCGAAAACTTGCAGCAGCTGCAATGAAAAGATATGGTGCTAGTCAGTCAGTTTTGTGTAGGAGGTACAATTTACATGAAATATTAAATAAAAATAGCAGGCTGTTTTAAAATTTCCTGGGTCAACTGAATGTGAGTGTGGGTGGCAAAGTGAGACAGAGCTGAAATTCACCGTGTGCAGCGTTTCTCTGTCGAAGTAGTTCTAAGAAATACCCTGGCTAGTCTGTCCAGTGTATTAAAGATATTTGATGTGGTACAAGCTGTGAATTTGCAGAACAAAATAACAAATGACAACTGTTTTATGTGTATAAAAGGTTTCTCTTAATACTAGTAATGGCTTCTATCGTTTTACACACTAAAGGGAAATAATTGACATGAAGCACACAGATGATCTCAGTGCCTGCAATTTCATTCCTGGAACAATAAACCAATCTGCTGAAAACATCATTTATTCCTCACAAATCATGGGTTTCTGTTTCTTACTAATATGCCGTATTTTAGCCTTAAGTGCTGGCCATCGACTGTTTGATTGCAATCATCTGTTGTTGGAGTGCTGTCGTTTGATTACAAACACGTGTGTTTCGCCAACCAAGATGGTGTGGAGTGAGGTAATGGAATAGTAAGAAAATGTAAAATCCTTAGTAAGGTACTGGGCTGAACAATGGCTCAGTGGTTATAATGAAGGATAAGGGTCTGAACAAACGATGGGGTTTACACCGAAAACTGTGACGTTTTTTCACTCTCTGGGTTTTTCCTCGGTTTTTTCTGCTTTGCATGTGGCTTAGTTAAACTGGGGAATTGCTTAAAGGCTGAAATTTGTGCATCCCGGAAAGCTATAAGTAGGTATCTAAAATACAGGGATAGGTAGCAAGGTGTCACAGTTAAAGAATCACTAAAAGTTTCTCAGATATCTCAACTTCTCTTGAAACTGTTTATTGGATCTCTCAACACGATACTAGGATGAATCTAGGAAGCAGGGTCACCTAATTCCTCAAATGTAATTCCCAGGCTGGAAAATCCCAGATTTGAGCAGCGGTTTGGGCTTTCAAAGTGAGGTTGCCTATAATTTTGCGGCAGCCTCGACAACATAAGTCCAACTTTAGATTGTGTTAGCTTTCTCTGGCTTGTCCGGTGCCCTGACAGCCCTGTAACCACACACCGGTGTTTATGTTCTTTAGGTTAACACGGTTATCTCTGTACGTAACCTGAGCCCTCAACCTACATGGGCACTTGGCATACGTGTGTGTGTGTGGTTGCGTGTGTGTGTGTGATCGTGCAGCTGCAGGACTCGTCTCTTTTCCCCGCGTCTTTCTCCAGAAAGAGCTGCAGGGACTTGCCAGTATTTTCATTCCCTCTGGAGGCATTTCCGCACACTAACAAAGCCTGGCCTGCGTGATGAAACGGAGAGGAAGCAGCTTTTGTGAAGGGAGCAGCCGATTTCGGTTTGTGTGTGAGTGTGTGTGCACTGCTAACCCTGGATAACAGTTAGTTACATGCAAATTTACTTTTGAGCTTGCAATTCAGGTTGCTCCAGGCTGTTGTTTGCAGACAAGCCTACTGTAGCACTAGAACAGGTCTACTCTGTACCATGTTCAAAAGACAATGTTGCCTCTTGTTTGACTCTAATTAACTGACATAATACCTAGCTTGTTGGATTTGTTGGTGTTTTTTACAGGGCTTGTTAACCACTGGCCTTTCACAGGCTTCACTTCCTCTGTAGTAATTTGCCAACAGGAAATGTGTGCTGTAGTCCAGGTCACAACCTCTCCAGGGTGTCTGGCTCATGGAAGGGACTGAACCAACCATAAAAAAACTTTCTTTCCAATAGCCTTTTTACACATCTTAACTAAAGTAAAATACTGAAGTCTGCAATAAATTACTTACTGATTTAAATATGACACTTTCATGTCCAGTACTGCTGTTTTTTTGGGTTCAGAGTATCCATTTTTCTCTTGCTGCCGGATACAATTTGATAAGTTGCTGTGTTCCAGAAATAACTCCTAGGTTTTGGCAAGAGCTGAGGTCGAGGCTCACACGCAACATTTTTGCTGTCTCACTTGAGGTCATGAAACAGCTACTGAAAAATCACAAATGTTTTTCTTTTTTACTTAAATGGGAGCAAAAGCAACTGCAGGGTCTGGAAACCACAATGTTGCCAATGCTGAGATTTTCTTAGGGGTTTTCTAAAGAGTCAGTGTCCTGTGGGTGGTTAGCCGGGGCCCTGTGACACACGCTCATGCCCATAAACAGGGATTTGGCTCTCTGGAGAAAATAACCTTGATAATTACTGGGTGCATATGGACCTGCCCATAGCAGGAGGGGGGGGAGGAGGAGGAGACAGGGGTTGACTGAGAAGGAGAAAGAGAGGCAGAGAGCCACATCCGCTGGTGCATTCCTCTATGCTGTGTCATACTGGTGCCGAGTTTCCCCTCAGTTTGCACGGAGATTTCCACCAGGCGTAGGGTGCAAAGGGCTCCTGATGCAACGCTCAGGGCTGTGGACACTGATGTTTAAAGTTTAACAATGCAACAATCCGCACATTCATCGATTCCCCACAGTAACAAAGAAACACCCAAAATGTTTGAAGAGTAAACATAAGAGGGACATGCTAGACAATGGCCAACAATTGGAGACATGTGGAGTGACCTAACTGTTGATGCGCTCATAGATTTAAACTTGACTCTCCCACTCTTTTTCTGCCTGCATCACATGGCCGCTCTATTCTGGCTGAATTGGCATCATTACAGCAGTCAGAGCTGAATGTCTGTGGTTGGCTCGCCGCCCGTCTGCTCGCCTGTCATTCAGCTGGTTAAAGAGGCCTTGTTGAACCGCTGCACTGTGCCCGGCTACTACAGGGCCATTCATGCCTGTAACGGCAGGAACAGCCAAGTGCTGTCATCAGTTAGCTAGCACATACCAATTTACTACTGGAGATGACATGGGCATTTTGCTTGGTCAACACAATCCGCCCAGAGCAACCTCTTAACCCGTTCTTTTGAAAAGTTTGCATTTCAGAGAATGAGAAGCTCTCTTACAGAGTCTTTAGACAAACACAGCGATCAAGCCTCAAAATGTTCCGTCTCTGTTACATGAACGCCGCCTACGTCGAGTGTAAAGTGAAGTAGACGGATCCGTTCCCCAAGGAATCATACAACAACAGCACAAAACAACAAAACAAACCCTTTGTTGCTCCTCCAATGCTGGAAATCTCAAACAGATATACAGTTTGTCACTCCGAGGGAGAGTTTTTCTTCCCTTTGCTTGTCAGACGCTCTGTGTGCCGTTGGCTAATAGCAGCTCCTCCTGTCACAGATGACCTGTGCCTTATTGAAACGTTCTTCGTCCTTTTTTCAGTCCCAGTGTGACACACAGAATGAGGACATGCATGAGAGCCATGATTTCATCCTGCGCTCTCCCTCCTTTTCTCCAACTCTTTTTTTCCTCTTCCCCTCTGTCATCCCGTACTCCTCCTTTCTTTTCTTTTCTCTTGTACGTTTTGCCCCCCCCCTGCTCTGTGTCGGCAGTCCTAACATCTTCCTGCTATGATTAGCAATAGTGTTTTTTCCCTAGCCAGTGTAATGTCTAGAGCCTCCTGTGTCCTTGGAACGCAGCCTAATAAGCTCAGACACACACTGCCGTCTCTGCGCTCCACGGGCCTAGTCTCCAGTGTCACCCAGCACACACTGAGGTAAACAAAGACTGCCACACACACGTACGCACACACTACCCTAGTGTGCTAATAGACCTGCATACCAGCCCGCTGAGGAGGACGTTGGCGCTAGCTTGCTAACGTTGACCTTCCGTGTGCCAATCACAACAAATCTGCTCCTTGATTTGAATATAGGGAGGAGAACAGTGTAAATTGAAAGCAGAAATCCCCCTGGTGTGAGACAAGATGAGCTTCTGAATAAATTATTCAGATGGCAGCCTCTTTCCTGCATGATTCTCGCCTTCTGCTACGTTTAATGGCATCTGTGATGATGCCCATTGGAGATTAATCCAGATGTAAGACGTTTTCTGTGTGTTTGTGCGTGTGTGCTTACATGTGTTTGTGTGTTTCTGTATCTGTGTGTGTGTGGCCTGCTCACCCTTCTTCTCATGCATCCCGTTGTGTCGTATGATGGGGAAACAAAGCCTCAACAGGGGAATTTATGTGTTCTCTGGAGAAGGCTGTAAATAAACAACTAGTGAATCAATGCCTCCATTTGTTTTTCTCTGATAATTCTGCCTGTGTCGTGAGACGGTGTGACAGAGATTTGCAAGCCGGGGGTAGCTCTCAGCAGATGTAATTCCTCTCAGTGAGAGTGAGAAAACACACCACACCAGCCTCATGTTTTCATTACCAGGCATCAGTAAATTATTGTGTGCTTCTTTATTTCAGTTACTGCAGCTCATTTAGCACCATGAGGTAGGGTTTGTATGAGTGGAAAATAATACCTACATTAGTTATTGTGCGTAAGAGCTACTCAGTCAACTAAAGACACAGCAGCATATAAATCACCAGTTGCAATTGAATAGGAAACCCCACAGCAGGTCCTTTAGGTGAATGTGTTTCAGTGTATGCAAGTGGCATTGAGTGACTGCTAAAAGATGACCTTCCCTGACACAAGCGCGTACAAATGACTGAATGTGAAATATTCTGTATTTCTGAATTCACTGTTTGCAAAAGCATGTCTGCATTATAATAAAAGGGTTGTTTTTGTAAGCCATTTTTGGTTATTTAGGACAATAAATTCCTGAAATGCTTTTAAAGGCTGTGCTCAGCCAAATCACAATAAACCCTTTTTTGCTTCTGGCCCTGCACGTATTAGTTTTAGTTTTAGCTGGCTGGTTTTCATCATTTCTTTTTCTGACCCTTCTGCGTCAACTTCAGTTGTGTTTCTGTTTCTCGGGATCACACATAGAACATTAATTTTTTTGTGAACACCAAAAATACAAAATGTCTCGATCGTTCTTTTATGGCTAAGTGCCACTTTTAGATAAATGTGTTTTTTAAGGTAGGAGTGAACTGGCCCTTTAAACTGGAAGAATAAACAGTTATTTTCCCTAATTGCGCTTCTGTGGGCTTCAGTAACAACAATGAGCAGAGCAAAGGTCCCAGAAAATATGAGGGGAGTTACTTGTATTAGCCACGGTTCGATGACTAATAGGAGCGCTAAATAATGGTGTGAGCAGAATGATCCCGCTTCTTTAGGAATAAAGGTAACCTCCCAGTGTGTAAACCTTGATTAGGAGCAATCATTCAGCTAATGCTGCTGTTGGTAATGCCAACATGACTACACACAAGAGCCTCTAATGAGCGCTGGTATACCATGGTTTCTTTGTGCTCAAGTACCCTTCTCTGTATCCCATATCCAAGTGTGAAATTACAATATCAGATCATATTTAGTTAATTAAACTCATATGACTAATTTAATTTGACTCAAATATGGGGGGAAATGAATAAATCATGGAGGCGTATTTAGCTTGCTAGTGCTGGTGTTAACAGTAATTAAATGTGGGGCAATCTGTAGCCTGTGAAGATAGCTCTTGTCCGCCTACTGTACGAGTACACATGTGGAATACATTTAAGCCAGACGGTTTTGGGAAGCACTCTAGCAGAATATTAATGAAATGGAGTGGGAGTTTCAAACACAGAAATAAGTGCGTTAAAGATGCAGTCCTGTAAAGTAAGCCAGTGAATTAATAGTCGGCGAATGGTCGTCCCATTAGGAAATCTGAACATCATAGCTCGAGAAGAGCGAGAAGTAGGAAAGAAATATTCCTCCATGATTAGAGCCTAGAGAGTTCAAAGACGGCTGCTTCTGCTGCTCGGTGGGCGCAAAATACTCATGAGGAAGGCGAGCAATCAACTTGTATTTGTCATTTAAGTATTTCATGTTTCATATTTGGCGGGGATTAGAGATGCACATTCTCTCCAGCTCTGTCAGTCCTTGTTATGTGCTTCCAATCTGTCAGATGCACGACAGGGTGTTTTATTACATCTCGATAAATGATGCCACCTAAGTCTTGTTTTGTTATCACAAAAAAGCAGATTGTGTTTTGTCACACTCCCTGATGTGCGTCGCATTCTGTTTTGTTTCATTTTAGACTCGCTCTGTGATTGATGAGGATTAAGGAACAGATTTTGCCCATTAGGAAACACACAAACGTCCTCATCCACACTGGTAAGGATCCTGATTTATCACCTGTGTCTTCATCCGAGCAGTTTGGCATCAGCTCTTTTGGTGATGCAGATATGTATGAGTGTGGTTTTGCAAACAATAGGAGGATTCAGTTTGAATTTTATCTTTGCTTGTGTCATACTAGCTAATAAGCACCAAAAACATTTTGTCCTAGAACAAAACATGGGTGATCATGCAATATCATAGGCATTTGATATTTTTTTAGTCAGAGGAGCAAAAGAACAAACAGATCTTTCAGTTTAAGGGCAACAAAAAACTCAAACTAAAATCATCTGTGTAGAAAAATGTTAACTCTTAAACCGCAATACTGAAATTGATACTAAAATGTGTCTTATTCTCCAAAACCCTTCCAGATACCGATACCACACCACATACACATCAGAACATACTGACTTAATCGCCACGAGAGGTTTACTGCCATTGTTTTGAATGAAAGCATATGTTACGCAATGATTTATGTGATCAAGATTTTGTGGGTGATGATGTTTCCTCTCTGGTAGACAGCTGGTGCTTGTCAGGTAACAAGGCAGTGAGTCACAAGAGTCCAGACTACTAGTGAGGCCAAGTCATTCTGCGCTTTGCAAAAAAAAAAAAAGCCCATTTGATGGATGTTTACACAACCACATTAGAGCATGTATTCCACAAAGGTGATACATTTCTGTCTCTTTTTCAAGCTGTCCCTAGGGTGTGAAACCTGAAGAGCGGTGTTGGACCAATGGCGAGTTACCATGTATGGCTATTGATCTGAATATATCAGTATCAGTCTGTGAGAGGATGAAAACTGGTAATCCCCGTATCCCCTTCCTCCAGTCATCTGCTTCCTTCTGCATAAGCTGCAGGACTCCCATTTGATGCAAAAACATGCATGAATACTGTGTTCAATTAGCCTTTGAACAGCATGAATATTATGTGTTCAGATATCCCTCAGACCGCATGAATATTAAGTGTTCATTTAAACCTTGCCTTAGAAGACACACTCCATCAATCGTCATCACAGCGTCGAATAACCTTTGACTGGCGTGATGGGTGATGTACTTGGGATAAATGAGGATGTGAGGGAACATCAGACTAAAGGATGTCACATTATGGCCCCAACACATTTGAGAATAAGGAGACCGCATCCTTCTGCTTTTGTTTAGGAGGCTGCGCAAAATGTCGACAGCGTAGTTTGTGTACATGCAAAACGGCATCAAAGCGCTGGAAGGTGAATAATTTTTGGTGGCATCTGCACATTCTGCAATATGCTAATGAGCAAAGCTGCAAAAGCCAGATTGCCAGGAGAGAGAAGAGGAGATGGAGAGAGGAAAAAGAGGGAGGGAGCGGAGTGGAAAAGAGAGAAACAGACGGAGGCTGGTGTAAATTATGGATGCAACCTGCGATTTCCAAGAGGAAAAGAAAGGCAGAGAGAGAAACCTCAAGTCATGCATATCAGATTACGCATTTACCACATTTTCTTATCATGGTCCGTGAGCAAACTCGTATACAATCTGGCCTCTGTGTGTGTGTGTGTGTGTGTGTGTGTGCGTGCGTGTGTGTGTGTGTGTGTGTGTGTGTGTGTGTGTGTTAAAAGGAGAGAGGGAACACATTCATCCATGTCGAGTTGTTTGGAGCTGCGTTGTGCTGTCAAGCGTTCTCTGAACTTGATATGACGTGTGTGTCTAAAGCTGTGTTGACTTTCATTGCACTATTGTGTTGCGCTGCTTTGTGTAATGTGTCTCAGTGTGTGCCTCTAGTCACATGGTCCCAGATAGTTCACACATTATTTCAGCATTAAGCACGCACTTGGAGGCAGTGGCAAGCTGTTTTTATTACTTTACATAGAGCAAATCACACTGTGGATATTGATATGACATTGTTTAGCTTTTCTAATGATACATGAACTGCCGAGCTACCTGTTTTGTTTCTATAACGATACGTGTCTCTTATAATATATTTTGCTTGCTTGAGCATTTCTAAGTGAAGTAAAAGTGAGCGTTCGTCCCACATCCCACCCTCGTGTGCCAGTCCCCCAACAGGCTCTGTGAATAATGGATCCATTCTTGAGTCATGTCTGTGACGGGGGCCTGTGCAATGGTGTGGTTTCCCCACCAGAGGTGGAGGTGGAGGAGACGGGAGGGGCTGGCGGTCTGGAAATAGCTCTGCCTGAGTCGGGAGCACCTTAGGTGGGCCTCTGTGCCAGCCTCACCTTCCTTTAACATGCTTGCACGACAAAAGCACAATTCTGCTCAAGAACCAGGCATATATTAAGCCCCTTTTTTCCAGTCAGGTTAAAGGAAATATGGCTTAATCTGTCTCCATTCAGCTGTCAGTGATCCCCTCAAAGATGTGAGGAGAACTAAAAATCTGTGTTTTCTAAGAATTGGACGGGAGCCACGTCATACTTAAAGCGAGAAGTGTCTGAGCCGGGAACAGAAACTATAAAGCTGCCCTGAATTTTGCCTCCATGTAAATGTGTGTTAATGTTCAAAGTAGGTCATTTATTTGGAGCAGGGACAGCCGTAGTGTGCTGCTCCGGAGCAATGTCAAAACGGGAAATCATTTCCTAAGCAGACATATTGCTGGATTTGGGGATTTAAATGTACCAACATTTTGTTTATGTGTCAGGCCCTCACCCTGATGTATCAGAGGGGAAAGGAGGGGTGTTAAAGGTGAAAAATGGCTGTGGTCAATCCAGACACAGCATCAGTAAACACAACCAGAGATAGCAGCCTAAAAATCAGACTAAATCAGATTACCAAACAAACAGCTAAGAGGATTATTTCTGATCTCTCTTTTTTTTCTCTATCAGACGGACATTAAATCTGCAATCTATAAAATCCCTTCAAATTATTTTCTATTTTACTTTACAGACCTCATTTTCTAGTCACATGTTTGGAGTGTAGCTCTTCCTGCTCTCACTGACCTCTGCCCTTTTGTTCTGCCTCGAGGCCTCTAGAAATCGCTTTACTAAACAGGGTATCATATCGGTCTTTAAAAATATCTTCATGAGGTACAAGACGAACGTGACCTCAGATCAGATGCTGTTCTGCTGCCTGTTAAGCCCCATAATGTTATAATAACCCGGCACACTTGCTGTCAGGAATAAAGCTGTGTTGAGAGACGCCTGTGGCTCTGTGGCTGTCACTTCGACAAGCGGGGCAGCGTTCACTGGCGCAGACCTAATTAATAGAAAACATGATATATGGAAGGGAATAATTACACCTTGTCCCTAGCTTTCCCAGATCAAAAATGTTGCTGCATTTCTTAGAATTAATCGCAGGGATGATTGTTGCTGAACAGAGAATCAGTTGCAGTACATTATGTGCTCAGGGAAAAAAAGACTGTAGATTAATTTGGTTAATATTTCATAAAGCTTACAAAGGCAGAGGGCATTTGAGGCTTTTCAGATTATTTGTTCTCAGCCAATATTACACACCACGGTTGAGCTGCTGCGCCACTGTGCTGCAAAGTCTACAGCTCTCCAGCACAATGCCAAGAGAAGCCACTTGTCGTTAAAAGTGTTGGTCTGCGATAGGGTTGTTTGTGAAATGGGAGCCGTCGAGATGTACTGCTCCTTTTTCCTTTTGCTGTGATGCCATTCAAAGAACCGGTTCTTGCACAGCATTGTATCACTCCTCTGAGTGCTGATAACTGCTAAAAGATTTGTATTAATATCCTCGCTGGTGCTCTTTGATATCAGCTTATTCATTTTAAATATCCGCTAGGCTACTCACGCACACCTCGCCTAAACACAGCAGTGCAATACAGCAGTGCTCCTGACAGCTTGACAAACTGACAGTCCTACTCACAATCACTCCCTCCCTCCCTCTAGAGCCATATATTGTATCCAACAAGACTGTAATCAGTGCAAGCCTAATCAAATCATTGCTCTAACAAGCAGCCCTGGCTGGCGGGCTACCACTAAAACACATCTCAGATCAAGAGGCAGGCTGCTCGTACAGCAGAATGAACCATAACCAGCCCGCCGCATGAAATGTCAGGAGAAGTAGGATTATTTTCCAAAATGTCACTGACAGCATTATAGCTCAGTTATAGGGTGTCTCATGCTATGTTTGTATATCTCTTGGCAGCAGGTGTGATATGAGACACTGTGTGTGTTTCTGAGTGTGCAGTGATAAAAGCTGCTGAACACAAATGTGAAAGTAAGCAGAATGCTGTTGACTCAAACTGGTGTGTGATTGGCAGAGTGTTCAAGCCATCAAGCTAGCCATTAAAGTGCGTGTTTTAGATCTGCACAAACATGCACATCTCCAAACATCCTCATTATCGGCAGCAGGAAAGCTGCCTGGGCACTGGGACAACTTGAGTGTGTGTGTGTGTGTGTGTGTGTGTGTGTGTGTGTGTGTGTGTGTGTGTGTGTGTGTGTGTGTGTGTGTGTGCGTGTGCGTGTGCGTGTATGTGTGTTGTGCGCTGTATTCAGTGGAGGCTCATTCCAAGATTTGGTTAACTGAGTTGAGTTGCCCAATCACACACTGCCACATAGTGTGCAGTTGCTTTGGCCATGAAAACACACACACACACACACACACACACACACACACACACACACACACACACACACACACACACACACACACACACACACACACACACACACACACACACACACTTGTGCTTTTTATACTCTATAGAAGACAAATACACACAGCCCAATGAGAGAGTGACTAAGTTTGAGATTGTGAAAGAGGAAAAAATGAGAAAGTACCAATTAAGCTCCTCAGACAGTCCTGCCAACAGACATCAGGGGGTTGGAGGCGGAGTGTGTTTGTGTTGGGGAAAAGGATTGGGGGGGGCTTTGACTAGAACAGCAGCCTTTAACTTTGTGTTGTCCTATATAAGTACTTTAAACATCTCATTACATAGAGGTGTCAGAAACCTGCTGTGGAGGCTGGCAATTATGAAGAGCTTGTAGTTGCAGTATTATCATTATTTTAATTTGTATTTACACCAGTTGGTTTTGAAATGATACTGTATGTTTATGCCTTCTTTTCAATTTTAAATATTTAAATGACTTTGTTCCCACAACTTTAAAATAATAAAATACCTGAAACATAAATGAAGCTGATCATTTTTTCAATTCAATTCAATGTAGTGCTTTGAATGATGAAATGTCTCTCAAATTGTTTACATTGTATACACAAACACATGCTAACTGATGGTGTACACGTAGATTTGAACTTAATTCATATTCTCTTGCTGCTATACATTTAAAACAATTAATTATAACAATTATTGTCAATTCTTTGAGCTCTTGCGTATGGACAGTATTACATATATATATATTTTATTAATTTGTATTTTATCTCATCTTATCTTTGCACCGTTCAAGCAAAAAACCTCTCTTGCATTTAGACGTTCATCTTACCAACCAGTGGCTAATCCCAACCCAAACAATCTTAGAGACAGAAACATTCTTGCTGTTTTGCCAAATGAAGCTTCCTCCTCTGCTCGTGTTCATGCTGTGAAACAAAAGGCTAGTTTGGCCAAATCAGGACTGACATCATTGGCAACAGCTGCAGGCGGCATGTAGTGTGTGTGTGTGTGTGTGTCCCTGCATGTCCCTATGTGTTTATGTCTGTGTGTGCGTGTGTTTGTGTCTGTCAAGATGAGGTGACCTGATTGCTCAGCTGAGCAGTGAGGGAAGACCCAGCCTCGTGTTGTCAGAGTCGCACCAATAGAAAACACAAGAGATGGACCACAATGCACTCTGGCTGACGGCCCCCTCCCCTTTCAGAGTCCCTGCATATATTGTGTGTGTGTGCCATGCTTTCCCTCCCAGCCATACACATACTCACGCACACACTGGCACTCCTGACCATGCCAAAGCAGATTTGGAGATGAAAAATGATCCACCGCTGGCCGGGCACTGCTGTATCAGCTCCCAGCTACAGAGCGGTGGGTCAGGCCAAATCTTCTTTAAAGAGCCTTTATCCTTATTGCTGTAAAGAGCTAGTTACAACTGGACCTCTCCTCGCCTCAGGTCCATTAAATGCAACATTTTGATCTGATTCCATCCTTAATTCCCCTCTACAGTATATACATGCATTATTTCATTTGTGGAAGGAAACCAAGAGCTCGTACAGCTTGATGTGGGTGTTTTTTTTACTGAACCAGCTGCAGGGGCTGTCTCTCTCTGCCTCAAGGAGCTGTTAACCCACTTAAATGACTTGAATTTGTTTAGTTTACAGTGAAGAGTTTTGCTATTACATGATGACCATAAATGCTGTTTGAAGAGGCATTTCATTTCTAAGAATACCGGTTTAGCAACCCTTTAAAGCAAAGCCCTTTTTTATTTTAAATTATGTGTTACCATTTAAAGATATTGACTTTGGCGCACAAAGCACTGCATACTAGCAGCTTGAACTGAATTAAAAAACATCTTTGATATTAGTAGTGGCCTTAAGAAAAAACATATCAAGCAAATACTAGTTTGTTAGAAAGAGTAAAAGGTGGGTGAGGCATCATTCACTCCTCCTAGCATGAACACATACATTGCCATCTCAAATCACACACACACACACACACCCACACATACCCACACACACACACACACACACACACACACACACACACACACACACACACACACACACACACACGGAATGGCCTAACACCCCCTGGGGCCCCACCTCAGTGGCCCTGTGGCGAACCGTGTGTTTGTGTGCAAGGCTTAATAACCTTACCGTGGCCATCCCACCCCTGCTGCTCCATGTTATTACTCCATGTACCCTTTCTGTTTTGTCCAGAAGAAGAAAAAGAGATAGGATGGATTTCAAGCAGCACCTTGGGGGGCTGGAGGGACAACAAGGCTGGAATGAGAGCTGCAGGGCGGGAAGGGTTGAGGGTGAGGAGGGCTGGGGGACAAAAACAGAGGAGAAGGAAGCTCAGAGAGAAAGACAGCATGGTGTGGAAGGTGGGGGCCGGCGTTAGTATTGAAGTGGTTCAGATAAGTGAAGGATTAGAGGATCCACAATGAGCTGCTGCTTCCGCTTTTACAACAGCCAGCAATGAAGTGGTCCCTTTAATGAACTGTGAAAAGGAAAAGGACACGCTTACATACAAACTTTGGCTTTTATAATGTGTATAGGAACCATATCCACTTCAGTCCATTCTTATATTTAATCAGTGTGCTGTTGGATTTATTTCATTGAGGGAAACCTTTATAATCTTTCAATCCCACCTCCTCGTTTATCCACATCCATTTCCGTATTATGTATAACAAAATGCTCCTTTAAATACATTTCTTGTATTTAATGGATGGTCTGTGGGTAAGATTTCTGTCAAGAAATCCCATAAAAACATACAAAACAACTAAATATTGATCCTACAATCATTGCTCTGTTGCACTGACCCTCATTGATGTCTAAAATGTGTACTAAAAAAAGTAGTCAAAAGTAGATTTTACACCTTTTCAATCCTTGATTTGTTGGACACATTTCCGTTAGTGTTCAAGTATTGAAGTTTAATTTCCCAGATTTGAAGTCCCTAACTCTGGAGGATCAGGAGATCCTTCTCTGCGTGTTTGTTTATCAGAATCCTGCTTCTGACAATTTAAGTGAAGCTTTCACCCACACAAAGCCACATACAGATGAACATATGCAAACAACAAGTGTACTTTTTTGGAAAACAGATCAAGAGCTAAAAACACAGTTGTCTCACTTCACGCTCATCCTCCGCCTCCCCCTCTTTGCTCTACTATCTGTTCGACTCTGGTCGTCCTTTAAGAAACACTCGACACGTCTGCTGGAGAAATATGAGCAGTGCATACTTACGGTGTTTCTTTTGGTACTCTGTCCAGACACACACTCACACTCGCCCACTGCAACAGCTGCAATAGACAGAGCCAGAGTAATATCTGCTGCGAGTTAAGAAATGCTTGTTTAAAGTGAGACCTGCTTCTGTGTGTGGAGAAAATAATACACAAAACCCACTGGAGTACAGGTTTAGTGCATCACTGACAACGTGTTATGTGACTGTTGAATCGAGTGTGGACTTTTAGAGTGTGTCTTTGTGGATTTAACAGGTGTTTCTCATTGTGTGTTCTCAAATGTGTCAATGTGTGTGTGCGAGTACATATATCACCGGGTATCCACGGGGTCAGGTGTCTGTCTGCTCTCACGTTAGAGTGGAAACCCGAACGATCAGATTTCAGCCGGGTCATCTGTCATGCTCCGTGGGCCTCCCAGGTTAAAGTTTACTCTGTTGAGGTTTTTTGAGGAAGGACTCGTCTGGCTAGGCCTAAAACACACACACACACACACACACACACACACACACACACACACACACACACACACACACACACACACACACACACACACACACACACACACACACACACACACACACACACACACACTGTTTTAAACAATATAATGACAGTACAGTTGTTACCAATTATTTTGTTGGTAGAGACAGAAAATAGCAACATTATGGTATTCATCAAAATGTTGTTAACCTTTGTTTACTTCCTCGACAAAGTGACATCACTACGTAACACTCACACTTTTATTGGCTGGTGCTCCAACACATTGTACGCGATAGGCTTAGGGGCGGGACATCTCTAAGTGGTTCACTAATCATAACAAGAGCCGACCAGCTGACCAATCAGAGCAGACTGTGCTCTGTTTTCAGACAGAGCGTGAAAAGCACAGGCAGTATGAGAAAAATAAACCACTTTTTGAACCTTAAAGCATGTAAACATGTCACAGTAGAGACACAGAAAATAATAATATATCTGAAAATGATTATAATAGGGCCCCTTTAAGAAAACGCCTCAAATCCACACTGTTGCGCCTTTTGATCTGGATGATTTTATGTAAGTATTCTGATAATAAAAGTAATTATTGTTACCCATGTATTTAAAAGTATTAAAAGTTTCATGGGGACTTGAACAAGCCGCCACATGTTAACATTCTGAGTAAAAACTAATTGAAACATGTCGCTGTTTTTCTCAAAAGACTCTGAGGCTTAAATAATTAGTGGAAACTTTTGAAAGTCTGATAGATCTGAAAAACAAGTTAAGACTGACACTGAAGTTACATAATCCATGCTGTCTTTTTCTGTCAGTCTTCCCCCCCCCTGCCTCCTCTCTTCTTCCCTACCTCTCTTATACAGGAACTGGCCAATTTCCTGAGCCTGTTTTTCTGTTTTCCTTCCCGGTGTGTGTATCTTTTACATGCGTGTGTTTCTGCGTACCTCTGTGTGTGCTTGTTTGTCATCCTCTGTCTCTGACTGGCTCTCAGCTAACAGTTTAACATCTCAAAACAGTTTAATTTCTTTGGAGCAAGCTGGTTTGAGAATGACCAAGTGTGATTTATAGAGTTTGAGTCAGGTTCTGACTTTTTTAGTTTGATGCTCTTACATTAAATTATGTGTTTTTAGTTAGTGTTCTTCATAATATGCAGGCCTCATGCGAAAAACACCTGTACAGATTAGTTTTAGAGGGTATTTTGTGAGGTTTAAACCACTTTTAGTGCGATGAGAATGCTGTTCATTGACTACAGTTCAGCATTCAACACCATTGTGCCCTCCAAGCTCATCATTAAGCTCAGGGACCTTGGGCTCAACAGCGCCCTCTGTGACTGGATCATGAGCTTCCTGACGGGCAGATCCCAGGCAGTGCGGATGGGGAACATCACATCCTCCACCTTGACCCTCAACACCGGAGCCCCTCAGGGTTGTGTGCTCAGCCCTCTCCTCTACTCCCTGTTCACGCACGACTGCGTGGCCACACACAGCTCCAACACCATCATCAAGTTTGCTGACGACACGACCGTCATCGGTCTGATCACAGACGGCGACGAGACGGCGTACAGAGAGGAGGTCAGAGCCCTGACATCTTGGTGCCAGGACAACAACCTCCATCTCAACGTCAGCAAAACAAAGGAGCTGATTGTGGACTACAGGAAGAAGCTGAGAGAAGCACACACACCCATCACCATCGACGGGACTCCTGTGGAGAGAGTCAGCAGCTTCAGGTTCCTCGGGGTTAACATCAGTGAGGACCTGACATGGACACATCACACCAGGGTCATATCCAAGACGGCTCGACAGCGGCTCTTCTTCCTCCGCAGGCTGCGGAAGTTCAACATGGACTCCAGGATACTCTGCAACTTCTACAGGTGCACCATCGAGAGTATCCTGACTGGCTGCATCACCGCCTGGTATGGCAGTTGCACCGCCCTCAACCGTAAGACTCTACAGAGGGTGGTGAAAACTGCTCAGCACATCACCAGGACGGAGTTGCCATCCATGGAGGACCTCTACACCCAGCGGTGTAGGAAGAAGGCCGGTAGGATATTAAAGGACCCCCATCACCCCAGCAACAATCTGTTCTGTCTGCTGCCGTCTGGCAGACGGTACCGCAGCATCCGGACCAAGACCACCAGACTCAGAGACAGTTTTATACCACAGGCTATAAGACTACTGAACTCCTGAGCTGTGTGAATGTCTACTCACATCTGTTTATAGTACACACATACATATATATATATATTATACACATCTGCCATACATATCTGTTTATAGTACACATATCTATATATTATACATATCTGCCATATACATCTGTTATACATAATATATGCATCTGTCCATACCTCCTCATTCAACAGTGTAAAGTATTTAAATACTCTCAATGTATTCCACATATGTATATATTTCACATCCTCAAATCTGTATTGTTGATATTGTAAATATTCTTCTCTCTTTTTCACTATTTTATTTATCTTTGCACCATGTATGTTGAGTTGTTGGAGGAGCACGCGACATAAGATTTTCATTGCCAACATATACGCTGTATCTGCTGTGCATATGACAAATAAAAACCTTGAAACCTTGAAACCTTGAAACCTTGATGGAACATTATTTTTTACACATACTTTTTTGTTGTACATGTATGCAGGGGACTCAATAAACATTCCTATCCATCTGTTTGATACTGATCCACTCATCTACAGTACAGGTGGCAATAAACATAAAGCAATAAACACCCCGGGCCGGTAAGAAAAAGAAGCCTTAATTTGAACACCTCAGTCAACTAAAGGGTAAACAAAGCTTATAGCATAAAATTAATGTCCTGTGTGATGTGCATCAATACGTGCCAATTTATTGAGTGGTTTAACAACTCTGCCCAATATTTTCTTGCCATATATTGGCAGGGCAATTTACACAAATCAGTAGGTGGTAGGAAAATTCTCTGACTCCCAACAGTTGCTTCAGGCTTTTTATTCAAAGTTTTCTAGGGGAGTGTCATCCTTTGAACCCGACCTTGTAACATAAGGTTTAATGGATTTTGTCATCCGTCTATACTGTATGTGTCATTTCCCCATGACCGCCACACACCGAGGTCACAGAGGTTTTTTTTGGTCAAACTTCACATCATCCTTTTTTCCGGCCATGGTTCTACAATGACGTGTTGTTGCCAGATGGGCTAATATTTTCATAATTTCCATTTTAATGCTTTTTGACAGTGTTAATGTTTGCTACTGTTGGGGGACATTTTGAATGAATGAAAATGTACCACAAAATGAGGGGAAAATGTAGCTTAAGTGGGACGATTAGGGCTTTTATGCATCCACTCATAAACAAGTGTTCAACAAGCACCAAACACTTCATTAGAAGTCACTGCAGTTAAAATAGTGTTTTTTCAAGGGCGCAACTAAGGAAAAGAATAGGACAGGAAAACTCAAATGAAGCTATTCTAGTAAAAGGCAGTACTGTTTGTAACTGGTCTCATTAAAGATAAACATGAGTTGAACTGCAATATTTGTCAGTGTGCCCCTCTAATGGTCGGTTGTCCAGCCGAGGCAGTGCGTCTTTGATCAAAGCTGACCGTTGTTTCCCTCCAGCTTCAAACCGGGCATACAAAACAAACAGAATAGCCTGGCAAATGTTTTTCCTGTTAAGATTTGCAAGCAATTACTATTCTACATAAAGTTCATTTATTGCCTGCTGTCGGTTTGTTTGTGTACTCTTTTGTTTTGTGTGGCCAGCACTGCCTCTGTTGATGAGGAGATCCTTATTGCCCCCGGCACAGTGGCTCATGGAAATCAATGTTTGATTTGCCGGCTACTTGATAAAGGATTTAATGCTGAAACATTCACCCCCACCCCCCACCCCATCCTCACAGTAGAGAAATTGCCTTATTGAGTCCATTTGTTCATTTTGCTTCCATTAAGGCCTGTGTTTGCAAAGTGGTGGTATTTGCCTCTGATCGTGTGTGTGTGTGTGTGTGTGTGTGTTTGGGTGTGGGTGTGTACAGGCAGGTAATAAGATAGCCGTGATTACCTGACAGGCCTTGTGTCCACTCGCTGCTGACTGCCAATATGTGTGTATGTATGCAGTGTCCAGAGTGGTGTGTAGCCCCCTCACCCCACCAGTGCTCCCTACTCTCGGTGTGTGTATCGACCGTACTCTCGAATGGAGAAACGCCTGCCCAGCACACAAAATCAATGGCTGCTGTTTTCTCTCCTCCAACGGCCTCCTGTTATCTGGGATGAATACAAAGCACATATTGTAGTACACAAGACACACACTCATACACCTCATATTTATGCCCGCTCCCCTTCCACTACTGTGGCAGGGTCACATACAAACCCACAGGAGATTGGGCTAAATTACAAGTCAGTTACACTTAATAGGAAGAAATATGGCTCTCACCGTGTGTTTTATCATTCAGAGCGTGTTTGCAGCCAAGTCTTTTGTCACATAACAAGACTTGAGTAAGACCTACACTGCTGCAGCTTTCATCGGACTGCAGGGTTTATTATTTCTTCTACTATATACACTCTGCTGCGCCAGAAAATCAAACAAGGCAGCCGAGAGCATGAATGAAACATCATCCGTCTTCCATTGTGTTGAGTAGCATTAGCAAAGTGGCCAACAAGTGTTTATTTAGTCAGTGGGCAGTCCATTTTATTTCAGGCTAGGGAATAAGATCAAGCCTACTTTTACAATTATGCAAGCGTCCCTCCTTCTCTCTCTCTGTCCTAAACTCTTTATTTTCCGCTGTTTGTGTCCCTGTCGGGGATTATAGGTGGTGCAGGGAGGAGGAGGAGGAGGAGGTGGCAGATTAGCAGCGGCCGTCCGGCAGGTCCGTCTGTCAGCTGTCAGAAAATAGAATCCATTTGTGTTATCCAGATGCTTATGCTCAGCTTTCTGCGTCTGTCTGTCTGTGTGTTGCTCAGTCAGAGGAGAGGATTGGCCGCTGGGCCGGGGGAGGGAGTGTGGGCAGTAGAGTTGGAGGTGGGGGCTAGCTCACATCCGCTTGGCAGCTTTTGTCCTCCCATCAAAGGGAACGGCCACGGCCCGATGACTACAAACCCTGTTTAACCACCCTGACAGAGTACAGCATAAACAGAAATATGTACCAACCATGTACATACTGTAGCTCCTCCCCCACTGGAGTTCCTGGAAATGCTTTAGCCAATCAATGCTTTGATTGTTTACACTGCCACATGTCATGCTTTCATTCCTTGAATCTTTACAAGTTGACTCTCTTACTACAATGCAAACATAAAGTAAGAAGACAACATATTATGGAATAAATATTAATTCAATAACTCCAATAAATCCATTGGTTGAGTGACAGGAAATCCAATTGTGTAAGTTAGATTTTAATTGATGTAGGTAGTTGTTGTACACAGATTTAAGAGATTTAGCTTATTTTGTTGAATTTAAAAATGGTTTTGCATAAAACATGTTAAATATCCTTAGGAAAAGTACCAGCACTGATATCGGCACCTGTGAAATGACATTAATTTCTGCCTCAATAAAAGGTAACCTTATTTTCAATGTTTATTTTTATTGTGAAGGAAATTGTTCTTGATTTTGGACACAAAAACAATTTCCAGGTGTCACTCTATGCTTTAAGGCATTTTTAAACTATATTATAGACGGAATAATGTATTTGTATTCATTGAAAATAGTGGTTGGTTGTGGAGAGAAGACAGGGGCTGGGTTTGGCTTATTAGAGAGGGAAGTGGGCTCCTCTGTTGTGGCTGACTACATCTTGCATTCAGGATGGGAGTGGGGTTAATGGATGGACCCGACTGGAGATCTCACGGAGGGCTTTGGAGCAGGATGCTGGAGGAGGTCTGTGGGGTCCCTGAAGGAAGTACTGTAGGACAGCGGGGGGAGAGAGAGAGAGGCAAAAAGGAGCTGCCATTAATCAACCTCCCTCCACCTGCCACCTCTCCTCTCTGCCTCCTGTCCTCTCTTTATTCTTCCTGCCACCCCTCTTCAACCCCTCCTTCTTCCTAACCATTTTTTTTGTTCTACATCCAAGTGCAGTCCTCTATTGTAAGCGACCCTCTCACAGCCTTTGGGTTTGTTGCCCCCAAACAACTCTTCGGGAGGTTTTTAATGCTATTACGAGGTGGCAGCCCAGGCATTACGCCTTCCATTAAGGAGAGATGGAATCATGCCGGGGCAAAACACAACATGGTTTTCTTAATTCACTTAAACTCTGCGCTCCTGCTAACTGCCACCAGCCTCTTAACTTCCTGGTTGGCGCAAACCCTGTAAAGCACACCTGAGACTGCTGTAAAGGGCGGGGGTTTCTCTCTTTGGTGCTTTGAGGTCAGTTAGAACATTAAGAGGTGCTATGACTGGTCAGAAGTCTTGGCTGGAGCTGGTGTGTGTTTTATTGGCTAACTCTGTGATTCCCCACAGCTCCTGGCTGAGGAGGATTGGCCTTTCTCAGCTTCCGGCTTACAAGCAGTTAGTTTTGATCAGAGTGTGTAGCTCCTGCTTTGCAAAGGGTTGTTAACTAGATGCTGGAGAGCAGCGTGCAACGTTTACTTTTTTGTCCTTTCGCCAAAGGACTACTCAATGTTCGAATGTGGCCAGCCACTCTGCAGATTACTATTCGGTTTTGTTTTGGCATATGAACCTCTTGCATATTTTACCAGAATTTAGCTGGACAATGGGGCTACTTCTGTGCCATGCTAGTAAGATTCAAACACCCTCTCAAGTCCATTTTGGCTAATCCTCCCTCTCAATGCCCCTTAAAAATAATAATAGCATGATGAAAAGATGTTTTTATTTAAATAATCTGATATCATCCACAGCCTAATTTACGTATTGAGAACATATCAGCAGAAATACTAATGACCTTCAGCCCTTAAATAAACTTCATAATATTTATAGGGTAAGAAAAAAGGGAAGAAAGTTTATATTTGAATGATCGCCCTACAGGAGACACACTTATTAAAGTAACAACACAAACATAACACTAAAGCAAAACTATAAAACAATCAGTGTGAATAAATATCGTCAAGCTCAGCCATTCACACAAATCTGAAAAAAACATTGCAGTGAAACTCCAAAGGTACACGATTGTTTCAGAAAAAATCTGCTGCTATGATAAGACATTAATAATAAGAAACAAACTTTCAGAATAAAAACAGAACCAAACCGCAGGAATAATTCAACATGTCTCCCTCAGTCCGCCTTTCTCCTTAAACATCAACACATCTCTCTAATCTGCAATCTCTTGCCTATATATTAAATGAGCAACAGTGTGGTCTCATTAAAAATGCATGCTGCGCATTGAGCTTAGGAGACCAATTATCCCACCTAGCTTCTTTACAGTGGTGGATAATAAAATCCCCTGCAGTTGGCCACTCCTCGATTGCCTCACTCCCTCAACCACTCTCACCCCTCACCTCTCTCTTCCGCTCTCTCTCTCTCTCTCTCTCTCTCTCTCGCTGTCTCTGTCTTCTCCCACTCCTGCCGCCTGTTGTCTTCACACCAGATCATCAGTAAACAGGCTTTTCACTGGATTTGATGGAGTGCAGTGTTTTGATCTGTTGGGATTTGTGTGTGTGTGTGTGTTTGAGGGGGGGTTACTATTACTGCTGTGCTCTGCAGGTGGCAGTGGACAATGGTATTACAGAATGAGGCAAACACACAAAAATGAACACACCTAGTGGCACACACTCTCACACGTGGAAACAGGAAGATGAGGCTGTTACAGTCCACATCGTGCCATCATGCTTTTTGACAGGACTGTCTTGAGAAGATCAGAGAGCCTCGAGCTGTTCCACGACACATGCTGAACATCAAAAATGGATGCGTGTGGAGCCCCCATACCCGTTCATCAAAAGACTGCCATCACTGTACACATTGAAGTATAAAATACTCAACCCCCACCTTCTTTTCATACACGTGTTTGCATAGCTGGCATTGCAACCTTTGAGGATCAAACACAGGTTGTTTTACCTCGCAGCAGGCATGTGAACAACGCACAAAAAGAAGGCGGTGATGGCGTTTTTGAAGCTGATGATTAGGTCTGTTAAATGTATACACCAGCACACATGGCGAGTTGTCATCACCCTTCTGCATGTCAAACAACAGAGAGCTGATGGATGTTACACCTTCAAACAAACAGCTCAGCTGGTTCTGCAGAGCGCTGAAATCAGATTTAGTGCTGAAAGGTTCAGTCTTTTAAGTCAGCCAAGAGATGGAAAAATAATCAAAGATTTTCATAATTGATTAATAATTAAGTCATTTGTAAAGCAAAATTACTTGTTCCAGCTCCTGATTGGTGACTTTTTACTATTTATTCATATTTCTTCCACTTCACATTCGAATAATTTAGGGGAAATTCCATACTATACAGATGTGATTACAGAAAGAAGCAGGCAATTGTAATTACGAATGAATCACGCTGGTTGTTGGAAAGTGAAAAAAACTTGGTCCGGAGTTAAAAAGATATTAATTTACCAGACCTCTAAAGCCGAGTGTTCTTGAAGCTAGTGGCTTGATTCTAAATTAACCGCATTACATACTTTATTCTTCACCTGAACTTTCAGCATTTTAATTGGATTCTGCGTAATGTCAGTGCCAGGTTTGGATAAGGGAGAATAATTCTTAGAATGAAAAAGCCAATGGCTCTGGTTCTGCTGCATCGCTTATATACATATTTTTCTCCACAACGCTCTGTCAGTTAGGGTCTCTTTTTGACTCAACAGTGAAAATAATCATTAGCCTTGCGTTAGTGTGTCAATTTTAATTGGCCAGAAAAACCTGTCGAGTCCAGGAGCCAGATTTGATTTGAAATGTTTGCTGGCCGAGGAAAGCCCTCCTTCACTCCCTGTAGGTGTTGTTAAAAGCAGACTGACTTCATTAATAGTCTGATCTGGATGTAATTAAGAATGAGCGGAGGGGGCCGGCAGAGAGAGAGACTACGAGAAGGAGAGTCGGAGAGATTCTCTTCCCAGCTTCCTTTTCAAATCCCTCTGTCACCGGCGTTGACAGGTCGAAGAAAAGAAAGTTGAGAGATGAGTAGGAGGAGGTCAGTGGAGTTTGACCCTCTTTACACCATCATCTTGTAACAGCTTCTTCACGAATATAGTCTCTTGCATCTCATAAACTCTGGGAGCGCTGGGGGATCACTGCAATCTGAGATGTTTTGGCTCATTTGTTCGAGATTACTCCTGCCTTTGTTTTGTGTGTGCGTATTATCTGAAACACACCCATGCACACAGTTTTTCTACGCTCGTGTTTACGCGGCACTGGGTGGAAAACATAAATTGGAGACAGAGCGTTCCCCGTCTGCAGGGCTTGGAAGAGGGTTTGGGCTTGGAAAACTGGCTTTCCTCTCAGGAAGTGTTGTTCCTCACCACTCTCCATAAACACTGGAAAAGAGACCCAAAGAAAATGTCCCAGACTCACTATTTCCACTGTAAACACCCAGACATACACATATTATATTGCTCTCTCTCTCTCTCTCTCTCTCTCTCTCTCTCTCTCTCTCTCTCTCTATTTCTCTCATATTAGTCTCCTCACGGGCAGAGAGCTATATATATTTTCTCAAAGAGGTACAGTATACAGTATGCCTGAGTGTGCAATCCCAAAAAAAAATCTTGAACTACGCTTTGCAGATCAGCAGCCCCAACGTCTAAATGTTGGCATGTTATTTTTAAGGCTTTGCTTAGTCGTAACAGTGTATATGAACACAAACAACTGGAAACCGCAGCCTGAAACTCTCTACTTAATCAGTATTTCACCTGTAATTTAGACATAGAGACCAGTTTTAAGACTCGTTCAAAGTCTAGTCTTTGTCTCCCAGCCGAGGCTTTTTATTGCAACACTGCTGTCATTAGAAATAGAGCAATAAAAAACCCCCAGGATTTTCTTGTTTACGTTGTTGGCCAAATGTTGCAACTGAATTACCTCTCAGAGCTGCATAAATGTTAGTTTCCAGTCCCTAACAAGTGGTTGGATTGCAGTTCCCCTTGTGTGCCATGCACCTTAATAAGTCCATTCCAGTCAGGGAAAGAAAACGAGCCCTTTCCATCACTTTCCGTTGTCATGGTGTTTATTACCACACTGGAGCATTAGGCTGTGAAAATATCATTGATAAGTTCCAAAAACCCTAAGGAAGCACTAGAAATGTTCTCAGTTTGTCAATGTCAGAGCTCAGATTTGACAACAGAGTGCGGGACTATGTAATTTATCTCATTTTGCATTGTGTAACATAACAGTTTATTTTATTGAGCCCATCTCGACCTGTCAATCACTTTTATTTTTTACATTGATGATGACAGTGCAGAGGCTCACACTGCAGATGATGTGCTTTGTTGCAACACCAGCCAGACATTACCCTTTGCTGTGCTGTGGTAAAAAATACTGAGCTCACTTTACCACCCAGCTGGCTTACACAGCACCCTAAATTGTGTGTGTGTGTGTGTGTGTGTGTGTGTGTGTGTGTGTGTGTGTGTGTGTGTGTGTGTGTGTGTGTGTGTGTGTGTGTGTGCGTGTGTGTGTGCGCGCGCGTGCATGCGTGTGTGGCTGAGCTAAGCAGTGTCAGAGAGAGAGAGGTTAGAAACCCTTTTTTATTACATTTCCTCCGCAGTGAAAGAGGAGGCAAGATGGACACTCCATATCTCCCCGCTGCGCCAGAAAACTCATCTAAATGGAAAACACATTGTCTTCATTATTTTGCAAGAGCTGAAAGAACAGGGTTGTCATGGTAACAGCCATCTGAGTGAGTGCAAGCGGGCGGCCGAGGGGCTGGTTTTAGGGCCAGAGGAATGGAGAGAGAGAGAGAAAGAAAAGAGAAGAGAAGGAGGTGGGAGGGAGGGAACAAGGAGTCAGTAGAGAGAGGAGGGGGGGATTCGGTGGAAAGAGAGGAGAAGAGACTGAGATGAAGAGGGTGGAGAGATGTAAGGAAGACAAAAGAGATGGAGGGGAGAAAGATGGGAAATTGTATGGTGAAACAGACAGAGAGAGGAGAGAGAGCAGCGGGTGTGATGGAGAGACGAAAAAAAGAGAAAGGGTCGGTGAGAGAAAGCAAGGAGTGCCTTTTCCAGTGGAGCCAGACAGAGCAAATGGCCAGTTAGTGGCTCTCAGAGAGCAGTTCAGAGGCCCTTATTCATTTCAATGGGCAGCAACATGGTAGATTTAACATCTTAGGAAATCTCTTCCAGCTGTTTCTCACCGGAGCCCCACTGCTGCTCTCCGTGCAAACTGATTTACAGTCAAGGGAAGAGCTATCTTTGCCCGCTGAGCTAACATTAGAGGACCTGATGCTTTGGTAAACATGATGAGGGTGCGACAGGCTCCACACCGCTCTCCAGCCACTTCTCTGCTCTGCCAGCGCCCTGGTGGTGATCGACATTCTGCCTGCCGCTGTCTTTATTAGTTGCTCCCTTAGAACAGCCCCTGGCAGCAGCGAGCACCAACACCATAACGCCCTTCATCAAATATTTACCCGTCCTGAATCTACAACGTGCACCAAGGCCACATCAAATAAAACCAAGTGCCAAGGCGATATCTAATCCAGTCCAATCCCTCTCCTTGTCAACTTCATTCTCTGTCGCGCAGATTTTCACGGCGCTGCTGTCAGTTTAGCATCAACTTGAGGATTAAGGCTTCTGCCTGGGAGAAAGAGACCTAGATGATTGTTTATTTACAAGTTGCCTGCTTCTCAGTTATGTAGCCAGTGGCATTTATGTGACTGAAGCCTGACACGACATGGTTATGACAGCCATCGGGCGATTAAGGAAATTAAAGTAATTGCTTAAGTCTTTGTCATGTAAATACTCATAACCTCCCCCTAGAGATTTTGACTTGACATCATCGGGATCTGATATCCAAACTTCAAAGCAGCCGTATCATTATTTTTGTGTTGTGAGGAAGGGTTCGAAGTGAGAAACGGAGACATACTGTCAGATTAGATTGATGTATCAACGATGATGCCATCATAGTCGTTTTTTGCATTGCATTGTATATTCAGCTTTCGTGTTTGGGTCAATTACACGTTTCCCAACAGCCGCTGTGAAGTCTTCAGAAGAACATCCAGGTCCATTGAAGACTTTAAAAAACTGTCAGAGCTTCACAGCATCTCTCAGCGCTGAAGCTGTGGGGAAAGGATGTTTGTTTTTGTCTCTCGTCGGTTCCTTCAAGATGTCTGCGATGGCTCTGGCTCCTGATTGACCTGCACTTAGGGAAAGAAACAGCGTGCGCTCGGCTCGCTGTTTGGCTGCCCCGGATTGCTGCCTGGCCGGCCAGCATCGCAGCTGCCTGTAGGTCTTAGTGATTCATGTCACACTGTAATTGGTTTACCTGCTCCCTGTGTGTCTGCGCTCTGAGAGGACCAAAACAAATTACCCAGGGATGACCTCTCGCCATCGCTCTCTCCTGCTCTGCAACCGTTTCCCCCTATCTCTCTGTGCACGTCTCCCCCTGCCTCCCACTACATGTAATATGTTGTATGAGTGTTTTTCACTCCCTTTTATTTGTCTGTCTTGTCTTCTTTCTACATGCCTTTAACCTCACAAGCAGAGTCACAGTAGAATAACATTTTAGAGAGAAGGCACATCAGTTTGCAAATACACACATTATAGCCTCTTGGGGCTTGTAGATGTGTGTGTCTCTGTTTGCCTGCTATGTCAAACATCATTTCAACATGTTTCGCACACATGCATGCGTGAAGATAAGCTGACAGGACGGACTTTGTGTTAAGATGCTTGAAATCACAAATAAGCACACATACACTGGCGGAGTGCATTGTAGAACTGAGAGTGTTTTTCTGAAAGCTGCAGAGAAGCACATTAGCCTTTCAAAGCTGTGTTTTGCGCTCCCTTTGCCAAATAGTACCTGTGTGGATTGTCCCTTCAGTGAATGAAGCTGGTGCTCCGCGCACACCATTAGGCTGTTTCATTTTCACAGCAAGCTGATGTTTTGAGTTCATTCGTACTCTTACTGTCACCCTGACGCATAGTGCAAGATAAATGGAAGCATTGCTTTTCCCTTCTACGCTTTTAGGAAGGTCTCGCTAAGGTTATTTCGCTTTTTCAGTACAAATCCACTTTTGATTTGTTTATATTTGTTGCTTTGCTGGTCACACAAAATACTCTCACAGGACTGGTGCATGTACTAGCGCATGAGTGTTGTTCTAGTCTCTTCAACATTGCTTCTTATCCTGTACAACTATAGGGGGCGCTCTACTTGAAGAGAAACATTTGACCTAAAACAATGTTGCAAAGATAAACTACAATAGAGTGGCACAGGGATGACCTATTTTTGTAGGCCGAGTCGGAAGTAAGTTGCGCATGGGTTCCCTCAACAAAAAAGCAATGCGATTGCTCATAGGATTTTGGAAGATTGTAAAAAATAAGATCTGTGGAAAACGAACCTGTTCGATAAATGCACATTTTGTTCAGCCGAATAATCTCCACATGTCTACCCTACTTTTATAACATCACGCAATCTTAAGATCGTTTCAACTGAGTCTCGCGCCCTTGCATATTTTAACAAAGCTTTTCGTTTTAGCCACACTGAATTTAAGTAGAAGTCATGGCTCTAGAACAGGGGCAAACAACTTTGCGTGAGTGTTTACTTCTTCGGCGTAATGATGTACAACGTCCTCGACAAGTTCTGTAGTCCTATTCAGTCACTTGTTAACAACCATCGTTTTTCAGACACGTGTATTTAATGTGGTAGAACAAAACGTGACCCCTCTCTTAAATTTGTGTCAACCACAGACCTTATTTCGAGCTATTTTCCAAAATCCTACGGAGAAATCCCATTGACTCTGAGACCAGGGAACCGGAAGAGGTAAAATGCTAACTCACTTCCGGGTTCTAGGACTCATTCCTGCAAAAACTCTATGAGAGCACAGACCTTCACAAAAGCAAGAAAATGCTTCCGACTTTCACTTTTTCATGAAGCTACTAGGAAAATGTGTTTTTTTTCTGTAATCCTGCCCACAAACAGAGAAACAGACCGACAAATCGTGACGAAAACAAACTTACCTGGCGGTCTAAAAGTTTACATCATTACTCAATGGCGTTTAAGGCAGGCAGTTATGAAAGTTTAGGAAACACTGCTTTTTTAAAAACATTTCTTACTGTGATCTGATGGCCAGCTTTATAGACAGCTCATTAGCCTTCAATTTTGGTTTAATTGTCTGTTTTTATGATGTATTTATGGCATGATAGGTATTTTCCTCAGTTGTTAGATGATAGATACTCTCCTTTTTTAACTGAATTTTCACAGAACTATTGAGCAGCTTTGTCTGGTTGAATGAGCGAAGCAGCTATTTTTCATCAGTTTCATCATTTTTAAAGAAGTCCTTGAACAGCATTGTAAGATCCTTTTAATTATCTGCTTCTTCAAATGGCATGTTCTGCGCTGTACTGTATGTACTGTGTGTATGAAATCGAATGGATTTGTAATTGGACATGCTTAGGAATATTTTTTTGTAATTGGATTTGTCGCACAAAAGATCAGTGGGAGACAGAAAGGTTGCAGCACTGTAGGACGTTTTGTTCCTCCAAGTGTAGAGAGGCTTGGCTGGTTGCTTTTTTAGCAAAGATTGTGCTTTTGGAGTGTCAAAGACAAGGGGAGTGGAGGGCAGACTGGCACAGATATATTTTTGCTCTCCCTAATGACACCAATACCATTTCATGGCTTACTGAGCAGATTGAATCACACTCGCTCTTTGTAAGTCTCACTCTCTGCTCCTGTCTCTGTTGTTTCTCTTTTCTGCACACAGTTCATCACCCTCTCCCCGCAAAGACTATCACATGCACATTCATATGCTACCGTACATTGATGTGTTACACTCACCCCAGTGGATGTTGTTTAATTGCATTTGGGTCAGCAGTTTGCCGTTGCTGAAACCGAAGGACATGGAATTTGTCAGTTTACCCATTCAGCAGTCACAGGGGGCGGTGTGTGAGCTAACTGCTCTGCTGGAGTCAGGCCCGTAAGGTTAGCTTTACACAAGCCTGTCACACTGCACTGTCAATCACTCTGCTCTCCTCAGATACACTGTCATCTCCTCATATATTCCTCTTGCAAATGTACCCGACTGCTGTTATTCCACTTAATAAAGCTTCTCAGATTTATGCACTGAAAGGCTCAGTATTTCAGGAAGTCTTATGATGGTCTGGTTCAGCGATAAAGGCTAGACATTGGCCTCACACACACACACACACACACACACACACACACACACACACACACACACACACACACACACACACACACACACACACACACACACACACACACACACACACACACACACACACACACACACAGTTGCTTCATCCCTTGTGCATCACAAGTGATAGAATCTTGCCTTTCGTGACAGTGGAAAATTGTATGTGGCAGCCAGGACATACAATCTTCTCCAGCTGGTATTTATAGTCCTCAGCAACTGGAAATTTCTATGGAATAAGGAGTTCATTCATTCATCATGTGAGGCTCGAGCTCCGTTCTGCTCATGGATGACCTGATTTTGTATCTCACGAGTAGATAGATGGACTTTCCCTATTACTGCATCTGAGGCAATCAAAACAAAAACATAGACATGTGCACCAACATGGGCCCACACACATGAGGATACAACAGAAAGTTAAAAAACGAGAGTTAAATTGTTATTTAATCAAATTGAAATGTTTAAGCATGATTTAGGATGTGAGGCATCGTCTTGGGTTTTGGTTTTGGTTATAAAAAAAAGGTCAGCTATCACACAGTGCACCAAATGTTAAAAACAATAATCTGCACAATTTCAGACAATCTTTTTTTCCTCTACAAAACAAAAAGGCTTGAGACAGAACTTGCCCTGCCTCCTTTGTCACCTCTGCAAAAAATGGTGTGTAGGGCGTGGGAGTGAATGTCAGAATGTCAGTTACTGAAAGTGACAGAAATGGTCGTAAACAGCCCCCAAATGTCAGGAGGTTTCAGAGGAGGTAATTCAGAATTTTGTCAACCATCTGACGAGCAATATTATGGCAGCTTAAACCTGCTTTGACTGAATTTTCACCACTTTGGGGCATTACGACATGCTGTAATAAGCGCGACAGTGACATCACACATTTTAAATTGATATTATGAACCTGTGAGCAAACAGTGTCTTATTAGGCTTGTCTCTGCATACAAGCAAAATGTCTAATCATCTTTTTGATCTGTTATTAGCCTTCAAGTGCGGAGGGAAATATAGGTCAAACGACAACAAATTAATTGAATCAAGAAGAAATGCAGCTACTGACTTTCCAAATATGTGGATTTGTTTTTCCTTCTCGGCTTTACTGTAAATTTAATTCCGGGGGAATTTTGATAGTTAAACAAAACAAGCAACTTATGACTTTATGTAATTTTCGAAGATGATGACCAAATTATCCAACAAATAAAATCAAAGATATTTACAGATACAGTATTATGGGTGCATGTAAGCAGTGAAAAACTGCTTCAGTACTGTGTCTTAGCCATTACCATCACTAAAATATTGCCTGGCTTCCAATATCAACGCATTGAGTTCTGAGTATTGTAATAAAGACTTATGTTGCCCGTCACGATTAGCTAAAGGAGAGGGCACCCTGTGCTCACTCAGAACATGGTGCTCTTTTTTGATTTCACACATTGAGTGGTGAAATAATCGGCTGCTCCCGGGGGTATCTGGTGGTGCATACCTGCAATACTCCACAACTGAAGCTCCATATTTATAGACAGCAACAGAGCAGATCACATATCCCCACATCACAGCTGTTTGCATTGCAGTGTTGGGTGTCACATAGCTGCCCGGTGCTCCTGTGGTTGTCACATTTAAACAGAAGATAAACAAACAGCGACATTTAGAGTTTATTTTTTCCACCCCGGAGACAAGTCATTTCAAAGTTTTATTGAGGCTGGTGGTTATGATGCTGTTGAGTTTTATAAAGGCCGGAGGGAGCGATGTGGCCAATAGATGGCTTTGCTGGGAGGGGAAAAGAGAGAGAGAGAGAGGGCGGAGATTAGAGGAGAGGATTAGCAAAGTAATGCAAAGAGCAAAACAAGGCAGAGATTTGATGGTGGAAGTAGGTTTGTAAAAAGACAGACTGGAGAAAAGAAGGCAATGAGAGCAGAAAGGAACTGTCTGTCAACTGGAGTTTGCAAATAGAGATAATAGTGTGTACATGTGTGTGTGAAAGAGGGCTGGTAGCTTTGTTCAGACACACTGAGAGCAGAGATTGTGGGAAGGAGGGGAGAGGGAGGCCAGCACAGCTGAGTGGTGTTGATTGGTCTGTTTGAAAACACATGAACTGCAGACAGAGAGGGAGAGGAGCTCTGTGCGCTGGGAGAAAGTGTCGCTCTGTGCCGTGCCACGCTACAGCCCAAACCACATTAGAGCAAATGAATCCATTCCACCTCCTGTTATGGCAGCTCCCACACGGGGCCCCAGGAAGGAGAGGGAGGAGGCGGGAGGAAGAGTGGCAGGAGGGTTGAGATATGAGGGACGGAGAGAGAGGGAAATGATAGAACGGAAAATAGAAGGTGGTGGAAAGGAGTTGCACGCTGGGTGGCTCTAATGATGTCTGAGGGCTATAGAAAAGGGGACGAAAAGCACATAGTAGGGAGAGAAAGAAAAGCTGTGGCCGTATAAGAGAGGGGAGAGAAGATCCCCCACTGTGTCCAGAGAGCAGAGTGATAGTTATGTTCTCCCTTTTCACACTGTTGCTGAATAATGAAGATGATCTCTGGCCAGACTTGCTCCTTTTATATTGTTCAGCACTGCCCTCTAGACTTTATAAGAAGATTAAGAATTAAAACACCATATTTTCCATAGTATTGCATGCAAAGCCATGATTATTCAACTCAAACAGTACATATTTTATGCAAAGAATATGGTTTCTCCCCCTTCAGGGGCCTTTGGAGCCAATTCAAACCACAGCATAACTTAAAAAATGTACCAGACAAATTTAAGAAAAACACTATATTGGCCTCCGCATCCAGAGCCTTCGAGTGGTGCGGGACTTCTACTGCTTAATAGGGCTCATTGTTTGTCAACTTTCAGTAGAAAAATATTCTGATTATTTGGTCATTTAATTATTTCTACACATCTGATTAAATCATCCTGCTTGTGTTTGCAAACTTGATTGCCTCAAAGTTCCATTTAAGGATAACATAAAGTATGTCTTACTTAACTTAATATGTGGCATTGCCCTGATACTATATTTATTGCAATTTGAAAATACACATATTCCTATCTTGATAACAACCCCATAATGTGCTCTATTCAATACACCGTATTGGAACCCATCACTCACACAGAGCGAGCTGCACTTTACAAAGGTGGTAGTGATTTGTCTGAAATGAGAAATCACTCATGCTAGTGAGTGAGTGATCACACGCAACGTGTGTGTATGTTTGAATAAGTGTATGTGCACTGCTGCTGATAATGAAGAGATCATTTCAACACGTTCTTTTTCCCTCTCTCTGTCTCTTTTCCCCACTGAGCCGGCCCTTCTTGCCCACTTCCTGCCATACTCCAGTGCTTTTCATTAAACTTTCCTCTTGTTTCGGAGCAGTGTCTTCTTTCCCCTCTCCCACCCCCCCAGCCTGTTTTGCTCTGGAAAGAAAAAAGGAGGGAAACAAGAAGTGATTGTTTTTGCAACAGTCGGAGAAGACAACAGAGGCGTACTCAGATGTTAGTATTATTTGTGGTTTGTTACTCTGCTCTGATTCATAGCAGCATCCTCCCACTGCTGTTTAAAGAGAGGTTGTAACAGGCACGGCATAATTGGATGTGTAATCCTTTGGAGCTGATTAAGATGTTTGGAAGACAATAAAGATTAAACAGGCCCTGTCTTCAGTGTGTGCATGCTCACACACTAACAGCAGTAGCTCAAAAGTTTAAAGAAGAAGAAAAAGGAGAAATCACACAGTATGCCTTTCTTTCAGTTTAATTTTTTTTTCAGTTCAGCTGTAATCTGTGGAGGCAGAGATGTCAATATTTCACTGTTATGTAAAGCATTCAACTTTCTATGATGATTTGACAGATTACAGTGTTTTATCTAGATAGTAACAAGGAGGGGTGAGGATGCAGGGCAGGTGGAGGGCTTCTGCCATGTTTCCACTCAAGCGTTGTCTGTTATGCAACACATTTCGTACCCTGAACAGGAGGTGTGGTGCTGCTAGCCTGGACAGACAGTCAGTCAGGTGGATTGACTTCTTATCTCATTGTAAACGCCACCGGCCAGCCGCATTTCCACCTCACTCATTTTCCTTTCAGAACCCTGAAGGCTCGTCCTTTCTTCGACTAACAAAAGCTCTGCCCGTTTGTGGGAGATGTGTGTGTTGGACCTTGTGAAAGCTCAACAGAGGGAAAGAGGGGAGATTATTGGGTAAAAAAAAAGCAGTTTTCTCCACCCCCTCCAATCTCCCTCCTTCTTCTCGGGTCTTGGCTGCGGGTGTGTTGGGCCAGCAGGAAGGGGAGCTGTAGTAGAAACAGTTAATCAATAGCCACAAGGTCAGACGGCCAGCGCCGGGCTGAAGCGTGCCCTGTTAGCGGTCCGTGAAGCTGCCTGGCCGCTGAAGGGGATTTGTAGCACTTGTCAGGGCTTAAAGGAGCCCTCTCTGGACCACTTGCTCCGGGTCTAGTGTGTGAAGGAGACATAATGGTTAGCAGCAGGAGAGGGAGACATCTCCTGGTGACTGGGAGACAGCACATGCAGGAGAATTAGGCCACCCAGAGTTATGGTCATGAAATGCGTGTGTCTGTCAGCCCTAAAGAATGTAAAGTCAGCTGTTTTGTACGGACATTTCACAGCAAAAACTGCCGCGAAATGCCAGTGTACCCTGACATTTAGACCGTTTGACCACATTTGCTCCCGAATTCCCCCTTACTCATGCGAGCAAAGTATCCGCTGAAGACTTAGTGCGAGTGCACTCCAGGTAATTCTACTCTGCTAATGCTTAAGCTCACAGGATTAATAAAACACTCTTATTCTCAAAGTGTTCTTTTGAAGTTATACCTTTACGCTTAATCAAAGTGAAGAATTCCAGCTTTTGTGTTTACATGCTCTTAAGTGTGTGTGTGAGATTGAAAGAGACAGAAAAAGTGTGCAGTAGTCTTTCTAAGATAAGCCCACCAGACTGAGCATTACACATGAAAACTCCCCGGCTGAGGACTATTCTTCCATCGTATTCGTTCTCTCGCTCTGTTTCTCACAGCAGGGGATCTTGGGGGACCCTTTATCAGTACTGAGCAGCTTTTTTAGAGCCCTGGCTCCCCTCCCTCCCCACCTGTGGTCTCTCAGTTCCCCTTTTGTGTGGAGGAATGTGAGGCGGACCAACACTGATGGAGATAAACACAGAGGGATGGTGAGGGACGGAGGCCTCATTGGCAAACCAGCACGATACCTATTAATCCAGCCTTTCACCAAGTGTAGTGATGAGTGTGGGGCTGAAATTGTTCTTGTAGCGGCTCACTGTTGGATCAGAAGAAGATATACACAGAGAGAAAGAGATGCTGTAAAGCTGAACCTTATCTCCTCTTAGATGTGGGTATAAATCTGTTGTCTCTGCCACGCTGATAACCTTGACTGTGAGGTATGCTTCTTTAAAAGAGAGATAAGAGTTGATGTCCTTTTTCTTGGTTGCAGTCAGTGTTCGATTTTTCTCCGACAGGTACATAAAAAGCATGGATGTTTTCTTCAGGTTTCATCATTTTTTTTTCAGTTTGGCGTGTAACGCACTGCTGTGGAACATCTCTGTTTCATGCTTTTTCAAGCCCTTCGATGATTCACTGCATAAACAAGCCGGTTTCACTGTTGTTAAGCTCCTGAAATGCTGTTTGAACTTCATCGACTACATCCTCATACATGGGTGACCTGTTAAATAAAATCCTAACAGATGTACCTCTCCTCCTCTGCTTCCTTTTACAGAATTCCGAACCTTTGATGGCGTTGCGGTAAAGACATCAAAATGAACACGTTACCATCGATGGACCGGCACATCCAGCAGACCAATGACAGGCTGCTGTGCATCAAACAGGTGTGTATATAGACCCATGTGCAGCAATCATTTCGTTAAATGCAGACATATACTCATGGAGGCAAGACACAATATGCTGCATTTCCCTCTCCTTCTCCTCTCTCCTCTCAGAACCTTATATGGACATCAGTTTTTCTGGCCATTAGCTCCAGTCACACAGATCATGTTGCACAGGGTCATAGAGGGAGAGAGGGAGGCAAAAATCTGGCAGTGCACACAAGAAGAGACTTCAAAGAGCAACACAACAGACTTTCCCCCTCCTGGTTCTGTGCTCCCTTACGTCACATTCCTGGCGCTCTTGACGTATATAGCGGCCCTTGTTGTGGTTTTTTACTTAAATGCTTTGTTGACTGCCAGCTTTTAGGAGACTCCTAGCAGACTGATACACACTGAAAGACACAGTCAGACATTACCCTGGGCTACCGCCTCTGCCTGTGATTAATAGGCTACAAGGACTGACTGGCTGGCAGGCTGTGGGCTTATTTGTTTATGCTATGTGGGTGTGATCCTTTATAGCTCCCAACATCCATATGACACTGTGCCTTACAGTGAATCAGTAAATGATAGGGCTTTGAGCTTGCAATTATGAGGTGACATATCCCTTTTCTCTGCGCCTGCTGTTAACCCCCACCACCCCTCTAACCTCCTGTGCTCCTCCTATAATAACCTTCACCTAAACAGGCTCTTGTTGCTCAGTGCTTTACTCCAATAGCAGTGTGCTTGACGTCAAAAGCCTTATTTCCAAAATGTCAGCTTTTCTTAAATGAGTAGAATTTGTTGGATTTGACACTACTCACTTCACAAAGCCTCCTCCATTATTTTCCCAGGCGTCACTGATAAGCCCTAAATAGCCTGTACACATCTAGCTTAATAAATGTTGGTTTATATACTCCTCGGCTCAGGGTGTAATAGAATTTGTAGTAAACCAGACTTCAAAGGCGCTGAGTTAGTCAGTGAGAGCCGAGCTTGTGGCGGTCCTGCCAGCAGGGTGTTGTTTTGGTTTGGGGAAAGCCGCCGCTGGCACAGAGCCAGGTGTTGTGCTGTTTTCCATGCAGCCGGGCCCAGGTAGGCGGCAAACAGCCTGATCCTTGGTTGGCCGTCCATCATCGAACAGAGGAAATTCTGTCAAACGTCTGGCTCTTTGTCTGCTGAAACCCCATAACTGCTGCTCAGCCCTCCCCCTTCCACCTCCCCGTTCTTGTCCTCATCCAACCCTGAACAGCAACAACAACAAGAACAGCTCAGGCCCCCCCATCCTCCTCCCTAAAAACTCAGCAGAGCTATTTCACTCCGCTGTCCTCCCCCTCACACCGGAGTTGTGGTTGTCAGGCAGGGTCGTGGCGAGCGCTGCAGCAAGAGGAGCTGTGAGTTCAGATCGAGACAGACAGCCCCTGCTGTGCCAGTTCTGATTCCTCTCGCGCTGGAGGCTGATACGCCTCCCATCAAGCAGCAATAATGCCAGATTATATCACTCATCTAGAACAGGCTCTCCTCCTCCCTCTCACTCAACAAGAGCATTTCTCACTTTCCCTCACTCTCATTGCTTCACTTCATCATCAACCCAAACCTCTGGGAGAGGCCACAGCTATAGCTCTATAATGGCTAATCTTCACATCAAAACGATGAGTCACTTAAGGCCTCTCTTGAAGCTCATGATATCATTGGAAGTATTCAGAGATTGTCTCTGCAGGCGGGGACCAGGCCTGACATGTTAGGCCACATTTGCACCCAAGAGCCCTTTTGTCACACCCTGCCAAAAAAGCTGCCCTTTTCAAAAACCCTCACCTCTGCTGCCCCCTAAAGACAATAGTTCTACCTTTTCTGCAAAAACACACAAAACAAGACGCTTCAGCCCCAGATGAGAATAATAAATGCTTTCAAGTGGGCTCAATCTCTCCGAGTGAACACGCTGCAGCTCCGCGCCATTTCAGAGCTATTAACCTCCTGAGCCATGAAGAAAGGGAGCCCAATTTTAAAACCGCTTATTGTGTCCTGCCAGCCTGAGTAGCCTTCAGACACTGGGAAGAAAAGACTCAACTGTTTCAGGCCTCAGTGAGCAAGCGAGAGAGACAGACAGAGACTGAAAGAGATTAGACAACACACCAACGGCGCGCATTGAGTCTGCACACAGAGCTGCCAGGACCAAGGTTGTTTTTCTTTGTGCACAGCCAAGCCAGCCAGTGGACCTCTGGTGCCGAGGCTCTTTTACGTTCTTAAAAAAAGGCAATGAATGAGGGTAAGAGGGAGAAGGAGGGTTGGAGGGAAAAATGTGGTTGCTGTGTGGGTCATGGGGGTGAGGGCTGGGTGTTGCCAAGAGAGATTAACAGGAAACACTGGCATCATTGTTGATATGGGTGTGATCTTCTTCCCACAATGCAGTGGAGCCCTGAGTGGGCGTACATTGGAAGGAGTCAAGGTCCTCACAGGGTTGTGCAAAAATACAAGACATTAAATCAAGGCGGTTTGGAGGGAGGCTGTGGGGCTGCCAAACTATTTGGTTTCAGTGTTTTTCCAATTTGTACTTAATCTGAAAAAAAATAACGCTCATTATTTTCCATTGTTTCTAATGGCAGTCTCCTCTCTCTGTGTTTGCACAGCACTTACAGAACCCGGCCAACTTCCACTCGGCGGCCACAGAGCTGCTCGACTGGTGTGGAGATCCCCGGGCCTTCCAGCGACCTTTCGAGCAAAGCCTCATGGGATGTCTGACGGTATGCAAACAGTAATTATGGTTTCTTGTTGAGTTTTTCAGGTACTTTTTAGGAGACGTGAGCAAAACAATAATTCAATTTGGGCCACTAAAGAAAAACAGATGGGTTGATTTGTCCACTTTTAGCCTACTTTAGTGTCTCAGGTTAACCTAGACGATAAAATAGCTGAAACAAGATTAATTACATGGGTATATTGACCTTTTTTATTCAGGTTCAGCTATTTTTCCCTTCTGTCGCAGGTTATAGTCACACCAGGTTTGTAAGGTTTGTGTCCAGCAGTTATCCGAGGCAGCTGCCCAGCCCGTCAGGGGCCAGTGACAGAGGTTAAAGTCCTTGTCACCCACTGCTTCTCTCCACTTTGTGCTTAACACTCACATGCACAATAAAAAGAGGTTTGAACAGGACTGTGGGTAGCCAGTCACCCCTGGCTATTGCCTTTCAGTTCACCACCTACCATTCATCGATCTGGGCACTGGGCCAGAGAGCTGGCCTGCACCAGGTGTGTGAAAATCTCACACACACACACACACAATTCCATACACAGTCACAGTGTGACACTGTGAAAGAGGCTTTAGAACAGAGATTGAAAGTTTTACGCGTCTATCGTTAAGATCAGCCTACGAAACACTGAAGGAACATTGTCCCTGGCTGAAGTGGTAGCGTGAGTAAACAGATAAATGCTCATTAATGTGTAAATCACAATAAAAGCCTCTTAAAGGCTGATAGAGAGCTATACAATGGAGCCCACCACTGTGATCCCTCTCAGTATGGGGCTGTTTCCATCAGCTAAATTGTTTCATCAGACTCAGAGAGCGCACGGCTTCTTATCTGGAGAATTATAGCGCGCAACAAGTCTTAGCATTCTTTCAAGGATTTTATCTTCCTGATGTTACCGCTGGTAATGTATCAGAGCGCTGGACTGAAATCTAAAGATGAGTGCATCAATCATAGCCCGTGAGATTTGTAGCTGAAGTGAAAGTGTGCCTCATGTGGAGATGCTCGTTCCCTCTGGCATGTTGCACACGTGGAGGTCATCCTCTGGTCTCTGGCTCCAGAGCCAATAAAAAAATGACACAACTGAGCTGTCAGTGCTGCACTGTTAGCTCGGTCTGCTTGAAAATGTGTGTTTTCTCTGTCTTTTCTTCTTCATGCGTACTGTATTAAGAGTTCAGGGTAATGCCAGTGCAGGCAGACATACTGTATGTACTATCTCTGCCTCTTTCATCACTAGAACCTGTCTTAGCAGAAATAAACCACAAAACTCAGGGTTTTCTTTCCTTTAACAAATAGAGAAATATCAATTCTCAAGTAACCTTCTGCTACCCCTTGAGCAATGTTCTCATATTGACAGGAATATGGGCCTGGATGTACATCCTCAGAAGGAGATTAAGCTGAAAAAGGCTTATGAGGTGAAACACTGTTAAATCCTTGTTGAATCTATGCTAGCCTCTGTAGCTGGCTGCCTGCCCTGTAAAAACTGCAGGGCAGACTCACTCACGCAGGAAATTAAACGATTGACAGCAACACGATTTGACTGTTTGTCCGACTCGTCATTGTTTGCATAATACGGTTGGGTTGAAGGGATGATGTTGTGAAGCACTTATGCCTGAAAATCCCTTGCTCATTACCAGCCACCATGATTTACTGAAACTGTAATTACACATTATTAATTGTCATTATTTTTTAAAACAACCGCATAAACTTATTTATTGCCATCATTTTCAAAGCTTTTCATTCCATGCTCAAGCAGCCATATAACCTGTGACAAAGGCATTTTACGATCACTGCTGTTATGTTGGCTCCCTAAAAGGCACCCCGGCTGACCTTATTAACGGTAATGTGTGTTTTGAGGTCAGAGAGAGCAGGCGTTGTCATCTGTTAGCAGATAAAAGCAAAGGGGGTTCCCTTCTAATAATGATTTACCCCTGTCTCCTGAGTCCTGTTTAACATCATTCAGCATCCCCTTTAACTTTATATTAGAGTCCGGGAGGCTCCTGCTTCATGTCCCATAAATGTTCAACCTCCGTTTGAAGTCATTATCACAAAAGGATTATTAAAACCTTGGAGCTAGCAACTGGGAATTTTCTAAAATGGAGCGGAAAAAGAGGATTTTAAACCCTTGTTCACTCAGGGGATGCTGCTAAAACAAACATTACTAAACCTTTTTTAAACATATAAACTAAACTGTTTTATATCCCAATAGCTATTATTTCCACATTTGGCCTGTGAGTAAACAAACCAGTGACCTTCTGTCTGGAGAGAAACCCGGATCATGTTAGGGCCAGAGCGGGCTCGTTAGATTATAACCTTTCCATGTCTCGGCTGGCTTTGCAGAGTGACCGCGGTTTGGCTCTCTCACCTCTCTATGAGGTTGATGCAGAGATCAGACTCATCCTGACTGAGGATCACTGCAGAAATCCACGCTGCAGACTCCTTATAATTCTGTGTGTTTAAGTGTTTGTTGAATGTGTGTCTGAAGAAAAAGGAAGTTCAATAATAGCAGCCGTTCAAAATTATTAACACAACTATGCTAGTACAAAGGTTTAAGAGGCCTTAACTGCTAATATAGCATTCATTATTCATCTAAAAGACCAATATCGTTACGGTACGATTACATAACAGTTGATTTAATGCTGATCTGCAGGTGGTGAGTCGCGTTGCTGCTCAGCAGGGGTATGATCTGGACCTGGGCTACAGGCTACTGGCTGTGTGTGCCGCTAACCGGGACAAATTCACCCCCAAGTCTGCAGGTAAGACCCACCACTTTCCTAAAATGCCAGCGAATGCATGCTCATACATCATCCCATTTGCTGCTGTTGACATGCAAGACAGCGGTCTACACAGTGCTCATTGTTCTTCATGCTGCTATTACCCACTTTTTCATGCAATAAAACAATGAATACAAAACGCTGTATTGCTTCAAGTCATGATCCAGTAGACGTAAGGGCTTCCGGTTTCATTTTCCAGTTCAGGCCACAAAGTAGCTGCCTAATACTTAACACTAAATTTGACTCTAACAATAAGTACGCTAGCAGTTTATTTATATACTACTTTGTTCCTGTCAATGCTTAAAAAATACAATAAAGTTACCATGACTTTGTGGTTTGCAAATGTGCCACTGCGACCACAGACATCACACAAAAAGCATTACTGTATAATGTCAGATATTTTTAGTCCCCATTAAACATTAATGTGCTATTGAGATGAGCTGTCCGGGTGGTAGCTTCACAAAAACAGTCTACTCAACAGTCCTTCCACTCAGACCCACACTCATATGAGCGCATCTGCACACACACACACACACACACACACACACACACACACACACACACACACACACACACACACACACACACACACACACACACACACACACACACACCCACCCACACACACACACACACACACACACACACACACACACACACACACACACACAAATAGTAGAAAGAGAAGGAGTGAGCAGTAATGCTATCCTCAGACATTTATCTATCAAATCCAATTTCCCCTCTCCGATCCATACCTCCCCTCCCGGCCTCGCACAGTCCTGCAGGAGCGGCCATGTTCTTGTGCATTTGTCAAAGTGAAATGTGCAGAGGCGGGAAATGGGAGAGAGACAAGTAGATGGATGGCCGGGGAGGTGTCGCTGATGTTTGCTGGACCACTCACTCTGCCTGGCAAATGTGTAGCCAGCCAGTCAGAACACAGATGAACCCCATGTTTCGTCAGTTACATAAGTGGCAGGAGTAAGAGACAAATATTTTGATTAAGCTGTCTGATTCCTTTGTTGTTCTGTCTGGGCGAAGATGTCACTGTGTCATAACAGGAAGTGCAGTGACAGTCTGAAATCTTACCCTATAATTCCTCACATGAGATGCGTTTTATCTGAAACTGCAGAAGGCGTGATATTTTTCAGTTTCTGATGTTTTTGCATTAACATGATCCTATGATATGAACATTTTGCTCGAGCCGGATATCCTCTTTCAGTTGTGGTGGGAAGCGTCTTGCTGGGAGGAACCTAAGTGGTCAGACAGACGTCAGTGAAGAATATTGATTGCTGTGTTTCTCTCTCTGTGTGTTCCTGTGTTGGGGTAATGTGATTGTTGTCCAGGCACGGCTCGTGACTGGCTGGCTGTCTGGGCCCGACTGACAGTCAGAATCATCCTCAGGCCTGCTGATGGTTCTGGGATCTAATAGAAGACAGCACTGGGTTTCAGGAAGAGCTGTTTATGCACAGCGGACAAATGGGAACTGTAGTGTAATTATGCGGGGTGGGGGTGGTTGGAGAAATGTCGGGCTAGTCATCAAACAAGGCAGGCAGGCTGTAAGGGTGGGAGGCAGATGTGACTCAGGGCCGATCTTACTCACTTAGCATCCGTCTTACCTCCCTTACAAGTACGTGTGTCTGAAAAAAGCAGTCCGGGGGGGCAGCAGAGGAGACCTGATGCACAGCTGAACTCAGAGACACACACATGTGGTCATACAAATGCAGCAACAAGGAAGTAGGAAAGCATTGGCTGGTAGCTTTGCCTGTATCTTCTTCTTTATTTTACTGTCTTTGTGTGTGTATCTGTTCATGCATGAATGTGTGTTTTAATTGTGCAACCCCCAGCACAATCTTCTGACAGCCTGCATGGCGACAGAGGGCCGGGGCTCTGACACCTGAGAGCCCAGGCGAGGGCTGAGGAGTCTGGGATGCTCTCTGCGGGCTCCTCTGGGGAGAGAGGCAGACTCTCAAGACGGCAAATCAATCACACAGACGCTTCCTCTCAGAGCATCAGTTAAAGAGGAAATTGATAAAACTATTATTGCTACCCTACTTTTCTCCTAACAGTTTGACAACTTGAGTCGTTGGAAATCTAGGTTGGCGTGTGCTTTTCTCACTAAACTACAAAATACTCTTGCTGCAGCGAGAAAAACGGTCATTTGATAGGCTACTAGAACATGATTAGATCTACAGTAAAGAGACCTTTTTCCATCCTGAATTTATGGATAAATCTTGCTTTTATAATTTTCTTTTTGCATGTGCTTGTTTGTCCCTGTCTTCACTTAAAGAAAGATAACCAACCAACAACCTCAAGTTGCACTTATCCTAATAAAGTGTTGCCCTGTGAGACATGTCAATCTCATTGGAGAGATTTTCTGCAACAGCTTATGAGCTGTCTTAAATTTGCGACCTTGCAACAAGGTTTAAGGGATTAGCTTGTTGCTGTAATCTGAAAGAGATTAATCTTCTGTTAGGTGAGCTAGCATTGGCACTGTTAACTCTCTACGCTGGCTGGGATATGCAGCTATACACAGTTAGCAATACTATGAGCTAGCATATGTGCGTTTAGTTTACTCTCTTGAAAAGAACGACTTTGAAGTTTGTGAGGTCGGATAGTTGATTTCTTTTCAAATTCAGTGCTTTACAGGTCATTATTAATTCCAGAATCTTCTTAGAATTGTCTTTTGCTTGTTGTAATCTATAGCCTGCTACTGTACAAGCTTCCAGCAGAGAGGGTCTTAGATAATAGTGCTGCTGCCTTACCAACAGACAAAGGTTTAAGAGACTCTGAGCTGTTTGGTGACTGTGAAGTTCAGCAGACACTAAATCAGATTACACCCATAATCTATCAAGGTTTTCACTGTTTCCTTCCTCAGTGAATCTGCCACTCTTGTCACCAAACATAGTGATTTTCTTTCTTTATGAACCATGAGAACCCATAACATTACCATTATGACAACTTATCCAAATGTCAATTTCAATTCTCTTGCCTTTTCCTGACACATTCCCCTCCTGTTATGTTCAAATGCATGAAAATAAATCTGAAGTGTTACCCAGTTTGTGTATTGTTTTTTCAACATGACCTGACACGTTCCGGATTAAAGGTAGCTGCTCCCTGGAATGATCACTATGTTCTAAGAAAAGTGCTTTAATGCTTAAATCAGGTTGCTGCTTGTTGTTTATCTGTCTCGCTCAAAGAAATAACTACTTAATAATTTATGTTGGCATCTCATATTATCAGAAGGTTAAGCTCCTGTAGTGAATGCTGATTATTGTGGTTAAAGAGCACGTGATTTTTAAGATGTCTTTTGTCAGCAAATGTGATAATTGTCTTTGATGTTTTTGAGCTGTATGGTTAAAGAAAATGGAAAATATGAAGATAAGGTCTTAATTGTTTTAAGTATTTCCTCACGTGCCTAATCACGTCTGACATTAAAAAGTTGAAGTGTTCCCGCAGAAATGCAGAATTGTTAGTGAGCAGAGCCTGCTCGCAGTTAATCTCAGGAAAACAGCCACTCTGCTGTGTCAACAATGACAGAAAACTTCCAGGGTGTGGTTGTAACTCACCCAATGTCCTGTAAAAACACACCAACACACACAGAGTTTGCAAAAACACCAACTCATAACTTCTATAATTCAGTAAGCAAGTGCAGCTGAGAGTTCTCCCATTAGTTTTTTTGGAGACTCTTTGCGTAGTGTGTAAGTGTCTGTACACGCACACACACACACACACACACACACACACACACACACACACACACACACACACACACACACACACACACACACACACACACACACATACACGCTCTCTCTCCTGCTTTGGCCTACAACAATCCTCCACTTATCTGTCTCAATTTGCTTTGCCTTGATTGATTTTCTCACCCCGTCTTTCTTTCCATCTTTGAGCTGTGTGTGTAGAACTAGAGGAAGGTGTAGGCATCCTTTTGTTACTGACCCAATCAACCTTACAGACTTTTATATTTAATTACTGCTGAGTAAGAGCAGCGCGCTGAATTATTAACAGGAAACAGGGTTTATTTTTAGCAGGCTAGGCCTCTCCTCTGACACTCTCCAGTGGCTCGCCTTATATGATGAAACCCCTTTGCAACCCAAATCTACCTTCCGAACTTCACTATGAAGTTTATAGCAAAAAAGCGCATGGGGAAATACTTATTAGGGTAGCTGCGTTTTCGGCCTCTGGCTGATTGGGTCTTCTATCACTTGCTACTTAATTGGTTTGGTTTACACAGTTGCAAGTAAACTCATTTTGGTGATATCCCGGCTGAGCCTGCAGTGCAGTTGCACCCTCAAACACAGACTACTTTGTTCTTGTCAAAACTGGATGAGCAAATGATTTAAATCCCCCTTTTGTTCAGGGTTGACTGATCTGGCACCAATACCTCAGTACTAAACCCCCCCCCCCCCCCAGCCCCCCTCCCCCTCTTGATCATCCCCTAGGGGCCTTTAGCTACACCCTTTTCAAGTTATATTTCTGTCCAACAATGCCTCCGTTGTGTCTGTTTCAATTCTGCGTGGGATTTGGTGAAACTGTTGGTGACTGTTTGTCTGTCACACAAAAAGACAGCTTCCCTCTGCGGTCACAAGGCCAGTGTGCATTCCCACTCTTCGGCTGCACAGCCCATCTCAACATTTAGGTGAGCAGAGAGAACAATCACAGTTAGTCTGTTAATTCAGCCTGTGTGTTTTTTCACCATGTTTGGGTATGGTAGGGGCAGGCGTAGAGAAGCTTAACTCAGATTCACCCTCTTCATTCTTCCTCTTCTTTAATTCAGTTGCACTGAGATATTCTGCAAGTCTCTGATGTGTGTTGTTAGTGGGAATTACAAAGTGGCCTCCGATGAAGACAAGGGGAGGTGTTCAGGTTAGATGTCCTGCAGGCAGGAATCCCCTCTCTGATAATGTACTATTTGTTCGCCTTTGAGTAGATTGATCTTTACATCTCATGCTTTATCTTCTCCCACTTCCTCTCTCATGTGTTGGCCTCTAGCCAGCCTTGCATAGCATACTAAACTCCACCCATTTATGCAAGTTTGCAATCTGAGCTTGCAGATTCTTCTCTTGTTGTTTCCTCTTTTTAGCCCTTCCTGAGAAATGACAGTCACATTGTCAGATTATTGTGTGTGCATGTGTGTTTCCGTGTGTCTGCGTGTGTGATAGCAGCTTAGATAAACAGGGCAACGGAGCGCTAGACAGACTAGGCAGAGCACATCAATAACAGCACCTCCTGACAGAGGTGAGAAAAACTGGAATATCTTCTCTATCTCTGTTTGTCTGCGTCGTCTTGTCGTCTTTATCTCTTCCTCCTTCCTCCTCGACTGTCTCCTCTGTTCCCTCTGTCTATTTCTCTCCCTCCTTTCCCTCCCACTCTCCCTCCCCCCTGCAGTCTCGAGAGTGTGTTGGAGCCGGTAGCAGGTACAGCAGGAGCCCATTAGTGCAGAGCCCCGCTCTGATTGGATAAGCCGGAGAAACCGGGAGACTGCCTCTGAATAATTGATGTGCATTGTGCAGACGCTGGACAAGGGAAAAAGACAGATCAGAGAGCAAGGGAGGAGAGGGAGAGTGGGCAAAAGGAAAGAAGAGAGAACGACAGAAGAGGAGAGAAGAAGTGAGAAAGAAAGAGTGAGTGGAGTAAGGGATATGTGCTGAGAGTGATAAGGCGCAGGCAGGAGGCTTGGAAGCAGCAAAATCTTTGAGAGTTGCCACTGGCCTCTGCGGGAACAGGAGCATTTTTGACACTTGAGTATTTTCTCTCCACTATGAAGGGAATAAGATGAGATGTGCAGGGACTTTGCTTGGCTTTGGGTAAGTGTGTGTGCGTGTGTGTGTGTGTGTGTGTGTCCGTTGTCCACGTGTGTATCTCTGCACAAAGCTGTTTGGTACACTATTTGAGTGTGTTTGCATGCATAGGGCAGGATCAGGAGTTAACTGAGCCCAGTTGAAAAGTTGTTTTGGGTCAATCGTGATGTAAAACTTTTCATTTAAATTGCACTTCTTCATGGTTGTGTCTGCAGCTGCTACTTAGGCCATAGCTAACATGGGCTTCCTCTGTCTTGTCTGGTTTTAAGTGTGAGTATAGTCCAAAGCTCTGGCTGCTCACACAGGACAGGATCAGGGCAGATCAGCTGACCACAGGTTGACCTACATGTGCTTCCGTCAAAGGGTTACAATGAGTGGATTTTTGCCTGTGTGCAATGTGCACAAGAATACATTGATGTGTGTATTGGTTAAGTTGTGTCTTGTTTCTGTTTTGTGGGTAAAGGTTACAGCTTCGGTTGGTGTTTTGATCTTTATGTGTATGGTTAATGGTGGGGTTAAAATAGCTGTGAACTAAGGTCATGCTCAGGGAGAGGAAAATAAAATTGCATTGTGAAATATTTAATTACAACAGAAATAGAAGGATTAAAAACACATGGTTTTGTCGGTTCGTATTTAGTTTATTTACATTAGACACGTGCACATGCCTTAATGACACACTAATGGCCATTGCTGTCAATAATGTCTTGAGGTTAGATTGAGTCCTAGTGGACATTAAGCAGCATCATATATTTAACAACTTTTTCTTCAAAATGATGTCACCAAAAGGAGCACATGCCCTTCTTGATTTTAACAGTGCAAGTGTAGGAGTATTTGTATGTCTGGGAGAAATGACCTACTTTTCCACGGTGGATTCTTTTTTAAGTTGTTGACCTGTGCTCGGAGCCTGTCCGCCTGTCCACTTATTAGCAGAGAAGGAGGGGGAGGAGGTGGGGGTGTAGTGGAAGGACAGTGCCGTTACATCAGTGCACTCTTTTACTCTTTTTGAATTGATGTTTAAAACGATTAATTTTCCTGTTATTGTAAAGTGACATGAAGCTGCTGGTTATATATGTTTGACATAATTTTAACACTGACAACTTATTGGCTGTTGCAAACAACAACAAAGTGACCTGGAACTTCACAATACGACATCCAACTAGCTGTCTTGGGCCTGCAGCACTTCCTGTTACCCAGAACAGGGTGTAAACCACTGAAACCACCTGCATCCTCACAGGGTGTACAAAAATATCCTTACCTTCTAGTATCATGATATTATGCTTTGAGATAGTGAGTCCATTCTCACACACTACTGATTAGTAGAGAATAGTTTACATTCAGAATTTTCAGATCTTTTATACATGAATTAATGCACTCATCACAATTTTCATATTAATTTTATTCAGTTTTCATCCTATGGATAAATGTTCTTTATAGTATAAATCATTTTATAATTGTATTTTTTATTATATTTGAAAAACAAATCCCCTAGCTTACAGAATTTGAATATGCTAAATGCTTACCCCATGTGTCTTTGTATGATCTATACAGATTCTTGCCAATACACAACCCTACTTCCTCAACCTTAGAGCCACATGCAGCCGCCCTCTTCCTCTGGCCTTCCTTCCCCACCCCCCAAAGCTGTGTTTGTATCGCTTACTTTACAAACTTCTGTGACATTCTGTGACTGCAACCTGGAGTACTTCCCATTAGCCTGTCTGGTGACTCATTCATGACATTTGATTTTAAACTGTATGTTTGTTATTTTGCAAAGTCTTTCTGCTTTTTCTGTGAATCATTTCCATGCTTGACATCCCCCCCAGTCATCTGACTGAAAGCAAGTGGGAGTAGGTAAAGTTGTGTCAGACTTACTGCTCGAGATAAGTGAGAGGAAATTCTGGTTAGGACTATCTGATGTCAGGTGTTGATAGCAGTGAGGGTGGAGCTCTCGGCGCTCCAGGCTACACAGTATTCATGTCGGATGTGTTTCAGGAAGCATTGGTGAAATTCTTCTGTCTTCACTCCACAGTGCTCCACTCAAGGTTTATTGACATCCTCCCATGGCCACTACTAAAGAAATTCTTCCTTTACTAAAATACCTGAGAAAAGGCCACAGCTGGAATTTCGTCCCCTTTTTTAACCACTTTTCATATAATAGAAACAGCAGCTACAATAAATCTCAGAATCCTTGTTTGTGTTTTTCACCCTAATGATTTCATTGATTGAACAACAGTGTGAGATGAAAGACATATTGTGGAAGTAGTGTGTCTGGTTATAATTAGGCATGTGATATTTACTAGTTCCCCTCCAGTGGTGAGAAGCTGCGCTTTGCTGATAAGAGCAATTCATTCACAGCTTGCTGTTCTCTGATGCTCTTTCTCACTGTGTGAGGCGCTTTACTCTATAAGCACATCTTCACAACACACAGACACCGACTGCGTTTGTTTACTCACCAACGCACACTTTTCCATATTTACTCTACTTTTTATTTCAATTTTTCTGCGTATGCTATTGTCCACATACCTGTGCGCCCATGTGTGTTTCCCTGCTTTCTTTTACATGCCTTTAAGTGAAGCGTGCATATTGACTGCACATTATGTGTGAATAATAGATGTGAGCTTACGTAGGATCATTGTGAGTGTTGTGACAGTTTTCTGATACAGATGTGGAAGGCCGTGACCCCCGGGCTTAACACTATAAGCAGGACGTGCTGACTCACAGAACATCTGACCGGCCACCTGAATTTCATATTCCAGCGAGGATGTAGGTCAAATCTATAGGACAATGTCATAACCGATGTACCTAAAGCAAACCTGTAGTGCTTTGCAACTGACGTGGTTTGTTGTTACACAATTGCATCACAAGATATAGAAAATATCTTAAATAGCGCTTCAACTTTTCGTCAGTGAGAAGAAAATGTATCTGCAACTATTTTGACGTTAAGCTTTTTTAAGAATAATGCAAAAATATTCTTCGTATTTATTTTTTCCGCTTTTTTTGTGTTGTATCATTGTAAACTGAGTCTCATTTGATTTTCCTGAGTGAAAGCTTTAGGGTGATAGTGTGCTGATTATACATTAGTTAGGCAACAAAATAAAACCAGTCATTTCTTTTCTTAAAAACTTTGAAAATAGACTGTCATATATAAAGAATATAAGCTTTGCATCAAAGTGTTTTAACTTATTAGTCCTTGAATCACACACATTGAGAATGGACATTTAAAGTTACTTAATCTTAAGAAATGTAAATCTTTTTAGTGAGTCTCAACCAAGTCAGATAGACGAGTCTCACCACCCTGAACATAAACGATGTAAAGGGCTGTATTTGCTGTTTTTTGTCTCCACATGCGACACAGAGATCCCACATGTCCCCCCTGAACTCCGACATTTTGCATCTTGAGTCAGACCCGGTCGTCATACTGCATTATGTTTGGTGTTCATGCTGATTCTTATAACTCTGCCCCATTTAAAAATGTGTAATTTGAACCCCACAGAAACCAGCACCTGCAGGAGATGTCAGAGTGACTCAGGTAGAGCTACCCCTCCCTTTCTGGGCTGCAGCATCTCTTTGGCTTGTGACCCACACACATCCCGGGGAGGAGGGGATCCGCCCACTCCCTCCATCTCCACCTGTCCTCTGTCTAGCATCCTTCCATTCATCTTCTCCCCCCCTCTGTCCTCGTGTCTGGTGTACTGCCAGAGGTCGTGGATGAAATTCTGTAAAACCAGCCAAATAAGAAAACTGCATGGTTTCACCAATGCGAGCGAAAATAAAACAATTCAGGAAAATTTCAGTCTGTCAAAAATACAGAAATAACACATTTGAAGTTAGAAGCTGTTTTCAGATTTGGAATATTCTGATCTGTGGGAACATTTAGTTACATTAAAGGCCTGGTTTTGGTTGAGAGTGATTTCTGACACAGAGCTGTCTCTCTGCAGGGCATGTTTGAGTTGTTCTGCCTCTAAGCTGTTGAGACTAAAGCCCATTTGATATGCTCTTCTCTTGGAAGAAGTTGGCTGAACAGAGAGGGGGCAGGATGGGGGATATCATTGACTGCTTAAAAGGCTTCCATTACACTTCTGCAAAAAGCATGACTTATTTCTTTTTTTATTTCGCAGGATTTTATATCCCCTCCATATTCGTCTTTTGCATAATACTTTGTACCCACAAAGCATAGACTTACCTGCCAGTGTCTTACAGACCTATGATATCTTTTATAAACTGCTTCTTTGTTGTCATCCCACACATTGTCTGAAGGCTTCTCTGTCTAGTGCCGCAGTGTTCATGCTCTGAAAGTGTAATTATTCATGTAGTATTTTCTCCTTTGTCTGTGTTGTTACCAACAAAACTACAGAAGAGCTGCATGCACAGTGTTACATGTCTCTATCAAAGCCTGGCGTGTCCAGCGTTCGTGATCAAGGTTCGGCATTACAGCCAGATTTTTGGGGAATTTTAAAGGCTAGATGTGGTGGTGTATGAGGGAAGGGATGTGAGATTGATTTTAAGGTTTATTTATTATGGACTAATGTCATGCATAATTAGCTCAATGCCTGTTAGTAATTTGACAATAGATTTTAAATGGCTCTTATAAGCTACCTTGCCACCAATCTTTGCGTTGTTTTGTTATCTGTTATCTTAAAAGGCTGCAACAGTCAGATGTTACATCTCCTTGAACAAGAAGTTCAGTGGTTAATACAACCAAGGAGTTAAGCCTTCTAGCGAATACATTATGCTGTATCAGTAACACTCGAGTGATGCCATTTCAATACCTTGATATGGAATAGGATTCATTCTTAAGAGGAGCCAGATGCGCTTCTCCTGAACTGAATTTCAGTGGGGTGCAAAGTGTCGAAACAAAACAACTGTAATGCGTTTCTTTAACCCAAACAAATCCAGGACAAAAAGTGAAACTGGAGCAGGTGACAAACACTGAAAACTTTAAACCCATAAGGAGTTTTTCTGTTAAATAATTGTAAATAAACACATCAAAGTGATCAAGCAGTGTATTTGTATATTAATACCACTGAAGAGTTGGCTTTAATTTTAATGAATTGTAATTTCTTTTGAGTCTGTAGTTGCTTTTGAAGAGAATCTGTAGCAGGGGTACATGGAATTTGGTAATTTAATAGTTTCTTGGGTCATATTTAAGTTATTTTGTGTCAAACCTGGAGTGCCTGTGCAACTTCACCATAGTCTGCAACACGAAGACATGGCTTTACTTTTTTCATGCCAAAGTTGCACTCCCTCCTCGGTGAGCTCTGCTGCCCTTTTAGCGCAGAGGATGTGACAAGCTCCACAATTACTGATGGGCTGCAGGAGAGAATAAAATCTGTTTGCTCCTGCTGAAATTGCCATTTTAGTGTGTGGACTTCACTTCATTGCTGGCATTTAGCACACAATTAGGCCTTTTAAGCAAGTTCTTCTCTTCTCAATAGGCCAAATGCTCTGTAAAAGTAAAATTATCCTTCGCTATGTAGTCATATAACACATTTAGTTCAGTAATTCACACCTGGGAACTGTCCGGCACAATGACACTCTTCTGCTGGCCTCAGCATCTCTGTTGAAAGAGTTGAGTGTTAAATGCCTTCCTAAAGGGCACAGCAGTTTGTGTGAAGGCGAGGGTGTCTCAGTCACCTTTCCAACCATGATATAAGCTGATGATGCGTACATGTGGCAGGTCTAGGGCTTCACACCTGAATAATGTCAGGTGTTTATCAACAAAGAGGTGTTGTTAGCTTAATTATGTCACATTGGACACATTTAGTCCGCCCGTGAATCCGATAGTGAGCAACCTGTCCTGATTTAAGTAGCAAAAGATATGCTCACAGGCTTTTTACATAACACAGATGCTTGCCCACACACTGCACGATCAGAGTTCATTGTAATTAGCGTTGGGCTTTCCTTGTACACACACACTCTCATTAGTTAATGGGCCTTGCAGCCTGTTACCAGGGCTTACTCTCCCTCCCTGCTGCTCCCTGAGGTGCTGAGGTGAGGTGAGAATGACCCAGGGCTTCTGCTATTACTCAGCCATACAGCATTAAACACAGCCCTGAGTGAGGAGGGTCCATATGTCTCTTGGTATTACTCAATTAAAAGCAGCAGCTTCTAAGAAATTGAGCTTGAAGAGGGTCAGCCCTTGTTTTGCCCTTTGCTGTTAAAAGGACACTTGTTAGGGAGAGGTCTCTGTGTTCAGGCCCATTACAGAGAATCCTGGGCGAACATCTCAACACCACACAGCAGCTTTAGACTCACTCGGGTGTCACTGCAGTCTGTAGACATCCATCACCCAGAGCAGCAAATGTGTTATATCCTCGTATCTAAAGGGAAAACTTGACTCATTGCGCAGTTATGAGTGCATTTTTATGTCCTTCCTTGTAGTCTAAGTGTATGAATGGTGAGATTAGCCTGGATAAACTCAATTACAGGATTTCTAAGGGATCAGCAGCAGATTTTTTCATGGGCAGGGAACTGCACCTTTAAACATTTCCAATGATGTTTAAGTACACATGTCATTTACATGATTAATTAGTTGCAGCTTTAAACTACTATTGTATGAATTGTGAAAGTATCCAGAGAGAAAACGCTGATAAAAATACTAAGAAACCCAATCCCTCAGTGCTAGAGAAGGGGGCTTCAGGCAACACAAGCTCCCGATAAGCCTAATGTTTCATACTGTAGCTACAATCTCTCAGCTTTCTTACCCGACTGTAAACTGCCGTCAACACTTCATCAAGTAGCGCTGACGTTGAAAAGCTTGGCCAAAGTCCCTATTAAAATTCAAGCTACATGCAGAGACAGAACCAAAACATCCAGGTTCTTTCCACTCTGCGTGAGGAGGAAAACTAATGTGATTTCCCCCGAAACTGAGCTGTCACTTTGATCTCTCTATTTGCTCATCATTACCCAAAGTTATTATCTTATGATGTTGTAAATCAATCTTGTGATAGAAAACCTCAGTTCTACTAAGGCATCATGAAACTTAATTTTTTTTCAAAACTTTCTACCGTGACTGAATGTAGATGTGGCTGGTCTTGCGTACGGCATTAAGTCTTGGATTAAACTGCAAGGCTTTAGTCTAAATTATAATGGTTTTAAGAGACAGAGACCTCTGTACTGTTGACCTCTGTTCCTATGTTTCTCCCGGAGCGAAGTTAAAGAACAGCTACGAGAGGATAACTAGTATCGTAATTAACAAAACTGTCAAACAGTGCGTTAATTGTGTGTAAGAAGGGTATTTACTGCTGAGTGAAGTGTTAAGGTGAGAGGAGCGTGGCAGTGCATTTGCTGATGTGTTAACACAGAGGGCTGTGAGGTGAAAACAAGGTCATACACACTTTACTCATCTTGCTAAATATGCACAGTGCCCTGAGCGGACCTTCACTCTATTATGAATGACTGGTAGCCTTGGCAGCTTGTAAGATTTGGTGGCTGGTAGCCACACTAATGTGATAAGTCACCGCCTCTCTCTGTACTCCTCCGCCTCTCTCTCTCCCTGTAGGAGCAGCTCTATCACTTGAGCTTGGAGCTGCTCTTTAGGTCTAAATGGTGGGTTGCCAGTTGAAGAGACAGTCCCTCGGTGCAGAGGTGGTGATTTAGTGGGGAGATAAGCTCTCCGTAATGGCAGGGTGGAATAATTCCTCTTTAACTAGGAGGCTTGGCTATCTCCACCCTCCAGAGGAAAATGTTACTGCTCCTATCTGCTTTTTTCTTTATTCCTTTTCTCTCTTTCTTCTTCTGCTCCTTTTTTTCTTTGTGTTTGTCTTTATAGGTAGAAACTTTGTCTGATCACATATTATTCATTCAGACAAGATGATGCAATGTTAGCCCAAACTCCGTATCATAAAAAGTACAGGTTGCGGGTGGCACAAATCTCTAACAAGAATTCAATTTTGAAATCACAACAATTGGTTATTTCTCTCATTTACAGGAATAGTTTTTATTTTAATTTCACTTGCAGGCTCTTTCACAGGCAGTTGATGTTTGTGACTTGGTTAATAGTATGCATTCAATGCCAATTTCATTGTCATAGACTGTCTAAACCTCAAGATTTCCTGAGGGCGCAAAGCATTTTTTAAAACTCTACTCTTCAAACCCCAAACCTGGCAACAGCACTTCATGAAAGCTGGTGTATCTGGGTCTACAGGACTAAAAATAGCATCTTGAATTATTTAATTAAGTAGTGAAAACTGTAACCTTTCTTTTGTTTGTTGTCAAGACAACTTTCTACGATCAAGAGGCAGTGTGTTTGAATAAGCCGCACAACTTTGATCGATTCAAGAATGACAAGTTGATTGGCAGAGGGGAAAACAATTATAAAATGAAGTTGGCAAGATGCAAAAAAATATCTTTTGTCTTCATGAGGAGGATGACGACTTGATTACTCCTTAGAGATATGAAAGGACTCGGAAAGTGCGGAGAAAAATGAAGTGGTGTTGATGAGTGGAGGGGAGGGAAGATATCACAGTTCCTTACTTCCTACATAGGTCATATCTGTAACCCAAAAGTGAGGCACAGAGTTGGCCAGTACTCTGTCTCTGTGCCCCCGCCCCAGCTCTGTGGCTGAAAAACTGGGAGGTCCTTTGTGTTAGCAGAGCGATTTCAGTTTATATTTTACACTGCAGGTAGAGATGATGTGATGTAACTGTTGTGAAATCCACTCAGGCAAATAATCAACATGGGTTTATTGAGTAAGCCTGCCCCCTAGAGGCTCTCGGTATTACTTCAGGCTGAAAGTCTTTAGACACAAGCGTATGATTCACTCCTTTGCATTGTTGGAAGTCTTGACATAGTGATTGTATTCATTTCAAGTTGACATTTAAAGGGGTTTGAAACTACAGTTGTTTTCTATGTGATCATTCACACATGGGACCGTAAACATGCACTAAAAGCCACATTAACACACAGAGCAGACTCATGTTCATGCCGCCAGTGTGTGTGTGTGTGTGTGTGTGTGTGTGTGTGTGTGTGTGTGTGTGTGTGTGTGTGTGTGTGTGTGTGTGTGTGTGTGTGTGTGTGTGTGTGTGTGTGTGTGTGTGTGTGTGTGTGTGTGTGTGTGTGTGTGTGTGTGTGTGTGTGTGTGTGTGTGTGTGCGCGCATGTTTGTTTGATGAAACGAGGCTTACGCTTGTGCATATGTGTGTGTTTGTGTGTTTCCCTTGCAGCCCTGCTGTCGTCGTGGTGCGAGGAGCTGGGTCGCCTCCTCCTGCTGCGTCACCAGAAGAGCAGGCAGAACGAACCGCAGGGGAAAGTCCCCATGCAGCCCAGCATGAACAGCATGAAGCCCGGCCTCACACACAGGTCAGTGGGGAGCCTGTCAGAGGAATAAACACTGTGCTTATCTCCCAGTAAACCCAGGTTCTCCATGTACTTCAAGGTTACTGTTTTCCTACTTTATTGGTGTGAAGTAAAAACTGTAAAATGAGGACTATCAAGGGCCAACACTATACAGCATAAAATCTGTGAAGTGCAGTTAAAGAATAAATTAGGTTAGTACTGCTTTTTCAGCTCATGCTTCTAGTTATTCCCCATTGAATGTTGTTTGCCAGACACTCCTGACTCTTTTGATTACATTTGTGATATTCAAATATTTCAGTTTGATTGAATTTGTATTGAACCCGTTGATATTTAGACTTATACCTTATGTGTGCCATCTGTCAACTGTCTGTTGCTCATTAACAGTGAGATAAACTCTGAGTCAGCATGAATTAAGCTCTTTAGTAGAACATTATAACAGAATCAGCTAATATGTAATCTTTGTCTTTAATAAGAAATCACTTTAGTTCTTTAATGGAGAGGAATAACATTGAACAGGTGACATTTCATGCTTAAAAGGGAATAAGCAGATGTTAACGTTATGCACATCAATGAAATAAATAGTCTCTTTTGAGTCTAGATGTTGCAGTGTCTGTGTGGATGGGAGCTATGGGAAAGTGTGTGTAGATGACAAGGAAGATGTATAATGAGAAAGAACAAAGCATGCAAACAAATACAGGTTAAGAAAGAAAACATGCCTAAAGAAAAGAAAAACATGCCATAAGGTTCCCGTAGCTTTTTCTTTGCGTTTCCCCCACATTTGTTTCATAACAGATTGTTCCATATTGTACCAAACTAATTCAAAAAGGCTTAAAATTTAGAAGCTAACTAAAGGGCAGTTTTGTATCTTTAAGCGACAGGGTGCAGAAGTAGGTTGTCCTTCATTTAAGTATTATCTTGAATTCAGTGCTATTTGAACGCCCAGAAAGATTTTCCATTGTTTGAAAAGCTCCAGAATAACTATGAGTGGAGCTGAGGTGATTTGGGGTGGGGGGCCAAACTTGAGAGCTCTGAAGTAATGTTTTGGGGAACATTGTGTGCTCATAGCTCTCCTGAAGAAGAAAAAGTGAGGCACGGAGTTGGCCAGTAGTGCTGTGTGCCTCTGCTAAGGATCTTTGGATAGTGTTGTGCCTTTATGAGGAAATATTGAACAAGTTGTCCACTCCAGGAGCTAACCTCTGAGGGAAAACACGCTGCTCTCCAGAAACAGCAGTACTTTCCCACTCCACTGGCCACTTGCCTCTCCCCTTGAGGATTTAGCTTGTTTATTATGTGAAACAGAACCTCATATTTTGCCCTTATATTTGTTTTTAAATCTGAATGTTAAACATTCCAACTCTACTCTCCCTATCCATATCCAAGTACTTTTCAACAGCTCCAAAAAACGAGTTAATCATATTTAGTTGTTTCTGGTGTGTGGCTATGCAACGCCTCATGGGCTCATTTGGAGCTTTTTACTCTTCTCACTGTGCAGCAGCCATGAGCAGATATCCTGGCTGGAAATGTGTTTTGAAACGATACGCCAAACATTTCCAATTGCTTCACATTCTGGCAAGAAATATTCCCAAATTATTCACATCTCTGGACAGATATGCAACTCTGTTGGCTTTCTATTTATTTCTTTTAGCCAATCGAAACTTAAAATGACATCAGGCCCATGTTTTGGTTTTTTTGATCTGCTTTCCAGTGATGGATCCTTTCCCTATGACTCTGTCCCCTGGCAACAAAACACCAACCAGCCCCCTGGGTCATTGTCTGTGGTTACAACAGTTTGGGGCGTCACCAACACGTCACAGAGTCAGGTATGTCATGAACAGCATCCAGTCTGTAATTATATAAATTCTGACAAACATTTAAGGCTTGAATCAGAATGTTTTGCCTGCTTTGTTTAATTTACAAACCCTAATGGAGAATTTGTGTTTCTGTATGTGTTGAATCTAGGTGCTAGGTAACCCAATGAATAACAGCAATAACCACATGAACCCCGGAGGTAACCCTATGGGATCGGGTATGTCTGCCAGTTCAGGGGGGATGAACTCCCCCCAGTTTAACACTCAGCAGCAACAGTTTCCCAACAAAGGAGGCTCCAACCAACAGTACATGCAGCAGGGCATGTATGGCAGGCCTGGCTACCCTGGAGGTCCTGGGGGATACAGCGGAAGGTAAGCGACTGCATACGACTCTTTAAAAAAAATATCAAGCCATAAAATCTACCATAATGACTAAAATGTGTGTTCTGTGTTTTTTTACAGTTACTCTGGAGGTCCAAACCCTCCCCAAGGAGGTATGGGAATGACCTCCCACTCACGTACATCTGGTGACTTCGCTCAGCCGGCCGCCGCAGCTGCAGCTGCTGCTGTCGCTGCTGCTGCTGCTACGGCAACGGCCACAGCAACAGCCACCGTGGCAGCTCTGCAGGAAACCCAGAATAAAGATATGAACCAGTATGGACAGGTACAGTACAAACCGATCACAGATGGAGCTACCAAACATGCTTTAACATACAAAACTACACAGAACTATTATACCTCCACATGCTGGAGGCCCTAAATAATCACAAACACTTTCTGTTTTGCCTCCAGATGTGTTCTTCGTTCCAAATGGGCCCCGCACAGTCCTACAACAGCCAGTTCATGAACCAGCCAGGCCCACGAGGCCCTCCTGGAGGTATGAATCCTGCCAGCATGGGATCACCCATGAACAACCCTAATATGAGCGGGCCTCCCATGGGCATGAACCAGGCTCGAACCCCAGGCATGGTGCCCTTTGGAGCTCACGGCCAAAGGATGCCTCAGCAAGGGTATCCCGGAGGACCTCGACAGGGCATGCCGATGCAGGGGATGAAGAGGCCGTATCCTGGAGAGGTGAGCGGAGAGATTGGATGGTTAACAACAATAGGGATATTGTTGGATGTTCTTTTCCTGCAGGTGGTAAAGTCAACACTTAAACACAACCTGAAAAAAACTCCAAACCTTCACATGCATTTGTTTTTTTTCTAGAAATAAGATCTGTTTATGTGTTTATTTTTTCCTGTTTTTATAATTGAAGTCCGATTTCTTTCCATATTTTGTCATATAGTATCTAAGACATTTGTTTGACATGTTTCCTTTAACTTTCTTTGTTCAGGCGAGTTACGGCGGTCAGCAGTACGGGCCAAATGGTCAGTTCCCGCCCCAGCAAGGGCAGTACCCGCCATCAAACGCCTCCAGGCCGCTGCCATCGCCAAATTACCCTGGCCAGAGGATGCCAGGGCAGCAGGGCCAGGGACAGTACCCGCCTGGCATGCCCATGGGACAGTACTACAAGGTCTGTTATACCCCACCATTCATCCATCTCAACATTTACTGACAGATCACCATTCATTTTTATAGCCCATGCTGGAACAAACTCCATGGTATATTCCTGGAGCTATAAGGGACTGTATCAGATTATACTTTCTCTTTTTTTCCATCACAGCAAGAGCCCTTCAACGGTCAGAGCAACAGCTTCTCTGGAGGTGGTTACTCCTATGGCCAAGGCAATGGGGTAAGTTTTTTCACCCAGTCATGTATGTGGAATGAGTTCTGCAGATGTTTTCATTATTGCATTTCCCTGCCTTTTACAGCCCCCTAGACCTGGCAACTACCCCCACTCCCCGGTCCCTGGAAACCCCACACCCCCTATGACCCCAGGAAGTAGTATCCCTCCCTATCTGTCACCAAACCAGGATGTGAAGCCCCCGTTTCCACCAGACATGAAACCAAATATGACAGCACTTCCGCCCCCTCCAAGTGAGTATCCCAGCAGTCCTGAAACAGGTGGTTGCCTTAATCCTTGAGCATTTGTATTTTTTGTCTTGTGACTTTACCAGGTTAAAAGTTGACCCCCCTCTTTTAATTTTCTCCCAGATCACCCAAATGAGGAGCTGCGGCTGACGTTCCCGGTCAGAGATGGAGTCGTGCTGGAGCCGTTCCGCTTGGAGCACAACCTGGCCGTCAGTAACCACGTCTTCCACCTCCGGCCCTCGGTCCACCAGACCCTCATGTGGAGGTAAGACACACTCCACTTTTATTATATTTGCACATTTGCTCTGTTTAGTTCTCAGGCACACAGAATCTATCTGTTTTTCTGAATCATAACGCTGACTCTCTTGTCTGATAACTCCCCCAGGTCGGACCTTGAGCTCCAGTTCAAGTGCTACCACCATGAAGACAGGCAGATGAACACAAACTGGCCCGCCTCCGTCCAGGTCAGCGTCAACGCCACGCCGCTCACCATCGAGAGGGGAGACAACAAAACCTCCCACAAACCCCTGCACCTAAAGCATGTTTGCCAACCTGGACGAAACACCATCCAGATAACAGTCACGGCCTGCTGCTGTGTGAGTACACACTCTCAGGACGATGTATCATCAATGCAATAATAGAACGACTGATAAAACTCAGTTTATGCGTTTTGCTCATTAGACGTTCTGTTTGATTTCCTGTTTATTCACTTTTTCTTGTGTTGCTTTGCAGTCCCACCTGTTTGTGCTGCAGCTGGTCCACAGGCCATCTGTGCGATCCGTCCTCCAGGGGCTCCTGAAGAAAAGACTCCTTCCTGCAGAACACTGCATCACCAAGGGTATTTCTCATTTTGTCTCCTGGTGTAGTTTAATATGCATTAGTACGTCTTAATTACACAATCCCACACCTGTTTCCTTTTATGGTCGGCTTTTAAAGTAGGTCTTGAAGTAAATCTGCTACTGTTTACAAGTGAAACACTTTTTGTTTTCAGTTAAGAGGAACTTCAGCAGCGTGGCCGCCTCGGCAGGCAGCACCACTCTTAACGGGGAAGACGGCGTGGAGCAGACGGCCATTAAAGTGTCGCTGAAATGTCCCATTACCTTCCGACGCATCCAACTACCCGCACGGGGGCACGACTGCAAACATGTCCAGGTTTGTTCAGATTCAAGCGAGTGTTAAAAGTTCATTGCTGATTTGAAATGTCACATGTGGCTGTGAACGGAAGAAGATAATAAGCCTTTGTGATGTTTTTCTCCACAGTGCTTTGACCTGGAGTCCTACTTGCAGCTCAACTGTGAGAGGGGGACATGGAGGTGTCCTGTGTGCAAGTAAGCGAAAAGCTGTTCATTTTAGGAATCACATGATATTACTATAAAGGAAGCGCTCTAATGGAATATTTTTTTTCCCCTCTTTTCAGTAAAACAGCATTATTAGAAGGTCTGGAGGTGGACCAGTACATGTGGGGAGTCCTCAATGCCATCCAAAAGTATGTTTTTCCTCTTCTTCTGCTAAATCCACCCATTACTTTGTGAATCCATTGTTTCAAAATTAAACATTCACTTCTTTCTCATTTAACAGTTCAGAGTTTGAGGAGGTGACTATAGACCCTACGTGTAGCTGGCGACCTGTCCCCATAAAGTCCGAGCTACACATCAAAGAGGATCCTGATGGGCCGCTTGCCAAGCGCTTTAAGACCATGAGCCCGAGTCAGATGACCATGCCTAATGTGATGGAGATGATCGCCCAGCTAGGGCCCGGATCTGGACCTGGACCCGTACTCGGTCCCAGCCCGTACCCCCCACACCCCAGTCAACATCCTAGTGGCAACGGGGGTGATTACCCTGGAGCAGGTAAAGATCAGCAGCCAGGTTCCCACTGCGTAGATAAATAACAGAATAGTCAGCTCATTTGTTGGAAAAGCGAGCTGTTTTGCACTTTACAGCAGGAACTCCTGATGTGTCTCTGGTGCATTAAACAAAGAAAAAGCCTTAAGGAGAGTTTTTTTGCTGAATCTGTTTTTAAAAATATAATAAGCTCATTGCTCTGCTAAATGTTTCATAACAGTAAAAAGAAATGTGTATCCACTTTAAGAAAGCTAACTTTTTGCAACAGCATGGATTTTTCAGAGAAGTCAGCAGGGCCGAACTGCAGTTAGCTTTTTGACCAACGTTTTTTTTATTCATGTCCTTCAAGGCCACACTTACCACAGCCAAGGGAGCTTTGACTTCCCTCACGGGAACCCCTCTGGTGTTGGAGGTGGAGGAGGTCCCCCTATGAGCGACTTCATCCATGGCCCCCAGCTCTCGCACCCCCCAGATGGGCCTGGTGGTCTCCTCTCCCAGGACAAGCCCCTTAACCACGGCATGAATGATGCAGTAAGTAGAGGTTCAGCTTCCTTCTCCCCCCAGAGAAACAGTCCATCACTGCAAAAGCGTTCTGTTGAACTAGGGTTATGTTTAAGTCTGTAGAATAATATCTCAAGATCTAAAGATGCCCCCGTTTGTTTGCTGAACACGGTGCAGCCTCTGCCTCTAGCCAGCATGTGTGCTCAGTCATGCTCACATGCTCATGTTGCCGTATAATGTTGCAGCTGTACATGTCCGCTGATCACAGCTTCCATTTAAGAGGCCTGTTCCACATTATTCATGCTGGAACTCATTTCGCTTTTCCTGTCTTTCTTCCCACGCAACCCTCCCCCCTTCCCTTCTCTTAACACTCTTTGTGTCTACCTCCTTGTTTCTCACTCCCTATCTCTCTCTTGCTTTCTGTCTCCCTCTTGCACCTGCAGATGTCCCATACCGATCAGTCACATAACTCCATGCAGCAGAGTTTGCATGCATCTCCCCACCCCGGCAGCCAATCAGGGCCGCCCTTACATCACAGTGGCCAATCAGGGCCATCTTTACATCACAGTGGCCAGTCAGGGCAGCCCTTGCATCACAGTGGCCAACCATCGCAGCCGCCTCGCCTGCCGCAGACGCAGCCTCAGCCTCATCCTCAGCAGCATCCTCAGCAGCCCGGGCCCAACAGTCACCCCCACAGCGATCTGAACTTTAACCCCTCCTCAGACGGGCAGGATATGCCTGAACCCTCTCTGGATGTAAGTGTGCCTGCTTCTGGCCACGGCTCTGTTAACAGCTAACAGTGTCTGCTGCAGCGGCTCTCATCTCTTTGCTCTGTTTGTGTTTGACCCTCTTTTTATGCTTGTTTATGTTTACACTGGCTTCAACAGACATTTAATTAAAAGTTGTCCATTGTCAGATGTTTTCAGGGTTATTTACCTTTGCCACTCATTGTCTCTTTTCTACCTTTTAGCTGCTTCCGGAGCTGGCCAACCCAGACGAGTTACTATCATACCTAGACCCTCCGGATCTTCCCTCCAACAGCAACGACGACCTTCTCTCCCTTTTCGAGAACAACTAACCCTTCAACCCCTCTATTAACCCTTATGCACCTACAGGAGTCCTGATGTGTTTGACTGTCCGTCCACAGACACCTCACGACCTCCTATCGATACTTCAAGCAGCTTCCTATGCTCACGCACGCACATGCATACAGAGTTTATCGACAGATAATGTGTGGCATAGGGGCACGGCTGAAAGGAGGCGCCTGTTTGAGAACTCTAAGGGAGAAAACAGGAACGCCGCTCATCCCCGCACTCCCTTTTTTCCTCGTGTAAAGATTCCACGCACCAGTTCCACCGCCTCTGACTCGAAACACACAATTTACAGCCATGTTGGCGGGCACTAAAGTGATATTATATATATATACATATATGATATTTGTGACTTATCAACTGAAAACTGTGCAGCTATAATCATCATGTGTAAACAACACGGAGGAGACAGGAGCCTCTGTGAGCTCTAGGAGAAGTGTTGTTTTTTTATTATCATTTTCCTTTTGTGAAAAAAACATTTGTCTTGTAAGAGTGTTTTTATCCTTTTTGGAATGTGTTCTTCCAAAACTTTGGCACATGCCATGCCCCTTCGCCCCCCAAGATTTTCTCAGTGTGTGTGACAGTTAAGAAAAACTGGAACTCATCAGAATCAGAGCACTGAAGGACGAGATAAAATGTCCTCGAGTGTCAACAGAGGAAACGAGCGCACATTGTGCAATGTAGTGTGTGTGTGTGTGTGAGTGTGTCACTGTGTGTATTTACGTATGTGTGTGTATGTTTACGTATTCTCTTTTGTTTGCATGCGAGCGTACGTGAAAGACAGTGGGGAGAGAAAGTCTGAGACAGAGGAGGGAAGAAGAATATTGAACGGAAAAAAGATAAAACAATCCGCTTTATGAACTGTCTCGTATTTTTCCTCCAGCCAGTCTCCGGTCGTTCTTGTGTATTTATCGTAATGTTTCGCTCTTCCTCATCAAATTCAGTACCATTTTGTTCACAAGTGCATGTGTGCCAATGGCTCCTGTTGTCTTTGTCCAGCCTAAACGTGCTTGATCAAATCATTTTCTCTTTTGTCTTTATATTTATTATTTTATTTCAAATTCATCTTTTTTTTTTTATTGTCATCCTTTTTTAAGTGTTTTATCTTTATCCCACATTTGATCAATTAATCAGACACACATCACCAAAGTTGTCCTATACTTTTTGTAAGGGGTTGGCCCTGGATATTTTGTTGGTGCAAGAGCAGGATTTCAACATCCTACAGACGTCTACAGAAGTTTTTAAATCACTGTGTTTTATACAAACGTCTGTGTGATTGTTCGGATCTTTCCTTTTGCTGTTTTGTACTGTTGAATTGCATCTTTTTGGGGAAGAAAATCTTGCATGATTCAACAGTGTTTCCAGAGCTGTTGTATATACCCTTTGTGAATATTTTGTGACTGTACAGTACTGTACCTATCTGTGACTGGCAACTATATGGTACTGTCTGTCAAGGACTACACATGCTCACACACACACAAACACACACAGAATACCTTCTAACCAGTCCAATATTGTAACAAATTGATCCAAATGCACTCTCACTGGCCTTGTAATGAGTACTGGTGTATTGTTTTCCAATATCGTGTAACAATGCATCATGAGAAGGAACATTCAAATTGCTCAACAGGCAAGTTGCTTTCTCTAATGTTTAATGTTAAAGAATTGGTCAGCTTTCAATTACTTGTTTTCTTCAAAAAGATGCAGCTTAGAGGTCCAAAATTCTCCAAAAATGATTTGTTTAATTTCATTAGAACAAGTGACCTCGCCCTCTTTATTTAAAGGTGAGAATGTGCAAAATGTCCCCCGTAATTTTTTGTAGGCCTGATAATGAGTTTTTGATAACGATACTGAAAAGTGTGTATTTTCATCACATTTGATATTGTTTTAAGTTATTATTTGTGTCTAGTGTTTTTGAGTATGATTTGGTTTACACAGTTTTATGCAGTACCTTTGAGTTATTTTAAATGTACTGTATGATGTTAGTTTTCCCATACAAGATTTTTTATCCGATTGAAGAACCAAATATGGCTTTACTGATGTTCAAAAATGTATCAAATCGCCTGCATTTAACACAGTTGAAGGATCAGATGTTGTATGTGTTTGTTTATATGTTTGTAAAAGACAATGCACTGCCGCATTGGGATGTTTTATTTCCCTACACAGTGTGTAACTGTAACTGCAACCTTTCACAAAATCACGTCTCATAATTTGAGCGACACAAATTGTACTGTCTCAATGCAGACATTGGAAATTGAGGTGAGGATATAAAAGAGAATGCAATTAATATTGTAAAATGGAACTTGAGGGAGACCCCCTCCTATTTGCATTACAAGGGGAGGTTATGGCAGAGGGCTGGGATGGGGATGGGGATGTAAGGGATACGTGTATATAATGTAAATGACAAATAGAGACACGTTAACAGAAATGTATTCATTTTCTCCAGGGGGAGTGTGCATAGTGTATTTAGAATTTGTAAAGCTTGCATCCTCCTGTCAGACATTGAATTGGAAAATTGAGTCTGTGTTCGGTTGTGTCTGTGCAGACCTCTCTAACCACGCCTGTTCATTTTATGGAAGATACTTTATGTACCCCTCCACGTGGGGTTTTCAAGAAAAAAAGACATTTTTCCTTTGTGTAATATTAAACTTCTGTGTATTTCTCTATTACCCGTGTACTTTATAAAGGTGCTACAAAATTATTAAATATTTTGAGGTATAATTTGGACTTGGACACAGAGCTTTTAAGTGGCTCTTAAAGGTTGTTTCCAAATTTACACTTTAAATTGACAATAAAAAAACAATGGAAAATGTATATATTACTTTGCAATTTGGAAAAGTATGCTATAAAGGTACACTCTGGAGGGATTAGGCACAACAGGTGGCAGTTGTCTCTTTGGTTTCGTACATCCTATGTACAATCATTTCATCTTCTAAAATGGTCGGAAAAACATTGTGTTTTTTAGTCTTGAAAATCTGTATGTAGTTAGATGACGTGACATCCTAATATTTATCTAATAAATATGTATTCAGATGAAACACATTTAATGGCCTTTTGCATCTGTTGACATACAAAGTGCAACCAGCATATATTTAACCAATAGCATAAACACAAAAAGATAGAATAATTGTGTTCTACACAATCCATAAAATACTGACAGTACTTTACTATATATACAGTATATGAACAGAATTTGCTATTTTGCTATTTAAAATATCATTACACATTTTGATAGTGGTTTTAATTACAGACTGGTATAGCACAGAATAACCCAAAATACTTCTGACTGATAGTTTGACATGTCACATTAGGAAAATCTCAGGTGTACATAATCAAATTAATTAGGCTGCTGGCATCGTTAATGGGTTGTTAGTTACACCTGTGATGTGTTTCTTCTCTGAGAGGTAAATAGTCGGCAGTGCAAAGATCTATTTAGCAACTTGAATCGTTTGTTTATTCATGAGCTATTAGCTGAAAAGGGCATCAGCATACATTTTCAATTAAGTAACAGATTTGAGGTTTTAATGGGTATTCTGGCCATTTTGTTATTAATCCAATTAGCTTTAAGTGTTCCAGACAAAAAAAACACAACATAAAATCGATTATTCCTTTTTTAATAACTAAATCATTCTATCAAACTGAAATCGGTCACTAATGCTGATGATAAATTTCACTTTTGGTAAAAATCACCTGGAAAAATGTAAGTGTTGTCCAGATGATTTTTATTTTTTTCACGGGAACAATAAATAAAAATATATATATAACCAGCCCTGTTCCTGAACAAACATTAACGCAGGAAGAATAAGCACTACCCTTTTTATGTCATGACAGTGAGTAGTTCAAAGCAGGAAGACAGTGATGCAAATGTAAAACGAAAATGTAAATATGACTAGCAGAGATAAGCATGCTAAGATATACAAATGTTATCAGTCATTCTCAATAGAGTTCATTCTTATTGGAGAATTATGTAGCATAAGTACAATATTATAGTTTTTTAGACATATTCAATTTAACAAAACTGACAAATAATGATTATGGTTTACCTGGTATCGTGACACTATCATGACACCATCATGACACCACCAAGTACACAATGTAGTTCAAAACTGACTAACATTAGTCAAACTCCTAAACAACACCTGGACCTTGTATGAGTATGTTTGCAATATTACGTTGTTTTACTTCCCGACCCTGCCACGTGATGTCGCTGTTTGTCACCTCCGCTCGGGTCTTTACAGTCGAACCACGTGACGTCACATGTAAACACCAGCAGCACCTATGGCCTGCAGGTTCTGCTCACCCTGTCAGCTGAGCAACGATGTTAAAAATAAAGAACCGCATGAGATACAGCACGCCGTGCGTCGCCGCTGTGAAGCTATTCTCCTCCCGCCCTGCTAAAAACCCCTTCGTGTTTCTGGACATCGAGGCCGACAGTGAGCCTCTTGGAAGAATAACCATTGAGGTAGCTAGCTAGCATTAGCCTCTCTTGTATAACTGCGTACTAGCATGTCCCACTGCACTCAAACACACACAGATAAGATCAGTGTAAATATTAGTCTCTGTATTTGAATGGGATTTGTTTTATCTTGCAGTTGAATGCAGCTGTAGTGCCAAAGACTGCAGGTACGTGTTGCATTTAATTTATTTATTTGACCCTTTATCTGAGGTTTGAACTTTTATCTCCTTTAGCATTTATTCATTGAATAAAACTGATAATTCCACAGCAAACTTCAGATCATTGTGCACTGGGGAACCTGGCTTTGGATTCAAGGGATCTGTGTTTCACAGGATCATACCTGGGTTCATGTGTCAGGTAAGATCAACAGTGAAGATGGTGCACAATAACAGTTGTTTGACTTGTTGTCTGAATCTGTTTTCTGTTACAGGGGGGAGATTTCACCGACTACAATGGCACAGGAGGGAAATCTATATATGGCAAGACTTTTAATGACGAAAACTTCAAATTAAAACACACAAGCCCAGGTAAAACTATATCTTTATTTAGATAACCCTTCAACCATTCATATAAAGTTGAGTTCAGACCTATCAATGAGTTTTAGGTGGCAGACGGGAAGACCAAAGCACTGCTAATTTGTTCATTTTCTGGATGGGAAATCTGTGTTTGGTAGGCTCTTGTACAATGAAAGAAACCAGTCAATTTATTGAATTGCAGGTCGACAGAAAGTGAATACATGTTTTTATAACGAGCCATTCTTTAAAAAAAAAAAATGGAGTAAATTCACAACCTACCCTGCAGTATAAAAAGTCATTCAAACTAGCTGCACCTTTACCAGCTTTGATAACACATTAATAAGGCCTCAATAATTATAATTAAAACATACTACGTAGCATTCTGAAATGGACCAAACTGTATAATGAGTAGTTTTACTTTTGTTCTTTTACTTGAGTAACATTATGAATGTGGGACTTTTTAGTTTTTACTTTGTGCTCAGTACAAGATCTGACTACTTCTCTGGCCTCTGCTTATATATCTATGCACATAATGACATACATGTCCCTTCTCTGGCTTCTTAACAGTATCACTTCACAGCTCTATATCTATGAACATATCTTCTTCTCCACTAGATGGCAGTGCCTAACTTTATGCAACAGTAAAAACACTGGCTAAATGGATTTTTCAATCCAGAGGTAAATTACCTACTTTTCGAGTCCACATGCACTTAATTAAATAACTTCTTTTTAAAAAATAAATAAAATCCACATGCGGATGATTAAGGGCTTAAGTTGCGTTGTCACAGTTTGTATTTCAGAAAAGAGAAACAGGCCTAACTCTGTAAGACACACACGTCGTGCTTCTGTTTATTCCAGTTGGTACTAAATGTTATTGACTCAGTGGTAAAATGAGGTCAAGATCTTCTTGACTGCATCACATTCAATTGATTTACTTTTTGCCTTCTTGATCTCTCTAGGAACTCTTTCAATGGCGAATTCAGGGCCAAACACCAACGGCTCCCAGTTCTTCATCTGTACGGCTAAAACTGAATGGTAAATATTATGCTTCACTTTTTAAACAGACATCTCAAGCTTTGCCACTTGTACTGTCCCCTCATCCAAATCAAAACCCTTACCGGTTGCTGAAGTTTCTTTGTCTCTTCTTTTGACAGGCTCGATGGTAAACACGTTGTCTTCGGGCAGGTGAGGGAAGGTATGGACGTGGTCACCAAGATGGAATCCTTTGGTTTACACGACGGTGGGGTGCTTAAGAAAATTGTAATCACTGACTGTGGGGAGATTAAATAACACTCATAATCACAAGTGGACTTCTGTTTGATGACTCGCCATGCAGCAATTTAGTATTTACTTTAACTTTCATCTGGAAGAAACTGTCACCAGTGATGTTGCTCTGCTTTAAAGGCCCTGACACAGAGCCAATGAAGGTCCAATGTCGGGAATTTTCGCCAAACGCTGCTTTGTTTCATGTTTGTATCATAACAACGGCTTGTCCTCGATTTCCCTGTTTCACCTTTTCATTTGGCAAATACAGACTACCGCCGTCAGCAGGTATTGGACATTTTTCCTATATGCAGGCACAGAACCTCCGTCTAGTTAGCCTTTAGCTGTTTCCTTTGCATTGTGTTCTTTTTGGCACATGTGCAAATCTTAAAAGCTGATATTTCTGTTGATGTTCAAAAAAATATTGCTTTTATATTGGGAGTTGACCCATTTTGTTTGTGTACAAGCACTAAGTCACCCACCATGTAAAATGTTCCTATTATGCAATTACTCACAATTTACTGCCAAATAAAATAACTGTTTCCAGATTTTATTAGATCTAGTATTAGTACAGGACATTTGCTCTAGTGTGCCATCGAGCCTGCTGGTTTTAGGGCTTCCTGGAAATGATCCAGCTGCTTTTTTTAGACACCGGCACTCCAGCGCGACCGACTTCCTGTCCATCAGAGCAGGATGTGACATCATGTGACATCCACTTACAGTGGATCTGAAATATCTCATGAATGCAGTTGACAGATGATAGAGCTGCAGGCTGTGGCCTCATTGGACACGAAGAAAGCAAATGACTTAATCTGCTGGAACTATTGAGGAACCTGAAAATGTATTTAGCTTGTATGTGGGCTGTTCTTCCTTCCCTGCTGCTTTACTTGAAACAGAGCGTCTGGAATAGACAAAGAGTGAAGGAGGCCAGGACATGTCTGAAAGCCAGAGACTGGGTGGTGCTGCTTATCGAGCTAATACTTTATGAAAGTAAATAATGAAGCGACGTGAAAAAGCAGCCCTTGCCCCTAAATGAAACCATATGCGCACTGACCTTCCACCGTTTGTTTGAATTCTCAGATTACATTGTTGCTATAGAGACCTCTTAGCTCGCACTCTGTTTGAGCAAGAGATGTTGTAACAAACTTGATATAATTTGGGTCCCCACCCTCTGGTTTAGTTTAGTTATTTGGAATGCATGTCCAATATTGTTCATGGAAACTTGGCTGCAGAGACGGCGGTGCTGTGGCCAACGTTTAGAACACATGCAACACAATGACATCTTTACAACTGCTGCAAGTCGGGTCTTCTGCTGTAAAAGTCTCCACTTATCACACGGCACCCATGTTAGCTGGTGTCCTTCTTTGTGTTTTGGTTTTCCTGTTCACAATTGAACCCAAAGTGTTGAAATCAAGACTTGTCAGCTCGATGCGTCTGTTATCTTTCAGCACTTTCACAGAAAGTGAAAAACAAGCTTAACAAGGCTCCCCCTTTTCTGCGTTACACAACCGCCGTGAGTAATCCGTCGAAAACCTCTTTATCATAATCCATACACCCAGTCTTGCATAAGTCTTGGAGCTTGCACTCAAAGACGCAATAGACTGTGAAGATTAGAAAGTTTACTTTAAATTAGCATTATACAGACAGCAGATAACAATTGCATTTGGCTGAGATGAGTAACTGGTAAAAACAATTCAGCACAGGACCCAAAAAAATGAAACCACATAATCCAACTCCTAATTCAATATGACTTTTATTCAACAAACTCTCAACAGCACTAAAATGTTTTCCCAACTAACAAATAAGGCACATTTTGGAATGCCATTTCATGGACATGAAAAACAGTCCTGTGGTCTACTCTCGAAACCATGACCATGTCTTTGTTTCCCAAAATATCATTTTCCTCACTACCTCATGCCTGTGTTCTGCCCAATTCAAATATTACATTATTGCAACATTGCAACACACACATCTCAAGTGATACAGACAGTAAAGAATACAAACAATACTTTCCTAATTGACCACATAAGTGTTAACACATTACATTCAGTAAATATGTATTATTCGTAGAGGCTACACTAGCGGTAAATACTTCAAGACTTACAACAATCAGAAGTTGCTGATAATGTTAAAAACAATATGTACTGTAGCAAACTACTGTAAAGTATTTAAATAAGTATACATTGCACAAATGATATTTCATTCAAAACCAAACACATGCACATGCAAACTCTAAAATAGTTCTTTGTCACACATGCCTTTTTAACAAAAGTATACACTCCCTAAGACTACTAATAACACCATAACATTTTATAATAGTTTCTTGTCATTGCTGCTTTAAGCTTGAACTACATCTCACAGTTTAACGTGCTTATACAGTGGTGAGTATCCGTCACTAATTAAGGAAAGAAAAGTTCTGCATGTTAACACAATATATATCTTCATAATATTGTTTACACAATGAATACATGCGACTGTATGGATGTAAATAGCTCATAATTAGTTACACATAACCAAATAACTGGGTTATTCACCACTGATAACATCATAAAACAAAACAAAAATACAATGGCTTATAATTGAGAAAGGGTATTAATTATGTACCAGCTTTAGTTTAATAATACTCTATGTAGACATCAATATTTCCTTCTTTAGTGTAACTTTGTTGCATATTCTATACAAAAAGTGTTGTAAAAAATCTTTCCATAAATATTTCTGCAGGATAACCCCTCAGATTATTGTAAAACATAAAGAAAAAACTCCCAGCTTAGTTTATTTCTTAGGCCCTTCTTCACACAAAAAAAGCTTCAATATTGCATAACATTTTAAAAGAGCTACTATTTTCAATAATGATGGCCATCAAATATATACATAAAACAGTCTATCTTTGTCAGGGAAACAACTTTTCAGTCTTTGCAGATTGCTTTAAAAATGTCAACATCTGTTAAGTGTTCCAAAATACACATCTCATTCATAGACAATAACAAATTTGAAGTGAAAATGTACTATAAAAGTCAAGTATATGTAATTCAAGAAATTATGTCTGAAAGCAGAGAATTTTTTCTTCTTTTTTCATGTGTATTGTATGAACTGCTTCCATTGGCTCGTGATTTGCCATTTAAAATGGCCTTAATAACGCTTCTCTGGGCGGAGTAGAACTCTAACTCTAGGATTGTTGAATCACATATATTGTTATTAGTTTATGAGGTTAGTTCATAAGGCATCATTGGTATCTATCCCTCTCACTACAGCCACATGGTATGATGTGGATAATAAGGTTCAGTAAAGACCTGTAAGGCTAGTGTCATCGCACAGAGCAAAAGAAAGACGATGTTAGTTAGAAAAATAGAATTGTTCATTTATATGAGGTCTATATGAGGACAAATAGCCTGTTACGAACTTGGGAGTTTGAAAAGATGTGGGCATTTACAAGGGCAGATACTTAAAGATGCTGTTGAGCTGCATTATGGGAAAGGTAGGATACAGCGTTTTGGAGCCTGAGCCACACTAGGGATTAGATATGCATATCTCTGCATCTGCTGGATTGATTTCAACCATTCTTAAGGGTTGTGCAAGCCAATTTACCTAAACTACAGAATCAGTGGAATGCCCCTTTAACTAAAACAATGGGATTTAGCTAATTTCCCCAAAACTGAAGGGTACCATCATCAGCCCGTGCAAACTCTCCCACTAAGTGACCATGTATATCTCTTGACAAAACCGACAGTTCCTTAGATAAACATTACCACAATAGATTAAAACAACAAGGAGTGAGGTCCACAGTTTCATGCGCGACTCCATTCTGTTGTGAGTATCGACTATGAAATAACATCTTTGTGGATATTCCATGACAACAGACCACAGTAGGATTTGTTATTGCCAGCTGGAAATGCTGTTTCAGCCCATGCCTGCAACTCAGCAAACTTTGTTGAAGCGAACACCCACCATGCAAGATCAAACTAATAGAGGAACTGCACAATTTTCTTGTCCTTTTTTAACTCCTTTAACCTGCATTAAACTTACTATGCATCCCACTTACCACACGCACGTTTACTGTCCCATCTCTGAGTCTATCCCAATTTGTCTTTCCTAATTTCAAATGGCATCCTATAGTCGTGATCTTTTTTTAAGGCACATATAATATTACAGTATAAAATATAGTCAACCAGTTTTTATAAGGCAAGGAATACAGTACATATAGAAAAGTTCACAATTTCCTATAAAAAAATGTCTTTTAAAGACACTGGTTTCAAATAGTAGGCACTATTGTGAAAAATGTTAACCTAATTCATCATCACTTTTAATATATCTTTGAATCTTCAGCATCCCCTCATCACAAATCAGCCCTCCTATTTTACCTCCTATTGTTTCTCTCAACCGATCTGAAAATCAATTCAGTTCTCCAAAACTTCACTTCCTTCTACACAGTCTCCATACAGCAATCAGATGTTGGACATGCAATATCTTCCATTTTGCTTAATTGACTCCACCAAGGTTCGCAGGCATTGACTGTGAACTCTAAAATCTCTCTTAAACCTTTTTCAAACCATTATCTATTTTTCTAATTTGTGGTTTAAGTCTAATCTGGCTTTATATGTGAATAACCTTGAAATTACATGCTTTGCTGTTAATAAAACTATCCTTCTTGTGCTTTCAATTGAACACAATAACCTCTACATCTAACATCTATACATATCTAAAACTATAGATAGCTGAGAATTTGTGTGGCTACAAATATATTCTGGGGAGGGTGAATGAAACCGTATCTGTTAGCAATGCACTAAATCTAGATGAAGAGCAACTGAGCCTACAGGAGTGCCTAAAGACGCGTGGAAGCAGTTACACAATAAAGTGATATACAAACAAACAGTTAAAATTCTAATTGCACACCAGACAACAAGGAAATAAATAGGCCAAATGTAAGCTAGGGATGTATGGCACATTGTCCCTCAGTTAATTCACAGTTAATAAGATGTGCTGTTGACCTTAATACGGCAATACATCAAAGGCCTCATATACTTTATACCATTGTGAGGCCTGTGATAAATGTTACGTCACATAACCACACCTTTCACTTGGCAGGGAAATGGAAGGCAGATCTCTGTAAACACAAAACCTACAAACCCCAAGGAGAGGTAATCTATTGAGACCAATACTGTCAGTGACACCATTGTAAAACATGCTAATTCATCAATACACCACGTGCTGTTGTTAATCATTGAGTTGGATCAATGGAGTTGTGTTGTTTCTGTTGCATGAGGCACAAAAAAAAGATCATTTTGATGAGGAGCACTTGGAGAGATTGATCCTAGGTTACCGTGTTCTTTTCATTCCTGGATGTGGTCTTCAATACTGTCATTGAAAAAAGAAAAATCTGCGATCCACCGGTGGTTGAGAAGAGGGACAGAAAAATGAAAGCCACTGCCTATATTTGAGACATCTGAGAGGATGGGAAGACGTGAGGAGGAAAGGTCGCCATGTTGTGTGCAGGGCAGGGATGTAGGAAACCTGGATGTGAAGGGAGGAAGTTAACAGCCTTGATGGAGGATGAGCAATAGGACTTGTTGCTCTCTGACTCTGAATAAAGATGATTATTGCACACGACGGCAGTAGTAGCCCAGGACTTTACATTTTTCACACAGGTGTTGCGGGTGCTCCTTACTCTGGTCAGAAACATCCAGGCCATCCGGCTTCTCTAAAGGGCGCTGAGGATATAAACAGAGAAACAATAATGAGTCATAAAAAGAAAGAAAAACAAGCAGTACACTCATAAAACTCTGAGTTATGCAAGCAGTTTCTTTGGCACCAGATTCATGTCAGCTATACGCCTAATGTTTGGCCTCCAATATTACGCCCAAATTCCTTACAGAACAGACGTGTACCAAACACAATTAGTTGCAGAAATATGGCAACACACCATCAGCTCTGGAAACTTGCAGCACACTTTCCCAACCTTGTATAACAGAAAAAGATCCAGTATGTATTTGATCATGACCTTTATGGAAATATAAGCAAACTGCTACGGCAATGTTAATTATCAAGGACGAAAGGAATGTGTATGAGCTGCACGATTGGAGGTTATTTTAACAATCTGTCTGGAAAAACGTATTCCTCCTCTTTTGTTCTGTTCTTGTTATTTATTCCAAGCGGTCTAACTAAAGGAAACCAGGTTACCATGGGTCACAGGGAGATATTTCAGTTACCGGCTAATGAGTCTGTCTGGAAATGTTGAGACTTTACTACTGGTGCGTCAAAGAGATAAGGTCCTTGAGAAAAGTTGAAAAATCAGATGAATGTTTTATAGGGTCTCCTCCGAGAGCAAAGGAACTGAGTTCAAGCCCCTTTGCTGCAGGCATCTTCCCTCTTGAAATGCCCTTGAGCAAGAAACTCAAGCTCAATCGAATCAGCTCTGTAGCTAAAGCCAGAGTCTGAGCTCTTTCCATTTGGACAAAGTGAAATCAGAGCCTATCCCTGCATTGGTCACTAACAAGCTAACGGCTAGCATGCTAGCAATCCAGGAACATCCTGTAGCACAGTCAAAATAGCTCACTGAGCTCATTTCTGTTTTCACTGTTCTGTGATATCTATTCCCCATGGCATTTTGTGTTCAAGAATATACATAACCGTATGCAAGAAAGAGTAATAAAAAAGGTAAAACAAAATCCACCTAGCTAGCAGGCTACCTTATTGTCATTTAAATAACTTTAACTGTCAGATAGCACGTTTGTTAGCTTAATTGATAATTGTGCAATTGATTAAAAATGTTTCTTGAAGTTTACACTCTGATAGAAGACTGTTATAAAAACGTCAATGAAGCAACACAGTTTATATAAATTCAATTACGTTTTCTCTCATACTGAAAGTCAGCACAGTCACAACCTCTTAAATCAACAGCAACATCTCATGTGTCAAAGTTCAGCAAAGTTAAACTCAGCAGACTATGCGTGCAGATTTATTAAACTCACTACAAAGAAATCCATTTACATTTTACAGTTTACAAGCTGGTGTGACCAGATGTGGTAAATGAGTGAGTTTCCCCATCGTACCCAATGGAAATATGGCCCTTTGGTTGAAACCAAATTCACTGGGCGTCTGAGAAATATATTTCCCACCTAAGAGGGACAAATATTCAAATTTGTGCAGATGGAATTGGAAAATACATATTCAGGTTATTTATGGGAATCCGCAGGGAGGGCGGGAGGGAGCCGTGTTGAGAGGCTGAACTCTTTGATACTCGAGGACACAGAGGTTAGTGGTCCATTTCAAACGCTGACAGAGGGGAAATATGTTAAGTGGGTGACATTGCAAATGCAGGGAATTTGCTTGCCTGTGTGTAGCTTTGCCACAAGACACAGAGGCAGAGAAGAGTGAGTTCTTCTCACCAGTGAACTCTATGAGGGGGAGAACAAGTTTTTAATGCAGTCTTCCACATGCTTTTGAAAAGTATTATTCTGATTAAGATGCAAATAAATAAACGTTTTTGGAATGGATTTTGCATTACTGTCCATTGGGTATGAGGGACTCCTTTCAGACATTAAGGGTAGACTTGTTTTAACATGCTCAGCCGTGGTATTCCGAGGACGAGCACGGACTTAAACAGTAATCCTAACTTTATTTCGGGAAGTGGAATTGAAAGAATGTAGAAAAGCATAAATATTAAAAGATGTAATGTTGAGGATAAATATATCTCCAGCTCAAGCTAATAGCAGAGTGGGTTCCTTTTCAGGCGATTCATCTCTTTATTCAACAGGCTGTGAGAAAAATGTGAGGTTAAGCCGAACAGACAGCTTACCAGTTCCCCCAGTGCGGTTGCTGTTCGTAAAAACACTCCCCAGCATCTTGGTTGATGTGATTTCACTTTTTTGTGAGATTAAATATGAGAGGAATTTCTGCTGCTGTAAGGCTCAATTAACTCAGAGTTAGTTTGTGTCTGAGAGACATTAATAAAGAAATATTAGTTTTAAGATTGGATGTCATTCAGTAAATAATCCAACACTTTTATCAGCTTGAAAATCCAATAGTTTATTCAGTGCTGGTTTATTACCAAAGAGGCCAAAGCAACGGTTAGTGGTATGGTTTTTATTTTATTTTAATAAGGCCATCTGGAATATCCTCAAGACAAGAGGAAGCCACGCAAACCAGAGTCTGGACTCTGTTAACTTTGGTTGAAAAAATTAAATCTACCACTTGAACAAAATGTATGAGTAATGTTTTTTTTTTTAACTTTTAAGGCAATCATAATATAGAGTGAAGGTTTTACTGTACGGTGAGGTACCTGTTTGTGTGGATAGACGTTGATGTGGCATTTGATACATTCTTGGCCCATGTTGGCCCAGGAGTTGCCACTCATCCACTTCCTCTTACACTTAGGGCACTTGTATTCTCCAAAGCATCTCTTCTTTCCTTGGTAGGGTGTCAGTCCTTCTCCTTTGGGTCTGGCCTGTAAAGAACAAAGCCAGGCGAATTAAATGTATGCACATGTGGAACTCATTATTTTTAACATCTTGACCAGATAAATTCAACTTTAGGATGCAGAAAGGGTTTTCTTCTTCTGTCCAGAATGACATTTTTAAGAGAACCTCTTGGACAATAATGGAGGTTGAGCTTTGACAGCAGGGTGTGTCCATCCTTGTCATGCTAATATAATCAACTTCATCGTAGAGCACACTCCTACACACCATTTTGGCACAATATGTGGTTGTGTAATTTACATTTATTCCCATTACAGCTGTGTTAAATTACTCTTCTGATTCTCATGAGGTAGATGATTACCAACAGTCAGTCAGCCATTAAAAAGCACATGCCTGAGGGTAATATTATTGGGAGGAGTCGCTCCGATGACTTCATGTTGGCAACTTTATTTAGGGCAGTATATAGCATTTGGGGAAAAGACGCGTTTTTCCCCTTTAAAGCATGCCACAAACAAACGTACTGCTGATGTCATCGTAAGGATAAATCACAAACTGTCCTCGATCCTGCCAAAATAAACCCTCATGTACACTGATTATTATGTTTGTCAGGGCTTGTCATTATCAATTTAAAGCTCCATCATCAGAAGAAGAAGAGAAAAATCATCCTACAATCTGCGTTCTGACAGTCATTATCCATCTTGGAGTGGTTATTTTGATTACCAAATCATTTAACTTTGGAGATAAACATTTGAAATGGAGTAGTGAGGAATTGTGTTATTTTATCCTAAAATTCTTTCATGCACAGATGGAAATCCGATATGACAGGAAAAAGGTATCTTAATACACAGCATGAAACTGTTGGCAGGTTTCGAGAAAGTTAGGGAATTATCTGCTTTCAAAGAAAACCGACCTGTCCACTCAGCTCCAGATTTTACTGCAGGCCTCCAGATTTTTTCCATAATCACGTTATGCTTTAGGGGTGGATGTAGGGGGAGGTGACAGTGAGAGGAGGGGTCCAATCTGTATTCCTGGTCTTCCCTTATTTTGTCCCAGCCCATGTGTGAGTAATAGGAACTTTAATCAGAAGCATCTGGCACTGTCCTTATAGACGTCAGCAGTTTGCATCAGCAACAGCACCAGCAAGCCAACGCTAAGTATGAGCGGCTTTGCTTCGATCTGGCCCTTTAACAGCATGACCTCAACCCCACTGTCAGTTTCGCATCTCCCACTGTGACAGCACGCTGGCTGGAAAATCTGACTTCTGCTGGCCTGCAGCACACCAGCCTATACACACTGACAAGGTTGACTCGATGCAATCAACCAGCAATCTCAAAGAGAGTACCTTGGAAACATTTTGTTTTTAATACTCTCTACCAAAATATCTACTCCAACTATATAAATCCTGCCACTCTTAAAACCCCAAGCCAAAATACAGCACTTTCTGGGTTTCTGCAGCAGTAACACTGACCACTATAATATCCAATAAAATACATCAGACCACTTATCGGTTAAAATAAACTATGATTAGAATACCTTCTGAACGACAGAGAAGGTCTAACCTTAACCCTCGTTTTATCATTTTGGAAATGTGGACTGTTACAGCTGTTAGTTCGAAAGCAAAAAAATATTTCCCTGATACTGCAGCCAGGACTCAGCAGGACAGAAAAAGCACTCATCCTCCTCATGACCATTCCTCTAAGGCTCCATGCTGCTTTTTCACGGTCTGGCCTCGGCCTTTGGCTGGGCATCATACTCCGTCTGCATCTGACTGCTTTCAGATTAGAAACTACCCTGATGGCAATCAATCTGAAGATGCTGCCGATGTGCAGCCAGCAAATGGATCATCCATGGAGTCCATAGAGAAGAGCAATGTTAACAATTGGTCTGGTCAGTTGTCCCCAAAAGAGATAATAATAGAGTTTTAAAAAAATAAAAAAATAAAATTATGGAAATATAGCCCAATGGATTGTGGACAAGTCAATCGTCAAATCTGGTTTGGCCAACTTTAAATGAATTGTTGGGTCCTTTGGAGTTCGAAGTATCCTATTGACATTGTGGTCAGTTGTTTTCAAACAATTGCAACACATTGCCTCACATGGAGGTCTGAGATGACAAGCAAGTTTCTGTTCTGAAGTCATAAACTTTACGCAGTTGGCTTTCCACATTCCAATGGACACCCAAACACGTGGGAATGTCACAATAACATCTGGACTGTTGTGGCACCACTGCCAGCTGAGGCATGGTGAGAAACTCAACGCTGAATTTAGGGCAGCAGCTAAGGATGGAAGATTAGGTTTTTTTTTTAATCACATACATAGAAACATTATCGGTCTTTCCGTTTACACTGGTGCTGGAGATAACAAACTAAAACCCTCGGCAGTATGCACTAGAATGACTGAGCAAATGTTTTAGTTAGGCTTGATTTCCAGGAAAATAACCACGCTTTGCTACCTTGTAATGCAACATGTACAAACCATTCACAATACACACAGTACAATGACTAAGTTAATGGAACTGCGTCATCACGACACCAAACACTCTGGAGATCAGCCTGCATGGGAGGATGTGTTTTTATTTCCCTTTGGGCTCAACAAATAAAGCCATTCAAGCTGGTGCCAGGGTAAGCGCTTAATGGACATAACGTAGCCATTTAGAGCATTTTTGGTGTTTGTTAAGTGGAAGCAAAGCATAGAAACAGCAAATAGGTCAATGGCGTCCGTGCCAGGAGATGGTGAGCAATGTTTGACATATCACTTTGACAGTGCCGGCTTCCATTGAGTCAATGTTTGTTTATGTCCCCTAGGCTAGAGCCCAGCATGTTGAGATAAGTGTCAATGTGTGTGTGCAGGACAAGTGTCCACAGAGAAGACAGTGCAGCTCCATAACCGCAACTAGTTGACCACATCCTCTTTTGGTCAAGATCACAGCAGGGACTCATCATGTCACGCACACAGGCACAAAAACTACAGGTCAGTGAACTGTTAAATGAAGCATATACACACATGTGACACAGACATTCACTGATGCAATCTCTACGCAAACCATGGCCACACACAATGCTTCTTTCTCCCCTTTTCCCCTCTAACACCCATACTCAAATCCACACACACACACACGCACTCTCAAAAAATTCTACATCCACGAGATTTCTTACACTCTTGGGACACAACTGGAAAGTCTCGCCGCACTGTTTCCTGCACTACTCCCACTCAGTTTAGCCTTGCTGCACGGACACGGATCATTCTTTGGCTTATATCACAAGAATGAAGAGCTCACAGAATGCAATAAATAGAATAACAAGAGACAATAAAACAAAAAGGGAGGCAAATATGAAACACCAGAGAACAAGATGAACCGAAAAACGAGAAAACTCATAAAGATTTAGAAAATATGTACATCTGAGTTGGATGGGAAACAGCCTCCCTGTCCTCCAGGATTGTGTTGTGAAGGGGGTCTTAAAACCAGCTTCTCTAAAATCAGACTGCAACACACACTCAAACAAAAGGGGAAAAGGAAAAAAATGGACAAATACCACAAGCCCCACAGTATCTCGAGCCAACTGTGAGAGACCCTCCAATCAGCCCCTCTCAAGAGGGTGGAGAACGGGGAAGGAGAAACTGAGAGAAATAGAGACATGGAGGAGGAAATCTAAATCCAAAGCAGATGGCCTCCATAGGGGCAGCACACAAAAAAACACTGAGGGCCGTCGTGAAATCGCTGCTCTGCTTTCAATTAAGCCATACATTTCAGAGACAGCGAGAGAAAGAGAGGTGGGGGGGATTAAAAAAAAGTGTCAACTAACCACTGTAGCCCTGGCCACAACTACAGTGGATTTGACTCATTATCATGTGGAGGAATGTGCAGACGAATATCTTGTGATGAGATTTGTGAAGACACTTATGTTATGTAAACAGAAAGATATTGGGAATTTGAAGTATGCACACTATTACATTTAGATTACTGAATTGGAAGAGGTGCCTTAAGTAGAGATCTCGATCTAGACAACACCCACATGTGAGTGCTTCAAATGTCAGGGTAATTCACGTAATATAGGGAAATTGATAACAAAGTATGCAGCTGAGGCATCTGACTCGCACTTTTTGAAATAACAGCTTGCCACAAAACTATTTTGAGATTCTGCTCCAGTGTAAATCATAAAAAGATTTAGTTTTTTTATTGCTGACCACTGGAAAGATGTGTAGTCCAGACCACTGTCTGAGGCCTAAAGGTGATCTTGCATTTGTGTTGATCTTACATTCCTGGCTAAGAGTAATGAGCAGTGGACGGACACCAGACACAAACCTGAACCCTTAATCCTCTGTCTCCAGCAACAGGGCGAATTAGCCTTGGTTTAATATTAGACATCCCTTCAAGCCAAACCTAAGAGGAATTGTTCTAAAAGACCACTACTTTCAAGGTTGTTGATATAGGATTTCATACTTGCTTGACATATTAGAGCAGGCATGTACATACAGTTGATTTGGGCTCCAGATACTCCACAGTCAGTCTATAGACAACGAATACGAGGAGACAGCGCTAACACTACAATTTGGGTTTTTTATGCAAATCCTGCATGCCATTCAGCGGTTTGTCTGCCTCTATGAGAAAACAAGGGATTTTGTCGGTCAAACAACTTTGAGGTTTTGGTTAAGAGTTGGTAGTAATTGTATGCGACCACTTTTGTGGTCTGGATTTGGAGAGCAGGTCAAATGCAGCTCAGCTTTATATGAATAGCACAGATACTTGGATTTTTCAAATAAACCTAAACATGTGAAAGAGAAATTAAAGGTTGGTTGGATTCTAAAAGTAGGGAAAAACAAAAGCAATCAGTGCAACAAAGGAAGAAATGCATCCTTTATTAGCTCATTTACATGAACATAAACCTCAAACAAAGGAACGCCTCTGTCCAAGGCAGAGAAGGCTCTTCCCTCCAGTGCATAGACTTGATGTTATTTATGACAAAGCTAGATTTTTCTGCATGATTTGATGTTCCCATCACAGCACTGTAGACTTGCATGATCACTTAAAGCCAGACAGGTCAATGAGTCACAGCATAAGCCTCCCATTCATCAGAGAGAAACACACTGTAAAAAAGGAATAGCCTTAAGGCTGTTGGTCAGACCACACCACAAGGAGCACCGAATGTTGGGTCATTGGAGGCAAATAACACTATTATGATTCTCAATGCAGAGTTCAGTTTGGGTTGACAGCATCTTGGAAATCAGACGTGGAACATTATAAATAAGTAGAAAAGTAGTTTCACACATTACATGATCTGAGGTGGTATTCCTATCCACATGTCCCATATCGAAATAGAAAACAAAAACTCTTTGTGACATTATTTTTTCAATCTTAAAGGTTTCCCAGTAAGACATCAGATCCTTTACCGTCCCTACCCGTATTATCTGACATCACAGCAACTAAAGATCTGAGGATGCAGTCATCAGCCTGTCAGTCAGGACTGAGGGCCAAGTGAGGGCGTGCAGATGGCCACTGCTTCTCTCACAAGAATGAGACTGTCCCCACCTCAGCTGTGTCTCGCTGCAAACAGAACAAGCATTATTTTATCGGCTGTTTCCGCTGCTGGACTAAACAGCCCCAACCCAATGCCAGAACCTCAGCCAGGTGCATTATGGGGACTATTTATCAATCCAACCATGCACTACAAGCTCTAAATACAGCCACTGTTTTCTTTGTGACTCTCTTTTTTGCTACCATCTTTCTCACCTCTCTCTCCCCTCCAGCTCCTTTGCTGGTGCAGCTGTCTCTTTCTATTGCCTTTAAAGAAAAGGGGCTGAGGCTGAAAGTGACGAGAAGAACAGGTGTGCCGTTTAAGTGATAGATTTGCCCTCACTTGAGCACAATGCACCTCAGTCTGTAAGAGAAATTCCCCTAAACAGGACTGCTGTCCTTGTGCATTGCATGTTTCGGCCTAATAAATGAGGACAATGTTTGTGAGACTTTGTATTTAAGTTCACCACTATAATCACTCTCTCAGCCTTTGGAAACAATTGCAGAGTTATTATAAAGCATAGCCATGTTTCTCAAGTATCCCAGATAGGGCTGCCTTAATCCTGGCTTGTTGGCACTAGCCCCAAATTGCTGGGCTGCTCCCCAGCGTTCCGTAGCGCTCCGATCACTAGCTAGCATCTGGAAACCATCAGTGTAAACAAAAGAGCAGCGGAGGAGCTCAGGCCCCGCTCTGCCTCTCTGCATCCCCCAGGACATCGCTCAGAGAGCAACACAAGAACACCAAACCAGCACCAAACCTGGGTGTACAGCGTTTGTATTGCAGAGCGTGTCCGTGCACATGTCTGTGTCTGCGCTTTGGTCTTCATCTCAGGATCTGTATTTGTTTTAGCCACAGTTCAGAAACAGATAGATTTACAGATAAAGCGGAAGGGGTTCAGTCCACAATGTTAGCTTTGAGGCTTTTTGGAGTTTTTGTTTGGTTTGCTCATTAACCATAGAATTTCTGATAAGACTTCCAATTGCTTTAATGTGGTTTCGGTTAGTGTGCTAGCATTAGCGGTCTGCCTGATGATTGCTACAAGGGAAACAGGCAGGAACCTGGCTGTGGTTAAAACCAGAGAACTGGTTCTCCTCTGTGAAACATCAAAAAAGATCAAAGCATCAATCAGGCCTGATCTTTCTCTGAGACACGACAAGGAAATATTTCCAAACTTTGGAAAGTGTTTCAGTACCCATACATATGTATTAGTAATGTGGTTTTATCTTTTCAGTCCAGCTGAAACCTCCTAAAATAAGGTTCATGGAGCTTTTAAACCCCAAACCTTACACTTAAGTGAACTATAATACTTGTAAACACACATCACAAGCGTTGTGTCTGCCACCTGTTAAAGCAGTTATTGGCCTTTATGATCAGGGAGGTTTTCTTTTCGTTTTCCTGAGTAGATAATCTGGTGACGAATATCCTACCTTTATTTAACATGATGTGCAAGTGTGGTTATGGGACTACATAGTTAATGAAATACTTCAATGACTTAAGTTATGGTGCAGATCACTCGAAACCGACTTGTATTGCTTCAATTCTCATGTTGTATAGTTGTCTTTAAATATAAACCTCAGCATTACACAATCAATGATGCACTATGCTAACAAGTTCACCACAAAACACACATTCTTGCATTTATCTACTCAAAACTTAATACTACACACAAAAAAAAGCAAAAAATCTAACTACAATCAGATTTCACAGAACAAACAAATCGTCAAACAACACATATAAATAATAATTAAAACCATACTGTTTATAGGAAAAAATAATGGTACTGCTTTTTTTTAACTGTAAAATATAATGTGCCTATAATTATCTGTCATCAACGTCCATTGATTTCTATATTACTGGGCTAAATTACTGCAAGGAAAAAAGATCCTACTTCAATTACTGAATTAGTTAAAGTTGTTTGAATTTACTGCTTACTCAGTCACTTCCTTCATTGCAAGTGTAGTGACAAGCATAGAGCTGGCATAACAGTGCTACTTTCAAGAAGCTATTTGTACCACTTTCCTCTGGCTGGGTGCTAAATATGTACATGCACATATAAATCTAACACTTCAAAAATATTGGCATGTAAACTGTCAATATATATACATGTCCAAATGTTTTATGCATTATCAAAATACACTCACTCATACATAATGTATTTCTAATATTAGACAGCAAATGGTACGTGAGCTCATTAGATATGACTTTCCATCACTAGTCAACTAGCACTCATTTGAATCTGCCTGCACTGCACCCATGTGGGTCAGGGTGCTATTCTTGAAAAAGGTTTCATATTCTAGAAGCTTTTTATTTTAGGTATTCATACGCACTTGACATTTAATTACACTATAAAAAGCAGTTTCCTCACAATAGCACATCCAAGTTTCTTCCAAGTCTAAATGCCGTATTTTGGGTGCATTTCTTCTCTCTCAGGTGTGAAATGTAAGGGAAGCAGCAGAAAATAGTAGTGGACTGAGAAAAGTTAAGTGTTGTTTGGTAGGGAACCATAACAATCTTAGTATAATCAATCCACTGCTCTGTGAAAACTTCACAGGCTTCCTTGAAAGGATTAAAAACCCACATGGACCTGAAACATCTCACCAGTGCATTTAAAATGACTTGAAGCTAAATAGTGTTAGTTAATTAGAACGTTGAGGTTCAAAGTTTTTCCCTTGTGTGTTTTACCATCGAGAACACAAGCACAGAGGCTTTGTTATCTGACTGTGATACATAGAGGATGTCAAGAGGACAAACACTCCAACAGTTTTAAAGAATAACCACAAGTCCATTTCCAGCTCCAAGGAGACGCCAAAATAGTTCATTCTAGGAAATGGCCTCTGCTTGGCGGAGTAAGTGCACTGTACTGTAATCTGTGTTTACTGAAAGAGACCGTGCCACAGTGCACACACAACATGTTTCTGAAATAATCTTAAAACGGAACAAGTGTCTAGGTTGAACATAATTCTATCCTATTGAAGTCCCGTAACCGTACTATCACTTATGTTTAGTCTGTTCTTTGGCATGCTGAGATATCACACTGGGAAAAGGTAAGTCAAGACAGCTGTACCAAAGATAAAACATCCCACAGCTGTCAGTCATGTAGATAAGTGAAGAGGTTGTGCCAGAAAATATCAAAAAAGCTATTTGGTGCTTTTAAATGTCATCAATTACCCACTGAGAAATTGTTGAAACATTTTTACAAGAACAAGAAGTATTCTGGATAATACAAGTGTTATGGTTTCCATTACGTGAGTATGTGTCCCATTTATAATAGAGGATTAAAGAAATTCAGACAGGATTGCAGCACTTCTAGAGTAATCAAAGAATATCAGATTTCGTATCTTTGCTCTTACATCCATGTTTTATTTTACTTTAGACAATTGATTTTCTCTACATGTTTAGTGGAAAGATCATAAAACATTATCTACCTCTGTCAAACAATGCAAGTTTTAATTATTATATTGTGATTTCTCTTTGGCAATGTTGACACAATATGGAGATCTGTTGATTTAGATTAAAACAAATCCCGGCTAAGTCATCTTTAATGAGGTTATTGCTTACAAATTTAATTTGGTGACCTGCAATTTCTGGTTGTTTTGATAAACTGCGGGTGGAGGTCTTGTATTATGTGTTGTTATAATGATGACTCAATGTTCTGACAATTAATACTCTCTCGCTCCAGACCAGCGTACAGTTCAGTTAAGTTCAGACTAAAAGTTTATTAGTGTGATTTTTTATTTATATAAATTCTCATCTTACTCCCCAATAATTTGGTAGTGGAATCTAAACAAATCATGCAGGCAATATAGACCTGCCATGTGTGCGCATATGTGTGTGCTTGTGTGTGTATGATAAAGTTTTTCTCCTCAGTAACAGACCCACGTCATTCGTGTCCAAGACAGCTGCAGAGGCGTATCACCATGCCAGCATGTTCTTTGCCAAAACCCTATTCCCAGATTCCTAGATTTCCACAACCCAGCTTTCCTAATCGGCCACGGGTCTCAGTGTCATGTTCTTGGATGACTGATGGATACCCCTGAGAGTCAATTATGTGGGGGTTTTACTTCATACCAACAAAAACAATCTTTTGTTTTAAAGTTGATGTTTTAGACCAAGTCCTTTCTCTCTCTCTCTCTGCTTCATTCATAGAAAACACACGTGCAGGCCAACTGGGGCGTGGAATCTGCCCCTGTTGAACCCAGAACCTCAGTTCAATTTACCACCAGCTTGGAAGTTGCCTCTTTTACAGAAAAGTTAACCATCCGCCTTCACTTACAAAATTTACAGGGTGCTAAGGGCTAATGCTAAGTGGGGGCGTGGGTGTGAATTTCCTCCCTGCCCTCTCCTAGCCTTGGACCCACTAAGCTGGACGAGCTGTGCAGCTGCACAGCAGCGTTGGGTTACCAGGCCATTGAATGACAAGAGCAGGTTGGGTGTCGGTCTGGGGCATACAGAGGTGCACACAACAGGAAGTTCATACTGCAATCCATGTTGCCTGTAATGCCTGTAGTTGTGTGGATGTGTTTGGGAGTGTGTATATTTCTGTAAGTCCCTCTGCCAGATATACTAAACACGTGTGTTGCTAATCTCAGTGTACTTGGTGTCAATGCTATATTGGACCTATGGCCCTATATGGTTTCTCAGTGCTCTCGCTATAAAGGCTCTTTCTTTGTATAAATCCTCAAAAATAAATTGCGTTGACAGGTTTTGGCGGCATCTTTTTTCAGAGCGAGGATGGCTCTCTGTCTGCTGTGACACTATGAAAGAGGAAAGTAGTCCGATACAAGATGTCTCCAGCATCCCTGATAAGCCTTATCTGTTTACAGCGCAGTCTCTGTTCCTCTCGTTGGTGACCTGACTGAGTGAGTGTTGGAGCAGATACAGGCGCAGGGCCTTCAGAGTCTTTGCTGCAACTGGAAGGAAGATCAGGGGTCACTCTGTAAAAACATTCCCATGGTGCACCTCCCCCCTACCCTCGTCCCTGCCAGAGACTTCCCGACACACTACAGGGCAGTGAATACAGACAGAGGAAACGTATGCGAGTGTAATGCAGGTCAGTGCTTCTTACAGTAAGTAGAGGGGCGGTCACCAAAATCTAATTTCACTTGAAAGTTAAAGAAGCACAGCATGAGACCTACAATTAAACTGTAGGTACAAAAATGCAGTAAAAAAAAAGTAAATCCACTCAACCTGGTTTTCTAAACATGACTTTCACTTACAACGCAACTGCAATAGAAATTCATTTTCTTGCAGATGACTTTTGTTTTTGGTGCATCACAAATGTATTTTCAACCTAAGTTTACATTAGTCATAATGGGGTAAGTTTGGGGTAGATGGATGGGTAAAAGGACTTACACCCAGGAGACAGCTGTTACGTCCTGTGTGAGACGAAAATGTACTTATTATAACCTTCTTCACTTAACTTGTGTGATATAAGTACCTACACTTCCATGAGTAACTAAATAAGAACAATTTCTTTTTTTGCTTTTTTTTTATTTAACCAAATCATGGTATCTTTGAAACTTAATTGCAAATGTCGTTTTGCTGTATTGGAACTTTATTTTTTAGAGGACGATCTAATAGCATAAATAGTCAAGACACAATGATCTTTATGCCTCCTGAAATGGTACTCCAGAAATGGCCTCACTAAGGCTACAATCTACTGTTGACTTGGGATCACTTCTGCTAGGTACACACACCCCAGTGACTTCACATATCGACCACAACTGTGTTTTAATCTATAGTTAACACATTCCTGATTCCTGTGAGGGCTGGAGCTCCAGCGTAGCCTGCCAGAGAGAGCCTTCAAGATAAGTTAGCGTAAAGAGAGGGAGAGAAAGTTACAAAATCAACCACAGGAGAGGCCCCTATAGTCTGTATGTTGACATACATACAAGCAGACTCTATAGGACCGCCTGCATAGTTTGTTTTTGCAATTCGTTTTTTTCTCTGTAAGATCCAAGGCTCTAACCAAACAAACTTGAGTCTTACGCACCACTGTAATGCAGTGAATGCCCTGCTGGGGGAACAATACAGGCCTGCCTTTCTGACCTCTCTGTCTAGCAGATCCTACAGACATACAATGACTGCCTTAATTACCAGCCTCCATTCCCACCACTTGGGCTTTCCCCAATGGTGCCCATTTAGAACCACAGTCTCTCCCTAAGGTGCCCATTCAAGCCCGACACAAAGCCAGTAGTGTCGGCCCCTGATCTCTTGACACCAAATCCAGTCCTGTGTGCCAGCACTCGCAGCTTCACAGTGTCTCTGTCTGTCCGTCCGGTTGTCCATCCTCTCTGTCAGTCTCATATCACTTAAGAATTTCTTCTCGTTCACATGTGACAGGGATCGGCGTTGCTACAAGGATTAAGTTTGACCGCATACCAATCAGCCGCTTGATATAAGACCAATGTTAATTTTCCCGTCTGATGCTGGTGTTTTGGCGTGTGGAACTGCAGCTCAATCTCAAGTCCTTTACGCTCTACACCTTTCCCCGCTCGCTAATTAAAGTGAAAGTAGAGAGAGAACTTATGAGAACCGTTGGGAGTAGAGAATAATGTAAACACTTCATGTTAAGTGTCTGTAAGTCTATAGAGTATCTTAATTAGGTAGTTTGAATTCCTTTTGAGCTGTGTTTGTCAGCTGTAAATAAGGCTTGGCTATCAATCCTTTAGTGTGTTTGTTTCAGAAGAGAATGAGAACAAAGATACAACCAGACTTATCTTGTTAAAAAAAGAACCACTGTCAACATTATCAATTAATATGCAAATCCTTTTCTCAATTATTCCAATATATGTTTGGTGCATAAAATATTGGAAAATCACAATCTAATTACAAAATTACATCTAAAAATGTCTTATTTTGCTCAAACTCCAAATAAACATAAGGCACCATTCGTAAGTCCAGGGTTAGGGCACATTTTTAAAAGGCAAATAGATTTTCTGGCGATCAATTATTTAATAAATAATTGCATTTCAGTAAAGCAAACTATTTTGTAAACAGCAACATTTCTAAACCAACATGCTCAAAAATATAGTGATAAACTATATACTGTGCACTATAAATAATGGACACATATAGGGTGTAGACAATACATGAGAGATCAAGATAGCATGTAGTGTGAGCTAACAAACCCTCTGGCCCTGGTGTGCTTACAGGACATCATGCTGTAGTAAAAATCTGACCTCTGATCCCTCCCTCCTCCCGCTGTGAAAAGTGAACTATCCTGTTGTAGTTCATGAGGCTCCAGTGTACGGCTGCTGACCCCAACAACACTGTAGTTGTGTCCTTAAAGACATTAAAAGAAGGAGCACATAAGAGGCTACATTCTGAAGGGAGAGGTGACCTGGTTTCTCTCATGCTGCAGAGACAAGCTGCCCCAAACTAATTATTGTTTATTTCCTTTTATTCACTCCAGCTTGCATTTTTAACTCAGCGGTGTGAGGAAAAAGAGTCATACAACAAAGTCATATAATTAAGAAAATTATTTCATATTTGGACAACAAACTCTGAGTCTGAGAGGGAATTAATGATAGGATGATAGGAGGAGTAGAATACATTTTAGACAAGACAGCTAATGAACTTAGTGTCAGCTGAGCCTTACCTTCAAAGAAGTTACATTTTTATTTCTTGAGGATAAGCTGACTCTAAGTCGGTATATTGTTTCTTGATAAAGCCCTCTCTCGATGAGTTTGGATCTCCATTTTGCGGTGTAAACATTTATCCCATTTCAGCTTGTTAGTTTACTTGAATTAGGAAAAAGTAACACCTCTGAGCGATGGGTTATTAGGTGTCATGGTAACCAAAACAGGAAGTGGTGTAATTGTTGTCTCAGCAAAAAAACTGAGAGGAAGAACAGGATTTCTGTATAGAACACAAACCAGCTGGCAGGAAACGGCACTTTTCTCATTCTCCTAACTTTGATTTCCTTTCAGGGGAAGTGCCCTCTCCCCTTTCTCTGGCTCGCTGGCTCTCAGCTCTGATGCCCTTCCTCGGCTTTCGAACTATACCCTCTCTGTGTCTCTGTGACAGCGTTCCATGCCATGACAGTGACACATCCAAAAGCTCTGCATGCCAAAGCAAAAAACTGCAGCCATGTCCGAGATGGGCCCCAGGGTGCAGAGATCATTGGGGTAAAATGTGAAACACTCTCTCCTGACAAATGTTGAAGTGTGACTGTGGTGTTGAAAGACTGTTTATTGACAGGGTTAACACACTGCAGGATGCATAAAGAGTGAGACAAAGAGAAAGAGAGAGAATGAAACAAAGATAGGGAGACAGAAAGCAGCTGGTGGAGGCAGATGAAAATGTAAATAAATGAATCCCCTTAAGGTATAGTTCAGCAAAGGCAGGAGGTTGCCTTAATAGAGATTAGAAAAACAAAAGGACAGATGTAGAATCTATGTTCTTTCCCCTCCCAGTAACATTAGCCTCAAGGGGACAGCTCACGTCTACAGCTCCGTTAAACCCACATTTTCTGTTGAACTATTCAAAAACCAGCACCATACTAAAAGCACTAGCAATCTATTGTAGGCAATCAAATGGCATGTTTCCAATATAAGGCGTGACAAATGTTTTGCGAGAGGCTTGAGGCAGATCTGGTCTCAATGGCACAGATATAATAAATTAGACTTTGGATTATGCTGGAATTTTTTCTGTTGACAGGAACAGTTCTAATCTATAGGAAGCTACAGGTTGTGAACCAAATTGTCTGCAGAGAGAGACAGGCGTTTTGGCTTAAATACCAGGGCCAGCTGGGAAAAAATGGACATGGGTGAAGTGAAAGAGACTACAAAGTTACCCACAAGCAAAGCACTTAAACTGTTTCTGATTAACTGTGACGACAACAACACTGTAACACCATGGGAGCAATCTTCCTTCCAGATGTGAATGTGGTAGCCCAGCATCCTTTTGCAAATTATTCATTGGGAATTTTATATGAACAACAAATGCCCAATGCCCAAAAAACTTTAAATGGAAGTAAAACAAATAATGGAGTCAGTGGTATCCTTTACCAGAATCTGTTTTGAAGATTACTTTTTCAATTGTTTTGGTTTCATTGAAGTCAAGACTCAAGACAAGTGCAGTTTGTTCCATTTTACAGCCCCTACAGTCTTTCTTGGAATATATTTGATTTAAAAAAGGAGGAGAGCATGCTGAAAAAGTGGAAACTCATTTTAAACCTAACTAAAAGAAAAGTATAATATTAAAGTTAAAAACAGCAAGAAATTGGGTACGCCAATGTAGAGCTAAACTACCGGTACTTATTTTTTATGCATACAGCACTCTGCAGAACTTGCTATGTATTTGAGACATCTATTTTAACCCAAACAGCTAGTACAAAAACAAACTGAAAAATGAACACAAAGTGGTTTCACAATTATCTCAGCATGACAATCTGTGGAAGATTTACAATAAAAAGCAAGAAAACACAACTACTGGAGTTCGTAATAGACAAAGTAGTAATAACCAGTCATTAAGTGTATAACCACGACCAAAGGAAAAACACATTTAGTCGAGTAACACATTACTCAAAGCATGATTTGCCTCTGGTGTGAAGAGGCCCTAACTTCACAGCCTGCATCAGGTCTCTGTGTTGACACTGTTATGGGAGATTATGGTGACCATTTGTCAGAAAGGACAGACTGCTGCTGAAACTACTACATGAGGTGTGAGGTCTATCACAGTTATTAGCATATGGTCTAGATACAGATCAGATGCAAGAGGCATGACTGACAGGGATGAGAGGAAATGTCAGCAAACGGAATGCTTATCAAAGTGATCCCATCCTTATGCAATCAGCAGAGTACATGTGAAGGATTCAATCACATCAGCATATGTATCACATGGGACACATTTTGGTCAATATCAACGCACTGTAAACAACAAATAGTTAGATATAACTACAGAGATATGTGAAGGAGAGGTCAGAAGAAGAAAAAAAAGTCTAAAATCTTTGTGCACGCACATTCAACAAACACCAGATGAACAATAATTACATTATCCTGGTGCGATAAACCTCTGTATCAGCTGTAATGCTCTTGGCCCAGGTCATTGGCTTGATGTATGATAAATGTTTTTTATATCTCAGCTGGCTAAAAAAGAACACATCTGTATATCATCACCAGATATTTTATCTGTATGTATGTAAACTAAGCAATGAAAAATGTGCAGACACGGCCTCATATAGGTTCATTTGCCTTTCAAGTTTAATAATTTGGAAAATATGCTTTGTAGCTTTCTTGCTGAGAGTTAAATGACATTGAGTGCTAAATGGTATTGTCCTCATGAAACAGATTAACCAAGCCTCTTAACCATTACTACAATTATTCTTTACAAATTGAAATATTATAGTATAGATAAATACTTCTAAGAGAGATAAACAAAAGTGTAAAAGCAGAAGTAGTTATGGATGTCATGAATTTTACCAGTTTCAACATATGTAAAAAAAAACATGTCCAGGAAACTATAATTCTGAACTGGGGGAACGTATTGCAACCATGAAAGGGGCACAGTAACTCTCATAGACACACACCAGCATACACACACACCGCAGCAGCAGCAGCAGCAGCAGCAGCAGCAGCGGCGGCGGGCACCCACACATACCCACAAACCTGCATTCCGGCAAAGACATTTTCCATGAGTTAATCTTTCTACAGGGAGACATAGCAAGAAGATGTCCTTCAATGCATCAATTTAATCACTCAAATAAGAGGTGGGGCCAACTGTCGAGAGGCTTAGCCTGCTGAACAGAACCAAATCATGAGTGCAAGTGGAAGACATCTTGGAAGCGGGCCAAAGCGTGGCGGCGAGGGGCATTCTGCTCATAACTAGGGGAGCGACCTCATTTTCCGAATAAAAGCCAGTTTACATAACACCTCTCTCCCCATGACAGGGAGCACTAGGCAGCTGCTGCCAGGCCTGTGGCTTTCACTCAACTACCCAGAGTTCACTGAAAAAGTATTCTCTCAGCAGAGCCACAAGCCTCTACTGCAAGTTTCCAATATTAACATGTTATAACTTAAAAACTGTCTTAAATTCAAAGTAATGCATAAACACTTTGGTAACCTCAACTATTTAATTGCATAACTCTTATTCTCTCAGATCCAAACATTGGAAGGAAAAAGGAAACCATCAACCACAGTGAGTAAGGTAATGGATCCACCACTGTCTATATCCTTGACTCTCCTTCAGCTAAAAAAAAAAAGTTTGGCAGGGATAAATTGGTTTTTGGCTCAAAATCTTTTATAAGAACTAATATTTTACCAGTTTCAACATATCTAACATTTCTCAGAAAAGAAAAACAAACATTTCCAGAAAACTATTATTCTGAAGTGGGGAAATGAGGCAGTACCAGGAACACATCTTCTGTTAATTCAATCTTAATTCAGATTATAAAATAAACTGATTTACGAAACAGGGATTTCACAAATTTGAACATCATGAAATACTACTATGGTATTTTCCCCCTCAGCCCAAACACTTAGCTTTAAATGAAAAGCAGTGGCTTATGATGGATGGAGGTTGAACAAGAGCAGGAAAAATGGCAAAACAGGTGTAGAGTACTGTCTGTAGAGAAAAGATAATCAAGTGCAACAGCGTGGCTTTTCACTGAAAAGGTTTTTGGACAAAAATAGAGGTCCATCATACAGAAGAATAAACTATATATTACTTAACTGAAAAGAGGCTACTTGTTTTTTGTTTTTTTTCATTAATAGAAAAAAGCTAAATACATTCCACTTGTGTTACCTTCTAAATTAGAATAAAAGCAAATAAATGTGACATTAGCCCATTCATAAACTCAACCCTTACTCTTTCATAAACTCAACAATAAAAGTCAGCACAAAAACAACACAATAAATCATTTTCAGGTGAATTAAAGGAGGAACACATACATATGTATATGTCATCAGAATGAGATTGTCCATGCTAGACCAGGATGACATACTGTGTGGCCTTCTGTGAAGCAGGAGCCTCTGTTTTCATTGGCAAAGAAACGTTGGACTATACAAAGTATTAGTAAGGACACACTCATCCTCAATGCATTCCAGTACAGGCATGCACCAAAAGCTCCATGCGCACACAATCATTTAACACTGCACCTTATGAAACACGGTTATGATAATTTAGGAAATAAAAGTTAGGTTAAACACTTTTGCGATTTAAAAAAAGTTTGAATTTCAAGACCTGTGTCACGTCTGTTACTAGGGTCTTCAGGTGGTTTAGTAAGAATAGGCACAGAATGACAGGGCATTGGCAATAGTGATGTAGCACAAATGATAGGTAGATTTACAGGGAGTATGAAGCCCAGGAGAGAGCTAAATATCTGAGTTGGTGTTGAACTGTGTAGGTGTGAAGGCCTGTTTGGAGACTTTGCTGCTATTTGAGTTACTGTTGGCAGTTTAACGAACAGCTGAAATATAAACCAGAAGACAGTGCCGAGTGATTTTTAGGTCCAGCCCTGGACTTTTACATCTATAGCATAATTGATTTCACAGACTCTATACTGTAAAGCGGTATTTTGTTAATACCATTTCATTGTTTCCTTTTAGAATAGCACTGTGAGGAAATTCAGTTTAAATGTACACAGCATGTGGTTTAATAAAAGGTAATACACACTTTAGACACTGTATTACATGCACATCTGCTCCAATGTTTAACGTCAGTATCATTTGATCAATGCTGCTGACGACCAAAGAATAACATGAAGGCAAAACAAATGTATGTGTTGCATGATACACTACGACCCAATATTCCTGTTGGATTAGTCAACAGATGATCTAATCTCCTCACACCGCAGCTCGGAACTGTCCATGAGATATTTCATCAGGCCACAGGTCATTTACACACCTCCCAAGACCAGTCATCATATGTCACAAAGCGAGTCAAAGCATTTTAATCTCACATCTGCTCTTCATTACCATTCCATGCAAAATCAACTCAGGGCTGCGGCTAGGCTGTTGCACCTCACCCGAGGAAAGGGAGAGAAGAAATCGACAGGAGGCAAAAAGAAACAGCAAGAGAGAAAAAAGATTATTAGGCATCATGAGTCCAACAAAAAATTCCTACGGAAACCGACATTGTGTTCCTACTATGAAATCAGATCCCTTCCAGGCCTTAGTCCCATCCATGGAGTCTTCCTTTTACGAGGCACTACATAACATCACAGTGACAGAGACACCACAGCAATTTCATAGTCCATCCCTTTCCCCAACATCTGCACACTCCACAACAAAGTATCACTGTACTGATGCTGAAGTTACTGTGGACAAAGATTTCTCTCCTTAGCATGTAGATGTTTATGCACCTTACTCAACCTGTAGCATTTAGTAAGGCTCTAAACCAGGACCTTCGTCTCATAAGGTATTTCTGTGTGGACCTTTAATTGACTGGGATTGTTCAAAATCCTAAAATATCCTTATGCTTTGCAAGATTAGTTCATATTTCCAAAGATGATAGAAGCTATTTTATGTCGGTGTGCAACTTCAATGCTAAACCTTGAGATCAATTTACCACAGAGCTTCACAAGAAACCCTGCATCCAAACAGACTGAATCAGTAGGAAACTCGGTAAAAGAAGGCAGCTGTATATTTGTAGATTAATCTATCTTCAGCACCATGTCACAAAAGACACTCTGTATTTGTTTGTGTATTTATACTTCTTAAAAACGTGTTTACTCGGCTCACATGATGCACCAACGTCAAGACAGACCGTTTGACCTTTGACCCTTGACTAACCAGACAAGTTTTTTTCATCACGGTAATAACTTGAAGTGTAATTGTGTGGCAGTTAAGATTCACATAAGCACACGTACACTCACACACACACTCACACACATGACTGCAGAAGACAGAGGCCAGCCTGTTTAACAAGTAGGTCAGATCAGAGCCAAAGAGGGAGAGAGAGAGGGAGAGAGGGAGGCATTGGCTGCAGCAAGCTCCGCATTTAGTGCCATCATTGGCTTTTCAAAACCAACTGAAAAGACAGTGAAGAAGTCTAAAGTCACACAGTTAAACAATGTAAGCTATTTGTGTCAAGTTAAGAATAGATTGTGCAAAATGTGTGTGTTTTGAGTCTAACCTGAGGGCAGTCTTTGATGTAATGGCCTTTGTTGAAGCAGAGGTGGCATAAGTAGTTTGGTGGGGGTCTTTTGTTTGGTTTCCTTGGCTCTGAAGAAAGGGAAAGGTCTGAAAAATGGTCCGTCAGGGTGTTGAGTCCATCCACGATGTTGTTCAGGGAGCCATAGGGTGACACATTCTTATATACGTTGTTGTTTAAGGCCTAAAAAATAAGAAAAATAGCAAAAAAGGTTCAGTTTTAATGTTATTCTCAAGATTATTTGGTCTATAATTTGCAATGTATAACATATACTTATTGACATGCACAATACATGGAGAACATTACACATAAAACATAAAGTCAGCATCAAATATTGCATTTCTGGTTTTGTGTTGGAGTGTCAATCTCCAATTTCCGTTGAGTGTTCTGTTATTTTCTGGTGCACCAAAAAATGAAGGAAAAAAAAAGGTCCCTCCAAGATCATTTCTCTCATTAAATTCAGAACATCTGGCGAGAGGCCCAGCTGTGCTCATGAGGTGGAAAAGTACTGAGCATGTCCACAGAGAAAGACAGGACTTTACAGAGGATGACTCATTGTAAACAAGATGGGAGGCATGTTTCCTCACCAGCCTGTGGAACATCAGCAATGTCACCATGCTCTGTTGGCGGTAAACTAGCCATGGTCAGTGTTTGTAGTCTGCTCGGAGCTACAGGGAGCAGTGTGGCATGCCACAAGGCACAGTGAATTCAAAGAAGATGCCCTCTGAATATTAATAACAAGGAAAGCATTTCCAGCAGTTCCTTATTTCCCTTCTCATTCCTATCCTCCTTTGTTGAAATTTTATCAGGAACAACAGACAGGAATTGACTTCAGTGTGAAGTGACGTTGATTTTTCATTTTCATCTTTAGAAGGTCAGGAAGCTTTAAATTGTCATCTGCTTTGCCATTTAATAGTGTAACTGCAGTAATGACAAATATCTGAAACACCCTCCACAAGTACATAGGCATGATGAAATGAACTCATGTCTTTTTTTGGGTCACTGTTTTCTGTCTGGGAAATAATGTTACTGTGGATGTTCAATGTTGCACAGCGCAGAAACCTTAGACTTGGCAACTTGGCCAAGGCTGAACGCCAAATCTTTATCTGCGGGCTGTGAGATTGTGTTGTTAACCAGCTCCAGCTTTAAAACTCATGTTCATTTATTTCATGTAGTTGTCGTAAATCATGCATAACGGCTCTTAGTTTCTCAAGTTTTCCATCTGCCATGTGTTTTCAGCTCTGTGTATTACTGTGTTATCTCTCCTTGTGGAAATGTGCATGTTTGTGTTCTTGTTAAACGTAAGTCTTAGTGCAGGTCGTAAAGTAATTTTAACAAATATAAAACAGGACTCTTTGGTAACTTTGTCTTCCTCACATTTCTTCAGTTTGGCCTCCTACTGTCAGCCCAGAGGAAACTGATTTCACACTGCTAATGTGGGTTTGTTTATTTTATTTTTTGTATCTATATCAGTGTGTATTTGTGTGATTGAGGTAGTGAGTGAGTGAATGAGTAAGTGACTTAGTGAGTGAGTGAGAGACTCAGCAGGAGGTAGCGGGTGTATATGTGTTTATGTGTGTGGCGATGGATGTGAATGTATGCAGTGGCCTGGACGATGACGACTAAACTGGTATCATTATCATTCACTGGGGCTGTGTATCAGTGTATTTACCTACCTATCATTTGTGCTACATCACTTAACTTTTTAGTCAAACGATATCTGTATTCGATCACTTTTTTATCCAGATCTAACAAAAAAAACACTTTATACAGATTTGATCATAGCCAAGAAGTTGTTCGGGCAACTGATGTTTCCATTCACATGATTGGTATCAAAATATAGAAGATATCAAATGAATTACTCTATTGGTAACATTGGTATCACTTTAAGACCATTGGTACTGGTACTGTCACACTGCAGGGGTCACACATACACTGGAAAGTGGTGTCATGATGATTTGAGGTACAATATCCAGAATAAATACAAGTTAATAAGTCACATTTAAGAATGTGTCTTCATAGCCTTGAATTAGGTTACAAAGAAATGTCTACTTTGAGACTGTGGTACACATACTTGATTCGTGTGAGTTTCAGATCAACAACCAATTATTCTATTATACTTTAAGTGGACTGTTGTGTGATCCTTTACTGCAAAAACAACCATTCTGAATTAGTCATCTCATCATTAAATCTCTGCAGAGGTTTATTTTACTTGGCTTGGCATGTAAAATAAGTTGCAAAATACCCCCCACCCCTTAAACCGTTTCCAGACTGTATGTCTTGCCTCAGTTTGAAACTCTTATACTTATGCGGATTGAATGGCATTACACAATTGCTTGTAATGTATAATGTGCACACCCAATTTTCAGAGGACTGTTTCATGTTAAATACCTTCAAAGGGCCTCTATGGTTACCACCATAATAATGGACACTAGAAGGTGAATACACCATCCATCCACTTCTTCTGTTTCCTGCAGTTTCCAACACATAGCATCATAGTAACACAGATCTAAGAAACTCAACTAACGTCTATCCAACACACTGGGAGGCTTGCTTTAAAGTCTTTACCCTGCCATTTGGCCCACAGTATGTGCTTATGTTCCTGTGTGTGCTGATGTTGGTGTGGGTGTGGCGGTGGGGCTCCTGCCTGCACAGTATGGTCTCCGGTATCAGGTTAGCCCGATGCATACATTATGTGCATGTTTGTCCCTAAAATTACACGCTACAAAAATAGTCAATATGAAAACAAGGATGGATTTTGTTCGCATAACCTGGTCTATTTGAGGGAGAGAGGCAGCAGACCTCGGCAGGAGGCTGCAGTGGCCTGCTCTCTCCAGGCAGAGGCGTGCAGGGGAATCTATTTCCATCTGTCCCTCTTTACCTCTGTGATCACAGACATGTCTGATTAAAACGTAGTTTTGCTCAACAGCTTTACCTTAAGGATCAACCATAATTCATCTGAATTATTTAATGACATCATAGGGATATTGAATTGAATTGTGTAAACTCAGAAACATTGGTGTTATATTTAGTTATTTAACTTTGTATTTATAAATCAAGCTTTAATAAGTTTCAATTGTTTCCAAACAATCATATTATATTCCTGCAATTATGGTATAACTAATGAATAAGTCAGTTTATAGAGGCACTGTCTGTGTACTGATAAGGTCAACCTCTTATGGAATCATGCTATTCCTATTTCCTTCATTTATAATAATATTACAGTGGGCTGTTGAGCAAAGTTACTTCTTGTGAAATAATAATACTTATTAAGAATCTAATACATTGTGTTATTTAAACAGTAAACAAAGATGCCCTGGAATGTTAATTACATAATATTCATTTAAATGCTGTCTATATTAGTAATATCATGGCGGTTTAGTGTATCCTACCAGAATAGCCCATACTGTACATGTTAAAACATTTGCTGCACAGTCATCATCCATCTCGGTAGCTTGCGATTATTCAATTCAACCAACATTTTCTCAAACTTTAATAATTTAAGATATGCATGCATGCATGTTTCACCTCATTGCGCTGCAGCTGAAAGAAGTTGTTGAGATAGTTGGAGTTCAGGGACGAGCTCAGCTCCGCCGCTGCGGGAGTCTTGCTGAAACTGAGATCCGGGTGGGAAGAGTTGGGTTCGGGTCTGAATGCGTCAAAAGCGCTGGTCTGGTGGGGGTCTTGTAAGGAAAGATAGACCCAGTTGAGAAGTTGCGCAGGCTGGTACACGGAGGCACTCGTGTCTATGGCAGACAACAAGCTCATCTTTCAATTCAAATGGCTAAACTGGATTTTCCACCGCTGATTCTTGGACTGCTCTCAACTATTTTGCCGTCTTGCTTTTCGTTTCCCGGCAGATGGCAAGTGCTCCTTTTTTTCCCCGTAAAGGGCCCTGTCCTCCTCACGCCGGGAGCCTCGTCCCAGTTAGATGTTACTCAAAAGTCATTGCGCTAACATGTCAGTACAAAAAGTTTTCCCCTGCTCCCCATGGTCCGCTATCTGCCTTTATTGCAGCGGGGCAGAGACAGGCTGTTTGAATATGCAATGAGGACGGATCTACGTCACCGAGCACGCAGGCCAATCAGCGTCTGGTTTGGGTGAATATTCATGACCAGCCCACTGGATGAGACAAATTGTTGATCTGGCTCTTTTAGGCCTTAAATCCATCAGCTAAAATGTACACCATGGTTAATATGTACTCTGCCAATGAAACTAAACAATTTAAGACAATGTTTCAGCCATATGATGCCATTTATTTGTAACCTATTTGTATAACAATAACATTTGTTTGTCTAGGTGTTAGGTGAGGGGATGATAGGTGTTGTGTTTATTTAGCGAGTAGACACCTTACTGACTACTATTTAGAGTGTCCCTGTGACCTATGGTAATTTAGTAAAGGCTTAATATTACAACAGTGTTCCTCTCATAGCTCATTAAATTGCAAATTCAGTCAGAAAAGTTGATCAGCCGTCTTAAAACTATTTATTCATGTGTGAAACAAAAGAAAAACATGATCATTAGTGAATCAGTAAAGACTGCTAATCATTTAATTGATCAATAAAAGTGGCATCTCCACACCAGCCCCCGGCCTCTGTATTGAGCCTCCAAACCATCCTGTAGGTGGCAGTTTATATACAGGCTATTTGTTGGTAAGGCCTAGGTAGTCTAGAGAAAACCTTTAAACTGGCTCCCTCTTGTGTCAAATATCTTTTACACACACAAACACTACAGTTGTGCAATTCCTTACAGAATTGTGTACAACTTCCTTGAATTTTACTTACAGTTTCTCAGTTTACTTCATATGATCAGTGACAGAGAAAGATATCACTTCCTCATCATGATCACATCACAGCCACGTCACAATAACCAGTCACACAGTACACTGCATTTAATAAAATCACTAAAACATGTTTTGTATCTGCGTTCACCTTTTTTACAGCGTGTTGTATCATTGTGAATAAAAGGGCTGATAAAAAATGTAGTTTATTAGAATGTGTGTTATTTTTGGTTTAATTTAAAGAAGTCCCTCTCCCATTGAAATTGTATTTGTAAATTGTTGATTGTTTAAAAAAATATACAGTAAACTCATATTTACATCATCTGATTGTTAAGAATAGGTAAATGTGGATCAGTAAAGACAAAAATGTGAGTGGTTTGTTTTACATGTATTTGACAACATGCCAGTGAAATAAAAGACCTATTGTGACAAAATGGGTGAGGTCGTTCTGTCACATTTTCCATCATGTCATTTATGGCCAGGTATGTATATGGTTAACAAATATTTGTTATTGTCACATGGTGAAAGGCAGCTGTAGGCCTATGTGTCACTGCTTTAGTGTGACGGGCAGACATATGGGTGGATTCTTTAAATGGAAACTCTGAGTCCCACCCACAGCAGTCAAGTACAGACAGAACTGAGGCTGCTTTTTTTTTTAGAGAAACGTCTTCAAGGAAGAGACTGCAAGCAGACTAAAGTAAGTACTACAATCAAATAACTATTCAAACAGGGCCGAGCTAGAATGACACATGATTCATTAGCTTACATTACAAGTTATGTGTGGATAAGAGGGAACTATTTTTGTAGGCGTTTTGTAGTCGTTGCTTTGCTGTTCTCGGCGCTGTCGTTAGCCTACCAACCTTATTGCATAATGTCTTTAACCATTTAAGGTTTTAAACTCCTCGTCTTGCTCTTGCTTAATTTTGCTGCTTTAATGTCGATAGCTTATTTATGCTTAGCCCGCTTGCTAGGTTAGCTTAGTTACAGCATACAATACAGCGGATACAGCCACATTATGTAAAGTGATTGGGAGGTAACGTTGTTTTCTACTGAAGATTAGTACAGGCCTGAAGCGGCGTTGTAAAAGCCAGCGTTCGATTAAAAACGAAAGTTGTGTATGTGTTATGCACAAGCGAGTTTAATGACTGTTTTCCCTTGACTATTCTGTGTAGCATATTGTTAGATTATCTGTGCAGTGTACTCTACCTAAAAATGAAGTAATTACTAATGTTTCGCCGAACTAGCCATATTTTTAAAAACTTGACACACCCTACAATAAAACATAATGGAAAAAGACGTTAAGGTTAGCTGATGATAACCGACACTGTCTTAAACCACACATTTAGCAGTTATTATCACCTCAATTTGTGGACTTTGGTTATTTGTATGACATGTTAACCCTAAAACTTTACATTTCTTAACTCCCTAAGCAAATGGTTGTAGCCTACATTGGTGTTGAGATTTGCACCTTTGCATTGTGTTTCTGAAAAGCCGCGGCTTCTCACAGTTTGAAGTGTGAAAGAAGTTAGATGCGATATATTTGCACCTTAACAGGAATGAAATGTGTTGTGTTAAACCTGAACCATTTGACTCCGAAGTAGACAAACCATGTGTTGTGACCAAATGTGTTTTTGACACTAGACTTAAGGCATGAGGATGAACAGGCTAAAAACAACAGTACTGCTGTCTCTATATCCTGGACACATTTTCCTACTAAAATCCCACGTAGAATAAGTGATGTATTTGCTGAACTTAAAAGCTTTTGTCTTCCTTTATTGGAATTGGACATCTGTGTAAGGTAGCTTCCCTACCTATTCAAACACAGCCATGTCTGTTTCTGTGTCCATAAAATGCAAAGCAGAGAAACGTTCCATTTAGTCCTCCAAAGTCAGTCTTACCATGGAACAAGTAGGCATACTGGAACAAGGGCATTTTATGTTTCGCTAAAACTAAAAGAAAGTTTCCTCACCACCCCACCACTAAACTAATAATGTCGCTGATCCAATGGCCCTGCAACAAATAGTTTTCAATTCTTTGTATTGCAGTGGCACTTCAGTACTTTGGTACACACAAAAAAAAAGACTGGTGAGTGCAGACATGTTTTTAAAAAAACAACAGAATCAAGAAACTGTTCAGGTAGATCAGACTGGTATTGTCCATTAATATATGATAAGCCAGATCTATATTTTTAAAATCCTATTATAGAATTGCCCCAGTTCTGAAACATTTAGATTGTCCCTGCCTTGTTGAAGGAGAAATTAAGGAGGGTTAGGTTTAGAGGTGGGTGTGTTTAAAAACTCTATTTTTCGCTATGTCATTGTACTAAGGATGTCATTTTTGGGAAACACACATGACAGTGTACTGAGAAAGGGCCAAGGTGAAGGATTGAATGAATCTCCCTTGTCATGAGGTCAGCATTCTTTGACTTATGGCATCTCAGTCAAGACACTTTGAAAGTCCTAAAGAGAGCCACTGTCTCAGAGATTCTGTGTTTCTAAAGAGAAACTACGAACTAATGAGAAATCTTCCCACACAATAACAGCATACTTTTCTTTTGTTTTTGTTCTACCGACAGATAAGAACACATATGTTTTTGTCAAGGTTGCAGCATAAGGCTATTCCACATCTTTATTAAATTATTTGGTCATGTTTGGCAGCCCTTTTGATTGACAGGTCTCTTTTTATTCTCACAGCCATGAGCTACCCTGGATACCCCCCTCAGGCCGGCGGTTACCCACCACAGCCTGGGGCTTACCCTTCACAACCTGGTGCCTACCCGCCTCAGCCTGGAGGTTACCCACCCCAAGCTGGAGGCTACCCACCGCAGGCTGGTGGCTACCCTCCTCAACAGCCTGGTGGCTACCCTCCTCAACAGCCTGGTGGCTACCCTCCTCAACAGCCGGGTGGCTATCCTCCTCAGCAGCCTGGTGGCTACCCTCCGCAGGCAGGAGGCTACCCCCCACAAGCTGGGGGCTACCCACAGGCACCACCTCAAGGTAAGCTATTGTGCTGTTATGATAAAGTATGATTTTGCCATTTGGGCAAGATTTTAGCCAAAGCTGCCTACTTTCTCATCCAGCAGATAAAAAGAATCACACTCATCACAATAGAAGATTTATATATACTTGTAGAAGAGCAAAAATGAGAAAATAAGAGTGTAAAGGTATTTTGTTGCCTATTATAAAAAGGGGTTGTCAGTAATGTTGTGTATTTAGGCAACAGGGATCATGAGACCTAGTCTTCTGTTGCTTGGATGAGCAATTCCCACAGTCCGTGCCTCACATAGTACTCCCATTCTCTGTCTAGTTCCCTTTCACTTACCTGTTAACTAATTGTGAAGTGAGAAAAAGGAAGATCCAGTAAGATCGATCCTTCCTGACTAACTTTCAGAATTATTTCAGTCATTTAGTCGCACAATGCGTCCTAAACTCTCCTGAACAGCTTTGTCTTTGTTGTGTGCTGCAGGCAGCTGGGGTGGGGGTCCTGCTGGTGGATACCCCTCCATTGGTCTTGGCAACTTATCCAACCCTGGATACAACCCTGGCATGGTAAGTTTGGCCTTAAAAATGACCTTAACCTTCCTCTAAAAAAAAATGTTTTGAAAATATGTGTATAATGCAACATCATCAGATTATTGTGTTGAATATTCCAGTTAGAATTAGTTACACAGCCATTCATGGAATATCACATCCTTTCACTTTGTGGTAAGACTTTTCCAAAACGTCTTCTTAAAATCCTCAGCATCGCCATTTTCTCTGTCAGCTTCTCTTTCTGCATAAGAAAAACTGTCGCATAACTAATTCATTTTCATGATTTTTAAACCTATCAATCTAAATCAATGTTTATTCCTTTTTCTTTTCTGAGTCATTGTCTTATTTATCATTATATGTTAACATATATCTGAATTTCCATCCTATTATGGCATGGCCTCACTTTTTTCGGATACTTTTATAATTTGAAGAAAACATGAGGACATTGTCCACAGTTTTTCCTCTGAAGTAAGATCCAGTGTGAGGGGTTATTATTTGTCAAAGAGAGATCAATTGCAGAAATATAATAAATGCATGTAAATCTAATCCAAAAAAGGTGTGACCGGCTGCCTCTGCTTTGCATTAAATACTCTTCAAACATCTTTCCACATTTTATGGGATACCAATCTTTTTTAAATCACAGGCCAACCAGACCCCTATGGGCATGGGGGGTTTTACTCCAAACCCATCCATGTACGCCCAAGCCCCTGGGGGGTACCCACCTGCTGCTATGCCTAGCGGGTACGGTGCCCCCGTCCCTAACCAACAGTCATATGGCCTGTACCCACAGCCAGGAGGAGGCATGCAACACCCCCAAAGCCAAGGGATGGGCTACCCTGGTCAGCCTGGCCAGCCAATGCCCGGATACCCCGGTGCACCATCACCCAACCAACCCATGCCAGGTTATGGAGGAGCACCAGCACCTACACCAGGTTACCCAAAGGCCCCTTCACCCAATCCATCCATGCCAGCTTACGGGGGAGGAGGAGGAGGAGTCATGCCAATAGCTCCACCTATCAATGTAAGAAACACTGAACACCCAAAAGTAAACTCTGTCTTTGTATAGCTCTCTGTGGTTTCGTTTTAAATACACACAGACCCAATGTTATGTCCAAATATGTTTGACTTTTTTGTTGAAGTAACATGTCATTGTGTTGTTACCTCAGAGAGGATTCAGGGGAACAATCAAGGATTTTCCTGGAGCTGACCCGCTCCGAGATTCAGAGGTGCTGAGGAAGGCCATGAAGGGCTTTGGTGAGTGTTATGGGCAGAGAGCTTAATAATATCCTTCAGGTTCTAACTATGTATCACTTTGTGCTGCCCTTTTAAAATTATTTAGTTGATCTTGGTTCTAAGGATCATAGTAAACTAAGATTTGTTTAGTAAATTACCTGTAGTTGTCTTTTATGGGTTTTTTTTCAGGATAATGGGTAGAAACTGACCAGTGGACACTTTCAATCACAATTATTATTAGTCCCACATAAACACAATTAAACACTTAAAATGAACAGCTCATTCTGCATGAATTCACATTTATTTTTTTGTTTATGAAGAGACAAACAAACTATAGAAACCGTGGGACCGATTTTAAAATGAAATTGGATAATAAAATAGCAAAAGCGTTTTGTTATCCGTTAGCTTACAAAGACTTTCATTTAATTATATACCAATTGCTTTGGGTATTTATAAAATTGGACATTTAGAGGTGTTTCACTGTCTACTGTATGATCTGTTTCTGATTTGAAACTGCGCCCCCATCTTTGCAGGTACTGATGAGCAAGCCATCATCGAATTGCTGGGGAGTCGCTCCAACAGGCAGCGTGTGCCTTTGCTCCGATCCTACAAAACTGCCTATGGCAAGGTATCAGTCCTGTTTATGCCTAATGATCAGTTTATGTGTTAGTGATGCTATTTTCCTTCAAGGGTCTAATGACTTTAAAAAGAAAAAACAGTTGTTGTCGAAACAGACACATTTCCTCAGTAAATAATTGTGTGTGGCTCAGTGTGGATTAGCAGAGTGTAATGGTGACCAGTAGACAACAGGTGCTGGGGCTGCCAGTAAAGTGGAAAGAGGATTGGATGTCCTCAGAGCTCATTATAGCCTCATCGCTTCTTGCAGTTTGTCCCAACAGCAGTGAATGATGGTTTTGAGTTATGCTAACCATGTGTCCATTTTCAGGATCTGATTAAGGACCTGAATTCAGAGCTGTCCGGAGACTTTAGGAAGCTGGTCATGGTCACGCTGAAGACCCCTGCTGAGTTGGATGCTTCTGAGCTCCACAGTGCCATAAAGGTACATTTTTACTGAAAAAAACTGTAGTAGTTTTATAGGGCCAAGGTGAGGTTTTCAGTTTGTCATTGTTCTGATTTCCTCACAGGGAGCCGGAACCGATGAAGCCTGTCTGATAGAGATCTTGTCTTCTCGTTCCAACGCTGAAATTAAGGAGATAAACCGCATTTACAAACAAGGTGAGATGCCTCGGGACTGTTGTGATCTCCTTTATCTCACAGTGACACAACACTGTTTTTGGAAATGTTATTCCATTAGTAGATCATCTCTGTCTATCTTTACAAACATAGCATGTGTAAACTGTACATGTTTAGCAAATATAGGTTTCAAGGTTTTATTGGTCATATGCACAGCATATACAGCGTATATGTTGGCAATGAAAATCTTATATCCCATGCTCCTCCAACAACTCAACATACATGGTGCGAATAAGATAAATAAAATGGTGCAAAAAGAGAGAAGAATATTTACAATATCAACAATAAAGATTTGAGGATGTGAAATGTATACATATGTGGAATACATTGAAAGTATTTAAATACTTTACACTGTTGACTGAGGAGGTATGGACAGATGCATATTACGTATAAACAGATGTATATGGCAGATATGTATAATATATAGATATGTGCACTAGAAACAGATGTGTATGGCATATGTGTATAATATATATATGTGTACTATAAACAGATGTGAGTAGACATTCACAGAGCTCAGGAGTTCAGCAGTCTTATAGCCTGTGGTATAAAACTGTCCGTGAGTCTGGTGGTCTTGGTCCGGATGCTGTGGTACCGTCTGCCAGACGGCAGCAGACAGAACAGATTGTTGCTGGGCTGATGGGGGTCCTTTATTATCCTATCGGCCTTCTTCCTACACCGCTGGGTGTAGAGTCACTAAGGACTAGCTTCTAAAGTCTATAAGAATATATAACTGAAATATATTTTTAGGAATTCTTGGGATTTATGATTTATTTGTTTATTTACAATTTGCATTGTTCTGTGTTGTTTTATTTGTTATGCTAATGTTATGGTCATCCTATCTTCAGTATAGTGCTAGTAGTTTGAGTCTTGTTTTGAATCTTAATTCCTTATAAATGCAGTGTTGTAATGCTAGTTTCCTCTTTGAAGCCGTAAAAAATAAATATTTCAGAAAGTCCGGTCAATAAATATCACATTAAGTATCAGCCTTCAAAGTTCACTAACTTGAGCCAACAGTATCTATATGATGGAACAATGTACAGCTTGTTAAGTTGTGTCATTTCCTTTTGTTACCGTTTCAGAATACAAGAAGTCACTGGAGGATGCCATCAGTGGGGATACTTCAGGACACTTCCGCAGGCTCCTGATCTCCCTTGCTCAGGTATGGATTTTATATTTATTATTATTATATAGATCAATAGTATACATATCTCTCAGAAACTACTTTCCCATTTACTTATTAATATGCTTTCCTGATTTCTGCAGGGTAATCGTGACGAACGAGAGCATGTCGACATCTCTCTGGCTCAACAAGATGCTCAGGTAGGTTTGGTGATTTATCTGCGCCTTGGTAGTTCTTGTATTGCTTTTACCTTGGCATATTGATCTGTACACACTGTTTCTCCCTATAGGCCCTGTATGCTGCTGGAGAAAACAAACTGGGAACAGATGAGTCCAAGTTTAATGCTATTTTGTGTGCAAGGAGCAAACCTCATCTCAGAGCAGGTATTCTCTATATATGTTAATAAGCATAATCTAATAAGTTATTCCACATTTAAAACACATTGAAATATAACTGTAGTGCCTTGTTCATAGTTGTACTGATGGTGTTTGTGTGTGTAGTGTTTATGGAGTATCAGAAGATGTGTGGCAGAGATATAGAGAAGAGCATCGGCAGGGAGATGTCCGGAGACCTTGAAAGTGGCATGTTGGCAGTGGGTAAGGACACACACACACAACCCTTAGCAAGGACAGCCTTAAATGGGTTACACCCAGTTATCATGAGTCACAATCTGTGCTGCATAATTATTTAATGACGAGTGTCTGCTGGACATGTTTGACGTACAATTCAACCATTAAACCTTTTCCATTGTCATTGTGTTACCTGTTGTTGTTCAGTTATGTTAATTCATCTTTGAATAAGGTGTTCTGGCAAATGGATAATCTCTTTTTTCCCGCTTATTTTGCCAACAATTGTCAGAATTATGGTACAGTAACCTGTTTATAGATGTGTTTTGATGTGAACCTTTTCAATCGTGTGCAATTCCATCAGTCCATATGTTTTCATTGTGAAGTGACTTGAAGTGCAGTGTGGAATGTTTCAGTTTTGATGCTGTGTTTTGTTTTGTTTTCATATATAATTTGATATTGTTCCAAATGAAACTTGGCTTAAAGCTGCATTACTCATTTGGCTAATTGAAGGCCAAAATCAATCCCACCCACAAACAAGCTGACTAAAGAAACCCTGACCTAACATCAACACGTTTTTATAGCTATGTTTGCCATATTTCCTGCCACCTGATGACTCATTTATTCACTCTCCTTTTTAGCTCTATTTTAGTCCCTACCAAAAGAGAAATACCTTGATATTTAGCTGCTAGATATGTGACCTTCTCCCTCGAGTTACTTACATTTCCTGGTTGACATTTAGTGTTGGACAGGCAGTGTACATCTACCTTTTTTTTTTAGCTTTAAACAGCTGCCACTAGCAATGGCAGTGGTGTGTTCATGAAAATGCGTAGAGTCAACCAGTATGTTCATGTGCTGGCCTCAAACAGGCTTAAAAGCTCCATAGATAATCTTCTATAGGTCCGTCCTTGGGAGTGGCACACCCTTAAGAGAGTTACTAGATATGAATATTGATGAATGCTGCTTTACATTTGCTCGTTGCCATCCTGTTATATTTTCATGGTGTAAGCATACGTTTCATTTCTCACTTTTCTGACGGCATATGCCTACCTTGCAGTGAACACAAGAAGTTCCTCTTTCATAATAGTAATAATAATAATAATAGTGATCTTGTTTGTTTAAAAAAGGACACAGAGAATGAATTAATGAGAACACTGCGCTTGTGTTAATAATACATATCTATTTGTGTTCCAGTGAAGTGTATTAAGCACACACCTGCCTACTTTGCTGAGAGACTTTACAAGGCCATGAAGGTGAATATCCCTTTTTTGTTAGATAGTATTCTTTAAATTGAATAAGTGTAGCGTTATATTTCATTTGTCTCACTCTCATTGCATGTATTTGCGTGTGTGCATGTTTTCAGGGAGCTGGGACCAAAGACACAACCCTGATCCGGATCATGGTCACCCGTTCCGAGGTGGACATGCTGGATATCCGTCAGGAGTATGTGAAAAACTACGGCAAGTCCCTGTACACGCACATCTCTGTAAGTATCTTCATCTATATTTATTCTGTGTAATGTAAATAGTCCTATTGCCACATGGATGATTGAGAAGCAACAACTGTTTTTGGGACAAAATGATTTGCTGACAAATGCATTTTGTTTGACAGGGAGACACATCCGGAGACTATAAGAAACTCCTACTGAAGTTCTGCGGGGGCAGTGACTGAAAAGGAAACACTGACTACTACATTATAGATCTGCTCTATAAATATCAGTTTCCTGCCTTATCTATATACACATGCCGCACACCTGCATGCCATGCCAGTGCTCTCAATGCAATGTTTACCTATTTTCAAGAGCAACATCTATATATTGCTACATATTGGTTTTTTTCTATATACAGTAAAAAAGGTCTTTATATTTTTTCACTTGTTATATCTTTGCTGGATATTTGTGTTGAATATGCATGGCCATACCATAGATTTGAAAGAGATTAAATTTGATTGTTTTAGAGCTATATATTTTTATGATATTTTATATCAATTTTGCCAATATGATCAGATAATTAATCTGACACATTTATCAGCTAATTATAAAGTTCAGTAATGCTGAATTACGTACCAGACGTAGAATATATTGCAGCTAAGTGCCAAAGTGGTCTGTCAGTGTTTGCAATTGCATTGTCCCTTCTATATTTGTTATTTTCTTTCTTAATCCTAATTGGCTTTATATGCAAAATAAACTGCCATTTGTGTATGGTTTACCTTTTTATTGAAGCATGTAAATCTTAAGCTTTGCATATCATCAGTTGTTGGTGATTTTATTTTCATGAGTCTCAGAAAATAAATGTTGAGAACTTGCGCTGAAAGTATGACGTTTATCTGTTTTCATTTAAAAATGCAACAAACGACAGTCCTCATCCAGATACAGATGTCTTGGTAAAATAAGAAGCTGTGTTTTCTATTTTTATCAGATGACCTATTAACCAATAGTAATATACTCCAAAACTGACAACCCGTTCATGATTGCATTGATAGTCCTAACACTTGGTAATAGACTCGGTTTACCACTAGAGGGCAGTGGAGTCCTAATCCAACACCAACAGCGACACCACAAGTGGGAATTTCAAGAAGAGCTCTTAAATATGCTCAGTGTTGAAGCATATTGATCATAATATGATGGCATCAGTTCAAAAGACATGATCACAATTTAGTTTAAATTAGTACCGGCAACATGATACACAATGTTTTCATTCCCCAACACTTAAAAACAGAGCATTTAGTCGATCAATACACATCCATCATTTCTCTTTCCTCAAGGGCTGTGATGTCAGCATGTAGGGCTGCACATGGAGCTCTCGCTAGCTTATTACATGCTGTTGGCTTCACTTAAAATGCTGCCGAACACTTGACTGTAGAGATGTGGCTCTGCGCTCGGCTGGCTACAGTAGTGTGTGTATGTCAACTGCACTACGATCAATAACTCTGTGGAGTGAGGCGGTGGAGGCCTGTCCTATTGATGGCATTCATAAAGCTGCCTTGGCAATATTAAACAAGTCTAGCTTGTCTGTAGGGCTGGATGGGGGACCCTTGGGCAACAGCCATCCTGGAAGACTCATCTTTGATTACATCATATTAAAATTGACCAGAAATGGCTGAAAAGGCTTAAGGGCTTTAGATGGATGTTTAGATTACAATAACTGGAATTTTAATGGAGATTAGATGCAATTAAATCGGTTTTGTGAAGATAATCTAGCCATAATTATAAGTCTTCTAAGGCAATTTTAAAGTGCCTTTGCATGGCATGTCTCTGCCCACACTGTAGTTTAGATATCATTATGATCAGAATCCTCCCATCTGATCCAGCCATGCAGCTGAAGGCTGTGTAATTCACTGTTAATTAGAAACCATGAATTGCTTAATTTAACATCTGTTATTACTGATATAGTCATCAGGGAATCCTCACAGGGCCTCAAGGTGTGAGGTATCAAGGGGAAATGTCTTTCCATTTTAAAATGTCTTAAAAATGATATATATATATATATCCTTTTAAAATTTTTAAGATGCTGCATCCTTTTTGAGGTTCTATTCAACACTCTCATTCACGTCGGATAACTCTATTCAGATATTAATAAATATCAGTATTATGTTCAGTTTGAGACAATTTTACCAGGATAAATGATTGCTGACAGTCTCTTGAATAAAAGATAAAGCTATTATCTGCTCTGATAATGGGCTGTCTGATAAACAAATCTGTTTTATAATATTTCACTAAATAATCAGACAGCTAGAAACACCAGCCCTGTTGTGTAAATAATATTCTCATTTATATCCCCAAGATAAAAAGCATCAAGCTGTTTTCTTTTTCAAATGTGTGTCCTCAGTAGTGGGATTCTGACACAAACGTCAGCAGAGGCGACCTGATTTCCTTTGATATGAATATTTTGTAATTAATTTTTCATCTAAAGGGATAGCACATGGTTGCACAAGCTATGGAGCCAGCATGGCAGAGGCGGAGAGAGAGAGGGGGAGAGTCATAGATGTCACAATGAGATTCAGTGCATGCATGAATAAGGTCATGGTTTGAGAGGTATGCCTGCAGACGCCTGCCTCTGTGCCAACAATCTTTATTCAGCTGCAGACTGGAAGCAGAGTGCATCCATCACCATCATATTGTCCTTTACAAATCCTGCTCAAATACAAAGCACATGATGCTTATATGAACACATATGGCTCACTGTCCTCTTTTATTTTATCCAACACACAAATCCAGTAAGCATTGAAATTGGTTGTAATGCAGCTTTGGATATAGAAACAGGAGGTGATAGCCTGTGGCTACATCGATAATATTATGCAAGGAATAAATAATATCCCTATTTCTTAAAGGCTGCTTAAGCATTTTCCAAATAAAAGAAATCTCAAAGAAGTCAATAAGGGTTTTACTGATTCAAGGTGTTTGAAATATAAAAAAAGATAACCAGTGGTGGAATAAGCATTTAGATTATTACACTAAAGAAGGTACTGCTGAAAACACATGAATGCCCCATTATAAATACAGTTCCCTAATGAACATCTAAAATGTATCTATTAGTAGCCTGCTTATAAAGCAGAAATGACTAGGAGTTATATAAAATAATATATTATTGGATACATTTACTGTTGCACTTATCTGTAAATAGAAGTGTACTGTTGTAATATTCATACACTGTTTATTGTGTCTAACCTTTTTTGAATTCAGCTGAACAAACGTTTTGTATGAAAATTGTAAACACTGTAGGCCTATGTGTAGCATAAAGTTGAAATTATATTTAATGGAAAATGTGGCACTACTTTGCAGGAAATATAAACTACTGACAACTTTGTCTGTGTTGGAATTCATCAGACACTTGAATGGCTGCCATAAATGTAGAGATTGAGATTCAACAAAAACCTGGAGCGGTCTCTTAATTTTTTCTGGAGCTGTATATCTCAAAAGTGGATTTAGTACTTAAGTAAATGTTACATTCCACCCCTGCTGACAACAGAAACATGTTTGCATTTTGTAACAATAAAAGGTGGCTTTACACTAAGGATGACTTTGTTGTTTACCCACCTGCACTACTGAGGTGACATTTAAAATATAGCTCCAGATTTTCATGCAAATTCTCTCCATTCTCATTTTTCCGCCTGGGATTTACAACGTACTACGGTTTGATGTGTACGCCCATTGAAGAAATAGGTGCGTTTTTTGCGAAAGTCCCGCCCCGTTTCTCCTTATATGGTCACTGAATGGCACGTTGATTGACAGCGGGCAGCAGCTGCTGAGTTGCTCAGACATGGCGGAGGATACAGTGTAACTGAGGCTCATCGGCGGAGTTACGTGAGTTTTCCCAGCAGTCGAGTCGTCAAATGACGCCCTAAATGATACATAAGAAGAGGAAGATGTGTTCGGCCAAAGCGTGCTTTGCGAGGAAGCAAAAAAGGACCTGAACAGCCACACACGAGTAAGATGGAAAAATGTATCGCTGTTTAGTGCAGTCAACAGCCTTGGGCAACAAATATGGCTTCTTGTGCCTTTTTCAATATGCTATAAAAATTGATCTCCCGTGCAAGCTAATGCCGTGGTGGCTCCGGCTAACTTCTGCAAGCCACGATAAGTTAAGTTCATTAGTCGCTCGGTACTTTTGATCGGTAAGGACATAACATCCACTTGGCTGTCTGGGTTAGCTGGGAAGCTACGGAACTACAGCGGATAGCCATGGAGCCAAAGCACAAAGAGTTGCTAGACCAGTGCCACCAGAACTTATTGGAGTCCATAACAGATGCGGACCGAGTGATCGAGCTGCTGATAGATTCTGGTACCTTGAGCCAGCTCGATAGGTTCGAACTGGACCAGAATTGTTCCTCCAGCGCCGAGAAAGTAGACCACCTTTTGAAGATGCTGATGAACAAGGAGAGCGACCATTTCCTCGACCTGTGTGTGGCCCTGGAGAAGGCATACCCTGACCTGTATACTGCCCTGTTCAGCAACAACGGAGGGGGAGGACCTGTGGACCACTCCACGGGTAAGAGCTGAAACCCGAACTACACACGCACACAGGCTTTTACTACCCTAAAACCATCATACACAGCCCCTTCCCGTGAGTAGCCTACAATCTGGGTGGTCTGGCGCAAGTAGACCGTGTGTGGATAACTGCACAACAGCAAGGCTTAGATCTTGATTTATTATTAACCACCGTTTGTATAAAATGCTAATAAAGGTTCGTTTGCAGTTTGCAAGTGAAAGCAACAGTGTTCCCCAACCACACGGTCCCTGAATGCAACACTATTCTCTGTTAAATGCACGCAACATAATGCACTAGCCTGTGTCTTTAAATATTCAGCAGGACCTGCAGATCTAACGCACAGCTTGTGGTTAATAGAGCCAAGGTCTAGCCTGTCATTATTCTCAGCCATGCTCTCTCCCTTCACTGCAATACACATATTACACATTCATGGTATAGGGTTGGTTCAACCAGGTATAGTAAATGTAGTCGGTGATATTTGTGCACCCTAACACGATCAATTCACCAATATCCAACTCTAACTCCAGTTTGTTATCAGTGGCATGATATGGTTATGGTATATTTAGGAAGCCTTACTTGTTTCCATGACAACGGTTGTACTACTGACATGTAGGCCCATATCGACCTGTATGGGGATGTGCTTGCAGCCTGCACATGCATACAGACCTAAAGCATGTTTTTTTTTTTTTGTCAGTCCATCTTCCATTTGGAGGGAACCTTGTTAGTATGCTAACAATGACCATTTGTAACCAGATTTTGCCCATTATAGTGCATTTATGCTTCATTTATTATTACAGTTTATTCATTATATTCATTTGATTTGCATTGTGTCCTCACAGCAACTGCCTTCACATGGTGGTTTTGTAGTGTTGTTGTTGCACAGAGACGAAAGGCAACGAAGTGTAAAAGCCTTGTCTAGTTTTGCCTTTTTTGCTTCTGTGGGAATGACTGAAGCCAGTGGCTTACTCACAACCAGCGTCATGCCCACAGGGTCTGAATGCAGGATGAGCTCTGAGATCCAATAGTTGGGAGGAGATGCAGAACAATGCTTCTATTTGACATAATCCACACATAAAACAACTACGTGGGCTATCTTTCAGATCATTTTGACATAGCTGGAGCTTTATTTCAAACCGACGCGTCTGTGTTTTTAAAAAAACAATGTGATCTATAGTTTCCAGCTGCCAGGTTGTGGTGTGTCTCGTGTCTAAGGCTATGAAGCAGATCATAGCAGGTAATGCTGAGTTGGTGTCTTGTTGCTCTGCTGACTGGATCGTTAATGCTTCTTTAAGCTTTATAACTTCCTTGTATTGCGTGTTGCTCCTGCAGAATAACACCTAAACTGAAGAACTCTTGACATATGCTGACATTTGTTTACAGCAAAACTGCTCCCTCTGTAAGCCCCTTGACTTTGACTGGACCTGACAATGTGGATTTGGGCTTTTTGCTTGCACACCTTTTTATAGACTGTAGCACCGGGCCTCAGAGGTGACCTGCCCTGTACTATGAAAGAGTGATTTCCTCTAGTGAGTCGGGCTAGTCAGCCTGTAGTTATTCAACAGAGGATTAGGCCCTGCTGTCCTCTCTCTGGTGTAAACTCTCCGTGAGAAACGCTTTATCGTGCCTGCACAGTCCCCGGTTCGCTGCCACGCTATTGGCTACTTCTGTTTTGACTTCAAGTGCTGTTGTGTTTTTTTTAAGGTGCTTTTTATTATCTTTAGTGTAGTATTTCAGCTGATGCGATTACATCATGTTAGCCACACTTATGAGGGACCGAAGGCGAGCCACTCACAGAGTGCCTCCAGGCAAAGAAGCTGCTGGTAGATGCAGCTCAGGGTGTGTGTGTGTGTGTGTGTGTGTGTGTGTGTGTGTGTGTGTGTGTGTGTGTGTGTGTGTGTGTGTGTGTGTGTGTGTGTGTGTGTGTGTGTGTGTGTGTGTGTGTGTGTGTGTGTGTGTGTGTGTGTGTGTGTGTGTGTGTGTGTGTGTGTGTGTGTGTGTGTGTGTGTGTGTGTGTGTGTGTGTGTGTGTGTGTGTGTGTGTGTGTGTGTGTGTGTGTGTGTGTGTGTGTGTGATGAGTCTTGCTGATAGCAAACTGCTCTCAACTCATCCTTTTCCATGCTGCCTGCCTGCTCTTGTTCTCAGATGTTACTCCTTTGCCAGCTGGCCATCTGTACGCACATATTAAGAAATCATTGAAACTCCAAAGAAACATCTTCACCCCAAAGGAACAGCATACTGCTCAATTGTTGAAAGTGCAGGCTCTGTAAATTATAAGGTTGTGTTTGGCAAACTCCAAAGCTCTTTCTGTAGAGGACAAACAAACCGTTAATTATTTAGCTTGTTTTGTGCATCAGTATGAGATTGTTTCATTTTTAACAAACTCTCCAACCCTGATTAAACTGTAAAGCATTCTATTAAAATATTAAGTATGACTGAATGTCATGTCATCATGCTGCAGCGCACATTTCTGCGTTCTTGAACCGAATTGAATACATTTCATACATCCAAGCTGCTGCCATCAAGCCAATTTCATGCCTCGGATTGTGTGCTTTCCCCCTGTGCTATACATGTAACAGTATTCACTACCTGAAGAAATATAGTACTAGAAGTGATGTATCTTCACATCCCCCCACTCTCTTCATTTTAAAGAGCCTGTTACAGTGATTTAAAGTAACACAATTCTCCCTGACAGGATGCACCGTCAACACAATCTTCTTCTTCTACTGTCTGTTTGGCTTTATTTTCTCATGGTCTTGTTTTCTCGCTCCCGTGCTTTGTCTTTTTCTCTCAGACCCACCGTCCATCCCTATTTAATTTCTCTCTTTCTTTTTCTCTGACTCATTATATTTATTTTCCTCCCCATAGAGTGGTTTCGTGTCTCCATGCACTTAAACAGGGGGGACACAGCAGATAGACAGAGGAGGGTGATAGAAAAAGGGAGCAAGAGAGAGGGGGACAACAGGCCTTTTGTTGAGAAGTTGAGCAGGCCCAAAAGTGCCCTGTCAGCAGCTTGCTCTGTGTACAGCAGCTTAGGACATGAGCCAGTGTGTGTGTGTTGGGAGGGGGGGTGGGTTCTCTCCTCTCTGTCAACCAGTTTCTGTCCCACTCCATAAACCACAGTGGACAGACAGCATGAGTTATGACCCTGACGCTCTTGTCAGGACTGCTGCTCTTAAATATCTCCCATGGGCTGGACCTGGCCTCACTTCCTTTCTCTCTCTCTCCCTCTGTCACCCAGTGACGCACACTGTCACTCACCTCATCACCCCACTCTCTTTCCCCTCAGCACTCTCTGTACTCCTAGCCCAACTTGTTTCTATTCTCGCTGAAGAAGCCATCAGTTCATCTATTGTTAGGGTTTCTGCTCAGGCGCGATTGACAATTGTCGTCCGTGAGAGTTATATTAGAGAGCAGTTTTATAACATCTTTGAAACTGTGAAAACAATTGTGTTTAGGACTGTTGGTCGGACAAAAAAGCAATATGAAACAATTGAGAAAAAGATCACAAAGTAAATCACGTTAGTTTAGTTGTTATTAGCAGACTTAGAGGTATAGGGTTTCTTGTCATTACAGTTACAAAATAAATCCATTTAATCAAGGCATGAAATGCAGGCTAATGAGAGGTGGACTTCTCACTGGATCATTTCCAACGTTATTCTCTTGTTCTCTTACATCTTTTTAGTTTAAAATGCCTTTGTATATTCTCACTTTAATAATTAATGTCTGATGGCAGCTTTATCTAACCTCTGAATATGTGAGCCACAGCCAGGAGGCTTTCACTGTGAAACAGGACTTCATTACCATTTTACACATGTTCCTCCACTTTCTAATTACCCCACTAGGTAGAGGAGTTGCCAGCATCTAAATGTTTACCAGTGCTATGAAGTCATGGAAATAAACAGCTTTTCCCTTTGTCTTACCAACCCCACCTACCAGGCCTTTTTCTTGTTGCTGTCTTATGCTGTTCTCCGCCTCCTCTTCTCTCCTCCCATCATGGTGTCCTAGCTTGCTCTCCCCCTCTCCTCTGGCCTTGTCTCTCCATCTGCTTTATTCTCTACATCTTTATCAGTCCTGTCCACACCTGCTGTCATTTGTCCTCCAAAAATCTAGCACCTGGTCACAATCGGAGTATACATTTCTGATAATTGGCACGAGTGTAGCCAATTGCCGAAATTAGACGGAAGAGCGCTTTTTTCCCCCCTGGCTGAGCATATGGGTGATTCACTTGTCAGAAATATGAAGAGAGAGGGCCAAGCTGTCAGATATCCATCCAGTTAAACATACAATTATTTACATGATGTGCTTAACACTGTAGGACCACGTTACAACAAATGTTTTGTTACCTGTAGTATACAGAGAAAAGGCCCATCTGTCACATCTGCAGTGTTTGCTCTTGACTACTGATGTGCACCTTCCTTCTACACTGGTTTCCCTTCTCTGGGTGACCTTTTACAAAATGATGGTGCAATTTAATCACTGAATTATCTCAACACTCTATGAAAATGCTGTCTGAATTAGCATGGCCTCCTCTGTGATTAAACATGAAAGGAATGTCACAAAGATTGCCCAAATTCCAGCTGCAGTGGGTTTTTCCGCAGAGGCGGAGGTTTTTTTTATGGCCGTGTTTTGGCTTATTTTTGTACCAGCTACAGTAATCAGCGGAGCCTTTGAAGGACATGTTGCAGCCATCTTTCACCTTTTTGTTTTGGACCTGACCCTTGGCATACGCAAGCTGTTTTTAAACAAAATTATTTCTCGTTTTTTGCTGAGGTAGGGCTCTTTGCAGAGAGATAACCCATTATGGTGTGCTGATAATAGGCTGGGCTAAAATTGCACCCATGGGGGCTTTTTTTTCCTTCTTTGGTGCTGCTCAGCACTTCTGAAAATCTGTTGGGCTGAAGGCTAAGGACCTTTTTTAAAGTTCTATAAAAAAACACACGTCCTTGTTTTTCACTTCATGTCCCAGAGTGTCTATGATGGTCCAACACAGATCCTACGTGACTACGAGGCGGCATTTGCATCTTGCATTTCAATCAATAGTATAACATCTTATTTTGAGACATGCCACGGGCAGGAAAAGGTGGGTGGGTTTGACCATAGGCCTGGTTGAACGTGGAGCTGTGAGTCAGGCCATGTGCGTGCAGCGCAGTAATCCTGCCTCATGGAGTCATCATGCTAGATGTCTTCATGTTTATACAAACTTGAGACTCCTTAAATCAGATGATCAAACCTTTACCCCAGCAGCAAGGCTGCACTGGCACACTGCCCAGAATCTTGGCCTGTGGTGTCATTGCTTCCCCAGAATTTAGACCCACTTCATGACTGAAAGTCCCATATTACATGGACAGAATTGGTCAAGGACATTTGTGTTGTGTGTCTTTGCTGATTTGCAGATCCTTTCACTTTGTGTTTACAAGTATAGCACATTTCAGATGTTCGTTTTACATACAAAGCATGATGGATTTATGATGTAGTTTTACAATTTAAACATCCTGACTGCAAACACAGCCGTTAAAATGAACTCCACCTTGACCAACTATGACATCAGAGTACTGCTTTCATGTTAATGCCTCAATAGCAGTAGTATAAAAATGTGCTTTTAGTATGTTAACAGTAAAATAAAAGTGAAATGTGAAACTTTTCCCTGTAATCATTCCCTACAGTTATATAGTGGTGTTTTTTTCAGTATACATTCACTTCACTCTCCCTGGTTGGATGACATTATTTTTCTCTTCCCACACTCCCCGTCACCTCTCCACTCTCACCTCTCCGTATGTGAACATCCTGAGTTAAGGTATAGAGACAGAGTAGGTGGGATGTGTGAATCGCTAACTCAAACTTCAGCCTCGTACTGTAAGCAGAACCGCAGCCAGGATTTAGTGGTCTGAGATGCCAGGGTAAAAGAGATGCTTTCTACTCTCTGGCTTAATGCTGACACATCCCCCAGCCTCACTTAAGCACTCTGTAATATGAGTGGGTAGTTTTTAACCGTATTATTAGTGTTGCTATTACTCGCGCTTCTGTAGTTTAATGGCTGTGGGGCTGAGGACACAAAAGGAAGAAGACCACAAATGCTATTTAGGCTTTGCTCGCCTCTTACTCTCCGCCTTATTTATTTCTTTAATCACTGCGGCTCACTGACAGTTATAGGATCTGACAGCGACTAATAAAGTATAGCACACAGTATTATTTCTGGATTTCTATTGCTGCTCTTTTACCAAGAGGCCCTGGAAAATGTCTTTCTGTTCTTATTTTTGAGAACGCAAGAGACGCCTTGGCTGCTTGGATAGTTTCAAGGCTGGTCAACATGTTGCGTTAAAAGGAGTTTGAAGCAGCAGCAGATGGTAATCATACGTGTTTCATGTTTTGGGGGAAACTCCTTGTCAGATAAGAGAATTCTCTGGAACTGATGAATAATTTAGTCTCACCCGACGGTGGAAGCCAGACTTTCTTTGATAAGACTTTCCTCTACCACTCTTCCCAACTCTCATGCTCTTCTTCTTTTCTACCACGCTGCAGAATTACTATTCCTCTCATCCAGTTTCACCATGGCAACGTGTGTCATCTTGGTTTATGTGCTGGAGAACATAATCTGGTTGTCTGAAGCAACTGTTGGTTGCTGAGCACATTGCATGATTGGGTGGGAAAGCAGAGAGTGGGGGAAGTGGAACCCCTTAGGTAGGGCGAGTACTCCCCTGACCTATTTAGATCACAGCGTCAGCCCTTTGTTTCTCTGGCCTCAGGTCCTCCTCTGGAATATTTCTCACCTTTTTTTTATTTAAAGGAATATCTCTTGATGGAAGTCATAATCAGATGCTTGTTCCAAAATGATACAGAAATATATAATTCCTTCTTATAAAAATGCCATAATGTATCTCTCTGTTGGACATGATCTAGAATGTTGGAAGTGGCTTTTTATTGTCATGGCAATGTCAACTTGTGCATTAAACTCATCGTGAAAAAATGCCATAATGATCTTTTTTTTGTTGGTTATGAGAGAGTAGCTCTGTATCATAACTTACACTCAATTGTAACTTAAATGTGTACCTTTTGTGTTCCATTTCATGAGTAAATAATTTCCCTTTATGAATAGTTTGTATTTCAAAAGCTATTTTTGGTATTTCACCAGTATACCATCAGCAGCCGGAAGGAAGAACTTGGTACACTTTAAACCAAGTCAGTTTGTTTGATCACAACCAATATTGTCACGCCATATTCAGCAATGCTAACATGTTTTCCTCATACCAGACAACCCTAATGTCCGGGTAAGATTCCTCAGGTCTAATCTGTCCTATCTGACCTTTTTTTTGGCGAAGACGAGGATTTTCCCACTGTAGATCACCAGATCTATGCCACCCTAATGGATGCCTGCTTTATTGATGCAGTGAACCTGTTTACAAATGATCGGCCTCACTGACTGTGGCTGGTGCTAATTGCTATCGATGATTAAAAGCCTGTTTGGAAAAAAGCTAATGACGCTGACCCATTGACCGCCAAGAGCTGGCTTGTATCTGACATGCAGATCCATACTGCATTCAGTGGTTTGTTTACAGGGTTGACTAATCAGCCCTCGGTGACACTGATCTATATATGGGAATTGTTGTGCATGTATTTGTCACTGGGCAGCCAAATCAAATTGTGAGATATTGAATTCTTTCACAATTGCCTCGCGTGTGTGTGAGAGAGTGTTTTGGTTTCCAAATTGCAAAATACAACGTTCAAGAATCTACATTTTGCAGCTTATTCTGGCACAGAGCTTTACTGACATTGTGTAGAATAAAAAAAAAAAAAGACTTAATCCTTCAGCTAAGATGTCACAATACCTCCCACTGGCTCACGTATTTTCACTCTGAGTCCTCGTCAGTCAGATGCTGGGGTTCAAGGAGTCAGTTGTTGCTTTTCTAATGCAGCCATGCAAATGAGCATGATGAGCCTTTGGCATAGCTGTGTTGATTGTAGAGGACTAATGCTGTGCAGCCTCAGAGTGGTTCTCATCGTGTCTGATGGAACAATATGAAATCAAAGCTGTGTGCTCCGAGCCCCTCGCAGACTTAAAGTGTCGAGCATCAGGGAATGTCAGAACAGATTAAAAGCCTTTCCACCCTGCCCCTCTATCTCTTTATTTCACAGTCTCTGCCTCTTTGTCTCTCAAACACCCTTCCTCCTTATCTCTTTTGCGACTTAGTTAGGCTATCTCCTTTCATCTGTCCTCCTCTGCTCCATGCCTTCCCCTCCTGCCCCCCTCTCTGCTCCTCTGTCTGCGGGGCCTAAGATGGAGTGGCTCAGTCGCACAGAGCTCATAGTTAATTAGGCTTGGCCTTGTCACACATTGAGGGCCGGAGCCAGAGTTGTAGCTAAACCCAGTGGGGAGGCAAGGGCGGAGATGGAGATCTGGAACAGTTGGTTTCAATGTATTGCCTACTGCTGACAAAGCCTGCTACCATTCCCCTGCTGTCTTAAAACATGTACACAATGGACTTGTCCATGTGTTTGGTGTGCATTCAACCCATTAGATAGGTTTACCCGAATCCCCCTTTGCTGATTTTTCTGCAGGTTAGGCCTATATTTTATTAATTTTTTTATACAGGACTTCTTGGAATGTATATGCAGTTGAAATGATTGGTTGATTGCCAGTGCCACATTGACATTTTTGAGACCAAATGCTTATTAGTTTTAGTCTCATCCAAAAAGTACTTGCAAAACATGCAAATGAATAATACAAATAATTGTTTTGAATGTATGTTTATGTGAATAACACTTCCTTTAAATCAGATTGTGGCTTGTCATTTGCAGCGCTAGTACTATGTAGCCTAGTCCGAGTTTTTAAATTGGACTCTTGCAATTATCAGCAGCTTATTTGTGTCCGTCCCATTTTCTTTACAATTTTTATTACGGAAGACATTTCAGAACTGTGCTGGCTTCAAGAGTGACTTATGAACACTACACCATTGTGAACAGCTTCTTATTTTAGCAGCTATCACACCATGTTTAGAAGTGTGAGATATAACATCCTCAGTGAAACCCATTTACTCCTTAAGCTTTGCGTGTACTAAAGAGGATGCTCTCTGCAATAAGCATATTCAAATATGTCCCTTTTTTAGAAAAACAATTTCCATGTTGTCAATTATGTTTATGTTGCACTTTGGAGCAGGGACTATAATGGGGATCTGCATAGCTTCTCCTATGGATTGTGGTTGCCGGTGTGAAATATCCCCGAGCTTAACAGCGTGTACAGCTATTCAGATAGCGACCCGTTTTCTCTCTGCCTCTCTCTCCCGCTCTCTCCCGCTCTCTCTCTCTCTCTCTCTATGTGCTTGACATAAAAAGAGAAAATCCCATTTCAGCCGTGACATTCTGCCTGTGTAGCAGAAACATACAGGGGCTATACATCAAAGCAAGGCAGAGTGCACAGTGAGGGAAAGGAGGTTTAATGACGATGGCGGTCTGGAGTGATAATATAGAGCCGCTAAGAAGGAGTGTCGAAGTTATTATTCCAAGTTTAAAGCCTGCACCAAATCTATCTTACAGATGTGCAGGGAATATGAAGCTGACTGTGTAATATTCATTTTTATCCTCATAGTGCAGGCACTTAATTCAGGCGGCAGTGTAATTGGCTAATCAATCTATCAGTGCTTTATGTCTGAATGTATCTCTTGGCCTTTTGTCTCTTGGCAGGTTCCACATACAGCGTTCTCTCCACTATGCCCTCGGACTCAGAAAGCAGCAGCTCCCTCAGTAGTGTTGGTATGTATAACAACCAAAGATGCCTAGTATCTTGTGTGTGTCATGCCAGATAGGAGAAGTTCCATACTATCGCCATAATAATGCAAATTAAAGGCAGCATGGCGGCGTTATGACTTGTAAAATGCTGTTTATGACGATATTGGCGTACTTCCCGATTGTCTCCTGGGTTTTAACGTTTATTTTTCCTCATCGGGCCAATGTGTTCCTCTTTCCTTAAGGAGACCATGCTTGCCTTCCCCTAGTTTTGACAAAGGTCCAAATGACTCAGCTGTGGTACATAAACCTCCAAAAAGCCCAAAGATTGACATAAGCCTCAGATTTCCTGCCATGTGTGCTCTTTTCAATCAAGAAAACAAACCCTGAAAATATCTCCTTAATAGGGTATAATGTTTTTAAAAAGTGCTTTTACAGGTGCTCAAAGTCGCTTTACAGAGGTACATAAAAAAAAGACAACAAATAAAGTAAAAGTCACATTAAAATATAACAACAATCACACATTAGAGGCCACTATGAAGAGGTGAGTTTTTATGATTTTGTCTGAATCTGTTTATTTTACACAGTCAGGACACAATAAGTCCTTTCCAATGACTTCAGATGCCCTGACATTACAAAAATAAGGGCTGAAGTTTAACTAATTCATTTGTTCAAGCCATACAGAAAGTACCAGGGATGCGGTACATCACCAAATCAAAATCCAATCTGCTCTTCCTGCCTTTCCTTTTCACGTCAGAGATTACAGATGCGGTAGCCTTGTAAATCCAAGAACATGCTCTGCAGATGTACAGCAGATTGTCCTGCTAAACCCCGAGCAGATTATATAACAGGCAGTCGCCGCCTTGAGCAAAGGGAAGAACTCTATTGTTTCCTGATGTCGGAGTCAGTTGCAGGTGTACTCTTTGTCCTCTAGGTAAATGATCGTATAAGGGGTGTGATCTTTGGGTATCTCATATAAATTGAACAGAATTCCTCGGGTATCTTTTTAAAATAAGCTTAACTTTATGTTAACTCCAGTCAACTGTGCGCTTCTCAAATCGATGGGGAAAGTTTTTTTTTATTTTAAGTTATATCAAGTGTTTGCAATATTGTCAGACAAAATGGATCATTTATTCATGCCAAACTTGGACACATGAATACCTTTGACTAAAAGCATTTCTCGATTCTCAATGACTAACAAGAATAACAAGTTCAACTAAAACAAAACCAAAAAATGCAAACTGTTAACTAAATAAAACGAGTATGCTTAAGCTAGCTGCATTTGTATTTACATAAAACAAATTGTACACAAATACCACCGTAAAACTGGTATTTTGAACAGATCATACAACTCCGGCCTGTTATGTAGGATAACTGTCCCTAGAAACATTTATTCATATTTTTGAGGAATTAAAATGTTTTTAGAAATACATTTCAAGAAAACCAACAATGCACTGGCAGGAAAACTTTTCCGGATGTGTGTGGATCAGTAGTCCAAGCCTCTCGTAATGTGCTCACTGTTGCAGGTTCGCCCGTTAACGGTGAAGCTTCCTCCCCACCCCCGGCTATCAACGACAACCGGCCTTCTGGCGACAACCTGGACACCATCTTGTTCCAGCTCCGTCAGGTGACCAGGGAGAGGGATGAGCTCCGTAAGCGTCTGGCGTTGGCATCGCCGGGGACCACCTTCGACGACTGCAGGTGCAAATTCCGACGTGCCTGCCAAGTTGTTGTTGTTACTGTTTTTTTACCCTTCTGGTAACACTTTTATTTGGCTGATGTCTTTTAATATGTGGACAGTGATTATAGATGCTTTTTTTGGTCTAAATGAAATGCATCAGATCCAGTTATTGACTGACCTGAGGTTCATTGCTGTCAGAGCAGCAACGTTTATGAGTGGAAATGAAATCTATAGATTGTTAAATTCTCTGTGATAACAGTGTCCTTGCTTATGGCTGCCATTTTCTTATCTTATTATTCTCTGCTGTCTGGAACTATGTTATTTTAACTTGCAGGGAGAGGATACTCACGCTGGCTGCTTAATGACGTCATAAAGCTCTATGTACTTACTGGACGTTTGTTGTCCATCAGATGATATGACAGCTGCTTTGCTAAGTGCATATCCTTTAATATTTTTGACATTTTTTGCCTATCTTATAAATTCCCATAAAAGGGGAATGTCAAATCTGAGCTCATTGTGGTAAAAGGCTGTCTGATCCAGAAGGTTGACTCCCTGCTGCTTTGTCTCCTTAAGGCCAAATTCCAAAGCCAGCCACGACTATGAGCGTATGAAAAGTCAGTGCATGAGGGCTATGGCAGATCTGCAGTCTCTCCAGAACCAGCACACCAAAACACTCAAGAGATGCGAGGATTCTGTAAAGGAGGCTGACTTCTACCAGTAAGTGTTTCTAATGATACTCAATTTCTCGTTTCTAATGAAGGACTCTGTTAAATATCTACTTGTATTATACAGTATAAATCTAATGCAACTAGTCGCTTTTGATTTCCACATAAAAGCTGTGGTGAACGTGTCAGCAGTCATATTCAGTGCATATGTCGTAAGCGTTGGACGAACACTCTGTCACCTGCCACCTGCGGCTTTACAGCATAGGAATAATTACATTTATTGCATTGTTTTACTGGAATCGTGGAAAATACTGGCGTGGTGTTGCAATTAACCAAATTGAAAGAACATCCCTCGGAGCTACAGCTGCCTCTTACATTGAAAGGGAATTGGCATTGCAAAAAAAAGCCTGGAAATGGAAGCATTTATGTGATTGAATTATTAAGCCTAACAGCTCATAAGCTGAGGAGAAATTTCTGGAGCATAGAGACTGAACATACAGGGTATTAGCTGTCAAAGCGTTTAGTTAATTATTAAAAAAAATGAAACAATCAAGAGATAAGTAAAAAAAATTAATATCGAATCAGAACGTACATGGGTAACAGGGATACTTTGTACACTTGGTTGAAATCCAGTCATACCAATAAAACGATTACAAATATTCCCACATAAGCTTTTTAACTCTCCTCTAAATGCATGAAATTGTATTTTGGCATCCCCCCCTCCCCTCTTGGATAATGTCCATAAATGCTTTTGCCACAGAACGACTTTGCTTTTATTGCATATTAACTGATGAATTGTCCTGCTTGATGTTAAGGCCCCTTTTTTACTAAATAACTTAATAAGACATTTTGTGTTTTTTAAATGTGCATGTAAACTGTAGAAACACATGTTTACTCCTCCTGCTTGTGCGTGTCTGTTTCTTCCTTCCAGCATGCTGCACAGCCGCGTCCTGGCCGAACAGACGCAGCTGAAGGAGGAGATGGAGACACTCAGGAGGGACAACGCCCAACTTGTACGAGAGCACAATCACCTAAAACAGAACTGCGAGGAGCTCCAACGACTGCACAGCCAAGACCAGAAAGAGTTAGCAGACCTGCGGCTGCAGCAACAGCAGGTACTGTCCCCTCACACACACACAGACACGTGTGAGTGTGTGCTCTGGCTAGCCAGATGTTAAAAGGGCAGGGATTGCCTTCGGGGATGAGCCAATATAGCAAAACAAAATGTTGTTTTACAAAAATAGTTGTTCTCTTCCACAGAGTCACATATGTTTTATAGTGCTGAAGTTGTCACCTTTTTTTAACATGTTGAAGCTTCAACAGCTTCAAACAATACTTCCTTACTTATTCTAAACAGCACAAGGATGCTGTGACCTGTATTGGACTTCTACGCAGTCTCCCACAGCACTCATGGGAACACTGCAGTAGTTAAGAGCACAGAGCAGCCAAGCAGAGGGAAATGCATACAGAGCACTTCTGGAAAGGGCAAGCATAGTAGAAAAGGGCTTTGGCTTGGGCAAAGGGCACGCTGACCCAAAGTATGTAGCTACAAGATGAGTGTATACACAGTGTATGCTGGGTGGACAAGGTCAATAAAGCCCTTGGGTCACAGCAGTCAGGAATCAGCAGGACCTGCAGCGATGACACATGCAGCCTTGCAGAGAATGCATAATGCACTATGAAGGACACACTCTACGCATAAAACTGTTAATTTTACCAGTCAGCCAATTGGTTTAATGCAGTTCTTGCAATTAACTTTAGATAAAAAAATAATACTTTAAGCTGGCACAGGATTTGCACTGCATGAATAAAAACTCCTGTCACATTGATGCCCTCTGCTGCTCAGGTGGGGCACAGCAAATACACGCAGAGTTAGATTTTATCTGATGACATTGACATTTTGAGCACTATAAGTAGTTTTAGTATTGCATATCATATGACTTTTGTTGTCCTTACCAGGTCATGAGAGAGAAAGGCTCATCGGAGGTGTTGAACAAACTGTACGACACAGCTATGGACAAGCTGGAGGGCGTAAAGAAAGAGTATGATGCCCTGAGCAAGCGCTACAGTGAGAAGGTGGCCAACCACAACACAGACCTGAGCCGCCTGGAGCAGGCCGAGGAGGAGAACCGGAGGCTGCAGAAGCAGATGGACGCGTTGCTCAAACAGCGAGACTCGGCCATGCACTACCAGCAGCAGTACTCCACCTCGATGAGGAGGTAAAAGCATTTATCAGCTTAAGGGCTGGGCAATATATCAATATTATACCGATATCTAGGACACATTTTGTACATCGGAAATACTGCAATAAGTATTTTTTTAAAATATTTAGCAAAATAACTTATAGTCAACATGGCTATATTGTCGCAATATCTAGGAACTTATTAGACACATCCTAATATTTATTTCCTTTATATCAACCATCCCTTATCAGCTGCAGACATGCAGAGAACCGAGCACATGAGAAGAAACAGAGCAATGTTATATTCCAGGGAAAATAACGTAGTAAATATTTTGAGGCTTGAATCAATGTAGCAGAGGATATGATGAGCCAGCCCCTGTACACACACACACACACAGACACACACACACACACACACCAGATAGAGCGCTGATATGAGCTACATTCAAGCCGCAGCCAGTACATCATTTTATATTGGCATCTCATAAACTTGTTCACTGTAACGCTCACCGTCTTCCTCCGCTCTCGCAGGTTTGATTCAGTGCAGCAGGAGCTGAACAAGTCCTCAGCGCAGAACAAGGAGCTGCAGAGAGAGATGGAGCGGCTGCAGTCGGAGGTGACGCGCTACAAGAACCTGCAGTTGAAGTCGGCCAAAGACTGCGAGAAGTACAAGGAGGAGAGGGACTCCGTGTTCAACGAGTATCGTCTCATCATGAGCGAGAGGGACCAGGTGATCAAAGAGCTGGACAAGCTGCAGACAGAGCTGGAGGCAGCCGAGGCCCGGCTGAAAAACACCTCCTCAGAGAGAGTGGTGGCCAGTGAGGAGTTGGAGGCACTCAGACAGGTATCACGCTCAAGAATCCATCAAATGTACTCAAATGTCATTTATGGCTGATGCACTCTTATTATCCACAGGTGAATGTCCAACAAACATGGTGAATATTAAGGAGTACTACCCCAAAAAACATCATGACTTTCTCTCAAACGTTATAAAAAGTGTATTAATGGATCCTATTAACCAGAGTTTTATCCATGTGCTGTATAATAATAACATAAGACATAACACAGGAAATGCAAAAAACCAGTAGTAACCAGTAATAACATCACAATGCTAACCCATACACATAAATAAGTAAAGGTTGAAAATATAAAACACAAGAGTAAAAAGTGGAACATAAGACCCTTTTAGTATATTTTGTTTTACAGAAAACTGACCAAATTTGATATGTTGAGTAAAACAAACATGGTATAAAAGCTTATTTGAAGTTGACTTAGCTTAGCTTAGCAAACAAACTGGTAGCTAGGTAATACTAAATGAACGGAACACATTAATTTCTCTTTGAAGTGATGATTTATTTCAAATATTTGATATAAAGCCGCCTGGAATAAACGTGTTCTTGTCATTACTCATCAATCACAGCTTCCCTAAGAGACCTGCTGTCATACAGTACTGACAGTTACTGAGTGAACTATTGCCACTGTGATGTATGGATGGAATTTAACATCAAGCTGTCAGCTTTTTTTAGTCTGTTCGTGACTCGGACCACTTATCTTTCTTTTAGTCAGCGGCTCAAAGGCCATTTTCTCTAATGACACTGCACAAAAAATAGATCAGCCTCCTCTTGTTGAAGAATATTTCTGAGCATTGGTTGACAGACAAAACAGAATCAAGTGTTGGATTCCTCCCTCCGGATTTGCCCTGAAATATTTTTGCCCCCAGGAGTTGAACTCGTCACTGGTTGACCGCGACAGGGCCATCTGCGAGAGGAACGAGCTGCTGGAGAAGTACTGCCACGAGGTCAAGGACAAGGCCGAGGCTCAGAAGGAGCTGAGTCAGGCCTGCAAGGACATCGAGATGGTCCGGGAGGAGAGGGACGTGGCTCGCAAAGAGAGGACGGAGGCCATCATCCAAAGGGATCAGTTGCTGCGAGAGTACTATCAGGCCAGACAGGTAACAAACTGAACCTTTTTATAGATTTGACTGTAAAGAAGTCAAAGGTTAGACACATGATAAAGAGATTAGTGCATCCAGGGAGCTGTCAGATTGTGGATTACAGCATGTCACTCAGCTGACCCTTAAGAGGGTTTATGTCACACCTCTGTATGCCCCCTTGCTGGCCCTCTTAACAGTCATTATGCAGATCACATGTACTTGAACTTTTAAGACCTTGACGATGAGCTGTGGTTTGTTTGAAGGTCACCTAATTTAATCGGCTACTTCTTATTCAAACCAGACACGGCAAACTCTGGGATGTTGTTGCAAATTGAAAGTAGCACATTTGTTTAAAGGTTAATCTTATTCATGTACACTCGATGTTTGTAGAAACAAGACTCGGCCACCCTGGACATGGAACGAGCCAATAAGGAGATCGAGATGCTGAGGAAACAGTATGAAGCCATGTCCCAGGAACTGAAGGAGGCCACACAGGAGGCGGAGGTGGCCAAATGTCGACGTGACTGGGCCTTTCAAGAGAGGGACAAAATTGTGGCTGAGAGGGAAAGCATAAGGTCAGTGTGTATGTTTTTGTTTTTAAAGACTCCTGAAAGTGTTTGGAGGGCATTTGTTGTGAACAAGTTCTAATTCCTGCTTCTCCCAACACACTGCACAATCATTCTCACACCTTGTCAACACCTCTCTGCTCTCCCTGAAGGACTCTGTGTGATAACCTGCGGCGGGAGAGGGACCGGGCTGTCAGCGATCTGGCCGATGCGCTGCGTAATCTGGACGATATGAGGAAACAGAAGAACGATGCATTACGAGAGCTCAAAGAGCTTAAGTGAGTCTTTATTATATGTTTCAGAACCCTGGTGAACATAGGAAAAACACATGAAAGCAATGCTCCTGCTATGCCTGCCTCTACTCAGCCAACTTGGTGTGCCGTTCCGTCTTTGTCTCTATAAGCTGTTGTACTCGCTGTGTGGCGGGGCGTAAACTGTGATATTCTGCCTTCGGAGACAGCATGGGGCTCAGTTGTTTGCCTGGCACAATTTCCACACACCCGGATTAAAAGTGTAATCCTGAAAGCGTCAGTGTTTTGGACACACATACACATTCGGTTTCTCAGTGGCCCCATTGCCCTGCATATGAATGTGTTCATATTGTATGTTAAAGCTCCCTCTGCTGGCTAAAGTGAATATGACAGCCAAAGCATTGATGGAGCAGAGTCCAGTGCGGTTTATTCGTTTATCCTCCTTGTAAGTTTGGGGTTTTAATGTCACAGCTACCCGTAAGGCATGCCTCAGTAGGACACCATATATCTTACTGACAGCTGGCCATTGTTTGCCTTCTACTTTTAGTTTTCTCACCAGTAAAAATAGATTTGATCCCTAAATCACAAAACGGAAGGTGTTTGCTTGCCCCAAAAGAAGAAGAAATTTGAGGCCAATTCCACCAAAAATAAGGTTTACTTTTTAATATTCTATTCTCCCTTAAGATGATACATCCTTAATTCAGGTTTGATTCTACCTCCAGAGAGGCAGACTGTCATTGTATTCCAAGCAGAAGAACTGTATGCTTTCTCTTTTGGTCCAGTATACAGACTGGTTGTGTGTGATTCATTGTCTCTGTTGTCACTGCCCATCTATCCTCATGTGACTGACCTCTGACTCTGTGTGCTGTGTCTTGATCTGTTAAGGGAGAAGATGGAAAGCCAGCTGGAGAAGGAGGCCCGGTTCTGTCAGCTAATGGCCCACAGCTCACATGACTCAGCCATCGACACGGACTCCCTGGAGTGGGAGACGGAGGTGGTGGAGTTTGAAAAGGACAGGGTGAGAGCAGTCTTGTTACTGAGGGTGACAGAGGGTTAGAGCCAGTGGAACTCTAAAGACTAAAACCATTTGATGACATTTAAATAAGTTTGTCAAAATGGAATATACTGACATTTATATTATTACCTCTTACAGGACGACATGGATTTGAAGGCACTTGGATTTGAAATCGCTGAAGGGGTAAATGATCCGTATTTACCAGGAGATTGTGGAATATTTGTAACAAGGGTGGACAAAGGAAGTATCGCAGACGGAAGGTTAAGGTATGAGCCGTTTCAGGAAACAACTCTTGCATTTTTCCGGACGAATAGCTTTTCAAACCCCTTACCGTTCATCCTCTTGTGTTTCCAGAGTGAATGACTGGTTGTTGAAGATCAATGACATGGACCTGATCAATAAGGACAGGAAGCAGGTGGTGAAGGCCGTGCTTAATGGCGGCGGGTTGATCAACATGGTGGTACGAAGAAGAAAGTCTCTGGGAGGAAGGTTCATCACTCCTGTCCACATCAACCTTGTGGGACACAAAGGTATATTAGAGTATTATATTTCCGAGCTAGCTTTGTCTTTTTTTATTACTCTGCTTTGTGAGTGTTAATGCTTCAGTGTCATTTCATATTATCGCCCCTTTTTCTCAATTTCAGACAGTGGTATCGGTCTGGAGAGCGGTGTGTTCATCACAGCACTCGTTCAGGGCAGTCCAGCAGCCAGGGAAGGTTCTCTCACAGTTGGAGACAGACTGATCGCTGTGAGTCTTTAATAAAATCCTCCTTTTTATTATTTTTTTATACCCCTTCCTTCCACACACACCGCAACACAGCTCACATAGGTACCTTTGGCTTCCTAATTCTGTCTTATTCTACAAGCCACACTCCAAACTAGATAAAGTGGGATTTGGTCGAGTATTTGAAGTAGAAGGAGGAAAGTCTCCCGCTTTGATTGAATCCTCAAAAACCTGCCGCTCTACAGGGCTAGATGGAGCAATATTCTCTCTCTTACACACAGCTGCGACATACTCACACTTTAGGTAATGGAAGCAAAAAGAGAAGTGACAGAAATTAAAATATGCATCTCTGTGTCTTGTCTTTTAAGAAAGTGACCATGTCTTTTGAGATTAGCATAACTCCCCTTCTGGTTTTAATGTCAGCATGAAACCTTTGCATAACCTTTAAATCCCGGAGCACCTGGATATCTCTGCTCAACATTTAGCAGCGTGGCCTCTTCCCCGTAAGCCAGGGAAGTGATATGCCAGATGATAGCTCAGCAGCCATTAGCAATGGTAAGTACATATACATGCCTTAAGAGATCTTTATCGTGGGAGAGTATCGTATTTTATCATGCCCTTGTTAATGTTAATCACATCAGTGTATCGGGTTGTAAACAACATATTAAATGCTTAATTGTGTTTGCAAAATGGAGAGTGCTGAATCTGCAATGAAATATGCATGGGATGCAATTAACTGTCAGCAGCCTAACTCAGAGGTGAGCTTAGATGCTCGATGAAATGAATCCGTAAAGGTTAGTGCATGAAGTTTCTAGCTGATCTTATTTTAGTCATGATATGTAGCACTTTCTTCTTTATGATCTCTGACCGCTTAAGAAAAATCCTCAAGTTGAGCTTTTTGTGATGCAAATGTGCAGTGTGAGGGTTCTTCAGACTGAAATACCAGCCTAGATTTGTTGTGGTTACCTCATTCACAGCAGTGAGACGCATCCCGGGCCCCAAGCAATCTCATGTTCACCAGATATGTCACCTGTATGTGTTTGTCCATCTAAATTTAGAGTACTGCTAATAAAGCCTACACACACCTAAGAGGAATCTCAACAAAAGCTAACATGGATTTCTTTAGCGCTCAAGGACCTGTCCTTACTTCCAATGTCTTTCTCTTCTCCCCAGATAAATGGCATTGCTCTGGATAACAAATCTGTGACAGAGTGTGAGGCTCTGCTGAGGAGCTGCAGGGACTCCCTTAGCCTCTCTCTCATGAAGGTGGGCCACATTGTCTTTCTGATCTACTTTTCTACTTGACCGTGGCCAATAATCAATACCTTTTCTCATGCCCTACATGGAAGTTTTACAACAGTTTTATCACAACATTCCTTCATCTGTCCTCCCCACAGTTCTTCCCTCACAGCACATCGGGCCTGAACATCTTTGAGAGTCTGCGTGAGTCATCGGAGAAATCGAACGGACGCATTCACCTGTCCGAGATCCATTCTCGGAACAGCCGCAACCTTAAACACAACAGCTCGACACAGACGGACATCTTCTGCCCTGATGTCGGGAGCAGCAGCACAAGTAGCATCTCTGGGGAGCAGAGGAAGGTCAGAGGGGAATCTGATGAAGTGTACAGCGATGAGCGCAAGCCGTTCTCCTCAGGTTCCCTCCATGCCACTAGCCTTCGGCCGGCCTCTGACTTGGGCACCGGCCGTTATGGGCCCAGTGCTTTCCAAGAGTGCTGTCCCTACACAAAGGCGCCTTCCTCCTTGCCTTTTGACCCTGTCTCTGCCTCAGATTGCATCACAATGGAGACAACCCTGGAGAAGAAGCACAGCGGGGGCACGTGGCCCAAAATGATGGTGGGAGGAATGTCGGTAGCACCAGATAACAGCAGTCCAGTCACAGGAGCAGCCCAGCTCTCCATCTACAAATCCCCCAAACAGAGGAAGTCCATATTCGACCCGGACACTTTCAAACGCCCGAAACACCTTCCTCTAAAATGGAGTATATGGCAGCCAATCAGATTGCAGCAGTAGCCGCCGCTGCCGCATCTTCTCACTCCCCGCAGCCTTCAAAGTCAGAGTCCCTCTCCTCCTCATCGACCCCAACCCCCCCAACCCCACCCACTCGCAGTGACTCCTTTAAATTCAAACATAAACATCAGAGCAGCTCTGCCTCTGACTGCACCATCACCTCTGAAGGTAAGGGAGAGGCGGCCATTGCCATGGCAGCAGGAGAGAGCAGAGAGAGGAGCGAGCGAGAAAGAGACAGGAATGGAAACCACTACTTCCTGGACGGCAAGGTCCTGACCTCGAGGAAGTCGTGTGACGAGGACATCGGCCGCACCCGAGGGGAAGAGCCAGAAGTGAAAAGGCCACGCCCTAAATCTGCCCCCGCCCTCAGACGTAGGATGACCCCCCAGACCATCACTCTTCCCTCCTTCCAAGTAAGTCCATTTAAGGCCCTATATATGGATAGACAATCTTTTCTGTGGTGCAATTGCTTCACAATTTCAGGGCAGTTTGTCTCTAATAAAGAGATGAGAACATTTGATAGGTGTTTGAAATTTAAAATGAGTCCATTTTAAATCATCCAAGTGGGCCAAAGCAACTACTTTTTTTAATAGAATTTACAGCCCAGTCAGAGTTATGCCTCTGGGACTTGCCTCTTAGCCAGCGTGTCACTGTGATTGATGCTCCTGCACTGGTACTGGACCCGACCCAGGCGCTGAGTCAGCCTGGGGTGCCGGCAACCATGCCTGGATACCCCTTCAGGCACAAAAGAGAAGGCAGCGGGGAAAAATGTTAATTTCACCGCTGTGGGATGTTCATGCTGTCATTTCTCTCATATGGTAGTTGTCTTCAGCAAAGGGTAGAGGAGTTCTTCGAAGACATAATGGTGTTTTGTTACCCTGCAGGGAAAAAGAGGTAACCGTTTGCTTCTGTCATTCATCACAGAGCTACTCCAACGATGAGCATTCACCGGAGCCCAGAGACATGCTGCGTTCCTCCCCCAGCCGCTCACACAGGCACAGCGTCGGCTTCGTCCCCACAGTCTACGGCAACGGCAGCCTACCTCCCAGTGAGTTTCTCATGTTTACATAAACACATGATTGCATGACCTATACGGGATCCCAGCCTCGCTCTTTAACATGGTGGTTTCTCTGTGCCTTGTCAGATTCAGCCCACCGGGGTCTGTCTCCTTGCCCCGCTGTGACGGCCGTGATGAGGAACCCTGTGTACACGGTGCGCAGTCACCGCGTTCATACCAGCAACTGTCCATCTATCTCCTCCCAGATATGTCACCAGCACACCCACACCAGGTTACCTCCCTTTTTACATTCAGCAGAACCTTGACCACTGTTTTATTTATATTGTAAGCCGAATGCTTCTGAAGGGGCTTGTTATGATGACTAATATATCTTGATTGGCTTGTTTCCTTAAGGCAAAATAACTTAATTTGGGTGAGGGTGAAGAATAATTTCTTACTGTAGCTTGCATTAATGTGCAGTTATGGTTTTGATCTGCCCATCAATTTAATTGCATCTGAACTGTGAAATACTTTGTGTGTTCAAATAATTATGAGTGTTTCCTAAGGCTTTTTTTTCTTCTGTAGCCCACAACACCAGGGTCGTCTGAGCCTGGACCTGAGCCAGCAGAAGCGCACGAGTGACTACTCTGAAACGTCATCGTCACGAAGCAGCCGAGCTTCACACGGTACAAACTCACTGCCCTCCAGCGCTCGACTCGGTCAGTCTGACACTCATGCACGCACACAAACACTCATAAAGGTCACAGCCTCGGTGCCCTTCCTCTTTTTGAAATTGTGTCACAGCATTTATATTGGTATCATCTCATCCCTGTTCTAGGTTCTTCCAATAATGTCCAGTACCGCACAGAGAGGATCAAAATACCTTCCACTCCACGCTACCCCCGCTCAATGCTGGGCTCAGACAGAGGTACTGCGCTTACCAGTGAATAAAACACTTCACTCTCTACACATTATTTATATACATTTACTCCAGATCCTTTAATCATAAACTGCACCGCGGCAGCTCTAATCCTATTTTCTTAATTTTAGTTCAGACCTGGTTTAACTCGCTAAACTGTAAGATCAATATCTTATTTTTTTTTTTTATGTATTGAGTTTTTACAGCATCAACAGAAGAAAAAGGTTAAATGTCATCCTCAGATAAATACTGTAGAAACCATCAGGACAGGCAGTTCAGGTAGCATTGATTCTGTCAGTGTCAGGTTTTTAATTTATGTGGACTGTATAAAACACACAGTGTACACATGTTTACCGTTGAATCACACAATGGTTTCAAGTTGCATTTGTATTCACATATTTATTCCAGATGTGTATCTTTCTGAGATGTCCTCTCTGACTTGTTCTGTCCCTGTTTGCTCCTCTTCCCCTAAATCCAGGCTCTCTGTCGCACTCCGAGTGCAGCAGTCCCAGTCTTATCACACCTCCACAATCACCACTCAATCTGGAGACTTCCTCATTTGCCAGCAGCCAATCTCAAGGCTCCATTTCCACTTTGCCTCGCATCTCAGTCAGCCCTTTGCCGATAGGGGAGCGCAGGAAAGACAGGTATGATTTTTAAAGCTGTACACTAAGAAAATGATTTGGCCAGTTTGGATTACATCTCTGCAGTAATGTTATGCTGCTGAACATTGGAAGATTGGAAAATTGAAGGTTGAATATACCAGATGACTAGAATACTAATCAGATGGTTGTTTTTGGTGCAATCGTTGTGATAGGACAGGTTTTGTGGGAAAAAATGGTTCTGCAAATGGTGTAGCTAGTGGGTGAATGACGCAGAGTATGGTTATAAGGATGACTTCAGAAGCCGTTACAATATGGCCTGCGTTTGCCCTTAGGGATCCTCTTAGGCTAATTTGAAAGGCGTTGCCAGGCAACAGGTCAGAGCTGTGCAATCACTCATTGAAATTCAGAATGAAATCCTATTAAAACTTCTAATAATTGTATAAAGCCCCCTGGCTGTTTCAGGAAACGAAGCATCTGCTGCTATTTTAGGATTTTGTTTTTATTCCTTCCTCCGAAATATCTGTCCCATTTTGTCTCCTCTACACCTCCCTTATACTGTTACTGTCTCTGTATGATATCTGTCCTCCATTCTGCTCTTTATCTTCCTCCCGCCTCTCTGCGACCTTCCACTTCCAGATCTCTTTACCGTAACCGATCTTTTCTAAGGATTCCTCTGGCTGCAAGGCCGAGGTTCTCCTCTCTCAGGAGCCTCAGGTTTGTGCTTCATCACAGTGCTACAAACGAGGGAATGCCCACCTTTTCCCCAAATTCAAGTCGTTGACATGTTTTCACTTCAGTTGGCTGGATAATATGGAGGAGCAGACTAGTTTTATGCACTCTACATGCACTATACGTTATGCAAAAGCAAAAATGTGATGTTTTTCACCCTTCACACGAGTGCGGCTTAATTTTTTAGATAGCTAGTTCTTTGCATGACACAATTTCAGCGCCTTAGGAAACCAAAATAAATTATTCTTGATTATCCACACTCGCAGAACTTCAAAGGTTCAGTGTTATGTTCATACGGCTGCACTTGTCTCCCTCCATGTCGGAAATCCCACTTTTATCCCAGATTTTGCATGCAGTGTCCATGCCCCATGATGACGACATGGTCAACATGCATGATTGTTTATTGGCCTCAAGCCAACTCACCTTTCAGTCTGCAGTATGTATGTTATGCTATGGTAATATTATTCAGCCTCAAGCTTCTGGGTCATGGCCATTGTTTGTACACCACCACTCTGTTTTACCCCCGTGTCTGGCTGCCGATCCATCCCTCTTCTCTGCCCTCATGGAAGTGTATGCCCTGTCCAGAGCCAACTTGTAACTGAGACACACGAAGTTCATGCAAATCTTCTTCATGTGAAGGGATTTCACTTGACATAGTGTCTCTGTACTGTAAACCTGTCCTGGTTCTTCTGCTAGCCAGGCGTAAAGTGGACTTCTGTGGAGATCAATTTACAGGCCTGGAGGGGACGCTTTGCAAACATACTTTTATCACTAATCAGACTTTCCTTTGATAGTGTTTGTATTAATATATATATATATATATATATATATATATTATATTTGTACAACATGTGGTTTTGATAAGTAGCTCTGAAGCCAATGTAGTAAGCGTCTCTCCAGAGCTGTAAAAAAATTGGTCAGTTCAAATGTGACGTCCCCTCACTCTATCCATGTGCTCCTTGAGGGCACCCTGTAACTGCTTTTCTTGGCTGCTATTCATTATTATGCTTACCTCCTTCCCACCAGGCCATACTTGGAAGAACCCCGCAATGTCGTTGTGCAGAAAGGCGCAGAGCCTCTGGGCATTTCCATAGTCAGCGGGGAGAACGGAGGCATCTTTGTCTCTAAAGTAACTGGAGGAAGCATCGCCCACCAGGCAGGATTGGAGTATGGAGACCAATTACTGGAGGTATGAACAACATACTGTCGGTCAAAAGGTTCCCTGCTTCAAACTGCATGAATAAGAATGCATTGACATAGAGCAGAACCATACAGCAACACGTATGATAATGCTCATACTACTAATAAAAGTTCCCTGCTCTTTAATTGTGCTGTCTTCCATATATTTATTCCATATGACTTAATGTCCTTAATTCAAGACTGTATTCATTAGCGTTGTCACGGTTCCCAGTATTTTAATTCTTGCTGACATGCATTTGCCGATATGTATTTTCAATGTTCACTTTACTTTATGTAAAATGGCTGACTGAGCTGGAATTCTGTTCAGGACATGCACTGTTCCTCTAAACTCTACACAATTTGAGTTGTAAAAGGAAGAATGAGTAGGAGTATCTTAAAAAATATGTTTTTTAAGTTAGATATTTTATTAATTGTTGGATAAATAGATTACGTTTGAGCAGTTTAGATTAATGTAGCCTTTCGCTTACCTCTTAAATAAACTGGGAATTATCTAGAAGCATACCTCAAAACAGTTAGCACTCGTATCATATAATAAAAGGTCAGTTCAAATGTTGAGTTTGAATTCATTGCAAATCATTTTCTTTAAACACATCTGTTTTTAAGTAAGACATCAATGGAAATTTTAAAGAGTTAATATTTTCCCCGTCAGTAACAGTTAAATATTTTAAAGTGAATAATTAAAGACAGATGTTTATTTCAGTGGTGGCTACCAGATTAAAACCCCGTAATCTGTATAATATAATAATGTTGTGTGCATACAACTAAAGCACTGTTGTTCAGCACTTTAGAATAGCAAGTAGGACTACAGATGTTGCATGGTAATAATGTCTGCCTGTTTAACATGGAACAGGCACTCCTTTTAAGACTTTAAGACAAAGGCAGTAAAAGTAATCCCCTTTAAATTCTCTTGAGTATCTTCCCCACTGAGTACTACTAATTACTAAAACCCTTTTATAGACTTGGAACATACTGTGTATTATTACCCCCACCTCACCTAAACTTTTCTCCCTAACCACACTTTCCTGTCTTTGTCAGTATAATGGTATCAACCTGCGTAACGCTACGGAGCAGCAAGCCCGCCTCATCATCGGCCAGCAGTGTGACACCATCACCATCATGGCCCAGTACAACCCACACATGTACCAGCTGGGAAACCACTCGCGCTCCAGGTAACAGGATGTTTCTTGTAGAGTTGTCTGTTCGTATTCCCTGTAGGGTTAGACCCATGTGTGCTGCTCAGCTGAATCATCCAGTTAGTGTTTCAGTTTAAGAATGGCATCAGCAGTTATATTGTGTTTGGTGCTCTTTAAATACATTTGTAGTTTTTTGGAGCACTGAAGCAAGATGATACATTTTTTTTAGCTGAATGAACATAAAGGAATTCTCTGAACAAGCAGTTGTTCACCCAGATGAAGAGAATAAAGATGTAATTAACTACGTAGCTGTTCATCTAAATATTCACAATATGCACAAATGAGTCCATTTCATAGCTGTACATGGAGTCTGATACTGATATATGAAAGTTTAATACACATTAATATATCACTTAGTAAAACCGTTCTAAAAACAAATGACAAACTACAATTTGATATAGACACTTTAATTATTTGGTGAAAATATGTTATAAATTTGACTGCATAAAAAGAATGAACCAATCATTGATCTCTAGTGGACAAGGTATGTAACGGAGACATTACCTTTACTGGTTTTGCACAAGGTTTTTGCAATGTCATTTTAATTGATTGAGGCAAAATGTTTCTCCTTTTTTACTTGCATTCCAGCTCCCGTCTGGAGCCAGCCAGCACTCAGTCGACCCCCCAGGGGAGCGGAGCCGCCACTCCCGACAATCACTCCACCATCGACACACTCAGCGAACAGGACGAGGGCACGCTCACTCCTTCCTCCAAGCAGACCACACCCAATACCAGTCCCCACAATTTCATCAGGTAAAGCTCTGAACAAACATCAATAAGAGCGGGAAAACAAACGCACCATATTGCAGAGCTGAATGTGAGAGAGCTCCATGCCACACACCTGTACTCCAATAACTCTCTAACTGACCGCTTGTTGTCCCGCAGAATGCCGTCTGAGGGCAGCAGGAAGGCGGTGGAGCCACGGATGGTGACGGTGCGCCGGCCCGGGGTGGAGGTGGGGGTCATACTCTGCGGAGGCAACCTACGTGGCGTTTACATAGAGAGCCTGGATGAGGACAGTCCTGCCAGAGGCCCCGACGGGCTGCTTCCTGGGGACCTCATTCTGGAGGTGTGGACCTTTCTGACTTTTATTCAAACCCACATGCATAGACACACAACCTTTTGCACAGACTTCATAATGTACGTAAGGAGGCTTAATGCACCACACCCTCAGAAACTGACCAATATACTTTGCAAAACATGTATATATATGTTCCATATTTACAATTATTCAAGTACTTAAAGTTTTTGTATTCAGTCACTGTCTTTTTTAAGCGGTAGTTTTGTTTAATTACACAAATGGAAGAGCTGTGGAGCTTTGTAAGACCGTGAATAGTTGTAGCTGGTATTAGTTTTTTGAAGTGATCCCAGGGCTAAACTTTTATAATGAGATGTTGCAGAGCTTTGTTTGCTTTTGTTACTTTAGACACTGCTAGAAGGCGGGCAGGCATTTCTTTTTTCCCTTCCCTCATTGTTCCTCATTGATCCTCTCCTTGTCTGCCTTCTCTCTCACTCCACGTTCATGATCCATTTAGAGCATAGCAAACTCATAACAGACTATTCTTGACATGCTCCCACTTACTCAGCTCTCTGCGTTCTGAATTGCCATGCAGCTTTGTCATCAGGCCGCACAGCATCACTCCGTCCTTCAATCTCCCTTCTTGTTTGTTATTTCTTCCCCCATACATGGCACCAGTCAATACTGCGGCACTGTAATACAGCTGAAAGCTTGGAGGAAATGTAGCTATTTACCCTTCACAGGCACTGCAAATGAATACACAGATGAGTGTAGACACTCAGTACATTTCTCTGCTACTTCTTTTATTTTATTCTCATCCACTCTTGTCTTTCAGTACAACTCGGTGAATATGAAGAACAAGACGGCCGAAGAGGTGTACGTGGAGATGCTGAAGCCTGCAGAGACGGTCACATTGAAGGTGCAGCATCGGCCAGAGGACTTCAGCGCACTCAAAGGCGTTCCAGGAGATGGCTTTTATATTCGGTACATGCACGTGTATACACAGCGCACATGCACACAGGTCAATGTCGGGCGTTTATGTGTAACAGCTCTGTGAGAGGACCACATTCATTCTCCCTAAGCAGCCTCCTCTCTGTGCATGCTGCTATATATACTCACCACTGCAGCCCCTTTGGACAAGATGGAATCTATCTCATCTAACCAATTATGTCCCAGATCCAGCGTGTGACTGCAATGCTGCTAATCGCACCACGCATTTAGGTTATCTATTTAGGTGTTTTAGCGCTCAGGGTTTTCCAGGCCATTAGAAATGCACCCTATATGAATGGAACATGGAGCTCTGAAATAGTTTATTGTTGGGAGTCTGTCAGGGCCTGTTGCCTCAGCTGCCGCAGTCACTTGTCATATAGGCAAGTGGGCTTGTGTCGTCATCTGCAGTAAATACACTCAGCCTTACAGCCTGTCACTGATAGGCTGTTGGGCAATGACTTACGAGGCTCCAACAAGATGCGAGCAAGGCTTCTGCTGTCAATAGATTAACTTTCTCCACACTTCCTTTCTCATCTTCTCTAATTCAGGATCTTGTTCTCTTCACACCTGCTCTCTCTCACTTCATCCACTTTATTCTCCTCCACTCGCTCCTTCTAGGCTGCTCTTCATAACGGCCCATATATCTTTGTCCCTCCCTCTCAACAGAGCACTTTACGACCGTACGGGGGAGGCGGAGGGGGACCTCAGTTTTAAGAAGGATGACATCCTGTACGTGGATGAGTCTTTACCAAAGGGCAGCTTTGGGACGTGGATGGCCTGGCAGCTAGATGAGAACGCACAGCAGATCCAGAGGGGGCAGATACCCAGCAAGTACATGTGGGTGGAGAATGCAATGCACGCTTACACACGCATACATTTTTGAGCTGGAGGACAGTTTGAAACAGCTGTGACAACAATCTGTGCCATACTGCTGCGATGTAGGAGTCGTGTGTAATGTCCCTTCTCTTCCATATGTTTTGTGCTGTCCTTTTTGCACTCACGGCAAAGTCATGTTATCCATTTATTGTATGTCTCTACAGACATGCATTTAAGTTATTTTACTAAAGATATATATATTTTTTATAATGTTGTACTTCGAGGCCTGAAGAGATGGTTTCAAGTAAGAAGCAATTCTCAACAAATGCTAAAATTAACAGAGATTTATAATTTTGTCCAACCAGGATTAACCCTCACATCTATGCCTAAACTAAACCTTTCTCATCTTGGTGCAAAAATGGTTAAACAATTGAAACTTTTAGAAACCCTTCAGGGGCTTTAATGTGTCTAAAAATAGAAAACTTGAGACATACTTTAACACCAATGCACACAAAGCCTTTTTCTAAGAGGTGTGTGTGTGTGTGTGTGTGTGTGTGTGTGTGTGTGTGTGTTAGGATGGACCAAGAGTTTTACCGCAGACACAGTGTGACAGAAATGAAGGAAGACTCCGGTAAGACGCTCTCTGCAGCGGCCCGCAGATCCTTCTTCAGGAGGAAACAGAAACACAAACGAAGCAGCTCCAAAGACAGCAAAGAGATGGTGGCTATGGACACAGTCAGCACGGACTCCATCCCCTTCCTTGATGGTAAGACAGAAACAGCAGGAAGCACAACAATGTCACTCTTTTTCGGGATCCTTTTTTGATTGATACGTATGTTTTTTTGTGTCAGATTGTGTGAGCCTGGCATACCAGCGGGTCCAGAAGGTGGAGTGCGCTTCTCCAAGACCCGTACTCATTCTGGGGCCGCTCACTGACGCTGTCAAGGAGATGCTGGTCAAAGAATCTCCTGGGAAGTTCTGCAGATGTGTACTGGGTGAGTTCACCTTATTCAGATGTTTGTCAGTCCCAAAAATAAGGGAAATACATTTAGCGTTTCCATTTTAATATTTCTGCATCTTTATAAAGACTTTAGGGTTGAAAAACTGGGAGGTTTGGTTTGTATAGTAGTATGAATAGTTTTCCTTCTTTAGCTAAGTTTTCTTTATTCTTTCTGTGATGTCTGCAGAGGTGATGAAGGCATCCCAGCAAGCCATCGAGCGGGGCGTCAAAGACTGCCTCTTCATCGACTACAAGCGCAGAAGTGGCCATTTTGACGTGACCACTGTTGCTTCAATAAAGGAGATAACGGAGAAGGTATTAGCCTGTCCTTTCTTTTATCATTTGATTTTATCAGAAAAGATAGAGGCTCCAATGTGTCTTTAATCTCTGCTCAAGATAAGCTATCACTACGGCTGCACTTTAATCTTCAATATCCATGAATGCAGGTGTCATTGCCTTTTGAAACTGTGTTAAAAAAAGTGTGTTCTTTCTCTTCTATTCTTTTCTTGGACACAGGGATGTCACTGTTTGCTCGACATCGCCTCGCACGCCATTGAGAGGCTCCACAGCGTTCACATTTATCCAATTGTTGTATTCGTCCGCTACAAAAACGCAAAGCAGATCAAGTAAGTGGCATTTCTTTGAGCCACACATACTGTCATGGTACAGTGTGTTTCTGTGCTAGTGTGTGGATGATGGACCCAGCAGGATAAGCCTTCACACTCTCCATCCCACCATGAACCATTTTGTCTGTGACAGCCCACCACCCCACTGCAAACTCTTGCATAATCCCAAATGACTGATGAAACGTCCTGTTGTTCTTTTTGGTCATTTATTTTTAAGATAAAGTCTCTCAGTCTGTGGTGTACCCTACTTTACTTCACATTTGTTGTATGTTTAAAATGTTTTTGCCAGGATTCATCAGGTCAACAGCGCACACTTTTAATATCTATACTGCAAAACCTGATAAACTATAGACAAAGTAATGGATTACCTAATTTTTGACTGATTTTCAGAAAAGATTTCTCTCCCAAGACCCTCACTGGCAAAATAATTAACAGGTGAAGTCTACATTTCAGCATAAACTGTTATCAGTTTATGCTTACTGTATCAGTTGTAAGTATTAGACACTCTGAGTGATCGAAAGCTTCATTTGACACAATGAAAATAACAGGAGGAAAAATGGTAAAGGTTTAATACCTCCCATGCGCCGATCTAAAAGTCTTTCCCGCTTTCCCCCCACAGGGAGCAGAAAGATCCGGTTTATCTGCGGGACAAAGTATCTCAAAAACATTCCAAGGAGCAATTTGAAAGTGCGCAGAAGATAGAGCAAGAGTACAGCAAATTCTTCACAGGTTTGTTTCTAATCAAAACATTTCATACAGATACTATCCCCATATGCACAGTTTCTATGCACTGTATATAACATTACCTTTTGTTTTCAGGTATCGTCCAAGGCGGCACCCTCCCCTACATTTGCACTCAGATCATGACTATAGTTGATCAAGAACAAAGTAAAGTCCTGTGGACTCCACTCGGCTGCCCCTAGAGGAGACTGGCTGCCACTACAGTGAGCTGCGGCCCTCATCTCCATTCCCCAAACACTAATTAACTCTTTCACACTATACCAATAGGTACACTACAGTAAGCAAGTTATGTAAATTATTGATATTTTTTTATCTGTCTTTGTCTTGATTTATAATCAGAGCCTCCATTTATTTCTGACGTGCTGCGGAGCAGGTTGGTAGCACTGGAACCTCGACGTTAAAAGTTCAGTCAGTCTTCCCTAAGGGTTTCTGCTGGTGTATTTGTAATGCTGCATTGTAAGCGTCCGTTTACAGTCAAAAGATGAGTCTGACTATAGGTGTTCAATATTTTCTTGAATGGGTGTCCCTCCCCCTGTACACAAACCTCAACACTAATGAAGTTCAGCCCCACCCCTCCCCCTTGTACCAAATTAACATTTGTGGTTTCCCTAAAATTATGCACCAGTTTAACGACGACTGACAACTAATTGTGTTTGTGATTTGTGAGTGAGTGTGTGTGTGTGTGTCTGTGTGAGAGAGAGAAAGAGAGAGAGAAAATAATGAGACCGTTGTACACAATTGTATTGACAATGTCAGTTTAATCAAGGTCGTGTATTAGCATAAATACGATGCTGTAGAAATGGAATGCCAGGATCAGATATGACATTCCTCGTGATGTTTATCAGAACATGCAAAAATCATCACACCTCTTTTAATTATGTAGCTGTGGTTTTACTGGCGCTGACTGCCAGCAGGGACGGCCATGTTAACTCCAAACACATCGATGTTTGCTCTATGCATTGTGTTTCTATAGTAGCTGGGTGTGTGAACAGTTTAGGGTTTGGAAGTGCCTTCGGAGAAGAAGCCTGATCTGAAACCAGCCCCTTGGTCACAGAGCAAGAACTTGAAAAAAAGTTTCCATTGCATCACTTCACACACCATGGACAAGACGATTTAGAGGCTGATTTGAGACCAGTAAATTGTAGCGCGCATGACAATGGTGAGGTTTTGAGGTTTGGCTGAAGCAGCAGCCAACAGGTTAACTCCTCAGAGTGCACTCCAGGGCTAGACAGACCACTGTGTAACTATCATTCTTTCTCTTTAACAAATATTTAACAACAATATAGAGTATAACATATACAGTATGCAGATACAACTGAAAAAAAGAAACATATATATATATATATATATATATATATATATATTACATGTATTTTCACTAGGTCATACGCCTAGGAACGTCTGGCTGTTGAGTCATGTCTTAGCAGGTATTAGCATGTTTTTAAAAAAGAATTTATTTTTGTTTCTCTGTGGTTGGTTGTCAGTCACTTATCGATGTACTCGTTAAAAGAGACACTATGAAGCAAAGTGTGCAGGGTAATATCAAAAGGGTTTTACTCTGCTCTGTTTAAATGTTAGTGACTTTTCATTGTTATTTAATTGTATTTTTTATTAAGAAAGGCAAAAGATATTGACTAAAATATTGTGCCCTTCCTCGAAACCATATCCTGTATCTTATTGTGCCAAAATCCACTAAGGCAACTTTATCCTTTTATTTCTGTTTTGCACTTGTTTATCTGTTAACCTTAAACATGTAACTGTTCCTAGGTTTCCAATAGACTACCAATAGGTACTATAATTTCTACTGTAACTAATACACGTTTTTATCTTATCACATCAGTTCCTTACATTTCATTGATGGCCTTTTATTCTTAATTAGAAAAAAAGGATTCTTATTTGAATTATTAAAAAGGGATCTATTCTTGCACAATTTTTCAAAGGAAAATTGGTCCACAAGTTTGACTATTGGGCTAAAAATACTAAGCAGAAGCAAACTGTATTGTTACTATTTTTCTGAGTAGATAGCATATGTTAGAGAGGTACACCGTGAAATGGTTGTATGCTTAGGAAGAGTCTAGATGCCAGGTACTGATTGAACTTTTCTTTTATTAAAGAGAATGTGATTTGTATGTTGAGACATTAACATGAGAATAAAACTCATTTTCTGTATCACGCTAAGGACTAAGTCTGAATTTTTGTCTACAGTATAATATTGTCAAAAAAAATGTCATTCTATAATAGTGTTGTGTTTTTAATGGTACCTAAACAACAAGGTGACAATTGGAAAATGTAGAGGAAAGAATAATCATGTTTACTGCATTAAAGTACAGAAGTATTTCAGTGAGAACTGTGTACTAAGGATATTTGAGATGAAAAGGGTAAAGTTATCAATATGCTGCTCCTTTTTCTTCTTTTTCCAAGAAGAGGATGAAAGCAGAGCACAGAGCAAATGTGTTTCTGTAAATGTCTAGCTGAAATGTGACAGTGTCCTTCAGTGATGTAAAAATATCAAAAGTGTCTTTTTTTCTGAAAGAAGCAGCAAATGAAACTGGCAGATAAAATACCCATCCATTTCTGAGTTGAGATAAGGTTGTGTGACAATATCTGCCCGGATCTCAGAGAGCGGGAGCGATAAAGATGTGGCCTTGCTGCATTAAAGAAGCGCCGCACTCGGGTTTCTATACACTTTATAACACACCGGGGCTCTATTTGTTCTTCAGCGGCATTGCAGTCATACGTCATGTGCTGCTGCTTGATGGTGACGGGTTAACGTGTCTACAGACTAGAACATTGAATCAAATATGCACAAATAGGAATTTCATCTTGAAAAGATTGCTGGCGTACTGTATGTATGACTCATTTAAGGAACTTTTAAATCAGGTTTTATTCATCTTAGGCTGTACACGTGTTTGCAACACATCTAAAGTACATAAACTGATAAGCATCCACCACTCAGAGTGATTATGCAAAATAGAATTGGTGATGAATAATGTTGTCTTATTCAATAGGTGTAATTCAGCAGAGCAGTTTTAATCCCTCTTTGGTCAAACCACACCAATAAAGGTGACATTTATTTAGTTTTCAGTCTCTGTTCATGCATTTTAAAATGTCTGCACTTTCAATGTCTATCAACAAACCTTGATGCACGTCATCTAACATGCTTCAGATTTATATATTGTAAATACATTTGATTTCTGCGCATTTCAAATGTCTTGAAATATAGTTGATGTAAGGAATTCACACAATTACAAATAACTTTTTTTGACATACTTGATTTGAATGGGTGTATCCTTATCTGGCTGGTTATTCCTGCTCTGAACATGCATGCTAATATGATAACTTGACATTTACATCAGAAACATAATGTGTCTAAATAAAAGTATTTTTTCTACTAAAGAAATCACTTTTTTACTCCTAAACTGACCCGGGCACTGGCAACAAGTCCAATGAATGTGTGCCCAGGCGTAGGAACATGATGTACATATATTCTGTCCCTATCCAAGAAAAACTATTTCTGTGAGAGTAACGTCCCATGCAGTTGGACAGCCTGTAGCTACACTACATCTTGCTGGTTGATTGGGTGCCTTTAGCTAGAGGTTGTTTCCTCTGAGCACCACATCACTGGTCACAAGGACCTAAAGCAAATTATGTCACAGTGGATGACTACCCTCCAGCTGCCTGTCGGGCTCATTGGGGCACGAGAGTACCCAGTGTCTTCAAATCATCCATTAGTGGCTCAAACTGCCTGCACCTCAGGCCTGATAACTGTTCGTTGGTGAAAAGGTCAGTGATATTCACTTGAGGTTTTGGTCACTAATTACGTCACACTACATCTGATATTGTGTAGGTGCTGGTCTGCTGTGTTGTGTCTCAATTCTTAATGTCCTTCAAGTATCCTTTTGCCTGTTTTAGAAAGGGGTAGGGTCTCCAGCTCTCCTGCTGAGGTGTCTGTTTCAGGACAGCTGCTGATAGCTCAACTGAACTTGAGAGCTCTCGCAGTGAGGGATCTTTGTAGTCCACTCTGGCAAGCCACATGGCCTTTGCCATCTCTGTGCAAGGAGGGATGAATTTGTCCGGTTTGGCCTTCTGCTTGTTCTCCAGCACGTTAACTCCAGCATCTCCAAATGTCCTGCGGGATTACCACCTGACTGCTCTCGAGTTATTCTCTTCATCTGTCAGCACTGACACCCTCTGGTTAAAGTTCTGCTGTCCTATAGGAACCACTCGACCAACAGCTGGCCTTTCGTGGGGGGGGGGGGGGGGGGTGATCAATTCAAGTCCCTTTTTCTGCGGCTGGCTATAAATGCCAGCAAGATTTATTAGGACACACAACTTATGTAGCATGTGCTGCGGACGGTTTTACTTTCTGTAACCGTTTCTATTGGTGTATTGTTGCTCCGGACTGTTGGCTTGTACACAGAGTATGGTGTAAAATTCCCTTTTGTTTTCCCTTCTTGTACATTTATCAGATAATGTGCCACATAACTTATTTGCAGTTATATTTATAAATCTGTGTGAATCACCATAAATGTTACAGTTCTCAAGATAATATATTTTTTAATCCGCCCTTTATGTGATTATGTGAGTATTAATACAAAATTCATAGTCATGAGGCATGGGAAATTTCAGCTTAAAATGTAAATGCCTAAGTTCAAGGAAAAATGGTATTTCTTTTTTTAAATGTTGCAGTGTTTGAGGAAAAATGGTGATGCAATTCATTTTGCTGCTTTGGCAACAACATTTTTACTAAAATAAGACAGTTCACCATGCTGCCAGCAGGAGGACAACCTTAGAGCTGCTCTTCAAGGCCATCCTTATACTTGGCTGCCTGAGAACTAGCTGTTCAGATGCTATTCACTGGTGCGTTTTACCCATAAATCAACATTTCAATAAATGTCGTAATATAGCTAGATGTTATACTTGAAAAGGTAGTTTTGACTGTCTGATTTGATCTTGAAGATATACTGCAGCTTCATTCTTAAAAACATTGACGATGTGAAGGAAATAAAGGGGACAAATAAATTACCATCAGAGTACTGACATCACATGTCTTCACACTTCAGGCATGTTTACTTTTCAAATGACCTGCGCTTGAGAGTTGTCATCATTTCCAACGTCATATAAAATATATAATAAATATATTATTGTTGATATTTGTTATCATGTTGCATCAACATCGAGACATACTGCAGAAGGGCTAAGAACCTTTAATCTCACTGTCACTCAATTGAAGAACTCAAGGACTTGGGAGGCAGATTAGTGGGGGGGGGGGTTTTCAACCACCAAGAGGTCTGGAGCTTAGAGACACAGGTGGCTGTGTGCACCTGGCAGCTCTGGTGCACAGGGGTCACTGGCTATTCAGGCCCCCCCTGTCAGCTGTTTACTCCCTTTCCATTGGTCTGGCTGGGCATCTGTGTGTAGCCATTAACTACTTGCAGTCATGCCTCTCCGTCATCACCAATCCACACCTGTTTTTGACCTAATATGTGCGCTAAAAGTGTAAGCATATTACCGTAATTGACCGGGAAGGACATTCATAACGCAATGAAAACAGTGAAGCCCATTTTGCATGGATGACAAGCCACAGACTCAGTAATTGAAAAGTGGGAGCACTATCCTTAATAAAAAGTCAGCCCAGTAACATTCATAGAGCCAGTGTTGTAGTCAAAGATAAGTAACCTCACTTCACCGTCCTTTTATATTCGCTGTCTCACCACGACAATTCCTATGGGGACTCGTCATTTCCTGTAATGTTTATATCATCTATAACTCTTGAATTTATCACTGATCGATAAAGCTTGCTTTTTAAAGCCTCCTCGTGTTTTTGCGACGTGCGTCATTGACGCGCATCAGAGACGCAGAGGCGCAATTGTAGGCTACCTCTTTCATACACCCAAGCAGCGCAGACCCGGGTCGGCACTGGGAATAAACATCGTCGCTGTATTACTGCCCTCTGTCCATCTTTATTATTAGCGCTTCGCTCCGCCCTCCTACCTGTAAATCTCCCCGCTCTCTCCTCTGGAGCGGATCTGACAGGCGCTCTCAGCTGGCCGCTCGGTGCCAGGGCTGCAGGGGATCCAATGGAGACAGTGACATCCACCCGAGCGCTTGTCCTCTTTACGCAGAATTGACAACGAAAACACCCGCAAGATTATGTAGTCTTCAACGCTGCAGATCCCACTCACCAACCGTAGATTCATATAATTTTTCGCTGTATTATTTTTTTTTAACACGCTCCAGTCGATTGAAGCTTAAAGAAAGTGAAATTGATCGATCGAATCCTCCGCCTGCTAATCGACAGGATCCCTGATGGAAGACGGCTAGAGAGGTCGCCTCGCGGAGAACAGGCTGCTAACATTTTCGCTGTTGTGTTTACCATTACCCGACAAAGCATTGGCAGCCTCGACGGCTGCACACGACGCCGTCTTCGCCATGGCTTTTGGCTCGAAAGACCCAGAAAACCCCTCAGACTAAGAAAAGGTACACATTCGTCAATATTGCGGATTTAAATGCCTCTGTCCAAGGGCCACCGACCCGCTTTTTTGGACAGTTTCGCGTGTGCGGTGTCTCACGCTGTCACGAATAAACGATTCATAGGCTGCTAAAATACTGAAAGAGACTCCATCGGGTGGGTGAACATAATACAGCGAAGAGGGGGATTTTTTTTTTTTCAAGCAATATGGCTGGTGAGTGGGGCTGGGGACGCTGGCACAGGCTCTCCAAGGCTCCTAAATGCTAGCTGAGGCAGGTGGCACCGTTCCCCATGGAAGCGACAGCTCTATGAGGACAAGCAATATCAATAATAATATAAATCAGGACTCTTCAATCTTAATATCCAAGATGGTAGACGTTGTCATCCCGTTCTCGTCTGAGGTGCCCTGCGACAATAATGGGCAGCGTATGTGGTGGGCATTCCTCGCCTCCTCCATGGTGACGTTTTTTGGGGGTCTCTTCATCATCCTGCTGTGGAGGACACTGAAATATATGTGGACGGTTTGTTGCCACTGCAACGTCAAACAGAAGGTATGTTTGTCCAAAATCAATTTGTAGATGTAAGATCTATTTATACGCCCCATATTGATGCACATATTGTATGTTTGTGTTACACTGGCATGACTTCTGTAATGGCCTTTATCGTGCAAGTGACATGCCACCGAGCTAGTTTGATGGCTTCCTCCTCCTCCTCCTCCTCCTCCTCCTCCTCCTCCTCCTCCTCCTCCTCCTCCTACTTACTTGCACCCACCAAACAGATATCAGGTGCCAGTTGCAGTGCTTTTATAATGAATGCATCTCTTGAAGATTGGTATTATCCTTTGGCTGTGTTTACTAACTCCCACTTTTGAATGATGGGGGTGGTGTTGCATGACAGATATGGGTAGGATGAGAGGAGAGCAGTTCCTTCATTTGATTTTTCTTGAACTTACATAAAATTATCCGTATAATATTAATACATCAGCTCTTGACTTGTACTGTGCAAGTAAACGTTTCAGGGGACCATCCACAAGTTTCATGTAACTCAACATATGATCCTGTACATTCTTCCAGTGAGACCTAATGAAGCCCAATGGGACTTCTCATACAGACGCCAAAACATATAGGTCCCTTTATAGTATAACTCTGCAATAATTAGTCTTAAAGAATCCCTATTTGTTGCTTTCTGTAATTTCATTCTTAATTTTCTACACTCAGTGTCGGCTGGAATGTGTTTTTGCTGCAAATGAAATGTATTTTGGAATAATGGAAGTAACCTGTCTGCAGTACAGATATAGAAGTAGGATTTTAAAATTGGTGACTGTCAATTATTTTGCTTGGGGTGGCCTGCTTTTACGATGAATCATGGCTGATTCACGTGTTTATCAAAGCCTGCTTCATATATGACTCACACTTGTGTATGGTGCAAGTCGTTCCCGGTCTGAACAGAGGGGCATTGGAAAGGTAATGTTTCTCAGAGTCTACAAAACGTGGCATAAAACATATTTGTATTCCTAGGCATTAAACAATATTTTGATCTTTATTATGGGAAAACAAATACCGGTAGCTATTTGCTGTGTCTCAAGCATCGAGTATAAACAGGTGGAAAAGAGGATGTAGTGACTGATGGACGGAAGAGAGCTCGATCCGTGTCCTTGATACAGTATGTTTGGGTTGTGTTCAATTCAAATGGATGAGCTGTGTCTCTCCTGCTGCTCTTTTTCCATGTCCTTTTGGTGGCCTTGGCCCTTTTTCTGTTTGGTATTATGACAGGTGGGAGACAGGGCACAGAGTCATCATCCTCAACTGGCCCAACAGCAGAAAATAGCCCCTATTGCTCTGCAACGCTCAATGCTGTAAGATTCAATTCTTTTTTTTTGTGCATCTTTAAATTTGACAGAGTTATTAGTGACCATTTCATTTTAAGTTTGTGAAGAATTGAACGTCAATTTGATTTCCAATGCAATGATTTTTGAGTTTGCCATATAAATTGAAATGTTCAGTAATGTCAATATAGTCAATGATATACAAAACATGATGTGTTCTTCTTTACACAGAACATAACATGTTGCCCATCATAAAACTTTCTTCATTGCCTTTAAGTTATCCAGGCTATTGACTGCATATTGAAAAACAAGTCGACATTTACATGATATCAGAGTTTAAATACTGGGCCTCTGCTGATTCAGTTTATTTTCAAGTCTGCTTACAAGAAATGTTCCCTTCTAAACAGCTCTTATTGACAGTGAAGGATAATTGTGCACTGTGTGCTATTCAGTCTATTACTTGGCTGTCTGCCTCCTGTCATTTTGTTATGCTCATGGATCCCAGAATCGGAAATGGCAGCAAACCAAATGTCATCCTTCATACTTGCTACTGTCTTGCTAGGAAAGCCATGAAAGTAAACCGTGCAAATATAATGAGGTATCCATCTTGTGACTGCTGGTGGGTATCTAGTTGCATCTCATCTCTTGTAAACAAAAATAAAATATATAGAAACGGTAAAAAGGAAAGCATGTTTCTGCGTGCTCCCTCTCTTTGTTGCTGTGTGAGGGAGGCAGAGCCATCCCGTTAGGTGACTTTGGTAGGCTTGACACTTGGCTACAGACGGAGAAGGCTTGTTAGGAGTATTAAGAAGGGGAAACTGGATCTGTGTTCAGCTGACTGGTGCGGCCGGCTAAGTTGGCATGTGTCAGAAACAGGATGCATAGTTGGCTGTGGGGGGGTTGTCGGCTTTCTCTTCAATACCGAGAACCTGGAATCAGAGGCAAGGAAATAGAGTTGGAAACTCTGGGAGAGATACAAGAGGAAGTGGAAACAGGGGGTGTCAGGGTGATGAAGGTTTTGAGGGGGTGTTGCATTGCAAAGTGTCCTTCTGTGCTCTGCCATTGACACACAGCTGTGTCCTTATTCTTCTGAATGGTCCTCTTCTCTCTCAGGATTGAAAGTGAGAGTTCATGGGTCGTAAGGGAATGAGATAGTTAAATGCAGCAAAATGAAACTGAACTTTTTCATTCTTTGGTATCTGGACAGTTCACACACAGTGCTGCGCTGAAAAACTGAAACGTTGACTTTGATTAAATGTATTATTATCAACAAATTACACATAGTTGTCTGAGGTTAGTTGAAAGCAATAATATTAAGTTGAACCACATAGTTTTTATTCATACTTAACATTTTTGCTTTCAACTAACTTATAATTAATTTGTTGACTTAATACATTCAATTAAAGTCAACGTTTCATTTTTTTCAGTGTGGTAATCTGCATGGTTTTCACTGTAAAGCCGGAAAGTCCAAGGATCACCTTTTTTAATTCTATCTTCCTAAAACAGGACAGGGCAATTGTATTGCAGACAACAAAACAAGGTTTTAGAGGTATGGTGCCGTCTGCCTGGACTAAAAAGGCAACATAAAACACTAAATAAAACAAACTCGTATTGATTTTTCTAACCCTGTGCCAGTAATGGCAACATTTATGCCATCATTTATATGCTGGGTGTTCAGATGGCATTTTAAAACCACATATCAACCACATTTGTGATTTGATTTTCCCGATGGTACATCCCTCTGCAAACACCAGCTCTCCGGGTGTCTGCATGAGATTCATTATATCACTCTCTTTTCACAGTGCAGCTAGAAGACTTCACACATAAGGGGTTTCCTACTGAGGGAAAGACTCACTCTAGACAATGCTAATGCATGACTGAAAGAAATGGAAGCACAACCATTCAGTGCTGAAGTGGAGAGAACCACTGCCATGTCTTGTTAGCATATACACCTGCTCTATAATCTCTTCCCTATAGTCTTATATTTTTGAATGCGTAGAGTTTTTATGCTGTTCTCTGTGCTATGCCGTTCCTCTGCTGTATGGTTATCTAATGGTCTAGTTATCTGCTCTGCGTCATGCCACCTCCAGGATTTCTTATATGATGCCTCTGTTATTTGGGATGCGTGGAGAGGAAGAGTAAAGAGGCTGTGCGTTTGTGGCACCAATCACTATTCAAATATGATTGTCAACATCATGCTGTGGAGAAAATGGCTTTGGCTTTATTAAAACATTGGAAATATAAATGATCTAAAATGATCTGTTACAGGGCTATGAAAACACCAAATTATTCAAACTGCTGAAAGCACGAGCCTCTCGTTGAACTAAACTAACTCATTTTGCAGGGTAGAATCAAAGCTTGTATAGCTACACAAGCTAAGATCAGCCAAGAGCCCATCATCCTTAACTCAGAATTCTGGAATGATTATTGCTTAGGAAAATAACATGCTAAATCTGATCATTTCATATAAATATTTGTTCATTTTGGCCACTTGTGTTTTTCAGGATTACGTTTTAGTTATTTTTGAAAGTCATTTTGTTAAGGATAAAACTGTTTGATTGTTAAAACATTAAAAATCTAAACTGAAAATGCATAGGTAACTATTTTATTGAACTTTCCACCTGTTGTGAGCTGGTATGGTGGGAGATGGTTTATCTCTGGAACAGCACTAGAGTGGTTATAGTTAACATCAGCTGCAAACTGCTCTGACAATACAAAGACAGTTTACAGGGTGAAGTCGATTGGACTGTCATGTATTTCAGTCCAAACACCAAACTACACCTTGTATCACTGTGTTGTAGTGAGATATAAATGAGGCCTACCAAAAGCACCTCCCACTTCACCTCGGAACAACAGCCTCCCCCTCACCCCCCTAAGGTGCCACATGGAGTGTTTTATGTGCACTTTGGTGCCAACAGCCGTCCGGATTGTCCAATTGTTTCTGTCCAAATGGCTCAACAAGAGGGCTGATGGAGCTCCAGAAGCTGCTCTGCCTGTACAATCTCTCAGTGCTTCCTCCTCTGCAACAGTCTTACTGTTCAAACTATCATTTTTTGACATGTTGGCCTAAACAAGTCTATTTAACAAATATAAATATTGCAACTGCTATTTTTCCCTTTTATCCACGATCATTTAAATTTAGCTTGTGTTGAATCTCATGTTTGCTTGCTGCTGAACCAGCCCAGGGTCCCCATGGCAATCATGGGATCATTAAAGTTTCATCCTATCTAATGAGAATTTGATGTGCTGTGCCTTGGTTCCCCCTCACTGAGGACTAGCCTCTGCTCCTGTGATGTGACTAATGCGGAGGTGGTATGAGGATACATTAGGCTCCATTTTCTCTGACCCTTACCAATCTGCAGTTAGAGGGTTCACGGTAAAGCACACTTATTATTACTTAACACTTCATAGCTTTAAGTTTAAAGGTGAACAAGTTTAAACCATAAAGGGAAATCCATCTTATGATCACCAATCTAATGAGATGTGGCAGCCTTGGTGAATTTAAAATCATCACAAAGCTTTTCCATAATTGAAGATTGATTTTTATGCACGACAGCTTGGCTTTTACTGCAGAGCAATTAATCAAACATGAGTTTTAAAGCCCACCTGAGTGCTTCCATGAGACTCAGTCTGAGTTTGTGTCCGTCTATGTGACAAGGAAAAGCCAAATGCAGGGCAGAGTGAATGAGGAATGCTGGGACCTGCGATTACCTTTAAGTGGAGAGGATTGCGGAGGTGCCTACAGAGAGGAACTGTTGTGAGCCCGTGTATTCCTTTTTGCTTGGCAACAGACCAGCTGCATTTCGCCAGAACAGCATACAGCACACACCCCAACATCAGCTGTCGCCCTCACTACCCTCAGCCTTACTTGGCCCAACTCGACCCACACTAGCTTATTAAAACCCATAGCTAATTGAAGAAAAGAAAACACAGAACACCTGACAAATTGAGTATTTGATTGGATAACACAAACCACTTGATAAAGACTTCTTTCAAGCGGCTGTATTTATGTACACTCCCTTATTTGTTTCCTGTCATCCCAGGAATATGTACACAGGGGGACCACTATGTTCTTGTGGCCAGTGGTTGAGTTACATGTGTCTTGTCATGTGTTGTTGACACTTGCTAGGAGTGAGCATGCCTCACAGCTGTCCCAGGGCAAAGCGTGACCAGTTTCCACCACATCAAGTATGCCTGTCCCCCGCCCCTCCTATCGCACTACAACTTAAGATATTTTCTCTATCATAAATTGCAGATTATGTATTTAGTAGAAAGTGGTTACAATTGGCAAGCATCTTGAAATGATTGTTGCCAAACGAGGGTCCAACATCCTAACATTCCTAATAAGCAGCAACACGCATTTGATTCAATGTGAGCTTGAACAAGCTTTCTTTATCTAGCATCGCTGATTAACTTTCTTTTCTCATACTCGTCTAATAAGGAATGTGTGACTCATGAGTTATTCCCTAGTGAAGATCCTCACTTTCCACAGCTCTAATCCCTAATTCTCTGGGCCTGATTTGATGGCCATCTAGGGACAACTGTAGTGTGCCATGCTGATGTATGGTAATCCATAGACAAGAAGAGGCTATATATCAAGCCAGACTATGTATATCATGAGGCAGACACAGAGGTCAACCCCCCTGTACCCAAACCGTGCTGTCCTGCTGTCATGCTGTTATGTCTTCTTTGGCCAGTCACCAGACTATTAAAAGGACTTCCACGCCCCAGGAAGTATTCAGAGGTTAAAGGTTAAAGGGGAAGGATATACCTGGCTCCACATGGGGGAAAAGTGCTAGACTGGCATTCCCATGATGTGAAATGTATGCAAGGATCTAAGCTACCTTATCCTTGCCTAGTCAAACTGGCAGTGGAAAACCATTTGCATATAGATCTGCTGGTTGAGAGCGGCTAGGCTAAGCTGGCATGGGAGGCCTGCAGGAGGGAGATAGTTAGGGCCTGGCTAGCCAGCGGCGTCATGGCTTGCGGTCTCTATTCTACCAGCTCTCTTCCTCAGCTGTCGTTGTCCTTAAACTGCTTAACATCAGAGGATGTGTGTGATGAGTGTGATGTGAAGCTTGGGTGCTCTCTCTACCGACACATTCATTGTATTTCAGTAATGTCAACTTAGAGAGAAAAGTTAAGATGGTATTTTAAAGGTGTTGCTAATCACATCTTGGTTTGTGTGTTTGACTCAAGTCTTATTTTAAGAAGGATAGCACATCAATGTTATCACTGCATACCAGTCTGTAGTGCACATAGTGTCTATTGCTCCTTAAATGTCATGCCAGCTTATGCTTCCTTAATTCGGTTGTTTTATGTTGTGTGGCAAACTGACTTTAAAAAAAAAATGAATACAGTTAACAGTATAGCCTGGAATCTCTTACCATGTTATAGAAATGCTTCAACTAACGCTTATGGATGGGTAGATAGATAGATAGATACTTTATTGAACCCAAATTGGGTAAATCTTGTGTTACAGGAGCATCAGTACAATTATTTAGGATTGATTTAATAATTTCGATAAGGTAAATTGTGAGAAATTTCCATCCTAGTTTCTCAAAGCTTGCGCTGATGTCTTTAAATATCCAGTTTTGTCCAAATCCCAAAGATGTTCAGTTTAATATGATAAAGAGAAAAGCAAGACAGCTGAAGGCTGAAAACTGATGTTTGACAAATTACTTTGTGGACTAATTATTGCTGCTCGTTTTCTACAAATTAGTATAATTATTCCAAAAATAAATAGATTTTCGTTAGGTTTTCCATACCAATGTGTTAAAGCACTAGATGATTCCCAACCTTCCATTCCACTGCGAGGGAAACACAGCAATCAGACAGGCCAGTACGTGCACAGCCCTGGGACTAGTTCTTTCTGGTGCGGATTATCAGGCAGAGCCAGCCATCTCCTATTCTCTCCGTCATCTTTGCTTCCCCCCCCCCCCCAGCCCACTACCCACCATCAGAAATCAGGGAAGGCTCTGATTTGTGCACATCAAAACATGGTTAACATTATAATTGTTGCTTTGAGCTGTGTGACACAGAGCGAGATGGAGACGCAGACTGAGGGAGTGTGTAGAGGGCATGGCAGTGACCTTCAAAGATCTCAGCTGGCGGTGTCTCTGCTACCTATTTAGAGTTTTAGCTCTCTCTCGCTCTCTTAGCAACATAAATGTCTCTGTTAGGCCAGCCTTGTGGGTAAACTGTGAACTCTCAGAGACAGATAGGAAAGTGTTAGTATTACATGGCAACCCCACATCCGCTGCCCTTAGCAACCTGTCTCAATTAACCTCAAAGGGGGCTAGACTAATATGCTAATTGTTATTCTCCTAGCAGGCTAACAGAGGGCTCAGGTTTCTCTCTGCATGCCAGCAATGTGCCTTCATTGCCAGCATGTTACAATGCTAAGTTTGCACCCCATTTGGCAGGATTTCAGTCAGTTTCTTATTTGAGCACCAGACACTGATACAATGTTTTTTCATGGGAAAATACCAGTTCAGCTGACAATGAGGGACAGCCTACAAGTTGAACCCTGTTTAGCTACAGTGAGCAGGCATGCTACTCAATGGATTTACCTCTTGACTTGTCTGACATTTTCCAGAGTGGCTGAGCAGAATGAATAGCCCAGCTGTCAATTAGAGCCTTATATGATGCTTGCAAACGTGAAATCCCAGAAGGTGCTTTCTCACTCAGGTTCTTTGAGCCCGGGATTGCTCTGAAAGCTACAAAATGTATCCAGAGTTGAACCAAGTGAGGCAATTTCAGTGAGTGACATGAGCTTTGTAAGATGATGCGCCTTGTGTTGAGCCCTGAATGACAGCATGTGTAGACATCATGTACAGATGATGCACAGAATGCCTCATTAAAGATGGATGATGATGAAGAGCTGCTGGCTGACAGACTATACCGTTGAGAGTAAGCAATGCTATGATTGGTCAGTAGTTGGAAGACTATAAAATTGCCTTGCTGCCCTTCAGGGTATTTTCTCAATACTGAATTTTCCTGAACATAGCTTGTGCGCATCAACATGATGGAACCCCGTCCCGCTAGCTGTTACCTACATTAGCTGTTAGCTACGTTATACAGGACTGTCTTGCTGGCAGTTGACTTGCCTCCTGCCAAATGTGACAGTGAATTGTTGCATTATCAGAAAAAATATTGATCTTAAGACATTACTCTTTAGCGCCAAACGTGCCCCCGGGTACCGTGTTACATGCCCTACTGTTATTGAAAGAGGTACCATTATGTTTTCAGAATTTTGGCCACAACTCAGTATTGAAATATCTAGTATGCTGTCATTCCTACTCATGGGTGACATTTGGGCTGTAGATATTTAATCTGGCACACACACATAGTAAATATATGCATAATTTTATTAACTAATTAGTGCGGCTGTTATTTCTATGATTGGCTTCTGTTGAGAAACAAACACTTGTTAGGGCTTCAGAGCCAGATTTGATTTCCCGTTTTTCTTCCTGCCTGTAAGAGGGACATGCATAATGCCTTGAATGCTGCCATTTATTACATTCCTCCTTTCCTCCTAACTTTAATTGCAGTGGCATTTTCCTGCTCGACAATGGAAATTGTGGGGTAATATCATTGTGTGGTGGTCAAGTTATAAAAATGTGGCTCCCTAGTAGTTATTTAAATAGAAGAATTGAAGCTCGATTGCAGCATTGTTGGCATTCAGCTTTTAAATGTGTAAAATGTTAACACAATGGATTCTGAATGGCAGGCTGATAAATACTTTTTTTTAGAAGTGAAATTTATAATATCTTTTCAACACAGATGGTCATAACCAATCACTTTAACATTTAAAGGATTTTTTTCTTTACCATTGTCAGTCAAGATTCACTCTCTGGGTGCTTCTGGGTAGTTTATGGTCTCTATTGAAATGTGTGGATCAATAATGATGTTGACCAGGGGAGCAGCGTAGATTATTTCATATAGTCAGACAGCGTAGTGCTCTCTAAGTTGCTCATCTGAGGCGTGGGATTCTTCTTATTGTTTTGGCAGGATATTTCAAACATAATGGACATACAGTAGGCCTCGGATATTCTGCATAAGTGAAGCTTTTCAGCACCACGGAGAGCGCAAGAAGGGAGCCTGAGCAATGCTTTGCATACACATGTGCAATGTCTGGGGCTTTATACGGTTTTTGCTGGTTCGTAAACACTTGAACCTGTATAGTTTCTACTATAAAAAACATAGATGGCACTACAAGGCACTAAAAGAAGCATTACATCCAGTTACATGTATCATTAAATGCATTCCTTTACTTTAATGCAAATGTGACTATACCCAACGCTGACCAATGTCATTTAAGAGAGCCTCTCTTAGCTCTTTAACTAATGCACAGGGATACACAACGAGTTGGAGTCATGACATCTCAAAAGCAGGGTTTAATTGATGGCATTAAAACTGAGCAGGGTTGTGAACAGGTTGCTAATAAAGCAGCAGAGGTGGGTGCATGGTCAGCTTACTATCTAAATAAATGTTGCACGGACAGTGGTAAAGCATGGTGAAAAACTGGGAGAAAATCCAAGTAAGGTTTTTTCTTTTTGCTTTGCAGACCAAGTAAAAGTGTTGGTCAAATACTGACCGTAGTGCTCTTCAGGCTTACCAGCAGTGTGGCTAAAATGTAAAGTTTGTCACAAGAATGGGGCTCAAGGAAAGGGTTTATCCCCTTAGGAGCATTTGCTCAGCACATTTCATTGCAAACTGCTTATTAGATTATGCATATTAGATTACATTTTGTGCTAAGATGACATTTTACCCTTAGGGGCTTCAATGGGAGGAAGCTGATGAGTGTTCAAAATCGACAAGATTAATTCTTTGGGGATAATAAATGCACGCTGCAAATGTCATGGATATACTATTTATTGTTTGACTGGAACGTTTGGCTTGCAGTAAACCATGTGACCAAAACACATGATGTACCGGAAACTGCTTAGGCTTTTAGGCCTTTTGAATGGAGATAAAATCTTTCCCTCTTTTTCAACTATCAGTCTGAAAAAGAGATTGAAGCCAGATATTACCATGCTAGCCCAAACTACATAAACATAATTACAGTGGCTCCAAGAAAGAGGACTATATGATTACATACAAACATGTATGTTTGTATGCAACAAGGCAAAACAAACCTGTCTCTGTTCGTTGATGGACAAACCTAGTAAATCAAATCTGTTTGATTATAGATGCCATAAGAAATATCTCTGATAAATGTATGTCAGCTTATTAAAGCGAATCACTGTATTATCAGTCTACCTGCCGCAGTAAGGCATGGGGCCAGTCCTGGGCCGCCAGCTGAAAGCGTTGGCAGAGGGCCTTCTTCATAGCAGACATTTTGGTATGTCATATCAGGAAAAGCTCAGGTGTAATTAATAACATTAGTAATGGTTGCATACCAATAAATGTACCAGTCCCAGATCGCTGTACATGCTGGCTCACTGTTGGTTTACTGGGACAGAACTGTAATTAATGTTATTTGTTCCACCTGTGCTCCTCCTGCCATGTCAAGTCCAATGTTCTGCCCGGAAAAAGCCCAGCCACAAACAGCTGGTGGTACTGTAGATATTGAAATGGAAAAATGATTATTTTAATACATTTGTTTTTACTATTTTGTACTTCTTTAATGAAAATTTTAATGAGGTTTTTTAGTTGAGGTCATCTTATGATTGGTTAATACAGTGTTATTTTAATTGCTAATTAAGATCTACATTTTTTAAGGACAAGGTTATATTAATAAATGTGATTTGTAAATAATAACAAAATTACTGCTGATGCCTGACAGCTAAATGTGAATAACTATAACAGTGATAAGAACCAATTTGTAATAATGTTTTTAATTTCCGGGTGGGACAGGCCTGAGATTTAATATGAAAACGTTTTTGCCGGCAGGAGTGGTCAGATCTCAGGAGCAGGCAGCAAGATTGGGTTATCACATCTGCAGGAACGGCCAGTAATGGTGTGAAATCTTGAGGGAGTGGGCGATTTGAAAGGACTATCCCACGCAGACATTTCATTTAGCCTGTAAAGGGGCATTGAGACTCACAAACTCACCCCGAGTACTGTCCTTTATCGTGTCTTGACCAAAGTAAGAATTCACTGTAGGAACTTATAAATCCTTTAATGTCCTCTAACATGTTTAATGTTAAACACCATTCACAGATTTGTCGATATGATTAGATTTCTGGATAAGCCTAAAAGCCAGACATTCAGCTCATCAAAAACCAAGTTTAATCTATAAACAATCCTAAGAATCCTAAAAAACGGCTGTGTTTGTTTGCATTATGGTGTTGGACCTTACATTACATACACAAGTATATTGGCAATTGTTGACGGACAGAGGCTGCGTATTGTTCTGATTGCTGCTCTAAACTCTGAAAGGGGTTGGAATATGAGACCGCTGAGCTTAGCAGCTGCTCTAGTGAACACATTGTCTCAAGTGAACATGAGCAACAAAAGTATGCTGGAAAGTTGTCAGAAAGCCACAGGCTCTCAGCATGTACATCCTCATCAGTCTATTCCCTTTAATTCCCCCCCCTTTGTTGATTTCATATGATTTCTTCATTTGTATTAGTCTCCATATGTTGGTGTCTTCTCTTTTCTCCTCTCATCGTCCGCCCACCCATCCTTTACTTTATCTTTCTCTCTCCCTTTCCCCTGACCAAAAGCTTCCTCATCTGTCATTGTCCTGCCTTTGTATTCCCCCAAAGGAGCCTCGGTGTAACAATTTAGTAGCCACGCAAAACTAGTCTCTGCTGGGAAGCCTTTGTTGTTCATTTCGCCCTCCACCAGGGATGTAAACAAGGTTACAGATTATGTGTGATATCACAGATGCCATGAGGAAACATAGCATTGTTATCACACTTTAAAAAAGTGCCTTCCCCAGTCGCTCAGACTAAAAGAGCAAGGTTGAAGAGGAAAAAGATGCACAGCAGGAAGATAATAAAAAGATACAATCTTCTGCTCTGAGAACATAAACTGCCCTTTGGCTCTTTATTCCATTGGTGATTTACCCTTTCCCGGTTAGGGAGTCTAACCCTGCTTAGGGGATCTGAAATTGAAAACTGCGACCTTAGCAGGACCTCGGAAGAAGCCTTTCACCTGTCTTGTAAGAGGTCAGGGTCTTCGTTGAAAAGGGTCGCAGGAGAAATGAGCCATCTGCATGTTCTCACATCCACAGTCCAGTGAAAAGAACAAAGGCAGGTTTTCTTTTGAGGTGAAACCCTACCTAGGCACTGCACTGCTGCCGTTTCCTTTTCCTGTGGGACTAGCCCTGGCCTGCTAACATGGCTGCTCTGTAATTACTCTGACACACAGCCTCTGACCATCGCTGCCACGCTCCCTGTCGATCAAAGCAACCCATTCTTGGCGAGGCATGCATGTGGGTGTGAGAAATACAGGGTTTATGCGATTTAAAAATGCATGCTATGCGATAAGAACAAACACACACACGTCAGGAAATACATCTCCTTGGTATAAATAGATAAAGAGGATCTTTCGTACGTAGCCTTGTTCAGCCTCCCAGAGTCTAGTCGTTACGTCCATTTCCACCCTCAGGTCCGATAACACAGAGAAAGAGAGCGTCTTTGTTACACGCAGCTACTTTTGTGAGCACATTATGCTCACAAAAACATTCAATTATGCAAACATGATGAATTAATCAATAATTTCCTGGGGTGCCTCAAGTTTCCCTCAGACTTTTTGAAGCAATGAAATATGGCAAATTGACTTGGAACAGCAGTGGGAAGCCAGTGGCCGTGATGTACAGAGATTGCAATCCATAATGTGATTTACTGCAGTCTCAGAGCCAGCCTTGGCCTGTTGTTTTTATTTACACATACTGCACACACCCACCCCTCCACCCCCCACACACACACCATTAAAAGCATTAGGAGTCTGACATTTAGGCTGGCACCCCGGTGGTGGTGGTTTGCATTTCCGTGCAACCTCTGTGTCGCAGTATGCAGGGAGGCAAGACGGTTTGAAGGAACTGGTGCCAGTAGCAAGTAAGCTAAAGGCTCCAAGAAGTATTCAGAAGGGCAGTTATAAGGATAAGTTTGACTGATCATTTATGGCGACACAGTTGAAGCACTTGCCCTGCTATGTTTGAGGTCTTACCTAAGAGGACTGTGATTTGTAGATCAAGCAATCAAATTATTTTCTGTTCAAAGTGCTGTTATAACGTGCTGAAATGAGATGGAATTCTATTTTCACATTAAGTTGTACATGCACATACAGTGTAGCCCCTAAATGCAGCTATCCATCAGGGAATCGAAGGAAAAGCGAGGCAATTACATTTTTGTATTGGAGCTCAGAAGTCTTCCCTGTCTGTGTCAACAGTGTTCAGACACAAATTGCGTTTTTTTGTTTTACAATTCCAATTACTGCCAGGGAAAGATACTCACCTCTCTCTTCTGGGAAAACAAAACAACTCAGAACAGCTGGGAGCTCCGTCTGCTTGCTAAAGGTGACTCTACCTTTGTTTGTACCAGATATTGTTTAAACCGGGACTAGGCTGAAAATTACATTACTATTACAGGCTTTTTATAAAGCCATTATGCTGCATCAGTGGTAATCATTTAGTCTTTAAACAGATATTTGCCATTACTTACAGAGTTAGCTCAATTGCTAGAACATCTGTAGAATCTGTGGAAGAATGTAATGGCTTGCTCTCAGAGCCGTTGTAAAGCTTCCTATGGGACATATATAATACAGCTGAGGCGCTACAGGTGGAATCCCTCATGAATAATGAAGACGCCAGTGAGTTGTTTATTTGTTGTGTGGACACGGATACTGTAACTGAATAATTGATGGGACCAAGTCTGAGCTGGGAGGTGGCATTTCTTTACCCTGATATTCATAAATCAATAACAAACAATCCCTCAAGCTGTTATTCACAATCTACTGCACATTATACATTAACAGTGCTCTTGATCCTTGTGCCGCAGTATTTACTCTTTCCGAACATGCTGATTTGTGTATCTCCGAGGGGAATTAGGCGGAATATTGTCTAAAGGGAAATACTCCGACCTGTAATGACTGCAATTAGTCATACTTGTCACAGCCTTTCTTATCTTCTGGTTAGAAAGCAGAGGAGGAAAGGGCCTCTGTCCCCAATAGGTTGACACAGGAAATGATCTGAAAGACTCAGGCATTTGTGGAACGACTATGCGATCAGTGCTGTCTCCTGGAACTACCCCGCAAAACGTGGCTCTAATCCTGCTTTAATAGTAAACAACAGCTGTAGGGCTCCAGTGCGCATTGATTAAGAAGGAAAAGAAATCAGTAACCAACACAGAATCCACAGTGGTACTCTTTACAGTCTGAATCAAATATGCCTCCTACCTTTTTCATACATGTTCAAGAGTAGGAAGATGAAGATATATCGTGAGCTTATTTCGTTGTAGGGGTGATTAGAGTGTGTAAAAATGACTATTTCCTTTTTTCTATGATGTCCACTGCATGCGGAGGAATGAACCATTTCTAGTGATCATATAAACAATCTCTGTGTAGCATCACATTCTGGTTTGCCCTACATCTCTTTCTGATGGACTACACTCTGATCACAGCTATATGTAATCGGACGAACACAAAATCAGTCTCACTGAGGCTACACAGAGGTATGTACCCTGCACATACATGCACACACAGATATGCATTTGCACATGCTAGACAGAGAGAGCCCTGGGTGTTCGGTTTCTTTCCTTTTGCGTAATGTTTTTTCAGGCATACTGGAGTCTTTGCGGTTTGTCATTGTTGAACTGGGTTTTAAAATAGACGTAGGTATTTGGAGGCAGCTTAGTTGCAACTGCAACACACGTGATTGAATTAGAGTGCTGTCAGTTGGGTCCATTATAGAGATCCCTTGGATATTTTCCATCAGCGACTTGGTCGAGAGAGTGTCTCCTATTACGCTGTTTTTCTTGGAGTGTTTAGCCGCGCTATGCCGATCGATTGGCACATGCTACATCACAATCTACTTAAGTATGCTATTTGAAAGTCACAAATAATAGGTTTGATGAAATGTAACTGGAGACCACAGTTATTGTATATCCTGTGTAAAGTGCTCACAGTACAGTTCCCTCATGCCCTGCGGGAGAATTTAGAAGCAGGGCATGCTGTGGGAAAAGCTTGGGACAAAATTTTGACTGACAGCACATTAAAGAGACTGACAACAGAGAGAGCCTAAGAATGAATGACACAGCATGTGAAGCATGCGGTGGGCCTACAGTGGCTCAAGTGCTAGGACACTCACCGTGGCGCGCTCAACTATGATCACGTTAAAGCTCTATATGAATCGTGACATTCTTAAGTTACCCTAGCACAGCGCTGTCCTTGACATTGAGATTTCCTTGAGACTTGGCTGCTGTTTGTGACATTAGGCCGATGAAGGAGAATATATGTCTTGTAAAGTCCAGGCCGCGAGGATTGAGTGTGTACCAAGGTTGCACTTGGACTATTTTTCACCCTCCACGGAGCTAAAAATAACGTGACGGTATTTTGGTATTTTGCCACCTGCATTATTAGAACGCCCTTCCTAAGCACACCGCAGCACCTTTTAATATTGGAATAAAAGATTAGATATCTTTTAACCTTGGCATTTTCAATTGTGATGCAAATATGTAAACTATTATTTCTGTTAGAAATAGGTATCTATTCTTAGATTTGTTATTGTTTTTCTGTATTTGAAAGTATGTAATTAGCCTGTAGCTGTCCTCTTTGAGCTCCAGAGTTAAATTCTCTTCAATCAGTTTCCAGCTATTTGTCTCGCTATGTGGCAGAGATTTTGCACAAAACAAATTTCTGCAGTCATTTTCACCCGCTAGTTTCTTGAGCAGCAAATTGCTTGTAATTATATTTGTTGATGAGCTTATATGAATATTTGAGAAACACTGGCTGTGGTTCCAATTAACACAAATTTAAGCATGCAGTCAAATTCAGATGTTCTACACAGACACATTTAAGGAAATGAATAGAGACTATATTTGATGTGGTACATTTCTTACACTGAAACAGCAGCAGAAATGTTAATATACTTGGTCATAATGGAAACAAAAAGGATCAGGTGTAACGGTAGCTGGGCTCAAGCAGAGGTGTATGTTTAAATAGCGCATTGTCAAGTGGCCTTTTAAAAATGTCTGCTTTACAGTTTCATCTGCTTTTTTCTAGGGATTTTGATCTGGAGATTGTATTAGGTGGCAGGTGGACACTGTGGACAGGCTTATCATACAACACATGTGGACACACTAAATTGATAATACAAGGATTACAGTATCTTACTCCTGTCAGTGCTTTGATTCTGTGCATGCACAAGGAAAACCACCGCAAGAACTGACTATAAAACTACCTGTGGTGAAACTATTTATATTTGAGGCAACAACAAAACAGCTTCCATGTTGCAACACTTTTGATAAGATGGTCTGCAAATGCATTAACAAAAAATGTAAATCAACTCAAATGTTTTCTTGATTTTAGGGATTTCCCCTATTGTTTACACACTTAGGTATTTCATTACTTTGAGACCTACATCAATGTACATCCTCTACTTTCAAACTTCAGAATAATCAGTTTCACCACACTATATTGACTCTGGCCAAAGGTGCTTAAATCTCATCCCTGAGTCCTGTGTTGTTTATTCTCCCTGTTGCTCTGCTTCTGTCCCTATCTCTCCTCCCCTCCTCCAAACCTCCCCTTCCCACACACTCTCTCACACACCTACTGTCTGCCCGCCAGGTCTCTGTTGCTTAGCGACAAGCTATGAGCGATGGACTGCTCTTCTGAGAGCTCCGTTTGTCCGTCATGATCTCATCCATGCCGTGCCCTATGCCCATACACGGGATTTCTCTTAATGGAGTTGTAGCAGATTTCTCAGGAAATAGATTAGTGCTGTTTGTGCATTTAATTGACACACACATCTATATTTGAGGCTTGCATTGAACCCATTAAAAAACAACTTTAATTTCCAATTTGTATTGATTTGAATTTGCTCAGCCCTCATTTTAAAATGGGTGCATTGGCTGGCAACTGTAATAACTATTGAACCAAACATAAAATCATGTTGCAGTTAAAGCCTGTGTGTGACGATTGTGTTGTGCTTGACAAATTCATTCATTTTATTTATTCAGCAATCTCTTCTACAAAGTTAGTGGTTATGTATAAATAGCCATGGATTTAAAGTGCAGTATTTGTTGGTGCTACCCTTCTTTTATTATATGGTCATAATATTTCAAGTTTAATAACGAAATGTCCTGAACACATTGTACGCTTATTCTCATAAGGCATGAGTGAGTTTATTCAAATGGATTACTTATTAAAAATGAATTGCAGAAACCTTACTTTGTTGCAAAATAGAAGATGTTGTGGTCTGACGGTGTTTGATCATCGTGCAAAGTAACTGTAATAACATTAACATGTCCACAGTATGCTGTAATCTGAAGCTCCTGCTGAACATGCTTGAACCTCTTCTGCAGCCCTCCCCACGCCTTCACTGACTCCTTCTTATATTACCAAGCTGCACATTTCCCTGTTGCCTTATCCCTTTTGATTAGTCCCTCGGGCTCTTACAGCTTTTATTTTGACAAATGAGCTTGGTGCTGTGCGCTAAAAAGCACTTACAACAGTATTGACTAACAGTGGCTATTAGCAATGAAGACCAAAGGAAGACGTTCTTACAGTAAACCTTTGCTGGCCATCCGGAGCCTGTTAAACATATGCACTAAGGCAATGGATTAGTGATGTGGATTTCCTCACCCCTGTATGACGAGAAGCTCATGAGCTGGAGGTTACTTAACAGCAACAGGCATAATGCATCCAGATGAGTGGATTACAGAGGCTCTCTCTTAGCTGTAGTCCAGATGAAGCGGAAGCTGTCTTCATTATGATGTAACACGCATTCTGTAACTCGCATAAAACCCTTACATAAATGTTCTCTTTACAGGAAAGAATAAACACTTTATGTATTTGCCACCACTTTGTATGTTTTCAGCTTTTTTAAGCTCGTAATGAACGCCCTTCCTTTTCCACACACATCAAAACAGAGCCGAGAACTACATCATTGTAGTTGTCATCTGCGAGGACAGCCAGTGATCATCATAAAATAAATTATCACTCTCACACACACGCACATACACTCCTCCATGGTTGCCTGCTTTTTGGCTCCAGTATAATTTCTGAAAGTAAATCTCCAACTCGTGCAAATGTGCCACATTGTGTGTGTCACCCCCAGTGACTTGTCCTTGGGTTGGTACAGTGTTGCACACAGTGTGGACAGTAGAGGAGAGCTGATTCAGTGTTCACATCATCCCATGTAAGAGCTGTTGCCAGCTCTCTCCCTAACGCACCCTGACAACACTTTTTATTTTTGTGCTGAATTTTCAGTGTTGTTTATTTGAGCTCAACAGTTCAGCCTGTAGCAAACCTGCGAGGGTCAAAATGCTGACTCTTTGGAGGAGGTGTACACCACCCATACGAGCATAAACAACCCCAATAACATACCGCCATGGCAGGATATACCTCCCTCAGCCTCGTACAAAATGCAATCACACAAAACCTTCAGTCAGCTCCTTAAATCCCAAACTGTTTCCAAACACAACAACAACCCCACTGAATGGAACTGACAAAGTACAACTCTTGTCTCGCACCGAAGACAAACAACCATGGTCTGTATTTGATACAGAGTGCTTCCTCTGAGCTTTGTGTGCCTTGTCTGTGGATGTTTTATTCCACAGTTAAAATCCTTTGATGTGGTAAAGTTGAGCAGATAGGATGCCTCAGTCCTCCCCAGCAGTCCACTTTACACTTCACATCACATAGGGGCTTAATGCTCTGCAATACAGTCCAGTGTTCCTCCGAAGGCAATGACCTTTCCTATAAACACAGATTGGTTTTCTGCGCTGCCATCTTGCATAATTGCACAGTTACTCTGTAGCCTTCACAACGTGTATACGCACTTGCTGCAATGTTTTGTCCTGACTCCAGTCCCTCCTAATGGATCTTGTTAGCTGAGGTCATAGCCCTCTCTGTCTAGGGGTCACAGTAAAGAAACACAACTTTCCTTGTGGAAACCATTGATGGGTGATCACAAGCCAGCAGAACAACCCCTGCGTGTACTCTCTGCGTTTCTACTTCCTTACTCGAGGGTTAAAGCATGCAAATTCTGTATGAAGCAGCTGATTTATTTTCCCCAGTGGGAGGCGTGAGATCTAAATTTAAAATGATTAAATGAGCCTAGAGTTAGAAAATCATTTGCACTTTCATTGTTAGCCTCAGAGCTGTTCTCAAATCAAGGGCAAGTCTCTGAATCATTAGGCTCAGATGACTGCGTTTATTTTTACTGCCTTTAACAAGAACACTTTCCAAAATAACATAGTTGACCCTTGTATTATGTTATGCAATTAAAGACCTTAGGGACACATTCATTTAAAGACTGATATCCGGCTTCCTTCAATCCTCCTCATCAGCCCATTTTTATGCTGCTATTTTTTTCTAATGACCAAACAATTAACCAGGGGAGCTGTTGATTAAAATTGAAGCCTGTGCCTCTTCTGCGAGTGTTCAACATCAAATATGTGACTTAAGCTTGCCATAATAATTCCATGCATAGTCCTGTGCACCGGCTGGCTTCATCGAGATTTTTGAGAGTATTATTGCATCAGGAGGAGATAAAGGTAATGAGACCTGTCTCTCAGGCAGAGAGACTAATCTCCTTGCTCTCTTCAGACTTCTGTTAAGCCGCTGGAGTGGCGTGAAGTGGGAAGAAAGAAAGAGAGGAACGGTAGAGAAACTAAAGGGAGAATGAGGAAAACGGATGTAGAAGAGAATAAATGGGTGATTGAGAAGATAGCTGGATTTGAGGTTATAACAGTTTATCGGAGGCTCTATCTCAGGGTTGATTTATAGTCAGTCAACTGTGACAGGGTTTAATAGTGGATGGATTGGATGATGGGTAAGGGGGAGAGGACAAAATAGAAAAAAAAGTCATGAAGAGAAGTTAGCCACTGTCAGATCTCTGAAGGTAGCAGTGGAAGACGAAGGCTCCTTCCCTGTTAGTTTTCGTCACACAGGAAGATAGAGTTATGCAGAGTACGGTTTTAACATTTGAAATTGATTTTGTTTTTGCGAGTCAAAGTTTATCAAAAAAATCGACGACTTGCTCCTACATTTGTTAGCTCGGTGCTTTGAAAGACTGTGCTCATACTTAGTCATTCATAACTTATGCATGGACTGCAATGCTCAGAAACTCCCATCATGCATCTCTCACCCATCTGTTGTTCTGTGGTTACACATTTTCTGGAGGCACTGATTCATTAAATAACAGGGTTGTTTTTCAGGTCTAATCCAAATGCACAAACAAATAAATAGCCAAAACAATATTTCTGTAGCGCTCCAAAGCACCAAGCGGAAAAATCATGAACTCTCTCTCCCATGAGACAAATTAATTCAACCAATTAAGAAATTAAGAATCCACTCTGATAAATAAACCACATATACTTCTTTTTTGTTCTGCACATGTTGGTTCATTGCATATTTAAGTGTATAGTCTGTACTGATTGTATTTCTGATATACTGTAAGGGGTGGATACTTCTTTAAACATTAACAAATATATAATTACCTAGTTACATCACAAACTATGACTATCAGTGAATCAAAACTCAATCACACCTTCTCATCAAAAAGGTATTATCAGTTAAGACTGGTTAATGCATATTTAAATACATATTGAATAGGATTGCATTACAGTGCACCAGTTTGCAATATTTGCACAGGGTATCATATATGACACTACATATAGTTATATATTAATATATAGTACAATCCATATTGTATATTTGTCATGAAAATAGTTGTATGTGTTGTGGTTCTGATTTGTTTGTTGTTTTTTTAACATAGTATTTGCAGATGCGGGTATTACAAATCCCACCAACAGGTTTGATGTTATAAATGTCAGTCATGCCTCGATGTTGCTCTTTATGCAGCAGGGTCATTGATCATACCCAGGGAGACAGTAGGGAGCCAATTAGGGCAATAGCTTCCATCTAGTTTGTTTTCTACTCCTTGAAAACCCCTAAATGGCTCGTTCTGCAGAAGGTAATGGGCCCCTATTTCATCTGTCTATTGGTTGCTGTGGTGCTTATTGACAGAGAGCTCTCTGTCTGTCTGTGTTTGGGAGGAAAGCTCATCAAAGTGTTCAGAGGGAAATGGGCTATCAGGGCTAAGACAGATGACTGCTGATAAGACTGTTGTTACTGTTGTTTTGTTTTCTTAAAATACACGGAGGGCGTGGAAGAAAAAACAACTGCAGAGAAAAAAAACCATATGCTTTCAGTTCATTAACAGGGTGTACTGAACCTTCATTATAGATCATAATGAAATAAACCTTTGTCTGGTAATACTAATACTACTGTTTGGTTATATAACTGACCAATACCAAATAATAACATGTAGTTTTCACAGATGTGTATTACTTAAATTGAAAATCTATCCATCTTCAATTCATTTCAGATCAATCATCGAACTAAGACCATGAGTATGTAAACATAATGCATTTCTTCTTGTCTTAAACAGTGATATTTATAACAATGCAATTTTAGAAATATTTTATGGAATAGGATTACAATTGCCTATGGAAGTGTTTTATGAGGAGGGAAACCTTTGATAGTACACAATGACATTACATCTATATAGGTTATGTAATGGTTTAACATACAAAACTCCAGGATGAGATTAATATTAAGCTTTTTTCTAATTGGTGTCTGCAAGCCAACAACATGAATAATAATATTGAGGCAAGCAAAAGTCACAGAATGCTTTATGTTTGATAAAGCTTTCACTCTCATTAGAAAGTGGTAACATAACTGATATTAAATCTGCCTACTGAGAGCGTCCCGCTGCTGATAGAGCTCTGTTAGTGCAGATATGAGTTTACCCCCAGGCTCCATGGTTAGAAGGTCCAGACGGGCTGTGAGTCGGAGCCACACTATTACCTCCTGATTCATAGGCGTGGTAAGCAATGCCGACACACATCGAGCCGCAGTTGGAATAGAAATCAATCTTTGCCCTTACCAGACACAGACTGTATACACACAGGCATGCACACACAATTGTCCAGCCCTCTTGAATGAATGAAGGTCCAGTTTCTTAAAGCAATAATGGGATATAGAGTCGACCTTCAGGGTATAGCTGAAGGGATTGGTGTTGGTGGTTTTAAGCGGGAAGGACAAGAAAGTCATTTTGAGGGACGTCACCGTAGCATTTAGTGCTAACATGACAGACAATTACTCCAAATAATTGGCAAACAATGGTAGAAGGCTTATTTTGCATATATATGGAGAATATTTGGTGTAGATATGTTGTGATCTCTTAATGCTTCAGGTTTATTTGTTTAGACATTTGGGGCATGTCTTGAATACTCTACATGCATATTAGTCCGCTGAAACCCATTGACATATATATTGGACTATAGGTTCAAAATGGTGGAAATTAGCCTCAGGTGATTGTGCCACAAAAGGCTACACAGGCTGTTGCCATTCAAGCATGTGGCTTTTTTTTCATTCCACCTACTTTCTGATTGGATAACATTGTATGCTATATGTATCCCCCCCGGGACAACAGTGTAGGCTATAGTTTGGGTCAGAATACATTATATGTAGAATGAACTCATTATACAAAGAATCAAAGACTATGATTTCTGTCCTTGGCCCGATAACGTCTGCTTCTTGATTCTTCCTGTGTCATCAATTACATTGAAGGGCATTTGTCTGGTTTATTAAATGGACCAATTTGAAGCGTTTCCTCATCTGTATAGAAAACAAGACTGTGTGACTGACAGCCTGCGTCATCCCCATAGTAACAAGCCCCCTCTGGTTTGGTTAAAAAAAGAAGGAGAAAAACACAATATGAATTATAACTGTCAAAAATTAAAAGACTATTTATTGCATGTGCACATATGAAGGAGATGTAAGGACTTGAATGCTACCTCCCCCCCTACACAGTCATTTGTTAAATTAGCCCTTCTAGATAGATAGATAGAATCGGAGGATGAAACCCTCTTTATTTGTCACATACATGCACACAGCAGAGCACACACAGTGAAATTAGTCCTCTGCATTTAACCCATCCTAGTACTAGGAGCAGTGGGCAGCTATCGTGCAGCGCCCGGGGAGCAATGGGTAGGGGGGATTGGAGGTGTCTTGCTCAAGGGCACCTCAGCAGGGCCTAGGAGGTGAACTGGGACCTCTCCAAGTAGCAGTCCACTTTCCATATTTCAAGTCTGTTTGGGGACTTGAACCGGCAACCCTACGTTTCCCAGTCCAAGCCCCTACTGACTGAGCCTCAGTCACTGCTTCTACATTTGAAGTAATTATTCGGTATTTATTATCGTTGTCTTTGTGTTCGAGGCCATAAATCTTTTTAATGTCTGGTTTCCGTGGTGATTACAGGGGCAATTATCCGTACTTGCAATCAGATACAGGAGAAGCAAAGATCAGCAGTAGAAGCGTGGCGCTTCCTGTCTGATTGACAGCTGCTTACTTTGTTTAGGAAGAGTTATTAGGCTTCGCCGACTGGTGCAGAGGTGATTGCTTGGTACAAATTCCAATTATGTGGTATCAACCATCCTCTGGGTTTCCAAGAGTATTTGAAGTGCAAAAAAATATGATATTGATTTATTTTTTTGGGTCTAAAAACCACTGTGGTGTCGTTTATTGCTCAGCCACGTGGTAAACTAAGTGTAAACTGTGGTAAGTGTTATTTAGTTTGTTCTCCCCACTGTTAAAGCTCTTACAGCTTTCTGCTGCCAAACAACAACATCTAGGGGGAATATGTGGCAGCCGTACATTAGCTCATTCTTCTGCGCTCTTTAGTTATTCTTATAACAAGAGAAATGTTCTGATAAAATAAGTCTTTAATTCAGGTTCTTTTATTATACAACCTACATTTTATGCCCTCATTTAAGTCCCTGAGTTTAATCATCTTAATGTCAGCAGATAAAAGATGTTACGGATGACGAGCTCAGACCTTTCAATGTTCCACGATTCACTACCTCGACTCTTATTATGCCGGACCACTGGGGCTTGAAATGTTGTATCAATGGAAGAGAAACTGCAGGACGGCATTATGAATTCAACACAGCAGAGTCACACTAATACAAAGGTGTCTTCATTCTGTCCTATATTGTCAGAGCAGAAAGCGAGAAAGAATGTATGGACATCCAGACAAACTTACATTGTTCTCAGTCATATCGCTGTCTTATTGTTTCTCTTTGCTAGCTGAGTAGACGTCACAATTGGGACAGAAACCTCACTTGGAATGCAGCCATTTTCAGTAATGTGTTGTGCAGACGGGTGTGCAGTCTGCTGGTGATGCAGAGAAATGTAAACTGTTTAGCTTGTCTTCCTGTTTGCCGACATTGTTGATTTCATCTATTTAGTACAGTGTTCACAGATCGTCTAATCCCACTCTGGCCTGCAGTGCTCAATAGGCTTTGCACAGAGGGGTAGCACAGAGCTGATGTGATTCTTGACATGGACATACTTTTCACTGACACTTGATTATAATCGCTTTGGTATCCTGGGTTAGACTGATGATGTCTCTGTAATGTCCCTTCAACCCCCTGATCTTAATCGGCATTGCTATTATGTTCAAAACCACATGTGCAGATTTGCTCGGCAGCTTTCCAGCCTCTGTAAATCACATTAGAGTGGTTATAGTAAAAATTGTGTTGATAGTGGTGACATGTATGCATGCCGGCAGGAGCAGATAGCATTCTATGCTGTACCTGGGTAATCCCTAAATCAAAACACATGGCAGCCTAGGTAAGCCCTTGACCACTGGATCAACAGGCTTGGCCTGTAAACTCCCATTTTATAAATCAGAATATACTGGTATGTGAATATTCTTTTATGACCAATACAAAAAAATACTGTGGAAATAGTTGTTGACTCCATCCTAACAAGTTGGCAGAAGCAACAGATTATAAATAATATATACTGTATGTTAATCACAAAAAGAAGTGGCAACCTGCATCCCCTTCTTGATGGTTGACAGATCTCTTTCGATTGCAAATTAATCTGATTGTTTTGCGGGAATGTATTATAAATGAACACAAGTCATTATTGCAGAGCTCCGCCAATCAGGTAACATTCATTTCAGTCATTTCAAGTAATTTCATACGACCTGATTGTAATTAACCTGAACAATTTGCCAGAGCTCCATACCGTATGGTTCAGCACTCCACATGACCTAGACACAGAAATAACAGCTTTTTATTCACATGGAGTTGTCATATGCCTTGCACCTGTGCGTGTGCATTAGTATGTGAAGAGGCTTCTGATTCTTCCTCCCTCTTCCCCTTTTTTTGCTGTGACCCAGTGTAGGTCTGTAACTTAGGGACACGAGGTAACTGTACCGGCATTAAAATAGCAAACGGGGTGAACAAAGCATGTTATGAGATTCACTAGTTCCATGTCTCCCTGGGTGCGGCTATAAATAGCCTCTCACACTGGAATAGAGTTTTCCCCAGCGATGCGAACGAAAGCCAGAGGAACAGCTGCGCTTAAGCCAAGTCCTGTTAGATCAGCAGAGTCACATGGGCATACTCCTGTCTCTCTCTCTTGTCTTTTCTTTCTGTCTCACTCTGTCCTATCTCACTAACCATTTTTCTTGCTCCCAATCTGTCCTGCTGTCCGTCTTTTACCCGTTTGTTTACCACCCTGTCTTGCAGTATCTTGTCTCTCTGTCACTGTCTCCCGTCTGTCTGTCTGTCTGTATGTCTGTCCTATTTGCTCAATTTTCCATCTCTCTTGATGTCCTGTAATTTGTGTCTATGTCATTATCTCTGCCCCCTTGCTTTATCGCACTGTCAGTCTATCTTCTTTGCTCCCGCTGACTCTTTGTTTGAGTGGGTGTCCTTCTTTGTCTCCCATAGCCTCTGTCTGTTTGTCCCTGTCCTGTAGATTTCTCACTGTCACTCTCTCTCTTTGTCATGTTTTTATCTGTCTTTCTCATTATCACCAGGCCTCCCCTGTGTGCTCTGTTAATTGGTACAATCCTAATATTAACATAATTAATCTGTGTTGTTATTAATTGGTTTCTTGAAGTAGGAGTTTGAGCTACATACATTTTTTAAATAGACATTTTATCTGATTTTTTTATTGTCCACATTAATAACTTCTATGAAGTGTTTATAGTTCACTAAATGCAGCATAACATGAAAAAGACATTAGTTGTATTTTTACTGATTTTCTTTTTTATTTCTTGTTTTTTATATAGCTGTGGAAGACTGAACTGGATGATATAAATGAGACCAAATTGAAAAGGGTACATATACAGTACATACATGCATCGGTTCCTCACAATTCATCGTGTCAAGATAGGCATTTTGAATCCAGAGATTAACAACCAAAACCAGTGTTCAGGGAGGTAATTACCCAATGAATAAACATTATTAGCAAATGTTTAAAACAATGCCATTAATAGTTCAAACAAATATGTTTTCTTCATTCTCGTATGTACCTGTCTGATGTGCATCAACACACCATTCACTTTGATACATGTTGGTAAAAATCTCAGTTTCTTGCATCACATCCCTTTTACGCCCCTTTTTAAATTCTTAACATATCTACCGACCCCTGCTGCTCCCTCTTTCCCCCTCTTTCCCCCTCTTTCCCCCTCTCTCTCTGCCTGTCTCTCTCTCAGTTTGACATCACAGGTGTGTATATATAGCCAACAGATGGATTCTCCCATAGCAGGCTGCTTCAGTGCGTCTCTCTCCCTCCGCTCAGGCCTACCGCCGACCACTCAAATGAACTAGAAGCAATTCCTTGTTTACATTGTCTCTTCCGATCTGCCCAACCATCAGTTTGTGACTGCATCCATTATTCATGTGTTCCCCTCCACCACATGCACACACAGTAAAACATTACTGCAGCTCGATGTGTTCCTATAGCCTCTATGTTTAGGGGTATACAAGAGAAAACTCCCATTTTAGCCTGACATTCGTGGACGTCTAGACACAGGGTACACATTTTAAATGAAAACGTGAAATCCGAGCAGAATCCATGTCTACGTAGCTTCACTTTAGCTTGTCTAGATAAATCTTATTCATGGTAGCACAAGCGAACCTGTCACTCAGTTAGCAGCATTAAGCACAAAATCGTTGTGACTGGGCAAATGTCTGAAGGCGTAATTTCGAGGAAACGGTAGCAGGGAGAGCTAGGGACAGGTAGTGTCACTATGAGACGTGACATACGGTAGTTCCAGTGTTATGTGGTGTGTTCCTAGTGAGGTATACGTGTGTGGAGTGTGAAGTTGTTGGGGCCCCTCTGGCTAAGAAGTAACTGCTGAACACAGACAAGCACACACTACGCCACCACGACATGCCTGGAGTGCCATCGAGCAGACATGCAGCCAATCACAGTGACATCCCTGTGCACTGTGACCCTTGTGCATACTCACTTTGCTGAGTATTTGCAGCTTGTGACAGGGTAGACGCATGCTGGCTACGTAGTCAGGGGAGTACTGGAGAAGTTTGGACCAAGGGTGGTTTGGCTTTCAGGCAACATTGATCTTTTTGATCCTTAGGGGTTTGAGCTTGAACGTTAAAATGTAAATGTTTTTCATACAGTACTGGTAAGCTTCCTGGACATACATTGGGTGAAGTTATTATTGACATAGTAGTTTAGTTGATTATAAACTAAGTTAAAGTATCTACAAAACAAACGTTGGATTGAAAACTGTAATCAGAACATGTCTTGTTTTCAGGTAGAACCCAGAGTGGAAGGTAATTGACACAACTCACTATATTTAATAAAGTTATCTCTTTTTTTTTTTAATGGGGGCTAATGGGTTTGTGTCTCATACACACACTAATTCATAATTTACCTTAATTTCAGAAGAAAAATCTGCATAACGTTAAATGGAACTTCTTATTTATAATCAGGAACTGATCTTGTGTGACTTTCAAAGACCAAACTAAATGTTTAGAATAACGCCCGTCATAGGTACTAAAAGTTTGTGGGTCTCGTAACACTAAACCTTTTAATGAGTATATAAAGCATAAGTAACTGAATTATCCACCGCAGTGCTGAGAGGCCTGACAGCAGGAGCGAATATTGATCTTATGACTAAGTCAGGCTTTTTTAGGGGCAGTTTATTGCCATTGTTATTGGGTTGGAATCAAATTAGGAAAATGGCAGCTGTGTCCATGCCATATCATTATGAAATATAATCCAATTTGACCACCCAATCCTCTTGAAATGGACACAGCCATTTCTTGGCCTCATCTGTTATAGCCCTGCTCTTTAGCCCTTCAGAAATATTACAGTTGCAGTCTGTTTTGTTTTCGTGTTACATGTGGACACATACTCCACAGTATTGGTCACCCCAGTGGCTGCTTGGCCTTTGGTTGCATACTTTTCCTGGAACATAATGCGTCTTGTGTAACAACACAAAAAAATGTGCTGGAAACACATTTTTTCTTTTACTTGCATAATCCTTCTCAAATGTGATGGGGTCATCTAGACAAACGGTGGCAATGTGACATGTTCAGTGCTGGGAAACAAATTTCACTTTGTTGACATGGCACATAATCTGCTTTGATGGCTACTTGTCGGATGTCAGTGTGAGGAGGAATATTGTAAAATGTGTTCCAAGTGCTGACTGTGTACCCTGCTGTAATACGAGCCTGCCTTCTTGGAAAGGAGCAATGGGGCCGCCATCAATAGGGTCGAAAGTTATTGCAATTCCAGGGATTCTCTGTGGACGCCAGTTGCTGGGATTGATGTGTGGTTTTATGAGGCTGAGGGTGACACACAAACCTTTACTCTGAGTTTAATTGTAGCATTGTGATGCCTTGAAAGCTGTAAAACACAGGGAAAGCTACTCATTCCATTTTTATGCCAGAAGGAGAGTGAAGCTGAGTGCCTACTTGTGTCAAATCAGGAGTGAGTGAATGGCTGGAGAGGAACAGCTGCATGCAGTGACTGTGCCAAGCAAAGCATGTCAATGAACTGCCATGCAACTCTGCTCATTCAGTCGGACACAGGAAGGAACGTTGAAAGGTCTGCATGTGAACAACAGCTTTACTCTGTCAGCCCTGCGGAACAATTAACTTTAAAGAGGTGTGTGTGTGTGTGTGTGTGTGTGTGTGTGTGTGTGTGTGTGTGTGTGTGTGTGTGTGTGTGTGTGTGTGTGTGTGTGTGTGTGTGTGTGTGTGTGTGTGTGTGTGTGTGTGTGTGTGTGTGTGTGTGTGTGTGTGTGTGTGTGTGTGTGTGTGTGTGTGTGTGTGTGTAGTGACTGGACATACATTATGTTGTTATCTAACACACACACACGCATGCAAGGGCTTCAATAGGGATTATATCAGTAATTAACTTGTTGGTTGATTATATTCAGGGGGTTCCTAGTGCTGTTGATGCCTGCACATGAATTCATTTTGAGATAACTCACTTAGAGATATGTTTTTTAGAATTCCATACAATTCTTAAATCACTAAAGGAGCATAGGATATAAATGTTAAGATATGTAAATAATATGCAAATGAGTCATTATCTAATGTTTCCCCTAGGGGAATGGAGAAAGCTACACATAGCAGTATACAAATTGTAGTTGAATACTTATCTAAATTAGTTTAGTTGGGATATTTTCTTTCCATTAGTTTGAAAGAACACACTAGCGCAAACTCTCAAATTGACCTGTACATGAAAAAACAATGTTTTTGCCTGTAGTGTATCGCCTTAAATGCCACTTGAAATGTGTGCCCTTTACTTTTATCCTGTAGATTTGACTTGTTCCATGTGCTTGACTTATCTTGAATGTGCTCCATTTCCTCACACATATTATTATTTTTCTTTCAGGAGGCTCAGAAGGTGATAAATCCCGCCAATCAGGCAACAGACAAACCAAAGGGTGAAGGAGAAAAAGAGGAGGTCCCTATCAGCGAAGTAGGATGGATGACCTCAGTAAAAGACTGGGCCGGTGTCATGATCTCCGCTCAGACCCTCACTGGCAGAGTTCTGGTAAGTTCTCCCTCTTTTAGTGGATATAAATGTCTCAAACACCAGTAGCAGTTCATTAATCATTTGCCCAACCAATTAGACAAGTGCCTCTGTCCAACAGACTGCAACTGGTTTTCACACCCAAATTGGCTTTCAGATTAATCCGCTGTAAAATCCACTGTCATGTACTCGATCACTCACCTGTTTTATGCAGGTCCCACTGGAGACATTCTGTAGGGCAATTAATTTGATCCCTACAGAATTCTGGGGATGCTTAGTCCTCGCTGAACCCCAGTCGGCTATTTGGCTGGCCTGTATTCTTTCTGCTCAATGGCCTATGTGCGGCACGCTGTAACTCACTCAGCTGTGCATCTGCCAGCTAGAAGGATGAGTGTGTGTGTGGGTGTGCATGTGCAACTCTGTGTGTATGTGAGGTGAGATTTATTTGTACAAGAGATAGCGTGGTGTTTGTGCAAGAGGTAAGAGGCTGTCACTATGGCTTTTCTCTTCGTATGAATTACAGTCCCTTTCCCCTGCTGACCGCCCTTTCTTTGGCTTCATCCCTCAACCTTGCCCCAGAATCTCTCCTGCACTCTACGACTCTTTGCCAAATCCTGATGTATCTGAAGCGGTCTAACTCGTATATATGACGCTCTGCTTCTATTCAGCCTGTTCCCATTTTGCTTGAGTGTTCGTATTTCAGCAATAATGACAGGTAACTCTGTCCCTTGATGGTCACAAATAAATTGTCGCAGCAATAGAATTAGCTGAGGTGTGAAATACCAAGTGATTTTGATGTCTTTAGGGATACGTACCTGAAATTCACTGCCTGTCATGAGGACACGGTATAAAGGTATACAAACACATAGTGAACAGCTCTCACAAAATACATGATATTATAATTAAACATCGCCACCTACACTAGCAGTGTTTTTCAAATGCTCCTCTTCTCAGTTTAGCAAGATGTCTACTTCTTAACTCAACTGAGCGACAGACTTTTAACTTGATTATGAAATTCAAAGTGTTTGATTAAAATTGAAAAGCAGATTTTTACTTTAAAAAGCTTTGTCTTATCTGACTTTATTTCCCATCTTAACTTGCATTAGAGCGTTAACGGAAGTTTTCTGCTCTACTGTGGACTGACTGAAGCAGGAGTGGGAGTCAGGAGAGAGATGGATCTCAACTAAAATGTTAACTCTGTCATTGTAAATGTTTGCTGGAATGTGACAGTTTCTTCACGCCTGGTGAGAATAGCTGGGTTTTTAAAAGGATTCAGGCCTTTCATGGTGAAGAAGATGAGGAATCCTGAAGGGAGCTGTCAATTTACTAAATGAGCTTCTCTTTCATCACTTCCCCACTCACACGGCTCCTCTGGCATGGACACAGCTTCCTCTCGCTTTCATCTTCTGCTCTGACTGAGCACTCCATCTCTGCCCTGTATGTTTGTTTGTTTGTCTGTGTGTGTGTGTGTGTGCGTGCGTGTGCATCTGTGTGTGTGATCATAAAAACATCACACCAACAGAGAGACCGACAGGCAGATAGAAAAGGAAACACAGAGCGGGTGTGTCGGGGACAAATATGGCACTGTTTGCTTTAAAGGGGTTTCTATGCCTGGAGATATCCCAGTGTATCACCTACTGTGATTTGTTCTACTTCTGTTGGGGATGATCATTTTACCCAGCAGGCTGTGTTTGCTTAGGTGCTCGGGCTAATGATATGCAGCACAATATGTACAAAACTGATGAGCGCTCTGTGTAGGTGAATGAGTATCTCTTCATGTGGGTGGAATGTGTAGATTTGTGGATGCGTGTATGCTAGTATTTCACCACATAAAAAAGTACATGCATGACAGCTTGTGTATCTGCCAAAGTGTGTGTGTGTGTGTGTGTGTGTGTGTGTGTGTGTGTGTGTGTGTGTGTGTGTGTGTGTGTGTGTGTGTGTGTGTGTGTGTGTGTGTGTGTGTGTGTGTGTGTGTGTGTGTGTGTGTGTGTGTGTGTGTGTGTGTGTGTGTGTGTGTGTGTGTGTGTGTGTGTGTGTGTGTAGGTGGGTGATTCTGTAGGACTCTTGCTCAACCAAAAGTGCTTCACTGCAGATCAAAATTGCGATCCGTGTACACAGAACCTGGCTGGTAACCATGGCAACTGCTGTGTAGTGGCGCTCAGTCATCTGACATTTGGGGGGTGTCTGCCTGGGAACAGCAGAGCACACACACATGCACACACACACACACACACACACACACACACACACACACACACACACACACACACACACACACACACACACACACACACACACACACACACACAGGTAGGATTAAATCTAGATACAGGCTCTATTCTTTCCAGGTGGAAGAGCCAACGCAGATTGAGACAGATCACCTCTGGTAGGCAGAAACACAGAGCCCTTCAACTCTATTCATTTATTTGCCTTGATGACTTCACTGCCAGGGAAAGATCAAGAACCCCTTCAGGCTTATTGAATCACCACACACATCTAAATCCACCAGTGGCAGCCAGCTTGGCCCAGGTGTCCTCCATGTTGTTTCCCCATGTTACGATGAATCGCTGGAGTGCAACGAACAAGGCCGGCTTGTATTGATGGCTCATGTGACCTTGCTAAACTGCTTTGCTCTGATGAGAAAGGAATTAAATGAACACACATCCACCCACGCTGCATAACCATTAAGAGCAGACATGTGCTGCATGGGAATCACTCAGGTCATTAAAGCCCTGTTCTAAAGGAGTCCCATTGCTGAGCCATAGGCTGCTAGAGGAGAAAGCTATAATGGCCCACCGAATTGCTTAGAGCATGTAATAACCGTAAACAAAGAGCAGCAGGTGCACACAGGCGTGTGTGTGTGTATATCTTTCTGCCTTATGTGCTTTCAAGAGACAAAGGTGCTGATAATATGTTGTTTCCTCAGAGTGGTCGTATGTCAAAGTCCCCTGTCGTTGTGTGATCATAGCCTCTGTAACTTACATGCATGAGCCTCTCCAACCACCATCACACACACACACACACACAGAGCCATATATCCAACTCGATTAGGCTCCGTGTCACCTTGTGTGCCGTATAAAATACCGGGGGGGAAGTGATTGATGCTAGCATGTGCCTGTGTTGCTCCTGTGTGTGGGGCTTTAGCTTTTTGTATCACGCATCACTTTTACAATATCAACGTATCAAATATTTATCACCTCACTTTCAGATGACCTGCCTCCATTGTGAATGTCAGCTGACACTAAGCTCGGTCAAAACATGGAGGATAATGAATGAAACATTACAGAACACGTTCCTCTGTTGGTTATAAACAAAAGAGAGAAGAATAAAAACACATTTTTTCGATATATTCACTTCCAAATATTTTAAAGTGGTTTGGAAGATCTGCTGGAAATTGATTGATAGGTGAGAAAGTTTATCCGTGGGGACTTATTCAAAGCAGGAAGCAACTAAGCAACTAAGTGCCAGCTGCAGCTTAAGGAGGAAGTGTCATTCCGAGCCCTGCGAGACAGCTGTCCACACAAATGCACTGCATGCAGAGCATAGGTGAAAGGCAGAGCACCTCTGGTCTGATAGTGGATGGCTCATCGGTCTCTTGACAACCGTATCACCCCAGTTGCTCTGTAGAAAGACCTCATTAAGCACTCAAGGGCACGATGTCCGAGGAAATGACTAGTGGGACAGCTGGAAAATATGAGTGGGCGGAATTCGTGTGCTGCATTGCTACAGCATCTGATATCATTGATTCCTGCATTAACGCGACAGCAACAACACATGTAATCTCATAATGTACAAAAAAAACCCAGCGTGGATTATAACCTTTGAATGTAGATATCCACCCTATCTCTCTGTGCAGTAGATTTGCACGGCATGGTGGGTCCGGAAATAGGTCAGGCCTTCCATCTTTCTTAATGGGATCTTGGTTGGCAACCAGGGACCATCTGTTCACATGGTCCACTCCCTAAACCCCGTGGTCATCCCTCTGCCTAGCCATCCACCCACATACTGCATGGCACTCTGCATATTGACCCCTGTCATCTGCCAATACAACACAGCTGTCTATCTCTGCAGTAGAGTGACAGCACGTGCATTCTAACTGCAATTGTAACGGATCCAGCACAGTCCAGATGTTGGGAACACTGATTCTGCGGTAGAGCCTCTGACAGGGAAAATGATTTTCTTTCTCACCATTTCTATTACTACTACTGCACTCATTTTCCCTCCCTTACCCCTCTCTTATCTCATTCTTTCAAGTTCTAAGGTTCTGTGCTGACAGAACAGTGTGTGTGTGTGTGTGTGTGTGTGTGTGTGTGTGTGTGTGTGTTTGTTTGTCTTGGCCGAATACAAGGTTAGATTGTGCAAATGGAACCGTGGGTGCATTCAATTATTTTTTCAATGCGTCCTCAAACATCCTGTTGTTGAGAAAATAAGTGTGAATGCAATCTCTCGCACCCTCTGTGACTGCCTGCATGGAGAACAGCTGTCATTCACACTGCTCTTCATCTCAGACTGGCATTGTTTATGTTTGTGCAGTGTCAATTTACCCCCTATGTATACAGTGCATTTATGTAATGACAGTCCTTTGGGCTTGCATAAGCATACTTTTTTCTTCTCACAGCAGCCGTTGGGTACCATCAGTCTGTTTGGAGAGTTTACCCATGAACGTATGTGTGTGTGCGTTGAATGCATGTTTGAATATATACAGTATGTTTCTCCATGCTGTGGATTCTTGAATGTGTAAATGTGTCTGTGTGCCTCTGTTTTGGGCTGGCTGATTACGCTTTCCCGTGAAGTGCGTGAAACTAATTTATTGCTGTCTGTAAACTTCTCAGCGTGGCTACAGCTGTCAACACAGCACCATCCCCTGCATCACACTCCTCCGTGACAAAAGCGTCAACCCTTTGCATAAAAGTAACAGGCAGCGTGGTTCTTCATAAGCATTAAGTAGGATAAGAAAATCCTACATTGCATGATTGCAAGACTGAGGATTTTACTATGCAATGTTTTATATAATTTGTCCATTCATGGAGAGTAGTGTGTGTTACTGATGAATGAAGAATCTGTACAACAAACACATCCACCCACACACATTCTGACAGATATGCAAGTTCCCCCTGTACTCGGACTTGGCCTAAATCATTATCACAAAATTAATAATTGCATTTTTGCACTTTACAGTCTACCATAATTAGAAAAAGTCATGTAACGCATGTGAACAAACTATTTATGTATACAGCAGAAGTGTAAAAAGCAATAACATCATATGATAAAATCTTCATGATGTGATTCTACTGAATAAATATCAAATGATCACTCAGCTCTACCCCGAACATATGGACAGATATTCTTACATGGATGAACAAAATCGCATTAAATTCCCATAGTGTGTGTCAAAAGCATCTGTCTTAAAAAGCGCCTGTCAAGTTGACGTGAGAAGTCATAATCAATACCCACAGAGACCTTCTCCCAGGGAATCCTTTGACTTGCTTCACAACCCAATTTCTTCGTCAATTAAAAGCAGTGGACACAACAGATCTATCCTTTTTTTCACCTCTGTTCAGCATTCAGGGACACAACTCTTTGCTCCTGCAGTGTGTACTTCCATAATGAAACTCAATCTCAGAGGCAGTTCGCTGCTATTCCCTCACCTCAAACTCAGTGCCCTCTAAAATCCTCAGGCTGTGTCCTGGCCTCCCTCCCACTTCTCCCAGTGGTTCAGTTTTGCTAGTTTCACAGCTTATTCATTTTGTCATTCGCTGTAATTTATCAGTTCAGTCGATGGAAATTCAATTGGCATTGACTTGAATCCTCTGAACAGTGATGAATAGCTGTTATGCTGGAGGGACCACGGGGGGAAAGCACTGCAGCATTAAAAATAAGATGGAGGGAGAAGGAGGAGAGAAGGGTGTGGTGCCAGGCGAAGTCTCCTACACAGGCATGTCAGAGCAGAATAATTCCACGACAACTACGCACTTTGAGGATGAGGCGTTAGCAAAAATGTTTTGCAGATATAAATATATTATATTTATTTTCCTTTGATTAAATAAAAGTAGTGGATAAGAATGACAAAAAAGGTGAGTGAGTGAAGTTCACCATCAAATAATTCCTTATCAATGATTTGGTCAGTGTTTGGTTTTGCCAAAATTAAGGATAGCAATTTAAATATTTTGTGGTCAATCACTTTGATCCAGACTGAAATATCTCAGGTAGTCATGATACACATACTTCTTTCAGGGAAAATTGTAATAACCTTGATTGTATGATTGTATGAATCGGCTAATTTCCTGGTTCCTCTTCTAGCACTAACGTTTGTTTTGCAAATATTTATTACCAAATACCTGCGAAACTAACGACATGCCATTAGCCTTGGCTGTTCTTAATATTAGGTGCAAATAAACGCATGTCACCTTGCCGACATACTCAACTAAAATGTTGAACATGGTAAACCTAATACCTGCTACCTGTTAGGACTATCACTGCGAGCGTGCTAGCATGACTGAGTTGGCATTCAACCAGGAGCAAAGCTGTGAACCAAATACACCCTTGTAGCACGGCTGTTGACACCTAGTCCTGTTATAAAGGTATTCTATTTCAAGATCAGTTTTGCTATGTTTTTGAACTAAACTCTGAAGCTTCAGGCTTTGTCATGAAGTGTGGCATAACTGAACGTTTGAAATTCCTTGAGTAGTGTAGTTTTTAAACGTATTTTTCTACATATTATAGTCAACTAATCATGTTAAGTATCAGAATCAGTTTTATTACCAAGTAGTTAACACATACAGAGAATTTGCTTTGGTATAATTGGTGCATGGATGAGTACATATGAGTACATTCATTTATTGATTGATTGTAATGATAAATGTCTTGTTTTTTATTGGTTTCGGTATTTGATTTAGTGCCACATGTAACTAGACTAAGTTGTGCTTCAGAATGTGTTCTCATACCCTGTCCACACGTCAGCTGTGTGAAGGCAACCCTGCTGGCTTGGATTTTTTCTGGGCTGCCGCCACATAAGAAACATAAGTCGTGCACTGAGCGTTGGAGGAGTGAAGAGGGAGGAGGAGGAGGAGGGGATGAGAGGGAAAGCAGGGTGTCATAGGAGGAAAGAAGAGCAACACGGAGTCTTGCCATCAAGCTGCATTGTTTGGGCTGGTAGAAATGTACACACTGCTTTCTCACTTTGCAAACAGACATAGTGCGGCACATCTGAGCATGCATATATAAATACAAACACATCGCACAGTATTATGATATCCAGAAAACATTCCATTTCAAATTCTGTCACGTAACAGTAGAAGAAGAGTGTGTACAGCTGCAATTCTTCAACTATATAAACCAGAGAAGAAATATTCAATAATTAGTATTTATAAAAGTAGTTTATATTGCATAATGGACAACACAAGTCCCATCATAGAGTAGCTATAGTTGGATCTCTCCCTTTTTGTTCCATTTTATTAATCGGCATCCCACCGCTTTTAAATTTGCAGCACACAAGGGAGGCTTTTTACAACTCTGAAATCATTGGTCTCAATTTGTCCTCATGAATGATTTTCCCTGCAGCCCCGCTTTAGGCCCATCATAACTCTGAGCCGTTCTGCGGGATGACTCATCATTGCTTGTTCTTTTTATTCCCCCCCATCTATTAAACCATCCATTTGCCACCTGGGCCTCTATCGCTAAAGAACCAATGATCCACACCCATTTTCTCTCCCTGCAGCCTCAGTGCCCCTTGTCTGTCCCACCCTGCCTCAAAGTGTTCTGCAGAGGAAAAGGTCAAGGGAGGAGACACAAGAGTGATGTTTCACTTAGCTGGCTACCCAGACTTAGCCTTATTAGATCAAAGTCACCTGTGATTTACAAGGCAATGTGACCGAGACACTGTGGCGCCAGTACATGTTCATGTTTCCTTTAAGTCTGGGCATTGATAAACGACTCGGCACACTCGTTCTAAAAATACTCGCATCTCAAATCAAGCCAGTTTTTAAAAGAATGAAGTTCAAGTGTTGTATATCAAAATAAGTTTAAATATATTTTATGTTATATCACCAATGGATAAGGAAAGCCAACATCACCTGGCTAATTACTATACTTTATTAAATGTCTTACTAAATGGTCCTTGCTTCTCTTCCATGAATTCCAGCAAGTGGCTGCAAAAAAATGTTTTCTGTTTACTTACAGTATGGTTATTTATGCTCTGCTAAAACCTCAGAGCTAGGAGTGACATGGTAGTCAAAAATGAGATTACATTTAGATTCACAAGCCCATTACACTGCAGGCTAGAGAAAGACAGACAAGCAGACACAGAGTTTGCGGCACACAGTCTCGACAGGCTTAAAAATTGCGAGCAGACAGAGAGAGACCTAAAGTAGGCAGTCTTGGAGGATGGAGACATTCTTGTGTTTGTCATCTGGAGCTCCCTGTCACCTTCAAGACAACGCTCTCCCTGTCTCATTTCTGTCATGGCTGCCTGGTATGTTCCTGGGGAGGATTGTTGAGTGACTCAGTGCCTCTGGGATGACGCACACCTAATGGATCAGAACTTGAAGCATCACATTGATCCAACCACATCTTACACCGCAGCCACCGTCAGACACATTTGTTAAAGCTTTCCAAAAATAGGATCAGGGACAGATGACATTACGAAAATAAGCAAATGTTCCTTTGGTGGCATTGTAACTGATCAAGCAGGAGTTGTCTTTTCTTTTCCTCCTGATGCAAAATTGCATTATTTTAGAGCACACAAAGAGCAACCTCCCGTTTTATGGAATTTGTGAAAATCATTTGCATATTTCATACTGCATTTGCATGAAGCCCCATTCTGTCAAAAGCTGACAACTACATTCAGTTTTTTATTTTGCACAAAACTAATCCAGTTACACCTGGTTTTTCTCCAGTAGGATTTTTGTTTTGTAAACAAAAACCTGGCTACCTGGAAACCGGTGAAGGTAATATAGGAGCAGGTGTATAGGAGAACAGATAATTACACTGGGTGATACGTACTCCAGAGGTCGTAATAAGTCGGTTTCAACTAATTTTTTATCCCTGTCCACAGACATGTCTTTTCATCAGTATATTCATGCTAAATAAGCTAACAGCCGCCCTTCAGAAGTGCACTGCTAGATAGCCAATTAATCTCTTTAAATGATACATTATTTTAGAATTACTGCTTATCAAATCAAATGTCTTTGCCTTATAAACACACTTTATATTGTGCCTCAACACCCTTGCTGCTCAGCTGTCAATCAAGTTTGTGCACCAGCTCACAAACTCAGAGCCTTGAAGATAAAGACGCATTTCTCACATATCCGCAAAGATCCTTTTCTCTCTCCTCAACATGATTTCTGACTATAAAAATAGAATACTGAATGTGATTTCAGGTAGAAATTCTTTAGTACAAGCACAAGATAAATCAGCATCTGCTTCTGAATGATGTTAAAATGACCTGGAGGTTCCTGGAGGAAGAATCAGAGCAGCTCCCAGCTCCATACTGTAGGTGCTGCTCTCTAACCCACTCTGAGCTCCCCGGAGGGGCCTGAGCATTATAATAATTCCCCAGCAGGGACTGATGAAGTACCAAATTATTAACATTTTCTTGGTGCAGGATCTATGAAACAAGAACTGCCTCCTCTTCTCAGTCTGTCTCACCATCTATACATCAGCAGGTCTGAGTCACGCAGTGTGGGAGTGAAAGGATCATTGGAGATGTGGCTGGCTGTATCCCTACCTCTGCTTTATAGGGTGGACAGGTTATTATTGCAGTAACATCGGTGGTGGAAGATAGACGATATGGTTCTACTCCTCCTGAAACTGACCTAAGAGGCAACAAAAAGCAACTGTCACATAATGTTTTATATTGATGGCAAACACCTCGCTATACTGAGCTGTGCAGAGCCTCACAAAGGGAATGATCGAGTGCCAGCTTTCCATGTGTGGGCATTGCTGTATTATATGCTGCACAATTCAATCTTTTTTGACCGTCCTATGACTCCTGTGACAGTATCAGACCCGGGTCGCAGATATGCTCTCAGGTTCGTTCTGAATATGCTGTTGTCACTCGTGTCATGTTTGCGCTTCTAATTGCTTATCAGAGGATTCAGCACAGTGGAGACCATCTGTTTAGCCAGGTTTCATATCCGTTTACCCCCACTGGGATTCTGTTTCCTGGGATGGGACAGCCACGCAATGTCCCCAAAACACTTCACCTCCACCAACCTGGCGCTCACTGCTCAGAGTTTCCATGAGATCATTTGGGGACGACGCTGGTGATGTAAGAGGCACAGCATGGGAGGGAGAAAGATTATTCTATGAGAGGGCAAGTGGAAGTGTGACATGGAGGGAAAGGAATTGAGAGCAAATGCAACAATTAATAGTACTGTAGTATCAATCTGGATATAGATTTCAGGTATGAACATTTGCAGTGTTTTTCAATTTTGTGTACTCTAGGCAGTTCAATCATCTTGAGTTTAACCATCTATTAAGTCTAGCTTTCCTGTGTGTAAATTGGAGATGTGAAGACATGTTACATCAAGTGAGTAAGTAAGAGCCATGGCAAGGTGATAATTAAATGGTTTGTAGGTCTGGCTCTGCCTCAGGCCATAAATTGCATCAGTATTGACTTCAAAGTCTCAATGCATTAAAGACAGACCAGCATAAGTACAACTTTTCTCCTCTCCTCTCCTCTCCTCTCCTCTCCTCACCTTTCCTTTCCTTTCCTTTCCTCTCCTCTCCTCTTTGTCCAGCAGTGGCTCAGTCAGTAGGGGCTTGGACTGGGAATCGTAGGGTCGCCGGTTCAAGTCCCCGAACAGACTTGAAATATGGAAAGTGGACTGCTACTTGGAGAGGTCCCAGTTCACCTCCTAGGCCCTGCTGTGGTGCCCTTGAGCAAGGCACCGGACACCTCCAATCCCCCCTCCCCATTGCTCCCCGGGCGCTGCACGATAGCTGCCCACTGCTCCTAGTGCTAGGATGGGTTAAATGCAGAGGACCAATTTCACTGTGTGTGCTCTGCTGTGTGCATGTATGTGACAAATAAAGAGGGTTTCATCCTCCGATTCTATCTTCTATCTATCTCTCCTCTCCTCTCCTCACCTTTCCTTTCCTCTCCTCTCCTTTGCATGCTAGGATGCAGCTGTATTTGACCGCATGCACAAAAGCTAAGAGTAATTTGTACCATATGTAGGATATATAAAGCTTGTGTGCACATTCTGATTATTATGGGATATGCACATGGCTGTGCTTAATAGCACAGTCAGGCACAGTCAATGTAAATGTATAGACCAATGACCTTTCAGGTTAAATCAATACTAATGAAACAAAAAATACATTGACTGGTCAACGGCTGCAACCAAGCTGAAAATGAAACAATCTGTTTACTTTGTCATTTGAAACAATCCCATAGATAGATTTGAGTACAAACCAGAAGCAGGGGAGACATCCATCATGAGGCCTGCTTAGCTGAAGTAATGAAAGCATAACACTTCCTCTGACAGCAGGGCTAAAAGGGCCAGACGATCCTAGCCTCTGAAGACTGAATGATGTCTTGTTTCCTGAGCCCTTTTTATTACTTTGCTGCCGCTGTAAGTGTCTCTGGCCCATTATATACTCAGTTATTCCCACAAGTGGCACATCACCGTGGCAACATCACATCTCCCTTTCTCAGGTATTAGCTTTGTGCCCTCTGTCTTTGTGTCAGTTTATTTCTTTCACTCTTCTCCATCCCTGGGTGCTTCTGTATTTCTTACCCACCATTTTAATGGGCTTGAAATACTAACTTTATTATGAATTGTAAGTTTTATATTGGGGAGGCAGCAGATATCTGACAAACAGATATTCTCAAGTTAAAAGACATATGATTTTGGTAATATAAAACTTCCTTCACAAGCAAAAAAGAGTGTCTGTCTTTTTAGTAAATTCTGAACTTTCAGAATATTTTTCACAATAATGGTGTCCTGTTGATAATGCCGTCAGATCAGATGGTTCAAAACTAATATTTGTTGTTTTGGATGGAAGGCATCAACAGTTTGTTTGTTCTATTTATTTGGTGGGTGATGGGGAATCCTAGGATTGGTTCTTCAAGACTCAGAATCAGTCTAAATCATATACAAATTTGATAAAACAGAACAGATAGTGTAATGTTCTCCCAACTCTGCTGTATATGTACTCCTGTTATAAAATAAGACTCTGTTGTTGCAGTGACATTTAATTCCATAAATGATCTACAGAGAAAGAATTGTAAGCCCCTTCCTGATCCGCTGGCAGACTTTCTGCTTAAGGCCAGCAAAATGTAAAGCAGGAGACTGGGTTTTGCAGTTATAGCTCCTATTCAAATTGATGGACACTTACAACAGCTCGGCCCCAAGCCCCATTTCAACTTAAGAATGTATGTATGCAGGTGCTTGAGATATGAGTGTATTCTGCAGCTTTATGAGGCACTTTCAGTCATACATCAGAGTGGAGAAGTGGATTGTAAAAGGCTTGTGACTGATATTTGAACCTATAAAATCCTCAGTCTCAGGGGGAACCGACTGCCCTCCAGGCATCAGCCGGCTGAACTTTTCTCTGACAAGTGTTGGGTATTGAATATTGATACGTATGTCAACAATCAATCACCCCAGCAGACTATAATCACAGGAAAGGTGAAAGGTGGAACTGATGGACACTGAAGTGAAGTTTGGCTTCTCAATAAAAGTTGGGTCTCTGAGAGAAGCCTAACACTTATTGATTGATGTTCATTGAACATATCAAATTGTATTTAGCTCATTTAAGAAAGCGTTGCCGTATTTCTACCATTAAAACCGGTGGCGCTGTTGCGTCATTCTACCATTGAAGCCGGGTAAGCGGGTACGTCATTTTCTGGTACAAGAGCTCTGTGGTATTTTTTTGCATTATTATCGGCCTCTTAGCCAATGAAATGCATCAGGATGTACACGTGGCATTGTTTGGATTTTTTTCGAGCAATCATGGCAACTGCGGAGGGAATTCTGAAATTAGTGAAGGTAGTGATATTGACGATCTGCACAGCGCTGATGACATTATTGCTGACGACTTTGAACCCGTCGAACCAATCGACCGGGATTTATGGTTAAGACATATGTTTGAAGACGGCGACGATGATAACCATGAGTTTGAAGGTTTTGAAACCGAGTGGAGGATGGAGAGTTCCACAGAGTTGTTTTAACCGCACCCCAGTGGTGAAAGTCGATTTACCTGCAGAGGCCACTCATGAAAGCCACACCTGTAAGCTCTCAAATACTTTTTGGATTGTGTTTTTATCTGCTACAGAGGCTGAGAAATCAATTATTTATTAGGCGTTGACACAATTGCTGAATTTTTAGAAAAACTTCAGGTTTTAGGGGGTTCTTCTAAAATCGTAGATCGTAAAATCATAGGTTTTACAGGCATTTTTTGGGAAAAATTGACCTTCTGTAATGGAGGGAGTAAAATCCATAACTTTTAGTTTCTGTTGGATTTGTATTATGTTTTCCAGGGAGATCATTAATTATCCACCAAATGAATAACTGCATGGCTTAAGTGGAATTAATAATGTATAGCCCAAAAGGTAAAGGAAACCATTAGCAAATTACCCTTGTGTTGCTCTTCTCTGCCATATCTCACATTTATAGAAGCATACTTAGGGCTCAGAATAAGACTGAAGTTAAATATAAAATAATCTGGCTTGTTTTCAATATTATAAGAGAGACTCACTCTGGGATAAAAGGCTTATTGTGACACCTTCACCCTTGCTGATAGGCGGAGGTATTGTGTTAAGGTCATTCATGGCTGTTTTCAGGCATCCGCCCACTTTATTGACTGAGCAGGACAGCTTTGTGTAGGGTTCTGATGTAGCAGAGAGCAAACAGGGGAGGGATACACTGAGATGCTGCTGCTCTCCACTTAACACATAGCCTGCAACAAAAACACGTTACTTTTACAGCCTCTCCTTCTCTGCAGATCCTCGTCTCATCTGTCACCTTGCTGTGAGCGAGCTTTTTACCTTATCAGGACCCATTACATTGTTAGCAAGCGAAAGTGGGCTTCGGTGCGGATGATAAACTTCTCATTAACCTTCCGGAAATTAAACGAAACCTTGATTTAATTAGATAAAGCTCATGTCCCCGCTGCGTCTCCTCTGAGATGAAACCTATGTGCTGTCAGGGGAGGATGTCGTGGTGATATAAGAGGGTGGTTTAAAGAAAGCAAACAGAAAACACGATGCGGTGCAGCTATATTGTTTCATCATTTAAATGCTCATCGATCCATTTGCTTTATTGGGAAGGGAAATGAAGTTTTTAATTCCACATTTGGCAGCGGCTAGGTCTTCCTCTGGCTACCAAATGCTGAATGACATTATTTGGAGAAGGATGAAAGGGTTTGCTGAATTTGGCAATATGCATCAGACAAAGTAATTGCTCTGCATGCATTGTAATAGACATAGCATTAGAGTGATAACGTTTTGATGATATTAACTATGGCAGGGATGATTTATACTATGATTAAAGGCACATAATGGAATTATGTGGCAGTAACAAGGTCTGGAAAACAGTGTAGTGACCTGAATACATTATGAACAGCAATGCAGATGGAGAATACGCTACTTCCTCACAATATCTTAGTACTCTCATAAAAAAATCTCCCTTTCTGCTCCGTTTTTTTTTTACTGCAGATAGAGGTCATTTGTCATTGTTCAGATGGGAAATTATACCAGTTATGTAAATGTCAAGCTGGATATTGGTTGATACATGGCACAATTTCATTCCTAACAATGGAGAGATTGAGAAAAATCTAAAAGAATTGAGTGACAAAATACATTTAGCAAAGTTGGTTACAGACCCAAGCAAATTGAAAGATTGAGTAAACGTGTCTGTGTATTAATCATCATATACACTGTGATTATTAATCTGACGCACAATGCATTTACAGTATTAAAGTACATTAATGCTGTCCGAGTTTGAATAAAACATCCTTTAAGGCATGAATCAAAAGTGGCATGTGCAGTGGTACCAAGTCACAGTATTCCTCACATAAAACCAGGAAAATCCCTTCCTATATTTGTTCAGTTTTGGCTTAGTTTGTGAACACCTGGGAGTAACAGCCCCACTCAGTGTCACATTGTCCGGCTAAAAAAGATTCCCTGCAGAAATCTGAGAAGAGGTCTTGTGGGAGACCAGTATTTATTTTTTATTGAAGCTTAATGGGAGTCCAGGAGGAAGGGAGTATAGGTCATGTTAGTATTCAACTGAGGCCAGCAGGGATGAATGATTCACCAGAAGTGGGCTCTTTATTCAGCTGTAATGCATATATTACAATAAGTGTATTGATAAAATAGTAGCTATTAATGTTGTTTGTTTCACGTGGTTTCATTTAAAACTCACTAGAGTTAAAGTTCTCCTTCATCATTGACTCAGAAATACTTGACATTTGGTTTGATTTTCCCAAAAATACTCCTAATCACAACACTCACAACATCATATCACACAAACAGCTGTTACCTCGCCCTTACTGGATTTAAGAATTGCAGCAAAAAGAATATGTACAGTGGGGCAAAAAAGTATTTAGTCAGCCACCAATTGTGCAAGTTCTCCCATTTAAAAAGATGAGAGAGGCCTGTAATTTTCATCATAGGTATACCTCAACTATGAGAGACAAAATGAGAAAAAGAAATCCAGGAAATCACATTGTAGGATTTTTAATGAATTAATTGGTAAATTCCTCGGTAAAATAAGTATTTGGTCACCTACAAACAAGCAAGATTTATGGCTCTCACAGACCTGTAACTTCTTCTTTAAGAGGCTCCTCTGTCCTCCACTCGTTACCTGTATTAAGGGCACCTTTTTGAACTCGTTATCAGTATAAAAGACACCTGTCCACAACCTCAAACAGTCATACTCCAAACTCCACTATGGCCAAGACCAAACAGCTGTCAAAGGAGACCAGAGACAAAATTGTAGACCTGCACCAGGCTGGGAAAACTGAATCTGCAATAGGTAAGCAGCTTGGTGTGAAGAAATCAACTGTGGGAGCAATTATTAGAAAATGGAAGACATACAAGACCACTGCTAATCTCCCTCGATCTGGGGCTCCACGCAAGATCTCACCCCGTGGGGTCAAAATGATCACAAGAACGGTGAGCAAAAATCCCAGAACCACACGGGGGGACCTAGTGAATGACCTGCAGAGAGCTGGGACCAAAGTAACAGAGGCTACCATCAGTAACACACTACGCCGCCAGGGACTTAAATCCTGCAGTTCCAGACGTGTCCCCCTGCTTAAGCCAGTACATGTCCAGGCCCGTCTGAAGTTTGCTTAGAGGGCATTTGGATGATCCAGAAGAGGATTGGGAGAATGTCATATGGTCAGATGAAACCAAAATAGAACTTTTTGGTAAAAACTCAACTCGTCGTGTTTGGAGGAGAAAGAATGCAGAGTTGCATCCAAAGAACACCATACCTACTGTGAAGCATGGGGGTGGAAACATCATGCTTTGGGGCTGTTTTTCTGCAAAGGGACCAGGACGACTGATCCGTGTAAAGGAAAGAATGAATGGGGCCATGTATCGTGAGATTTTGAGTGAAAACCTCCTTCCATCAGCAAGGGCACTGAAGATGAAGCGTGGCTGGGTCTTTCAGCATGACAATGATCCCAAACACACCGCCAGGGCAACGAAGGAGTGGCTTCGTAAGAAGCATTTCAAGGTCCTGGAGTGGCCTAGCCAATCTCCAGATCTCAACCCCATAGAAAATCTTTGGAGGGAGTTGAAAGTCCGTGTTGCCCAGCGACAGCCCCAAAACATCACTGCTTTAGAGGAGATCTGCATGGAGGAATGGGCCAAAATACCAGCAACAGTGTGTGAAAACCTTGTGAAGACTTACAGAAAACGTTTGACCTCTGTCATTACCAACAAAGGGTATATAACAAAGTATTGAGATGAACTTTTGTTATTGACCAAATACTTATTTTCCACAATAATTTGAAAATAAATTCATTAAAAATCAGACAATGTGATTTTCTGGATTTTTTTTTTCTCATTCTGTCTCTCATAGTTGAAGTATACCTATGATAAAAATTACAGGCCTCTCTCATCTTTTTAAATGGGAGAACTTGCACAATTGGTGGCTGACTAAATACTTTTTTGCCCCACTGTATGTTACCTAATTTATCTACTTTCCTAAACATATAGCAACATGATTATCAAATAAGAATGTAAGGGAGTTAATGGTGGGTAATTAAAATTGATAAATGAAGTAAAATGTGCGTAATTCACTTTAACTCAGCTAGAAAATTGAGTAATGGTGTTCTCTTTATGATGATTCTGCCAAATCAAGCTGGCTCATTCTTAAAGTCTCTGAGAGTAATTGCAAAAGGACATTTAATCCCTTAATGAACAGCTCAGTGCACCTTTGTTTTGAAATAGTACCTTACACCCCGTCATCAGGTTGATTAGTGTAATGGAAAGTTGGCCTAATGGCTGCTCAACAGCCTTGCAATTTTTGAATATTACAATACTTACACATGAGGGCTCAAATAAAATAAATGCACCAAGGACAAACCTGTATTTAGCATAGTATCATATTTGTAAATGTTTTCTTCCCTGTCCCAAACATTTCATGTATTTCATTCACTTTCACTTTTTTTTTTTTTTGCAATTTTACTGACGTGCAGTAAAACCAAGGATTTGGCCTGGATGCTGGTTGCTGTCCTTGTCATGTTTGCCCTCCACTCACAGTGGCAAAATCACTGACAATTTAGACACCTTGAGGCAAGGGAACAATTGTTGTGGACCCATGATATTCAGCAGTGCAAAGCTACACTTTCCCCAGAGGTCATCAGTCTGTGGTGTTATGTCACATAGAGCCTCAACTGAATTGTTAAAACCTTTATTTTTGTCTATCTTAATGAGCACTGCTGTAAAAGCACACTGCGCCTAAAATAATGTGACCTTCTAGCCACCATATATATCCATAATGAGCATTCATGTCACTCAGTAGCAGCAGCTTTCTATATCCCAATTTGATATTCTGCATATATATTGCAGCTTTTAAAATAAGCCATTTATAAGCTCATGTGTTGGATGGTTGGTTGGTGAATGGATATGAGTTGAATAATTCCCCCCTCTTTGCAGGCTGGTCACATGCATCCTCTCATCTTCTCTGCACTGGCATACTCGTTGTAGGGGGTCCTCCTTTCTGTCTTATGGAAAATTTCACTCACACAATGGTTAAAGGCATACACACGTGATACACGCACAATCGCACACATAGAGGTGGAGTCACGAGCACGGACGCGTACACGCTGTGGCATTTAAGCTCTAGCTGTGCCTTAGAGGACATGCTCTAATATTTTCCATCCCTCCACTCCTCCTTCTCTTCAGCTTCTCCCTCCCTCTCTCGCTCTCAATCTGTCTCAGCCACAAGCCATTTTCTGCCACCTCTTAACGCTCTTCATGTCCCGCAGGGGGGCAGGGGGGGTTCTCTAATAGTCTCTCATCCCTCCATCTCCTGCCATCATCACCGCCATTTTTTATCTCCTCTACCTCCTTCTCTCCGCTTTTGTCCCTTTTCTGAATCCTCTGCGAATATTCAAGGTCATGGTCATATCAACGTTCTCTTGGGAAGGGCTGTCACGAGACACAGGATGGAAGTGTGACCTACCTTTCTAGTATCCAGAGCGCAATGTACATCTCACAAGGTTCACCTCTGCTAGGATGGTTTAACTCGGCAGGGACACATCTCTCCTAGTGCGCGAGTTGCAAAAAACATCCAGTTTTTGTGAAATAATGATGCAATAGAAAAAACTTTTAGAGGGGATTTTACAGGCATGTTGTCCTGTTCGTCTATAACAGATGCCTACGGGCACGTTGTTCATCTCCCATGGACAGATGCTCATTTTATGAGCTGTCATCCTGTCAGACCTGAGAGGCTTTCCTTCATACCGACCCCCACACCACCCTCTGCCCCGTCAATCACTGCTGCTGTTGCCTAGGTACCACAACACGCGGCTGTCTTATAAAGGGCACTAGGGTTAAGTGGAGCCAATTCCAGGGGTGCAGTATCATCGGTTGTATTGATGATTTATTTTTCAGAGATTTAGAAAACACTGTAGGGCTTTCCCAGTTTATTTAAAATAAAGTGGTTTTATGTAAGAAGAAGTGATCCACTGTATGCTATCTGAACAGTAACACTGGGTATCTTTTTAGCTATTAAATTGAGATCAATTTGGCAACGATTGGTAGCTCTGCAAACAGACTTATAATTTGTTTAAATACTGAGCTGCAACTTATTACAATTATATTAATTATTTATCAATCTGATTATCATTTTCGCGACCAATGACTTGTGTATAAAATGTCAAACAATAGAAAAAGGCGAGGTCTTTAAATATATTCTAGCAATATTTAGTGTATGATTCAAACAAAGTACACAAGACAATAATCAAGTCTAAGAATCTGGAATTTAAGGATTTTGGCATAAGAAAACGGACTCCAAACAATTAATTGACTATATGGTTTTGTGCACATTAACCATGATTGTCTGCTTGTTCTGGCTTGATGGTTTGCACCTGTCCTGCTGATGATGCAAAAGTTAATTTTAAGTGGAGTCAGTGCTCTGAAAGTGTTACATTTCACACCATGTTTGTATTTTAACACTTCAAAATCAGGCAAAGTCCCAGTAGTATCGCCTTTCAGATTCTGCAGTATCTGATTTTAAAGAAATGACAAGCTTTCACAACGTCTTTGCTATGGAGTCAAATGTTTTCACTTTTCAGATTTGCTCATAGAATTATGATTAGCTCAATGCTATCTCTGAAGCATTATCCTCACCTAAACCGTGAAAAATAACAAATACATTTGTTTTAGAGGACGAGGTTATGTCCTTCTACTGATCCTCTGTTTACTCGCTCTGTACCCAAGAGACACTCATTGCATGACCTTGGACAGGAACACAAAAGGAACAGATTGAGGGAGGCTTAGGCAGTAGAAGAAGAAGAAAAGCAGAAAGATTGTGTTGCACACTGGAGCTTATTTTTCCATCATCATTTCCCACCCGTTAAATCTGAAATTGAAATGTTAACATGTTTTTTCTCAAACACAGGTCTGCATGCTTAGCAGCTGCTGGAAAAAAAATAAAGACAGATTAGACGTATCTCAGGACTTTTCTAATCGTCAAGCTTTACAGAAATACTACTATACCAGTGACACATTTCATTATAGAAGAATAACTCATGTAATAATTATGTCCAACATCCTATTTCCCCTTTATTTTTCACTCCATCATGTCCCCATTAGATTTGGCTAACAGTGAGGGAGTAATGAAAACAGCTCCGACACACACCAGTGCCTAGCATAATCAGGCTTCAGCGTGTATCCTGCCTGTTTATGTCCTCTCATTATTTATGGATTGTATATTTGAAGTCTGGCTATAATTGACCCTGCTCTGTTGATAGTCAAACATGCTAAATGATTGTGGGTGTCTATTTTTATTTACAGAAAAGGGACTATTTTGATTAGGAGAGTGCAACTAACCTTTATATCATCGCAAAGTCTGAGCCTCCTATCAGCAGACGGAGACTCGGATAGTCTAAGGAGGAATTTCCAGTACTGTTTTCAGTAGGCTCGGACTGGATTGGCTCGGAAAATGTGTCTCTAATCATACATGTATTTTTGTCTCGGTTCATTTATATTAATAAAGGCACAGATTGTGTTAATATGTAGAGAAAAAACACATGTACAGAGTTTTCCCCTTTGGTGAACGCGAAATCACCTGGTGAGATGGTTCTTAAATGAATTTGTATGCCTGTGGTACATCTCTTCAGTCACACAATGGGAATCAGTAGTCTGTGTGGAGTTATGCAGTGTGTGACTGGAATACAGAGCGTGTTTTTCTGACAGAATGTCAGATCATACCTACACTTGCGGAGCCTGACTCAAGCCCCCTGCCATTTGAAGCGGAGTGAAAGAGGAGATCACGATGTGTGCGGATGTGTGCGGATGTATGGAGGTGAACCATCAAAGTTTAATGAAAGTTTCATTTGTTGACATTCCCCCAGTGAGGGCTTAGTCTCTCACCTCCTGCACTGACACGTGTTTCTGTTTCCTATTGCTGCATCGCAAGGGAAACCGAATCGGCATTCTCTCTACACATGAAAATGTAGGAATATCTTACAGTATATGAAAATAAATTCTTGGAATGGATGCAAATGTTCGCTCTGCAGTGCAAACATTGTCAAAATTGACATGGAGTTAAATTTGTTTTCTGATCATATGAATTAATGCACACTGACTGCAGCACTTCTCATTTGGTTGAAACCTGCAAATATATGTTTAGGGTTTAAAGCCAAAGGAAGGCAGAAACAGTACTGTGTTTTGGCCGGATCTTTACTTGGCTGTGGACCTGAAATCCTTTCTGGCTGAGGCATCAAACGGACATTTTGGAATCTCCTCTTGCTGGCTAACACAGCAAGCCAGGCCAGATTAATGAACAAGCTTATCCTGATGCCACACAGTACCGACGGGCATTCTTGATTCCCCACTGAGGATTCCCTGTCTTGTAATCTTGGGGAACCCGTTAGGATTCTTAGAAAGTATTTATTTTAGTTTTGACAGAAATATTGTAGTTACGGTTTCCTATCATTTCTCACGAAACTACAACCGCAAGGATATTTGTTTTCGGCCTTTGATGTTGACCTCTAGATGCTCTGTAATAATAGCATGCAAATCAGCTCATGATTGTGCTACTTTATAAGCCCCAGGCTTTGGATTTTATTAATATTCTGAACAAGTAGGTTTTTCGTTTTGTATATTAGCTTAAAAGTGGCAGATTAAAATTCCAACATTATTACACATCCTACGGGCAAGGCTTTAAAGGAAACGGTAAACAGTAAACCTGTGAGGCTTTTCTAGATAATTGATAATAGTAAAAATGGACCATGATTTTGCAGGTAATTTGTTTCACTGGAATAAGCCAAAAAATCTTCCTATGCGTTTACAATTTATAAACAGTTTTCCTAAATTAATTTACATAAATGATAATATACCAATATTGAGATTTTAAGTCACAAATACCATTATGGAAGATAAGGTCTGTATTGCCCTTTGTTTTCGAATACTATCCTCTGGATCCAGGTGTGTCTACTAAACAAAGACACCGGTCTGACAGAAATGCAAAGGCAGGAAGATTTGAGTCACTGCTCTCTTGACCTGGGTAGTTGGCCTTAATGTGAAGCGATTATGCCGTACGTTGTCAGCCCCCATCACCTGTCTGTAAGACTCTGCTCTGTCCCTGTCACAGTGCCACTTACGAGTCAGAGGAAGTCATTAGACAGAATCCCTTTTGCAGGAATAAATCTTGTGTGAAATTGTGCCTCAGTCTTAGGGCACTTCCTATTTCTTCCACGGACAAGCCGTGATGAGTGTTTGAACATTTTTTGGACTGCCAGATAAACTGAGAGCGTAAGACTCGCATGTGTGTTTATACATTTTAGTTACTGTTATTATGTGTTAATGGTGTCATGTGAGCGCTGCTACATTTAGCCTACTTGCAATACTAGAACTTGAAACCCGCACACATTCAAGTGCAACAAACGCACGCATATGCACCCACACACACACACACACACACACACACACACACACACACGGGAGATAGTCTTACAGTATAGCCAGTGAAGTGCACCTCGGAAAACATCTGACAGATTGAGCTTTGCACTTTAAATACAGAAAGGGATACACCAATGAAAACATACACGACTATTAACGACAAAACAAAGACATCACGTCCGATTGCTTCTCCACTGACTTGATGCCGGCCACTTCATGTCATCTAATCACATGTGAAATCATTAAATCTGTATCTGAATTTAGTCAGATTAAGTCGTTAACAACTACTACAGATGCAATGTCAGCTATACTAAGCAATCCTTTTCTAAATGTGTCACTGCAGGCAGAGGGAATGCCCTTTCCATTCCCATTCTTTTAGGTTCCCCCTGAGTGTTATTACATTGGTCCTGATTTGCACTGGCGGTGGCTCGGTTGGTTGTCTTTGGTAGACTGTGTCTTTGAGGTCGACAGCCAGCCCTCGTAGACATTGTGTTTGTGTGAAAAAGGGTTGGGGGATGGACATTCTTTTACAGCTGAATAACTGGGTCAGTTTAAGATGATGACGCTTCTTATCTCCTCAGCTCATCGCTGGGTGTTCACTGTTCAGCTTTCCAGCAACCAACCACTGCTAAACCATACATCTCCGCCCCTCTTTACCATCCTCTCCCTTTTTAATCCATTTGACGATGCAACTTCTATAAACAGTAGAAACTAGCAAGGAAATGTCAGTGTATGCATCTATATATACTGTACATGCATTCAAGTGCAATGCTAAAGAATCAGAGGATGAAACCCTCTTTATTAGTCACATACATGCACACAGCAGAGCACACACAGTGAAATTGGTCCTCTGCATTTAACCCATCCTAGTACTAGGAGCAGTGGGCAGCTATTGTGCAGCGTCCGGGGAGCAATGGGGAGGGGGGATTGGAGGTGTCCGGTGCCTTGCTCAAGGGCACCACAGCAGGGCCTAGGAGGTGAACTGGGACCTCTCAAAGTAGCAGTCCACTTTCCATATTTCAAGTCTGTTCGGGGACTTGAACCGGCGACCCTACGATTCCCAGTCCAAGCCCCTACTGACTGAGCCACTGCTGGACAAAAAATGGTGCTTCTCAGTGTTGGGGGGGGGTCTACTCTTTCTGCAGCACTCAGTAGACAATGCCATCTTTTTTGCATTCCACTCTTAACATTGTCGACTTACAGTAAACATGTTCATATGGTTGCAGCACAACCAAAGATATCGTCTTTTGAATTCCATGAATTATTGTTGAAAAAAATCCTAATTTTATTACCTGGGGCATTACGCGCAAGGCAAAATCAACCCCTATCAGTTTGTTTGAAGATTTGAGTGTGCTATGCTAGTTGTTTCTAATGTAACCCCCACACCCTAGTCTCACGCAGAGGTTAATCGTGGGCTACAAAGGTTAAGCAGCTTCACCCACACTCCTGGATTTTTTATTGTTTTAATACTCGAAGACTTTAGCAAGTTTGGCATTCACATTGCACCTGATAAATACTAACTAATCACACCATGCCATTTTCTGTGAAAAAGCATATTTCCACATTCATTTTGATAAGATAATGCCTTGTATCAGTTGAAAAAAACCTGATGTTATCATAGAGTTTTAGCTAAAGTGATCCCCCCTTCTCCTCTGTGGCCAGGATCCCCATCATTTTCCATTCAAGCAGCAAACCATTAAAAATGCATGGTGATTGGGGCTGTTTGCTTAATACCTCAGCCACAATACATAGGATCAATCCAAAGGACCCTCAATGAAAGTAATCAAGCTTCCATCATCAATAATGAATGGCACAATCAGCAGGGACATTTGGCTCCTATTGGGAGATGGCTGAATGGGGGAATAGATCGCAGGGGAGAAACCATTTTGCATGGCGACGTTGGTCAGCTGCTACTAAGATGATAATTATGATAACAGTAGTGATGGTGAATAGAGCAGCTAAAGATTATTTCCACTATCGACTAACCTGCAGATTATTTTCTAGATCATTAATTTAAGCTCTATAAAATGTCCATCCAATTTTTATGGTCCAAGGTGATGCTTCTACATGTTTTATTTTTCAGTCCGAGACCCAATGTTTTTCAGTTTCATGTGATATAAAATGGAAAAGGCAAGAAATCTCCACATTTGATAGCTGAATGTTACATTTTGCCATTTTTGCATTATAATTTTGATGAATCGAAATGAAATAATTGGCAATTCTGTATCTATTGATGGACCAATCCATTTACTCTACTAAGCAGCTCTAATTGTGAAAAAGTGCAATTTAATGGAGGGATTATTTTGCGGCCATTTTTTGCCAGAGGAAGCAGAAACTGCCTGGTCTGATTTACATGCATATAAATTAATTCACAAACCTCTGAAATAATAGCAGACATGTAGATGTTTTCTAAATCATTGAAACACTATAGGGTGTCTCTCTACAGGATTGAATAACTTTTAGATGACAGGCTCAGGTGTTGCTTACAGGAACACAAGGTGCGTTATCTTACTGGTCATATATAGTCCATGAAACCTTATACAGACCATAGTTCAGCAGGTCCACCATCCCCCACACTGACTCACTGTAGTGGTTGAGGAGTGCATGTCAACACTTGATAACTGTGGTCCTGTCTAAGCACTTCCTCTCAACACCCCGATACATTGTTACTACTCTTCTGTGCACTAGAGCTTACATATGTGTATCCTTTCTTTACTTCCTGTGATTGTATCGGCTTGACTCTGCCTTTATTTAATGGGCTGTATTTGCTCACACGAGGTAGAGCATTCATTATTCAGCGCATGTTTGTTTTTAAATGTGTTGCAACCCACAGGAGGCAAGTCACTGTATAATTACAGATACCCAACCTAGTGTTGCATATTGTGTTCGCCCCAGCTGAATACTTTGTTTACTATACATAAAGGAGCAGAGTTATAGGACCTTTTCCACTCAATGCATAACATTAATTTCCCTTTGGTCTGTGCCTTTCTCTCCTCAGGTGGTGTTGGTCTTTGCGCTCAGCATCGGAGCCCTGGGAATATACTTCATAGACTCGTCAGAGTAAGTATCAGTTTCATAATGCATTTTCCTGACAAAAGTTGAAATTTCACACATGCTCCAGCAGCTATTCTGATGATGATAAAAACAAACGTATTTGTTGCAAGCATTAATTTTACCCCACAGTGTCTGAATGATAGGAGTGCTTACTCGTTTCCAAACACTGCAATCTCTTAAATGCAAATTGACATAGTCACACAAACCGTGATGCACACACAGATTACACACACACATCTGCATCTGAGGGGAAGCCTGTCAGTTTCCATGGTAACAGAGACAGGCAGAGTGTGTGTGTGTGTGTGTGTGTGTGTGTGTGTGTGTGTGTGCGTGTGCGTGTGCGCAGTGTCAGTTTATGCGTATTCCTGGTTGGCAGCCACCCAAAGACAGATTGCAGGCCTGGCATCTTTCCGATAACCACTGCAGCTACTTTCACATTCTCCAGACCAAAATTGTACCTTTTTGAAAATGAGTCCGAAATATATGAATATTTTATAGTCTGGTCCGTTTCTGTCTTGTAGAGGTATTGACTAATTTGCCCTGGCACTGAGTACCATTTCAGACTATACTGGCGAAGGGAAAGCAAAACAGCAGCTACAGTAACAGGTGCAGCTAAAAACCTAATTCACTTTGATTGGTGGTGAAATACGGTAAGGAGTTCATGTGAACAGTAATAATATTTAACTACAGAATGTAAAACAAAGACATGTACTCTGAAATACACAAATTCCATATATTGTTTGGTTTATTTTCTCAAGAAACAGCAGAACAAAACAAACACATGTTATCTCTCCCAGTCATAAACAACGTAAATGATCAACCGCTGCCTCCCTCTACATTTGCCCACCAATTAGGTTGTGTCCAATTCTCAAGGGGCTAATTATTTAAGGGGCTAACGTTTAATAACATTCGCTGACAGAAACTTCCTGCCTTCAGTTTGCAGAAGTGTCAGTAGTCGACAGTTCTCTTAATTTTTAGGAGCACAATATTTCAGAGTTCAACGATTTTAAATCAAAGCCAAAGCGGCACTTTACTGTTTCCGATTATGCAGAATTGTTGAATGTGCCTCTGGTAAAGAAATAACTGATGATTTTTTCACTATGCCCTAAAGAAACTTAAACTTAGACTTCATGCTAAGCTTACCAAAGTAAAACCTAATTCTTTTTGTTGTGCCTGAGGTGGTTGACTAAAAAGGGACTGACATATTGACCATGTTACTTTATCATGCTTTGTCTGAAAGTTTGTCTCTGTGAGTCGTGCAGGATGTTATCTTTGAGTAAAAGCGATCTGTGAACCTTGAAATTGAAATCCAGAGTCAACAGAGATTTTAAGAGAGGGAGGTAAAATTCTCAAAATAGGTAAATCTAAAATGCAATCCATTTCATACAGTCTTATCTTGGCACCAGTAGGAAATTATTCCAGGCATGAATCCAGTTTCCCATTTATACCACAGGAGAAAAATATTGACATACCTCTACATATTTATTTCTATTTTCATATCGTCTTTCTTTCCCCCCTTTTCCCCCCTCTCTAACTCTTGAGTATTTTTGGCAGAAAAAGTAGATCAGAAGACATACAGTATTTTCTACTTATAATAGTTTATAAGCTCCTATAATAACCAGATAATGACTAAGCATGCACATTAAGCTATAAATGTTCAGTGAATCCTAAACATCATACACAAAAAGCAGCCACAGAGAATTGATGGGGTTCAGGCAACATGCATTTATTCAGTTTGGGTGAAATGAAACATCCAATATGTCATCAAAATAAATGAATGCTAGCAGCAAGCTTTCACATTTATAAAGTTCTGGTTGATGATGCATAAAAACAATAACTCAAGTTACCTGACTGAATAATTATAATAATCCATTTTATTTATAGAGCGCTTTTCTAAAAACTCAAAGACACTTTACAGAGGTGCAATTCATAGAAACATAGGACACTGAAACATTGGACCTCGATTGGATATACATATTTTACATGTTCCACTGCATTGATCTCTTCCCCCTATGGAAAGGTTATAATGCATCCATAAGAGATCCCTTGAGATGAAGTCTAGTATTACTTTGGCATTATCGACCAGGCTAACCTGCCTCTTGAGCATGCTTTCATTGACGGACATGAAAACATCGATAAGCTATCAACTAGAAAGACCCAACATGGTAAGGAAGGTAGCAAGCACAAAGTTTCAAACATGTATCATGCCATAACATCAAACCTGCAGGGCAAAAAAGGAGAATAGTTAAAGCACTGACTGCAGAGCTTTGGTTTCACCCTATTTGAATCCTCATTTTATCTTTTGTGTTCTTGTTTTCACGTGTATTTCTATGAAAGTCGTCTTCCCTAAGGCATTGCCTTGATCTCTTCGTGCTCCCATTAAGCCGAGGCCTTCTCTACTCATCATCGTGATTAGCTCAAGCTTGTCACTTGAGTGTGCTATCCTCTCAGGGGGGCTGCTGATCAACCCAGAGAAGGTTGAGACAAATTAGGGGGCTTCAGCATCCTTAACAGGGCCAGGCTTCTGTTATACATTTACTACAGCTGTAGCCTCTTATGTGCTGTACACCCATTGTTACATGTCATAGAGCTAACATGACACTAACTCTGTCTCCTGACAAAGACCTGTATTTATCTCTGCCACAATGTATTTGACGTACTGTAAAAGTTAATGCCAAAAATGTCTGATGTTGAACAAAATTGGTCATCAAGGACAAATGGTTTTCAATTATTGTGTCTCGTCGACACCAGTTTAGTATAACAAAAAGTTCCAATAAAGCACAGGGTTAGATCTTTAAAATATGTCAAAATCAAAAGCTTTACCCAGTTTTTGCATTTTTGGATCCATTTTATTGAACAAAAAAAAACCATTTTGCAAAAGGACATAGATCTTGAGAAACGCTCTTTCTCTGACTGTCTCTCTGTGTTTAAAAGGTGCTGCATGAATCTGATTTATATTCATACCCCCATTCACAGGTACTAAACATGATCTACAGTTGTACAGATCTAAATGTTAATGACAGTAAAAATCGATGAGCGCAGATTTATAGCATTTTAATGGTAATAACTTCACTACCAAATATTTACAGTCCTGTGGTACAGACTCATTAACTGTTCAGGCTCAATAGTTTATGGTCAAATTGACATTTCTGGCCATTGGATGAAGAGAACATCTTTCAGAAAATGTCTGTCGAAAATGAAACATTAATGAGAAGGATTCTGGTGGAGACCCTGTCGTGACAGATAAAAGAGTCGTGTGGTGGACTAAGTGCATGTGGGTTGGACCTGGGGAGGTTGCAGCTGCATGATGTGCTTTTATGTCTTCTTCAGTAAAGCAGGGTAGGCCCCTGGGGCAAGGCCACAAAAACATGCACACACAAAATCCTGAAAAACAGCGTACCTACAGTATCTGGTCGCCAAGCGCCAGTCTCCCAGGAGCTGTATTCCTACAGCTTTCGTTATGTAGGGCTTTCCTGTAGCAGGCACTCTGTTGGCCAATATCCTGCAGCAAAGATCCTCAGAAAGACACTGCAAAGTCTTTTGTGGAAGCAGGTAGAAAAAGTTTCAAAGGAGAGAACTGATAATTGGCTTCCCTCCTAGTTGAGCACACGGATATGCAGTCATTGACTTGGCAACGATGATGTTAAGAGGCCTGTTTTTTGAATGAATTGAAATTAGTATGCTGAGCACGACCGTCCATCTGTTTGTTTTGACAAAGTAGTTGTTTACCACAGTCCTGCGCATAAAATAATAATGTTTGAAAAGCCTCTGCCTTTTCTGTTCCTCTGCAGTAGACTTCACTTGCCAAACGGATGCTATTTTCGTGAAATTTTCAATGGGAGGATACTGCGTCCTCTCCCGCCCACATCTGAATCTGCTTTAATACCTTGGCTCATCCTTCATCCCTTCTTTTTCCTCCTCTGTGCTCCTATGAAAAACATTTAGAGGAATGTAGGACAAAGTCTCTGCAGGCTGTTCTTTAGGGGATGCCCTTGTTCCTGCTCCAATTCTGTTTCTATTTCTCTCCTCTCTCGACCCCTCCCTGTCACACATACAATTTATTACAGGCACACACTTGCATAGTCACGTTAACTTGCAGATATGCACACACATATAGACACACACTAACTCTGTCTCTTGTCTATGAGGCCTCTTAAGCATCGGCCCCTGCCTGTAACTCTATCATTAGTGAGCGATCAATGACAGCTCTGAAAAAAGAAACAGTGCCTAATGACTAATTAATTGGGTAAGGTGAGAAATATGGCTTAGCAGGGAGACAAGCTTGGCAGACTTTGTGGCGATGAAGGGTAACCTATATAAGGACCTCTCCTTGATCCGAAGGGAGGGACTCTCCACATGGGTCAGAGAAGACCATGTAACCATGAAAAGTCTCAAGTTGTTCCAAAGTGGCTTCAGATTTGCACTCACCATCGTACAAAATAAAATGTTTAACATTTTCAAACACTTTTAGGGACATTTTTGTAAGGAGTCATCAACAACGTCCACCACAGTCATAGATAATGAGCTTTTGAGAGCGTTATGAATGAAAAGATTTTTTTTTAATTGCTTTTGATATCTGAGCATAAGCCAAGAGATTGGAGTCCTGCAGATCACATCTGAGGATCAGAATGTGGAGTAGATACTAGTTCAGTGTGTGAAACCCTGATTGAGGTCTATTTTAAAACACACGACCCAATTAGCCAAGTTGCTCTGCAATCTGATATTTTTTACTGGTGTTGGTTAACGCTGATTGGTGCAATCTCTTTGTTTATTAAATAACCATGGCAATATTAGGGGCCATTTGAAGTTGGCTGGTATTCCTCAATGCAGAGCGGAAGGGATACATTCAGGCCACAGCAGGAACACAGCATGAGTAACTCAAAGTATCCAATAAGATTAATTATAGAAATTGAAATGATTTAATTGCTATTTTGTTCAAATGTCTAGTTACACGGTCAATTCATGTTCATTCTTTCTACTTCAATAAATTGAATAAGTTCAGTTCTTTCTTGCAAAGAATGAAATGCTGTCTCGTTTCAAATGTTATGCATAGTGTTGCTATTTTTTCCCCCACAAAGTACTCCTTTAGACTCTAAAATAAATAACCTCTTTGCAGAGGAAATGCTTGAAGCAGAATGAAAGTCATTTATATTCAGATGAAAATTGAGTGAGTTATTTATAGCCTCCCTGGGGAGGTTTTATTTACCCATTACCCTTGTAGGTGTTGAAGTATTTCTTATTTTTGTAATGGTGCCTTGGCCTAAATCAGTCATTTAAGTTCCAACCTGCCCTTCTTCCAGCTTCAAAGACCCCTCCTTACATGTACATGCACCACCCTCAGGAGAAATAATGCAAGGGACACATTCTGATTTTGTGCTCAAATCACTCTCTAAATGCATTCCTTTTTTTCTGTTTGGGTTGCGTTTGTATTGTGTGGGGTGAACACTGACATATAAGATTATGAATCTAACTACGTTCAATGCTTATGAGCCTACTAGAACAGAATGCCTTTATGAGATGTGAAGAATGACTCAGATTTGGTGCTCTGAACTCTAGTTGTGAGAGTAAGTCAAGCCAGAGGAGCACAGTGTGTAGTTATTGTTTTCTCAGGGGGCAGCCTTGTTGTTGCTCCTGCAGCGAGCCAAGGTCATATGTGGGCTAACAAAGGGCTGAAGGACTGAAGGTGTTTAAGTCCATTTTTAGAAAATCATCAGCAACGTCTTGCTTGCGAACAAATTTCTCTGGTTTGGGTTTTTCCGAAGCAGAGTTACCGTTACCCGGAAATATTTCATGACATAACATACTATACACTAGAATAATACTTTATTGTGAGATAAAGTCAGAAAATGTTCGTGCATCAAATACTAGGCCATATATTCCTGTGTGTCTGCTACTTCTTGCTTTTTCTAATAAGTAGAATGAGGTTAGAGGAGGACTTGTTTGGTGCAGGTGTTCGCAAAGTCAAACATAAAGAGACAAGAGTTTATTATGGAGCTCGGGAATCTCCAGGCAATTTCAATGTGGCCTAAAACAAGCATTATGAGCTATATATGTGAGAAAAATGGTCTCCTCTGGGAGCTCAATCCACCACCCTTTGTTACTTTCACATTCTCTGCTCTTCCTTGCCCTCTCCGTCACTGCCTCTCTTCAGTCAGTGTCCCTTTTATCTCTCTGTGTCTTGCTGCTGTCTTCCTTTCTCTCTCATCCATCTCTCTCTTTCTCTTTCCTCTCTCGTCTTCCTGTCAAGTGGGATGTTGCTACCCACCTCTGTGATAGGACTTAAGAAGTAATAAGAACATTGGTGGGCCGATCTATTTTCTGCAGGACATTGGCAGCATGAGGTCAGGAATCCCTTGTGAATGTGGAGTGTCCCTCCTGCACTGACACCGAGTGTTGTCCCCGGACACGTGCTGTAGTCCCATCCAAGATTAACCCAATTCCCAGGGACGCTGGACTGGATTTCTCGGCCATAGTTGACTTTTATGTATTGCATTATATATATACAGTATATGCACCAAAATCCTAATTTTGTCCCGACTAATAACATTTGAAGGCAGTTAAGGCTGCAGATCCAGCTGTAAAAGAAACATAAACATACAGTATTATCAACTTTAAAGTTTTCTAGGCAAACCGTTGCTTATTTATAATTGTAATATACGTTTTTTTATTTTGCCCTGATTTGGTTTCCACCACCTCTTTTTGGAAATGTGAGGGTATTGAGCTGCTAAATGCTCAACCACATATAACAGTGAGTTAATGACACTGAGCTGAAACGGTTAAGTTGCGGGCTGTAAACATCAAAACAAAGATGTGAAAGATGTCAAAATGCCTGTTAGAGATGAGCATGGGAGTAATCAGTCCCAAGAAACACTTTGTTACACAACTATTTATCCATTCAAATGAGAAAAGACTAAAGAAATTATTTGGAAATATTGCTTTAATGTTAGCAGAGAAAGGATGCCTCACTTTCAAGCTGTGTGTGTTTAGTTGATGAGTCACAGCTCTGCTCAAACAGCACATCTAATTCTATCTATTTGCTTTGCTCTTGCTCCATCTATTTACTACTCCGTATGCAGATTTGTGTTTAAGAAGTATTCAAGATGACAGATGATGCAGTTAAACATTATGACTTGCCATATATTGTATATTGTAACTACTGAATTAATTTGTTGTGCTTTGCAGTCTGCATTGCCTTTAGTTTATTATTGTGCCATTTTTGAAACACATTCAGCTGCTCCACAATTACAGAACCTCTCCCAGCCTGCACTGATGAACTCTTAATTTCCTATTGTGCCTCCGAGGCTGAGAGAAAAACCATAGGTCTGCCTGATGCATCTTCCCACTACTTCAGTTAATGATAGTTTTACTTTCAAATAATGATTGTAAAAATGACTTAATTAAACCTCTTAGAGTGTAGCCTTTGTTCTGCCGTACAATGCTCAAATCAAGACGAATTCAATGTACCACTCAGCCGCTCTGTGTGCCGCCATGCTCTCTCTGTGTTACGGAGAATGCTTTGGGTCATGTGACTGTAGATGAGCCGTTATACAGAATTAGGCCAGAGCTGGGCCTGAGGGGAAACGCCAGTGACCACTCCAAATGGTGTCTTCAGCGTGCACCATCTGTGAGTGTGTATGTGCACAACAGCGCTTGTAAGTGTATTTTTAGCATGTATGTGAGGGCACTCTCTTGCACAAAGGTCTCTAAGGTTATCTTAGGTGGTGTTTTCTGATCCGTTTTCGGGAGGGAGGTTACATGAGCTTCAGTGGGTAGCGTGTAGATGGACGTGAGGAGAATTGTGTCTGTTAAGGCTGTATGCGTGATTCATGACACAATGGTTTTAGCTATCATGATCGTTGCCCAAAAAAGAAAGACGTACAGATGCCGGTGGGGTTTTGTTGATCAATCAAATCAAAAGGCCAGATCAATGTTCACTCCTTCAGGCGGCCAACAACGAATAAACCTCCGTCCATAATGTGATAGCATTGTATGAGGAAATGCCTTTTAACCAAAAAAAGTCACTTTAGTTTTAAACAATTGCTGCATAAATCAGACTCTTTCTAATCATCTTGGACATGAGCCAAAGATTTACATCATCGTAAAGATCACATCAGTCCCTAGGATATGTTCCAGACAGACCACACACTCATGAATTAGTTGTGGATCATCCTCTTGGAGCAATACGTCCTCTCTGGCATGTCTGTACTCAGTCATCCATTATAATGCATCATGGTGAGATTAAATGTTTAATGTTAACTGGAAGATGATTAAGCTTCACTCTTCTCTGGAGGTTCGCATTTTTCAGTAAGCTCTGCTCTAGATCTCATATTGTGCCCCTGTGGGCTCCATGTATACAAACGTATACTTTAATGTTTGAATGTGAACATATGGGACTTATAACTGTATACTCTCGTAAAGGCCATGTGTGTGTTCCCTTGCCAGTCTATACATTCCCAAAGGTCTTCTATAGCCAGCCGTATCATAATGCATATTCATGTTTTCCGCTGTGGGATTTCCTCATTACGCAGGAGCAAAATGCTATAGCCATGAACAAGTGAAAAATAGGCTGAGCACACAGCCTATTATTGCTTTTGTAGAGAGCACCCACTATCTAATGGTTAATCACCACAAGAAGCATGAACATAAACATGAAGATGGATTACGTGACAGGCCAGACAGATTAAGACTCATATATCATCTTCTGCCTTTTTAAGCAACACCTGGCATGCTATTGCACACCGTTAAATAGAGAGAGCTATATGTTTCTATCATGAAGAGAATATCTGTGGGAAATTTTCTTTAGTTTTTTACAGATGCTGATTTATTTATGCATATAATGCAATTTTATCTATATGTGGTTGAATCTACATACTGTATAAAGTAACCCCTAGGGCTCAGAGGAGGGAAATGCAGGTGGTATTAACACTGGAAACTCATTGGCATTTTTGAGTGTTTTATATCACATATTTTGATCAATCTTTTCTACATTAACAGCCCAAGGTTTTTCAATTTAATGTGAAAATATAAATACTACGGGAAAAGGAGTCAGTTTCAATGGCAAACATTGGTCAGCACCGTTTGACCTTGACAGCTTCAAGCTGGCTTTTGTTACCAGAGAACGCTTCCTTATCAGTCCTGTGAGCTGAACTGAGAAAAAGGTGAGCAAAGACAGATCAGGGCATAAATGCACCTCTTAAAAGTAAAGGACAAAATAAATCTATGATAATCCTGATATGTAGGAGCAATAATCGCCTCTTGGTGGGATTGTGATCATTCTTATCATAGCTTCTTATTGTTGCAACAAATTACATTGCCTAATTTAATAATTCTAAAGTAACTGATTAAACAAATAACAAAATGTAGAATACTGTATGATTTCTGCATATAATATATTTATATAGTACAATATGATTTGAATGGTGGGATATTGATTTGAACCTAGTGATACTGCTGTGCTCATTGTAAAAAATCTGAAAACAAGAGGGAAGTCTACCATGGTAATATGGAGTTGCCCCTGTTGTGTTCATTGCAGAAAAGATGAGAAAGATCTTCCTTTACCGTGTCAGTTCATGATAACATAACCTTGTAATAATGTGTGTTTTTCCTCCTTTCATTCTCTGTCTGTTTCTCTTTGTTTTCTAGTCCGATTGAATCCTGCCAGAATTTCTACAAAGATTTCACATTACAGATCGATATGGCCTTCAATGTCTTCTTCCTACTTTACTTTGGACTGCGCGTAAGTTGCTTATACATCCATACACAGTACACATTCACATACTGTTGAACACGCTGGCACACACAATAAGCGCAGCCATGCAGGCAGGCATTGTTTTACATGCATTAGAATAAACAGCGTTTTACAAAAATATCTTTAATGCTTCTTATTTTCAACTCCAATCTCAGTATATTTAATTTATTTTTGTAAAAGAAAATGATTATAAAGACAACATTTTTATAGAAATAACCAACACTGCTTACAAACAAGCAGACCCAACCTAGCAATACACACACAGGATGCCTTTATTTTAAAATGACTCTGTTGTCATAATGTTGATATAGCATGTCTGTCATGCCAGAGCAGCATTGCAGTTGTGCAAACCAAGCCTGCCATTCTGAATGAATGAACTTATAAGCAGCTTACACGACCAACCATTCGCATGACTCAGCAAGTGGGGTGAAGCTTTTGTCATTCTATACATTATGTCAGGGTGCAGTTTTAGGTGGGCTGTTTTCTATAACGTTAGAATTTGTTTGTCATTTTCTATGCCGTCGCTCTTTCTTTTCACAGTTTATAGCGGCCAATGATAAACTATGGTTCTGGCTGGAGGTCAACTCAGTGGTGGACTTCTTTACTGTTCCTCCCGTGTTTGTTTCTGTCTATTTGAACAGAAGCTGGCTCGGTAAGTCTGTATATATACTTCAGCTGTTTCTGCGTTTTATAAATCCATTCTTTCTTGTATGTAATGTATAGCCTTGTGTTTCTTGATTTCTATCACCCTTTTCACATTTCTTTCTCGACGCCTCCAAACTAAAACTCCCCATTTATTATTTTGCCCTCTATCTTCACATGTCACCCCTCCTTTTATCACTCTGTATCTCTCCCTCTGCCTCCTAGTCCTCCTTCTGTCTCCCCATTACTCGGAGTGTGTATCTGAGGCCCTCTTGCTCAGGGCTGCAGTCAACTTTCCCTGATCATTGAAAGTGACAGGGCTGGGTTCCTCTGATGTTTCAGGAAACTCAGGCACAGCAGAGTGGATTGGCTAATGGGAGTGAGAGTGACTCACGAACGCACTGTGGTTTTGTGTGTGTGTGTCTGTGTGTGTGCCCTTTAGATCATTGGTAATTGCCGTGTTGAGGCGGTGCACCTGAAATTCCACACAGCAGTCCATAACTGCCATCTAATTGGATAATTCACAATCACCCAAAAATGTGTGCACACACAAAAATATGTTATTCCCATACACACACAGAAGCACACACTCTTGCATGAGCAGGCTGGAAAACACCCTAACCTGCATTACATAACGACCTACTTTTGCGTTCAGAGTGTTGTGGCCTAAATTACACTGCAGTGAAAAGAGTTTCTTTATGGCTGTATTCTTTTTCAGGTTCACTGCCACTCTCCTTTGAAACCATGTACTATATTTATGGTTGCCTTACTTTATTTTTAACTTAGGTGAATGGTAATCCAATGTTTATCTGAGTATAACACTGATAGTTCAGAATGAGAGGCGACTATATGAAAATAAATGAAAGTATTTGAGGTTCATATAGTGCAACAATAACATCGCCCAATAAAGCTAAATACTGATATAAGACTGTACTTCATAAAGTCATATTTTAGATATAGATGCATTTATGGGAAAATTCAGTTTATTTTTCTTTGCCCACACTTTTTATTTTCCTTCTGTATCACATCACAGGGTCCTGGTGTTAAATACTCGATACGCCCTTAAATAACACGGAGCTATCGGTCATGTTATAAGTAACATGTGATTTTCTTGCTATGACATTTAAAAATGGCCTTCACTAATAACTAGCAACAATTCAAATGTCTGGGATAGAAGAACTGTATAGCATTGGAAAGAAGTCTAACTTTACAAAAACCATGATCAATAATTAGATCAAACAGGTTTAAACCAGTGTCTACAAAGTTCCTGGTTTAACCACCATGCTTACCAGAGTTTTATCCGCACACATGTTTTCATTGGACAGAGGAACTAATACCAATCCTATTACATTTGGTTGTTTTAGTTTTACTTGTAATGAGATTTCTATTAACGATCTGATATAGATAAGAGTCTTGGTGGAGTAAATAAGGTAACTACTTTGTTAATTGATTAATTATGTTTAGATTATTTCAAGCAAATAGTCAAATGTCCACTGGTTTAAACTTCTCAAATGTAAAATCAGTGTTTTAGTTAATCATTTCTGTTAGTTTATTTTGAAGACATTACCTTGGGCAAAGGATAGATTAATACATTTCGGGAGTTTTCAGCTGATTATTTACAGTATATTGGGAGCAGTCAACATCAAAGTTTGGTTATGAACACAATATTATTATATCTGACAGAAACTATGAAAATAACACCCAAGAAACCTTAATTATTTATAGAATCCATGATATACTGTAGGCTATGCTGTCAGGAATATGCAAAGTCTACTTTCTATCCCAATGTGTGTGCTGTCATTGTTTTAGTCTTTTAAGTCTAATCTTTGAAATGATGAAGGTTTCTTTAGAGGCTCTCTCTGGCCCATGCATTTCACAGAGAACAAGCTGTGTAATGAATAAAATATGGCCAAGTCAAGTAATCTGGTTCCTGGTATTCATGTGTCCTCATCTCATCCCCAGAAAGCCGTTAGTTTTGGGGCCTTGATAAAGGGTGATGAAAGTCTATGAAATGATGGTCTGGCTGCTGCCTTCATTGAGTAATTGCTTATGATCATTAAGTATCCTGCACCCTGGGGTTCATATAGGCTAAGAGGCCTTTTACATACAGTGCAGCTGCAGTGTGAGTTGTTGTGTATAACCATCTGCTAATAATATATTGTTTTTGAGAGATGCCCTAGATTCCAGAGCTATTAATATGCCTTTTATTTTTAGTATTATTATTTCAAAAAGGGAATGATCTTGAGAAACATTTCCTTTGCAATGACAATATATCATGTGACATCTCCTTCAAACCTTAGAGCATGTTTATTTTTGCAGTGTTGGGGCGTAAATAACCACAGTGCATCATGGTAACAGAATTCCCCGTGGCATGGCTTAGGTGTATGTTTCCTGGTGATGTGCTAGTCCATGTGTTAAATGCTTCAGACAGAGTTGCAAAACCTAAGTTATAAACATGAACAGTGGGTAGTTCTGCAGTGATATGGTGTGTACCTTACACGCTGGTGAAAGCTTCCAGAATACTAATAAGGTGCTGAAAGTGTCTGGTAATATTCACGCTCTAAGGCGTTAGGACAGGAATCATGATTAGCTGCTTCTATCCTATATTAATATGGAAATTAGGACACACACGGTACACTGTTGTGACAGGAAAATAAACACAACTGATGCCTGATCTGCTTTCATATGGTAACCTTTGATATTCATGGTTAAGTAACTGTTATTGCAACTTCCCTGAAGACTATTGCCCTCTAAACAAGTCTTAATGCTTAATTGACAGGGTCATAATGGGTTTCCTTATAATCAATAAAATAATCCATAGTTGGTGCTAATTTCATTTAGCTAAGTGTGTATTGTGTGCCTTAACAGGCGTTGTTAAACTAGCCCAGGGCCGTTGTTAAGAACGTGTACTGTGCTCCTTAGTCCCAAAGGATTAGTTGATCTTTTCTTTCCATTTACTGCTGGGGAATACACACCCCAACCAGAGTAATGTATCATAATAACACTTCCTGTCACTTCACTCTTTCAGGTACGGTTCTGCATGAGAAGACTGGTAGAGATCCAGTGGAGGTGCATAGTAAAAAGAGACCACTAATAGGGGTTCTGCCCTGTTCTGTGTGAAAGTGGGTTTGCATGGGAAGAAGTATATGCTCTGTGCATTTTCGTTATGTTCTCTCTGCCTCTGCAAATTGGACATTGATTAAGAGGAGTAGAACGATCCGCGGCTAATGTTAAGGGGCATGGAGAGTTCTTCCTTGCAAAAATGAATTAATCTCCTTTAACTACTTAAACTCTGCATTTCTCTCAAGAGAGTCCTACTATTTTAAGATTAGCATATGGTGCTTTATGCAAGTAGCTCAATTGCCTACTGAGCCCTAAGTCTTTCATCTCACTAGTTCAATTCAGGCTTTACTCCTAAGTTATTAAAAAAGGAAACAGTAATGTCTGTTTTGATTATTCCCCACATAGACCAATTTTTGGCAGTAAATGGCATCAGTAGCTTATTAAATGATCATTTTACAAACCAAATGAACACACTATTGTGTGTGGTTTTCTGGTTTTATGGGAGTAACCTCAGTGTTGTTAAGCTTCTCTGGTTGTGAGGATATAGAGAACTGTAAAAGCCTTCAGGCATGGCTTTAAATGTAACCTGCTACTGCCTCCTGGTGGTGCTTTATTATACTGTTTTTGATCCTTTGTGTTTCTCTGCTGAAAGAGGCTTACAGCACCTGACATGGGTGTGAGTGCATCTGCCTCATATGGCCTTTTAGTCACTGGCAGGAAGCCTCCATGTATATTCAGAGTATGGAAGGTAATTTATGTTTTCTGTAGCAAGGCTGCTTATGTGTCATCATATTGTATGATGTATGATTGCACTGCAATAACTTGAGTTTTAAGCTACAAGAAATGTGTGTTGTTTTTGAATGTAATAGGCACATGCTGTATTTCCAGCATGATTGTCCCTTAAGAACCATGATTAAACTAGCTCCTCGTGTGCATATGCGTGGGTTGGCCTCGTGTGTAGCATTGGGCGATCTAATCCTGACAGGGTTGACAGGTATCACTTTTATCCAGATCAACCGTTCGAGAATGCTGATTGATAAACAGTCCCAGTAGGCTGCTCTGTCAGGACATTGGACAGAGAGGCCGTTCTCTCAAAGCCTCAATGAAGTAAGAGTGGGCACTGAGCAGAAAAACCTTATTGAATGAGCATCTGGCCAGCTGACACTTGTGTGTGTGCAAGGGACTTTTCCAAGTGGTGAAAAGGGATTTTCTCAGACATGAACAGGTGTTCAAGGGAGCAGAATTGAGTTTTTAACACATGCACACACAAACATACACACAACCACACAGTGCTGTACATTTTCTGTACCCTTCTAAAGAATGACCTAGACAAAGATGGTCTTTCTTTGTTGAATAAATGTTGCTACAAAATATGAGCACATATGGTTCATATTGTCCGATCATCGAATCATTTTTCATAAAACCTGAACAAAATGTGGTTATTCCCTGGTGAACTTGATCATTTTAATACACAGACATGCTCATTTGTTTTAATGCATCACCATTATGTGTGTATTAACAATGGAATAGGTCATTTAACCACTTAAAGTAAAAGTATCAGATTGCATTGTACATACAAGTACACAAACATTTTTTACACTACTTGAATAAATATATGATCTGACTTTCCAGCATTTCACCTCAACAGACTTCCTTCACATGTAGCAGCAGAGTCAGTTTACTGATGTGGAGGAAACAGGTTTTACTTTAAGGGCAAGCAATGCTTTAAACAAACAAAAGAGCATGTTGTTTTGTCAGAACTCTAAAGGGTTACAACGTTTTCCAAATGACCAAACTAGAAGAGTGGGGGGAAAAAATGATTGCAGTCATAGAAAAGGAAAGTCTTACAAATGTGGATAATCCCATATGCTTTTGGACAGTCTTTCTCTCCATTTGAATCAAAATAAACACAATTAGTTGTATAGAGATGCTGTGTGTCCTTGTATGACCATGAAGAAGGTGGGACGTTGTTGAATGGTCTGAAATGAACCAGCGTTGAACTGGGCATTAACTGTTAGTATCAACAAATTGTTGTAGAGTTGTTTGCCCTTGTACCTCTGGGGACAGGTCCGTCGGATTTAAGCCAGGATTATGTTTTTGGTTCTGCATCACTTTAGTATTACCTTTTATCTCTGATAATCCCTGGAAGGGTTTAAATTTAGAAAATAGGTTCGACACAGCTGTCTGTTGATAGAGACAAAGCTTTACAATGGTAAGGTAAATACCAAAAATGGGCATTAGAAAGGTTACATCTGTTTGGGCTGTGGGGATTAAAGGCACTTTAACAAAAAAGGGAGAAAAAAAAATCACCTATTTGAACAGAAATTTTGCTCACGGAGGCACAGTCCCTCGCAAGGCTGATATGATTGAACAAACAATTCAATTCTAGCTGTCGGTTTTAGATTGTTTGTTTGCAGCAGTGACCAGCGATTTCACATCATTTTTATGGTTGTATTTTTCACAGATTTGTTTTTAAGGGAAAAGCTAAATCTGGGTAAAGATCTTTTGACTTTGTTTTCTGCTTTGGAACGCAAATAATATATTTTGGGATTTTTTACACCCGCTTTGGAAAGAAGAAAGAGGAATTCCTTTGACGGGATTTAGTGCAAACATGATTTCTTCAAAGCTGCTCTTCCGCCGTACAGTCAGTGATGCTGATTTGAGGGCTTTAAAAGAGACGCGAAGGCGAAAGAAGTCTGGTGGCGAACTTTTTCAGAAGGGGTACAGGGTGAGGCAGGTTCATCGGCAACAGGAGGAAAGGCAGACAGGACTGTATCATTCAGTGCGGACTTATATGCGTATCATCTCATACTGGGGTAAGGGTTTAAGTGTCAATTGATAGACATGTATTATCTGGAGATATTCCATAACATTGATCTATATTATTTATGTGATGATGTTATTGTTTCTCATGTGGAGCTGGAAGATATTTTGGTACAAGCGTATGGCCACTGTTTTATATCTATATTTGCAGGTAGTATACTGATTGTAGTGAATTTAGATCACTTTGTCATATAAACTAGATACAGATGCGACACACACACATTACATGGCATCATTCCTGTTATGTAAAAGGACAATGAGGCAGGTGTCGCATTGTTCCGTAATCCCTAAGCGAGCTGCTTTTGAATGCGACAGAGGCTCATATAAACTAGGCCACAAGATGTTCCTCGTAACTTGTTTATGTGCATTAATAATTCCAACATATTATCTAGAATAAAGTTAGCACTTTTTCCTGTCCTCTCTTTGTGTCTCCCTGAATACATTTTGCAAGTGGTGTGGAAAAACATTTAAGCCATACTATCTGTCTGCTAATACATTCCTCAATTCCCTTTTCTTCCTTCATGGTCACATTTTTCTGTTATTGCTGCAAAACTATTTTTCAAAACACCCAACTCATGGATACATGAATAAGAATTCTTCTTCTGCATCCATTATATTTATATGCTAATGTTTCTCTTTCTGTTTCTGTCTTTCTCTGTCTCTCACAGGCTTAAGATTTCTAAGAGCACTAAGATTGATACAGTTTTCTGAAATCCTTCAGTTTTTGAACATCTTGAAAACAAGGTAAGCATTAAGCTTTTCTTTATTCTTTCAGGAGAAACATATTCTGTTGACCACAAGCTTACTTATGTTTGTAACAGTGAGTCCTGCAAATGTTTAAAAACGTATTGACTACTTATCTCCTGCATATTTAATGTGGTATCATAATTGTATGTTATGGTTGATGGTAAAGAAATGTCTTGTGATACTTCGTAACATCGTATGAAGTATTCCGTGTTGACCATTTTGTCCTGGTTCTATAATTCGTTGAGTTTATGTTAGTATTAATCCTTCATCATTCCCATCATATTTTGTAATCTCTGTTTTTCTGTCATCATTATCAGATGTTTTTGATAGTTTTGTTGTTCTTCCTCTTCTACCCAGCAATTCCATCAAGCTGGTTAACCTCTGTTCCATATTCATAAGCACATGGCTCACAGCGGCAGGATTCATTCATTTGGTAAGTGGATGGATGTGAGGTTTAGTTATTAGTGAGCCATTAAGGGAGGTAACTAAACATTTGCTTATCAATTTTTACATAGGGACCTTTTCAAAATCTACTATTACTTGTATATCGTGTTTAAGAAGTATACCAATTTCAAATAGAATTGAAATGAATTGTTATTTGTGATTACTGTTTTCATATCCTCTTATTAGGTATATCCACATTTTCCTCCTCAATATCCCTTCCAGGAACATAAGTAAGGTTTAATTAAGGAATATAACTGTGTTTTCCTAATGACCTAAGACTCAAGGAACTTCAATTTCGACATTTGGAGTTTGTCTAACCCCCCCCCCCTGTTTTCTGTCACTATCCACTGTCAAACTTCACATTCAAGGCAAAATATATTGGTAGCTCTGCTCTACAACTCAGTAAAGCATCACACTGTTTGACCACTAGATGGTAGCCTTTGCCTAGTATATAACAAATATACTGTGTGACTCAACAAAGATAAATACATGAGCACCTGGGGCTGGATTTAATCAGACTTGATTAAAGAGTTTTGCTGTGCAAAACACTGTTTACAAATGAGTGATTAGAGTCATTTCTAATTATCATTCCCTCCCTTTCTTATCTACATTTTAGGTCGAAAACTCTGGAGATCCTTGGGAAAACTTCCAGAATTCCCAGTCACTTTCCTATTGGGAATGTGTCTATTTACTGATGGTGACGATGTCTACAGTAGGCTACGGGGACGTCTATGCAAAAACTACCTTGGGGCGTCTGTTTATGGTCTTCTTCATCCTGGGCGGTTTGGTAAAATCTTGCTTTTCTTTCTCCTTTATCCCCTTTTGCTCCTTCGAAGTCCTGCCTGTCCCCATCATTAGACTGTTAAAAAACTGTTGATGAATGATGACATTTATATGTTAATGAAAAATGACAATGTATTACAAGATTTACTTATGTGTATTTTATGATATTTTATCAGTGCTGATTTTAAAAATGTTAGAACTATGTTGCCTGGACCAGTAAATGTTATTTCTTTGTCAAGTTGTATCCTTCGTATAGCCTACTGTATCTCGTCTACTGTAGTTACAGTACAATGTGCTCCTACGTCCCTCCCCTTATGTGTCACTCCTGTATCTGTTTGATAAGAGTGTATGTTTTTGTCTGATAATGTTATTACTGTTCTCTTAAAAGCAGTTGCGGTTTCAGGACACCCCTCCTCCTGTGTCTCTTCCCACAATTCCAACAAACACAGGGGCAGGGAGATGAGGCTTAGGCCAACCTGACTGTTACCATAGCAACAGCAGCTTTCAAATCCGCCCCTCCCCGCTTACCTTCCTCTTATCTAGCGTCCTGTTGGATAACAACTAGTCCAGTAACTTAAACACAAACCTTCATGGGTGTACACACCTGTGAGCACTTTGACACACATACTGTAGACCCAGCCTCCTCTTCCTTCTCTTAAGAAATGGAGGATCTAACTAAATCACAGTTACTGTGCTATGCATTGAGACAGCTATCGCTATGCTCTGATGACCTGCAGCTGTGTGGATGTGTACTGGGATGTGGCCATGGTGATAGGTTGTGTGTTTTTCTCAGTGCTGAGAGCTCTGGAAGTCTTTAGGCTAGTACCTCAGCCTGCTCCCTATCAGCAGCGGTGGCTCAATAATGACTTCAGGCTGGAGATCCTTTAAAGCCAGGAATTATATTAAACTCACGTCATTTTACTTATTCCGGCTGATGTAGAGATTCAGTTTCCTAGCATGAGTTAAGTATGTATTTGCAAGGAAAGGGCATCTCTTGATTCTTATTGTAGATGTTAGCTCAGTGCCAGTGAGGACTGCCATTGTTAGTTGGTAAACGTAAACACCACCGTGTGCTAGGATAACCGGCTGTGGAACTTTGCAAAATGCATCCAGCTCATTTTCCAGCCCAACAAATGAGTCTTAATGTGTTTTGCAGCTGTGGACCATCAGGTGGGCCTATTCAAATCAACCTGCCAAATAATCTGTGTTTGTTGGACAAAACATGGCACATAGGTTTAAATTCTCCCTTTAAAAAACTCTGCTATTCAGAAAAGTATTGGGTAACATCACAGACTGACAATTGAAAAGCTGTGACAAAATTCTTGCCAACTAATCAAGCCTGTTACTAAACATTTACCTTTAAATGGGGGCTATTTTTTAACAGCAACAACAGGATTTGGTAAATAAAGTTTAGCAAGTCTTTAGAAGCAAGAGAGCTTTTAACGTTTAACTTTTAACAGCCAAGCAGTATTTTCCCCCCTTCAGAAATCTGGATTAATTTACCAGTTTCCCCACAACCCAACCTGCGGCGTAAAAGTCTCTTTTTTAGTCTCTTCTTCTTTCTTTTATCTTCTCCTTAGGCCATGTTTGCCAGCTACGTCCCTGAAATCATAGAGTTAATAGGAAACCGAAAGAAATATGGTGGTTCCTATAGTGCGGTTAATGGGAGAAAGTAAGTATTCCAGATGGTTCTGCTGTTTTTTCTGTGTGCGGTAGAACCCTCTCTGCATGCCTTTTTCTTTTTTCTGTTCCATGCATGTAGGCCATGTTTGCTCGCTACGTGCCAGAAATTGCTGCTCTCATCCTTAATCGGAAGAAATACGGAGGGAGTTATAACTCAACACGAGGCAGAAAGTAAGTTGAAATCCAGACAAGGTGTGGTTGTGTGACTTAAGTGCACCCCCTCAAAGTTTATAGTTACAGGGGATTATATTTTTTTTGAACAGTAAAGTTAGTTTGAAACGTTAAGTCACAGTGCGTGACTGGAGACCTTGGCCATTAGGACTCACATGTCCATGCCCCTTTATTCTGTCTCTTTTAATCTCTCTCTGTCTTCTTCTTTCTCTCTCTACCTTGCTCTATATCTTCCTCTATCTCTCCTTTACTCAGAGCTCTCCTGAATTCATTTGTGTGCTGTTCATTTTCTTTCTTTTTCCTCCTTGACACATCCTGTGTGCGCTATAATTTGATTTGGAAAATAGAGCTTTCATGACTACTTTAGACCTTGAGTATACTAACCTGTGGTGCTTCTATGCAGTACATCTGCTCACTTCGTGTTGTCCTCTAATACAAAAGTATTGCCTATAGGGAAAGAATTAGTACATAATACATCAAATTGGAGAAAAAAATAGTCATGAAACCCCTACTATCCGCTTCCAATGGATTTTTTTTCACAAGAAAATAGAAACATGTAAACATCTGCAAGTGCATTTTTATTGGTGGTCTTTTTAAGCATCATCAATGTCAATGGCCATTGCAGGATATTATTTCTTTTCTTGTTTCATTTTGCTTGATTTTGTTTTTAGACGTTTTATGTACAATTATCTTCTTTATAAGCATCATTTCTGGCATGTTCTCTATGACCTGCAGTCATGTGGCTTTATTCATTGTTGCTCCATGAAAAAGCCTCTACCTGTTGTCTGTCACCGCTAGCCCATCGCATCATCAATGCTTGACGTGACTCTGGCCCTGATCTTCAGTCAGCTCCCACACCCTGAATGCTGGAAGCCTCGCTCCCAGTGGAGGCTCTCAATTGCTTTTGGCTTGCTTTTCCTGCTTGGTTATTGGTGCTTGCCTGTTTCTCTCGTGTTTGTGTGGTGGTGAAGTTTGTCTCCAAAATGTTTTGTTATTTATGTAAATGTCTATTTGGCCTCTCACTGCAGAGGTTCGAGTGCACTGTGATATATGTTTGACACTGTGGTCAGTGCACCAAAGTGCTTATTGTCCATTACTGTCCTTCCTCCCCCTTGTGGCTCAAACCTTACTAATTTCAGCCAACAGATATATTTAATACAAAAGTGTCTATAACAGGAAGGGTAGACTTCTTCTTTTTCCTTCTTCTCTTTTTCTTCTATGGCACTTTTCTTTCTTACTGTTTCTCTTTTTCAATATTCCTCTGATTGGTTCCAGTCACTCTGTTCAGCGGGGCATATTCTAGCAAGTCAGCAGTTGGAAAAAAGCCTTTGTTCGTTAATGTTTGCCTGTCATTGAGATAAGATTGATGAAATGTTATGTTTGGCCAGTGACCTCAGCCCAGACTCACAGATGGGTGTTGAGAGAAGCCCTTGTCAAAGCTGAGGATAGTTTCTCCCACACACTTTATTTTCTCTTTCCGCACCCTCTTCAAATTCTCTCTGCTTGGACTTACAGTACAAACATATGGTACCAATCAGAAGATACCCACCAAACACACAGGCTAAGAGTGCCACAAGGCTCTTTGCATAATCATTTAGATATGTATGCTTTTGGTGTTTACACGATAGGACCTGACAGATAGACAGAACTGCTTTGTCATGTGGCTTTAGGATTGCCATCAGGGTTCAGTTATTTAGCAGCTGTCAGCACAAAGAAAAAGTCTATCATGGAAATGAGATTAGGAGATTACAAGTATCCGACTGATTACAGAGCTCACAAACAATGAGGTCATGACACATTGTGAACTATTTTAAATGTAAGCCTTGTTTCATCTCGCTGCCTGGCTGCTGTCATTTGAAACAGGCCTTTAAGGTTATTTGGAAGTGAGAGACACTCGCATTGGATCCATGCTAAATTTCTGTTTTTCATAGTGTTGCTTATATAACTCTGTGTAGTGTAGCATTCACCAGTGTGCGCAGTGACAGCACTCAGCCTGCTTATGCTGATACAATAATGACAAGTGTTGCACACTGTTGGCGCCCACTGCAATCGGGACTCTGTGGTTTCCATTACAGCTCTATGGTTTCCATTAGCCTCGACTTCAATAGAGGGGTTGGCAGGAAAACTAGTTTCAACGCTGGCTGAACTCTGACATCTACTTTTGAATGTCCTCTTTAAGGGATAGCAACTTAAGGCCTAGAGACTCGGACACTATCAGGCATGAACACACACTCGTTTAAGGCTGAGTTTGATCTGCATACTATTACTCTGTAAAGTCAGAGTGTATTTATATATACCAGCACACTTCTTGAAGAAGAGTAAGTTGTATAAATTGAAACATTTCTTTCCGTGAGTTTCGTCACTTACCTAAGGATTAGAGCAGTTCCACCTGAGTGACCTCTGTTGCTGATGTTTGAGCTCTCTGTTTGTTCGTTTTGTATTCAGTGTATCCCCAGTGACATCCTGGGATGTTACCCGACTGCATGTTTTGTGTGCACGCTCTGTAAAACTCCTCTGCATTTAATGTGATTGTGTGTAAAACTGATAAGTTTTTGGGTTGATGTGTTTGGTTTTCCTTGGTTTTGTTTTATAAAGTATGTGTATAGTTTAAAAAGACCAATACAATCAGTTGAACCACATGGGAGGTATTTTGTAGGGGTGTAAGAAAATACCGATACAAGTTATTTGTATTTTGTAAAAAAGGATCTTGGATCTTTTATTATTGGTTAACATGCAAAGGTTTCTGGCAGACAGTCGTTCATTTTAGTTGCGTTACACACATCGATATACTGTAATAGGAAGTCGCAAAAGTAAACTCATGATTTCAGATTTTACACATGGTGGTGTGTTCTAAAATTGAAATGATTGTTTATAGTATCACAACATATTACATATATTGATTTGTAATCCCTGTTTCATTGTATGTATTGTACAGCTATAGTTTTGCTAACACAGCCCTATAGTATTTTGTTCATGAAGCAATTATTAAGGTTAAATCACATAATATATCCTTTTCTTATATCCTAATAAACTATGATCTCATTGTCCAATTTTATGCAACTATTGGCCAAGTGAAAGAAGGAAAACTTGGCCAACCTAAATTATGTCTTTCAAGTGACGCATGATTTCACAAGAATATTTTTTGTCTTAAACTCCTGAGCCTCAAATGTATGGCTTGATCAGTGGAGGAAAAAAAAGATCAGGGAAAGAAACAATGGTAATTACACGAGGAAGAAAGTTTTGCTTTGTGGATAAATCACCAACTACAAGTTCATCACTTAATGCTGAGCCCACACAAGCCAAATAATAGGCCACATAAATGTGTGTATCCCCACTACCCTTGTGGTAGGGCATCTGGATGCTGGGAGTAGGAAAACGTGACTGAGGTTTTTTCAATTTTCAAAATGAGAGACATCTTGTGCCAAGTACTGTCGGCTCCTACAGACATCTCAGCTCATCAGCCTGTGAGACCACACGGGCCTTTGCTCAACTCTGGCCAAGCATGCAATCACGGCTGCTCATTAGATTCTCTTAAAGGACAGAGGCGACATCTGCGAAGACCATTATGTCCTGCAACATCCACAGGCTGCCATTCTCTCAATATGTCTGTCACTTTACTTTGCCAAGTACACTTCAGTTCAGCCCCTATTGGTCCATCTGGTACAGGATAGGGGAATGCTGATCTGGACTATGGTTCTCATCTAACATCAATAAATATATATTTCCTTTAAACCTGCCAAACTAAGTCAGATTTAATAATGTTCTGCCATTTTAAACGTCAACTTTTAAAGGCTAATGTGTTAGCCAGAGCCTCTTTCCTGTGTAGAATAGTATAATAATGGAATTGAAGGAGACAAATCCAGTTTGATCATACGAACTTGAACAGTGAACAAATACGACCACAGTGATTTTTATTTTAGGAAAGAGTAACCCAATACTCTTAGTGTTAAATGCAAAGCTGTCGCGCCTCCAGGCACTCAAAACTAAAGTGGTTCATTTGTCTCCTGGCACATCCTGTTAAGTAGTGGATAAGGCCATTGTCATTACACAGATTGCCTTACAGGTCTCCGCAGGGTAATTAGGGTGTCTGCCGAGTGTCCACACTAATCCGTGTCAATATAAGGGCTGGATTCTGCTGAGCATATTTGGATTTCTCATTTAAGGGTTTGGCAATAAGATTTTGTGACATTTAACTTTTAAGTCCAGAAGGGTAGCTCAGTTTACCATGGTGAAAATGAAACAGAGAAGTGTTTTAAATCCACTGGATTAGCAGGATTAAATACCATATCTTGGTTAAATTCCAACCATTTTTAATAACAATAACTTCTAGTACTTTATAAAAGGAATTACAAACTGTGCTAGGACAGCATTAAAATAGTAAGATTACCAAAAGCCATGAGAGGAATTAGGAGGATAATGCATATCAAGCAGAAATAATATCTTCATGAACAATGACTAATACATGATGCAGGAATACTAGAACTAATTATTAACCGAAGCGCCACAGTTGTTAAATGTGCCCTATTGTGCTTTTTGGGGGTTTCCCTTTCCTGTAGTGTGCTCTATAGGTTTTTGTGCATGTAAATGGTTCCTTTACATAGTGACATCACTATGTAACACTCACGCTTCTATAGGCTAGTGCTCCAATACATTGTCCGTGTAGGCTAAGGGGTGGGACATCTCTCAGCTTTTTACCAATCACAACAGAGCCGGCCGGCTCACAAATCACAGCAAACTGGGCTCTTGTTTCAGACAGAGGGTGAAAAGAGGTGCAGAATAAGAAAAATGAAGCACTTCTTTAACATTAAGCCATGTAAAAATGTCACAGTGGAAGCACAAAATACAAATATAAACCTGAAAATGAGGATAATAGGGCCCTTTAAAACAGAATTTAAAGTAAAGACTAGATGGTGTCCATTCAAACTACCAAAATGAATGTCATATATCACGATATAGCTGTGGAGCTGACGTTTAAAGTTGATCACTCTGGCCGACAATGTTAAGGACACACAGGGACAAAACCTCAACTCCAAAATACTTCTAAGCTAACTTCCTTACTGCTGGAGTCAGCCCTGCGCACCGTCTGACAGATCCTTCTGCTGTAATGCGCCACAACTTTGCCAGGGGACCTGTCAGAAACCCAGTGGTCCTGTTTAGAATTTGTGTCAACCACAGGCCTCCAAATCACTTTGAAAGTTCTAAGTAATGTTCTGAATAAAAGCAAAAACATATTGATGTACATGTCTTTGTCAACATTCATTCAGCTCACAAAGCAGTGGTTTGGCCAAAGGGGCAGTTTTTATATTGAGAACGGATGAGAATCAAACCACTGTGGGCTGTGTGATTATATCTTAGATTTTCTAAAGTGGCTCAGAGTTGAGTGTTTGATTGCACTTGTCGTGCAGAATTTAACCACTTGCATTACATGAGGGAAAATATTCACTTTTATGGCAAAAATATATAATTCAGTTACTTGTTTGCTTTGAAATGACATTTCTTGACATGTATATAGACTTTTTTCAGTCTATATTTGAGTAAGATGTTAGAGTGCTTTGGTTTGACTGATGATCTTTGGGAGTCATGCCAGTGTCTGCAGTGATTTATGTTGCCCACTCAAGATGATTTCTTCCCCCCTTCCAGGCATATTGTGGTCTGTGGTCATATTACCCTCGAAAGTGTCTCCAACTTCCTCAAAGACTTCCTACACAAGGACAGGGATGATGTCAATGTAGAAATTGTTTTTCTCCATAAGTAAGTTGTTTTATTGCTAACCCTGTGTAGATTAGTGGAACACAATGTCTGAAACAAGCAACAGTATGTATTTAAGGTGCACTAATGCCTCTTCTCTATTCTGTGTGCTAGTATTTCCCCTAATCTTGAGCTGGAAGCCTTATTCAAACGACATTTTACCCAAGTAGAGTTCTACCAGGGATCTGTTCTCAACCCTCACGATCTCGCCAGAGTGAAGGTACAATTGTTGACGGGACTCTGGAGAGTTGAAATCACAAACAATTACTATAATGGAGGTTCAGCTAAAGTGTATAATACATTTAAATGATTAGGATCCAAATTCCATTAGGAAATCAGTCATTTTGAGTTCTGGTTTTAAAGTTCCAGATGGCATTGCAGGGTTTTAAAAATGTATTTCGTAAATGGATAGAAAAAAAAATTAGTCTAAGGCACTACGATCAGTTATATGACTAATTAAAACGATAACATATTACGTTAAGTATTGTCATGTACTGTACTGTTAACATATCTGTTTTTTGGTTCTCCACACAAAGATCGAGTCAGCAGATGCCTGCCTAATCCTGGCCAATAAATACTGTGCAGATCCTGATGCTGAAGATGCCTCCAACATCATGAGGTATTGTATCATCTGAACTTGGAAATCAGTGGAAAATGTGAAGATGGTGTTACATTTTGTTTGTTTTTATTGCAGGGTTATTTCGATCAAGAACTACCATCCCAAGATCAGAATAATCACACAAATGCTACAGTATCACAATAAGGTAAGATGTGACCACTCCCTCAACTGCCCTCTTATCCCCGTACTCCAGTAGGACATATGGGATAATAAAAAAAAGATTCAAATATGGACTTTTTTGTCCCTTGTTTTATTTGGAAGTGTTCCCATCACAAAATACAGTTTACTCAGATTCCATTTTAATCTTTAGGTATATTTATATATAATTAGCCATTACCCAATGATTCCAGTTTCTGTGCTAAGCTAAGCCAATCAGCTATTGGCTGTAAGCAGTAAACCATTTCAACATGAGAGTGGGCTGGATCACTTCATTTAACGCTTACATTCGGCCAGTGAGCAAATTTTTCCGAAGATGATTCCTTTGTAAAATATGTTTCATTTGCTTGGTTTTTCTGTGTCTGTCATGTGATCAGGCCCATCTGCTTAACATTCCGAGCTGGAACTGGAGAGAGGGTGATGATGCGATCTGCCTGGCGGAGCTGAAGGCAGGCTTCATAGCCCAGAGCTGTCTGGCCCAGGGCCTGTCCACCATGCTAGCCAACCTCTTCTCTATGAGGTCCTTCATTGAGGTAACACAGAGGACAAAATGATCTTGCCTTGTCTCGGTCGCTACTTCTGAACAGACCAAAGTAATATGGATGAATGAATTCTGACATTGGGTTTTTGTATATTAGATGATTTATTCAGGAATTGACGGCGAGGTTGTAAGTAGATCCTGTAGACTCTTTGCTGACGGATGGACTATATCTATCAAACACAGATCATTCCATAGACATTTCTGACATCTTTGTCCAGAGACAAGACTTCCATTTGAGAGTTTTCAGTCATTCTGACACATCATATTTTACTGTGACATTTCATGTGGAATCTGTTCAGGGTTTCTGTGGCCCAGAATTGAAGAGGTGCTTGTCTCTATCAAAGAACTGTTCTCTTGTCATAAAGATGATGGATCCGCTTATAATGACCAGACTGATGTTGTGCGGTGGAACATGTGCAGACCATATTGGGCCGCTATTGGAAAAAAACTGTGTTGCTTCTCTTCCTTTTTTTCTCTTGACATTCCCATGCTTGTTTTTTTGTCAGATTGAGGAGGACACGTGGCAGAAGTATTACCTAGAAGGGGTGGCTAATGAGATGTACACTGAGTATTTGTCCAGTGCCTTTGTCGGCCTCACCTTCCCAACTATCTGTGAGTAAGTATCACTCTTTCCTCACTCTGCAAGCCCACTGTCAGTGGTAGGTATAATTCTAAAGTGAAGAAAGAAAGACAAGATGTGAATGTCAAAGGCGTTTGAACACATCAGTCGATTGGCTGTATACTGCTGTCCTCTAATGAGTGCACATGTTTTGCAGGCTGTGTTACGTGAAGCTGAAGCTATTGCTTATTGCCATCGAATACAAGTCCGAGCAGAGAGAGAGCAGGTTTGTTTATTTCATCTTTCTTCCGCTAACATCAGAAATAACTGTGGTAAAATTGAGCTTGTGTGTGACTCACTTCAAGTGGGTTTTCTAATAAAATATCTTGCTTTATTCCTCAAATCCTCTTTTCACCTTTAAAAACAGTTGATATTCATACTACATTTGATGACATGAAGTTGGTGAATGTCATTTGAATGATAGCATGCAATAAAACAACTTTCAAATCCCTCAAAGAGCACATACCTTTGCCAAGGCTGCACAGTCATCTTAAAATTATGTTTTGCATTTATCGTGCCAAAAACTTCCAGGTGCATGGATACATGAAAAATAAGACAAGTCTTTAAACAATGTATTTTAAAGAAATGTATCAAAAACCCATCTTTTGGGTCTGTTCCAAAAACAAATCACTTTTTCTTTGCCCTTCATAGCCAAATGATCCTCAAAAGTTTAATAGAATTTTGAAAACGATGTTTTGAAATCCTGATATTCCGTAAACAAATAAATGGGACTGATAATACTGACTGTATGTTCTTGGTGGAGGTACAGTACACTAGGTAGCCACAAATCTGATACCTTTACCAAACCTTGAAGGTATGCAAAAATAAAAGTAAAACAAACTTGGTTGAAATGTAAACTTGGTTACGGACACGTAACCGTTCTGGATCAGCCATTCTTTGTTTCATTTCGATTACATTGTGTTGTCAATTAAGAGAAACATTTGTGCCTAAAAAGCCAATTTTGATTACAGTATAATCATGTCGTTTTTTTCCCTTGAAGATTAAACTTGATTCTACTGTGTTTCTGCTAAGTCTATATGATAGCCACTAACTGTGCATCAGTGTCAGCGTTATCACCAGCAACAACATGACGTACTGTTGTTCAGTGATCTCTATTGCCAAATCCCACCCACCCTTTCCCATCCGCCTGTGTCAAATGTTTTTTTCTGTGTATTGACAGGTTCCCATGGCAAAAACATGGTCATTTTGACATTACAAGCTAAACACAAACTTTAGATAGTATAGTATATTCCATATATGTGCCTTTTTTTGTCTATGGTTTCAATTACTTTGAGTCAGTTAAGTTGTTTTAATAGTCTTTGTTCTTTTTCTAATGACCCCAAAAGGTGTAATTTTACTACAACACATCTTCTCTGGAAAACGTACCGCCAGAAAGACAGATGCCATTTGCCATGTATTAATCACGCCATTGTCAAAAAATCTTGGCTCTATTTCAAAGATGAAATAATTAAATTGTGTATTTGTACAGAGTTGTGCTCCATGTTGCTTTACAAGGTGTACCTAGTTAAAAGGAAGAGAAACTTTCGAGAAAGTAATTTATCCTCTTCTTATATGTTCATGATAACTGTTTGATTTGAGATTTCTCTTGTTGTTTGCAGAAGCCGAAAGCGGTATGCCCTCTACTTTATCTTACTTTCCAAAGTTCCACCCAATCTCCGCCACTTTAAAGCTTCTGACTTTGGAAGTTTCCCCAAGGATATTTTCCCAAACACTATCTCACAGGCCTCTTTTCTAACTCTTTTTTATGGTGTCCTTTGTGCATAATGCACTAACTTCTTTGCAGGCAGAGAGGATAGATAAATTGGACATGTTTGTAGAAGTGCCGTTTCTTTGTCTTTGCTGTTGTCGCTGTACCAAGGCCAAACGCTCACCCTCTCCATACCTACCTCTTAATCTTTTCAGTTTTGTCCTTTTCTTAGTTTATTTCTCTCACTTTTAGTTCCTTTTCAATGTTGCTCAGTTGTTACCCTACTGTATGTTTGCTTTGCCAAGATATTTATTCAACTCATGGTGTTCTGTAATCAGTACTTTATGGTTGTTTGACTTAAAGTCAATGAAGAGTTTGTTTACACATATCTTAGACCTTAGACATAGTGTCGATAATCACTGATAATCTTGTGTTCTACATTGGCTAATTGGCCTATTATCAGCCATTGCTGTAGTCAGTGGCTGATATATATCAGGTTTTTTTCTTCATGGTTTTATTACACCAGCAGCACCTTGCCTTCATGATTTCACACTCCAGGAAGATCACGGAGCTGTTGAATTTGGATATGGTTAATCTAAGATGATATTAAATAATTATAGGCAAAGGTTTTCAAAAGTACATTTTCACTTTTGCATTCCATCACCCTCTCATGTGTCAGTGCTATATGTTTATCCATCTGTGCATGTCTGTACGTCTGGTTTATATGTGATAACCTCGAGAGGGAGTGTTTGTGTGTGAATGTGCATTTCTGTGTCCGTCTCAGCCACTTTGTACAGTCAAGTTGTGCGTCTCTTGAGTAGATGTTCTTAAGTGAGGTCACTTCCTGTCAGTTTGGTGTTTGAGAAACAATCCAACTGCACAGAAGTTACTGCAGCCGTCTGCATCTACGTACCTGTCCTTTTACCTGTAATTACTGTCTTCTTCATGCTGTATGGTAACTGCATGCTATGACACTATCACATAAGGAGTTTGATGCTTGCTTTGTTGCTCACAATATGAGGTTTTGATGCTCTTTAAGCTTCTCTGCACCTGAATGATGGAAAATGTCTTGGATATATACTTCTCTAAAATCTCAGATTTGGGCAGCAATGTTTGTGGAACTGTCTTTATTTTATTTGTTTCTTTCATTTATTTTCACTAAAAAGCATGCCAGGCCTAATGCCTGTTTACTTATATGGGGGCCATTCAATCTGAGTGAATGTGAGATGCTATTTTACTTATTGAAAGGGAAAATGTGGAGGGACAAATCTGATCTGCGTGACTGGTGCGATTTGATCACAGCCTGATATGCGTATGGATTCAATTGCTCCCTAAATCTTTTTGTTTATTTTCTCCAATGTAGCCTTATTTTCCAGAGCTCAGAGGAAAGATGTAATAAGAGATGTATTTTTCTGATGCACTACTTCAGAGTCTACACAGATAACACACATACTCAAAATGTGTTGCTATAATAGTTATTGCAAATAAAACAAGGTTATAATCAAGTTGATAAGAAACACTTTAATCCATCCCTGACCTCTGAAACATACTGAATGAAGTGTAACTGACACAAATTGGAAATGTAAAAGTGCAAGACTAAATGAAAAAATAAGAATGAATTGTTAATCATCTTTCATCTGGGCTTGTCATATTTTGAACTCTGTCCCTTAAAGGTTCAGTGTTATGATTTCTTACTTCACACTCACATCATTGATGATTGTTGCCCACAGGTAACCATTAATGACCAATGTGTGTGTGTGCGTGTGTGTGATCATACAGTATGTGTCTGGTGTCTACTCTCTGTCTCAGTCTAATTAATGGGGAATGATACAGCCAGTCGCCAAGTGCTTATAATTCATTTGTTTTTAGTGCAGCTGTTAGGCATGCTGTTATATATTTATTTAATTATATATGGGCTTGAGATATTAATATGATGAATATAATACTCAATTGCAAGTCAATAATATGCTTTTTAAATAGCAATGTAATTATTTATCCACGTATGTGAGTTAATCTGCCTGAAGACTTTAATACTTTTATGTTTCCTAGAGAAATCCTATATGGACTATAGCAGAGTAACTGGGTAGAATATGCTTAACTTTGACAAAGAAAAAGAGCTGTTCATTCCCTTGCATCCCACTGTCAATTACTAACACGGAAACAACACTTAGTTTACATGTTCTGTACTGCAGCCATGTCTCAGTGGCCACCATAACATTTGTTTTCACTAAATGACTGTATTTGAGTGTTGACACTAAAGCCACTCCATAGCCATAATTTTAATTCTTTCTGCCCTTTACTCTTATCTCTCTGTCCCCCCTTCTTACCCCTGGGCATTTAAAAAAACAACCTGTTGAGAAAAGAATTAAAATTCAATGTGCGATCATGCTGTTGTACATTCTGTCTATCCTTGTGAGTATCACATCATGAAATTGCCCAAAATCAGAGATGTATTTTAATGGTAGCACATATGACTCAAAACAAATTCTGAAAAGTAAACCCGGGATGTTGTGTTGAAAATGAAAAAAGACAAATGCCGGTCCAATTAGCGGCTTCAACAAAGGCTGTGTACCATTCCTCTTGATTAGCATGTCGTGTGCATGAGTTGCGTGTTTTCCAGAAGTTAATGAGCATGATGTGTCTTTTTCTCTGATTACCCAGCATCCTCATTAACCCGGGCAACAATGTCAAGATGCAGGAGGGAACTCTTGGATTCTTTATTGCCAGTGATGCCAAAGAAGTGAAGAGGTAATTCTGAGTGAAAGCTAATCATTTATTATGTAAAAAGAACATTTTGATTATTTTAAGTGCTCAACATTAATACTGTGTCACTTTTAGGGCATTTTTCTACTGCAAAGCTTGTCATGACGACATCACAGACCCTAAGCGGATAAAGAAATGTGGCTGCAAACGACGTGAGTTGCTGCCTCTTTATTTTTGTCATATTGACTGCCCTCTTTCCTTTTCCTCTCACTCCAAAACCTCCCTGTGGGTCTGTCTGTGTCATTATGCTGAAAACTAATAATATACCTCTCATTCTTCTGTACTGTGGCACTGTGTTTTTAAAGGTCATATATATTGTCAAACCATTATACCCTTAGGAAAGTGTTTATTTATATTGCTCCCATTTTGAACTTCCATTACACTCAGTATATCATCAGTCGATATCTGAGTTATTTTTCTTGTAAAATGTACAGTAGTGAATAAAAGAACGCGTAGATCTAATTTAAATGGTATCAGTTTACAGATGTAACAACAAATGAGCAAATCTACAGAAAGAGCAGTGAGTTTACATAGTTCATCGATATTTGGATAACTAAATCACAATTATGCTTATACAGTTCCTCCTTATCCGACTCCTGAAAATAAAAAATAGAATTAGCTATGCAGCCTAAGCCTGTATATTCAACATTTTACCAATATAGCTGTTTTGCATGAGACAATGAGCTTTTATCTGCAACCTTTATAGCTTTTTATAAGGAAATGACCCACTGTATTATCATTTTCACACCCTTCTAATAAGAGCTTTTGAGAGTATTGAGCTCAGTCACTGGGTCCTTATTTAAGACTTCACAACACACACATGTCCCCCCCTTTATTTATGCAGACATAACATTACCATTAGGCTGGAGCAGAACATGAATATAACCTGACCTATGTACGGCAGTCACTTGTCAGGACGTGTTAGCCAACGGATAAGTAATTCAGGTGAATATCCCATATTTCCACAAAAGGTTACAGACAATTAAAGTAAACAGCCTTTCACAGACAAAGCTTGGTTTTAAAATAGAAACCATTTCCTTCTTTTGTCTGTGTCATTTCAATTATTCAGACGATCTCTTGCTTTCCAAGCTCAATAGAATCAACAGGCCTTTCACACCACAGTTACATGTAGATAAAACTGTTTACTTCTGTTTGCTTCCTTAATATCTTCATGTCTCAGAGTCAGGTGATGGACATGGCATTATGTTTTAGCCAATTAGTTGCTTACAAGAGAGCTGCATTTTGAAATATGACAGTTCCATTACCGCAAAGGAAGTCTTACAGTATATTCTGTTCTATCATGCTTTGTTCTCTTGTGTTGTTTTTCCCATGTTTCTTTATGACCACTGACACACTTTTGATGTATTTCCTTCCCTGCTGCCATTGGAAAACACCACTTTATTTTATCTACTCACTGGTAGTGATTTATTGTGAGTAAAAAGAAAATGGGTGTACTGTTACTAGCGTGCAGTGCAAGTGTTTTTTTTCCTCTTCAGCAAAAAGTATACTGTTTCGATGTTGCATGTACCAGTGTAGCTTCTGCATCCCTCTCTTCGCCTCTCATTTCTACGCTGTGCTCAGACCAGACCAAGACCAAAACCGCTGAAATAAAACTCAAACCAGCAGCAGGCCTCCTCATCATAGGCCCAGTCAGGTGATGCTTTTACTAGTTGGAAATGGCAATTGAGTAAAGTGTGACTTAATCGGATGTGGCCGATGAGCTCTGCCATTTTTCCTAACTATTTGATCATCAACTTCTAACCACTATTTAGCATTTGGAAACCAATCTGCTGCAAGTCTTATGCCATTACCCTTGATTAACATCCTTTATAGAGTCACGCTCCAAGAAAGTATAGAAGGAACGTAATACAAATCTAAGATGTCGTACAGTAATCACAGATTTAGAGGAGCTAACACAAGGGAAGAAAAAAATTAACAAGAACCACTGAGGGTTAAATTGATCTGCTTTCTGTCAAAGGAGGTTTTGTGTGTGGCTGTGCTTTCAGAGAGCAGAAAATGTCCTTGTGGGAAGTTCTGAAAATCTTAATGAGCTATGTTGCCCAAACACAATCAAAACAATCTGGTCTCCCTCCCCTGCTCTGTGATCTCAGCTGCTTTCTAAACTCTGGGTCCTCGCCCTACTCTTGCCGAGGTTTCAGAGATCATCAATTCCTCTCAGAATTGAAATGTCACCACATCAGCGTTGTGCATTTCAAATCTGGACAGTTGTTGGGCCGTTTTTCTAGTTTAAAACAAATATTTTCAATATTGTATTTAACTCGTTGCACTGGATGAAGTCCACTAGCAATACAGTATTCATTGTCATAGCTTTAGGTTGCCACTAGATGGTGGTGCCAGGCCAGCGTCATGTCCAATAATAAATGATTAAGATGGTGATGTCTGTAGAGGAAAGTTAACCCCCCGAAACCTGTTCAGCAAAAATGCAAGGATCCACTCAAATGTATTTCTATGCATTTGGATAATATATTTAAAGTTTGTCACCTTTAGGGGGTTTCATCAATATTTTGTTTACCTTTTATATAGTGTAGTTTTAAAGTCGTGAAAGCTGAGACCATTTGTCTTCTATTACCTTTTCGCCTACGGAAAAAGCAAATGTGTATTGTTATCACTTAAAAGTTAAACTCCTAAGCTACTTCAACAGTTTTATTCATCCTTGCACTCTTGCTGAATATGGATGCTTTTAGGGGGATACATCAGAACGGTGCTTTCTTTGGGACATCCTTTGTATTCAACAAATTGCCCTGATAGCTTCTGTATTAATATTTTGTACTTTGGTAAATACTAGGAGTTGGTTGACTGATCAATCCCAGGCAGACAGTTTATCAGGGCAGCCATCATGTTGAATCTTCCATTAGGAATGCCCTGAAATGGACACCTTATCATATAGGCCAGAATCTCTCTGTATTTGTGAAGTCAGAAGTCAAAGACATTGTCGACGTGTGTGTGTGTGTGTGTGTGTGTGTGTGTCTTGTGTTGACCATTACAACCCTTCCACATGTCAATAGTGTACATTGTAAACATACATTTACTGTACTGTGGTCCTTCTGCTTAAGCAAAAACTCTGAAGCTAAGACATTTCAGCATCAAGTGATGGCCTCGCTGCACCTTTTCTGCCATACCTGCAAACTGTTTCTATACTGTGAACAGTTTGCTCTGTACCTCACCTTGTCGCTAAGAACAAAACTGTGTTTGCTGCTTGCTTATTACATGCTCATAAGGCAAATGTGCATGCTGCAGGATACAACAGTCCCTGATGCAGTCATCCCATGGGTTATGATCTGCGTTTCCCATTCCCTCCTTGGCCAGAAGCTGAAACCTATCACTTAATCCAAGATCTTATTTTCCGATATGGCTCTGAGTCAAAGATGCTGAAAGTGTCTCTGTAAAGGTACCAGACAGTATTAGTGTGCTGTCTGTTTGCACCTTGGTAATGAGAGAATGGGTACCAGGGACTGTTTCTGCCCAGAGTCACAGCAATCTAGATGTGCTACTCTGGGGGCTTTCACTCCTGCTTCCCTCTGGGTTCAGAGCTTCAAACATACACATTTACACACATATACAAACCACAAACACAGGAAGTGGCAATTTTGTTGGCTACAGGTTGGCTAAAGAGGAGTTAAACATTTTTTGGAACGTTAATTAAAAAGAAACTGATATCTCAATATATATATACAGTCACTTAACAGTCTGAGCTGATTTTTTAGACACAAAAGATATACGCAATTTTGCTTTCCTATTAAAAGCAATCCAGTAGTTCAACACATTTTAACATTACTTAATTTCAATTGAAAGTGAATTTTCTTATGTAAAAAGACACTCAATTACCCAACTTATTTAAGAGTTTTATACCCTGATTTTGCACGATTTTTGCAACCAAAGATACATAAAGTGCATTATATAACTTACCATCTAACGTTTTTATTAATGATACTTTCTCTTTCAAAAGTACATAAAGAATCACAGCAAAATTGCAAACATCATTATTCTCTTCACATTATTTTTGCACACAGACACATTAGAGTGAAGCTTGCGTTGGGGAGCAGAGCAGTGAAAGTGCAAAAACAGTAGCATGAATTGGCCCGCCTAGCCAGTAGTATAGTGTGATGCCTGGGACAGAGCCGCTACAGCTGCATGATGGGATACAGGTACGTGATCCACTCCTTTAGCCAAATGGATAGAGGATTTACAAATGTGTGAAACATTGTATGAGGTTTGCTGCTGAAGACATTGCTCATGCCTCTCTTCCCTGAATGCCTCCCGCCCACTATCCTTTCTCCTCACCCCTCTTTCCCACTGTTATAGTTTTGCCTTTTGACCTGTTACAGCCTTAGCACACAGCTTGACCTCTGCAGACTGTGTCAATATGAGGAGAAATAATGAGCTGGCTTTTGACTATAAAATTACCAATATAATGTCTAAATTTAATTTTTTCAGTCAAATAAAAAAAAAATGTTATTGGATAACTTGTTTAGGTCAAGTCATTTTATTTCAAATGTATGTCGGCGCTAACATGTTTAAGTTTAATTTGTGGCTCAAGTCTGTGGGAGCAGGTGGCTAAGGCTTGCACTTTCTGATGAAGTTACCTTCCGACTTCCCCTGGATGAATATTTCTCCTTTTGCCATTAACCTGCTGCTTTTCCTCTCCTCTCATCCCAAAACATGACTGTAGCCAGGATGTCCGTCTACAAAAGAATGAAACTGGCATGTTGTTTTGATTGCGGCCATTCAGAGCAAGACTGCTCTTGCATGTCAGGCAGTGTACATAGTAACATGGACACCCTTCAGAGGGCCTACCCACTTTCCTCTGTCTCTGTTCATGATTGCGCAACCACTTTACGTGCCTGTAAGTTACACCGCCCAACACATGCTGTTACATGTCTGTGGTGTGTGCTCCATGTGTATTGTACCTCACAGAGGTGCTGTACGTGTACCTGTGTGTCTGTGACATCTACTATGTGTGTAATCCGTTAACCGTGACTCCATATAATTTATTCATTTTTGATTATGAACAAATTTAGTGATGTACTTTTATCTTCTTTCAAATGCTCTATCTATCTATCCATCCACCCATCTAGCTATATATCCATCTATCTATCCATCTATCTATCCATCTATCCATCTATCCATCTATCTATCTATCTATCTATCTATCTATCTATCTATCTATCTATCTATCTATCTATCTATCTATCTATCTATCTATCTATCTATCTATCTATCTATCTATCTATCTATCTATCTATCTATCTATCTATCTATCTATCTACTCATTTTCAGCTACTTACTGTTCAATTTGATCATATTCTGTTTACATTTTTCTAAATTCTCATTTGACACTTATTTTGTGCGTGTATTATGTGTGGTGGGTAAGTGGTGGTGTGGCTCTGTGGTGCTGCTGTACTGTACAGTACTGTAGTTTTTGGACATGTGGCTACCGCATGCTGCATCAGTCATGCAGTTCTGTGATAATATCACTATTTGATTGAATGTTTTTTGAACTGTTTGAGGTAAGGTATCTGTATTCAATATTGGAATGTATTTCTGAAGGTTTCATCCTACAATTTAATGATAATGTCTGTAAAACTATTGTCTTGTATATTTACTTTGAAAGTCCTTGCAAACCTCTACGTTAACATTGTTTCAGTTTTTATGCTTTCAGTTAAATCAGCTTTGCTTCTGTTCTTTTTTTTCTTTTACCTTTTGACACACCTCTTAGTTTCACCTTAATGACGAAGATAAGAGAAAATCACATATGAAACAGTGTTTTGAAGGTTGCTAACAGTCTTGCAGAGCGTTGTAAATGAGCAGTGCGCAGATATTAAAACACATTTTCATCAGTGACACTTGTTCAGTAAAGTAACTAATAATGTCTCAAGCAGCTGAAATGCCCTTTCCCCCTTCAGGCAATTACAACATATCTAGAGCTAGAAAACACACAACAATAACAGTAACATTTTTTTTTGGAACGAGAGTCAAATCTAACATTTTATCAATAAAATGTAATGCTTAGCCTCTGCTGTTTGAAATGGTCTTAAGAAAAGTATCTCTCTCCTGCAGTCTTTAACAGTCTTAGACACATGGGGGGGGGGGAGGAGAAGAAAAAATAAAATTGGGGGAGAGAGGGCTTTTGCATGGAACAGTGAGAAAGAGGGAAAATAAAACCTAAGTAAAAATGAGAGACAAAAAGGAGCTACAAATAGTGCTTGATTGCTAAGAAAAAGGTGGGAGAAATATGGCAGATCACCCTCCTTTTAGATTTTCCTCTTGAGTGGATAGGAAATACTAAATTGTTCATAAATTACACATGGCAGCAGTAGGCCCAGCTATCAAAGCCTTTGGTTTAGACGTACAGATCTGATTTCCTCCTCAACATTCTCTCACCGTCTGCCGACTCAGCCTAGATTAGTGTCAAACACGCCATGATGAGTTTGGCTTGGCCTCTTGTAGTTCGGCCTGCGCGGATATCCCTCGGTACCAATTACTGGCCATTACATGGTTACTGATCTCACTTCTCCCTCAACCCCTTGTAGGATTTTAGGAAAGCCTCCTCTGTCTTAGATTTCTTTCCCTTTTTAACTCTGACTTTGTCTGAACAAAGTGAGTTTAGTAAAGGAGTGCATTGGGCTTTGTCAGTTAGGGATTGTTGGATTTCCCGTCCCCATTCCACCTCTTTTTTCCCCCCACCAGACTGACAGGATAAGACGTCTTTATCCATGATGACTCCATGCTCTTGTACATCTGAACCAGATTTAGTGCTTGGATAATTGATTTCTTAAATAGGCCTCTTTCACTTAAATGCACCCTGAGTACTGATGCACGTTCGGACCACACAAACACACTGTGCAACACAGAACCCTTAATTATAGAGATGTAAACCTCTGTGTTGCTTTATGGACTTTAATGAATAAATGAATACCCTTTTTTAATGTGCACTTATTCAGGGGGTTTTAGTATCTAAAAAGGGATGGTTAGAGAAATAGGTAAACATTTTGTGCACTTAGAACAAAAAAAATAACTTGTTTAATGCGGACTACTGTCACGATAGAGCTTTCATATAACAATTCTGATCATAGAAAGGAGTGCAAATAAGATGATACATGAGCATGAGTTGGAGCAGGATTTTTTTGCAGATAGAAGGGGGAAAAGCTAAATGATGTCTACTACTTGTTAACAGTTAAACATAAAGTTCAAAGTTCATATTGTGTTTCAAGGTATAGTAGAAAGTCAAATTCCCCTTTGTTTGGTTGTGTATACTATTCTTGCCTTCTATGATGTAGGTTTGAAATTGTTTCCAAAGTCATAGTCATTAATAGTTTATTTTGTGGTGTTTATTACTTACATTGTCACCTGACTATCATTGCAGTTGGCAAGTAGAGACGTGACAGGTTTATATAGATGAGAGGCTAAAGCTTATATAAAGCTGGGCTATGGACAAGGGTTTGGGACGCAGGAGATGCTTTCGGCTATTCCTCTGCCTTCTGGGCTCTGTGTGTGCGCATACATGTGCGCATCTCTGTGTGTAACCACATGCACTTTCATCTCTGTGTCTGTGCATGTGTGTGCATCTGCATCTCATTGCTGGGGACCTTATCTATCCTGACACAGAAATTATGTTTGCATTTTCATTTTCCCAGCCCTGCTGGTCCGTCACCAAACTTGCCCTGACAGCTCCTGTCCACCAGGCAGGCTCGGTCCCCCCCCTTACCCCCTGTCCAATGCCGCCTCGCTACGCCCCAGATGCTAGCCAGTTAGTCTGCCGCCTCTGCGGTGCAGGCAGATTGCTAGAGACAGATGCCAGGGCCACTGTGGGTCCCTGTTTGTGGATCTGTGTCATAGGCCAGCCCTGGGCCCTCGCTGTGACCTTTACTGCTGGAAGAGACTCTGGGAAAGAGTGGGGAGTGTCAGCGGCTCAGAGCTCAGTTCAAGTGCCTGCTGTACCAGTTCTTCTATTGGTACCAGTCTTCAGTGCCTCCTCCGTCAAGGTCATAAACTCTAATTCCCAGATAATTAATAGTTCTGGCAGAAGTGGAGACCTTGGTCAACCATTTTTGTTCAAGAATAACCCAAGATATTTAAAAGTGTAGCATTGGTAAAGTCTTTTTAAAAATGTGTGCAAGAGATGTGTACTGCACGTAAAGATCGAGTCTCTTTGTATTCGTGCTCTGTAAGCGCAGCTGTTTTGAGTAGCGAGTGTCCGCTGTCTGTGTTTTGGACATCTACATGCGCTCATATGTGTAGTGGATGTCTTTGTTCCCCATGGTGGCTTTATTTGTTCTATCTACGGATGTCACAATGTCCATCACAATTAAATCAACAAGTAATACTTCAAAATATGAAATGAGTTTTGAAAGGAGAAACATTGTTGCTGAATCTACCATCTACCGTAGCTTTTTTGATTTTTTTGTAAACAACCATTAGTCTGTCATTACATTTCATTACCGGTTAAGTACACTTTCCTACAAGCATGGCTCACTCTGAGAATGGACAGTTCATTTCACTCAGCCGTCTGTACCTATGCCGTTCTTTAATCGTTACCATCATAAGGTTTTTACATAATCTCCATTATTTGTACCTTTTAATATCTGGTTCATCCTCTTCACTAAAGCTCTTCTTCATCATAGTGAAGTTTTATTTTATTTTCATGTCTCTATATCCTAATGTGCCTGTTTCATTACATCATTTCTCCCCCTGTGTGACCTGCCACTTGTCTTTGCATTCTCCTCAGCCAAATATAAGTATAATGGATATGTCAGATCACGTAAGTGTGTTTCTCTGTCCTTCTCCATTCTGCTCCAGCTCTGTGTTTAGACTGTAGACCCCTCACAATGTCATGTAACATAAATAATACTGATGCTTTGCTTTAGTATTTGCCTTGTTCTCCCTTGTTCCTTTAGAATAAACTGATGTTGTCTTGTGTCTTATACAGAGACAAAGTAAACGTACAGTTTAATACGTGTTAAATTCAATGTTTAACTCAGATGCTGTTTATTATAACTTAAGTAATTTCAATATATGTTCACCATAAATTAAATTAATAAGTTCCTGGTATTTATAGCAACTGAAAATAAATTATTTTGTGTTTGATAATACCATGTAGTTCCATAAAATATTCTTTCTGTATTGTGCTGCATGTAGCAGCAGATGGCGCTACAACACCAGGGAACAGTGGAAGTCAGAAAGAGGCTGGCGTTCGATTCAAAGCTGATTGCAATTTAGGTAAATCTTAAATAATTGTTAAATGCATTACTTTTTTACCATACTGGTTAAAAGTACATTTAGCTTTGCAATGCTATTTGTCACCTCTAACATTTTCTTTGTTTTATTCAATGTATTTGTTCTTATAAAGCATACTGATTTTTTTCTTTCCTCTTTGAAATAGTGGCTACATCTAAGCAGAACCAAAAAGAATTTCAGCTGTCGTATATCAGTTTTAGTTTGATATTAAGAAACAACCGTGCATGGCATAAAAGCTTTTTCATGCAGTTGCAATGCAGATAAAGAACAAAGCTCGCTCATGCAGCAAACACTGTAAAGGCAAAGCCAGCTTCGCTCACATACTGAAGTAAACATTTGTAGTTGTTATTCCTCTACCTCATCATCCAGTTTACATTGGGTCACAGCAATCTGATAAAGCTTGCATGGTGGACAGTACCGTCATGTGATTAGCATTTCAGGAAGGGACAGTTGCCGTCTGGGTTGTTCAGGATGCACAGTGGACCTGCCAGGGCGGGTGAGCGCTCTCTAACGCTGCACGTGTTTGACAAGGGCCAGATGAATCCAGGAGCTATCGGTGGCGCCCCGTAAATCAAGGAGGCAGCTGACGGCTGGGATAAACGTCTGTTTATCGCCCGGGGCCACCCAAGCATGCTCTCTCCTCCAAACAACCAACCAACCACCCTACCACCAAAGGGAGAACAGGGCTCCTCCTTTCCCATTCTACTTTACAGCCACTTCAATACATGCAAACATACGGTTTGACTCTGCACCCTCAGTCACAACGTGTGTATGTGTCTGTATGTGTGTGTTTGGTATGACTGCTGGTTGAACATCAGGCTTCTACACGCTCTAGAAAGTATTTATTCTCTTATTGGAGACAGCAGATTGTCACTGGACATACTGGTAATACTGTCAAAGTTAAAGTAAAATTCAGCAAGTCTGAAAAAAGATGCATTTTTGGTCTGGATTCAAACCACATTTAGATGCACAATCCAAAATGAATTCTTTAAATATTTAATGATACAAAGTTTTTGAATTAGTAATATTATAAATTATGAGTTGTAGTTTTATATTGTTGAAGTGAAAGTACTCCGCGGCACATTCTGCTTGAAATGACACAGTGTCTGATTGGATTTGACTTGCTTGAGCCAAGCCGTGTCTCTACTTTGTTCTACCACAAATTGTAGCAGAAGTAAGGAATAGAAACGGAGAGACTTTTTATTAATTCATGTTTGTCACAAATGCAAAGTAAATGTCACTGTGATCATTTCAGTCTGGTCGTGTGCCAAGTATATGGGAGATGTTAAAATGTCAGAAAACAAATCATAAAGGAGTCCTGCTTTTTTGACAGGATTTTCTGACTTTCAGAAGTTGCTTATTTAAAGATGAAATTAAATGTGTGTTTGATTCTTTTACAGATTTTTCAAATACTAATCACTCTTTTATTTCTTACAAATGTATTTCAAATAAAGTAAATTGATTCATTTAGTTTAAGGAGATTTTCCTTTAAAACATTAATCCATCTAACAAATATAGCAGAAAATAAACCTAATTCATTTTCACAGTAAAATACAATAATTTAAATACTAACAAATTACTGAGCATTAATTCAGGCTTTCTCACACTTTTTATTCTTCATTGTTTTAACAGTAATGGATGAAGGTAGACCTTCTTTTCCAAAGCGATCTGTTAAAACCACCGGCTGCAACTCCACCTCCATCACCTCAAATGCATTCCTTCCCAACAACTTGCACCCCAACCAGGAGCCCCTGTTCAACCCGGGCAAACCCACCATCCCCCTTGTTAATAACCGTAAAGGAAGTCTGCTCCCCATGGGGCCGGGGCCTAGGGCTGACGTGGCGGCCAGATCCTTGGCTGAGAGTCGTCTGAACCGGGCCCGCAGTCTGCCGGTGAAATACCGCTACCACCCCAGTAATGCCATGCTGCTCAGTCACAGTAGGCACTGTAGGTTGCCCCCTTAGCGGGATGCATCAGTCAGTAACACCGCCTGCTCCGTCCCTTCATATTGTCTTGTTTGCTGCATGACGGTTCACTCTGCTGCTCGTGCTGCTTTACAAAGATTTGCCTGCTAGTGCAGTGGCTGCTACTGTCTACATACGGTGACTTCCAAACTGAGGAATGCTCAATTAGTTGAATTTAGAATGCACACAAAATAATTGCTTATCAGTATTTATTTTCAGAAATGCTGCAGCGGTTTTGAACCTGAGGAAACGGAGCTGTAAAAATAACTTGTGTTTTTATTAATTACTAAAGAAGCTTTTATTACCAAAAAGCTGCAAAGCATTTAATGTTATTCTTGTGGGTTTAAATGAGAAGTGATTTTACTTTCAAGAAATTAAATTTAAACCAGAGGCTGTTTGTCTAACAATATGGAGAGGAATGTATTGCTTCTGATGTTGTATTTTTTGGAGTACATTAGAGAGAGAATTATTTGTTAAGTGGAAATTGCTTGTTCTATTAGCTAATCCAAATGCCCAATTGCATAAAGGAAATGTCAGAGAATGACATTTTATTAGAAGGCAAAGACATATTTCTTATCTTTTATTAGCAGAATTTGGTGACAGCCTTGGACGGGGGCTCAGACAATAATGAATTTCCACATGCTTGGAATAGTCACGGCTTGTAGCGTGCACATTGATTTGCACTAATATCATGCTGTGTTATTGATTTCTAACCAAAAGACTAATATGGGTTTGAAGTGACGGTGCACTTGGCATTTGCGCTGGGAGAGTGCACAGTGGATAAGAGTTTCTCGGTGCTTGTCTAAAAAGCTCTTGAAACTCACAGACAGCAGGGAAGATCAGACTGCTGTTAGTTTGCCTGAAATCTTCACACGCCTGGGCCTGGCCTCAATCTGGCTGCTCTTTTGCGTCCTCTGTCTGTCTGCGACTTGAGCAAAGTATGAAAAATAGAGTGTTTTAGCACAGAAAAGCATATTTGGCAAGGAGGTGAACTTGAATCTGATAAAAATAATCCTTAAAAAACATTGTGGCTATTGATCAGCGTCTTGCAAATGCTTAACACCAAAGCGTCAAACACAAAATGGATAAGTTCATCTAATATAAATACTTCATTTTAACTTGAGGACTAAACCTGGCGGAAGATGATATGTGTTAGCTGCTTAATAATCCACTCATTTGTGCCCTGTCCTTAGTGATGTGTGTTGAGTGCTAATTGTTCTCTTGGCATGGAGGTAGACATGTAGAAGAGCCATTGTGCGCTTTAGATAGAACTGGAATGATGGGGTGCGGTATAGATAGTTTTGTTAAAAAAACAAACAAAAAACTATCATCTCAAGATTCATCTTCATAACCTTTATCTCATTGTCATTGCTTTTGCCCGTGCCCCACTGACAATGACAGTCTGTACCATCACATGGCAAAAACTGGCGTAGGTAAGCATGGTCACTCTGATGCAGACTGCTATAGGTCCAACCATATGCACATTTTAGCAAGTGTACTGAACAAATGCAGTAGTGTATTACTGACAGCCCTGTTAAAGTGCACCGTAGGAGAGCAAAAATATAGGGGGTTTTGGGATGTGAGCCTTCCGTAACATTTTCAGGTCGTAAATTGGTTCTTTCTCCGTGGTTTTCTCCTGCCTTTCTCAGATTTACCATTGTCCGTTACTAATGCTTTCTCTATTTTTTCTCAATTTGACACTGAATTATTAATATACTTTTTCTTCTGTTGATTTTTTTTGTTTGCAATGATTGATTGAGTGTTGGCTATTTTTTTTCATGTCAGGTCCAGCACACATTCCCAACCATCTGTCTCTATTCTGACATTCTGTGCATGTGTTTGCAGTCGAAGACGAGCATCCATCAACTCTCTCGCCCAAAAAAAAGCAGCGAAACGGAGGGATGCGAAACTCACCCAACTGCTCGCCCAAAATGATGAGGTAAGAGACGCTGATTTTATTCTCCTTCCAGCACTTCAAATGGGGAGTGAGAGGAAGTCAGAAACAGGGAAGAAGGGAAGGAGGACGCGAGGAAAGGATGGAGGGATGCGTGTGAGAGATACTTCAGAGGCGAATGGTGAGATGGTGGGAGTTTGGATGGATGGGAGGGGGCAAATTAGGGGTGGCAGAAGAGGGAGGTATGAAACTCTGTGAGAGAAAGAGAGAGGAGAAGTGCCCTGTTAGGCACTGGCTGTTTAGGATGGCATGCTGTCAGCTGTTAATGACAGAGCTGAAATAATATTTCTGTCATGAAAAGCGTCTGTGAGGAGCCGTTTGAAAACTCCTCTGGCTTTAAAGTCCCAGCTGTCATCTCCTCCGGTCTGGTCCACGTGTGCTCCTTAAACAATGATGGCACTAATGACACCAGCAACCAATCAGAGGGACCTGCATGGTTACTTTGCCCTCAGGCTACTCCTCTATTGTGGGAACCCCTGTGAGTACTGTTTCTGGTACTTAAGGCCATATGTGCGATGTATCATCACAATCAAATATGAATTCAAATATTACCTTCCTTTTATCCTGTCCTGTGGAATTACATTGCTGTTAATTGATTTTGAAAGATAAAAGGGGTAGGTTTTTGTGCTCCCCCGGCTGCGAGGCGGGGTTAGCAACACGGCAGTGTGGAAAATACAGGGAGGCCGAGCCGTGCGCATTGCAAAGGCAGGATAAAGGCATGGTGGAGAAGATCTAAGAGGACAGGAACACTCATAGCTACGCTGCCCTACTCTTAATTAGGGAAAGTGTTTGGGTTGTCATGTCTAGGACTTTACCGTTATTTAAAGAGAGAGCTGCGTGGTTTTTGTCACTGTAAGTTGCATTGCATTAGAAAGTCCTGTATCTGAATGGTGTGGGTACAAAATAAATCCAAATCAAGTGGATTTGACATCTCTAAAAGCAACTACAAAAATCTACATATTTACATTTCTTATAATAGATTTAATTTCTGTCTATTAACTCTTCAAATCAGTTTCCACATATTGCTTTTGGTTATTATTTTACTATGGTGTATTTTCCTTATAGTTTAGTAGAGTTCTTTGTATGTTGGTCCTGCTTGCTTCCCTTAGGCAGTTATCCTTGTGCGTTGGCATGCCTATGTGATGGCGTCCAGTATTTTGTCGGCCTCCCCCTCAGTTCTCAAAAAAAACAAGCACTTAATAAGCCTTTACACTTGCCGAATCATTAGCCCAACACAGAGTCATACCCTTCAGTCTAGTTTGCAACAGAGAATCTTTTTTAGTTGCCCTTGCTCAGAGGGAGAATTTCTTTTTTGTAGAACTGCTACAAAAACAACTAGACATTGGCACATTTCCAGCTAACTGCTTGTTTAAAAGGCTGTTTAGTTTGCCTAACTTAAAGCACAAAACCTTTTCTTCTCTTCTTTTTTTTGCTTAGGAGATGGTCCCTGTTTGCCATGTAATATATGCATCTTTGCTTTGATCTCACAGTGATAATAATTCTTGCGAGTTATTTACTCAGTTTTGAAAACGCTTCAAAGCGGTGTCAAAGTTTTCTCTGCTTTAGGGGTGCTTCTGTATTCTGCTGGCTCTTGGGTACTGGGATGACAGGTCCTCTGTTATAGGTGTAGATTTTTTTCCTAGTCTTAGCCCTCAGCAAAACATCAAATTACCCATCAAAGTCCTCAGCCCCCCTTCACAGCTGCCCCCGTCAACATATAACACCATATATATTAAACATTTGCGCTTTACAAGGTGGATTTTATGCACAATGAAAAGTGATTGTTTGAGGTAGCCTTAGGGATACTTTATTCTACAAGCAAGGAGAGGGAAAACACAGTAGAGAGCTTGCGAGAGAGCGAGCATACGTATCAAGTATGGTTTTTACAGGACTTGCAGCCTGAAGGCCTTTGTAAATAAATAATGATCAACAGATTGGCTGTGGGCTTTTGAAAAGCATGCCTTTGTCAGTTTGCATGATGGGGAAAATTTTCAAAGCAAGAGGCTGCCTTCGTAGTCTGGCAGAGAGGGATTGGGGGAGCACGCCCATCCCCAGTTTGTGACTGCAGAGTGATACACTGGAATAACTCAACTCTGTTTGAAATATATAGTGAGGAAGGCAGGAAGGGAGGTAGAAAGAAAGGAAGAGGGTGAGAAACTGAAGGGAGACATGCTGTAAGGGAAATATGTGTCCTATATAAAAGTGCATCGGATAAAATATTGTTTCTCACCCTGGAAATATGTTTACTTTGCACTTTTCACTTTGAATTTATACAATTTTGAAATTTAATGAATGTTTTTTGGGGCATAAACTTCCTGGTGGTGGAATAAATGTATTTTAAAAAAAATGTATTTAAAAATGAACATTTGTGAAGGGTAATTATTACACGTTGTGTCCAAGCTGGCTTATCCTCAAAAAGCCTTAATTTTCAAGTTGCCAATGTCACGTGACACCTTGTTAACAAGCTGCATTGCCACCATGGCATTAACACCATTCTCACAAACCTTTTTGACGGGTCATGCCTAACGACAGGCATCCAATCGCAGAAGAAGTCACAGTATTATCTGCAGCTGATATCCCTTGGGCGTGGCATTGTGGCACACACGTCATGTCTGCTCTCCCCGAGTCTTGTGCTAGGTTCATCCTGAGGCAGGAAAGAAGGCAGAGGGGGAAGGAGGTGTGTGGAGCCTGTGACAGGCTGCCAGTCACACCGCTGACAGCTCTGTGAAAGATAGCTGTCTTGGCAGAGAGAGCTGGAGCGGCAGCCCGCCTGCATGCGCCAGTCAGCCCCTGTGTGGAGGCGAGCAGAGCTGAGCAGATTGAAGTGACGGGGGCTCTGTGGAGTTGATTGGCGCAACACGCGGCTCTGGATGAAAGATTCAGGCTGAGTGTAAAAACACTAAATGCTGTCAGTGTTATTATCACCTGCACTAACTGATAGAGGGGAGAGAGGTGGAGAGAGAAGGTGGCTAATTGACAGGTTTTTTTTTCTACTCTTACTTTTACTGGATTGGTATGCAACCCAAATGCTGGCTGAAGGAATAGGCAACATCAAAGCGTTGTCAGTGAATGACAGTGTTGATAGAGGATTGAGAGAATAAAACTGAGAGAGATGTATGTCAAACTCTTGAGATGTTCTCTCCCACATTACTGAAATGTCTCTCTCTCTGCATTTCCCTGTTTTTGGAGTCTGTTCATTGCTGTTTTAACCAAGGATTTTATTATTTTGGTAGAATTGTAAATAAATTACATTTGCTTTGCTGTGTAAAACAAGCATATATTCTGGAACTATTCTGCAGTTTATCCTGACTCAGTGTTTTGCATAAAATGTTATGGATTGCCTCTAGAGGAACTGTGAGAACCCGTCTTGTAGGATAAATGCAAGAACAAGAGAGGCGGTCTAAGAGGAGTGACAGGAGCCCTTTCATGGTCAGTGTTACACTGGATAAAACTCAGCAGCCCACTGCTGTGGATTAGCCTGTTTGGTCTTGACATGCTGCTGAAACATTAATGGCCATCAGCTGGGAAGGCAAAATGTGATTGGGCAAATTCCTGAAATATTTAAAGTGTGAGCCTGTTGGAGCTTTTACTATTTGCACCGCGCGGAGTCAGGAGTTGGAAGAGAGGGTAAAAGGTGGTAATTGGCCTTGTGTTGTCATGCCATTCAGTCAGTAGCACTCAAGTCTTGCTGTTCTCTGCACCACTGCAAGCACCAGGGTCTTTCAGTTTTCTGATGACTTGACAACAAGGACAAGAAGGAATGAAAGAATGATATGATAGTTATGGGACATGCAGTATGTAGTGCAGTAGAAAGTCCCAAACTCTGACAATGTGATGGACTTTTGATACGTTGTATGAATAGACTGTGTACCTCACAAAACCCTTTTGAACTTTTTCATGTTACAGCTCTCTTCTCCACAAGGCTAAAGTCGATTCACAAAGTGGTCTAACATAAATAAATCGTACTGTTTTCTCAGTCGACACGATCCCCTTCTTATTCCTGGAAATGAACAAATCGAGAGCATGGACATGAACGTGAAGAGGTATGACTCGACAGGGATGTTTCACTGGTGCCCGTCAAAGGAGATCGAAAAAGTCATCCTGGTGAGTGAGGCAAAAAACCTTGTAACTGCATAACCCCTAACATATAATAGAATATGCAGAGAAAGAAAGTTAAAGTAAGTATGCTCAGGAGTCAAAGTTTCCCCTCGATATTGCAGCAAAACAATCGCATACTAATGTGTATTGAAATTTTTCTCACTGCCTCTCTGTTGTTTCAAGGTGAGTTTATTGTTTTTATTTATATATCCACCAAGGTTCTGTGAACAGCATTTCAATACTCCACGCATGGGTTTGCTTGGATGTTTCAACAAGGCAGTTTGTAAGCATTTATGTTGGTGCACAATCTGTTTGGACAAGGTTAACACTGTTCAAATGAAATCACAGTGAGCTATATAGTTTACATCAAGGCATATGTGTTGATTTACTTACAGTAGTTAATAAAGGATGGGGCTAAAGCACGAGTTGGTTTATCAAAATAATGTTAAGAAAAATGTATAAGAAAATGTTTAATCCATGAGATCCCTAGCTTGTACTTTGTGAAAACGTTCAATAGTTGTCCCTTGTTTTTTCCATATGTCTCCAGTGAACAAAGGTACAGTTTTAGTTTCAAATACACTGGGATCATAGTAGCGTTTAGTTTACACTCAAGCTTGCAATCAAATGCACATCAAGCTGCTGCGACAGGCGACAGATCTTGAAAGCAGGGCATTGAATTGTTCTTTGCGTCATACAATAGAGACGCTTTGTTTATTTATACCTCGCTGATTTATGACAGGGTCCTACTCATACGTACTGTTCGTGCCTAAATTCTTACAAACTGCATTTTCAGCTTGATTTAATCAGCTGCCCTTTGAAAACAGACCACATGTGTTTTTGATGTGTAAACTTCCTATATCTTCAATAAACTGCTTATAAACAGAATAGTGGTTAACCAAACTTTGTTTATGTATTAATAGTAAGGCTTGTTGATCAAATGTTTTTTATTGTGGAAATATGATTCAGCTAAATACTTGGTTAACAAACTATTTTATATTGGTTTATAACAGTTTATAACCGACTATTAAACATGGTTAAAACTAGATTGTGTCTCTTCATGCACATTAATCCGTTTTATTTCTGTTTAATTCTGTCTCTGTGTGTCTTCCTCTCTTCTATGTGTGCACTCCTCCTCAAACCTCCTCTCTCTCTCTGCTCTTCTCTCCCTATCCATCCCCTGGTCCCTGCAGACCCGGAGTGAAGCCTCCATGACAGTACTGAGCGGCCATGTGGTGGTCTGTATATTTGGGGATGTCACGTCCGCTTTGGTGGGGCTGCGAAACTTGGTGATGCCTTTAAGAGCCAGTAACTTCCATTACCACGAGCTAAAGCCAATAGTCTTTGTGGGCTCGCTGGATTACCTGCGAAGAGAGTGGGAGACTTTACACAACTTCCCCAAAGTCTCCATCTTACCTGTAAGTGTACCAGTTCAGTACCATATCTGTTCAACTAACAACACATTCACATTTTGAGTTGCATGCACATTGAAATCCTGAGAGGGATTGTCAGTTTGATTTGATCACACGTTACTCAATTGAATGATCACTCAATGAGAGCGTAGTTGACCCCCCTCCTCTAGAGCAGTGACACATCCTCCACATCCAAAATGGAGTTTATGTGTGTTGCAATGCCCATCACAGATGGCGTGGCTTGCGCCTGAGAGCTTGTTAGGACTGGCTTGACTGATGATCAGAAGAGAATCCCAAACACAGCCCTCAGCGCATGCTAGCCTTTAGATTAATCCGTGTCTCTGATTCTCCAATGCCCAGTTAGATCAGTGGAATGTCATCGCCTCAAAACAAGAATACTTGTTAACTAATTTCCCAAAGCTCTACTCCACTCACTCCTTAAATTTGTTTTTCTCTCCCCTCTGTCTGGCTCTCTCTCTCTCTCTTTGTTGCTCTTTCTCTCTGTTCTCCTCACCCTGAAGGGTACGCCATTAAGTCGGGCAGATTTAAGGGCTGTCAACATCAACCTCTGCGACATGTGCGTAATACTGTCAGCCAATCAGAACAATATCGAAGATGCCTCACTGCAGGATAAGGAATGCATCTTGGCGTCACTCAACATCAAATCTATGCAGTTTGATGACAGCATTGGGGTCTTACAGGCTAATTCCCAAGGTAAGGAGCGTCCTATTACACTCTATCTGCACTGCAGCCCAAAGGGGACAGGTTGTGGCAGGGGGGAAGGCAGTTGTCATAGATGGGGGGGAAAAAAATTATGAGGGGATGAGAAGGCCACACAGGGGGAATAGATGTAGTTTGTCAAGAACAGTCTGCTAAGTGCTGCTCATTGAAATACTGTTCAAGTTTGTGGTAAGTGGCAGCTATAAACTGACTTTACTGTACTCCTGAAGAAGTGCACACACTAAACATTTTGATTGCCTCATCGAACCTTTGAAGAGTGTTTACTACACATCGTTTTGGGATGATTTCGGTCTTGTTCCTGGTAATACCATGCTGCTAAAACTCCTTGATAATACTTTTTTTTAATGATGTAATCAACATGACTGTGTCATTTGATGTTGTTCCCCCTGATCTGGTGTCTCACAGATTGTCTGGAACAGATTGTTGATGTTTGCAGACAAACACACGAACCTGGCATCCCATCAGGCCTCATCATCATTAAGCAGCTAGTACAAATCACCAGGCAGGCCAATTCAGCTGCTCCTCATTAGTCACAACAAAACAGCGTTACAAGCGTGCACACATATCCGTGTTTCAATGCTTGTTCACGTGTTTCGGCGCACAAATCACACACACACATTGATGCCAACAAAATCGTTACCTACAAACAGGTAATCCTCAGTTTATGATTAGCCCGAAAGGCATGACATCCCTTGAGCTCGACGCTATTTAGTGCCACGGCAGAGAGTGTTGTAAATACAAATCAAAGTTGAAGGTCCAAGAGGCCATTATTTTTTAGTGCTGAGCACTTCCACATGTTTTAGGAGAATGCCAATGCTGTTATTTCTCCAGCCTTGAGTGAGTGATGTGCTGTCGATAGCAGTGCCACCGAGGAACAATAAGCAGGGGTAAATCTTAGAGCATGTCGCTCTGGGGAGCAGTATTCACAGAGAGCCACCCTCAATATGGAAGCACACTAGCCTATATCCTCTCCCAGGGTCGATGGATGGAGCCTATTGTCATCAATAATTGGGTCTTACATCAACCACCCATTTCAGTGATAAATACTTCACTTTAGAAAATGCATACACACACAACACAGTGAAATGCAATCATGCATACACAAGGACGCACAAATACAGACACTAGTATTGTATCATAGGTATTGCTTTGGGGATTCCTTCCTTCTAGCGAAACTCCCATTCAGACACTGTCTGTGGAATTTAAAACAAGAAGCTGCAAATGAATAAGTAAACATGCACTTTCCTGGGGGAGAGCTTCTCACGGCTGCTGTAGCATGTAGTCAACCGCAAAGCATAGCTGTGCCCGGGGGGCTACAGGGGTAAGGGGGTATGTAACCCAGATCTCTCTTGTCTATTGTGTATTTTAGCTGAACAGACAAGGTTACAGCCTCACAGTAGCAACATCCAGCCAGTAGAGGAGGCATAGTGTGTGATCCAGCTCCTGTTCAAACTCTGGCTTTTACATTTTAATTTCTCAATAGCAAAAATATATTTGATGAAGTACAGGGTGACAAAAGCAAATTACTGTAGAAAATAAATATATTTATAATTTATCAATTGTAACTATTTTTCCCTTAAGGTTTAATTGTAAAGAGAGAGACATACATTTTTGAGTTAATTCTCATTTAGGACAAGTATGATTAGGCAGATTGTAGCTCCTCTGGCTACCTCTGAGGAAGACATACAGCTCTCTGTATACAGCTCACCAGTTCACATCACAGCTTTTGAGCTGTTTGTAATCTAACAGGTTTTGAAAGCAGCTCAGCAGCAGGCCTCGTGTATTGCTGTTCTCACCAACAGTCACTTTGCACACTGCGCAAAACAGAAGCTGTTCTCCTACAGCTCCGTGCTGTCTGCATGTTCACTATGATACAATAAGAGCAGTGTTTAAGAGGCCGTGTCCAAAAAACTTGCTGTCACTCTCCAGTGGAGTAAACATCATCCTTTATGGACATCGACAAAATAATTTTTTCGCACTGTCTGAGCTTGTGCTCCCTGGTTGACTCAAAGTGTCAAACCCTGCGTTTTCCAAGTTCAATAATTGGTATAACAAGAGCTATGATTATCTATGCTTCAGTACAGTGTGTGCTTCCTGCTGTGTACTAAACTATTTGGTGTCGTTTCTGTTGCAAAGGCCCGGAAGATCTCTTTTGTAATGTAAGCAGCTCATTGAGTTTCTTGACAGGAAATGCACACACACATTCACATGCGTAGCGCATTTGCAATCCTTTTAAAACTTTGTGACCTGAATATATTCCCTGCATTATCTTTCCTTGGTGGTGGCACTATAAACTGGCATTTTGCTGTAGTCAGCACTAAATGATGGATGTCAAAACACAGTTGATGCATTATGCATATAGCATTACAGATTTAAGGTGTTTACTTGTCACTTTGAGGAAATGCAAAAATGTGAAGTCATGTGAATTCAAAACTCCTGTCACTTGCACTTGTATTTCATGGTCCCTGCCACACCATTTCCGATAAAAGGTTTTCAGGATCCACTTCACCAATTTTATTGTAACAAAATGAACAACATATAAAATTTATGTTTCCCCGTTGATGGAAGGATGTGAATGCTAAATATGTCTGAGCTGACCCCTAAAAGCACAGTATCTGTATTGCAATTTTTAGGCAGGTGCCTTGTTTACTTAGCCTTCCCATGCTTCCTCTTTTCTGTCAATCCTCACAATTGAATGACACAGAAAACACACATCAACAACCTGAGTTGTTATGCTGAGTGAGCTGAAATGCACTATGGATAATGGTACTGATACAGAGTTCCAGGTCACATCCTTTTGCTTATGATACATCTGCAGTAAAACACTCATCAGACTGGTTTTTGCTTAGATTGTTCTTTTTTAACCTTAAAAGAATGCATTAGACCGTACTGCCTCCTCTCCTGACCAGAATGTCTTTTTTTTCCCAAGTGTTTCATCTATTATTCTGCCATAAAAGTGCATAATTTCACTTCAAATTTTGCAGAAATTGGATCACAAAACAACAAAAGAGCTATATTAACCCTTGTGTTGGCTTTCTATCAACTGTGCAACTTTTGTCCTCTCGGTTTCACTATTTGATAGAAAAAATAATAACCAACAATTTTAGTTTTACTCTTATTTTTGAAATGATGGTCAACATACCACATTAACACAAAATTAGTTAAAGTTTCTGGCACTAACATAAAATAAACCTTTTTCCTGATATAAGGACATTTGGGAATGGGTCGAATTTGACCCAAGAACGATAGGAAGGTTGGGTAAAAGCAAGCTCATGAGACTTGCTTGATTTTTCCCCAGTTTTGAAAATGATCCCTTTTGATTAGCTGACATCTTAGGAATTCAGTTTCTTACTGTAATCCAAAAAAGTAAATGAGGCAGTAACTAAATCCAATTATAATAGAGAGAAACAACAGCTTAACTCATGCTAAAGCAACTAGCTTTGCACATCTTGGTAACTGCCATCCCAGAGTTTGACTGCATTGGGTTTAATAAATAGTAAATTAATTTCTCATTTTGATTTTGACATGAATATTAGAAGTACGACGATAAATATGAATTCAATTTTATGAATTCACGTTGATAGATTTTATATCTTAATCGAACATAATCGTAATTACCTATTTGGTAGCTAGGTTGTATTTCCTTTCCACATTCTCTGAAGGCATAGTGAAATATTATATTAGAAGGTATCATGTGGGTTTCAGTGGCAAGGTATTAATTCCATATTAATGTATAAGTTTAAAGGTTAAAGAAGCTACCCCTTATATATTTGCTAAATCCAATGAATCTATCTGTATTTTTCAGGTTTCACGCCTCCTGGAATGGACAGGTCATCTCCAGACAGCAGTCCAGTACATGGCTTTGTGCGTCAGGCTTCCGTCACCACCGGATCCAACATCCCCATCATCACAGAACTAGGTAAAGCCATTTATTGACAAACGTCTCAAATGCAAACATTGCATGCCATACCCAATAACCTTGGATCAACTCACAGTTCACTGGCAGACACATAGAGCTGATTATACAAGACTCTTCACGCTGCTTCCAAAAGTTCCAACTCATTCAAGGTCAAATGGGCTTGAGGAATGTTTGGTGTGGAATTTTTGTTCACTTTCATGGTGCTGGTAGCTTTGCCCAAATCAAGTTCATATTCATAATTGAATTATTTGATCTGGCTAACTTTTGTCAAGTGGTGATAATGTTATCTGCGAGGCCTGTGTGATATCTTTCCTCGGAGGACGCTGTGGACAGCTGTAACTTGAGTATGTCACGGGGACATTTTAAGGATTATAGTTACATATCCTGCAATGTGTCCACTAATGCACAAGAGTGGAAAAAGGGAAAGAGGATGAAAAGGTGGAGTGTAAAAAAAACTGCCTTGGTTGCAAAATGGGTCTATTTATTAATAACAATGGCAGTGGCTTGTATTCCCACTGCTGGTGGGGACTCATGAAACTTTCAGATCTCTGAGGGGCCTTCTAAAGCACAAGAGACTGGCTACTCTGTCTCCCCTGACCCAATTAGGGAGCAATGGAGCATGAGGCCAGCTAAGAAAAGGCCAGAAAGAGAAAGGAGCTACCTAATGTTACTTAACCGGGCTAGCCATTACCTGCAGAGAGGGGCTGCCATTAGACTGCTGACCGCATACGTACTTATCAAAAGTAGATGCTATCCATGTAGAAGACATTGGTTGCCATCCTGGACTTGAAAGCTTCAGTATTATGTGCAAAGAAGAGAGCAGCTGCACGTCTTACTGGGACGGTACTGTAATTACATTGTCATATGTTCAGCTTACAGTGCCAGTAGCAGATTAAAGTGTAGTTGGAACATAAAAACCTGAGTTGCATGATCAATTTTGTGTGCGTGGCATATAGTAGGTGTGTTTATGGATAAGACCCTCTTTATCCTTTTCAATGTCTTACCGTGAAATAATTTATTGTTGTTGTAGTGGTATAGCGGCCTGACAGCTCTGGCTTTGTATCCACTGCACTCTAATCCAGGGTGCTTTACTTTTAGATACTGGACAACCATGAATGTCTCGGAGTAAATCCCGGGGTTGACACGAGTAGTCTGAGACAGCAAAAAGGCCTTTATTACAGTCTTTGAAACTGTTTCAATAACGACACCATTTCTTCCCTTCTCTGCGCTGTCTCATCACCATTAGCTAAACCTGGCAAACTACTGCCATTGGTTTCACTCAGTCAGGAAAAAAAAAGTGGAACCAACATACAAATGATAACAGAGCTGGGTAAGCCGGGCCTTTGTCCTCTGTTGCCGTTCGTTCTCTCGCTCCGCCGCTCTGCTCCTCATCAGCTTGTCTTGATTTATCTAGCTGCAGTCAAGGCCCTCGCTGCTCCCATGGCTTCACTTTGAACACATTTTTATTCTCCATTCTGGTTGAAATTGACTGTCTTGTTTAGGCCCCCTTTTTAATTTTTTTTTCTTCCTCCAGTTGCGCTTGCAGCGCATAGCTGGGCTTTTGATCATGCTCAGTCTGTCCTTGTGGCTGTTTTCATAGCAACAACCCCCTGCCCCTCACCCCCCTTCTTCCAACACACACACACACACACACACACACACACACACACACACACACACACACTCCGTTGGCCCAGGCCCGTTTGCGTCAACCCCTTGTCTCTTTGACATTTCTGTTCCATAGCACACAGGAAGCCTGAGCAGAAATCAGATTTCAAAAACAACAAACTCAAGATCAAACCATCTTTTAGGCTGTTTATTATTTTTTTAAATGTATCTTTCAGTTTCTTTTTCCCTCCCAGACCATATCTCTGAAGCTCAGATAACAGAGGAGTCAAAAAAAAACTTGTGTGATGCTTTTTTTACAAGTTCATACACCCTTCACTGCCCACTGCTGACAAACGGCTCACACTAGGGAACACTTGGTGGTTTTTAGTCTACCAATTATGCCACATCTATGCCATACATGTGAGACACAAAATATCTTTTTCATTTTGGTTTTGGTTTGTTTTCATTTTAAATGTTCCTTTAGTCCATTTAGCAGAACTTGGCTATTATCAGTCATGAGATAAAAAAAAGTGTGTTTTATTACCAGACTTTAATTTGACTTTCAGGGCAAAGGTAAATATTTGAGATGATTTTTTTCTGAAGATGATGATGTGACAAAACACATTTATCAAGGAAAACTCTGAAAAGCATAGCATGAATTTATACGTGCATGATATTCTCAAGTGGCATATTAGCCATTGTTGAAGTCTCACTTTTTACCATATTTACTGGATAATAGTTATAGTTAACTAACTAGTAATAGTATAGTATAGTTACGTTTTTCTGAGAAACGATCGTTCTAATATATTTGCTGGCTACGCAATCCACCAACGGGACACTGTGTCTTGACTGATAATTGTTTGTTTACAATATATCAAGATACAGTGGCTAGTAATGTACTCATGTAGGATAAATGTATCAATTTTTCAGAATAATGGACTTCGACAATGGTTATCACTGTGTATGCAACAAAATACTTTTCTGTTTTAATTTTGGTTTGTCTTAATTTATAAAATGCACCCTGCATGTGATATACAATAGATTTAATATTCAATATTTGGAAGTATTCCACAAAATCAAAACCACATTTAACCAATAAAATATATCGGGAAAAAAAAGTACAAACTAAATATTACATGTTTAGATAATTTGTAAACCGACTATTTGACAAAAAAATAAGAAATTAGAAATAACATATAGTTTAATTTTAAATGAGTTCATGTGTCAAAGAACTATCAATTGTTTAAAGAAATATTAACAAAATATATGTGCAGAAGTGTATTAGTAAAATATAATGTGCATCTGTTGTTACATTATATTGCAGGCCTGAATCAATACCCATACCTGAGACGGTTTTGTTACATTACTACAATATGTCCAAATATTTTCAAATGTAACCCTCAATAAACCCTCAGGTGTGTTGTTGTCTGGGTGTGTGTTTTGCTAATGCCTCTTCACAGCGCTCGTCTCTAAGTCTCTCCCTTCCGTCTCTCAGTGAACGACTCAAACGTTCAGTTCCTGGACCAAGACGATGATGACGACCCAGACACAGAGCTGTACCTCACTCAGCCCTTTGCCTGCGGCACTGCCTTCGCTGTCAGTGTACTCGACTCCCTGATGAGCGCGGTGAGTTCTCAAACACCTGTGTGGACTGCTTTTCAAGATTTGTTTGGGGGGGAAATGACAAATTGTGAGTTTGGATGCTCTAACTGAGTCGCACTCGGAATTCGGAGAGAAAGTAAAGAGAAGTTTCATACAAAGTACATAGCTGTGTCTACCGGGTAACAATTGCATTTTGTGGCTCTGGTAGACAAAAGATGAGCAAAACTGAGTCGGACCCCAGATTTTTTAAATACTTATTAATTTTAGACATATCAGTAGTTACCATTAAAGAAAATGTCATTTCAGTCTGTGAGATTGAATGCTTACCTAGTAGAGAAAAGGAGTATAGTGGATGCACGATTTTGGCATTTTAAGTAGGCAGAAGTTTGTAAATGAAATTGTGTACTACAATTATCGCCCATGTCTGCCAACTCCATTGACATTAACGTTATGAATTCAAATTTCAGGAGCCTTATTAGATCCTTCAACAAAGTAAGTGTTGAAGGTTAGTGTAATGGTGATGGCACAAGCTTAGAAGTAATAAGCCAAAGAAACACTCTCATCTTTTGAAAATGTGATTTTTGCACTGGAGATATGATAAAGAAGGAGGTTGGGAGATAAAAGAAATGTAGCTCTTCCCCTAATTTTTCCAGTCCCCTCTCTCATGCCCGAACTGTGGTTTTCCCCTCGGTGCTGTGATGGCTTAATTCCAGCAGCTTTCTCTGTGAGTGAGGGGTTAGAGGGGCGTTCAGAGCGGAGCTGAGCGGGGAGTAGAGCAGGCGTCAGCTGTAGTCTGGCACTGGTCAGAGGTGAAGCAAGCTAATGGACAGTGCTCATCCATCATGAGGCTCTGCAGGCCTGTCAGGGGCCCGGGGAGAGGAGCTGCCACTCTGGCCTCGCTGCCGAGTGACATCGGCTGTCTTCACACGCCGAAAAGCAGTTCCTGATCGGCTTGAAGGACAAGAGAACCTGACACCCGCAGAGCGCAGTCAAATCGCTGTTTCAGAAGCAGACACCATACAGCGTGTAGATCAGTGATGCTAGAGGAACGAGTAGTGCCGTTTTGTAGTAACGGTTTTATTCAATGGGATAATTTTACAATACTGTGATTATCAAAATACCATGTCTCTCTTAAATTTGATAGATTTATGTATATTCACCCTTAATCTTATACATACATTTTACAATGAAACACTTAAGAGGTGTTATTTAAAGTAAGTAATAGCTCACTAAGCTCTAGTGATATTGCCATGCCATGAGATGTAGAGCCAATAAAAATGTCTCAAGATTGCTGCCTCATCCAACCTGCCAGGGGAATAACATTTATAAAATTCAACAGCGAAATGTCTTTCTTTGATTTAATCAATCTGGTGTTAAAAAGATTGCTTCTGTAGAAATTGGCTTTAATTAGAACAGTTCACAGGGGGTCTTAATATTTTCCAAAGCAACAGTAATGCTGATTTTTTAAACTAAATTAATTAATGTTAAAACACCACTTAAATGTAATTTAGCCTGTGGTATTTAGGGGATGGAAAGGGTTCTCAAAGACAGATTTCGAAAAACCCGAGCAGATAAAACCAGAGCTATTTGCGTAGTCTCATACCACTCGCAGTATATGGAAATAGTTTTTAGTAATTTTTGGGAACTGAGACATTAGAAGCTAATGACAGAGCCCTCTATAGTCTTTCAGTCTTTCTCCTCCCCTCCCAGTTATCACTTTGTGAAGAGATAGGCTGAGGGTCGACATAGGGGCTTCGCTTTTCTCCCTCATCTGCCACCTGCCTACTTGTGACTCTTGTGGCATCTGCTTACTGATATCCCTCTCTTCTCTCCAGACATACTTCAATGATAACATCCTCACACTGATTCGGACGCTGGTCACAGGGGGGGCCACACCAGAGCTGGAGGCCCTGTTGGCTGAGGAGAATGCTCTCAGAGGAGGCTATAGCACACCGCAGACACTGGCCAACAGAGACAGGTGTCGCGTCGCACAGCTAGCCCTCTACGACGGGCCTTTTGCAGACTTGGGGGTAAGTGGATGTTTAAGCGAAGATGACACGTTTTGGCAGTACCCAGCAGCACACATCTGGCCGCCTCCGTTCCTCACATCCCTTAATCCGATGTGAAGAACAGTGATCACGCAAAGCAGGCCTTAGTGGGTGGAGAAGGAAGAGGGCTTTAGAGAGAACAATAAGCACCCCTAAAGAAATTCCAAGTTTGATTGGTTCCAACCTCGTTTTTGTTATTTGTATTCACAACTTCGAATACTGCATTTATTTGTTTCTTGGATGAATTATGGCATAATTTGTATTGCATTTGCAAATAACCTTGTTATTATTGTTACAGTCTACATTGCCAAGTAAAATTCCCTCAGCAATGCAGAACACTGAATTTTCACCACAACTTTACAGAGAATCACATGTACTGCCACCATTGCAGATCCTCACACAGACCTCACTGATGGTGTCTTTGTTCTGTTGTTCATCAGGATGGCGGCTGCTACGGGGACTTATTCTGTAAAGCGCTGAAGACGTACAACATGCTGTGCTTTGGAATCTACAGATTAAGAGACGCTCACCTCAATGCGCCAAGCCCGTGCACAAAGCGGTACAACCACTGCCTTTAATCCGTGTCAAAATGAATATTTTTTAACTGATGAAATTGTTTGTAAATTGTGTGTCTTGGTTATTTAATTACAGCATTAACACAAACATGATCTGTCGCCATGGCAACGGCATATGATGACATCCCATAATACTCCTAGATGTGTTCAGGGCTGCATCAATATCAAACATGTTACGTTTTAGGTCATTTGGAGCATGTTAACTGGATTTAAGAGAAAAACGTGTTGCCATGGCAACGGCATACGATGACATCCCATAATTAACATAGAGCTGGTTAGCGTGTGGCCAGTAACCATTATCTGCAGTCTGGTGCGATTTGGTTGATTTTCCATTGACTTATGATGACAACATGTTTTATGGCGAGCATTGACTTTCCATGGCAACAGCATATGGTAACATCCCATAATTAACATAGAGCTGTTCAGGGCCGGAACAGTCACCATTATCTACAGTCTCGTGCCATTAACACGATGTTCCATTGATTTATAATGACAACGTGTTTTATGGCGAACATTGCGTTTCCATGACAACGGCATATGATGACATCCCATAATTAACATAGAGCTGTTCAAGGGTGGACCTTTAACCATATCTGAGGTCTGGTGGCGTTCGTACGATTTTCCATTGACTTACAATGACAACGTGTTTTATGGCGAGCATTGCAGTTTCCATGGCAACGGCTGACCGTGAGATCGCAGATTGTGCTTAGAGCTGTTGAGGCATGGACCAGTGACACAAAGGCCAAGATTGGAGGTCGATCGGATCGTGCCCATTGGAGTTACAGCGACATCGTGTTTTATGGCGAGGGATGCGTTGCCATGGCAACGCCACATTTTGTAACGTACATTTTGACATAGAGCTGTTGAGGGCAGCAGTGTTAACCACAGTGGGGCTTTTGGTGACTTTCTGAGCATGTCAGTTGGAGTTATGACATCATCGTGTTCCATGGCGAGGGGTTGCCGAAAATCGCAACTTTGGCACTAAATAACGGCTACGCCGTGTGAAAAAAAGTTAGGTTTCGTGATATCGTTTTGTCGCCCATGTCTCAAGAAGCTACCCTACGATTTTCAAGCCAATTGGACAAGGCCCCTCGGAGGAGTTCGTTCAAATACGAGGGCCCAAAAACGTGATAAATCGCATTTTTCCGACGCCAAATTCAAAATGGCCGAATTCCTGTACGTTTTTTCTGGCCCAAGAGGCTTTTTTGTTCGTCTCCGGACCCTGGATATGCTTAGCGATTTTCGATCGTTTCCGATAAAGTTAAAGTTGTGGGAGTTTACATTAAAAACGGAAGTGGGCGTGGCCTACGCAATTTATTTATCGGAAAGTTCCGAAACCAATTTCAGACGTCTATTTTCACCAGCGCTGACGCGCTGGCAAATTTTCATGAGTTTTCACATATGTTGCGGGGGTCAAATTAACGTTCAAAGTGGAAAAGTAAAAATCTGAATAATAATAATAATCGGACCAATTTCAATAATGTTCGTGACTGGGCAGCTGTGGGCTACCCTGTTGTTAAGATTTGGGACCCCTTCACTGGGCTTTTGCCCCTTGTTTTCCCTGTTTTGTGTGTGGCCTTTGGTGGGACGTCGTTCGCTTCGCTAACAACCAATTTCAATAGGGTCTTCGACGGCCTCTGGTCTCAGACCCTAATTATAGGCAAAGATTTTTGTTTAAAATAGAATAAAATACAAACTTAAAATAAACACTAAAGACTAATGACTTTGAATCTAACATGTATTGAATGATAATCCTGTACTGTAATATGAAAATGTTAGTACCTATCAGTATGGTCCATAACTAATAAACAAAACCAATAACGTACTGTTTAACACACATAGATATCTTTATCTAAACCCATTATTCAAACAACATACATGGCATTGCCTCATGATTATTATGTACATGATTTTTTGTAATGCATACATCTATGGTATGTAATTTAAATATTGTTTCTCAATGACAAACCTATTGAATATAATACACATTGCAGTACATTTTCTTTTATGTATACAAATCCTTGCAACATCATTTCTTACATGCATATACAGTACAGTACATGTTCATATTTATAAATTCAATTCTAAAAAGTCTCTGAATGTCCTTAATACTGTGCAATACTGAGCTCCTTAGTTTGAATCCATTTGTTCTCAAACATCTATTCCTTTTCCTTCTTGGGATGTTTTAGGGATTAGGCATACTCAATATACTGTTTACCTTTCTGTCTTTGATGTATCTCTTTGCAGCATCCCCATAAGTATTGTACGAATGTAATCTTGGCTTTCATTTGTTTTCTTGGCAGATATGTGATCACGAACCCACCGTATGAGTTTGAGCTCGTGCCCTCAGACCTGATCTTCTGCCTTATGCAGTTCGACCACAACGCAGGCCAGTCCCGGACAAGCTTGTCCCACTCCTCCCACTCTTCCCATTCCTCCAGCAAAAAGAGCTCCTCCGTCCACTCCATCCCGCCCTCCAACCGGCAGAACCGCAGCAGTAAGACCAGGGAGCCCCGCGACAAACAGAAGTACGTACGCTTAAGTGGCCTGAAGAGTGTTAGCCTGCATGTTAAGTGTTTTATACCTGACCTATATTTAATAGGTGTGTGTGTGTTTGTGTGCAGACTGTGGTGACACATTCTGATACATACTATGCAGTGTGTGTTTGTGGTTTGTTTGTGAAATGTTTGCTCTGCGTCGATGCTCGGTGTTTGTACGTTTCCTTCATAATCATCTGCATGTGGTATTCACTCTCGCATCACAGCAATCATAACATGACATAAACAAAATGGTAAACCCGCTTTGTGGAAAGTTCATTTATCATAGTCAAAGACTGTAGAGGGTCTTTTCTTACTAATTAAGTCTGTGGCATTGTAAACAGTGAAACCACTTGTTTAGATGGAACAGCCTTTGTGGTTGGAAACAAGCTTTCAGTAAAGGCCTCAACCACAGCCAAAAATATTGACATGACACACACATTAAGTTTGTTGTTCAGTCTACCTGTTGTATCCGTCTTTAATATTAAGTGTTTGTTTCTCAGTCTTTATATTGTGTAGTGATTTATAAATTGTTGTTTGTTGAATATGTGTGCCTATTTAACAAACGTGATCAGTACGCCTTGATCATGAATGTAATGTTTTGTGATTTACACACTGCAGTTACTATAAAGCACATTTGGCTTACATTCCGTATAAGCTGTTACTCATGAAACCATTCCTCATTAGCAGTGTTGATATTTTGTTGGTGCTTTTGTACTGCTTTATTGCATGTCCATGTTGGTAGCCTTCTTTCCTGTTCTGTTTATTATAAAATAATAGGATAGTTTCAAATTTGAAATATTATTACCTACATGTTATACGCTTCTTATTCTCCCCCCAAAACATATATACTTTGAATTTGTTTTCAACTGGGAGAATGAAGTAACTGAATTTTGGAATTGTGACGTTTTTTAAAAGCATGCAGTTGATTTGTTATGAACATACTCAGGAATTTTTCAACAGTAGATAATTGTTCCTCAATACATCTTACAATTGAGATGTATGATGTAGCCTAAATAATACAGTAGCAATAATATGTAAGCCTTAGTTAGACTGGTAGTCATTTGTCAGTTGTGTATTGACTGTAAATACTACTTACTTACAGTAGATTACTTACCTTTTTTTCTGAAGTGCAACAAGGATGAATAGAATGGGCCAAGGTATGCAAGTTAACGATTTTGCATGACTTAGCAACCTTTACCTGGGGTCCTAGTCATAACTACGTCCTCTGTGGATGTTGTTATGATGAGGGGAGTTTGTTTTATTTATTATGTTCTTCAGATGTTAAGTAAACCATGCCTCAGTTTAAGTTTTGCTTTCATCCGGAAAGCAAAATGTCTGCTGCTGCTCTTGCCTTCTCCCTGCCATGATCAGGCCCATCTCCACATTGCATGAGGTTGAGACCGAACCCCCCCTTTTCTTTATGCCTTTACCTCAGTCATTCACTTGATGATATGAGTTTTTTTTTCTCCTCCAGACAAATCCTTTTATTCACATTTTCTTTTCATCATTTATCATGCCTCTTTATGATTTCAACTTGAGATGGTTTGCATTGTGTGAGAGGTCTGTGTGTTTGCACATCTTCCCTCCTATTGAATGCTAGTAGATCACTGTAGCAGACTTTGAAATGTCATATTTGTTCTCTCTTTGAGTACAGTTGGTTATAATTTTACCAGCATAACAACAAATGCACAACTTGTTGCCTGACTGAACATACTCAGATCATAGCTTACATTTAGGTCAGACTGATTCAAATCCCCCTGATGCAGCCAATTGCTGACTACTACTTTTTCACAGAACTTTAAGAAAGTGTGTCCAGCCCTGTGCCATTAGTCACACCAAGAAAGTGGGAGGTGTGACCGATTTTAAAGTCTAAATTGAAGGGGGATATGAGTCCGTAAGTTCCCTCCCACCCTGTGCACCTGATGTGGTGGTTTAAGGCGACATCACTAAGTTCACCGCATCAGCAGCAGACTCTGGAGAGAGATGGCAGACATCTTGCTTAACCTCGGGCACAATTCCTCACTTCAAATGCCTGTGCTGTACCACCCGGCCCCGCAGCCTAAAGCTTGCTGACACACACACACACACACACACACACACACACACACACACACACACACACACACACACACACACACACACACACACACACACACACTCTCACACACATGGTCTGCTCCACATAGCAAAGTTAAAATTTGATATTAGAACTTCACCAGAAAGTAAGTGACATCTTGAATGACATTACAGATACTTGTGAAGAGTTAACAAACTTCTGACACATGGCATGCACCTGTACCATAAAAAAGTGCTTTCATAGCTTACTTAAACATATTCAAATATTACAAATATTACATATTTAACTGTAAACATGAGTTCACAAATGTAAGATATAGTATAATGTGTAAATTAGCTAAAAGGGCCAGCTCAAAAAAATTGAAGAAAACCTAATATTTTTTGTGTATAAACAGTATGTGCGATAAGTACATATGATTGTGGTGCTCAAAGTATGAGAAATTACTCATAACGTCTTAAATATCTATAATAACATTACTTGCCAAAATGGTCTCCCTTAAAATGATGTCAGATAAAATGCAGTGTTTGCACAAATAAAATAAAACATGGGTAAAATAAACACGGACCTCAAAAACTAACAGGTAATTCCCAGACTGTAAAGATGTTAGCTGTAGTTAGCTAGCGACACTAATTTCAGATCTCAACAGAAACTCAAGCCCTTTAGATAATTATCTTCCAGTCTTTCTCCTCTGTCTGTATACATGCGCCAAATGGAGCCATAAAGCCTCAAGATAAGCTTCTTTTTTTAAATGATGGGGATTATTAAACTCATTTTGTGCATCCCCATGCAAACTCATGTCTGTTTCTGCACTGCACTCGCATCTTTGCATTGACTTAATACTCAAATTTAATTTCACTTTTCACCTCAAAGAGAAACTAGTTTAGATAATCCATTGAACCAGCTTAAGAGCTTAAGAGTGGAAAGCGGTTCCATCGGAAACGGGAGACACTGTTGCTATGAGCAACACAAACTAAATTGAATTCTCCTACATTGTATTGAGATGGCATCAGAAATCTCTCTGTAAACCTGTAAAAATGAGTGTCTGCTTGGCTACAAAGGAAGAGGAACCCATTCTTTTGTTACGTGGGAGACTTGACCCTACAAAAATACCCATAGGATGATTTCTAAGTTATTTAAAATGAAAAACTTTCTTAATTAATCTATCAATCAATTTACACATCTGTATTTGATTACACAATTCTACCATGTCAACACCATAAATGTAAGAAATGGCTCAGTGCTCCAGAAATCCAATTAAACCTGGACCTCGATGTTTGATGCTAATCACAAAGAATGCCATGCAAATGTACCACTTAAACTGAGGCAGTATGGTTATTAAGTAATCCAAATGTCCTTACCTTTCAAACTAACACTGTCTTCTCTTCTTCCTCCCTCGTTTCCAGAAAAGAAATGGTTTACAGATGAACCAGAAAATGCCTACCCACGGAACATTCAGATCAAGCCCATGAGCACTCACATGGCCAACCAAGTCAACCAATACAAATCCACTAGTAGTCTGATTCCCCCGATCAGAGAAGTTGAAGATGAATGCTGAACACAGGGTTTTCTTCCTGACCCACCATACATCTGAACGCTCTTTCAAAGGAGATAGGAGATCACCCATGGAGGACTGATGATGATGATGATGATGATGATGATGATGGGGATGGTGATGGTGACAGGGATGTTGAAGACTGACACATTTCTCTTCACTCATTGTTATAATCAGGGGTTGGACAGAAACCCAAACTGGAAAGGGACCTCCTATGTGTATACCTTTAATGTTACTTCCATGATCTTGGACTTTGTTTTATTTATTAATGTATCCATAGTGATGTACATAATGACAATCAAATAAGGATTGTACAGCCCCTTCCCCCTAGCACTTTTTGGAATTATTTTAAGAGTTGACAAAAAAAAAAGAGAGTACTTCCTGTAATTCTTTGCAATAGTTCACCTCTTCGTGTGACCAGACTCCATTGCTAAGGTGACTGGTTCTTGGAGGATGAGGGTTGCGGCGATAAACTGATCATATCATCTCCCAAAGATCCACCCAGATGCATCACGTCCAACCAGCTGGGTTCACCGACTTCATATCTCCTGTCTGCTTCTGTTCTATTTGCACTAAAACTGAACAAGTTTCTTTTGACAGAACAACTGGAACCACCAGATTCCCCCTCAATAAAATGTCGCCGAGGAGATGACGGAAGGGAAGAAGAGGGAGGAGGGCTGCTTGGCTTTGAAGGCATACTATTCTTCTTAGGTTGTTAAACATCATGTCATTGCTTAAGGGTTGCTACTTCAACGTTGACTTGTCATGTTAAGTGAGAGCATTCCAGTCCCTGCAGAACAAAATCGTCTTGCAAAACAGTAGTCTAAAATCTCGAAAAACGGTGCAGTGTTGGAGTGTGCCGACTGAAAAAGAACCCTGTACCTAAATGTCTTCTGCTGATATGTCCGATCATGAAGCCTGTGACTCTGTTTTAAGCTCCTATCGCATGATATGTGCCTGAGCCCCCTCTATAACAGATACAGTGCGGTTGATCAACCTGAAAACATGGGAAGGATTAGAAACAACCTACCCTTAGCTTCATGCGTTCAGGAGCATTTACATTATATGCACGCTGTGTGTGTGTGCGTGTGCTTGTGTGAGCGTGTGTGTGTGTGTGTGTGCGTCCGTGTGCATCACAGCCACTCGTCGTGATCATCTGCTCCATCGCTTTGTATGTGTTGGTGCACCTTTAAAGGAGCAACATGTTGGATCTTTGCTCTAAAAATGAAAGTCATGGTAGAAAAACCATGTCAGATGGGTTTGGATCCAAGCACAAAAAATGATATTGTTGCATCAAAAACAAACCAACTATCATTGAGCTAGTGCGAACAGCAGCTGCGTGCCCACCGTTAACACTTTGCCGTGAAATCCGCGGCAGAATTTGGGATCACAAAGAAGAGTGGTGTATTTTCGGAATGTTATGTCTGTTTCAAAAAGTCAATGTCTGAGGAAGGAAATGCCACATATTGCATAAAGTGGGCATCAATGGGTCCTCCTTTGATCAATGCTGCCTGGCACAGGGTTGGCACAGAGGCAATATAGAGCTTGGATGTTCTCTGTAGCCAATCCAGATGTCACACGCCTCGAAACTCTCAGGAGTTAAGCTGCTATGTTCGTTCCTCTAACATGGGGAAAAGCTCAAAAATAGTTGGGTGGAAATGCAACAATACCACAGACTTCCAATAAGGATACTGACGAGGAACCAGTATTCTTTATGCTAGCCTGTGAGCAACATGAGCGTGTATTTTGCACTTGTTTAGGCCCTATGGATCCAAACCCAGATGTGATAGAGATGGAGGATTGAGGTTCAGCCTTGTATTCCTGGTAAATAAATGTCATGCAAATATGTAGGTGGACTTATACTTTTAAACATAATTATTTTGTATCCATAAACATAATCGATTTATACTTATTTTTCTAGAGAATAACCAAGTAAAGAGTACTATGGGAGAGAGAAAAAAAGTCAAATAATATCTTTATTACAATTACATATCAAAGAATATTGTGTTTGACTATATCACCATTTTTTCACGTCATACTAAAACAAATGAAGTTTTTTTTCTTCCTGCCCCACTATATCAAACTGCATCACTCTGGAGCCAATAAAGCTTAGACTAGCTTGCATTGTGAAACCACCATCTTCAGCCTGGCAGCTCAGCTCTGTTGAGTCCTTGCAGAAACAGATTAAGTCTCATCTGGAACCTCTTTTAGTTGCACAGATGAGTCGTATCTACAAAATAATGTGTCTGATACTAAACATCCCTTGCTGCGAACACGCAGAAAGAAGGAAAGGTGAAAAGTAATTATGTGTTGGGGGTAAATGTTGTAGTTAGCTGAAGAGCAGATCAGGGTGGTAATAATAGCAAGAAGATGATAGAGTCGCTCCATCTGTGTGCAGGCCAGAACTGAATGACCTTTATTGTTTGACCTAAATTAGGTCCCTAGTGTTGAGGAAGGGTGTACACTAAAGCACAGTGTGCCGGTGTTTTCCACAAATTATCATTTTAAATATGGCAGTGAGAAGCTGTCTCTTTAATGCGGTGATTCTCCTCTAGATGCTGTAAAGAAAAAGTACATCTAAAAAAAAACATTTGGAAAAAGAACATAATATTGTGCTAAATATGTTTGTGTAAATTCAACCCATTATATAAACCACCTTTATTTTTCAAACAAAATGATCTGAGCTTCAATGTCCGTCTTTTAGGTGTGGTGCAACTATACTGAAGCTTCATACACATTGTCCTAAAGTGAACTTTTGAACTGTGATTACATCATTGTCACACTTTGTAGCATATAGATTTCTTTTCAAAAAATATGTGAGTAAAATGTATGTTTAATTGGGTTCTTAATGGCATACTTGCTAGCCTGAACAGTAAGGAATTATTAACATTTGATAACGGCAATGACTTATACATAGAATCGACAAGCTGATTGTTATGTTAACAAAAAATGACAAATGTGTATTTTGAAAATGAAAGGTCCTGGATTTTTCTGGGAGAGTACGCTAGTAGGAAACATAGAAATAATTTGATCTGATTAATCAGCCATCACAAAGACGTAAGGTAGCACCAATTCAGCAGAGGTTTTAAAAGAGAGAACATCCTTAATTTTCCAGTTTTTATTACTTTGCATTTTTACAGGGTTTACATTCCATTTTTTCAGCATGTCATCTGTCACAACTGCTTCTTTTTTGTTTACAAAGTATTTTATGAGTGACTTAAACATAGCATTGTTCAGAAATAAAAAAGGTACATGCTGCAAACTGGCATTAACAAGAAACTCACAAAGTAATGCACCATTTGTTTTCATAACACTGATAACTGTGCTTTTTCTACCTGAACCATCATTGTGCGACTCATTCAGACTGGCATTATTCACAACACTGGACTGAGATGTCTCTCCTTCCTAAACCTTGTCATATGTCTCTATTAGATGTTTTAGTTTTTTGCATTGTATACCTCTAAAGATTTTTAGAGTGTTTTTTTGAAGTGCCATGAAGAGTTTAGTTTAGCAAGCATCCTTCAGTCATTCAGGGACAAAAGCTCACTCTGAGGGAGCTGAGTCCAAGTGTTTTCCACTGTGAGAACGGTGTCTTATGCTGGCATGGAGAACATCCAAGCCAACAATGCCTCCATGCCAGTATAGTGCCAGGCAGCGCAAAAGGTCAAGAGGAGGGCCCATATAAAGTCCCACTATATCGAAAAGTGGCATTCAGGAGGCCTGAGAGGCAGCCGGGGCCTACAAATAGCAGCCCCAGTTGTCAAACCACACATATTGTATCCACTGTGTGCTTGGTTATCAGGTTGTGTTATGTAGTGTAGTTAGATATGGATGACTGAAAGATGCACATAGAGGCACATGCCTGTAACATCACATGTGTTGTGTCCACTGAACAAATCAAAGACTATGATGCGTCATGCGTTACTGTTACAGTTTGTTGCATTATTTTTGTTAATCTATTTTTTGCTGTAAAGGATGGATATAATAACTTATTCGCTGGGAATTGTACTAGATATAATAGAACATATACTACTTATGGGGATGGGAGGTGGGTCTCAAGTCTTAACAATACATTAAAATTGCATTCAGCAATTTTTCTGTTGTTTTTTTTAAAGAAAAGTTGCAATTTTTGTTTATTTTTTTGGTTGCCTATCAGTTCAGGAAAAAATTCAGGACATTGCTTTTGCGTAAATACACAGATCATCATCACAGCAAATAGGAGTTTGACATAGCAGTCTAATTAGTTTGGATGTGTTCTGAATATGACGGATAAAAGGATTATTTGATGGTGCTGAGTTGATCTACCTGACTCTGTCAAATATAATCTGCTGATAAATATACTGTCTTGTACAAAAAGTTTGTACATAGATTGTACATGGTTTCTTTTTGTATTTTCTCAAATTAAAATGGATGTATTTGTGTTCTAAACCTGGAAACTCTCCTGTTTTTTTATTTCAATCATAAAGGAATGAATTGTTCTGTTATTGTGCTCCCGCGTTTACCTTCCACTACCTGTTATTAACATTTATAATTACTTTATTAAGGATAAACATTTAGGTAATTGTACTTTATATTTTAAAAAAGGACTAGTATGATATACCATCATTTTCTTTAAATAATCTCAAATATATGTTGCAATAATAAAGTAATATAAAATGTCATACAATAGTAATAATAGTCTAAAAATAAAGTATGTAATTAACACAATGAAAACAAAATTGTATTTTCTTTAAACTAATACTATTGTATGTCGTCAAAAATGTTATACAGTATAGGATGTCATGAAAGTGTTATGAATGTATCTACATCCTGGTTCTAACAGATGTTTAGGACGTCACCTTTTGCTTACAGAGCCCTGCCCTCTTTAAAACAGTAAGAAGAGCACAAACATACATCTCCCGATAGATTTTTACTAAAAACTATGACTTACTACATTACTGGCTGACAAATGTTCCTTAAGGGCCTCATGGTCTCAGATCTGAGAACTTCCAGTTGGTAAATAATAGCAAACAATTTACACAATACTTTTATATACAACTACATCAAAAAGCATGAGAACGATCAGTGAGTATGCATGTCACTTTTCCACTTTAGAGTGTGTATACAGTACAATAGACAGGTACTGTGAAATTGCAGTAGACCCTGACCTTGACTATCACAATGAGACCCTGAGATAAATGTTTATTGTATTTTACCAATCCCCACCCTACGGAGGGGTCGGTGACCCCACGGTCCAAGTCACACCGCCAATCCGCTTATCCTTTGAGGCTGGCATTAGTCTTGATTTACGTTAACTGACATGCTATTAGCTGCTCCATCACTTTCACCTGTCAGGCTGTCAATCAACAGGGATCCACAGTGATGGGTAGGAATAGCATTGGAATCATATTGGCTCGTATATCTCCATGGAGACGATGACAGTGGATTAGCAAAGGATATCATATCAGGTATCTCTCTTCCCCGTCGTGTCAGGGATGTGTGAATGTTTTGCCATCATATCGAGGTGTTTGGCATCCTACTATGGAATACAGGTACAGTTATTTCAGGGGCAAATGTTATATTAAGGAAGTAATCCTCTTGGTTGTTGGAGCTTTAACAAGTCTAATGAAAAAGTCTGAACTGACATAACCATACCAATAAACATAATCAAAGTTAAAAGATATTTAACCTTTATGTACCACAGCCATTTTCCAACTGAAATAATCTGCTTCTAGATACTCTGCTCTAAACACTGTGTCTATGGTGTCAAGGGTACTGAGATATCTCTGGAGAATACTTCAAACATCATAAGCAGCACCAATTCTGAGGTGTTATGATGAGGCAGGATGACTTCTCAGACACTGACCCACTCCTCTCTCATAGCTAGAAATCAGTGGACATCTCATGAGTCTCTGGGCCCTGCCCTCTCCTCCTCCTCCTCCGCCTCCTCCTCCTCAGCTGAAGTGTGCAATTTCACACTCCAACGTCAAACAGCCGGTCAGAAGGAGAATGTATGACCCACCCTGGCATTTGTCCTCATTTCTCTCTCAAATGTGCAAACACTATTACCCTTGGGTTATCTTAAGTGGTGTGGTGGAGATTCGCAGCGTCTCCTCTTTTCTCCCCGCCAGACACACCATCAAAACACGACAAGCGGCGGGGACAGAGCGGGGGTAAAAGACAGAGCGAGGCAGAGGGGGAAAGCGATGGAAATGGAGCAGATGTTTGTGTGGCTTTTGATTTGTGGCCTGATAAGGGTGCTACACAGGCAGCTGGAATTGATGGCTTGTTAGTGAGGACGGGCCCCTCTGTGAGTTGTTTTCAAAATGATTGATTTACAATAAAGTGGCTCCGGGTGTGTGCATGCAGGCAGAACTGATGCAGATCGATCCCACTGAAATTGATTGATCAGCCATTTAACTTGGCAGTGTGTTTACCGAACAAAACCGAGCAGGACTCTCCTCTCTGCATCGCTCCCCCCATAAAGCAAAGGAGAAATGCCACCTCTGGGCCTGTCTCATTGCTTTGACGGTGGCAGCAAAAACAAGCCATATCAGAATATGAACTATAAAAATGTAATCATACATTGAGAAACACTGGCATAAACGTTTACGATTGTGTGCTTTATTCTGCTATCAACGTGTCCTTCTGTGACTTGGAGATACTATGCCTTTAAAAGTAATGACTAACTCTATGCAAGGGGGAGGAATACTGTTTGCCTTATCGCAGTGTCACATTGAGACTTTCAGGGGGACGCATAGAAATAACTAATAACAGTTGAATTCAGTAAACAAGCTGCTCGTTCTCAGCCATATTTAAATCTGACACACCAACAACCTTTACTTGCTTTAGTACTGTTAAGATGACTATCATACATAATGTAGAATAGCCTTCAAGTGTTAAAGTGCCTCGTCTCTGGACAGTGTCTTCTGCAATTTTTCCAAACAGTGCATACAAGGGTCTCTGTGTACATTTTATAAGGAGTTATATTGATGGATATAGCACAAGGACAATGTTTATCATGTGACCTCTGCGACTTCTCCTCACTTCCTGCCTGCCAAAACAAACCTCTCCACCACTCTGCTAAGGACTTAAATCACCTGTCCTCATCCTGTTATTTGGATAATTGCCAACAAGAGCAAGCTTTTCCATTCTCACTACAGCATGCAGGGGCCCCATCATGCTCCTTATTAACAATTTTACACACTTGGTCGCAGCGAGAGGGTGTCAGAATGCCAATAATATTTACCGTCTGCTGTGCGGGCTATTCAGGGGAGGCTGAGTGTTGCTGATTGCCCTGACAGAAGCTGACAGCACCCTGAACCTGAGATCCCTGCAAATCGACTCAGCAGAGTGTCTTCTTCGTCAGACAGCAGGGTGTGCGTATGGCCATGAACCAGGTGATGGAGCACAACACCGTCCATGAGTTAGAGCATGAACACAGACAAAGGCAATCTTTCTTTTCATCTTTAAACAGGTACTGGCTGATAGAAGGTCATAATTCATATGAAAAAAAATCAATGTCATAAAGCCTCTAATATAATGCCTGACATCAGATCAAAGAGGAGAGTGATAAACAATTTGGTGCTTAACAAAAACAATATAACTAAATGTTTTATATATTTTGGGTGTCTTTTTAATTTCCCTTTCAGAATAAACTATCCATTTTAGATGTCATTATGGGTCACTTAGTAAATCAATGAGCTACAACGTTTAAAATAATTTTCCCAAAGAGCTTGGAGGCAGGTAAATGAAACGGCTGTCTTGGGATTATTGAGCCTTCTCAGTCTCAGTCAATCCATCAGTCTGTAACGATTTCCATAACATTGATGTAAAAACATGTTGACAGCAATTATAGCAGTTCCCTTTGACCCCTGACGATTTTGACTGGGAGTGTTATACCTCACATGCAAGCACAAGCACGACATGGACAGTTCACGCACCAAACATGTCAATACGTGTGGTCACATATGTGTATTAGAAACAGTGTGCTTGTACTTGTGACGGAGAGAAAAATAAAGAGATCCGAAGACTGAGCCCCTTCCCAATTCAGCAGTGATAATAGTTTCCATGACAATGAGGCATGCTCAGCCCATCAGTTGTGGGCCAGATAAACAGATCCTTTACGCAAACAAGAAGGTCATTACAGCAGCTTGTCAAATCAATGCCCAGTGTGTACAAGTTGATTAAGACATCTCCCCTCAGCTCTGACACTCCGTCAATAGCAGTAGGCGCACAATGCCGTGGCGGTTGGGGGATGTGTGTGCTGGAGGATGCGTGTGTCTATGTGTGTGTGTGTGTGTGTGTGTGTGTGTGTGTGTGTGTGTGTGTGTGTGTGTGTGTGTGTAGAAATAGCGGGAGTACACCACCCCCGTACACACATACACACATCTACGCAAACACACGCACGGTACTCAGATGATTGGAGTGAAATACCCATCAGTCAGGGAGCCGAGGTGGACTAATGATTCCCTGTGCTGCCTATTAGAACTACATGACAACTCAATCCTGTTCAAGGAAAGAGAAATGGAGGAGAGGGAGATGGGATGGGAGGGGGGTTGGGCAAGGAGGGGGAGGATAAAGACACAGTGGAAGAGAGGAAGAAAAGAAATAGTGACCTTGTAGCAGCATCATTTGAGGCTGAATTAAATTGGCAAGAGCAGCTAATCTTTACCTGGGGGCGATTAACAGAATTAAAGGAGAACAACAAAGGCACAGAGGTTGGCGTTTCTCTTTTTTTCTGCCTGACACTGCCATTTGAAATTTGTTTTCTTCTGGAAAAGTTGGCTAATCTTTCTCTCTGAGCCCGTCACCAATGTTGGATTTTCTATCTGACACACAAACAGCACCAGGCTGTCATTGTACCTGGTGCTTTATCATGGAATCAAAATTATGTTATCATATCAGGCAGCTTGGGTGCAGCATGGTGCAGATCATCATTCTGATATTCCCAACAATCTTTACTATTTGTTCAGATCCTTTTCCTCTGTGCAATTACCTCTTCCCAAACACTTTTTGCTTCATGGGCTATTAGTAGGAAGTCTATTGCTTCAAGTATACCCTCTCCTCTCCCTTCTCACAGGCTAATCAATATGTTTGGAGAAACAGACAAGGTTAGGCCTATCAGCCTGTCTGAGAAAGAGAAAAAAAACATTGCTAATACCCAAATGGGAAGGTTCACGGCTGAGTTTTACCCACACATTGAGAGGTAGAAGCATAACAACCAATCGACCTTAAGCTCAGGGACATCCAAACTAACTCTAGTGAGAAACTCAATATTTTGTGCTGTTGGCACTGAATCAACATATGCATATTTGAAATGGTGAATGATTAGTATAGTTTGTTGTGAGAACTCTACTTTCACACATCTTCCAGCACAATAAAGTCAAATAACTCATGGCAAGCAATATTGTACAGACATCACGATGGTGGACATGTACATCATGAGCTTTGAGTAATATTTTGCTTCAAGACTAATATCATTTTTCATTGGACTTATTGTTTCTTTGTGTTTGTGCTATTCACCAAATGTAAATATCAAATGTTAAACTATGACGCTGAACAATGTAATTATTATACATTTTAAACATCAGCATGTTAGCGTTGCTATTTTGTGCATGTTTTTTTAACAGGTTGTTGGAAGCATTTACAAAGTGTACCCTTACAAAGCTGTTACCACTTAAGCCTCGATGTAATATCAAAGGACTATTTATTTCTAAAACTGTATTTAACAACTCTATAAATGTAATGCCAATATTGTTTTTTCCGCCTTTTATTTTTCCTCAGAAGCTTCGAACATTGTCAAGCTATATCCACTAGACTTTTATGTTTACCATTATTATAAGCTGTTTTGAAACAAGCTTTGTGCCAGTGATATTTTTGTGCATTACATACATTTCCCACATTACAAGTAGCCAAGCAGCTACATTACAGAAGACAAATGAAAGTCAATAAGTTTCCTTTAAATGCATTCTATCCATAGAGAGGGAAAACATACTTAAAACATGAGTTCCCTACCACTGACTGCCAATATTGCTCCCATAAAAGCAAGAATGGCTGCAGTAAATAGCCGCTATTCCAGAGTATTCATGATCTAAGGATTTCATTTGTGCTAAGCCATACCCCGGGGAGGTGGGCTGGATCTCCATGTCTTTAAAAATGGCCCCAGAACAAATCTCCCTCACCTTTTCCTCACAATTAGTCAGAGCTGTGAGTCAAAAATTGACTGCCTCTGTATGTCACTGTCATCGGCCAAGGCCAAGTCTAGCAGTTTGAGAGGCTGCCCTTCGGAGGACCCCCCTAGATACGATCTAAGAGCCTCAGGAAATACCACCAATACGCAACAAAACACACTCCACCTCCGGGTCACAACGCTGTGGAGCCCATAAAGTATGTATTCATATGAAATGTACGTACATTGTTTACAGTTCAAAGACATTCATGAGAGATCATTTTTTAAAAGGCTTATATTTTGCATGCTCCTGGATTCCCAAGGTGATCCAGAATAGCAGTCACATATACTGCAGCAGCCAGTTGCGCGAGAGAGTGTGATATCATCGATAGGTACACACTACTTAGCTAAATGTACAGAACACCGTCTGTTCAAATAGTCTCATGTGCCTCAATGGAGTCATACAAGATTGCCCATATGAGAAAATCACCCGACTCTCTGGAGGGCTTTTTCCGATTCTTGTTCATGTCCATGTGTCAGATAAACCCACACACACACACACACACACACACACACACACACACACACACACACACACACACACACACACACACACACACACACACACACACACACACACACACACACACACACACACACACACACACACACACACACACACACACACCACGCATCACATCAACAATCCACATCTTCACCCTCAGGACTAAGTAGAAAAAATAAGTAAATGCCAATATTTCTGGGATTTTCTTTCAAATGTTTGATTGTTCAAGTCAAGCGTGTAAAATCAGTGGTTGATGATTTGTGTCATGTTAAGTATTAGCTGTGAAGCCTTAGGGTATGTACATGAAAATGCCAAGATTGCATGTCCTTTGCCACACCATTCTGTATAATTACTGTATGTTGTCTGCCAAAAAATGAAGCTGTTGTTTTAATGATGTAGCTGAAGCAAATAATTGTCTCTTTCAATATTCATCTGGTAACAAGCAGCCATTTGAAAGTATTGTATTTTACATGTTTCTTATGTGTAAATGTGTTATTGTTAAAAGAACATTTTGGAACAAAGAATCAAAATTTCACTCAAAAATGTAATCAAACAATGTTTCACTTCAAAACCGAAACAAAACAAAAACATGTTGCATTGTTGTTGTACAATATTTAGCACTGACACTGACAATAATCAATATTCATGAGACTGCGACTTTGCAGCCCCTCAGGATGGTTAAATTAATTATGCTAACAGGGTCATTTAACGGCTTTATTCAAAGCAAGCAATTCTCGTGCAATAAATGACACAATAATTACGCACACAATCTAACAAGAGGACAGTGACAAGTTGAGGAGTGACAAACTCATCTCCATAAAGTACAAAGAACACATTTACAAACACGCACAGACACAACTAAAAAAAGGAAGTAAAATCCATACACGCAAGATGAAAGAATAACAAAACCCAGCTAACGGTTTTACATCCGCAGCAGCTTCTCTCTCTGAGTAGTAAATATGATTTGTTACCACGTGTTATTATTTAGCGTGATTCATCTTCTCTGTCAGCGCACACAGAGGAGTAATAGAAATGCCAGCAAGGTGGCTGATTTACTTAGTAAAATTTTCATCTCAAGGCTTGCAAGGCATGATTGGAGTCTGTAAGAGTAACGGGGAAATCATTCATTATGTAGGCGAATCTGACACGACCTTGAGACTTCTCAGCACAGGCCATATATTACCATCAGAGCGACCTTCCCATCTCGAAGATACATCTGATGTGTTTAAGGCTGTTTTACAATGCATTAGGAGGGCTTTACATGTGCTGAGCTCACTTTATTTGCTCATACATTTCACAGGAAGAGTTTAGTGTCAGGCTGATGGGGGACCATTCACAGTGACTGAGTCACTTGTCGAGACAAATGGGCCCATGGAAACAGGCCGAGGCGGCGGATAATAAGCATTTCAAAGCAAATTCCCACTTTTCCCTTTTTATTTCCCTTCAATATACAACACATTTACTATTCAGTGAACCCTTGTTGATTCCTGCTCATAGCCTATTCTGCTGCGATTGATTGACCTGCATCTTGAAGACAGAGATTGGATATAATTCTTCCCACCAAGTGATGGGGCGTCAGGATCAATATTCCCACTGTTGGTTAAGCTTTTGCAACCTTTAGAATATCAGCTTCAATTGATCTCTCTCATATAATTGTCTGCATTTTTAAATCATGCGCTGTCTTTTTCTTTTGTCCATGCCAATGTCATTTAAAAAGCCTCAAGGTCCTGTTGTATGACCCGATGAAATACCAGAGGTAAAGGGCACAAAACATGGATTCATTAGCATGTTACATTTATTGTCCATGTCTCACTGTCTACTTTTCACCCCTGTGCAATAAACATGTGGCAAGAGTAAGGCCATTTTGTATTTCCATATAAAAAGCCCCTTAATTATAGGGGGGATGAAGACGGTTGTTCCCCTTATCAGAGGAAATGATAAGGGAGTAGCAGGCTCTGTGAAAGAACAGAGTCCATTTTGATATAATTGGCAGTGGAATTATTTATGACATTAATTGCCACATTATCGACTGGCTGTCAGCTCCTGTGTCAGTCTGTCCATCTTTCTTAGCGGAAAGAGCCAACTCAGCCTAGTGCCCACTGACAAGCTAATTACTACAGCACAACCCTGAATGACAAATGTTACTCATCTAAGACCGGGCCGGAAATAAGGGCCCCCCCCTGCCTTCGGCTTCTCTGGATCAAGTGAGATGCTGCCAAATGACTTCAGGTGCAGGAGGGAAAGAGGAAAGAGTTCGTATGTCAGACAGATATGGAAAGAAAGAGAGGGGGGGGGGTCACGGAGGGAGGGAGGTGAAAAGAGCTTTCTAAAGCCATGGGGACAGTTAAATCTAAATCTCACCCAATCCTGTTTTCTGTTCTGCTATCAATGGCAAGTTGTCACTCATGAAGACAAGTCCCTTTTTTCTCCTTGTAAATTTGCATTAGCTCATGCCAATCAGTCATCTGGCTATGGGATGATATTTAGTGACAGGGTGATTGGTCCTTAGTCCCTTTGACAGTGAGTCACCCACTACTGTGCCTTTTGGGGAGGTGAATGAGCTGTGCTACAAATGTAATATAGAGCCCAGAGTGTGGAAATACATGTTAACATACACAAAATCTATTATAATTGTATTAAAAAATACAATATGCGCTTTATACAAAAAATCATAATGTTATTAAACATTGCATTGTGGTATAACCGTGTCCATGACAGCACATCCAAAATCTAGTTTTTAACATCTTTCTCACAAATGTGAATGAACTGGATACTCTAAACATTATTTTATTTTCACGATTAAATCAAACTACAATTTAGACTTTTACAAAATGCCAGTTTTGAATGTTTAGATTTAAGTATTATTGTGTTTTCAATGCCACATAATACAAATACATCAAAGGTATTTGAAATTCACTACTGCTATCATACACAAGCATCCAGGGATTGCTCACTAAAGTATTGATATACACAGGAAATCTACAGGCACAGAGGTTTGCCTGCTTATTGAGTGCACATGTCGGAGATCAGCCTGCAGGGCTACTATAGAATGTCACTGATCTGCTCTGATAAAGCAGCGTGTCATTTGTTCAGCCAGGAAGTTCCAAAGGAGCAACAGCAGCGACAGAGGTAAGGGTCATGTAGGGCATCGCCTACAGGTAGAAAGCCGCGGCTCACACCTTAATTAATCTACTGTCCGTGATGCCAGGCATCGTGTTCATCCCCTTACAAGAACAAAGGTGCACGTCAAGCATATGTCAACCTACTCTGGCACTCTCCGCCCATCCCATAATGCAGTTTGTGTTGGTATGGCAGCTTAGGATACGTTCCTGACGAGGATAGGAAGTGACACACACCAAACTCGGTGTGTCCCCCAGCCAGCTCCGGTGGCTCGGGGCCTGTCAATTCCAGCTCTGTCAGTGGCACTGGCTCAATGGCACTGCCTGTGACACATGTCACAAAGTTTTAAATGTCTGCTCTTTTCAGTAGGATGGCTGGGCGCGCGCCGCAGCCAGGGGAAGGATGACATTTTGTGTCGTGCGGGGGGGAACTTGTTGTGGCTCCCCTCTTCCTACCTCCTCCAGCTGTCAGCCCCTGTTTCCTCTGAGCATGTCAAAACACAGACAAATAAACCTTGTCATTTTGAAATGCTGGCACTAGTGACCATGCTCCTGAACGGCATGTCAGCTGGAATATGGTCACACAGTCCTGTAGGAAGTGGTGTATAAGTTCAGGCCAGCAGGCATGCATACTCTTACAAGCACACCATCTTTAAGCTAATAGAAATAGGAAACAGACAGACATAGTGAACAATTATTACATGAGGCCATCTCTGACCTTTCCTTCATGTCAGCAGATCATTGAAGCACAGGATTAAAGTTCAACATGGTTTTGTTCAAATGCGAAAAACAGCAAGCCCCTTCCCTCAAAATCATCAGAATGGTTTATTCAGCTACTTCACCTCTAAGTATATAATCAGTCCTCTTGGCCAGAACTGAGATGTCAGGCTGGGATCTATGTTTAGCCTTTTTGGTGGTTGTAATGATGATAAACACAGGACTAGTAAAACAAAAAAAATGTTGGCTCTATTGGTCTAATACAGGAAAATATTAATATTATGCACTTGAATTTTTGAAAAAACGTTTTCACAAGCCTCCCTGATAGAGGAAAAAAAACTGAGAAAATACGTGATAATTTGAATAAATGGGGCCCATGTTTTTTATTTCCAAACTCTCATACATCTTGTGCAGTGTACATTCTTATTCATTCAGTCGTATGCTCAGTTCTCCTTTGTTAGTTTAGTATGAGGTTGAAGAGAAAATGAACCAGTTTCCTAAGCATACGTTAAATGAGACTTGGATTATATTGCCCAAGTGGTGTAAGAGTTTGCTATAGCTTTGCACTTGTCAAACATGGTCCCTATTACTTACTCACAAAATAAAGCTAACACAGGGAGAGAAAAATATACAATGTTCATGTTTAGCTCTTGCAGCAATGTCACAACAGACACGTTAGTTGAACCCTTTTAATCACTTCATATCAAATCATCCATATCACAGTATACATGTCCAGGTTTCAGATTGGAATGTTGCCTGGAGAACGGTAACTAGATGGCTCAATATCATAGCAGTAACCTCAGGTTGTTGCACATTATAAACACATTATGAGTGCACCGTAAAATCATTATGATCATACGAGAATTCCAAAAAATCTTTTTTAATATAGTGCATTTGGACACTACAATGGTAGAGAACATATGGCAGTAATTACAATTTTCTGACGAGTACGTCTTTTGCTTTTTTAGTGAAGGGACAATTTCAGTAGAAGTAGTTATGGCATAGATTCTGGAACAATTAAAACAATGAGAAAAGAGACACCATACTGTAATACATAACACCATGCCTGGAATGCATACTTGAGTACAACTCTGTTCTTCTCTGAAGCTGGTTTTGGAAGGTTTATACATTAAAAGTTGCATTTACTACATCTGTACACAGCTTTAACATACAGTACGCACCTGCAACAGAAACTGACCAAAAATGGCTAAAATGTTCTAAACAGATCAGATTCATTCAAAAAAAAAAAGAAGGAAAAGCATTCATTAGTCTCCCACAAACTAAAGAAGACAGCCGGATCTTGCCTTAAGTTTGGACTAAATCACTTAGAAATTTGAACAATGCTTTATAAAACTGGTCATGTCAAACTATTTGCAATGCCTTAAATGTTTTAAACAGCAGTTATATGTGTATGTGTGTGTGTGTGTGTGTGTGTGTGTGTGTGTGTGTGTGTGTGTGTGTGTGTGCGTGCATGTGTAAGAAATGGAAACATAGGGAGAGAGAGAGCTAGCACAAGAGAGATGAGTCTATGTCAAGCCCCAGGTGTGTGACCGTCACCCCTTTCACCCTTGATTAGTGGCATAGTGGACGGGTGATCCATCATGGCTGTCAAAGAAAAGGATGCAATCGGTGTGTTTGTCACTGAAGAGAATAGAGAAGAAAGAAAGAGGGAAAGAAAGACAGAGAGAGATGCTGTCTTTGCGTGCTTGTGTGTGTCTATAGTTGTGCGGATGCTGATGCTTAGAGGCAATCATGTCAGTGGGAGTGTCATCTCTGAGTCTGAGCTGGAAGCAGGGAAACAGAATCATACCCAGCTCAGCAGAGGAGGCCGTTACTATAGGGCTGGAATGCAAACTTTAAACAAAAAACCATTCTCCTTGCATAACATATTATTTGTGAACTTTAAATATTTTCTTCCAGTGGGAGATCGGGTAACTCAAATATCACCCGTCTTTAATAAATAGGAGATTGATTTGCTTCTCTTTTCTGCTGGTAACATCTCTTGTCACTCATGTCCCTGTTTTTTCTTCAGTGACTGTCCATCAGAGTTGGTCATTTCGGATGAATCTGTTGCCTTCTGAGTGCTTGCCGTAGTAGACGTAGCGACACTTGGCGAATATCCCTGAAAACAGAGGGGGAAAGTCAATTGAGTTTGTAACTTGAAAAATAAATTGGAAATACATTTGTTACAAAAGAAATAGATTTCAAGGAATTAACCTCCTTTTCTAGCAGGATTAGCACTTTAACTCTTACCAAGAAAAAATACCAGCTAGGCATTACCAATCCCGAGTTTCTTGCCATATTCACAAATATAACAGCATTATTTATTTATTAAAGATATTTTTGGGGGCTTTTTGCCTTTAATCAGATAGGACACTGGAGAGTGACAGGAAAGTGGGAGAGAGAGTCGGGGTGGGATCCGGAAAGGACCACGGGTCGGGAATCGAACCCGATTCGCCGGCGTATGGTGCAATTGCCCCATGCAGTCGCGCCACGGCCGGGGCCAATAGCATTATTTATTTACAGAGGAGCAGCAATGTTTCCGAACCTATAGGACGAGACCTCTCAAGGGATCTAAAAACAATGCACTAATGTGAAAACATTCAAAATACATTTTATGATGTAGAACCTGCATTTCATTTGTAAGACGTGAAGGACAAAGATGATGAATTTCATTAAAAGTCATCCAAAGTAAATTTGTTCGCAACTGTTCAAAAAATCCAAAGGGTATAGCTTCAAATGGCAGGGCTGAGCTGTAGAGGCTGAAAAGTGCTGCTGGGAAATATGAGCATCTTGTTCTAAAGAGAGACCAGTGTGGCCTCGGGGCAAAGACCTGACAGTAACAAGCTCCTAGCAACCCACAAACACCCACAAAGACACACACACTGACCCATCACAGCAACAATTACAGCAAACACATTATTATCAAGCATGGTATTTTCATCGGTCCATAATTGACTTCTAAAATACGCTTGATAATACAGATACATTTTGGAGTTCAGAACTTTCTTCAGTGCAGCAATTATGCAATATATTCTGTGGTGTGGTGTGGTGCCGGAACTACTGAGAAGTTGCAGGTACTTGTTTGACAAATTTTAGCATTTTTATGTAAAAATTCTTAAACATAAGCAACATGCCCACTATATTTATCCCAAAGTATGGATCCAAGATGGCCGTCTGTGTATTCTTGTCGTAATGAGAGGTGTTGCTGTCCAGAGAGGGGGCTGCCCTGAGCTCTGTGGCTGCTCTGCTCTGATGTCACAGCACTGCCACTTGATGAATGTGGCCGGGCTGCAGTTAGGTGTCACCTCTCACCAAATGAGGCAAAGACAAGTGGCATTAGTGCTGTCAATGATCCACTGACAGCAGAACAGATACAGCTTTCGCCAGGCTTTTTAAATAGACATCAAGTGTATTAGGGGAGGAGAGGGGCTGGGACTGAGACAGGGCAGAAAAGGAGAGACTTATGGGAGAGGCGGTGTCGCAGAGGGATGAGGGGTGCTCCGAGCACTAAGTCCAATCACATAATCCAAAGAGACATTGTCAAGGGCGGGGAGAGAATGGCAACTAAGTGACAGAAAGCAGAGACGGGGACAGAGATACTGGTGCCATATTAGTGCCAAGCATATTCTGATGCCACCCTCAATTCTAACCAAACTTGACACATCGCTCTCGTTCCCCCACTCTCTCTGACTCTTCAAAGTAGGCTCTACCAAGTCCCACACACATGCGCACATATACATAACGCAGACGTTCACACAAACACACACACACCAGTCCCTCGCAGCAGTAGTGGGTGTTCTGTCAGGCGGAGGAGCAGTACAGCAGCAGCAGCAGCCCACAGGCCTGGGGACAAGCTCAGTCAATCTAAATCTGGACTTTGTAGTGGAGCAGTGCTCATTTCCCCTCATAGCCCAGCTACTTGAGGTGATCCAAACACTGAAGTGTGAGGAGCTGTCACCTCCGATAAAATCCGAGACCAGCTCCATGCCTGCCTGCTCCCCCGGTGTGTCAGGGGTACATATACGTGTGTGCGCATGTGTGTATGTGCTCCTGTGACAAGGAGGAGGTTGGGGTAGGGGGTGAATTCCAGCTGCCGTGATTTGCCTGGGGATATAGGTGCCACGGCTGGAGACTGGGCTTGACACCACAGGACTCAGGGTGTCTCACAGCACTCTGATCACATGGGCACCGGGGCCTTTCACATATTCACAGCTTACCCAGCGAGAAACTCGCTCTCTCCAGGAGTGGGGCCCTTAAAGAGATTACCCACTGAGGTACCAGAACCAAGACGCCTATAAGACTTTACCTGGAGGGGATATATTTGTAGGTTGCAACCAAAGCCTTTCAGAGATAACCTTCACAGATGAAGGAACTAAAGCTAAAGGCCCCTCAAGCCTTTACACTCTGCTGAGCTCGTCACTAACCCGTGGGGACTGAGCGGGATCGGAGGGAACACATTCTGAGAATCTCCAGCACCGATCAGAAAACTCCGGCAGTGTGTAACCTGCAAATCTCCAACAGTGCTTTAAACCAAAAGCTATAACTGTGATCAAAGAAGAAGAGGAAGAGTATATTAAGGGAACGAATACCAAAGATGAGGTTTGTTTCCCAGTGGGTGAAAAGTGCCTTGAAAAAGTGCCTCTTAATTTTCTGTGCAACCTGGCTCAAGCTCTGGGTACAATTCAGCAGTACATTAAGCAGTTTGTTTCTGCATAAACACATTCCTGTTGGCTGCATTCCCTTCACAGCGAGAGCTTGCTCCTATTACAAGGAGAAATATGGGGTGGTTGGAGACACAGAAGGGAATAACTAAGCCAATCTCACTCTTACATAACGCCTTCTGAGGCCCCGCTCACGCCTGTGGGGTTCCGCCTGATGAACGGATACTTAATAACAAGTGGTACAGAGCCAAACCCAGTAGTCTACAATATCCTCTGTGTATCCCAAGCCATGGATGAGCAAACTTGAATCAACACCCACGCACTCTACCATATACACATTATCCCTGTACACTTTTATCTCATGCACACAACCATTGCACACAGTGAGAACAGTGGGAGCAGCCATTAAAGTGACAGATTTACAAAGTGATGTGGCGGCTACTGTTTCCATCATGCTCTGGTGGAGGAACAATCAGGTCTTTGTTCTCCATATGTCACGCGGCACCTTGTTGTTTTTAAGGGGAGTAGCTAACCCTCTTGTCTTTATTAAAAGGTCGTACAGTCTGTATCTTCCTCTTGGTGAATGCTGCAGTGTAAGTTCATCGTCAGACAGCCTGGTCTTTTCCAGAGCTGATTACCCAAAGCATGTGTCCTCTCTACGGGGGCTTGATGGGCCATTCTGCCACAGTGTGAATAAGCCAGCTGTACAAAGCCTCCTATGAACAGTGCTCAAACACCAAATCAAAACATATGGTAACAAAAGTTTTTTTTCCTGTGAAGAACAACATTTTTCTACATGAAGTATAAGGCCAGTGAACTAATTCTGAAGTAACTCTGGCTTTTGGTTGTGACTATTTGAAAGACTGTGTAATTTTGTCTTGCTGAGTAGATAGTGCCATCAATTTTAAGCTAGTGCCTATTAAAGTAGTCTCAGAATGATGTAATTATCTATTACATTTCATAGTCAATTTGACAAATATACCATACGTTGTAAATATGGACGTAAAAAAGACTTAAGGCTTAATGTGAGCGGCTGTGGGCCACCTTGGGAATTCTGAAACCGCCTTACCCTCTGCTAATCTAAAATGGGCAAACAGGTTGACAGCCGGAACAGTTGCTAGAGATTCTGGTGATGTATCAGAACCGACTGCTACCAACTAGCAAACTGAGAGGATAAAATCAATCAAAGCAGCCACACCCTTAATTACACATAAATGCAGGCCCTTGTTTTATTTGAACCGTACAGTAGGCAGGAATATCCGCTAAAGGAACCAAATGCATTTTTTGTAGTGGGCTGTAAACATGTTAATTGTGCTGTAAAATTGGACAATTTAACATTGGGTCTGGTGATTGACTTGCTTTAGCAGCCAGCCTCAAGTGGCCATTAGAGGAACTGCATATTTTAGCACTTCTGTATACACATTTATGTTGTGGAGGCTGCTGCTTGACATGTTCAGCACCTCTAAAAACAACTGACAAACTGTTTTAACAGTGAATGCTTTGTCAATACTAGGTTTTTGTGATTTAAAAAAAATTCAGATCAGGCCCTAGAACCGGGGTGTCTGTTTGCAATTTATAGCCACATTAATTCATATAGCTTGCTTAAAAACCCTGCATTTAATCAGCACACACACACATTTGTGAATGCTTGCGTACACACACACATTTACAAGAGAGAGAGAGAGAGAGAGTCAGGAGAGGAAGGAGATGGAGTGGGTTTAATGATTGTTCCCTGCATAAAATCAGCTTGACTCTTTTCAAGGGCCATCAATATGTCACAGAAAGACACATCCAACGGATGTAGCTTTTAACATCAAGGTTATCTATTCTCGGCATGAACCCACTCCCTCCGCTTCTCGTTTCTCGTACTACCTCCTTTTCATATCAAACCTCTCCTCTCAACTGCTTCCACTTTGTCTTTCTCCTTCACCACACTCTTTACTCTCTTATTTACCCTCTTTGATTCCTCTCTTTTCGTTCTCTGTATTTTTTCGCATCCTCTCCTTTTTGTCCTGACCCTCTAGTTTGGCACTTAGTCGAAAATTCCATCAGTGCTGCCATTTATCAGGAAAAAAATGCAATGAGAAAAAAAGCCAATTAACAAGGCAATTACACTTTCCGTATTATCTCCAAGGGCTGAAATAACACTGCTGGGTGGGGTGGGGGTGGGGGGGTCAGGTGGAGCTGGGGGCAAGCATCTATAAGAGTTGGTGCGAGAGTGACTTATGAGCTTGGGGCGTAGGCTGCTGTGAGCCAGGGCCATTATTGTGGACACAATCCATCTCCGGCTGTCCTTTTATCAGTTCAGTCCAACGTCATGAGTCGCCACCTCCTCTCTATAGGGAGGCCTGCAGATAGATAACCCCCCTGCGTCCCATAAACCAACAGCCATTGGACTGTGATTCAGCCTACTGAGACGCGGGCTGGCACACACAGCACATTGCCACTGACAGAAATTACATCGTTCCGCTCAGTATTGGTATGCTGAATATGTTTGTCCCTGTGTGTCAGTTTTCTTATTTGTATTTTGTTCTTAAAAGTGTATCAAACTATATTTCCATTCAATTTCTTTCATAGAATATGGTATTTTGGTATTTGCTCTTTACTTGACGTGAGTAAAGTTGGCATCAATTTGGCCATTTTCCCTCCAGGAGGATTCTTCCAAACATTAACCCGCTATATTCAACAATAAAATATCATAAACATATACAAAGAATATAATGTCACCTCTTGTGGTGTGGTCATTGTAAAAAGTGTGTGTGTGTGTGTGTGTGTGTGTGTGTGTGTGTGTGTGTGTGTGTGTGTGTGTGTGTGTTTGATGGCCCCAACTTTTCCCACAAAAGAAATGAAGGCTTAAGATGACATGTTGAAGCTAAATCCATCCTGCTCCATATTTTCTCTACTAACAGACTCTTTTGCCAATTAATTAACCATCTACTATCTGAGGTGTCACCCAGCTCTCTTGGGACTCTTGTGTGTAACTTTCAAAATGAAAGCGACATTTGTCCTGTCCCAATAAAAAATATTTAGTCCATTAAACATAAATAGCTGTCATTATGATGCATGCCCTGGGCTCAGGCCTTCCCTTTTCCCCTCCTGGCTGTTTACTGCAGCCAAACAACTGCAGCGCCTGCATGTTCTCAACTTCAGCGTATTGATTAAACTTTTAAATAGCTGCCATATAACCCTGGGACATCAGGAAGATTAATTTGCGTCAATGTTCATCTGTAATTCATTAGCCATTTATACTCTCCACATCCAAACAGGCTATCAGGGAAATGCCCCCCATTTTTCACCCAGGCAGAGGCTGGGGAGAAGGCAGAGAGAAAGAGGGATGGAAGGAGGGCATTACACTGCAGACGAAGTACTCTAACAAGCCAAGGGTGCTTACATATGCACCCTTGGACACTAAATGTATGTGAAAGTATATGATGAAGTGAGGAGAATCTTTTAGCTATTATGCTTAATTGATTTTAATTTGCACTGATATTCTTGCCTGAAAATACAATGATATGCCTGTCAGTTACATTGGAGAAAGACAGCATTACTTTCCCATATTTGCCTGGAATTTTGTTTACTTCCTATCAGTCAGTCAGCAGTTAGCCTGTCACGTATTTTACCACAGTATACTGTATATAAAAATCACACTATGTATACAAACACATTCCTGAGCTTTAATTCATTATGATGAATTGTGTTTTTGCTTCCATTCTAGCAGCGCAAACTTTTATTTCATTTCCCTTCAGAGATCGAGTGAAATAGGAGAGAGATTAAGGAACTGTGTCCATGACTCAGGTAAAAATCACACACACACAGAGGGCCAACAATGGATAAAAAAGACAGAGAGAGTGTGTGAGTGGGGGATGGAGAGTTGAAAGATTTGCTATAGCCACAGGCTGATAGGCTGTCAGGAGGAAGTTGCTGGGTCGTGCCTCAACCAACTCTGATCAATACTAGGTTGATTTTGCCACATGATTCTCCTTTAAGTGCAACAATAACACATTCTGTACGGTTTCATATGCTTCAGAAACTGAGAGCTACTGTTGAATAGGAGGCTAGTCACATGATTAGGGTCAATATTGACACATTTAACAGAGGAATTTAATTAAAATACAGAATAAAGCAGTTAATTAATAATCAAACATGTATTGGTTATGTTTGATCTTATCTGCAACATTGGTTCATGTCTGAAAAATGACACTCCATCACTGTCAGTTCACTAAATGGCTATAATCAAACACTTTAAATTGAGGATGGCATTACTCATTGATGGGTGAGTTACAGTTATAACCAGATAAATGCCTATCAGTCATTGCACTTCCAACTTATGAGGATGAGAAGGAAATTGAATTCCAGGGCACATAAATTTTGACTGAAGAAAGAGATTACGGTAGTGGGGGGTCTAATGGAAAAAAAAAGATGAAATTAATTTCACTGACATTTATCCCACATAGAGCCAGGAGAGAACACTGGTTACAGTAGCTCTGGAGTCGAGAGATAAGAGGAAGGTTGTTTAAGGCGGGGGACTGAGACAGTTTACAAAGTCCTAAATCCCCTTGGAGCGCCTCTCTCAAGGCATCCACCATCATATAGCCAACTCACTGACAACACCTTGCATTCAAAATAGCAAATCTTTCCTCTAAGCACAGTAATGACACGTAAGGTTTTGAAAGGGTTTGTCTACCCTTAAGGGCACATGAAACCTCTAATGACGCCAGTAATCATAAGGGCTCATTTTCCCCGTCAACATGTGGATCACAAATCACCACTCTCACACAGCACACGGCCTGACACTGATCGATTGTGTTCTTCATTACACCCAGGATTTCTAATTAAAAGAAAAGCACAGATAAGTGGTCCAAACCTCTGACCGAAATAGAAAGAAAAAGTGAGAATTGCAATTAGAGGTTTGGCTGTGTTCGGTAATGGTGCCGTTAATAAGAGCGGCTGGTGAGTCACTCAATGAAGGTTTAATCACTGGGACAGGATTCAATAACAAAAGAGCATAATATCAATCACCAGAGAGTGATAACTTCACTGTTCATCTCTTTGACATTGGAGGAAGGGATGAATTAATGATGCTCTCCATCCGAACACATTAAATAATAATTATCAGGCAAAACAGCATGAAAGGGACTGCATAATGAACCCCATTGTCAGGTCAATTACAAGCACATAAAACTGTTCAAAGGGAAGTAGCTTGTTACCAGATAGCTGTATTAGAAAGGACAGCAGTGGCTTTATCGGAGGTAGGTGCTAGGCGACCTTTTCCCTCTGATATCTGGACTTTAAATGTGTTGAGGGGTTGAAATACACTTTAAACTTAGAGGGCACCAAAACTCTGTCAAGCTGAACAAGCCTACTACAAAAAGCTTGACGAGTTCAGTGAGGCATTCACTGAGGAACACATTGAAAATTGGTAAGCAAAAGATAAATGACATGACAATGACAGTGTTTTGCCTGCTCTAAAGCAATGTCAGTCGCTAAGTGCCATGTTAACTAAACTCAACAACACAGACAATGATGGACTTAACGCATCAGTGGACAAAATGGCACCTCGCTACCTGTCAGTGGCAATTTCCATCAAATCAAACATGGCCAGACAATTTAGCCAAGAGAGGTACTGCTGCTTGGGTTTAACACATGCATAAAAACATGCGCGCATTGTGTAGGATTGTCTTCCTGCATCACACCATAAAATAGTTATTTCACAACTCTGCACCGTGCACACAAGGTTGTCCTGTAGCTTCATGAGCTAGACATCAATTACCGCATGGCTGCTACCACTCTCTTAAACAAACAGCCTGGCAACCTCCAGCGTGACACATATCAATACTAATCTGACGTCTTATTCCACAGTCGATCCCCTCAGACCCTGGCTGGCTGCACCTGCCTGACCGGCGTGCCCAGAGTTGGCTTTACTCCTTCACACTTCCTTTCCCTGCAAACATCAAACACTTATTACTCCCCATCCTGGCCCTGCTAACTGACTGGCCTGTCTGGGCCACACGGGGACCCCATTATTAGAGTCATTTCAGTGCCCATCCTGACGCCTGCTAGGCAGTTCTCTACCTGGGGCTCCTGCTCCCTGCCTGCCCGACTGAGTGCCTGGCCAGCCAAACAGTGATTGGACATGACATGGTGACAGAAAACAGGGGAGAAGGGCAATAGAAATAAAAGAACAGAGATGGCAGAGTGAGCAGGACGGAGACGGGGAGAGAGGAAGGTGGGTATGTTAGCCAGGGCCCTTGTGGCGTAGGGTGGGCCCATCAACACGGATGAGCGTTAGCCAAGAGCCGCATGTCACAATGATGGAGGGGCTGGATCACTCACATCAGAGCTTCATCTGACTGGAAGATATCAATCTCCAGGCCTAATACAAGAAGACATGGTAAAATATCCTTTAACATTGCTCTCCCACCCTGGCTTTGTGTCCCCTGCTTCTGTCTCTGTCACAGCTGAGAATGTGTGTAACCTTCATTGTTGGACCTCAATCGACCATACTCATTTTCACATCCCATTTCCTCTGTCTCTAGCACTGACAGTCAAATTATGATGGACAAAACAGTTCGTTGACATGTGGCATTTAGCACAATTTGTCACTATATCTGGCAAGAAAAAAAGGAGAGAAAGTGCAGATCACTACACATTTGCAGTGTCAAGATCAGGCATTCAATCTTTTATATTTTTTAACAGGGTTTTTAGAAACATGACCAAAGTGTGGTTTATTTTTGGTTTTATTGACAGTTAAGCGTTTGGAAATCAATACAATAAACATGTAAGAATTGAAATATACTCATAACAATTTATTCCCACTTGGGTCTTTATTTTGCCAGTACTTTAGTTAATTCAATGTGTTATTTAATTAATATTAATATATATTCTTCAGAAATATTGCCAAAGGACTATAGTTCGAATTTATTGGATTGGTGTATTTATAGAATGTTGATTTATATATGTGATAACTGAAAATATAGACTTAATATTTTCAAACACTTCTAAATGTTTTAAAGGGGAAAAAAACATACATGGCAGTAAGTCAATATGAATGAAGAATAACAAATACCATAATTGTTCTTAATGTAAGCATTTATATGGATGTGTGAAATTACATCGCTGTCATTTCCGGCCCGAATCTAAACATACTGAACCCACAGTAGCCAATCAGGTGTTAGGCAGAGGTGGTGATAGGTTTGTGTTGTGTGGAATATTTCATACTCCTCTGGCCTCCCTGGGCCCCATTCAGACGGATGGCTCCACTGTAACTCTACTTCTCTTAATTAATATGACATATCCCCCTGTTCATATGCAGAGAGTAAGGGAGGGGACAGAGAGATGGAGGTATGAGGGAATGATTAACTGTGGATCGGTCCCTCCTCGCGAGAAATGAGCTTGCCTCTTCTGCTCTCCCCAGTATTCCCTCCTCTCTTCATTTCCGTCTGCCTCACTCTTCCCTTCTCTCTTTGGCTCACCTCATGTCTTTCTGCCCCCTCCCATCTTTTTCTCTTTAGCCTTATCTCTGTCTCCCTCTCTTCTTTTCTCTCCTCTCCTCTCCTTTCCCCCTGACACTCTCGGACTGTCCCCAGCCCCCTGCACATCTCCTGACAGGTAGAATAATAACGCTCGTACATCACTGCCCCGAAAAGTCCAATAACCTAAATCTTCACTTGCCACACACCCCGGGACTCAATTACTTTATTGACATGTAATCTTCATAAGGGGAGAAATATTGAGTATGTAAGGTCAGCCGGTTATGAAGACATATTATCATATTATCTGCATGAGGGTTGTAGGGGCTAGGACCTGACAAAGCTAATTATAATGGTACATGTTTCAGGGCTCAGAGCGTATTATCTGCTTGGCTGCTTGGTTGAGCCACAGCTGAGGTATAGAGGAGAAGGGGATGAGATTTCAAACCTAATAGGGGCTGGATGTCATCTCAGGGCATGGGAATTAATGAAGCCAAATATTATCGACTGCACATTACAGCATTAATAGCCTTGATTTGTTCATTGTGTTTGTCAGGATTATCTCGACATAGTCTAATGGCTAACAGCATATCACAATACAGGCTGACCAAGGAAGACATTTACAAAACTGTACAAGGAAAAAAGTATCGTAAATTAAGTTGTTATAGTTTGAGCCGTTCTTCAGCCAAAATGACACAGTGGGTTAGTGATGGCAGGAAGGACAGATGCCCATGGCTATGTTATCGCTTCTCTCCCAAGGTTATCTTATTATCATCCTTTCAGTTCAGCTATTACCATTTACTGCCTGCTACATAAAGCAAAAACAATAACACTGGTACAACACATTCTACAATGGACTTACCCTTATAAAATTCTCTTTACCATAAGGGTTTGATGCGAAGAAGGAAGCTCGTTAGTTTTACCAGAAACACATGGACATGGATCAAAGGGCAATAAACAAACAGTAGGCTAGCCCTGAGACATTGCATCTCAGGGTCACAGTGTGCAAACAAAGAATCCTACCGCGAGACATGTGAACATGTTCATTTCACTTAATCCAATATCTTGCCCTCTTTCCCCATCTCTGTTATCCAGCTGTCCAAATCTTTTCCTCAGAACTGCTGCTGCAGAGGATGCCTAAAATGGTGTAGAGCAGTTGGCCAGCGCTGCCAAAGGTTAGGTGTTAACACTTGCTAATGGTGTCAAATGGAGAGACATATTTTAGCTTTCTTAAGAGGGTCTTCAGGCATTCCAACACCGCAAAGAATGGAAATGTTTTATTTATTTGAACTGAAATAATTTAAATTAAATATGTTTTTATTTCTTACATACAATCAATATGTATATAATCAAACACATTTTTATAGTAAAACAGTAAAAAACACTGAAGCGTGTTCTCTCAATAACAACATCCTGTATACAAATCCATACTCGGAAAGAATCACACATTTCCAATCTCATTTGATAAGGTTTGATGGCTATGATTTCTGAAGTTCTGTTTTCAGTACGTTGTTAAGATGGAGGGGAATGAAGCAAACAGCCGTGTACATCACAACAATCTGGGATAAATTCATGTGTTTGACTACAATGACTATCATTCCAATCATCCTGCTCTGCAGCCACATAATGTGCCAGAAACCATTTGGAGATCAAATTATGATGGTGAAATAACTTGTCCGCTCATATCATCATGACAGAGAAACCTGTTCAGTGTGTTTGAAGAGACTTCAGCAAATCAAAGTGACAGATTAAAAGGTTGTTTTGTCCTTCCTGGCATTTCGGTGACCTCGCTCTTTTCATTTGTTGAGTTGGAATGTTGAAGCCAGTACAAACCATAAAAAACCTGCTACTTCCTGTTACCCAGGCTCGCCTTTATATTCTAAGAGAGATAAAATGCATGTCAGTTCAACAAAAAAGCTCATATCCAGTTGACCCTATGGACTCTAAGGCAGGGCAGGACAAGCTGACCCAAAGATTTGAAACACTGTGTCTCTGTTCGGTGCCACGCAGATGTTGTTCATTCAATCGGACAGTGGATGTAACTAAATGGAAGCTCCGATCCATAGCACTCGAATTCCAGCAATAATGGCCTTCCCTTCTTTATACAAGCAGAAAATCCAAACAAGGCTTTCACACAGACCGATGCAATGAATAATCTAAATGGCACTTAATGTGAGCTATGCTGATACTCCGACAATAGTTTGTGTTCAGACATCACAGCTTAGTGTCTCCCAATTGTGTATTGATGCTAAGGCAGTTGACAATAAATCACTGGATTCACCAGTGAGTGAGAAAACAGTTTAGACAATGGCCCAATGGAGCTTACCGTAATTGACAGATGAGTTCAGCTCTTTCTGCCACAATAGCTTTAGAGCATTGAGGGAACCTGGAAATTATTTTGTGTGTGTGTGTGTTTTTGTAAAGTTTCATGAACTACAATACTCCAGAGAAATAGTGGTTTCTCAACTTCGAATGATTACATTACACACTTGACATGTTTAGGCATTAGTAAATAACATCCGTTTTTAATAATTTAGGAACATCTGCACATCATCATATTGTTGCCTTGGAGAAAACAACAATGTTTGGCATAATACTAAGTAACGTCAGAATCACTTGAGAAGTTCCCCAGAGCTTGTCAATTTGCACAGGAAATGAGGTACGAAAATCCTAATTTCAACAGTACGATATGACCTGAGAAAGTGCAGCCGCATGACAGGATATTTCAGTGCTCATTTTGATTCTTAAAAAACATTTTATAAATAAATAACACATTCATTACAACATCTCTTCCCAGAGAAAAAGTATCATATCCTATACGACAATTTTAGTTTATTAAGATTTGGGGTTCATTCTTTTTTGTTTTCACTATTGTAGAGGTTATAATTAGCTAAACTTTTTTGGAAGAAAATGATGAACTAAACCGTATGATGTACACAACCATCACAGTTTCTAGACCCCATTCTTAAAGTTCTACACAAAGCTCTGTACATGATCCATACTGAATCAGGCGTATGTTTTTCCAAAACACCTGTGCTATTATTACTATGGAGAGTTATCAAACATCTTCTTGATATCTTACTTTTAAATACTAAAAGGTTTATATGAAAAGTATTATGTAAAGACACTAGATTGGATTATGTCACCATCTTAACTTTGCATATTTTGCACCTGCATGTTTAAGTTTATATACTGGCTAACTAGAGAAAGTATTTCCTCATCGTGTGATTTCCACTCAGAGCCTGTCCTCTAATAGGACACCACATTTTGTAGCCGTTTAAATTATCACTGGTGGCCCCTTTCCTCACTACATAATGAATCCATGGCATGTATAGCTCCGTTACGATCATGTCTGAGAGAAAACTTCAGTGATGCAGCACAGCTGTTAAGCCATAGAGAATATGCTGTCACCCAGCATGATAAACTATCCACCGAGTGAATTGGAATCTAATTTGTTGAAGCCATTAACCAGACTAGCATTAGGTATGTTTTCATCTTGAATGATTACTGTGTGATATCAGTTAACCTGGAATTACAATCTACATTCTACTCAATAATTTATTAAAAACACCCTGACTAAGATATACAGTATGTATGAACCTACATTAACCAACACAACATATATCTAACAACCACTGTATATCATTCTGCTAGCTTGCTATATCATAACATCTTAAATATGAGACCTTGTTTGTCTATGTGTAAACACCCCTGGTATCACACTATAATTACAGGCTACAAGGACTTATTGAGGTCCAACCCTGTCCCTGTTAGCATGACAAGTTGTCCAGCATCTGCCAGCATGTTAGTAGCTATTCATCAGAATGAAGGGTAGCGAGCCCCCTCACACAGACAGTCTCCGCCTGCTCACCAAGCTATTTGTTTCAAAGGCTACTGACACAGAAGAAAATTGGTGGACCCAACATCCATCCTGCTGTAAAATGTATCCAAACCCATCTGGCAGCTAAAACTCGTCCAAATACTGATAGACTCCTACCTTTGTTAACCATAAAGGCTACAAAAACCTGCTCAAACTTCTCACTGAAAGTACTGATGGGAAGCACAGGCCACATCCCAGTTGTCCCAAATCGTAAAAAACAAATCATGGTTGAAAATAATAAATAGCATAGCTACATTAGCTATAGCAGACTTTCATCGTAAGACCTGTCCACTTTGGGTGATTCATGTTCTGCTACTTTCCTGAGAATGACCATTACAACTGGGAGGTCCAAAGCACCAGCAGCGTGTCTTTCCAACTGGGCTGGGCCGGGTTGTCATTGTCTATCAGTCTGACGTGGTTGGAGTAAAAGCCAACATATTGGCTCAAATGTGTGTCTGTTTTTTGGCTGGGCAAGTTTTAATGAGTGATTGCAGATTGGTTTGTATCATCATAAACAAAAAAAAAAGTTTGTCTGCAATTGTCAGACAGTTAACATTTAGAAGGCAACATATTTTCCTGATGCTGACAAAATGGCTTGTAATCACATTTTAGGGGAGATGGATGCAGCAATTCAAGTGTGCTTTCAGGCTTAGTGTAAAAAATGATTAGTTTTCATTATTAAGTAATGTTGTGTTTACAACAAAAAAAAAACCGCAGCATCAAATGTATTTATACAGCGCCTTTACATTAACAACATTCAGATAGAAAATATCTAATTTGATCTGTGACCTTTTTGTGGCATCATAAGGAAATTGCTTGGATCACTTATAGTGAGTAAAAAAAAATCCTTTTAAAATTTGACTCTGTAACACCCCTTATTAAGGCAGAATATCAGAGAGAGAAATATTTACTTTTATACCACTAGGAAGACGAAGTAACAAATATGTTGAAATGGCTCAGAAGCTGACAGTCCTATCTTTCCCTTTAAGTTTCTGCTGTATACGTCCGACATCACTTTAAGAACTCAAGGCACTCAGGAGACTCTCTCAGCTACATCAAAAGGCAAGGTAAAAACAATAGTGTCACTGACATTTTCCCAAACCCAGCACAAACAGAATTATTCACACACTGTGAGCGGAGTGCCATCCGATAACGGAGAGATAATGACACTTGGTGGAAGGCAGCTTTCTCAAAGCAGTTTAGAGTTGACACGTCAGAGTTCGGCAGTTAAGCCTGTCAGGGAAGTTGAGGAGGTTATACTGGCATTTTAATCTAGCCTGCTTCTGAAGGAGAAAACGTAGAGGTGATTTCCAGGGTAGTAATAACAAGGACAGGCCTGCCTCCAAAAATGAGCTCTCATCACTTTGGATGCGGACAGGGCAGTGTTATGTGAAGCTGCGATGAAGGATTGCAGGCCCAGTTTGCCTCGTCCCCTCTCCCCTCATCCATCTCCATAGACCGGCCTTAATGGATATTCATGTTGCCGAGCCAATCCACTCCTGGGAGGAATAATATCACATCATCTGACTCGCATAAAGGAAATAGAGCCTGTCCTCATATACGGGAGGAGTATATGGCACTGTGATATTCAGCAGGTCCTAACGCGCTAAAGAATATATCAATGCAATTTTGAATACATTTTCAGGTTCTTGTTCACTCAATACAAGTCTGGGTTAGAAAAATGTATTATGTAGCAGGTTTAACTGTTAGTGTCGTATTTATGTCTGCTCGAGTAGAACACACACACACACACACACACACACACACACACACACACACACACACACACACACACACACACACACACACACACACACACACACACACACACACACACACACACACACAATACTTCATTATATATAAACTGATGGATGAAAAAAGTAAGACAATAGAGTAAAAGTAAATAACTAATGACTTAAAGTTTTAATTTTTATAACTGCTGAATTTTTATTTTCTATATCCTATTAATTTGCATTATTTTATACAAGTAAAAGTCATGCATTACATTTTACATTTTTAATGAGTAAAACAGGTTTGAGAGGGTTGTAACAATGATATGTTTTATTGGAATATCATTATTGATGCATTGCAATATTGTCAAAGTGAAACTAGTTTTAAAGACTTTATACAGATCATTTTGGATAGTTATATATCCAGAAGAATGACTGATATGAGATAACATGAACACCTTTAAAATAATATTCGTATTTGAAAAAGGAACTACTAAAAACAGCTTTTCAATAGATGTATTGATAAAACAGCAGACATACAGCACCTAGGTAAATATACTTCAGTACATGTACTTTACTTCCAACCACTGTAGGACTTATTTTTTTATATATATTTAAGTATAGCCTGTGGGGCACGTTTTTATGTCCATACTAACAAATAAGACCATCTGTTGTGGTTTTCATTTTTATGGCTTTATGTGGAGCAAAAGCTTACACTGTCATTAAAAGTTAATCATAGACACCTCATAAGCTCACAAACTGGCAAACACTGCAAAGAAATAAAACGTTGATGCCGTGACGATTGCCTGGGAAACATTTTCATGGTCTCTTTACCCGGGAAGAAGGCCATGTCTTTACTTTGTCAATTCACCTCGTACACTTTGGAGCAGAGGCTCACTCAACACATGCTCATGGTGTACGGCTGGCAGGGAGATCTGTATATATCATTCTTTATGAAACGTTTCATCATCTGTCATTTCTCAAAGTTGAATGCACGCATGTAGTTTATCATAAAAAAGTTTATAAAAAGCAATTCTGCAATGGGTAAGTACTCTGGAAAAGTGTGGAGGAAAAGCTTACACTTTGTTCTTTCCACATGTCTTTTTTTAGTTGTGTGGGGGCCAGTCTCTGTGCTTAAGAGTGATGTTTATCAGGGGACAGATCCTGCTGGTATAATCATTACGAGGCTGAGTGAAATGTCTTGCAAAGCACGTACATGTGTCTAATGGGAAACGTCAAAAGGTGCTCTGTCTTTTCTCTCAGCGTTCCAGAGAGAACATTTCCATACTCATGGAACATGCCAAGGCGATCTTAACCAGAACAGGAAGATTATCATCAGGAAGATGAGTTTCATTTAAATTACAGTGACATCAAACAGAAAAGAACAAAATCCCTCAAGATAAGCACGGACAACTCAAATGAAGAAACAGATGTCTGAGGAAATGTATTAATTAAAACATTCCGTTAATAGGATATTTGTTTTCTTAAAATAACAAGACTTCATGGAAAGGTAATGTTTGTATTCACAATGCCATATGACCCATGCAGTTATAAATACAATAATCAGCTCTGGTTATTAAACAAGTGACAATAAACCAACATTAGAGAGCTGTTTATCTGTTTGAGGCATTAACATTTTTAAAGCTATCCAACTTGCTTTTAGTTTTTCTAAGTGCGTTGTGCAAAGACCATTAAGTCATCAGTCAAACCAACAACCTTCCCCTTCATAATGACAACAGCTAAGTTTCAACACTAGCAGTTTAGTCATCCATTAGTCATGTATCCCATCCAGATGTCTGGTGGAGGAAAGGAGGGGAGGAGGAGATAGCAGCAGGTGTAGATCTATCTGAGCCCAGCTGAGCTCTAAAAGGCAGTGCTTAGCACCCACAGCTCCGTCATCTGGCCTCTCCCCTGTCTCCGCCAGCCTTTCGACAGCCCATTCCTCATCATTTACCCCTTTTTGGCAAAGCCCAGAGCCCTTCTAATGGGCCGCTCTGAATGCTTCCAGATGTTTGTTTATTTGTTGTGCAGCAACTATAAAACAGTTTACTCTTAGTTTGGATCTGTTCCCGTTGCTCCATTTTTGGGGGCGTTGAGGGAGCGAGGGGGAGTTAGGCAGGAGTTGCGGTGCAGATCACCCCGACATGTAATGAAAGCAAACCGGCAAACAAATGCGAGGGACCCCTGGGTGTTGTCAAGAAGGTGTTTTTTGTGTTGCTTTGAAGGCTGCTTTTCTCCCGGGATTTTAATAACAGTTGTGCACCATTTAAGATACATACATACAAAGCAGCTGGAAGCGGGCCCAGAACAACAAGATTAAAAGGGCCCGGGGCTCATACTGTAAGGCGGGTTTCAGGCATTTTTCCTCGTCTGTTTACTTTGCTTGTACAAATATATCCCCTTTCATTTACCGCTGTCACTGCTGAGGGATGGCCTACTCAAATCTAATCTGATACCTGTAAAATAGCAGTTACCAGTCTGCATATTTATTGAAATATACAGAGGAAATGAAAAATATTTCATTAAAATCTTCACTGTGTACATGGATCAATCAATCAAGCCAGACGCATATTTTTCTACAGTTATAATTAGATCTACGAAATAAACTTGTGAATTGCACTTCAAAATGTGTCACCCTGAGAAAATGACAAGGTGGTAATAAAAAACCCAGCACATTGTTTTACTTGTTGAAATGATAATTCATCATGGTAGGACAGAGGAACACAATATGTGATTGGCTGTGGCTAATAGTATGGTGTAGGCCACTGTTCATGAAGACACATAGTACTTTAGGCTGGGACTACATTTTGGAAGGTTAGATTTAGAGTTGTGTTGACAGTTGGACCAGTACTGAGAGTTAGAGCCAAGGTGACAGTAGTGGAGGATCCTCAGGCCCCTCTGCCAGACTATATACTCCACTCTGTGTCACGCCTTCACCAAGACACACTGGAGCCCCCACCATCCTCCTTCACTTGGTCTTTTTGTCTAGCTCTCTCATTTTTAAGTCTCTTCACTGTTTAACGCTGGTCCACTTACTGTCATTTCCTCTCTTGTTTAACTTTTCCTCTTGTTCTGTCTAATAATCTCTTGTCAGATCTGGTCTACGAAATCCTGAGATTTCACTACCACATGTTTTCCTTCCTCCCTCACCTTTCACTCCCTGCTCTTCTGCTCGCTGCCTTGTTTTGCTTCGCCTCCTCCAGGTCGACTCCTCCACAGACTAAGACAGGAGCTTATCCTGGAGTTCTGTCCTTGGTTTCCACCCCTCCCTCCCTGGGCAGTGACCTGCCATCGCTGCCCTCCTCTGGGAGCTTCTAGACGCTGTAATTACCTCTGGCACCCAGGCTCTGGGGCTTCCACACAGGTGACACAGTGGAGGGGTGGGTGCAGAGGATTCGAAGGAGAAAAGGGAGGTTCTTTCCGAGTAGCCGACAGGGCGATGTCAGAAGTGTTGCTGATCTGTCTGCTACTGCAGTAGTCATTATACAACTATATAGCCTTGCTTGTACCAGAACAACTTTAAAATAACCACTTTCGCTAACACATTTAGTCTAATGTATACTAACCAACTCTTAAGCTGCTTACCAAGCATGTAATGGAATTTATAAATCATGGTTTCATTCTATATATATCATTAAATTACATATTTAAAATATTTTCAATTCAGCCAAGTGCCTCTACTGACTGAATTAAATTTACCAAACAAAATCAATTCAACTGAATGTACAGGACTTACATTACCAGCACAACACAGTATCGCTTTTTCAAAAATATTTGGAACAAGTCGTGTAGCGTATTGTTTCGTTCTCCATTCATATTGAAATGAGAATGTTGCATTTAACTACATAAAATATTTCCGCACATAGTGTCAGCCCTATTGTTTGTAGCCTGAATTTAACAAGGTAAATGCTTTGAAATCACTGTCTGAAAAATATTGTTTGTTGTAGCGCTGCTTTGCCACAGCTTTGTTCTCTTTGAATGAGGAGTTACTGTGACCGTCTATAACAAATAAAGAGAACTTAAATATGTTTAAGAAGTGTAAATAAAAGGAAAAAACATAAAGAGCTGGGGTATGGGCTGGAGGCAGGGACATGAAGAGGAGGTGAAGGGCGAAGATGAGGGCTGTGTTATCTAAGACTGCAGCACTGCATCATAAAAATAACAAATGGAGACTGTCACTGCTGCTCACATCTTAGACGAAGGGGAAAATATTTCATGTCAGATCCCCTCACCTTTAAATGGACTGTTCTCAGCCAGGTCGGATTTTGACAAAGCACGGGGCTCTTCCTGTCCTTACATCCGGTGCGAGTGGCCACCGTTGCTGCTTTTATGACATAGAGCTGTCCTTGGCACCATAAACGGGGGGTAGATAAGTTCACTGCTGACGTGTTGGCCTACCGTGCCGGTGGTCAACCCATCACAAGTGTTGTGATTTGTGACGACACTGTTAAATCTCTCAGGCTTAAGAGATGACCTGAGAAAAGTGGGGCGTATTGTGAAAAGTAGCTCCTCACTCTGGATGAACTGTTGAATCTGTTTGAGTTACACCTAACTCAGTTATTTGTTTTATTTCCAATTGAATTTCCAACTGAACTCCTGGTTATGTGTAAATTTCACATTCGGGACATTAAAACTGATGTTGGAGACCTTGAACCACAACAACAACAACACCAGCACCGACTTAATACATTTTGTTTTGCTAGAATTTATGCAGAAATAAGTAATATTTTAGCTTTTTATGTCACCTTTTGTTACAATGTAGCTACAGTGTGGGGAAATCTATGGTGTGAAATTATATTTAATATATAATTGTTTAGAAAGGCAATGAAATGCATGTTTGTAGTCCAAGGTAACTGACTAAAATGCTTTACATGGATTTGAAACTGATACAATTTTGGAGGATCCAAGTTCTTTTTATATAAACTGATGTATGGGTATGATATAATAAAATAGAAGGCCAGGGCCTGCACAATAAATGTAGGACATTGTGCTTTTTTATGTAATGTGATGCAGTCTTCCTATAGTGCAGAGTTTGATGTTAAGGACTTGCTACACAGTTACATCAACCGAATACAACGGGTCAATACGGGGCCTAATCAATGTCTAGTATCAACAGATCAAGGATGCTCCATCTTGTATATGTGCTGTGTGCTCCCACGCATACATTCCGATCAGAGTTAACCTGGATTACTCAAGATTTATTCCCTCTATCAAAGAATCACACGGATGAAATTAGATCAATAAGAAGAATGATAACATAACTTCAACTCAGTCGCAAGGTCAACTGATTCCCACTCACTGTAGCTGTTGGGGTTAGGACTTTTATTTACATAATCTGTGGGCTGAAATACAATAATATATTGTGTTGTTTCTTGTTTGTTTTGAAGAAAATCTGTACAAATGTATGTACGAATCACTTAAGTGAAAAGGTTATGAAGTCCAAAAGGCCTTTATTTTTTTTCCTTACCTCTGTGGTTCTTGGCATCTCTGGACCCTCGGGGTAGAGGAGTGTAGGGCAGAGGGTGACTCTCAGATCCAGCCTCATTTGGTGGCTATAGTGGAAAGGATACAAACAGGATTAATAATTAAATATACAAAAATAAATACTGAAATAACACTGTAGCCGACTGTGAGCGTCATAAATCCTTTGGGGTGCGTGCAGGACACATCGGAAACATTGCTCCTTTTTTATGGCATAATGTGGCAGGTTATGTTTTATTACTTCTCACGTGTTGTGGAGCTTCACTCCTGTCTTTGATGATCTGATCTACGACCTGGTTAGGGAGGAGAGGTCCTAACCTTCATTCAGCCATGACCTCCTTCAGTGGTCAACTAAAGGGTAAACATCACTCACTCTGAGCAGCCAAATGTAGCGTGGTCATGTGAAAGTAGACCCCTCTACAAAGAGGAAATGCAATTTTCACTGTGTATAAAGCTCATAACATTATTTAATGTCAAATACTTGAGATGCGAGGTAAATATGTGCACAAATCCCTGGCTGCAAAACTGGAAAGAGCTATTCATTGTGAGCAATGTCGGAGGTTAAGGATAAACAAGTGTGACAAATGCTGCTTAAAGACAAAGAGAAAACAGAGGCTGAATCTCAGAGCGTGTTCCCAAACAGGTCAAGAGTTTCTTGTGTTGTTGTTTTTTCATGCACTTTCCAAGGTCCAAAACATCCTCTTCCTTTCCTTAGCATTTTAGCTAGTGGAGCAGGCAGTTTATCATGACACAGCGATATCCGATGCCTTTGTAGAAATACTTTCCTTTCCTGCAGGAAGGAATTCACTGGGTCTTTAATCATAACAAGAGACTCAACTGACAAATACATATTAGAGAGGGTTTGGAGCTGCATTTTTCCCACTTTTGTTGTTGTTCCTCTATATACCCATGCATAACCTTGAGAAATGGAATGGTCTTCACTGTTAAATGGAACCATATTCTTCATCGGCAAAGAGAGCAATGTGAATTGAAAACGATCACATAATGTGCTTTCAGATAGCATCTCTGAAAGGCATTAATGTCTGGCCAGCATGTGTGTCACATTACACCAAAGAGAAAAGTGACTAAATACGCCTATTATGAGACCTTACCATAGTGGTGGACCATGCTTTTTAAAGAAGCAGCTCCAAATTGAAATATTATTGTGACAGCAGACCTGCTGCCTCTGGAGTGACTCAAACCTCTTTAGAAACATCCCAGATCATTACATGCTTGTATGCTGCACTTTAATGGAATATGTAATACATGCTGTAAAACAGCCCAAAACAACAACACGGTGTCCTGATTAAAAATGCAATACTCCTCATTTGTGAATAAAATAATCAGGGATTCATACGCAGTTTGTTTGTAAAAATAAAACAAAGGATTTTGGAATGGGATCCACACTTACAATTACACATTGTATGTGCAAAAATGCTCTTGACGCCCGAATTTAGCATTTTGCCATTTGAAGGTAACATTGCTAATGGCTGTCATGATGAACACAAAGGAGTGTGTCTATGACAATCATTGCGACCTAACAGAGCAACTCAGGCATTAATACATGAATTGTGAGCCTTTATTTGATGTATACCTCCATGCTCTTCTGAGCCACCGTGAAGCTGTGCCCCTGCTTGCCTCATTTCCTGGAGCGCTTGAAAGATCACAAGCCTGGGCCTCTTCTGGCCTGCTCGGCCCCCAAAAGCCCCTCCTAATCCTGCTGCTTGCTTACAATTAATCTTCCTAGTTGCCACATTATTAACGGCACCACCCACAGACTATGTTAGGGGGGTGTTGGAAAGAAGAAGGAGAGGGAGGACTGCTTGCGTTAGCTTGATACTGGATAAAGCCTTGGGCTGGTTTTGGTCCTATGGGACGTCAGTCACCTTGCTTTCAGTATCACCGCCCACCCAGTCCCCGTGCTATGCATGACACCAACACTTCACCTCCTCAGTATCATGCCTGCTGATCAAACACCCAACCCATTCAACATCTGTGGTTGTCACTTCCCGTCCTATCCAGCACCACCATTTTACCCCACCCACAGAACATCAATCACCCATGCTTTCCCGTGTCCTGATCCTCCCTTTTCTCCTCGCAGACCTTCCTCTCTATCCCTCCACAACTCTTTCACTTTAGTCAATGACTTGTCCAGAGGATGTCCAAGAAGCAATGCTTTTAATGAGGACGCATGTGGAATAAATGAAGGAAAGATTTCTCTCTTGTCCTTGCTTTAAAGGGGGCTGATGAACACTGATTATTTTTATATATTATACACACAGGTTACAAGACCAGTCTTTGCAGTCTTAAATTGATACTAAGCTGTTATAATAAACACAGAGGGCTAGACAGCAAATGATAAAAAAATCCAAAGATCACATTATAGTATTAAACATTTAGCTCTGTTAAACTATTAAATAACATAAATATGACTGTTGGATTACTCCTATAGGACAAAATATGAAAAATAAAAGATATTGATCGTCGCTTCCTCTATGTTCCTAATCCCTTTATTTCCACTTTCCTTTATCCTTAATGCCTGTCCCTTTCTCCTGCTGTTGTTTACTCCAGTTGTACCTACACTGAACAGAGGGAGGTGCTGCTGTGTCGTGTATTTAAGATGCTCCTGAACCCCCTTTTCCTCTCTCCCTCTTTCTCAGTCTCTCTGCTGTCCAGATTAGTCTGCTCATCAAGCTGAGCATTGTTTTAATTTGCTGGGCCCGGGGCATATGCTGAGTGTTCACATCATTATTGTCTCTGTGCAATGTGAGTTATCACCACAGCTTATGATAATGCGGCACAAATTTACAGGCTGGGGAGCACCATGGATTCTGCGATAATAAAGGTTGGACAGAGGGGAGTAGAAATAGGGGAGAAAGAAATGAAGAAAGTGCGTGTGTGAGAGAGAAAAGGGCGGCAGTGAAGGGAAGCTCTGCTGGATGTCATTATGAAAGATGATTCCCGTACTGGATAATACATCACACCAATGCTGTCTGTCTTCTCCTTGTCGGTGTTGTTATGTGAATAAATGCTGATAAAGTTGAAACCCAGAGGCAAAAGTGATTATTACTTCCAACATATCACCATGAGAGGGGAGCAGGAAGAGAGAGATAGACAGGGGAGGGATGGAAAGACAAGAAAAGCAAAACACAAAGAGAGCCACATGGAACACATAACCATCTCCACAGCAGGGTTTCCTGAAAAATATGAGATACCAAAAAGTGAGTTGGGGAAGGCTGACGCATATCGAGGTGTTTTTCAGATTCAACTGCAACAAAGTTTACAAAGTTTTGCAAGCTTAGCTGTCGATTGCACATCTTGATGGATGTCATATTACAGAACACTGACAACTGATCTGGGAAGATTTCCCTAGAATGTGATTATGATGCTGGCTGCCACAGGGTTATGTAAAATGTCAGCATTTTACCCCGTGTTACACACACTGCTTTCAGCCAGACTCGGAGGTCTCACCCTGACCAGCTCATCCTGACACAGGTGGTTCCTGCCTGGCCTCACCTCACCTCCCTCCTTAAGACTGACCAGCAATACAATCTAATTACAGCCGCTCTACAGAGGGAGACCAGTGTAAACACCAGGCCTTTTTATCTCCTTATACATCTGGACAAGTAGACAAAGTGCTAAAAGGAAATAAATGTGGCCTGACAGCCACATCAAAGAGTTCAGCCAGAGGCTTACTGCTACTTAGGGCACAGGAATGTTGTTGCTAAGCATCAGCCCGCAACCTATCAGGGTGCAAAGAGGGCCCTGTCCTGCCTTAGAGAGGGAAAAGGGGAAAAGAGAGAAACGAAAGAGAAGAGAGAGGGAGGGCGAGGGAAGGGGGGCTGACATTGAGGGGAGGCTAGGGACTCAAGGAGATTTTTGTAGCTTAAAGCAATTGTTGGAAGAAACAAGCCTTCTGTTTTGTTTTCTCTTGACACCATTTCTGCTTTTTGTGCTTGCAAAAGACATGTATAAAAATGTCTTTTGATATGTTTTCTCTTTGGGTCTATATCAAAATATTTCTTTTGTGTCTGTGCATGGAACTTTTTTCTCGTCTTGTCTCTAAACTGGTGCTGCTTTCTGATCATGTTAGAGATCAGAGGAGACACAACTTGTGAACTTATTTGAGTCAACATTTAATGCTGGCATGACACGTTTATTTCTTCACTAGATAGAATTTTTTATGATCTATGTGTCATACTTCTGAAGTTCAGGGTTAGGAACAATACAACACTTTCAGAAATAAACAATAAAGGAACAAATAAGTAGCACCAGCTTGCAGCGTCTTACAGCATGTTATGATGAAATGAGAAATGCTCTAATTCACTACAAGGGATTGAATCGAGCCGTAATATACATGCACACGCAGGACTCCTGTGCATAATTCAGTGTTTTGATACAGAAGCCTAATATTATTGTGTACTAATACACAACATATTATATGTAAATGTTATTATATAGCTGGAAAAAAACATATATGTGTTGGGGTAAAATCGTTTAAATGCATATTTTGCCAGCAACCAGCATGAAAGGTAGAGTAGTAGTTTATTAATTCACATGTTTTTTATATCTGACCTTAATGATCGTGGCTTAGGAGGGAAGGGAATAACGTGTTTTAAATTGCTGTTGTGCGCATGGAAAACATTAATTTGGTTTTCTTAGGTAATAGCGCGGGGAAAAACATTTGAAGTAATGGTGTCTGCACTTGTGTGTAGTGCAGCAGTCTTTTGCTCAGCAGGAAGACTGCTGAGCGTGTGTTTAATGATTTACCAGTTCTACTCCAATGAACTTGCTCCGAATAAATGTATCATATGATCACTGATCACAAGAGCAACTGTTCCGATGTTTTGCTCGGGGCACGGGGCACACGGAGCGAACCAGCAACAGTGAACATTGTCGTTTTGTGTACGGCTAAGCATCAAATGGGCAAAGGTTGAGTGCGGCTGGACGTTAATCATGCATAGAAAGACTCATGGTAATAAGATGATGGATGGTAATAAGCTTGTATTTGTTTTCAGGTTGAAATTTAAAAAGCCATTTGACCTTTTCTTTGATTGTCTTGCAGAATAAGTGCAGGTGATTTAAAGCAGAAATGTAAGCCTACATTACAGGTACAAGGACAATTAGCTTGAGGCTATTTCTTATTTTTGTCTAGGATGACCTTTGAAGTAAGACAAAAAAAAGAAACGAAAAATGTTGTATTTATTACTTAAAACAATAATTACATAAGAACTTTTAAACAAATCATAACTGATTGTTTATATATTTTCACAAGTACAAACTATTTATTTTTTATCTGTAAAACGGGAAAAAAGGTGAATGTGAATGTTCTGATCTAACCACAACAAATATCATCTTTGTCAGAGTTTTGCCTTATTTAACTGGTGCGAAAAGAAATATTTTCATCTTTCTTACACAAACATACACACACACACACATACACAAAAACAGAGCAAGTAAGGAGTGTGACATATCATGAGGCTTTCTGTTCTGATTAGGGGCTGTAGCTAACGTCAGGGCTGTTTTCTAGAGTGTAGGATGTTTAATAATTGAAGACTCTGGGAGCGGGCCTGTCACACCGGCTTGTCTGGAATGTTTCCTATGCAATTAGACGCCGAGAGACATTTGAAGAGGACCCACAAAAAGAGGCACAAAAAGTGACATGTGAACTTAAAGGAAATTAGCTCTTCACACGAGTGAAATGTGAAGGTTACTTAGCAATGCTTAACTCAGACTGCGGCTGTGTGAAGTGTGTGTTTGACTCAGCCTCGCTACGAAGACTGTGTTTTTCTTTACTTTGAGCCGGCTTCAGTCAGTAAGATCACAGACGGAATGAAAACTAATTTTGACTCAAGGCATACGGGAAGAAAAAAAAGAGTAAAAAAAACCTGAGATATGTCGAAATAATGAGATCTCTTGATGTTTTCTGGGAAGATATGGGACGATGCAGACAGATGCACAACTCACATCTTCACCCAAGGACACAGACACACACACACACACACACACACACACACAACCGTGGAACATTTAACCATAAGTTCAAAACACATGGATTTGCATGTGTGATGCACTCACATTAAAAAGCTCACACACACCCTTTGGATGCATGCAACACTAATGCACATGTACTTACATGCCCACTAAAATTCACGCACAAACACAAACTGATTTGTTGATCAGTACAGATGCTGGCTTGTATGATGTAAATACAGCACAACCACATATATCTAAAAGTAAATAGTCAGACCTCAACTCAATGTTAAACATATTTAGTGGCAGCAAACAAAGTGTGGCTTTTTACATTTTTTTTATCCTCTTTAAGTAAGCAAGATCACTAAAACCTAAATAATAACAAATAATGTATTGAAACTTCATCTTTATTTCCATCTCAAAATATTATTTGACAAACCGTAAACACAAATGATTAATATGCTCACGATCCATCTCTGCTTGCATCCAATTCCTGACAACCTTTCGAAAGAAATTTCCCCCATCCACATCTCTGAGTTCCACGTCACTATGATAACACTGTCATCTTCTACACCTATCATAAGTCACAGGCAAACGACCCAGATCCTCCGTTGCGAGACAGAAGCCTCTGCGGGCCTGTAAGCTGTATCATTACACCATGTCATCTTTATGGCACGGAGCAAAGCTTGGCTCTCTAATTACACTCTGCCTACTCCATTTACCCGGACAGGAACAGAGCAGCAGGCAAACAATGCATTAAAAATGGAGTGCTTCCCCCTGCTCTATGGATGCCCGTGTTGTTCTGCCGGTGGCCGTTGTTGTCCCCTGGTTGTTGTTGTTGTTTTTCTGAAAGCTGTGGAGGAGAGATAGCAGCGGGCCCACACCACTGTGCTTTGCTCTCTACCCCTCCTCGACTTCCCCACCTCCTCTCATCTTCAACCCTTCCCTCAGAAGGACTTATGAAGGTGAGTGGCTATGTGACAGGCCAGGAATAAAAGAGACAAACCAGGGATAAAAATTAAATAAAAAGTAGCTGTCTTAAACAGTAATTGCACTCCTTTGCTGAGCATGCTTTCAGATATATAAACCTGATTTACTGTCGGCGTTGCTGCCACAAATCAGAGGGCCCTCTGAGAAACACTCGTGCTATGAAATTGTTTAATCTCATCAAGTTCTGCTTTCACAGCAGGCCATAAATCACATAGTCTTTGTTATCATAGACCTCCATGAGCGCCTCTGAGGCAGGCAATGGATCGTGGGTATATATAATCTTGACTGCGCAAACAGCAGGGTCTGAGCAGCCTGAAATACTTTCATATTAGCCGCGGTGCAGCTGGCGGAACACAAGCGCCCTGATGGATATCTCATTTCCTGCGCTCTGCATCTATTTCGAGCAAATTATTACTGCATAAATTTCTTGTCAACAGAAACAGCCAATTAATTAAGTTAAAAATGCACTCGTGATCACATCTACACACCAAACAGGAGAGCCAGGGCAATTTTCCACTGAGTGAATTTACCGCAGGGGTCACTGTAATGAATGATTTTAAACTTTGTCATAAAGTCACAGACAGGCCAATATCTACAGGAGCTGCGGTGCAGGCTAACCCGCGACATATTTGCATAAAGTATATTTATGTGAAAATGCTAGAGGATGACAGCCGGGGTGAGGTAATAAAGTTCACAACTACAAAACAAAATGTCCGACAACCTCTGCATCGCTAGTATTTCATCAAATACATGCACAGAGGATTGGATAGAGATCATAGAAGCACCTTTGCCATTTAAGATACAAAATATACACATTTAACAGAGCTCGCAATCTGAATGAATTATTCATAACGTATGAGGGGTTGGGTGTTTGTGGGGGTGGGGGGGTTGGTGGTTGTTTATTCAGCTTGGGCCGTTTATCAGACAGTGAGGATCCAATGGCGGGGATGCGCTCGGAGATTTATCTGTGTTTGGGCTCCAAAGCAGATAAATCAGGGGGTGTAATCATGCTGCGGTTGGCCCCCATATAACCCTGTAGTGAACTAATGACACAGGGATATCTAAGCCCCTTTTCCTGTTCCTGGGTTAGGCCCTTAGGTTAGTCCCCTGTCAGACACGGAGCTAACGAAAGGCACGGCTTCACACAAGAGGAAACTTCAGGCCCTTCATGTCTCTTTGTCCTGTTTACACAACACCGTCAAGCAGGATTGGTCACCCACTACTAAAAATACCAGCAGGAGGCTACTGTATAGCCATGTTTGTTTAAACTATAGCAATGAGTATTGATTGCAAGAATACACATAGCGATTTCACAAGCCGTTATTCACAACAGTGCATGTAAAAGATACTGCAGTTTGGCTGAGGATGTCTCCCATTCCCTCCCAGAGCAAAGGCTTTCTCCTGTACTGAGCCTGCTCTGATTTATCATGTCTTCTGATAGCATGCTGTCCGCTGATTAAGCCAGTGGAACTTTGTTTCACTCTCCTCTCTCTTTAATCTGTCTCTCAGCTAGATAAATTAGCCAGTGCCGTGCCAGCTCCTGCTCTCTTTACCTCCCTCCCTTCGTCTCTTCCTCTGTCCCTGCGTTTCTCCCTGTTTATCTTTTCTGTCTGTCACACATTGAGGAGAGAGCAGACACATCTGCTCCTACGCTGCTGCAGGAGATAGGGCTGGGCTACATCCCTGGTCAGATTTAGCTCAGAGTGTCTTTGAGTGAGAATGAGGGAATGAGTGTGTTTTTCCTCTCTTTTTTTCTCCTTGACAACTTTCTGTCAAACAATCTCCCTCTCCTTGGCCGGGTTCTTGCTCTTTGTTGTAAGATAATAAATCAGAGAATATTTATGCTCTGCAATCCCTATTCTTAGTCTCTTAATGGCGACACGTTTGTGGGTGAATTAAAGCAGGGTTTTTATTCACTAGGCTGTGGGCCAAAGTGAGGCCTTGGTGCCTCAGTCTGTGAATGTTTTCCCTTCCCCACTCTTGCCCAGGTGGTAAATCACACTCATTGTCAGCCAGTGCTAAGTTAGTGTGCGTCATTGGGGAGAGCAGGAAGCACTGGGCATAATTCTGTCCATCAGTTTAATTTATTGTATCGGTAGCTTTGTAATCTCCGCCCCATAAATTATAGGGGCTGACAGAAAGAATTTGGTGTTAAAGGCAGTGTTCATCAGGATTTTGGCTTGCTTTGCACCAGGTTTCTCTTCTGCTCTCATATTAAGCCATGCAAGAATATCAAAACCTCTCAGAGTAAGGGTTAGAACAATGTGCTTATGCTATTTTTCCAATTAGAGTACAGACATCATATTTTTGTCAGGTTATCATTAACAAGAGTAAAACAAAAGACAAAGAGAGAAATAAAAAGATGGAAGAGGGGGTTCAAGGACATGACCTTGTTTGCTGGTTATATTTCAGGTAAAATATAAAGCCCAATACAAGGGCACTGCTGCGGCATCTGCTTTGCAGATAGTGCACTTGGCTCCCCTTTCATGCCAGTGAATATAAATCAGACGAGGCATCTCAATGCTAGGTCTGACTTCCAGAGGCCAACAAATCTTTAACATGAGATTAAGGCCTCAGAGGAGTCATCTATCTTGGGGTGATGTAGGAAAATATCAGAGCACTCTATGGGCAATATGGTTTCACTGAGTCAGGACTGATGTGTACTAGAATGTACAGAATGCCTGTGTGATGGTCTAACAATTCATTACCCGCACACAGTGAATTACTCTGTACAGTGATGATAACTAGGGTTACAAACAGAAAAGGCTGCTCAATCAAAAAACATTAGAATGCTATAAAAAAAACAAGTTCACATTTAATAACTTAAAAAAATGGGTTTAGAAATATCATATATTTTTTCTTCACATAAAATCTGAAAACTATTCTCAAAAATATAATTACCCTCTTTTATCTTCTACTGTAAGTAAGAATACAAAAAACTAACACAACACATTGTGTTAAGGGTATTTTCATTTAATTGTGGTAAATGTAAACAGTGTCAGCTGCTACGTGTAGACAACAAAGAAAGCAGACCAAAGCAAAGCTGCCAATTACCCTTTAAAACATGCATATCTTCCAAAGCATGGGTCTCCTTTGTGGGTTTAACCTACCAAAGGCAACGGGTGTTTTACAAGATGCTCACTCAGTGGATACAATTGTGCTTAGCATAAAAGGGAACACAGACTGTGAAGACCTAACAATGAACCATATCTCCCTGTAGCCTTTTCAACATGCTGCATTTACATATCAAGCCACTAGCCTGATATGTAAACACATTCCATCAGATGCCGCAGATCAGATCGCAGCCAATGAGAGCCATTTCAAACGTCCTATAGCTCGCACACTGTGTAGCATTAGACAAAGGGAAAGAGGCCCGAAAGAGACATCTCATGTCATCACCCAGGAGAGATAATGGAATTGTTATACATCCTTGATCACAGACACTCTCACGGCATCTTGCTCTCTTTTTTACTCATTCTTTGTCTCAGTGCTCTGAAACTCTCTCTATTGCTCTGCCTCTCTCACATATGTACGCACACACTCACAAGTAAAAATTCCAGCACACTTCAGTGCGATAGCTCCTCTTCTCTTTCAGGGTTTCATCTCAATAGCTTTTTTATCTGAGGACTTCAATTTGCAAGCCTAGCTGGAAGGCAGCTCCTCCTGATATGTTAATTGCAGGGTACTTAAGCGCTAAAAGATTAACATAAAACCCTTTGGAAACAAGCTAATAGTTTATGATAATTTGTGCATGGCCTTTGTCTGTCTATCATTACATTGCCTCTAGCGGTAATTTTATCAAGGGGCTGTAAAATATCATTTAAGCAAGTTCACTTTCAGATAATTAATAGTAGAAACGGTATTATTCAATTGAGCCACACTGGCACCATTAACAATATGGCAACTAAGCTATAATTAAAGTATTTTATTTTATTAACCTATTCATAACTTTGTGCAAATGATGACACAGAGAGCCTTTTTTTTTCTCACTGAAGCACTGTCACTAGGGCAATTACAGCAACCCAGGGTTGTCTCCTCAGTTAGCTGAGCTGATTGAAGCTTTTGAATTAGCAGCTGGCTGCATGGCTAGCATACCTCCCGTACTGAGAGACGGCACACATGCAGGAGACTTGCACACCAGCACAGGGAATCTGCTGAGCTAACGGATCCGAATTTTTGCCGTTAGTCCAGACTGAAAGATATGGATTGAGACAAGGATTTTAACCTGGATTTGAAGCTGTGCTGTGTGAGATGAAAAGAGTCCAAGTACAAGGAGGGAGAAAGATCACAGAGGATAGATGTCACATAGAAACACCTAGCAGCTCAGAGCATAAAATAATGATAGGCTGTAGGGGTGTTTAGTGACAGTGGGTATATTGATTTATTTATAGAAATCTATCATAAGCTTAATATATTTGCCATGCAGCCATTAGTTGAGGATTTAAAAAGCCAACTACTAATCCAAAGCAGTGACTTCCCTCATGGTCACACGGATCTGAAATGTTAAAGCACCACTGTGTAGGGTCTATGTAACGGTTGATTCAGGCATGCTTGTACAATGCATGTACACTGTGCTTGTGTGTGAATGCGTGCTTGATCGAGACACATTTGCCCATTTACACACATGCGCGTGAACACACACACTTACACACTTTCTCTTTCAGACACACCATCCCTCTCATGAATAATACAAAAACTCCTTTCACCAAACAGCTCAAATAGCTATTCATTCATCTGCATACCTGGAGCCTTGCAAAATGATTGGCCCACCATTACCACTGGAAACAGAAAGACAGAAATGTTCCCCAAACAATTTGCCTCAAAATGAGACAGGAATGATTCTGTTCTTTTCAACGGCAGAGACAGGCCCCTATGCATAATGATGTTAGCGTAATGGGGTGACAGATAGACTGGGAGACCATGACATTAGCATGAGAAACGCACCAGTGAGCAGCCGCTCAACTGTGGTCTCAGAGGGCCCTCAGACATACACTCTGAACATCGTTTGTCTCACAGCTCTACGAGCCTGACAAATGAAGACACGCCATTTTTTATGCCAGGCAATATACCATTCCACTTTAGCAAACACATGACTTAATGACAGAAGGGAAACCTGTCTGCATTACACAAACCCACTATCTCTTGTCTTATTAGTGATGAATAACCTCATTCAAGGTTGGATGGAGAGCAGGGACACCTCAAGGAGATGTGATGACAAGACTTAAAATTAAAAGATACAGAGGTTAGCCAAATTAAATGATGGGAAGAAATAACCAATTAAGTATTATGCCTTTAGAAATAGCCTTTTCAACAGGTCACCTGCTGAGAGTAAACTGAAACCACAGCTTTACTCTGTAAAGATTTGACCTACAGTAAAAGCTATTTCCAGGTATAATAAACTTAAGGCAAGCATGACAGTCAGACAGAGAACACTACTGCAGCACTTTATATCTTTATGAGTGTGACAAATTCACAATCTCACAAAAATTATAACCTCACAATTGTTTTACAGAGTGTGAAGAGAAATGGGAAGGCCAGTCAGAAATAACAAACTACTTTAACATCTAATCTCAGAAACCAGAGCATGCTAACATGTTTTTCACATGGTCTTTACCAGTGTAGCTATCAGTCAGAATTTGTTAAGGCTAACAATATTTTTTTTATGGCGGAAGTATCTGAGAGCTTGGGAAATATAATCACATGTTTATAGGAATTGATACGCAACATATAACATGTTGTCAAAATCTAGATGCTGCAGACATGAACCACAGCCTAGAAATGGTAGAGCTCTGACAGCCCTACCGTCCACAGCCCAACACTGTGGAAGGGTGAATGCCTCCTGTAAACATTTATCTTCCTTGTGAGTGTGTGTCTGTGTGTGGTACAGCCTGGCGACAGGAGCTTTTCTGAGGCTTTATCTGCGGCATGACAAGACAACCTGTAATATACGAGCATCTGGAGCTCCTCTTCAAACACATCCTTATCTAACGCCAAACATTCCCCAAGGCCAGAGCAGAGCAAGAGTGGACCAGACCAGACCAGACCAGACAAGACCTCACACCGTCTCACTGTCTCCCACCCAACCCGTGAGCTGAGCGCCGGGCGCACAAGCTGGGAACAGTCCGTCAAAGTAAATGCGTGTGTGTTTACAGGGAGTGTTCTGAGCGCAGCCTCGACAGCTGAGAACAACAGTGTGACATTACAGTGAAGGAAATCATCTGCTCAGAGTTTTTTTTTTTCTTTGCCTGCTAATCGGGCTAGAGGTTAATGGCATTGCACTCAACACAAATGGACACGATCCCTCTTCATCCACTGACATAAACATAAATGTTGAGACTAGAACTAAACACGCATCACTCATGGTTCTGTTAAGGGGAATTTATTTTACATCAATCTCAAGATAAATAGTGAAGGCCATTGCAAATTTTACAGAGGGCACCGTGAATGTGCTGCATGCTATCACTTCAAAGTGACTGATAGCAGCATTCAAAGGTTGCAAAATATTCTTTACAACAACCTTATCAAGACCGCTGGGTTGTTAAACGAGTAGTAAAATCACCCAGAACAACTCTTTCATATTGCGTCTTATTTCCTTAAAAAATCACAGACATTACACCAAGTATGGCGGGCTGCATTGGCCTTAACAGTCTTTCTCTCAAGAAAATCCCTGTAGTGTGTGCAAAGAAAGTAGCTCAGTTAGGACTCTGCATTCTTTTCTCTGTGTTGTGTGCCCCGCTCGGACCGCTGCCTTCAGCCAGCCTATGGGGGGGATGTAGACATGCCCCTCTCTGGGGCCTGTACATACGGCCTGTGCCTCACTTCAAAGAGAGGGCATAAGGGCAGTGTACTCCCCCCTAACACAGATCCATTCAGCTCACAGCTGATTCCTCTATGTGTGTGAATGTTTATGTGTGTCTCACTTTGACTCTCTCTAGGCCCCTCTAGCTTTCATTTCAGACCGCTTTCTATCCTCTTGTCTTCTTTTTTTTCTTCTGGAAGTACATGGGAGTACAACCCATGGCTTGTGTTTGGGTGAGCGCATTTGTGTGTCTTTCTTTGATGTCTGATAATGAAGGGCAATACTGTGCAATCTCTAAACATGTTGTCACAAAAGGACATATCATGATTCACAGCTTCATGCAAAGCATACTGATATAAGGGGCAACAATCACAGCAGAGGGCTGTATGTTGACCTCTACATACCTTGTGAGGAGTGAAAACATCAGGACGAAAAAGACAAAAAGAAACATAGGAAGGAGGAAAAAGTAAGCAAGAAAAAGGAAGTGCATTTGAAAGGAGAGTGAATACCGGAGAGAGGAGCTGAGTTCAGTGGCTGCGGCACAGGGAGGTCTGGCCTTTACAAATCCCTTCTTTTTTGATCTCTTCATCCAGATGAAGGAGCAGCGACAGGCAGGATTATGTGGGACAATTGTGCTTTTCCCCAAACCCTGACTTGATCGGCTTTTATGAGAGCCTTAATCATTTTCAATTAACTATATTTTCTGACATCCCGTCATAGCTACAGTGTGGGTCTTAAACTCTCTGCTGCAGCCCCGTTGTTTTGCTAAGCCTCTCATTCTCAGACAGCGTGCTTGTATTGTTTGCTGACAATCTGAATCGGCCTGAACTGCAACTTGTTGTGCGTATGCCAAATAACCCATTATACAAATGCTTGACAGGGATGTTATTTGGTGCTTTGATTGAATGTGTTTTTGTGTGAGTGAAGCGTTGAATTAGTCTTGCTTGTTTCTGGAAGCCCTTTGGATCTTTCTCATCGTCAATGTTATTTTATTGTTATTTTTAGTGTTAGTTTCATTGCTTTTAGTATGATAATCAATATATAACTAGTATAAGCATACAAACTAGTACAAGCATAAGTGTAACTATTGTCTTTTCACATAACCACTGGTAAAACAAAATGATTAATCCCAACACTCAACCTGGTAAAACTGCATGACATCTTCAAATACGGCCTCTTAAGACGTGATCTGTATTTGTAATGTCACAATGATTTGATCCATGACAGCTTAGTTGTCCTCTGTTCATTCACCAGGTGCTTAATACCAGTCAAACTTTGGAGCGTGATGTCTCTTGAGGGACTCGAGGTCTCAAGGACTTGACTGAGACAGACAGCACCATTAGCAGGCCCTGGACCAGCCCCAACCCTGACAACCACTCTCAGCTGGCAATGGCAGGCAGAGGAATGGGGTTCCTTCTTTTCAGTTTAGCCACAGAGAAGTGAAACCAAGGTCCATCACTCACTCACTCACTCAGTACCCAGCAGGATGGCTGGCTTTTTTTGAGGCCAAACAAGTAAGGAAGGAGGGACAGAGGAAAAAAGACTTTCAGTCAGAAGTGAGGTGAACCAGATTTGACAGTGAGGAAGCTGGAGGTTTCAAGTCAGATGTTATCGGATGATATGATAAGTTAACAGACTTAAGTAGATGATACATTAATTCGGATGAAAGGAAAACCCAAAGTAATCTGAATACAGTCAGAATAAAAATATGTTCTTGTAGAAGAAGTTAATAACACACACACTCTCACTACTACTGCCATGCACAACATAGTGCGTGGTAGTTTCCTGCAGTTGCAAAGGATAGGGAAATCGCAGACAAGGTCACCACAGTAAGAACAGATAGTGTTCGCAATATGATACTGCCAAAGGTAATGTGACGTATCCATGACTGCGGCTTTGTCGATGCTTTAGAGAAATGTGGAAAAATGGTCGGACTTCATGTCAATAATTCAGAATTCCCCTTATACAAAGAAAAAAAACCTAAGATTTCTCTGACTAGTTTGTCATGAATATCTTTATTACAACAGCATATGTTTATTTGTTTCATTCTCCCCCTAATATAAGACATGTCTAGTTTTTAAGACATGTGGTTAATCACAGAATATAATTGGGATTAAAGGAAGTTCTGTTTTTTGTTTACACCACTAATGTTTATGTATCATTATTATTCAGACCAAGTTTGATAGGTATAACAACCTGAACACAGACACACAAACCCAAACACACTGATCCAGCATAGTTTAGGTCATGTCTGTCTGCCAGTGGCTGTCTGTCACTATCAGCTTTGATATTGTCTAATAGTGCCTTCAATAGAGCGCCCTAGCAGGATGAGTTTGTTTCCCCAGCTTTCCGCAGCTCATTGGCTGGGGCCTCTTCCTCTAATCACCTTTCATTACAGCCTTCTGATCCCCAGCTTTCCTTTGTACATCGCACTTCATCGTCTTTATTTTCCGCTCTAATTGCATGTGAAAGATGCCCCCTTTGATTCTGCCTGCATGCCAAAGTGCTATCAGGGGGGAGAGTGTCGAAAAGTGTCATGTGTGTCTGTCTACTCGGAAGATGGGGGAGCCACGTATTCACCTGCTGAGGACAAACCCGTTTCTCCCCAAGATATGGCATATCTATCAACAGCTCAGAGGATATCAGTGCTGTCTGTCAACATAATAGCAAAGGGTAGGGGGTAACAGGATTGGAGAGGGGAGGGGTGAAAGAAAAAAACATGGAAATAGGTACTTTGAAATGCGCACTTATAGCAAAGCAGTCAGTTGTGTGTGTGTGTGTGTGTATTTTATTTCCTGAGCAATGCGACCCTGATGCACCAGCCTTGTCAAGTGAGGCTTGTTTTTACCCGTTCTCTTTTGATTCTTGTCTAAAATTAAAATAAAAAAACAGTGACTTTTTCTCCTGTACCTGTTCTTTCTTTTTTTCAAATGCCATCATTTGTTGCTGTTCAGTGGAGGTTGTGTACCCAGCATGTTAGGCTTGTTCACTGTCAGTGTTTAACCTTTTCAATATGATGTCTCTAAGACCTTTGGTGGCCACTGTACGGTTATAGAAAAGGCTTATTGTCGGCAGGTTTTTATATCCTGGTTATTTTGCAAGAACTCATTACATGTGTGACCCCTTCAGAAGGGGAAGATAAAAAGCACACGGTGCACAATTAGATAATTTTGTTGCTCGAACAAGGGACCTATTTTTATAACAAAATTACGGAAGGGCTCTTCGGTGGCCTGATATCTGTGTATTGTTCAGCTAGTGGTCCAGGATGGGGAGGCAGGAGCAGCAGAGACACAGCAAGACCTAACTCTGACAGAATCTAATCAAGAGTTGTCCTAACATATTACAACTGACTTAAGCTCTATCTTTCCTCCCATTTGAGTCTCACTCGCTCAGAATCAAAATAACCGGGGAGACAGAGACAAGGAGAGAAGAGCGAGACCGAGAGGAGAGATTATAAGACGACGAGGGGAAAAACCACAAGTCCCTTTCTGACTGAAATAGAAGAATACTTCCGGCTCCAATTTCGGCATATGTCAAAGCGAGCTGCAGAAAGATAAATGAGCTCTTCAGAACCAAGAGGAAACTGATTCTTTATCTGGCATGGCACTATTTACTGACATTAAGAATGATAATATCAATCAGCAAGCTGTCAGCAACCCAAGTGGGATGTGAGGAGAACAAAGGTGCCACAGTTTTTCCTTTGATACATTTACAAGGAGATGTTGATGTACCTGCCATTCAGGTGCAAATAATGTCATCACCACACACCCAGATCAGGGCCTGCTGCTCCACCTTAGTGATGAGTTAAAATGCCCAGGGCCCTTTCCCAAACCTAGTGTTCATAGTTAGGAAAAAAGTAAAGTTGACAGGTTAATGAGTTAGCAATCCACACAACAAGAACAGCAGTAGAGCACCAACATGTCTGCACTCCTCTTTCCCCTGTGAAATATAGCTGTGGGTAACAGATTTTTTCTACCTTTAGTGGTGATGAGCAGGAGAAAACACATGGCAACAGCATCAGGGAAGCGTCTGTGTAATTACTTTTGGCCATCTTTCAAACCTTTCTCTCTCAGGAGAGAGATGTGTGACAACATATGACAAGAAAGCCAACAGGCTTTCCATACAGAATAGTGGAATCCATCATCACTGAGGCAGACACACCTGTCTGGCTTTGAGAACAATGCCACACTGCCTATTTATTAGGTGCCAGAAAAGTTTATGTTTGTTCGGTGACAGTGACAGCAACTTGATCCTTTTCATTTTTGGAAGGGGGATCTCAAGCTTTGGGGAAAGGAGGGAGGAGGGGAAAGTCTGACTCACATTTTTTATTTTCTCGCTGGTGCACAGTGACTTCTCTTTCTTCCTGATAGCTGTCTGCTAAGGAGTCAGAAGACAAATAACAAAGACTGTCATTCTCCAGGAAGCTTTCACTAATTCTTTTTTTTCCCCGCCGCAAAAAAAGATACATATCCTTCCGACATTTCAAGTCCAGTGCCATCTCAGCCTCCCTTAGATTTGCAAGATATGTAAAGCTTGTGATTAAATTATCCATGATAGTTTGATATACAGTTCCAGTAGGAACATAACTGATTAATAATAAGAAAACAGACTTCATGAGTGGCATCATCTGCCAGAATCATTTCATATAAGAGAGCACTGTCAATGAGTTGTTGACACAATTCTACCACATTATGACAGCTGCAATTTTCTTGGAAATATAGTATGATCAAATAATAACTGTATTTAACAGGTGTGTATGTGTACTGGAATCAAAAACTTCTGAAAATTCATGCATATTGCTGACGTCCTCTGACAATATTGTGTTTTTCAACAGGGAATTTTCATACAGTGGGTTAGGATTAGTTTATATATGAAACCATACACACATTTTTTTTTTTCAGTTGGGAATTTACAAAGTATTTATTTCAAAGAATCATTATATACCTTACAAATAAAGACAAAGACGTTGAGGCGTACAGTATTACAGCTTCAGGTCTATCACTTCAGTCTGACTGTCAGCCAGCCGTGTTGACGGGACAGTGCAGGCTGTCATCTTAACAGTTAATAATTAGGCTTCCTCCTGCCACCAAACACGGTGCCACGGTGACAAAAGCCAATGGCAATGGAGGTGGCGCCTTGGCTGCCGCATTATAAATAGTCTGACCGGATGATTAATGAGAGGGGCCACAGAGTTAAAGCAGCAATCTCGCACACAGACAAAGGCTGCCTGCACAGCTGCCTGCACACAAAAAAAATGAAACAAAACACAACAAGACAAGCCCTGTCCCTCGATAGGAACAAGAATTGAGGCAGAGTGGCAGGGAAAGTGGAAACATGCCAAGAAAATAGATTATTGAATTTCGACCGACAGCTTATGAAGACTTTATTTAACCTCTAAGCGCTTTTGGGGGATCCTCATTAACATTTTGACATGCTCAGTTGAATGGTGGGGTCAGGTTCCAAGTTGAGGAGGGACAGGGAAATGATTTTGAAATGATCAGAAAGTAGACATGGGAGCCCAACAGAGAACCTTGGATAATTCAATAATTTAAGAAGCTGAAATAAGCTATGCCAAAATCTAATTTGTTTAGAGGAGATATTTTAGTTGCCAAACAAAGGTTGGCGGAGGATGGTTTCAATAGCACCACAGGGGCCTCATTATACATTTCTCAGATACACACACAAATCTCAGGAAGAGGCTACTTGTTATAAACAGCATCCTATAAAAGCTCAAACACTTCACATATTAATAGTGGTTGAATTTGACACTGTTTAGAATAAATGCATGAAATAAAATAAGAAAACAGTTTAGTGTTTTTTGTTATACTCAAATGGTTCCTTAAGAGCAAACCCATCTATCGGTTTAAATTATGAAATTGTGTCAGCTTGTTTCCCTCTCACATTTTATTTTTCTGAGATTTGACAGTTGGGCATATTTCTCTCCCGGTTTCCATCACATACCTTTATGTCACTCCAGCACAGTAATAAGGACACTTGTACTGTTAATGTTACCCTTTAGTATTTTCAAATTATACTCATCAAAGCCGAGACGTCAACTCAATCAAAGGTTGTCAGCGAATGGGTAACAGCGATGACAATAGTGACAAATATCTGTTTTCCCCTTGAAGGAAAGTTTCACAAACAAACACAGATGCTCTGTTCCACCGCCGGTGAACAATTATCTTAAATATTTGGATGTACGGTTTCTCCAAGCAGTTTCCATTTGAAGGGCCTTATTCTTCCCCTCCACTTTGCTGTGCTCAGCTGGCAGGGCTCTCAGTCGTCACAACATCTCCTTTTAATGCCCCTGACAGGGGGTTATTTGCTCCCATATATGTTTTCTCTCCAATTACACCATGGCAGGCTGGATGCTGCCTTGCCTTGCTGCTGAGATGCTGATGGTCACCTCTTTGACTAGTCCTTCCTGCCTCCTGCACTATATTTTTCATCTTTTTAGAATCTATTAGAGAGGAGGACTCTCTCATTTGTCTGTCCTTGGTCCAAAGTGTTGTTTAACACCTGACAAGCATCAGTACCACAAAAAGAACAGTTATATTGTACTTCTATTCTCACTTCCTTTCAGTGTATCTGAACATTTGTAAATAATAGTACATAGATATTCTCAAGAAACATTCAGTTCATTGATTTGGTGCGTATGTGTATCAAATTGAAAAAGTACTTTATGTACAAAATAATTGCCTAAACAGACAAAGCAGCTGCAGTAGCAGCAGCAGTAATAACAGTTTAAATACCACACATACTTTCCTAATCATGCCGAAATGTTTCAAATTGAATATTTAAAGCAGAGCACAATGCTTATCTTCACAAACAAACAAAACATTAATTTGAATAATTTGCTTTATTCTTTGTGGCTGTTTACAGCAATCAGGCTGATCAAAGACAAAGTAAAATGATACCAAGGGACTAATATCTCAAATATACAAGACGCAAACCCTATGAATCAATAGAGCAAAACAGACAGCATTTGTGAGTATGGCTTTAAGCTAAGAGGGTTGCCAAATGCAAAGGCTGCCATTGATACCACTATGAAAAATGCATGATTTCAGAGAGCACTCTTTTATCTCTGAGGCAAGATCAATAGTGGGAAGGGGTTATGGAATCAAAGTTGTTTTGCTGATGCAGTAGTTAACTGACACTCTTAACAACATCTGAACACAATTTTTGAGAACAAAGCATGCTAAAAAGACAATTGGAGGAGAGAAAGGTGAAGTTATGTGGGTTGATAAACTTTCTTTTCACATTTAAGAACGCGAATCAAACACTGAGTGTACAGGGCAGCAGAAGTCGGATTAATTTAACACTGACAAGCTCTATGAAGGATCAGTGATATGTTCCATTGTTTTTCGACTTTAACCGCAGTATGATAACAATAAAAAACACAATAGTCACAACCACAAATACTAAATCAACGAGTCGCAGCATTTGTTGTTATCAGAAAGAAGGTGTGTGCTTCTTCTAATCTCCTGAAACACTGACCCCCTAATCATCAAGAGTTACAAACTACTGTAGTGCTGACAAAGAAATTATCTATTTACCAAACATTACCAAAAATGTACCACAATGCAACATGACAATTGCTAGTCCTCACTTGTGCCCTAATATTAGGACATATGGATCTTTTAAATCCATCAAACACACATGAACTCTCACAATGTTAATTCAACTGGACAAAAAATAAACCCCCTGGCCCACCCTCACACAACATCTGATCATTGATTTCAACATGACGCTGACAGATCCAACTACTCTGTAACTGAAGCCTGGCCTCTGTCCTGACCTTCGCCCTGTGTGTGGACTGAGGAAGAGCCAGCAGCTTTCAGCAGAGGCTTGGGCCTGTTTGGCCTGAGAATGTGACAGGAGATAGACGGAGAACAGAAAGAAAGACAGAAAGAGAGGGTCACAGAATGGAGAAAGGAAGACACAAAGAGAGAAGGAAACATGAGAGAGAGGCAATGAAAGTGAGTGAGAATGACTGGCAGACAGAGGATTCGTCACAGGCAAAGAGTGAAGGCTGTGGCCACAGAGGGACCTGCGGAGAAAGCTAACAGATAGCAATCTGAGTTATCACTCTGCGCCACGGCTAACAGCTAGCAGCTACCCTGTCACCGCTGCCTAAACAAGCCCAGTGTTTTCATCTCCATACACACAACGCGGCACTCTGTCTTTTCTTCTGATGGAGATAAGATGTATAAATTATGAGCAGCTGACAAAGTCTACTCCAGCGCCCCCGGCGTCTCATCAATCACTAGCCTGTGTGTCAGCAGGTAACTGACGTGGCCCCCGGAGGCACAGCCCCCGCTTTAGGTGTGTGAGTTTTTTTGTGTTCAAAAATGTGTGTTTGCTACTGTGCATTTGGGCTTTTGTACATCTCCACGTATAGTGTGTGTCTGTGTGTATATGCTATGTGAGAGGGTTGTGTAAACAGCTGATTCAGACCTAACTCCAAGCTAGGAGAGAGAAAAGGGAAAAAAACAAGAATTACACACAACTTGCACACATCAGCCAGACAAAAACAACTTCTGAGTTTATGCGTGTGAACTCAAGGTTTTACTGTTATACCTGGAGGTTATCATTGTGCTGAATATTCAAAAGAGAAACCTAGAAACAAGAAAGAAGGAGAAATGTGAAAACCTAAAAAGCGCTTCACAAATCGGAGACGTTGCACTAGGTGGAGTCCTGCAGGCCTAAGAAAGCCCGTGGTAGACCACCCAGTATGATTATTGGTATTAACAATTTTCCATGAACCTCTGTTTTCCGCTGTATGCAAACCAAACATTGGTCTGGGCCTTTGGTAGAGATGGTAGCCATGGCCGACAAACATCCAAAAAACACAGTGCTCTACGCAGAATTTTTTCTCGGTACTGGATTCCTATTTAATTTAGAGACATTATAAAGGGCAACACTTGATTATTTAACACATCATTGTTTAAGTAAGCAACATAATTACACTGTGTGTCAGCAAAATAGCATAATTACAAGTTACAAGTTGTCAGTGTCTGATTTCACTTCGTTCCCATTTACAGGCCAATCATAGTCTTTTTACCGCTCATGTTTACTAGAATTGAGGCCTAATTTTATTGCAATAATTACAGGCTGTACTGTCCCAGATTACATGGGCATTACACGTGTTAAATAATAGAAACGTATTTGGAGATTTTGCACTTTAAACCACAGATTTGCTTTTATAGCCGTTTGTACATTTTTGCCTCTGGCACAAATATGATGATTCCAAAACTGCCTGTTTTAGTTTTAACTGGATTTCCATTCAAGGACGGTTGAAAAAAAAAACTTAGACATAAGTGCATTCAATGAAACATTCATTCCACCTTGACTGAATTGGTATACAACCTCGAACCACATCGCTGCAATATTACACAATGTTTGTGTACACAGCCCAAAGCAGGTAGCGTTTGCTTGCGCACACATTATCGATCTGCTGTCTTGAAGTGAAGTTCAAGATAAAGCGCAGCAAAAAAATGTTGACTCCCCATGGGGAAAAGGAGAAGCAGCTCATCTCAGCACCAAAGAGAGGGAGGGCTGTCATGTTCCGTGTGATGAGCTGAAAGACTGGAGGCGGCCTGGAGCAGTGGGGTATTCCTTCCCCCAAAAAACAAACCTCCAAAAACAAACAGTTCCACCCCACAGAGAAGGAGATGGGACAGTGAGACAAGAGGGAAGAGCAGACAGGTGTCAGGAAAGAATGAAATCTGTGACAGAGGGCACTGAGAGAGAAGCTGGAGGAGATGAGAGGATGAGCATCAGACTTGTTGTCTACCTCCTTTTCTGGCCTGCTGGTTTGGTTTCTACTCTAGTACTTAATTTCTCAATCAACCTCATGAATAATGTACCATATACCATTAGCATTAGTTTGAGTCATCACAATATCAATGATACTATTGTTTCGATGGGGGTCAAGTTCTAACACACATTATCTTTGAAAACCCTTCTAGAGAGAAAGAGAGAAGATGTCTGGAATTCAGCTGACAAAAGCACTCAGTCGTCTTGAAATCTGATGAGTCTGACAGGATGTGAGCCCATCTGATCCACTGCCGTCTCAACATTCCCTTACGCTGTGAGGGGGGGGGGGAGAGAGAGAGATGGGACGGACAGGCTGCTCCTCACCGTGCTTTTAGCACAGGTGTGATGAAAGTCGGAGCCGCCGCAGCTTGGCCCGCCTCTCGGATTACCCCGAACACGTCTATTGACGGACGTTGCCAGTTGGCAGGTAAATCTCTGGGAAGTGATGCCCGTTGTGCTGTACCCATCTGCTGCATGGAAACAGCATATCAGGTGTTCCTGGGGATACCTATTATCATATCATATTAAATGTCTGGGCTATGGGTTACAGTTGTATGTCTTAAGATAGATCTAATGATAGATTGTACAGGAAGGGATGAAAAAGGGTTTTGTTCTACAAGGTCATTTCTGTCAGGCTGACTGTTGACACCTTTAAGAGTGGTAAAACAGAGAAGACAGACTAACAGTATTAAAGAGAAATAAAGATCCATTGTGTGTCTAAATGGCTTTGCTTGCCGCACACTAGCGCAGTATACTTTCTGGGCTTTCACTTAATCAGACATGATGAAATGACAAAGCTTTGTGCCACACTGCCTAGAGAAGTTATCCTTGAAATAAAATATGTTTTAATCCTGACTTACAGTACATCTCACAGGATATCATTTCACAGGATACCCTTTACAGCTCATTGGCTCTGATTCAATTTCTTAAGTATGGTACAGTGCATAGAAGTCGGACCTATTCTGGGAAGAGGCACTACGAACCTGTCAGCTTTCAACTGAACACAAACTGCAAATAGAAACTGTCAGAGGTTATAACGCCTTTGATAACCAATGAAAGATACAAATAAATGAAAAAATGCCTGGCTCATACAAAATGATGAGCTTAATACTCTTTGTTTTAGCATGTAAAGGATTCAGCAGACATTTCAATCCCACATTGAAGCTTCACCTTCACTAAGCTCTCAACATAACCACACAAGCCAACAAAGAGGAAACATTCTTTGCAGTTTGGTGACACTGAAACAGTGTGGCATTAAGGATCTTGACCCACTTCACTGCCCATATGTGCCCTGTAGCTGTATGCCAATCCTTCACAGTCCTCTCCAACACTCCCATGAATGACAGAAGAATGCTGTTTGAGTGTCACTTGACCCCTCTGCCCCCACAATGACCTCCAGTGCACCCTGGGCAGCCCTCAGTCTTTCACATATTTCCATTGCGAAACAATAATGTCTCCCTCCTCCTCCTCCGTCTCAACTTAATTTCCTCTTTATCGCTGTCCAATTCTCCCGTCGCCCTGTTCATCACCCTGCTTCTCTGCCTCTATTCAAAACTCAGATAGAAAAAAAAAGAGTCTCTCCACCAGTAGAAAACCATAGGGATGAGTGGCTATTCAGAGTGTGATTGTTGGGGAAAAAAGGGCTGCTGTGTTTGTGAAAATTGGATGAGTGTGTGGATTTTGGACAGATGCATATGAGAAGTGCACAGTGAAAGGGCACACTTCAAATGTATATCGGAACAAAACAGCTAAAGGGTCTCTAAAGTTGAGAGAGGATCACCCTTCAAAGCGTGAGAATTAATTCACATCTACCATGCTGCTATGCAAACTTTTGACAAGTTGAACATTTGGACCAGATGAAATAAAGCCTTTATGTGTTTGCGAATCGACCAACATTTTTTTGTCTCACTTAAAATGCCTTCATGATATTATTGAAAATGAATGTTCTCCCTGTCACTCAAATGTTAGGCTCCTGGCAGGCTAAGCCCTTAATGCACCAGATTTGACTGGTTAATCCTGTGAAAAACTATTCTGTTTGACTCTTAGGTGGAAAGGTCGCACAGCAAGGCCACCTTCCTTCAACCTACAATATTCCTTCAGTCTTAGCCTCCAACCTAAACATGCTCTCGCCCTCATCATTGGCTTCTCTCACCCCTCTGCAGCCGTCTACCCACCCGCATGCATAAGCTACAAAGCTGGAGGTGTCAAGACTACCTGTCTCAACAGCACCCCCCTTGCTTGACCTGCGGATAGCCCTCGGGGACATTAATTATAGAGTAGCCTGACTTGTTGAGAGGAGACAGACAGACAGAAAGAGAGAAAGAGAAAGAGAGAAAGAGAGAAAGAGAGAGAGAGAGAGAGAGAGAGAGAGAGAGAGAGAGAGAGAGAGAGAGAGAGAGAGGGAGGGAGGGACACAGAGGGTGAACAGTAGAGAGCAGGAAAAGATAAATGCAGAGATGTTGTTACAGAAGCTGTCACCTCCTAATCATGTCATCCTGCTGTACAGAAGTGATGCTGAAGCTTTACTCGATCAGGTTTCCCATTCGTCATCGGGGCTGGTTGCTGGTGGGGCTGGGGATGGTTTTGGAGGATATGCGGGGTATAATGATAACTCTCTTTTTCCCACAAAGTTCAAATATTCAAATAGTTTCTCTATTTCAACTGGCCTGAAAATGTTATCAAAATACTATAATAATGTTGTTTTTCTGATACAATTGTCACTCAAATGTCCACTGGTTAAATCATTACATGTACTGCAATGGATCTGGCTGTTTACACAAAGCAAAGACAGCATATTGCATAGCTATTGTTTCTGTTCAAGGGAAACTTAAAAGGAACACAACATAAAACAGTTGTATCCATTTCTGAGTGTTCAAAACATGGATCTAATATGACATTTCTCTATGTGCTTTAAACATATTGTGTGGACGGCAATGTGTACTCTGCGTGGATAGACACTGAACTGCCACCGAGTGATCAGAGCAATCTGTCCAAACAAAGTGAGGCTCCTCTTGCACATTACCGTGTTAGATTATACGACTCTCGGTCATTTGATTCCCCACCGTCTCGACAGATTCTCTTTCTAATGGGCCGAGTGGGATTTCACAAAACGCAAAATAGGGAGAGGTCAACGTGTTTGAAGGTTATCCCTGTCGGGGAATCAAAATAAATAACTTTCAGGTGTGCTATTCCCTGTCAGGTGTGTCTTAATGATGCCAAGTTAACACATACTAAATAACAGTGTCTCCCTACGCACTGACAGTCTCAGAAATAATTGACCAGCATGCTCCAAACTGAGACGCAGTAGGCAGAGAATTCAATCCTGCAGCTGACAGAACCCATTGAGAATGTCACCAGATTTTGCATTATACACAAAGCAATGTCAGGTCAGGGATGCGGCCTCCTGCTAGTTATTTGCGATTCCATCTCTGAGGGTAAATTACCTGGCTCTCCATAATATGGTCAAGTTAACTAATTTCCTGACAGAACGCTGTCTCATAAAAGAAGTGTCAGATTTACTGCCTGCCTGTCAAAAACATGATGAAATGTTCTTTTTTTCCCCCTTTTCTTCTGAAAATGCTTGGCAGCCTCTCAACTAAGAGCTCATATTCAATATCCTCTTTCGGTGTGCCGAGGACATCTCTAATTCCAGACAAAGACCCACGGCTGAAAAAGAACAAAAACGAAACATAACCTTATTATGTTTGAAGGCTACCAGCAGTGTGTCATTTCATCCACAAGTTCCCATGCAAAAAATGACTGCTTGGGGGGTTGTAAAGCGATGTAACATAGTTCTGAAGCCCTTAATAAGGAGGCAGGGAAATCCATTATCCCGTCGACCTCTGCACTCTAACAAGTACCCACATACAGTATACGGTTTCCTGTCATTTTGTTGTTAGACATGTGTAAATCATTCACTTTCTGTCAGAAAAGTGGCTTTGACAACAATACCTCACCTCACAGACGGGGTCACGGAGAAACCGAATCCCACCGCAGACAAAGCATAATTGTACCTGCGAGAGCACAGCCTGCCACTGATAGCGACAAACATGACAATAGCCCAGTTATGGTGTGAAAACTGCCTTTAAGCTATACCATGCAGGGGGAACAATACCGACAGGCTCCCCCACCAATGAGCTCAACAGTGTCTGTTTAAAAGTTCACAAAGCGGCTCCAAGGTCTGCCTACCCTTTCTTTTTCTCCCTGTCTCTTTTTGTATGTTTTCTCATTCAGCTGGACGGTTTGGCCTATCATCGTCCCCACAATGACAGTAGGTGGAAACGCTAGCTTTCATTACACAAAGTATAAATAGTGTAATCTATCAGCCCTGCCAATCAGGATGATTGATTATGGGCTGTCAGGGAGGAGAGTGACACATTAGAAAAGTTTGGTTAACAATGCCTGTAGCTGGTGCGGGGCTGCTGCCACCCAGCCCAGTGATTAATGTGTTGTCAGCCTGTAATCCCACACCCACGCTTAATGAGGCAAGAATTTATCATCTCGGCAGAGTGGCAGATGTCAGGGGGAAAGGAATCCAAGTGGCTGGAAACAATATACTTTTTCTAGCCTGTGCTTGACATGCCTGACAAGCTCTAAAAACCACAAAGAAGGTCTGTGTAAGCACAAACTTCAGTGGAGGGACTTTCAGCTCTAGCACCGTCCTCTGCTGCACGCTTGTGAAAGTCGCTGTTGAAAGAAGACTCTCTTTAACAACGCACTGAAAAAAAGACACAACGGGTATAATGGATGTAAGGATAAGTCTTATGCCACCATGTGTGTACATATTTAAGGAGAAAAACATTTATAGTTTCACACTAATAAACTTTAACTGTGGAAACTATGGGGAAGCATAAATAATAGTGGCACTTTAGTACGGACTATCCCCCTTATCTAACACAGATTTTAAGCTCGAACATTCATTAACTTTCTTAATAGCATATCAACATCTGCACGTCATAAACAACAACAATTTACTTGAATTATCTGATTAAAATCTGAATGTGAATTAAAGCAAAGCTGTCTCGAGAGGATGCACATGACAATCAACTTCAAAGTAAACTATAAATGCGAGAGCTGAAATAGTGATTAATGTGCACTGTCAACATCAACTAAAATAGACAGGCAAAGAAATAACTGATCTCTTTCAGCGATTTAAAGTTTGGCACATTTCTCTGGAAACACCCGGTGGGGTAGTGGGTAAGAATGAAAGATGGATTTTTTTTTTTGTGCTCAGAAAACAGTAAGCCAGCTGTCTCTCATTAGACTAGCAGCATCTTCCTGTCACCAAGAGACCAACAGGGAGGATTAGCTCTGATTGGACTGATAGGCCAACGCACTGGGACGCTGCACTGTGAAATAGCTAAAAGCATCATTTGATAAGAAGTGTAATTTAAGAGTTGCCTTAGTGGCTATAATATTGTTGCTATACAGTACATGTGCAGAGATTGTGGAGTTTTGCAACCCTTTGGCAAGCAATGAAAGAAGGCTCAGTTTTATAAACAAACATAATAAAAGTGAAATGTAGACCTGCGTGTGCGTAATTTGAAGAGTTAAACAATACTGGAAGGTGGAAGAGGGTTATTTCCCTGTAGGTAACTTTCTTAAAAAGAAACTTTGAAATATCACTATAAAAAATACAGGCCTTCCCAAAGCCTTATAAATGAACTAGTTGGAACAGTTTGTGTAAAAGCAAGGGCTTCGTAAATCACCAATACCAGGCACTCAATATTATTGCACTAATAAAACTTAACAAAGACTTACATTATACAGATAAAAGAAGAGAAAAAGTTACGTGAACGGTCACATGATTTGCAAAGTTTATGAAAACTTTATATCAAAACGGGAGAGGGAGACATCTCATTATTGCTGGCCAGCCTTGGCCTGTTTTCTGACAGGACTCAAACTCCACCGCTAAACACAAGAGACGTCGAGACAACAAATGCTTCACCACAGAGGCGTTCCTTCTCTGTATTGGATGCCAGCAGAAGGAGAGGAAAATCAGTTAATGCAACACGGCCGCTTCAGTGTCTCATAAAAGCCCTCACAAAAACACATGTTTGTTTTTATGCTGTGCGTTTAGCCAAAAATGAGTAATACATCTATCATTTTTCCTCACAAGAGTGACGTGACACTCAGGTCATGCACCCCGTGTCTCCAGGCTTTGAAAGAGGCAATAAATCAATCTTGGCGCTATTTTTTACCATTAATTGTGCTTTAAAGTTTTACAGTGTGTTTATGATATACAGGGCCCGGATGATTTATGTGAATAGTTTGAGTCTCTCCCTCTAATTGCCGTTGTTTTCTTGGCTTATAACCCCTGTGTGACCTCTCAGATGAAGCTGCCAGAATGCTAGAAACTGGGCCTGTTGCACTGATCCAAACACTGGACAGGCAAACGACTCACATAAACTGACACATACCTGAGAGAACAAACACAGGCTCTCTGGATTAATCTGACACAAACCACACCGTGTATTTAGTCTAATATACAAACTAAACACGTCGAAACAATTATAAACAGCTGTTTTAACACTTAGGATATGTTGTCATTAAATGACGGAGAACAGCCGTGTCCCAAGTGATGCTATTAAGAGATAACAAGACATTATCTAAGATAGGAAAGAGAACATCATTTGAAAACAAGCAGATCACAACATGTCAGCATTTTGTCTGTACATAAAGCAGAACGCCACTCAGTATGGTTACAGTTTGACCACAATGCCTACCTATTCCGCAGTGCTGTCCTTAATCAACCCTTTGTATAGTACATATTGATTCAGGAATGTGTCATCAAGGAAAAGTAACAAGTCAGGGTTCTGTATGTATAATAGCTGGTGCAAATACAGAACCGAGCAGAAAGCAAAGAGTGGTAATAAACCTGCTTCCACAGCAATCTGTTGGGTTATATTGCCTTCCCCTGTTGAGAACCATATTCTTTGAGTTTTCTCAGAGGAAACATTTGTTCAGTAAAATGATTCAGCAAACCCACTGAAGGCACATTCACAAAGTGCTATATTGCATGCTGTTTGTTATGTTTGAGAGCTTCGGGGAACTCATAACTCTGAAGCACAGATGAACGTGGCAACATACTTTACGGTGTACATTTGAGACTTGAAAAGGAAGCCAAATAACCAACATATATCCAAATGCCTTCTCTTTTCACAGTGTTGCTTTTCAAAAACGCCACAATCATGCATCACATAATGCAAAATCATGGGTCTTAAACCATACAGTCTATCTTAGATTTGGACAGTTTCCTTATGTGCAAACTTAAAATGAACTGCCGTCTGCTGCAGAGTAAAACAGGTTAGTGTCTGGGGAAGAAAAAACAGAACTGAAAAGATCCACTTGAGGACTTTCCTGGCTGTGTCAATGTCAATTCTGCTGAAGAACCGTTACCCTGTGTGCAGAGACTCATGGGACCCGGGAGCTGGCTCGAGCCACCCTGCAATGCAGTCTGCTTTACATTATACGCAGAAGGATGTGGGGAAAAACTTGTGTTCATGCTAGGAAATCAAGTCAAATACTCCATCCAGGCAAAATCTAAGTGACATCCGAGGAACATTTGTACCCGCTGACGTAGCTACGAAGCTGTGCTTGGTAAGGGGGGAACCAAGGACCTACTTCATTCACTGTGAAACACTCTTAAACATGTGGCAAGGAGTAAATGTTATTCTACCAGTTAAATTTGCTACGCACTTTTTTTAGCAGGGCCTGGGATCTGAAAACAGAATGTACTGTCATAGTGTTTTGATAGACATGGCCAGTTTAACCCAAGGGTTCGACAGCATAATGTGGGCTCCGTGGCAGAGTGGAAGGAGGTGGAGGAACCGAGCCAAAATGTACCACATGTATTTTCCGAAAGCTGCTCAACACAGTCCAAATGGCTCTACGTGGTTTAACGCCATTTCATTCCATGACCTCTAAATCCTCAAAGAGAATTATCACATTATAGCATTCCAACACGCCCAATTTCCCAAAATACAGCTCAAGGCTTTTCCACTCTGACTCTGCTTAGTGTTGTGGTTTTGGGAAAACACTTCAATCGTCCCTGCTGCTTTTTTTTTTTGTTTACTTCAGGTATTTATATATATTTTTCCTCTTTCTTCTCTCTTTTCTTCGCCATTTTGCTTCTAATTCTATCCGGTAATTGGGCTTTTCCACTGAGAAATGCAATTTTACATTAACCCCAAAACAGAAAATGACCCCCTTCTGAGAATCAAACACCAAAACAATTCAGAGAAAGCTCAGCACCCACTTATGGTGTCATGCCCACTAGTGCATGAAGGCACACAATAACAATGAAAGAAGTGACACAATTATCCTCAGCGTATGAGCATGGTTAATCTACTATATTCCTTGTCCAAATATCTGACTTTGCAGTGAAGTTTTAACTCGCAGATATACCATTTTTTAAACTTTTCAGTAGACTCTGCTCTTTCAAATCTCCTCACTTGTGTCTGTCGCATTTCCTGCAAACAACCAACCTTTGACTGTCTGGTTGTGATTTAGTCAACATGGAAAACATTGGGAATGTATGAAAAGTTATGGTGTTCATATTGTGCTAAAGACCATAACTGCTTTATCAGAACCATGTGGCGGCGCTCACTGCCATGCCATAATGGCATGATTGAAAAGGAGTTAAAACTGTGGTCACAATCCACTCCGATATGACTCAAGAGAGGTCTCCAAAGTTCAGCACTGTCTCTTTCATAGCGAGTCCATTAACTGTTCCAATACCCACATCATGCAGTGGGAATGATTTGATAGGCTCTTTCTTCAGATTTATGCTGTCATAAATGGGCATGTATAACTGTGACCCTGCTGCAGTTGCTGCTGTTTCTATGGTTTCAATTTATCTACTGTAAACAGCGGAAAGGAGATTTGTCATATGAGGTCCTAAAGGAAAAATAACTATACGCAGAGCACAAAAACCTTTACAGTACAAATAAACCTTTTAAATGATGTCTGTAGCCCGCATTTCTTTCCCTCTAATACTTGCACTAATTGAGACTCAAATGGTAGCGCAAGCGACAGCGAGACAGCTAATTACCATCCTTTGTAAGGAAGCAAATGGCAGATACTGTACCCTGAGCCACTGTTATGAGCAACACCCCGCTGTACCAGACATAAAAGCAAACACAAATATCTAATTATGCCATCATCTCTCCTCGCTTTCCTCTTCTGTTGCAGATGTTGCATTAATTGGTTGCCCGCACTATTGGTCAGCTCACAATCACTCTGATGATGTGGACAATTAGAGCTGGTAGGTACTCATGGCTAATCAAGTCTGTGATAGTTGACACATCACGTCTCATCTAACTCAAAACAAATGTTATGGAAATGCTGCTGCGGCAGTCCAGGGCCCAGACATGGGATATGTCCAGGAAAAAAACATCTTCAATGTGTAGACTCTGATAAAAACGAGCTGCTGAAAGTAAGATAGTAAGTACTGTATTCAAACACACACAATACAGTAGGGGAGACGTGTATTTATCAAAGCTGTAACCTTTTAGTTTGCATAGGGAATAAATAATCATATACAGCAGGTTCAAAGACACAAAGACAGAAAAACACACACATCATGTCAGCTAGAATCAGTGATTATCTCTCCTTTCATCTTAGGCTGTGGCGACAAAGGCAAACATTTCTTTTTTACTGACAAGCTATGTAAATAAAATCTCATGAAGTGACTTTATCCTGCCAAAAAGCATTGTAGAGGTCCTTAGTTTCTTTTTATATAAAGTGGATGAACAGTGTTTTCATTCCACTTTTCTCTATCTACCAAACATGTCGGAATGAGGTTAAATTATTTCAATGTTTTGCTTTCCCACTTGCCACTTGCATCAAGAATCAAGAACAAAGCATAGCATGAACTGACACTAAAAGAGTACACCATCTTAGCTGATTGTCTCAAACAATAAATATTTAGTTTTCCTCTTGCACTTTTAAACTTAACATCGACTCACATGCTTCTGATTTTGTCATTTGATGCCTTTGCTCTTGCTACTCTGATCCATTTTTACCTCCTGGGCTCACTGTCAGAGCCTCAGAGACCTTGAAACGACAAAGATTAGCTGATCCAAAGAGTAAATATTTTATGACCTTACAATTACATGAAATCAAATCTAGGCAAAAGCAGTTCATTTATATTGCATTATCAAAGGGGTGGAAGACGGGGGGAAAAAAGGGGGTGGAAAGGGGTGAAGTGGGTATATCTATGAACCTCCCGAACTCTAATTAGTCTGTGTGGCCCAAAACAAGAGAGGGAGGAATAAGTGCACGGGCTAGGGATAATTAAGCGATTGTGAGCGGCATGTACGTGAGCTGTCACTCCAATCGCCAGCCATGTCACACTTGGTAACACAACCGCGACCGGACAGCCGGCCGTCCTCTTTGATCTGGGCTCATGCATACGGAATCAGGTCAGGCTGTGGTCACACACAGTTACACACACACACGCTCACTAAGAGACAACACACACACACATGTACACTTTGAGCGATAGTAAAGAGAGACTCTTTACAAAGGGCCAAAGTGTTGGGACCTTTGTAAAGGGAGACTGACAGTCAAGTATGCACAAGAAAAAAAGGAAGGATAGAGGAAAATAATGGAAAAGGGAAGAAGGGGAAGAATGTGACAAATCCACTCAAGACTTCAGAGGGACTACTTTTCAAAATGGGGTTTACACACAAAAAACAGAGCTTAACTTACAGCTTCCGACTTTGGTTTGACCACTTTCATGAATGCTCCTCTTGCCTGCGCCTCCATCACCTCTTTTATGGTTACTTTCCTGGTGTCCAGGAACTTCAGCTGGGGTAACTTGTGCAGAACAAAGTACCTGTGAGAAAAAAAACAATTTAACTTAAAGCTGTACCGTACAGCTGCCATAAACGGTCTCTTTGTAGGCCTGTTCTTGAAAAATAGACAAACAGAGAATCTAAAGGAAGTGTGTAAACCGTGACACACTAATGAAACTGACATACCTCCCTAATATGTAAATGTACGCATCAACAAAACTTGAAAAGAAGCCATGTTTACTAAGATTTAATGGTGCTGCAGATTTAATGGTGATATTTTCTTGTATGTAATAACCTTCAAAGCTGATAAGAATAAGTACAACATATAAATAGCACGAAAGGAGATACAACCCTTCTGCCAGAGCTGTCATTCTGGAAGCATCACAGATATCTCTCTAAGCTTTCAGACACACTCTGTCTTTCATTGGGAGGGAGAGAAACGTCAAAAGATAATGGTTGGAATACATAGATGACAACAGATCCTTTCACAGGCAGGCAGGGATAGAGGAACCAGTATGTCAGGGCCGAGCTAGTAGCCAAAAAGGACATGCATGCAGCACCTAAGTGGAGGGTGAGAAAGGACGGGGGATATGGGTACAGACAAGACCTGTGCGCAAAGAGCCGTGACAAATTGATGATGGCGATGGCGATGAGGGGAGATGGCAAAGCCTGTGTCAAGTTTTCATCACCTGAGGATTATAAGGAGGGGATGCAGGGAGAACGTTTAGACTGACACGGAACAGAACATATCTGTGAGAATTTAAGGAAGAAAAATATCTGATGTAATTTAAATGAAAACATAAAGAGTCCTTATCTACTACAACAAAAAAATTATTAAACACTAAACACATGACCTGGCTCTGAATGTTTTCTTATAGGAACATTATTACAGGGTAAAATGACCTGCTCCTAACCCCTTATAAGAGCAGTTTTTCCTAAGAGAGGACTAGCACTCAAACACAAGAGGCCCCAATCCCATCCTGTGTCTCTCTGTCTGTAAAAGGACTTTGTTCAGGGCATTTCCATGATGAAATGTGAAGATGCCCTTGGGAGACATGCAGGGAGGTTATTCTCCATAGGTAACCTACCATCACAGGGTCAGAGCAGATGACAAGGCTCTGTCAGCCAGTAGGGATATTAATGATTCAACCCAACCAAAGAGGGAGGATAAGAGAGAACAGGGGGGTAGGGGGAGGAGAGATGCCTGGAAAAAAAAACCTCAGACTCAGACCGTTTATTTAGCACTTTTGAAAATGTGATTGCAATAATATGATATCTGCTGTGTTTGGAAGCGCTTGTGTTAAATGAAACGGTATTATGCTAATTTAATATTAATGACATTCAAAATATGTTTCTAAAACAAAAGTAAGGTATCTAATGTAATTCATTTATTTATTTAAGTATATGTATTGAATAGTTACATATTTCCTAACTATAACATCTCACAGAAATCCATTTAAACTCATTTAACATGTGATTTTGCCTGTAAATGAAGAAATGTTTTGTCTAAAAGTTAGTAATTCTGGTAAAGGTTTAACTGACGGTTCATTTGAAATGAAGATACTAGGAAACTATGGAATCTGCATCATTAAGTCATTAAACCTAGTTAAACATATATGACAGGAACAAAAAGTTAAAACGAATAATAGTTATAACCATTTAAATAAATATTCTGCAGCTGCATTGACAGCATTTAGAAAAAAAGGTTGAGTGAGCACAAAGTGCAGCTGCTGGTGAGGCACCGCAGGGAAAAGCTCTTTGATCTGCCACAAACGGAGATTGAACAATCTGATAATTTTCCTCAAGATAAGAGGTTAAAATGTCACATTAAAATATGTTAATCTTTAAACATCACAGAAACAAAGAGAATGAGTCGAGATGTTTTCTGAGGAGACAGCTTCCTGTAAGCACAATGCCGCATAATCAGTAACCATTGTGTTTAATGTAATATAACAGCCGTAAACTCATGTGTTATTGTAGTACTATAAATGGCCACTGATCGTACGCATGGTCAGCTAACAACAGGACAACATTTAACCCCAACGCACACTACACAATACTGTGTGGATGAATACTCTGTTTCTATGTCATTGCACTAATTGGGGCACCGAAGCAACGCACCAGGGTATTTCACTTGAGAGACCAAAAGCTCCCGAGGCATTGGACTGCGTATTTATTGCCCAAGGCCAGTGCTGTCACGACCTGCATACAGCCTAACCTTGTCAGACATGAAATCTGCATCACGCTCAAATTGATGTTTTACTATGTGACACATTATGAATATTACATTACAGGACCCTAGACATTGTCAGTCAAAACAGAACAGCTTTCCTCACCAGCAAGATAAGCATGCGAGGAGAGGGGAAAGGGGAGGAGGGGAGAGAAAGTGAGAGAGGGGGCTGGGGGGGGAAAAAGGTAGACAAAAAGAGAGAAGAAAGATTATTCAAGAAAGGCAGGGGTGGTAAATGATTAATAAGCAACACAGAGTCAGAAACAAGCACTTAGGGCTAAAACAGACAAAAGAGAGTATGCTTTTCGCCTTTTATCGCATTTCATGTAAAGGACCCTGACAAATGGTGGTCATATTGCATGGCTTGAGGCCTCGCTTGATGTTTAATGCATCATCTGCTCTGGTAAGGCAGGGTAGTAAACACTCATTTGTGGTGGTGACTAGTCACACATGAAATCCATTTTGCAAAATGCAGTGTGGAGGGGCCAGTTGACAAAGCTTTTAGAGTGATGTGGTTAAATACACAGTCTGCCTGTGAAATGTAGGGGGCTGGATGTTACAAAAAGGAACATCTGCAAATCCATTACTTACAAAAAGCTATCACTCTGAATAGCTTAGCACCAAAACTGTCTGACTGAAAGTATAAACACACAGACAAGGAACATTATCTATCCATCTATCTAAACGGGTCACAGTAGTAGTTTTCCTTATTTATGTGTTACATCAGCACAGTGGATATTGTTACTGACCTGTATCTCTGGTAGTCGTCCTCGTCCTTATCGGGGCTGACCAGCTGGTTGGGGCAGGCCTCATTTCCCAGCAGGCTTAGGTACTTCAGTGAGGGGGTCACATCAGCCAAGTGTTCCAGCAGGGCCTCGATATCAGTCAGGTGTCAAAGGGCGGATGTCAAGGACCTAGCGCTGTTAATTACATTAGCATTTACTACCCGCACCGCCCCTCCCGGGCCTGTCTGCACTAAAACACGTCACTGTCAAATTTACCGAGGTGCTCAAAGGGGCTAGTCACTGGCTTTGTGAGACTGGGCAGACAGAGGGGCAATTTAAGGTGCAGGCTTTGGCATATAGTAGTGACACAATTTGGCTGCTGCTCTCTCTCCCTTTCTCTCGATCTCTTTCATTTCCTAGGTGGCCGGGTGCAGAACAGTGACAAAATGATGGATGCCCTGTGGTTCAAACAGTCCGTGCTTCCCAGAGCCTTGCTGTGGAAAACTTTTGCGAAACGTGGAAAAAACAAACAGCCCCTAAGCAGGCACATTCATCACTAATACATTCACTTGGAAAATTGAGCCCCAAAGTGTCAAAATACAACTGCACTAATGCAGTGCTCGAGCTTTAAAATGGCACTGTGCCACGACAGGATGTACATAATTGGCCTATTAGCATGTGCCGACCACTTCACAACCAAACTCAGCACACAGTCCCAGACGCACACTTCAAGGAGCCCCAGTTTTAATGTTGACTCTGGAAGTGTGTGTGTGCGGGACTGAACATCGTTACCCAGTAGGATCTGCATAACCAGAGGAAAACAGGACACATTGCTAAACCTGTTCTGAAGTGAAGAGGGGAAGTTCACACATTTTTGACTGATCATAAACAGCCTCGCATGTCTTGAATTTAGGGTGGCTGTACGGAGCTCTGGTTTATACAGTGTTCACTTTGGGTGGGAAGTAGAACACACAGCACCGTTATAATCAAAGAGCCTAAATATGAAAATGTTCATTTAGTCACATGTTAAATAACTCCATTTTTATTTTAGTGAGGTAACACATTGTATAAAGAATGCAACTGATGGAAATGATTAAAAGAAAATAATTTCTTGATTAAATATAATTTATAATATGTTATTAGCAGACGGCAAACACGTTACACAACATCGTGTCTCATTTCTTAGATGTGGTTTTAATCTAAAACTTGATCTCCTTTCAAAATAAAACACATCTGTTATGTTGACTCTAAAATCTGATCCACTAGAGGTCCCTGTGGTTCAAAAACTCATCCTGTGTGGAGCTCAGTGACAGCCGGGTTCCTCTACTCTGTTTTTGAAACACACAGTGCTCCCTGCAAAAGCACAAAATGAAAAACTGGTTCTCTGAGACAAAGGCCAGCTGTATTGACATATGAATGTTAACAAAATACACTGTTGATTTTGATACTGATCCCTGTGATATATGCCTGTGTAGTTGGCTGCAAATCAAAAGAAGAAATGGACTAAGTGATACGTTTGAAAGGATATTTGGTTCTTATTGAGTGTAAGGGTGTGGAGGTTGGGTAACCTGGGCAACATGAGGTCATTTCCAAGAAGATTGTTGTCAACGATCAGCTCTTCCAGGTCAGTGAACATTTCGAGGCCCGCCAGTGACCTGCAATGATAAGGCAACAGGAGAACTGTTATGGTTCTAAATCTGGTCAGCCGTTATTGTGCGGAAATAAATATTTCAGCCTTCCTCTTTCATACACCGGGGAAGTATGGGTCTGGGCCTGTCAGGGAAGTGAATGACAAGAATTAGTGGTGCTGAGCTCCCCTGGCATGGTGAGGCATCCTTCAACGGCTGGCAGGATGAGGGATGGGGGTCACTTGTGAGTAGCCAGGATTCAAAACAAAAGGCTTCAGAAATGCGGCGGGCAGGATGAATTTGTCAATGTCTTGTGCCTTGAGGCGCCCAGTTTCGCCTGACCCTAACCCTCCATTCCCAAGACAAATCACTCTGTCACAGTTCACCTTCACTCCCCAGACACAAATTTAACTTGTCATCCATCATTTTCACAGAGGAACCGGAATACACACGCAATCACAGATGGAATGGAAGGGAAACTTTTTTGCAACTCTACCTCGATAGGGGTTAGTGTTGGGATTTTAAGATCAAAGGATAGTTTTTTTTAAAAGGAAGAATTTCGCCTTTCCGCTTCTTTTTTATGACAAATTGCAATGAGGTGCTGAAGGGTCATCTCAACGGTTTCCTTCTCTGTCTCTCTCTCTAACACATACACATTCACACAGGCATAAAAATGATGGAGGGTGGTGTTTGGAGTAATGTTAGGGCCCTGCAAAGTTCAAGTCATGGAAGGTGCACAAAAGCAATGTGTGTGTTGTCTAATCCTTCACACTGTCAGCATGCCATGGTAAAGTGTCCTGGGTGACTTCATTGACATTCATTTAAATCTGCCAAAACTTGACATATACTGAACATGTACTTCAAGAATTATTCCCCACGGTTCACACAACAGGTATTCTAATATAACACAGCATTTTCAATTATTACATACTTTCCATACAGTCAATATCTACTCCAAGCTACAAGTTTAGTATAGTATGTTTCTAGATAGATAATCTTCGACAATAGGTTATGTAAAGCTACATTCCAGTCAACAGGGTCACAATGAAACATGACAAACTCAAAGTATAGTGAGGTCTTAACATGTGCAGCATGAAATATTACTCCTCTATGGATCTGACTTGTGTGAACAACTGCCTTTTAGCTACGTCAATATAACAACTTTATCACGACAATGTGCAAATGAATAGCAAGGAGCAGTAAAGCGTGAGGGCATGGCGTAATTTAAAGTCTAATTATAATGGAAAAATATGCTGCCAAATGAAGGAAAAAGATGATGAGTAATTGTGATATAATGTAGTGTACACAAATACAAAGTTATGGGTCAGTGAGGAGCATTTATTCCACACTTTTAGCTAGCTCCAGCTGCTGTCACTTGTGTGCTTGCTATATACAAATCTGCTTGTACTCCACCTAGACTAAGACCCTTGCCAAAAACACACACAGATGCATTGAGTGGATACACTGGCAACAACTTTGAACAACAAAAGCAAAATGTTGCAGCTTTTGTAGCCGCGTGGAAAACGACAACCAAGCAATTTACTTTTGGTAGGGAACGAGGCAGAGTGAGCTGCCTCGTTTCAAAAGACATCAGCATTTTGCAAAACACACACTTGATATCAACCACAACAGTTGACAGCACCTAGCCAGTGTGCTAGCAAAGATGCTAGCTGACAACCTCTTATCAGGTCTGATTAATGCGCTGGCAAGATGGATGAATTGAGAGATGTGCCAGTTTTATGAAAGTTTGCTTGTGTTTCTCCATGTTACCTGTCATTTATAAAAGGCAAAAAAGGCCCATTAAGCGGGGAAAGCTAAACTTAAATCTAAAGAGGTAATGTTCGTCACAATCGTTGTCTTTTTAGTTATTATTTGGTCAATATACTGTTGTTTCTCTTGTATTGAAAACTACTTCCTAGTTTAAGAAATGAACAATCTATAATTGTTGGTGTAATCTTATGCTACTATACTTCTACTGCTTTTGACAGGGCTTTTATTTTCAAACTAGCTATTTAAAAAACAAACAGCGCAGGGATTGTTTTTTTGTTGCATTGAGAGGGAATTCGGTACAACAATTAAACTGCAAGTATAATCTTTGGCAATGTGTAGTTGGGCACAAACCATATTAGATAAACATTATTGCATTTTCTTAACTAACTATTGCCACCTGTGTGTGTGCGTCTGCGTGTGTGCGTGTGTGTGTGTACTAAGGGCTGCAGTCCTGTGGGTTATGTTATTAGCTGCTCGGTTAAAGGGAGCCGCATGGCACAGGAGGGAGCCTTATTAATTGTTGTTTTCATGTCACCACTGCTGCGTGCACTGGCTGATTTAATCAGTTAAATTCACAGCCAGGGGAGAGCCACTGATTCCCATCCAGCATTAACTACAGTGCGGGGATTGAACTTCTAATACTCTCCAGCTTTCTGTGCTCCCTCTGCAGATTTCCTTAGCTAGTTTCATTACTTTTTATATGCTTTCTTCTTTCAATGTGTATGCTTGGAAAACTAACAAAGTTTAAGCATTACAGTAAAAGTACTTCACTTTACACATGAACATAATTGCCTTGAGTCCAAAGACTGCAGAGGTTTGATAAATGGCAAACAGGCTAAACATACACAAAACAGACAAATATTGAAAAGTTTGTTTATATAATGCTAGCTTATTTTTTTGTCAAACTAATGGGAAACTATTCAGAAGTATATCTTAAGATACATTGCAATAGATGATAATACTACATATGTGACATACATCAAAGGTTATTTACATCTACTGGATGTGATTTGTGCTTATGTATATCCAACCGGTATATCACAAGCTATGGAAAACAATAAGCATTATATTTTCAACTGAAAACAATAGACAAAATCGTACAAATACTGTATGAAATAGATTACCCTCACCTCAAATTGTATCTCCTTATTGCACAAATTTAGAAAATAATCATTACTCATGTTATGTGTGATCAAATGCATTTTATTAAACCTCTAACCAGAAACAGAGAGACATGGACAGGCGGTAGCTTTAACGAGGTGAGGCGATGAATCCTCTCCTTGTTAAGATAATTATGATCAGCCTCATTGTCAGAGCTAATACTTCACACGTCTTTACGCTTTGACTACCACTTAGCCTGTGTTAGCTCAACATCATACATCATACGGCCATGTGTGCACCACCGTGTGCTTTTGAGCTTACATAAGTAGTGCATGTATGTGTTAAAATCTCCATTATCTGCTAAGATCCTGTCTACTGAGCACACACAGTACATGAACCAATATTAAGTTAGAGCAGAAACTCCGCACAGGAAGCCGGAAGGATGTGAGGCAGCAGACAAGGACACTGGAGAGGAGACACTGACCCAGAGAGCAGCCCTGCAAGATCAATACACTAATACTAATGCAGACAGAGTGATTGATGAACCACTGCTGACAACAGAGGGAAGAAAACTCTCGACTATTATTGGCTGAAATGTCAGTCACTCCTGCCAATGGTTTGCGCTAGTGTCATGTCATATATCCTCATGCAGCAGATGAATAATGGAGAACGGCAGCCTTGGCTGTTCTACATGTGTCATAAAGTGTCCCCCATCCTAAGTCTGCTGCTTTTAAAACTGTTGCCTAAATGAATTATAGTTGGTAATTCTGGAAACTCGGAAGAAGAAAGGTCAAATGTGGAGTTTGTGTTAGGCGTACATAACAGAGCTTTAATGTAAAACAACCTCAAAGTTTTCTCCATTACTGAAATGTTGATATAGATCAAAGAGGAAACATCCTTTCAGCTAGCACTGCAATACTGAGGAGTCCAATGTGCTGTATTTAAGAAGAAAAAAACACACCAACACTTTGAAAGCCGAAGAGCCCTTGCAGCTGCAGTACACAGTTAAAGGCCTGATGTTCTCTAAAGGGTCACAATGGTGCAGAAAAGCAATGCACTGTTATTCTAAACTGGGGGCCAGAGCTACAGACTGACAGGCATAATGACATCCTGTTCAGAAGGCAACAGATAAATGTTTGATGAATTGACCAATACTAAGCCATGATGGCCTTCATATGTGCATAATGGACTATTCAGAGCACCCTTCAGATTGCCTGCCAGGATAAGGTACTGTAATGAATGGGAAAAGGAACTGAACCTGGGAAACACAGAATATGGACTGGCTTTAATAAACTTAATAAGAAAGGTGAATGGAGGCGGGCTGGTTAGAAAGAGAAGATGAGGATGGAGAGACATTCAGCCTGAAATAGTCAAAAAATATTCAAATGGTTTTAGCCACATGGTTTAAGCTCTCAATCTTAATCTGTCATATTCCCAAATTATTTTCTTTTTAAACAAACAAGGTATTTATCTGACAGTTTACCAACAGGAATATACTAAACCTATTTGTATTTGTAGTATAACAAAGTGATGATGAGTGCCGAATGATATCAGATATTCAGCTTTGTGTGACAAAAAACTGAGGATAAAATATAACGCATTAACCCAGTAGGTCTTCATTAGTGTAACACGGCTGTACTTTATTCTAACCCACAACAAAAACACAAATTAACATCAAAAAACACTAAAATGTAGCATCAAAACACTATCAGGATTAGCTTGCGGTAAATAAGATGACATTATATCTAACGCATATTAATGCCCTGCAACCCATCAAGCCCCCGACATCCCTCCACCCACCTCCACACAGCGCTGATCAGGTCTGTTCCAGCATTCTTGCCTGCAGCTACACTTTATGGCCTATACACGCCTCTGTACATGCATCTCTGATGGCAACGGTGAATTAGACTGTCATTATCTGTCTCTATCTCCCCCACAGCTTTCCCTTTCTCACCCTCACATGCAGACAGTCAGTGCTAAGTGTGGCACTCCTCTCTCTGTATTTCCAGGCCTCAGGTGGCAGTCATTTAAAGATCACACATCCAGGACACACATAGCCTTCCCTGAATACATGTCAATTCACACATGGGAAGGGGATTACACGTCTCCTCTTAGGCAGCTGCAAATTACTATTAATGGCAATGCAAATCATTAGAGTACGTCAGGCGCCGCCAGCAAATCTCTTCTTTATGTGGGTTCACTCCTAATCTGTTCTGAATATTGCGCTATGCTTGCTCCTGATAGCCTGTGTGTAAAAGCATCACTAGCTACAAAGCTGTCAATTGGAGGTGGCATGTCAGATTGAACTTTAAACAGGGTTACATCATTTGCAAAACAAATATATATTTTTAGAGAGCATAAACAAATTCAAGCAAGAGGAAATCTGTAAAACATAATTAGCAAACTTCTTTGTTGATGAATAGGTTAAATATCACCGCTCATTACTTCATGCTCTATGAGGTTATTATGGGAGAAGTGCAGATTAAATTGTTGAAAATGTCTACACCATGGTGCGTCTGTCGAATGTTTAAAGCAGCTTTGGTGTGTTTGAATGATAATACCACTGTGGATCATGCAGTGTCTGAGTTATAGACTACCCCTGTGGATATTTCCTGCTGGGTGTGTGAGGTTAATATTCTCTCTCAATGTCATTAGCGCTGGCAGAGGGGCTGAGAGCACTGTGAATCAAACAGGGACTGATCCTGTCAATTCACACACACACATTTACACAAAGAGCCAGGGCTAGACAAAATCAAAGCCACTGTACTGAGGTCAGCATCAGCTGGCCTCATGCTTCCCATTGCATCTCCAATCCCTGTCTGATTAATGACCCTGGATCAACCCTGGCCAAGGGATAAGGACTTGACAGACATTCCTGTCAGGTCCAGCCTCATAAGCCTTGCTTGACCCGGGTTTGGCCTGGGATGAATTCTAAGCTCCAACAATGACCCGATTGAGAGGTAGGAGCGAGTTGCCTTTTTTCCCAGTGAAGATGGAAATGGTGAGACACCTGCAGGAAGGTGGATGTCTTGTTTAAAGATTCAGCAAGTGAGGTTTGTTACATGGACAGCCAGAATGACAGCTGCTTTCAATGTACAACACTAAATTGTACACTGTGAAATACATCATCAGACAAGGGAGGCGAGGCCAGTGAAGCCGAGCTCCTTCAGAGCCTATACAACACTTCCCTGCTCACAGAGCCTGGACTGTGCTCACAGTATGACCATGCGTCTTGAGAATGTTTGTATTGAAAGATTAGTTGTCTATCCACATGACAAACACCCTCCTCTCTCAGTGAACCGGAGCTGAAAATCAATTCACTGATGGCATCTCAGTCAGTGAGGACATCAATGCGGCACAAACAAGCACACACAAGCCTTCATGCATGCTACACAGCTTCACACATCTTAAGGTGTATATAACACTATAACATTACAGTGACAGGGTCAATCAGCCGAGGCCTATTGCTTTGAGTACACTCCACATAAAACAATGAGTTTTTCATGAATAAAACAATGCACAGATATAAAGTATATGTATACAGAATATGTAACTGGAAATGAACTCATGTACTCTTACAATAAAATAAAGGAACCATTAAATAATAGATGCTGCGATCTGTGAGGAAGAATCCGTCAGTGCCCTGTCTCCCTTTACGCTCCGTCATTACAGTGTTCAGGCTCAGTGCTTGTCAACATTTCCCTGAGAGGGGGAGCCATCCCGCATTACGTTTGAGTGAGTTCAACTGTCAACTGCCAGCCATTTGTATGCCTCAGCATCCACCTAATAGCAAATAATCACTACCCCGCGTTCTCTTCATGGCAAATGATCGATGTTGTCTTGAAGTCTGATGGATGACCCTGCCACAGTGATGTCCAGGCATGCATTAAAAACCACCTCTATGAAATGTCTGTCAGTCTGATGAAGCGGCGCACACAAAATAGCAGGCGTGTGCACATACTGACACAGACGAATGCATGCACACAGATAGAAGATAAAATGAACAAAAAGTAAATTAAAGCAAACAGTTTAATTGAACAATAAAACGTTAATTTATTTATATTTTTGGGAAATGTTATAATGTGACAGGACCTGTGGGGTGATTGGTAGAAAGCATTACAGGTAGACTTCTCAAATACCACCTCGGATGCTTATTTTCCTCCTCTCTCCCTCCTCCCCGCTCTCTAACACACAAACAGCCCCCTATTAACCCTCAGTGTTCAGATTAAAATGCACAGCACCACAATCTTTGATCTCCCACTTGATGACACAAATCCTTTCAAGCCTCAACATTTTCCTGCAAAGGTAATTAGTGCTAATTAAAAAGTTTCGAAAACAGTCTACGGCTGCGGTTGATGCTGCCACTGCTGTTGCTCTGGTGCGCCCTCCATCAGATCACCCATCTACCCCCTCCGAAGGTTCTACGGATGTGTGTGTCAGCTGTGTTCCTGCCTCTTTCCTGCAAAGGATCCCATAACCAGACGACACACTAGTCAGCCTAGAAGGTTTGTAGAAGCAGGATGAAGCCCAGTAAGGGGTCTAACTGGTGGTTCTTCCCCCCTGACAAACCTGTGCTCTGCAGGAGAGCATGTAATGACATGTGTAACAAATACAAATCCCACAAATAGAACAGGTGTAGTCTTTAATTGGGATACCCTATCTTGGGGGGCTTGTTAGCATGGAGTAATTAACTTGATAAGGGATTCAATTTGCTGAAAATATCATTGCAGAGAATCATATAATTTAGTATGAACTGTGATTTGCATAATGACAACAAACGCAAAGACTCACCATTCTTATAGCATAATAAATAAACACATTAGTAATTAAGGGTCTTCCTGTTCAGTGTGATTACAGTAATTTGAGATAAAGATAGAACTTGAGCAGTCTAACAGTGCTATCATTCATTCACCGGCCATCCTTTTTTGCTTTCATCAAGCCATTATTATGATATAATTAGCTGCCTTTCTAGCATGTTATTAAGTGGCTTGCTGAGTGTCAGGTACAGAGGCGTCTCAGAAATGACACACACAAAAGCATTATCGTTCCACAATGTTTCAAAAAGATAATTACATAATCTCAGCATAGAGAGCAAACAGAAAAGTGATAATTAGACAAGTATTCCTGCCAATTAAAATATCAAGCCTTGTGTTTTTTCCTTGTGTAATTTAGAGCTTGCTGCACATCCATGTACAACGCTATTGCTCCTGTAAAATGGCCATAGAGAAAACTATGTAGTGACATATCAACATTGACCTACCATTTGTTTTCAGTACGTCTTAAACAGCAAGCACTAGATGTTTGAAGGGCCTTCCAACTTTTTCACTATTTTATTTATCTTTTGCACCATGTATGTTGAGTTGTTGGAGGAGCACGCGACATAAGATTTTCATTGCCAACATATACGCTGTATCTGCTGTGCATATGACAAATAAAACCTTGAAACCTTGAAACCTTGAAACCTAAGTATACTAACACTTTCCAAGATGACAACAAAGGAGTATGTCTTGTCTCTAACGAGCCTATTAATAGGCTTAATGATTGACATGAAGGTGTGACAAAACAAGAAAAAGCAGAGGAACAACAAAGTTATTGATTTGACCTTTGGGATAGTTCCTTTGTTCATCGTTGTTGTTTTTGCCTCGTCTTACACCTCGGGAGGAGATAATAGAACATGTCACAGCGCAAGGCAGTTTGATGTTGAATGCCATCCTTTTAATTTAAATGTTACGTTCTCTGTGACATCTCTGTCAATGCATAATTGGCACTGAATCCCAGTTTGGATGTACATATTTATCATTCAGTGCGAGACTCTCAAAGACAGCGACAGATATGTTACTTTGATGGGATGACAGTCAGATATGGGAAAAAATAGAACTGCAAATCGACAGTCGCGCTGTCAGTTAAGCTTTTTGTCACAAACTTGCACATAAACATGCCTGATTAGAAACAGCAATCGAGCTGTGGGCTGTCCCTAATCCTGAAGTGTGTAAATAGGCCTGCTTTATACAAGTAGAGCAAATAAAAAGACACAGTTAGAAGAAAAATCATAATAAATGATTGACATTTATTGGGAAAACTCCCTACACATTATGAAAGACTGCACTTTTAAAGCTAGACTGCTGATTAGTTGACTGTAAGGTACACCCTTTCAAAGAGTAACTTATATGTAGTATAAATCGTTCATATTACATAGCATGTTGGGTAATGATTTTAACAGTCTATGAAGAGAGAAACAAAACTATAACATGAGACCTAGTGATCCATATGCACACCTTTTTATTTGTTTTAATCTGTAAAAATGCAGATCAGACTACCTTATTGCATAGGCCGTCTCTCCTGACATGACAACTTCAATGGAGGTACGTGATAGCCCAGTGAAAACCACAGCCAGCAGTGCAGCTCCCTGAGAAAAAAATAAAGAACAACTCCCTCACACTCTCTTCACTTTCTCCCCTCCCCTCCTCTTCCCGTGTCTTACCGCTGGCCCATTACCTTTACAGAGTGAGGCTCATTAAAGAAGGCAAGTTGAGTCAAATCTTTCTGTAATTCAGCGGAGGTGAATTGCTGTCAACATCATTAACCGTCATTTCTCTAACTCACTTCTGTACTTATGAAGTGTTCTTTATTGTGTAATGATCCAAATCTCTTCTCTAAATCGGAGAAACCTCTTCAAAGGCCCTGGAGGACATACCACCCATGCAGCCGCCTGACATGCTAAAGGGCCAGATTAAAGTTGGCTCCATCATTACGTTCCTCTCTGTGCTTAAACAGATCCAGCATTTCATTGTACGCTTCAACTAGCAGGCTGCGTTCCTCAGAAGGAACAGAGTGGAAGAGAGATCAGCAGACCAAAAGAGATCAGTAGAGAAAAGGATAGTGGTTTCTTCAAACATGGCTGTGTTATGTATGCAGGGTCATATCATCTACCTATCATATTCATTTGGTTTGCTGCATCACAGGACATGCAATGTGTCAATAACCTTCTCTCCATTCAGTTTGATGAAAACTGAATGGAGAAAAAAAATACTGTTTAATGATAGTTCATTGATCTCATAGGGCCATTGGTCAGGCTGGCTCCATGGCTAATTACAGTGAGAGCTGCCCTGCTTGTCATGCTAGATGTCCTCCAAGTCCTGTCTTAAGAGAAGTGTCCTTTGTGCCTCTGCCATTGTGTGTCCCCTAGAGCTCAGTATCATGCTATGAGGTGTCCTCCAGGCCTTGTGTGGAGGAAAGCCTCCTTTGTGAGGCCACCATTGTATGTCCCCAGTGCTGAACCCCCTGCTAGGTAGGAACACAGACAAAGTGCAGCAGGGGGATGCTTCTCAGGGCCCTAAGACCTACAGTAAATCTTCAAACAATTTAGACAAACAAAAACGGCTGCTGTGCTGCGGTGAGAGTAGACAAGGGAAAGCAGATGAATAAGCAACATCAATTACTGGGGCTTTGACCTGCAAGCCCCCACACCATGGCACACATTTCACACCAAATCGCCCCAGATTGAAGTTGACACTGCTGGAGTGGAAACGCTGACCCCTCACAAGGCTAGCGCTTCAAACTTAAGAGCAGAGAAAGGCAGGGGGGACTGACAAACTACATAGACCAAGGCCAATGTGGAAGAGAGACAAGGAGGAGGGGTATGAATAAAAAAACACACGTATAATAGGTCCTAGTTTGTTTCAAAGTGAGACAAAATGGCTCAATTTGAGCACTTAGGTCAACGAATTGGCCCAGCTGAGGTACAAGAGGAACATACGACGGGACAACCGCATCAGGCCACTGATAAGGAGCCTATAAGAAGAACAAAGCCAGATGTCCAACAGGCTTACCAGTGAACCTGAGTGGGACTGGACCCTCTTTAAAGCTTGTTTTAGCCTCCCAGCTTTACCCCCTAAAAGTGCCGCTTCCCTTAAAACTTTTTTACTCAGGCACAGAAAGCCTCCCTCTACTTTGTAAGCTTGGACAAAGACAAAAATAAACACATGGGTCACATTTGTTCAACACGTAGTACACTGCTCAAATAAAAAAAGTTTCTCAAAGTCTCTTTTCATGAAAGATACCACTTTGGTGTTATCGCTTACTTCCCAATAGAACACATTATTACTCTGATTGAAAACCCAAGAAAAAAGTGTATGCAAAGGTGAAGAAAGAGCACGCCACCCTATCACAGTTTGTCAATACAGTGTTAATTAATCTAATAACAAACTGCTCTGAAACACATGCCCCATTCTGACTAGAAGACATGTAGTCTGGCAGCAGCATAGCAGCACATTGACACATTGGGAGGCATCATGCTCTGGATAGAGACAGTCCTTACAATCTCCCAATTAGCCAGGGGGAAAGCAGAAAATATGTCTCTGGTTCAGGGAGCAAGCGTGAAACTTAATAATATGACATGGCATACAAAAACAGAGCATGTCTTTTTTTTATAGTCACACAAGTGAAAATGAAGCAAAAAGAATAGAAAAGAAACAAGGAAAGGGTCCCTACTTTTACTGAAAATCATAAATATTTCCAGGGTCTTTTTTTCACTGTTGATTTAGGTCACATGATAAATGTGATACAAATGACACAGTAGAGTAATAAAAAACAATTAGGAAATTTTAAAACACAGAAAAGTGGACAATCTAGCATTAATCTGTGGGAACAATACCTTAAGTGAGTTTGAAACCATATACTACATAAAAACACCCTGTGTATATTATTTCTTTATCTAATTATGAAACCAAAATGCATTCTACTTTGCTCATACAACACATTTATGATACAGAAGAAAGAAAACTGCATTTCCGATTTGCATAATACTGCTGGGTTGGCAGTACTCAAAGGTTAACATGTACATTACATTTCTTCAACTCTTGATAATTCCCAGTTTAATAATATGAACATTATGGAGGTCATTAGTAACATTTAATGAAAGCCTAAAACCAATTTTGCCGCCATGAAACCATGACACATTGACAGGGAGACAAGTCTGTCAGGCAGGGCAAAGAATTATTCACAAAAACAAAACCTAATCAGAAAACTATTTAACCTATTTAAAAGCTCTGTATGCTCCACTAAGGTATAGGACTTAAGTGTGAGCACCCGTTTCAAACAATGGATACATTCCCCTCCGATCACAGACGTTCACACAGATAGATAATAGGACCTACGGCAGTCAAGGAGCCGTCTTTACAAATGGAAATCCAGAGAAAGGCAGAGATTGGAATCATTTTATCTAGTTGACACACATTACAACAGAGAATTTCAAAAGAGTAAGATGGAAGCTCTCAGGTCAATTATGGTGTCAAGTCTGTCATCTTGCAATGAAATATATACCTTTGAAGAACACTTTACTCGAGGGATGGGGTAAAAAGGATGGGAAGATGTACTGTTTAACCCAGAGACCATAGAAGAATATCACAGATGATGGAATAAAACGTGGTATGATAATGGACCATTTTCACTCAGCACACTTTGTCAAAAGGGACAGACTACCCCCACTTCCTGAAGGGTAGTATCAAAGAATACTAATTTGGTGGCCAAAGCTCATTAACAGCATCAGCTGAAACGCATACATGGTCATTAACAAAGTCATGAAGATAATTGGGAAAGTTGGTTTTCAATACACTATTTATTTTAAGTGAAACTGTAAGCTCAACCAAACACATTCTGTTTTTAAGGGTTTTATTTTGTAGAAAATCAAGCTTGCTAAATAAACAAAACTATGCCATTGAAACAGCTTTGAGTGGGGAAATAGTTTAAAACACACACACACGCCCACACAGAGACACACACAACTCTGTGTTTCTCCAGTACCTTTTTTTAAATTCTAGCCTCCAAATGTAAATGTCCTCACCCTCTGTTTGAGATATAAAATACTAACCTTGAGACAGTGAATGACAGAGGGAATTATGGGTAATTGTAGTGTCAGAAAGGGAGACAGCTGTATGATGAGATTCTGTGTCATTTAGAAAATCAGAAACTTAAGAGGCAGTGTGACACATTTCTCCCCCTCCATCCGACAGGGCTCCTGACATGGCTGGTGATAATTTCCAGGAGAGGGAAAAAGAGAGGCAGAAAAGAGTGAGTGGAGAAAGCACAAATGAAAATGGAAGTCACAGAAAGAAAAGGTGTGATTTCTCCTCTTCCATATGCAGCGTGGGCCAAGTGATAGCCTGTGTGCTGCATTCATTGCTGGAATCAAGACGAAATATCGCCTTACATGTCAACCTGCCATCCAGATAAGAGGTGTCTGAAGCTCTGTATGAGATTAATACTTCCCAGCTAGAAATGTGAAGGGGGACTTTTGATCTCTGTGTAGTGAAGCAACTTCAGCAACAGTAAAAGACTAGCCTACAAAGATACACAATTCCCACTGAGGTCAGACGTGTGCACGGACAAGCACTGGCACACAAAATAAACATGCCTTGCATTATGTTAACCACAAATAGAGAAAAGCAACATAAAGCACAGTTGTCAGTTTATACACGTTCACTCAGGCCATAAGGAATAGGAGATAAATGAAAGGATGAAGTGCCTGTCAACATAATGAATTCAATAAAAGCAACATTGTCTGCTTTGTCACATTTCAAAAAGCGGTGACATGTAATTACTGTTATTTGTAGAAATAGCCTTCATTATCATCGATGAGGGCCCTTCCGTTTTAACCACGGCAAAGAAGCTCGACATCCTTTGAATGGAAACACACTATGATACTGTGGTCTTGTGTAAGAGGAATTTCTTTAAGTCTTATAATATTGTATTTCACAACAGGTGATTGTTATAGGATACAAATTAAGACATTTTACTATACTACACTATACACTGTACTGTTGAGGTTTTTAAAATATATTTCAATGGCAAAAATTGATAGGCACAAGTACCACAAGGAATTACGACAGCACTAGTGTTAAAGAAATGGCAAAAGAAGGATAACTAAGTTACACTAAATACAGAAACATAATTATCAGAAAAATATAACAACTATGAGAGGTTAAAACAAGGCTAAATAGTCTATTACCTCATCTAGCTAGGTTTCGATAGTTGGGGATTTCTGTTATTATTAATGTTATTTAGTAACAAATGTAAACATATTTACCCAATAAGAGTAATGTAGTTAAGGTCGTAGCTCGATTAAAGGAAAACAGGATTAGATACCTTGCTTAAGCCCAATCTATGCATCTCTATCAGTGTGTTGCAAAAGCTACATAAATAGGCCACAGGAGTCCCCAGGAGGTGCAGTAATTACATTTACAGTGGCATCACATCTGACCTATGTGGAATATCTGAGGTTTTGGGTATTTTTGTGCAGTCATTGCCCTGTGATGCCACTAAATCAGTAGTCTAATTTAAAACATCTTTGTACTGAAGATAGTACTTGCTAGCAAAACCATTTCCAGTTCAAACTTTCCTGTGGTCTCTCTACAGAAAAAAAGAAATATTAAAATAAAATTCCACAAAATTCACTGTATGGCATAATAACCTACTGTAGCAGTGGTGAGACAAATATCTACAGGTTTCATTGTACATTGAACTACAATCAGTTCCAATGCTGAAGGCATCAACATAGATAGCATCTGGACACCCAACAGAACTATAAATGTAGCTCTACTTTGATCTGTATGACGCCTTTTGCAGTTGAATCAAGATTAACAAGAATGTAATTATTATATGTTGCCAGCATGATATTGAGACAATATTGGGTAACACCATTCAATGTTATAATCATCAACATTGTTTTAAAAATTATCAAAGCATCTCTATAAAGACAATCCACTTTCAAAACCCTAATGTCTAAAGCCCAAAACAAAGAACTGCCGTGGTGAGAAGACAGATGATGCTCTGAGTGAGAGAAAGAGAGAGACTCCCCCTTTCTTTTCATTCCCTGCTATTTTTTCTTCCCTCCGTTCTGCAGTTGTGTGTCCTGACCTTGCAGCTTCTATGGCCCATCCATCTTGGGCTGCTTAGCCATTTCGCTGGCTTCATACTGCGCAGATTAACACAATTCATCACCACAATCATCCTCCATTCATCACCCTTTCCAATGAATGTTTTGACATCCAGTTAATTTTCTGCTGATGATTTATCAAATTATAATTACCATGCTCTGAAGGGCTCATTTATTATGTTGATACATGATAATGATGCCAAAGTGGATTGAATTTTAAGTAAGTTCTCCCTGCGATTATAACATATGCGTTATTGTGAATAATGCTTTGCGATTTGATTCTTTACAGCCTGGAAATTCCTGAGACACTCCTAATGTTATAAAAAATCAATGCAGAGAAAGGTGACAAAGTGAGACTGTTAATTCAATTTTTTTTACAGAACAAATTGTTTGGCTGGGGTGCAGTAAGCATGAAAAAGTTCAATTAGATTCAGAGCTCCCATCTTGGATGCTCAGTAATTAAAGAGCACACTAATTCAATCAGGGGGTAGGACTGAGGCAGAGGGAGTTAGGCTGTTTCTTAATAGGTTATAGGTTATTTCTCACATACTGCCCTCATAGGCACTTCATTAGCCTTCTGCCTTACGATTCACTCAGCTTTTCAGCCTCATTATTATCCAGGTTTATTAAAATCCAATGGCTGCCTGTTCTGTTTCTATTACGGAGATGACCAGCCTAATGCACTGGGTCACAGTTAAGGGCAAACGCACCAACGGCTGTTTACGAGGAGTTAAAGAGGAATAGTATTGGCTATTGAAAACATATTATTTTCTATCTGTATTACTAAATAGTTGTGGGTGCATAACTAAGCCATTTTAAGAGTAAAGCTGGAACACATGCATTTGCCCTCAACAATAACCTTGCTCCATATGATAGATGATTAGATCTTTTTAACCGAGCACTGAATTCACCAAGGCAAAATTGGATTTCATTTGGTCCGATTTGTTTTCCCTTTGTCATTGCTACTGTTCATTTATTTTTTATAAGTTTTGTACAGGCGCTGGCATTTGATCCCACGACCCAAGCTTAGACACCTCGCTAAATCACTGGTCAAAAGATGGAGGCGGTTTGTGCGGAGCTGCAGTGCATTCTGGGGCACCGGCAACCAGCTCAGGGAGATGAGGGCTTAGGAGGTGTTAAAGGTTATTGAATGCTGGAGAATTCTCCTGGCGGCGGAAGCATTGTTTACAGCTATCTATTTTTTTGACTCTTTGCCCTTGGGCTGCGGCCCATAAACAGAGCTGCTATCCCCCACACCCCGGCTAGTGGAGAGTGCAGAGCATAATTGTGAGTCCCCCTTGGATGTCCCAAAAGTGAAAGATGTGTCTGGTAAGGGAGAGAGGTCAAACACGAGCATGGATATTTATTACATGCACTGCAACCAGATGGAGGCGGCCCATCCATCAAGCTGAGCTGTCACGCTGGTCACAAACGTTTCCCATAAAGACAACCCCCCCAACACCACCCCTCGCTGCTTCTCGCTCTTGCTCTGTGAAAGCAGGAGGTCCATCCGCATGGGAAGAAAGAAAGTGTGAAAGAGCGAGGAAACTTGTTTTACAATGTTATGAACTTTAAGACCGGCCCACCACATTCCCAGTTTGACAAGCCTTTCCATGACTCCATTGGATTCACCATTTTTCTCTCATTAGTGCTTTCTCTCGCTTTCTATGAACTCGACCTGGCCTATTTTTAGCAATAACTTTTATCAATACTGCAGTGACCGGCTGGATGGACGGTCAGAAAGGGCAGGACAGGAAGGCATGCAGCGAGACAGTTTAGGGAGATAGGAAAGCAGTAGAAGTGGGAGCAGTGGAAGGGCGTTTCTGACACTTGCTCCCTCATTCATCAGGCCCTCATAGGCCCGTCGGTGACAATGAAAAGATTTCACAATACAGCCGCGGCAGAAACTCATTCTGGCCCTCATCCATCATGCTCAGCCCGCTAGCCGTTCCACTGACCTAATCTGTGATGCCTCGCTGCCTGCACCCGGTTCCGTAAAGGCAGGCTTCATTACTGTGAGGGAGAGCAGGAGATAGAGGCCAGGGGCAAAGGGCTTGGAGAAAAGGGCCGTGATAGTCAGATTCACACAAAGACTTAAGGCACATAAAACACTGAGAAAGCCAACTGTCACAATCACACACTTCCTTCAGCAAACAAAACTGCAGTACAAAGTAGGGAAGTAGGGAGGAACTGCCGGTCAAATTAGTCTGATTACCTTGAGAACTGTCTAACTGTCATGGAAATATCCATCTCACAATCTAACAGCCTTCCTCCCATCCATCAATCAATTGATTAGGCAGCTTGTTACTGTCACAAACAATTTCCTAGTCGATGACTGAAATAACTCGAATCAGATATGCACAACTCACAAATGCAGTTAAGCAAAGTTTCCTTGAGATGCAATCTCTGCCTTAACCTGCATTTAAAACAACCATCTATTTTTATTTTCCTTATTTACCCTTGTCTGCATCCTTTCCCAAAATAAACCCACCGTCTGTTGTGCCCTTTGTACTGGACTGCTGAATGTTACTTAACCAAAAAAGGGTTGGACAGTGGGAGGCTGTCTACCTGACCCTGGACCAGCTATTATGGAGCTTTATTCCCTAAACCACTGCTCTGGGTCTGAGGCCAGACTGCAGTGGCAGCTCCCCCTCCTATCTCTTTAACTGGTCCGTCCCAATACCCTGGTGCCCGCTGCTTAATGGAGCCTGTTCCCGCACCGAGGGACAAATTCAATCAGGCTCCTCGCTAAACATCTTCGAATAACATTGTTTCACCTCTGAGGGAAAGAGAACATTGTTGCTATTGAAATCAAGGCAACTGTCAAAGTAGCCCATGCTATAAATACTCAGCCATCACCAGGATTGGACCAAGACATCTACTGTAGGTCTTTTTCACAGCTCTTTATTTTAGTACTTATTGGACAAAATTGCCACCAAGTCCAAAAAGCAAAGCCAACAAAATAACTACAAGACACTGTCTGTGTTGTTGTGTTGGCTCCTTGTTGGTATGCTGGTATATTGGTATGTTATTTTAAAAGCATAGCGGTAATTGCTATACTACAAAAACAACAGTCCACACCAAAAACCATCACAAAGGCTGATCTGCTTGATGGTGCCTGGCACATGTTTATCCAAGTTTCACCAGAGGCACTCAAAAAGTAAACAGCTACGTGTTTCATTTCCAGCCTCACAGCCACTATAACTTTGAAGTAATTTAACAGTTAGCAAGGTCTGTATACTAACATAGCTCAAAAAGCTGTAACATATGATTTGGTTAATGTGATGCATTCCTCATTAAAATACAATAAATACATCAATGAACTACTTACATCAGTACTTCCTGCTGTTGTGCATTTCTTCACACCAGTAAAAACTTCCATCTTACATGTTTAATAAACAGTGTAAGGCATGCTGTCCAACATAATCCTAATGGAAAAGTAATCTTCAGCCCTTCCTCAATTGCTATCAACGTATGCCCGATGATCATTTTACCATCAGACCATTTATTGCATCATACATCCTCCCATGGGGGGGGGGTTCTGGAGATTAAGTAGACAGCTAATTGACAGGAAAGGCTGCCCAGGAAACACCAACAAGACAGATCAAACTAATGGGAAGTGTTTACCAGCCTTGCATCAGCACAGATATCATCTGAGGAGAGATTTTCTTTAAAGCTCCCCATAAATCACAAACACATCAAAATGTATACCATTGTGTATTTTTTCTAACACATCCAAACAAAGTTATTTACACTGTGTACAAATAGCAGTACAATTAAATGATTGATAATTCAATATTAATGATTTGTATTACGTTATATTTATTATAAATGATTACCTTGTGTATAGTTATCAAATATAATCCTGTTTTGTAATACTCTTACTGATGTTTAACAATCTTCATGTCAATATTCCACATTTGTGTTATTGTTGTTGCTTTGTGCTGTTCATGTGTGTGCGATACTTAAAGGAAACAGCAATGGTAACGTATAAAAATCTATACAAGTACAGAATTCCCACCAAAATGCAGAACAAGAAGTCAATAAAGAGCACTGTAATTCAGTAAGGATGAGAGCATTTCCTGTCGGAGAGAGATGCTTTTATAGAAAGCCGTTAAGGAAGAGCAGAGTCCTCAAGTGATTTTTTGACAATTTAACTGGTTCTCCTGACACATTAAATGACTATGCTGACAACTTAACTGCACTGCCAATCAATATTTCCTATTACTGTCATTGTCAGAGAGAAAATAAAAATATGACGTTAAGGTCAACCCGGGAGTGACAAGACATTAAGGCCCTATCAGAGCTGCTTATTAATGCAGATAGCCCATCAAAAATAGAGACACTTTAAGACCAATATGCCTATTCAAGGATTTTTCTTTAGAAATACTAAATTATATAAACAAATATTAAAATGCTATGAGATAAAGATGACATTTTTACATAGCTTACATCATTTCTTGTAAATAAATTAGTAATATTGAAAGATTATTATTACTCACTTTACATTTGTACACAGTGATTTCTTGAAGCAGGATATGGACTGGCTAACTGTTTTCCTGTTCACAGCACAGTGAACCTGTCTCGTAAAAAACAAATGACGTTAAATGCAACAACCCCATCCTTAGTAAGCCGCTTAACTCCACCCACAGCATTACAACACAGCAGATTCCACATCAATGTGAGGACGAGACAATTAACCAGGGGTTTAACCTGTCAATCATGTCCTGTCAACCTATCACACTTGCACTCTCAAGTCCGCCTCCTACTTAACTCCCTCTGTGATATGCTGCTGGCAGTTTGGATGGCTTGACTGACGGAAGGCCTGATCTGGGCACTGGGAGGCGCCTCTGAGGATGTCTTGGACATGTGAGACGGAGATTGGGGCGGACATGAGAGGGTGAAGCGAATGGCCAAAGAAGATATGGTTTGCCCGAAATTAGCCGTTCTGTCCTAATTAGATGTGCAAAGCAGCATAGGGGCTCTGCTACTATCCTGATGAGAGTGAAGGGAGGGCTGAAAGGGCGGAAAGACAAGACAGTCTCAAAGTTTCACCTCCTTTTATTGATCGGGAAAGTGCACAGATGTCGACTGCACTTGTGGACAAAGTTCGGTTCTCCATCAGTCAAGCGCTGAATTCAACACAACTAAACAGACACATTCTGTATACAGCAAAACACCCACACAATATAAAATATCAAGCTAAGATACCCATGCAAAACTAATCTCACACCATCACCTGCTGGGTGTCTACAAAATGCAAATATTCCCAAACATTGTAAAGTTGACAGAAAAAATATGTGATTAGTTAAAACCCTTATTCTAACTTAAATAAGACTGTTTGAAATATTTAACCGTAGTTTAGAAAAAAAGGGTTAATGGAAAGGGACTGAGTTTGTGTTATATCAGGTTCATGTAGGCAGAAATATGGGCTGAACCCACTGGCTGTGTATCCCATTACTTTGCTCTTTGCTTCCAACCCTTTGGATTCCATACCGTTCTGTTAACCATCAGCAATTATCTCCCTGTCAGAGCTAAAGGTAACAAATTTCCCCCCATCCAGCCAGCCGCTATCATCCTCTGGACACCAGCATCAACTGACAGCAGCTAAATCACGCCAGCCAGCCAAGACTCCTGACAGACAAATACACTACCTTGGAAAACCTGGGCCCATCACTCTAAGATGGGAGGGGTGGAGGAGAGGAAGAGGGAGTCTCTCCCTGCTGACCTTATACTTCTTCCTTTTTTCCTCCATTCCCTCCCCCTTCTCGCTGTAAGAGATGGACTGCCCTGTATTCTGTAAGCACAGGGCCCCATTCCCAAATAAGAGAATTATTAATGGAGCTTTCCTAGGTGCTGGTTTATCTTGTGCCATCACACCAGGTCCAAGTTTCTCCCTTTTACAGATGGACACAGAGAGCCGGGGCTATGAGTTATCCACACAGCACCCAGCAACAGCAAAACAATACAAAGGCTCCAACTAAAAACACCATATTTCTACTACCTGGGAAACTTTCTAACACCTGCTTTTAGAAGGAGGAATCCACACATTAGGATTATGTGTCACCTGAATAATCAGCATGTTAATCAACATTTTTAGTACACAACTTTCTTTAGTGAGTAATCAACCTTTCTTTGATGGAAATTGAGCAATCAAGACACAATTTTACAAGCTGAAATGATTTGTTAGTTAAAAGAATAGTGATAACAAAAAATAAACATGTTACTATTTGATTGTTGATATACAGTATTGGATTGAATCAAAATGCAGTACATTCTCTGTTTCTTGCGTCTCATCTTCCATATTTTCCTGCTTCTTTCTGTTTCATATTATAGATGGATTTTTGTTTGGTGTTGAGCTGTTGATCAAACAAAACAAAACAAAAGAAGGTAAAGATGTCTCATCGGCTTTGGGAAATTTTCCCAGGTTTTTTCGTTAACGTTAAATGGCAATGAACACAATCGTGGTATTATAAGGAATGCATATGATTAAACTGTAACTGATGCCTGTGAGTGTTATCTTAAACCCAAAACAAAATAACAGCAGTAAACAGGTTGACAACCAAAACATCCATGATCCAAGGTGAGGCAGTGGGATGCATACTTGTGCAGATAACTGTGATTAATGTAACAGAGTGACAGAGAGGTTAGGGCGACAATATGATTCCTATTCTAAATGACATGACCTTTCTTGTGTGTCAAACATATTCACTATACAAGTCATTGGCACGTCGTTGCTCATCAGCATATCACCTTTCCTATCCGTGCTGCCATTGATGGTATTATTTTTAATTCTACGCAAGGTTTTCACACTGTGAATGTCCCAGGTACCCCACAATGCAGACAAGGTAAAATAACATGAGCTAGAAGGTGTGAATCAAGTTTTCTTTGCATCACATTAAGTGGCGCACAGCTTTAACAGCTCTTACCATCACATCACATTAGCATACTCATGCAGGTAGATTTCTGTGTGTGACACCCTTTGTCAGTAGGGGTGAGAGAGGAGGGAGCTGTACCTGACAGTGACCTGTCAAACCAGATAGGATGTGTTTAACGATAAGCTGTCTGCCTGGATCACACATATACACACACAGGAGACCCCCAAAAGGTTAGATGTAAGACATACAATCTATATCTATGTATATTCTTTCATCTATGTCCTTTTACATTCTATAAACACAACACATATTTTGATTGAGCAAGTATTAAAAACCAAATCAGCAGCACAATCATATAATAACAATAATCACACACCACAAAATCCTCACTAAAAAATGTCCCTTCTTTACAATTTATTGTTTTTATTGATGAATTGTTAGGTCTGTAAAACATCAGAAACATATTTTAAAACCATCATCATACGTTCCCAGGTCCATGGTGAGGGTGTCAAATGTAAGCAGCAGCCCAAAACATAAAATATATTGACAACAAAATGTAACTTGAACATGTTTTTTTTATATCTCTGTTATTGACAAACTATTTTCCAAATAATGCATAAGCAGTTAGTTACTTCAGCATTAAAAGGTTTTATGATATAAGTATTAATAGAGGAAATTATAAATAGTAGCAGTTGTATTACAAACCAAACTGTATTTTCAAATGTCATATAGACTGTAAACACCTCATTATAAAAAGGTATTAATAAAGAAAACTAATATAAGCAATATTCATAAATAAAGTAACAACTAAATCCATCACAGGTCATCGAGTTATGATCAATAACTTTTCAACCAGCTAAGTCAAAAATGACTCACAAAAACACAGCTGGTGAAACAGCGTCAATTTCGCTTAACAACAGGGCAAACTAACGACATACACTGTAGAGCAAGACTACCAGGGTGTCCTGGTTTGACTATAGTAATTGGAGACTTACACACACACACACACACACACACACACACAAACACACTCAAACCTACACACAAAAGACACACAGAGACGGCCCCTAGGCAGGATCAATATTTGTTGGGATTGCACCTTGTTCCAACAATGTAAGATATACGGCAGGCGTGGGGGATTTACACTTTGTCTTCGAAGCAACTCATCAGCGCAACCCAATTACTAACCCCAGACAGACAGCATTAACATGGGCCCCGCTGCTGCTTTATGGCCCCTCAGCCCGTCTCATTCCAGCCTCTTCAGGCGCTGCCACCATAACGGATACTACACTTAAAATGTGCTCACAGGAATGAATTCTCAGTCTTTCATTACTCCTACCTTGATTTACTTCATATCATTTCACAGCTATAGACAAAGATAACACATTGTAAATTACCCCCATCCTGTCGGCTTGTTTCAGCACCGGGGAGAGGGGGGGTTGGGGGAGTGGCAGGGGCGACCGGGGGAAAACAGAGGGGGGGCAGTGGCTGCAAGAGGGGGCTCAGGTGTGCATCTGCCCCAACAGAGCTGTATCTCTGACACAGAAAATTGGTTTGTACTTGTCAAACTTTCTACAAGGTCTTAACTGTACAGTGGCCTATATAAACACATCCTACTTTGAGAGCCTACGATAAGTATTAAAAAAACACAAATAAAATCCCTGAAAATATAATATTATTAACCTTTAAGACTTCAGTGAGTGACAGTTGTATACAGAAAAAAAAAAAAAACTAACAGAGTTGCACATATGGTAACCATTTGATTTTCTTTTTTGTTGAGCAGGTGTCATTTTTGGCCCTCAGGCCATTGGCAGAGCCTTGCAAGTCGCTAAGACTCCTCTGGCTACTTCTGTCGCTACAGTGTGAATTTAGGGAAGACCATGTCACTGGCCCCAATTCCCCCTTAAACACAAACTGCTACAGCCACAGGGGCACAATTTCCACCAAAAGCACTTTACAGCTTGTCAATCACAGTGGACAGCAAGAAAAACTGCTGCATCATCCACTTCCATAACACACTACATTATTGACAACGAAGGGTATCTCTACAACAAATGTTTTCATAAATAAAAATACTCAAAAAAGCAAGTGTTTCCCTGTCCATGAGTAGTAACTTGACATATTTGCCTTACCTTCAGGCTGGCAATTATTGTGCAAAAACGGGTACACGGCTAAATTGGTAATACATTTGTAAGCTATGAAAGATATAATGATAACAATAATCTGCAATAACAACCAAAACTATTTTGTAAAAGAAATCTATTCATAATGTAGGCAAATAACATAACGACCACACATGTTACCACTCCATCTGTTCTTCAGTTAACATACATCTGTGTGTAGTGTCCCTGAGAACACACACTGATGTGGGCTGTAGGAAACCCCCTTTGTCCTCTCGGTAATTTCCTTCACCCTCCATCCTATTTTAGTGGTTGATAACTAAGAACATTAGTTTTATGCCACTTGCCAAGCTCAAATGAAAAGAGAGCTAACTTTAATGACACCGCAATTAATCGGCCCAATAGACAGACAGCTAAAAGACGAGATATTGACTTCATTAAGGATAATGTATTATGTCATTAAGTCAGTAGGGTCACCTTGTGTATCATACAAGCCCGTTAATATATTGGCATTTGCCATGTATAAGATAAATTCAGACGTGAGAGATAAAGCTGATTAGAAAATGTTTCATCCAGGGAGGCGGGGATGCCTGTTAGTCATGGCTGGCATCGGAGGCTAAGAGACCTCCAGAGGGAAAGAAACAGGATAATGTGCTACCAATCATACTTTATCAGAACCCAGATTGATTGGCTGCAGCAATTTAATCATTATTGTTTAGCTCTAATCTACAAAGAGGAACACTCCAGGCGTGAATGTCTTTATGGGAGCATGTCATCAGCCTCATTCATTTTCCAGTCCTACCGTTGTTTTAAGGATTCAAAAACAACACATTATGAAGATTGATATTACTTTTAGTTATTGACCTTGTAATGCATGAACATCAGTAATGGTATTTCCACATTTAACTATTTATTCCTTACATAAAATATATGCAAACTTTGTAATGTTTCAAATAAATCAGCAACATTGTGAGATAAGTATGAGGACCACCTGTCTATTAGAGGCCCTGGACACTCTATAACTTTTTATTATGTTCCTGTCCAATACAATGATATTAGAGTCTCCCTCTCTGTTGTATCTGTCTTTTCTCCCAGAACATCTCCCTCTGGAGCATTGAGAGGTATTGGAGTTCCAGTGCGACCTTGCTAGTTTCTTTTTTGGGGGTCTATGTGATTATTGGCAGTTTCTCATCTGGTGGAGGCTCCGCTCATTTGTCATGATTATTGCTGAGTTCTGGCCTGTCATTGGTTGCAGGAGATCAATGGCTTTGGACTGTGCCTCTGTTGTATGGCCAGACCAAACATCCTTTTCCTCGCTAAATGAGGCTTTCCCTCTATCCATCCATCCATTCTATCCATACAGCCTCCTTTCTCTCTATGTCTTTCTCTATGTACCTCCAGAGGCAGTTCATCAATTTGGTAGACTATACATCTTTTTTTTTCTCTCTTTCAGGTATTGAAAGTACCTAGCTGTGGAGTGACAGCAACCCAATCGTGATTTGTAGAGATTTCCTCCTGGTCTTGTATTTTTAAACTTGACTTAAACAAACTTCATATGAAATATTCAGCAAGCAAACATCTTTTCTTAAATGTAAGTAAACACAATATGTTCTGAATTGACTTAGTAATAAGACTTCTAACCGAACAGGAGAGCTCTGCAGCTCTTTTGAAATATCAACCAATCTGTCAGATGCATGTGAAATAAGTAATAATGGATGAATTAATCTCATAAGGAAAGGTCTTCTCAAATAATAGTTCTATATTTTGGGAACACACCTGTTCATTTTGTAGCGTAATTAAAACCACTGGCGACACAGTATGAAGTCTAGCAGGAGTTCAGCATTGTAAAATGGAAACAGCTAATACAGTTTGACGTCACTGTGAGATTGCCAGGCAACCATGGGGGACTAAGTCATGACCCCAGTTCAATAAATAGTCCATGGCACATTTTTCCACTAACATGTTTGAACAAATGAGTTGTAGAATGTTTATTTGTAAGCTATTTAGATGCTAGTAGCAGTCCTTGTGATAAGCTAAGCCTTTGTCAAACTATTTCTTTGATTGTTGAAGGTGTGCAATTGTATATTATTATTTGACTTTAAAACAACTTATTTAATAAATGACTACTCATTCTTTTCAGATGTACTATGGGATGGATTAGACACCCTTCATATTTAGTGGATTTCCAGCTGCTAAAGATTTGTTTAATAATTAGGAATTTAGCCAAATAAAAAAAAAAGGATACTTTGCTGGAAAAATATGATATGCAGTGAAACATGTTTTAAAGGCAGGAGCTAGACACCCCATAACTGAAATCAAATATTGTATAAATGTCCTCCGCCCCTGTTAAATACTTCTAAACCAGTACAACACGCCTCGAACGTCCTCATTAAAGTCTATTCACAGTCTCTCAATCAATTGCTACTTCTGTATGCTGCATGTGTTGGACAAAGTATAAAGTTCACAAGTAAATGCATCATAATGTTATGATTGGTAATGATAAGTTCTCTGAATAACTTTTTTTTTTATTACGTTAGTTAGTGGTTAGTGGCCCTTTAAATATCACAGTTTGTATTTGTAGAAAATGAGAGTGTAATTTAATGTTCAAAGAAGCTACAGAGAACTTCAATTATGTGCCCCTTAATGAGGAATAAATTATGGCAAGACTAATTGCTTATGAATGTGAAGACACAGATCATGGCTCCTGCTCTACCACACATACTGCAGCTGCGGCAAAACGAAGAGCCAATTTTACTACATGATTTCAACTGTAGATTATGCGTCTGCTGCTTTGTTGCCCAGTGTGCATTTACAATCATTATGTACGCTTATAAAATACAGCACAATGCAAATGTATCAATAAACGCACACCATGAAAACATCATTAAAATCGGTGTTCATAAAATGAGGCCAAAATCATAATGTACCACCGAGACAATGTTAGAAAAGTGACATTGTCATTATCGAATCTTGACATGCTGCATCAATCATGCACAGGCCTGAAAAACAAGAGCAATTGCTCCAGTGTGAAAAGCCATTGAGCATACATTCATGTCAGTAATCAACACGCAGGCCTCTCAGCTTCTCTTCATGGGTCACAGAATTGAAGTGCCTTTCACACAAGGTCAAGACAGAGCAGCCTTATTAAATATATTCCACCACTTCATGGAACATGAAAATGACAAGGGGCCGCTCCGCTGTAAAAATGATCAGCCTGTCTTTGTCTTAGTTCCCGTCTCATCAATATGCTCAAAAACATATATTTTTATATCCCTCTCTTCGCAAACTTATTGGTTAGTTGGAGTTAAGATCTACATGGTTGACGGAGAAGTAGCAATACATGGAGTCTTAGTCATGGGTTTGGTTTATAGAGTCATACTGACTAAAGTTATATGCAGAAGTAGCTCTGCAGACTGTTAACAGCACTGCAGAGCTAGTCCAGTGGAGTCCTGGAGAATGAGTAGGAGAGCTGATGAGTTTTATCACCTCGCCAAAGCCTCTCTCAGGAATTTCTAATTGACGGCTGGGCCTGTTCCTCTGTCCCACACAATTTCCCATCATGCCTCTCTTGCTGCCACACAGCTCTTACTACTCGTACCCTGTTCTCCACCTCCCTCCTCCTCAAGTCTACCTTTGTTTTCACCCGTATCCGTACCCCATCTCCTCTCCTTTCTCCCGTTGCCGCCGCGCCTTGGCTTGGCTGAGCAGGCCTGACAGGCGGATTCCTTTGCTTTTCGCCGTATTAAAGCCACTTTCTTGCTCTGACAGCCTGCTCTCTCCTGCCACCTCATAGCTCTGGCTTCACACTTCTCTGGGCAGCCACTGCCTCTTGACAGACCACTGTCACTTCCCATCATGCTCTCTGCTGATCGCGCCTCCCTCCTCCGCCACTCTGACACCCCCCATACCCACCCATCCCCTTCACGGCAAGCCCGTACGAGCGCACTTCCATACCAGTGCAATTATTTTTTTGACAAGCCATCCATCAGCCTTAACTTTAAAAGCACTCTCCACTGATATCCATTGTTAAGTCCCCCTTTGCAGCTCTTGCTTTCTCCCTCCAGAAAGAGCTTGCATGAGAGAGTATGATATCAGACATCACCAAACCTACCAAACCATGTAAATTTACTTTGTTCTCGGCTATGTTTCCAATTTCACGTCCAATTTTTCAGTACATTATGCGTAGTTGTTGTGCCTAATACAATGTTGTCAAAACCCATTAGAGTTTGCACCCTTAGTCGCCTCTGAAAACAGGTTACAATTGGTATTCTAAATGTGTAAGGCACCATCTGCAGTTGAATCTTATTAAAATTATCTGTTCAATTCTCACGTTCTTCGGTCAGCGCAATTTGCAGGCATTAGCAAAGACACATATGAAAATGTCAGGCCGTCAACTAATAACAACGAAAGCAAAGGGAGTGCATCACTGTGAGTCAATAACGCTGCCTTGCTGGTGACACAAATTTGATGGTAATCTAAGAAAATGAATAAGGAGGAAAAGCTCTGCGCTGTTTGAATGGAAATCTTGTCCTCTGTTGAATCATTTGGCGTTCTTCCACTTGGCCTACATCTTAGCCTTAAAGTAGAAAAAAACAGGGGCATGAAAACAAAGTGCTCTCCCATCACTGCTGTCTGGTGCGCTCAAACAGCACACATTACATGTGCATGATGAATGGCTGCATTATGCACAGCTCAAATGACTGTTCTCTTCATCTGACCAGTGCTTCAAGTTCAACAAATACAATGCTGTGAGTAGATTCTGAATATGGATGTTAATGCCCCAAAAGTACAATTAAGAACCCTCTCTGCGGCTCTCTGTCATGAATATTCAAACTTATGAACTGAACAGTATATTCTGCAGTCACCACAATAACCCAGCTGTTTAAATGTCACAAGGAACCATTTACACATCAAGAACATTAATATTCATACTTTATTAATGCCAAACTCCTGTACTTATAGGAACAGTAGTGTAGCAGACATGCAGATAAGAATCAATATGCGTTGTAATTAATTTAGCAAACCAATAGCTTGTAAAGCTGATTAGACAGGGGAGGCAAGCACGGCGAGAAAAAGACCAACATGTCTATTACACTATACAGGTCGTCCACCCCAAACTAAAGTAAAATGGGTTTGTGCCAAAGGTCTGCGCAGTTTCAGCAGCAGTTCATCAAAGAAATATTGAATACAGTTAAATAAGAAGTGACAAAATTGCTTTAGCAGCACAATGGAGCTTGGCTGCCACACTACAGAATCACTCAGCCGAGCGAGTTTGTAAACTTTAAGCCAATTGCATTCAAAAGCCACCCTTCAACAAAACGGAAACACAATTAACAAGCTGATAGCAGCGTGTGTCTGGCTGACTTAATGAATATCAAATTATACACAAACACTTATAAATCATCATTATCCCCCAAATCTTAATTGATCTTACAATTAAACATGACAAATGCTACGTATGGCAAGTCTTGACTTTATTCTTTCCCAATAAGGGACTATTTATCTTTCTCTTTCCAAGTGCGTCATACCTAATTTCACATTGTGTGTGCTGCTAATTAACAGGGACATACGGACAATTTTTGGTGCAGGGTAATTTCTTTTGTTTACAGCAGGGAGCCCTCTGTTTCCAAAGGCTCTCAAGAACTGTTTTTTGCACCTAATGGCATCTATTGCATCCTTCCCTAAAATGTTGTACAGACAATTTCCGTGTTGTCAATTTATTCTAATAATTATGTAAATTGTACTTCAAAGATACGTTTGTTTTTAGGAACTGTTGAAGGAAAACTGAATACTATTGATATTAAAAGATGTACATTTAAAAGCAATGTAGTATAAGGTGCATTCCTTTAAAACTATCAGAAAACAATTAGTTAGTGTAGCCATGTGTTTAATTGTGCATACATCTGAATGATTCTCTGTGGAGTTTGTATCCACATTGACATGTTTATTTTAGCTGTGTTGTGTGTATACACCTTGAGGCTTGCTGAGTCTAATGCAGTGCAGACACCTGCCACTGTCGGTGGCCCTGACAGCTCTGGTCCCAGCAAAGGGGAAGCAAGGCATCAGCATATGGTTATCAATGATCCAGATGGCTCCTGCTTGTCTCCAGACTGACAACTTTGCTCCTCTATTATCAAACACCAGTAATTAAACATAATCAAGTAGGTGTTAATTAGACATAATGAAACAATTTCTGTTTGGTCAGAGCCCACTATTAACCAATTACTTGTAATTATATGCACTAAGCACTCCACTGTAATCTCTGTCGGCGGTGGAAGAGGCAGCCAGTCAAGCAGCAGGGTTGTGTCTGTTTGTCAGACTGAAGGGCCTTGAGTTTTATCCAAACATTTGGCAGATTTAAACGTGCAGCCCTCTGGTTGTCCGGCCTGTCAATGCCATCCCTGGGGGGGGGGGGCGGGTTTGAGTCAAACAAAGGGGCCATTATACTTCCTGTTGACAGTGCCAGGAAAGTTTGTCATTCCTGGGGAAGGATGGCTGTTAATCACAGTGACCCTCGACCCCAGCCCATGGCTCCCAGCACAACGGCTGGTCGTTCACACCTGGAAGTCGGGGAAATTAAAGCTGTAAATGTGCTTAGTGGAGATCGGGAAAGAAATACAGCTTTGCAGAGGGACACGCAAAGAATACAACATTGGGAAGAAGGGAGGAATAAAAGACAACATTTCATTAATTCCAAGTGAGAAGGAGAAGGTGTGGTAAGCGCCCATCGAGGAGGATTGAAGGAGAACTCGAAAGTCACTGGAGGTACTCTATGTCTGTGTACACATGTGGACAGTGATAAGGCTGTTCTTAGAAAGTTCAAAAAGCATTGAAGACAAGCATATGAAGGGATTTAGGTAACAAGTAAATAATAACATGTATTTATTGTTTTGGTGCAGAGTTGAAACCTTGTTGTACACTTACAAACTTCTATACTGAAGCTTAATACGGATGTTTGCAATGTGTAGGCTCTTTCAATGTTAAATATGATAAGTATTTTTGCCACATGTCCTCTAAAAAGATAATGATTTTGAAAAATGCAAGAACGTGAGTAACATGACGTTCTTCCAATCATATCATTCAGTTCTGGCACACAAGTTAGGACAAAAACTCACAAGTTTACATCTATTAGACAGAGTTATTTAAATACTGCACCAAACAAGAGTCAATTGCAATTATAGGTCAATAAAAGGTTCCATTGCACCCACGATTAGTATTTGTAGCATAAATAAACAATAACTCAAGTCAACAATGCAGTTAGTGAAGTGCCTGTTTTCACATATTTATAACAGCAGATTTTCGTCAGACTTTGTTTAGCAAATTATGTCTGGCAGTCTTATCGGAACCAATACAATATGAAAGGTTGAACATTCTGGTTGTTATTCACAGTGATGACGAAAACAGAGACAAAGCCTGCCATGACACCGTTGGACACGGCCATGTAATTCAATATAAAATAAAATCCTTTATGAAGACAGGATATGACAGTCCTGTTATTATTTGCCTGATAGAAGACTGAGTTTTCACCTCTTTTTTTTTCCTCAGATGGGGGAATAATTGCTTTTCTCCGGAGGCTAACGCTGGATTGATATATGTGCTTTCCCAGCATGTCAGGGAGAGTCAAACTGCTGAAAGGGAATAATAAGAAGGCAAATCAGAATAGTAATGCAAACACATTAATATTACTAATGATAATGTGGATATTAGTTCTTACACTTGATGCAGGGTGTACAGTTTGCTGTTGACACATTGTTGGTTTAAAGAGTTAAAATAACATCTTTCTAAGGTACTATGTTAATTCAAATATATAATCAAAGTCAATTGTGCTTGTACGTTTTCTTTCCCCACTAACAAACTTGAAACAGTGATTTAATTACAGTATGAGCTATCTGAGTAAATGTTGTGTAGGCTAATAGGATAGCCCTGTATTGCCCTGTTCTGTTCATGGACACAAGCTGTTGACGAGGAACTTTCTACAAAACCAAGATCATGCATGAATGTGTTTAGCAAGCTGCAGAAGACAGATCCTAACTAAAAGAAAGAGCGGTACTTCATCTGACAGTGAAACAACCCCCACACTTTACAACCATCCACGTTCAAAGACCACATGATATGATTTTTAACTAATCTGTCATCTGTGCTGGTTTGGGTGTCTAAATCCAAATTCCTCTGTAAATTTGAGTGTCACCAAACTCGCCTTAATTAAAGAGGACCATAGCTGTAAATACGCCCGTTTGTGTGTGAAGTTAGTCATTTCACTAAAGAGGCATCAACAACACTGTAAATAAGTCATTTACAGTCTGCCGGTAATCACAGAGGCCATAACCAAGGACCAGCCCTCGCCCATAATTACTGCGGTCCAGCGTGATCAACCGCACATCATCTGCTACGAGCTGGAAAACTACTCACACTTACTCCACCCTGCAACACAACACTGTCCCTAGGACTAAGGACACAGCCAGGCAGTGTTTGCGTGATAGTATTAATGTGATCACTTCAGAGATAAGGGGCTTTTCTTCGACGACAAACTTTATCTAACATAATGTTGTCAATTACTGTACTGACAATGATGATCGAAAAATAAATGAATTTGAACTGGAGTGTGTACGCAGAGTTATGTTGCACATTTCTAGATATGATCGCTGTGATATTCACCGTCTAGATCTGAACCTTACTTCATGCACGTACACTCAAAACTTCTCACACTTTTCTTACGAGTAAAGATAGCTACGTTGTTGCACCTCGACCCACATTTCAAAGCAATACTATATCTTAAGATAGTGTGTCATGTGATATTACCATTACAACTAAGCAACACCAGCACCTGAGGAGACCCCAACATGTGGATGAAGTTTGACTAGAAGCTGACATTTCTAAAGGTCAAGGGTTGAGAATTTTTCCAACTTCCAAAACTCACAAAATAATAGCTACAACAAATCGAGATATACAACAGGTCAAAAGCATATATTTGTCAAAGTTGCTGTACATTAATTGAGGCATCATACCTCAGGGACATCAAGATAAATAACATGTCTTGCAATGAGAAATGGAGTCAACCTAAATTCGTACTGTGGAACGAAGCCTCTGTCTGCTCCTCCTTTGTAGTGACAAACAGTCATGAGGAGGAGTGGATGGTGGGTTTCTGAGGTGCTGAGGCCTGAGCAGCTTGTCAGTGGCATGACTGATCACCAAGGCCAACTCTAAAAGGATTGCTGGTGGAAATAAAGACACCAGCATGTCAGCTGTAAGCTCCTCAGAAGGACCCATCAGACAAGTGGATGTGTATCGACAGGTCAGAGACAGAAAGAGGGAGACTTGGAGAGATGGAGGCGAAGACGGAAAGAGAGGAAGTGTCCTGAAGTCGCTCACCTTGGCAAAGGCTGCAATGTCAGCCGACCCGGTGGCCATCACTCTCAGGCCCTGTCCAGGGTATTATTTAAAGCCAAACAAATATCGGGGGCTGAATGTCACCACAAGGACACCACGGCCTCATCTCCACCAATCAGTGTCCGGGGTTTCAAATCACCCTTTCTCCTTCCCTCCCCGACAAATCCATCTTCTTCATTCCTATACCCTGCTTCACACCCCCATTCGACCCCTGACTACAACATTGAGGGGCGGCACTGTGCAACAGATTTACGATCCCCCCATCTCAGGCTGAGCACGATTTATTGACATTAGTTGTCAGCTTTCTTTTTGAGAAATTGCACGTAGAATTAATTTTAACTACGTCTTAATGTTAAATATCCTGGAAACACTAAATTTCATGGTAGGTGATGCTCAGAGCCGCATAAGCATATATCAAGTTCTTGGGCTTCACTGAAAGAGCCTTTTTTTTAGACTTTAATTTAATAAGAAGCAGCTCATAACCGCTTCATCTCAGCTGTTAATTACACATCTTTTATGCTGAGGAATGATCTTGGGACGCTATTTAATGCATCAAAAGTTTAAGTAATTTAATTTAATTGTTTTTATTACTTAATCATGTCCAAGGCCACATAACTTGATGGAGAACAACCTGAACAAGGTATCAAAGAGTGTCAATCTGAAATAAGACCAAATGGATTGCTGTTGAACCATTTTGCCCTTCAAACCATATGGAAGAAAACAAATATAAGATATTTATATTTACTAAAATATAATGCGAACAACCAAATAAGATTCAATCCATCTGTTAACCATACCATTAAAAGGAATAACTCACAAACATAAACTTTAATTGGAAAGTCATATGTTGTTTCTTAATGATAATAATTCAGAATATACGATGTTTAAAGCAGACATAAGATAAATAGACATTGTACGGCAACAGACAACACAACAGACCCAGATTGAAGTCTTGGTATCAAATTCATGGTGAGGTGATCGTCTTGTTAACATTCACATGTGCATTTCAAACATTAGTTGCACATATATCAGTCTTTTGTACACCTTCAATTCTCTTTTTTGCTTTCACATCGCATTAATAAATATACATCATGAAAAGACATAACACAGAGGGTAAAATATAGGCACTATGAAAGTATGACTGAAACGCAGCTCAGCCCAAACAAGAAAACACAGTTAAATAAATCATAATCTGGGTAATAAACATGTAAATCTTGATCGATATGTACTTGCCTTTTTCTCTTTTTCAATAACAGCTGCCGTAAAGGCCTGCTGAGCACAAGCGGCCATAAAAGTATGTAAAATAAATTAGGAGAGCATAATGAGAGGCTCCAGCAATTCCCCCATAAATATAACATAACGACCACAACTAAAATGTCAGGGAATCCAATAAATCAATTTCTCAGGGACAGGCCGGCCTTTATGTGCAGAACACACAGGCATATTTATAATTCCCTTTTTTTTCTCCGTCAATGGATCTCATTTTTGGAGAGAGGGCAGCCAGGGAGAGTGTGCAGCTCGACACAGGTCTCCCTCACATGAGGAAGGTTTAATATGTGTTCTATGTGATTCATCACCATGACATGGACACCTGAGGCCGCGGCCCGCTCCATTTCTACTGCCTAAATGGTTTCTTGGGGACTTTCCTACACACGTTGTACACAAACACACATACACACTGAGCACAGAGTAGAGAGCTAAGGGAGATAGAGAGAAGGGGGGGGATGGGTAATGGATTGACAGAGAAGGCCTCATTTAAAAAAGGGAGAGCTATTTTGTCCTAGCCATGTAATAAATTGTCCAGAGTCGTCCAGTGTCACCGGTGCAGGAACTAATTCACTCCTGATGTAAAGAGAGTGGGAAAATCCAAGGGAAAATGAGATGATTGAGATTACAAGCCTATTTCAGATAACCAACAAGCTAAGAGAGGAGTATTCATAGAGGCACAAGGGTAATAGACCCATTACACCTGGTGAGAGTTACTTCAGACAAAATAACGCTATTATTTATCCTCACGACTCTTCAGTTTTCAAACTTCACTACAAGTCCACAGTGAGCGATAGTACATATAACAGTTCAGCCTGGTCACCTCAAAGCAACATATCTGCAATCGAAGAACACTATACAATCTGGTCGTGTTGTAGCACAGGTCCATTACATTACTGACATATCCACACGGACATTTACGGGGCCACATCAGAAGTTCTTGTTTGACCTCATAAGAGCTCTCTGTGCTGTAAAAACAAATAAATCTAGCGGAACAGCAAACTGCATAGGAATGCAATTATTCTAATAGCATACCCTGCAAAATAAGTCCAGTCAGTTATAGACAACCTAATAAGGAGTGGGTGATTGATGGTGGGATCACAGAAACTTTATAGAGGAGCAGGCAGGCAGGCATACAAACACCCCTGCCACTGCTTCTATTGGAGTTAGTTAGTGGTCCACATTTACAACTCAAAGAGATGTTTTGAAGGCAAAGCAGGATAGCAAAGGCCACACTGTGTAAATATGTCCAAAGCAAAGTGCATTCTGTGGACCAGATCTGAAAGGCTTAATGTAACAATGTTGTCATACTCATTTAACCAATGTCCGTGGTCTATTCATATAACATAAGTTGGAACAGAAAAACGAATTGGCTACCTTACACATATATATATATATATATATATATATATATATAGAACATGCAGTGTCTCTGCCAAACAGTACATACTAAAACAAAATATTAAAGACAAAATAATATAAACTGTGACAAGACAACAATCGAAACTGGTTTCCGGTAACAAACTTAGTTTGAGCTGTAAGGGAAACAGTATGAAATGCTATTTGAGAAATTGACAACAACTTTATATTAGTCTTTAATAAATTATGAAACAAAGGAGATATTGGTGTGTACTCTAATACACAGTGCAAACTATATCTAGTGCAACGTTCTTCCACATTTTCCATTTTGTTCTTAAACTCTGTCCATCAGCCTCAGCCTCTAGAGGTGGCTTGTTTAAGAAACAATTAAGGGGGTATACAGAGCCATTTGCAGGCAGCAGGCCTTGCTGGGCAGGCCAGCCGGCTGGAGTACCTTTCACAATTGATTTATAACACTGTCGCCTTGGCAAGGCAACATAATTAATAGGAGCATGGACTTCTAATTCCAATGACTTCCACACCAAGTGGTTTCCATTTGATTTATGATGGCCGGCAACTTTGCATTTTATCAGTTCATTCAGTCATTATTTATGCTGATGATCAATTTCAATGTGTCGCTATCATCTAACTTGCCACTAATCAAAGAGAATTAGGGTTCACTGCATTATTTAGAAGCTGCTAATTTATCTTTGAACCAGGCAAGAGGAATAGTTTTGAGGGCACAGGCTGTAATACAACAGTCATTCTAAAGACAAATCCAGTGATCATTGCACCAAGATGAATAAGTTCACGATCGTATGGGAATATAGTCCACAAACTTTTGGTGAGAAGGTTTTACGTTATTTTCTAAAGCATTTAGATGTAAAAAAAAAATAGGATCAATTAATAGATGTGTGCAGAATATTGAGCGAAGGCAACATTTCTGAGGCACTTGGCTATTGATTAAGTTCATGAAATGACTGTGTTTTTAAAATGCATTAACCTAGCTAAAACATGTTTAAAAGAGAACCTGGCCCCCAAACGTCTTGGAGTCAACCTTTGCCTTCGTGAAAAGCAGCTAAATCTGTTAGTTATTTATTAAGCTTGACTTGTCTACGTACTCAAAAAGTAATTTGGGGTGGAGTAGTGAAATACTGAATTCACCAAATCCACCTCCTCAACATGCACTGTAATTGCACTTCAAAGGTGACATATTCCCAATTTAATAATGATGAATCTAAAGCAGGCTAGAATTGGGGAATCGGTGGGCATCATGTTGACCGGCCTCAGCCCAAAGGCATAAATGGACATATCAAAGCAAGATGTCTCTCAAAGTGTCAATATCTGTGCTCATCATAACAAAAACTAACCCAATCTGGCTTAAGATGATGCTCAGCATTCTTGATGACCGTCTGCTGACTGGGAAACTTGATATACATGAGATCAGTTGATTTATAAATATATTTTCCTTCACTTCAAAGCCAGTTAATGTAATGCAGTAGGCTAGCATGAAAAATGCATCATGTAATTCGTATCAGGCCGACTGCTGCAGCTCAAGCTTGAGGGTCCAGCGACGACATAGAGGGAATACTTTAAAAGATATAACTTCTTTATGTTTTTGTTTTGAATTTAAAGCGAACATATAAGCACAGATAACATTTGCTAAGAGTATAGCCTACTGTAACTCAAAGCTCATATATGTTTATCACAATTATAATTATACACATTGTATTACACAAATAATTATCTTCATAGACCATTGGACAATCTATTGTGTGATATGATATGGGAATTGCAGTAAACACCACACAGGAGTTCTTAAAAGCACATGTTTCCATATTAAATTCAATAAGTAGAGACTTTACTGGTCCCATTGAAACTAACACATAACCAAGGGCAATTTACTGTACAGAAAATGAAAAATGCAGTCTTCAAGGATTTGACAACGGGTCCAACGCAAATGATCAGACTCCATTTGTTAGCCCATTCCCTTCCCGATTCCCTGAATGATAAATTGCATTTAGCAATCCACAGGAGGCTAAGCATTCGTGACATTTTTTTATTGATTTGCATGAGCTATATGCATGTAATCCTGTTTGTAGGTAAATCATTGCCCAGGCAAATTCAAGGCACTGTGGGTTTACTTCTGGGAGAGAAAATTGGAGACTCGGCATGGGTGGTGGAATAGAGCTGGGCAGGGTGAGAAAGAGATGTGGCCGCCTATTGGAATCTGGGAACCTCTATTAAGATTTATAGGTGTTAGGATTCTACAGACCTGAGGCATTATTCATGGTAAAGCTTCTCTGCCTGGACCTGTTTATAAGATGAGACAGGGCTGACAAAGATGGAGGCCCTCTACAACAGGGCCAAGATACTTGAACATGGGGCTTAGTCACCTGACATACCGGTGGCATCATCAGCAACCATTCAGCATCTCACAGAAAAACACAGAGGCCGGCTAAATATTGTCAAAGTATATACAAAACCAAGCACAATTGTCAGTTTCTATCACAGAACCAGATCCAGGTTCTTAGTGATGTATTGAATAAATAATTTGTGCCCTGCATTTAAACTAGAAGCACATATTTTCCTTTTTACGCTTGACAGAAAAAAACCCTCTTCTGTTGAAATGCTGAAATCTACGCCATTAAAATACTATATGCTCATGCTGACTACTGTACTTTACGTTCAAGATCTTAACTATAGTGTCATGGAGCCAAGACTTACTTCAAACCTAGACAGAACACCTTGGGTCTTTGCTTAAGAAGCCATGGAGATATTCCGTTTATTCAGCAATTTCCTGAGAGTCCCACCATACTTTATTTGGTCTTATTAGATGAAAACACAAGGATCACCTTCAACTTTATTAATGATGGTACTCTGGATGAAAGATGCCGCTGAAAATCTGCAACATCTGTTAGCTGCATTCACTTCTCAGCGGGCTCCACCTATTCCTCATGCCTAATGATGCTGATCCACTCGGCAAGTTTTACGGACAAATGTGTGTTTGGCTACATTTATCATCCTGAATGAGTGTTCCTGATGAGCCATCCCCTGGCCTCTTTCACTCTTACTACCATACATTTACAAATGACAACTCCTGCCACATGTTTTCCATTTGGGAGATACAGAGAGAGACAGGAAAAAAGGGGGTCGAGGGATTGTGAGGGCTAAAAGATGGGCGGCTTCAAGGGAAAAGAGTCAGCGGTGCCTGCTCTTAACAGAATCACCACCCATGTGCCATCAACTAGCCATAGCACCATGAAAATACATCAATTATGTAATGCCTTCAAGGAACAGTTACAGAACTGATCCATGTCACTGCCATGGCCCAAACCCAAATCCTTCATGAGTGACATTAGCAGCCGAAATACTTTTACTGTAGGTGGACTATAACCCCAGCAGCCAGTGGATGTATCCCTGCAGAACCACATGAAAGGGCAAACAGAAAATATATGGATGTGGCCAAGAATGTTAACTTGGATAAACAAGTCGATGGTCGTTCAAAGTCCTGGAGAGTTGCACCCCTAATAAATCATATTCCTTTTGATGTGCAGCTGGTTACAAGTTTAGAAAGGGGGTGGATGGTTAGAACAGACATGAGTCAGGCTCCAGGACACACTGCCGGCTTCTCTCAAAGCCTGGGGATCCTAGTTTAGTGAAACTCTAGGGACATGTGAGAATAGTAAATAAGTTATAAATAGGGTCATGAGAGAAAACAGGGTGTCAGAGGTTTTTGGATCCAGTGGTAGTACTTGAAATTAAAACAGAATATGCCTATCTATCATTAACAACAGTTATAGCTTGCAACATGCATTTGATCTGAAATAATTAACAATTGGATCATTAGTGTCCGGAAGTCTGCACTGCATTTACACCCCAACAATGTTATTCAACAATATGAGTATACGCTTATTTTATGGTTTTTAAAGGCTCTTTACTTTCAGTATTTGCATCCATGAAGAGAAGAGCTTGGATGTTCACAGTGTGTACATAACAATATATATTGTATTGTTTCCCTACAGGGGGCAGGGGAATAGTAAGCTGGAAGGGCCTTAGCCTAAAAACACAGACATGTATGCCTGCATGTTCTGGGGAACAGGATAAGCCAGAGTCCTGCAGAAGTGGAGATGGATGCTTTGAAGAAGCGAAGCATATTCAGCATGAGCCAATGTTAAAGTATCAGTCACACAAACAGCTGGAGAACCTCAGCTGGACTGATGGGGATAAATCATATCCAGGAAGCAAAAACAGACACAGCATGATGCTGAGCCGAGGGCTAAAATTCTTGACAAATGTACAGTAAATGCAGACGAGCAACTAATTGTCAGCTGTTACCACCCGTTACTCCAGGATCATACTCTCTTGGGCCAATTTTCACCACTGGAGTTAGTGAATTCATTACATTTGTTTGCTGCTACTGTGAGTGTAAATATTACCAGTTGGAATACTCGAAAAAAATATATTGGAATGCAATACAATAACTATACAAATATAAAACATAGATGATATAAGCTCATATATGTATATATAAATAAATCTATCCAGGGCCATTTCTGTCAGGTCAACATTCTGTGTATGTTATTGATATTTTGGTGATCTAAATAATTAAGTCAACTAATGCCAAACAAGAATTAGAAGCATTTCTTTGTATGTCAGACTGCATTGGAGTTTGGGTATTTTACGCAGATTTAAAGTATTTTCACGTTGGTCATTTCAACACCACTCGCACACCATTGAAGCAGTGCATTGTTTCCAAAATGTGGGTTTTAAAAAATATTGCAGGGAGGGAAAAACTCAATCCCATGCTTTTAAGCAAACCATCAAAACGCTATGGTTTAATAATTAATTGTTGTTTATTGTGTCTCTTTTTTGCTAAAATTTTGTTTTCATATTTCCTACTCTTACCCCTAAAAATCTTGTAGAGCAAGTTAAACATTTGGAAAACTATGAACAGAAGTTCACACTGTATCTCTCTTTCCCTCTTATCTATTCCCTTTCCCACACTGCTAATAAAGATGGAAGGCACTGGTTGGTGTGATTCCCCAAATACATCAGATTCAATTACAGGTCTTACTCTATTTAAAGTCATAATGCAAAAAATGATTACTGTTGCAAAAAAATAACCGGAAGATTTGCACTCAGCTGACCTCAAAACCCCTTCTGCATCTTGAAGAAAACCCCAGCCTGCCTGTGAAGTCTGAAAGACGCATATGTCATTCCTGCTGGGTATCCAACCGTGTAGCCGTATTTTGACACAGTCATTCTCATGCATAAATATTAAAACCGACTTTATGACAGTATATTCATTAATGGTGCAACAAATACAATCTCAAAGTAATACATGAAGGTGGATATGTTTATTACGGCATATTCTGCATTATGAGCTGTGAATGATGAATCACAGAGAGAGCGTATTACTCCAATTTTCTCTCGCCCTTGTAACAACAAAGTTCATAGACACCAAATCAGTTTCAAGGGAACCCGGGGGCTACAAGTGCAAGACTGCTATATGAGACATTCATAATTTATGTGCATTTGATGTAGTGATATGTAAAAAACTTCAGAGGAATTTTAATGGGCTTGAGGCTGAGACGGGAGAGAAAAATCTTTGAGATGGTTGTTTGGCCCCTGTTTTCCACTGAATCACTTCTATACCAAAACGAAAAATAAAAAGTTTTTCAAATCTAACAAATTCAGCCATCGAGTGTGTAATCATTGAGAAATGGGGAATTTCATCTTCTTATTTCAATGCTTTATTGATCCGGTGGCATGGTCCTCATAAGCTCCATTACGTGGCCCGAGCTGTGGCCAGCAACACTGTCCAATTCAGTCAACAATGGAAAGCAATTTCCATTGATCAATGTCCTTCCACACATAACAGATAGAGGTTGATAATACACTTCAACGAAATCCTACAGTCAATTAGGGTTTGATGAAAAAACAGTGCTGTGCAGGGACAAGCCAAGGTGTTAATAAGCAAGGGAAAAACAAATCACCAAAACTGGAAAGTCTATGCCCTCGCTTTGAATGAAACCATAATTTATTAATCCTTCAGACAGATGGCTTGAGTTTGTGTAAGCTATTGATCAGCAGCAACCTTTTATTATTTGTTTTCCCCATTAGAAGCATAGATTAAAACGGATGAGAGGTGTTTACCTCGCTAACACAGCGTATTGGGTTGCACTCTCTTTACTCTGGAAGACCAAATGTTTTTCTACTGATGCTCATGTAGGAGAAATCATTGTAGAGGAGGTTGAGCCTGCACATTAATTTGTCAGCCCAATAGGAAAACTCTCTCCTGATGGTGATCCAATCTAGATGGTGGGAGTGTCAATGCCCACTGAGCAGCCTCATTTGAATCCACTCAATGCCAGGTCTGATCAATAGCAGGGAAACAGAGGCCAGTTTAAAAGAGAAAGACATGCAAGAAGACAAGATCAAGTAGACAGAAGCATAAGATGAGACAGCACTGTGGTACAAACACAGACAACAATGGACCTCTTTAAGGCCTGAAACTTTTAAATGAAAGATTTATTCTTATTTTTACTATTTTTTATTTCTTAGTTATGTAGGCAGACAACACAAAGGGACAACTATAGCCAATTTTAACCACACACAAGTGTTTAACTAAACAAAGTGCATTAAATTGCAGGATATAACTGCTAGGCAAACTGTAGTACATTTAGAATTGTAAACTATAAAAGTAGTCTTCTTTTTAATTTGCATGAAAAGCAATAATGCTGTATCTTCAGATAACTGGACCGCCCTTTATACTGTGTTGTACAGCAGGGGCTGAAAAATCCCACAGCCAATATCCACTAAAATTGGCTCACAAAGAGACGAGGGATAATACTTCAAAAATAGGCCTTGATTGTGCCATGTGGGACAAAAAACATCACTCAAGCTAACCATTCCTCCATCTTTCACTGATAAAATCCACTTTCCATTCATTACCCTTTATCATAAACACAAGTCTACGGGGAAGCAGGGCTTAGAAGTGGTTAAGCCTGTCCCTGGTTTCCTATTTCTAGGGAGCATTTATCTGATGATATATATTCCTTTTGGTAAGTGAAGGAGTTATTCTGTTTCCAACAGGAAGGACATTGATAGGGCATTAGGGATTTGTTTATTTCAACTCGAAGCCATAGCATTTATCCAAGTATATATTTCGCTGCGGGCTTAGACCAAATTATGTCTCAAGGCAAGATAAATCATAGGGAACAAGTCAAAATGCCAAGCGTTTTATGATCCTACACAGAGCCCTGATGGCAGGCTACACTTTACTGAAAGCTATGTTGCATTGTGAATTTCCAGACACAACAGCCTACGTGTTCATGCTTGTTTGTGACTAGACTGATATGAATGTGACAGCTGTCATATGCTCGTCAACTGTCTAGGTTTTAGACACACAACAGAATGATGGGATTTGAAAAGAAGTTCATCTGTCTCTCTAATAAATCCATTGTCTTGTCTTCCTTGAACAAGGAATGCAGTGATGGACACATCCAACATTGACAAACAGGCTCAGTGAAATATTGTAGATGCAGAAAGCTCATTCAGTTTAAGTGAGAGTGAAAAGTGAGTTGATGTGCTTGAGTAAACAACTCAACATCACTCTAGCAAAAATTGACAGACAGGACAGGGTGTGTAGACAATTTAGAGGATATCAATTACCTACAAACATTTTAAAACAAGTTTGGAAAAAAAGTTTATGACAAGCTGGTGTACAGTTTTGAAAAACATCAAGGAAATCTTTTCTGAAATAGGCATTCTTTGTTTGTTTGGAGGTCATGCAAAAATATATATTCCTGCATGTTGCCACATTGTGCCAAGTGATGTTGTGGTGGCCTTGTGTCTTTCACATAATCTGTCAAGAGACTGCGTGCCTGGGCCAGTTAGAAAGGCGTCTTACGTAAACTTCTTAACTTAGCATCCCTCCGCTTTGACCCAGGAAACAATGCCTCCTTATATGCCCAAACAGAAGCTGCTGAACGAAACTCAACAGCTTGTGTAGAGAGAAGTTGAAGGGTCATGTAAACTTGCAGCAGACTAGAAGGCCCCAGAGTGAAAAGAAGAAGAATCCTCTTTTCCCTCTCCACATTGTTTGTTGAGAGGGATCCCTGCCATCACAAACATCAACCCAAAGTTCTTTACAGACAGGGCAAAGAGGGGGGACAAAAGGGGTCCACAACAACATGATACTGTTCGAACAATGTGTGGTGTGTGTATAATGTTAAAGAGGTCTTCTTTGCAGACTCAAGCTCACTAACCACCGAGGACCCCCTGGGGTTTTTGGCAGGATTCTCTTTCTGGTTAAGAGCCCGATCTCTGGGAAGGGAGATGTTGGTGAAAACTTTTTAACAACCCAATGCAAAGAAGGCATTTGACCCTGATAGAATTCATTTACATATAAAATATATGTTGCAACACCCTTGTATTGCAGTTGGCTAACGTATAAAACATTCAGTATTACTTTGATGTAACATTTCATCTCCATGTCCAAATATAAATGGTGAAATTATGACATAACGTTGGTTACATTTGATGGGAGTGATTCAAGAAACAGACCTATATCCCTGGGCAATTAACAGGATAAATAGATAATTGCTATTTTACCTTACCATGTACATAATAGGGGTACACATTACAAGTCTTATTGCGAAAATGATATTATATTGACTCTTTGGACAACAATATAAGCTATTTGCGAATCAGAAAGTCTGCCGTGATGCGATTACATTTTTATTTTATTCATGGGCTTTTGATTAATATAAGGTCATATCAAATAGACATTTAACACAATCTGTCACATCACCTCACCAGAAGAAACTAAAACACAATGGGTCAATCGGAAAATAAGTCTTTTCCAGTCAAGAACTTGGAATGGAAATGTGGCTACATTTTATAGAATGTAAAGTACGATCTGGAGACAAACACAATGTTAAATACCCACAAATCTTTTATTTGTATTCCCCCTATATCAACATATTTGTGTATGGTATATACTCGAGTACATATTTGGTAAAAAAGCATGTTTTAAATGAGCAATCTATTACTACAATCTTTTAAAAACTGAATCAGTCTCCACACACAAGTGGCTTATGCACGAAAATAGGCAGATGAATTGGGAGCTTGGCATTATATTCATACCAGGTTTTAAAGCCACTGACTTTACAAACAATCCAAACTGTGTTCTCGCAAAACGTTGTGCTTAACAGGCTGGATAATACCTTCAAGCATTTAACATGTTGTTTGAAGGGCTTTCATCTTAAGTTTTTCAGAACTTGAATCAAACTGTTTTGAGTTGGAGGCCTGACACACAGTGCATGCTTGTGGTCAAATCTATACTTGCATTTTCAATTCTCACAAGTGCTACAAATACCCATGGCTAACTTAAAATTGTATGACATTACATGGCATTGTAACCCATGGAAGAGGTCATAAAGAAAATGAGGATTAGAGCAACTTAAGAAAAACCTTCCGCCCACTTCTCTCTGCAATATTTTACAGAGTTTCTGGTGTCCACAGAGAGCCACACATCTCGCTGCTCTGATCACTAACTAGCCAGCCAATCAAAGCCTTCTGGCCATGGAGCAATTATCTGCTCTCCATAGCATAGGTGGAGAATGAACCGGCAACCCCTGCAATTCTCTATCTCTCTGTCTCCTGAAATAACTACAAATTCTTTACTTACTGTATGCTTACACTTGTATGTACCACAGAGGGAAAAAAAGATTTGATTTCCTCAGATTCATCGGAGATCACATTACATGCCATGCCAAGTACAAAGCCTGAAATTGCATGGGAGGATTTTCACCTCTCTCTGTTGCAAGGCATAAATCCTTGTCATTACATCAATTTATTTCAATGTCATTTGTGTTGGCTAGAGTTTGTCGAATTGAATGAAAGACAACATGATTCACATTGGACGTGACTTTGTTGCCCTTTCTAAGCCACCTACTGTACCGACGAAAAATAGCGCATTTCAAGCTCAGCTAGTTCTCTTCACGGATACTCTGAAGGTTGAAATCATTTGGAAGATTGAAGAAACAATTGAGGCAGCCTTCAATTTGTCATAAACTGTTGAGAAGGGTTAAAAAGTGAAGTAGTCAGAGAACAATGCTTCCGTTTTTTTACAGGAGTCAACCATTATATATGACACCAGACTGACCTCAGAAGTTTATTTCTGACATTGTAAACAACATAAATTGTAGACGCTAACTGTCATTTTTGGTGGATTTTCTTAAAGTAATTATGTGATTTAATTTGTAGATTGTGCCGTCTCTTAAAACCTGAGGTAAAAAGACACCTAGTGGACATAAACTATATGATATACCATTCACACTTTCTAAATGTCTACTCTGTTAGAATTTAACCATAACAACAATCAAAGGATAATCATATTACTTTGCAAAACTTAAAGTTTAAGATTTTAAAGAAACTAATACATATAGATTTAATTGACTAAGATGTAAATAGATTAATTTTAAATAAAAAAGTCATCATAAGAAGTATTCACTCTACACTTATAAAACAATACACATTACATGGTTGTGATTAGTTTTTTTATGATGCCACTTTGGGGAAAAAGGTGTTTGCATGTTTGCTAAGGAACACGGCGTCCAGGGGCCTTTGGCTGCACTGGGCCTGATCATGGTGCCTGTGTGAAATCCAAACTGACTGATCCAGGACAGAGCCAGGATTACACCACTTCCCCCCTGAATTTTGTCCTTCACAACAATGGGCTTCCTGTAACCACAGTCAAGTGAGCCGTTAGTTAGCCAGTGGAGCCGCAGAGTGGTGGTTCAGGGCCACTGTGGGAAAAGGCAGGGGACTCCAGCATCATGTTACTATTCCTCCAACATAAAGCCCAAAAAGCCCCCACCATCAGCATCACCACCCACCACTTTGCTCCCAGTGCCTTCAGGAGGTGTCGGGTTCTGGCACCTGCTGGAGGCTCTGGCAGGTTCATGCCCCTGGCAGGTTCAGATGTCAGTCCAGCCTGTCAATGTCTCACTGGTCAACAGGGGTGACTCACAATATTCACAGTTTATTCCTACTGACTGGAAAAACTAATATTTTAAACTTCACAGACTGTTATGTTCAAGGATTCAATATTACACATGATAAAAATACGTTTTAAATGATAATAGATATTGAAATTAATATTCTGAAAAAGTGACATGCTCCTTAAATAATTAAGCCGTTCGCTGACGGAAAAAAGGTTCTGGTGGTGATTTATTTCTAATACATTCTTATCCAAAGTCGCTATTAATCGTGGGCCCAGAGATTTATTGATATTATAAATCATTTGAGCAAGAGGTCGATACCATGTCACTGAATTATCTCAATTTGCCTTTGATGAAATTGCTTCTGGAGCAGAATCTTGTTTTCATGCATGAGCAAAATGGAAAAAGAAAGGAGGGAGATGGAAATGGTGAAAGAATAAAAAGTGTGGAAGGCTATTTAGTTGAAAGACTGAAAATCCCTCTCCACAAAAGCCATCCACAACTCAGATATTTTCTTTAGTGATGTCTTTAGCAGTGTGGGAGTAGTCCATCCATACCGGGTTTAATTATGCCACACAGAGAAGAATGTTCTCTGTTATGTCCTAAATCACAGTGCAGTGACACCCAGCTCAATAAGTCCTTCTAGAACAATGCTCCCTGCGCCATCGACATACTCTCACAGAATACAAAGGTGTATCATTTGGCCAGGAATGATAATTAGATGCGGAATTTACTGAATGTGCCAATAGGACCATCAATAGAGGAGCTCTTAGCATCTGTCATCCTGCAAATCAATGACAATTTCCAGCTATACTTTCAAGAAAATGATAGCTTTTAAATTTGAAACACTTCAAAGGCATTTTCCTCCTACAATTTTTTTATATCAACAATGTCAAAATTGTAATATAAGCTTATTATTTCACTTGGTTTTATAGAATTTATTTCAGCTGTATCGATTTAATCTGTCCTTGAAGTCCTGAGGAAAGTATCAAGGGTTTTACACTTACAGAAAAGAAATGCAGTTTAGATTATAACAGGTTAAGTAAGGTGAATACAAATAAATAAATAACAAACTTTTAGTGGTAAATATTAATATAATTAAGGCTGGACTGGTGTAATTATGGCTACAAATACACTATAAAAATGCAAATAGAGAAAATGTGAACAATACAACATCAAAAAAGACTTTAAAAAAGAATATATGAAATAACACAGGCAATAAAACGCATATTATTGTTTTTACAGCCCCTGCATTGATAGATTGATCAGTGTTTAATTGTATTATCTCTCCACCCCTATCAGTGTTGCATTGCTGCTTTAAAAGTAAAAGGTAAAGGGATATAACTGGCCAAGTGTTTTAAAAAAGGTAGTTAAACAGCTCTGCACCATGGCCTGGGCGGAGGCCGTTTTAAAGGCTTATATTTATCTGCATCCCTGACAAATTTAGGGCTGGGGTCAGTAGGTGTTTGACTCAGCAGGAATTGAAGGTCAATGATACGGATTTGGACACTGAAACTAAACGTATAACTGCTGGTCACATCACAAAGAACAAATTAACACTGCAGCACTGCAACACTGTAATCTTCAGAGAGGTATAAAGACCAGTTAGTCAGGCCTGGAATCTCACAGAGAAAATGAGAGCCACTTATCCAATAACGAGAGCTTAATGAGGGTCCCTTTAACTAGCTACAATGTCTCTCTTTCCCTCGGAGAAACATTTGTCTTACAGTACAAATGTGATTCATGCATCATTTCTATTGTGAGAGAGAGTGCTGTAATAACGGTATAAATCACTAAGGGGCCTAGGTTGGGGTAATGAGACTTAAATCTCTTAAAACAACACCATGAACTCAGCTGAATGATAAAATGATGTGGTGGAGGAAAATACTACCTTCTTCGGGGAAAGCTACACCACTCTCCGCATAGGCACGTATGGCTTTTGGCAGTGCAGAAGCCCTACTTCATTTAGCTCTGACAGGCAATTTAATACCACAAAATTACTAACCTTAGCTTTGCAATTACTTTTCCAGCTCTGAACATTTTCAACCCCTCTGTAGATGTAATCTTAAGGCTAAGGCCCCCGGATAGGGCAAAACCCAAGGTCTTAACTTACACTTTTACTGGGGCTCTGATCAGACGAAACAGACAGAACGTAGGAAACGTTGAGAGGATAATAGTTAGACCATTTATGGGGCAACTACTTTCAATGACGCTGTTGTTTTGAATACTACAGTTTATATAGGGGATGGACTTCCCGTTTCAGAAAGACACACAGAAAAGGGGTATACAAATAATAGAGTATAATATGGTGTAATGTATTTATTAATTTATTGGATTTTCTCCATATTGGTTCCTTACATACAGGCCTGTTTACCTTTACCTGACTCAGGATGAGCTGAAGAAAAAGCTCCTTTCAATAACACCCACACACATCTATTGTAATATGCTCAGACTTGAGTAAACCTCATCAATGTATCATGTTAGTATCCAAAGGATAACCTTAGAAAAGTCATATTTAATTCCCTGGTGGCCTTTTCACATTTAGGCTTGTTTTGTCAGCAGGGGGAAAGGAAAAATGATTTGTACTGATCAATCCCTGCTCTCCTTGGCTCCTAACTGCAGCTTTACTGAGCTTCTGACAGATGTGTCCCCTGCTGTCTGATTAAAAATGGTCATTTCTCCAGCACACAATGTGGCACAGTAACCTTTCATTTGAAGGATGATTGCCACACAGTGACAGACACTCGTCCGTTTGTTCATTTTGTCAGTCCGCGGCGTTGATATTGACATTCAGATTTTGCCTATGCTTTCATCTTAGAACAGATGTCACAGTTGGCAAGTAGTCTAGACAGGAACAGCAGGTAGGACAGAGCTCAAGGGGCAACAGGAGACAAGAGGCGGACGTGACAACTTGCAAAACAAGTGTATGTTTTACATCAGGCTGTCCTCTTTCCCTGGCTGCAACTCACAATGACCCTCATAGAACATCTGCCTGCTGTGCTGGGCAAGTATTGTACCCTCCCTTCTCCTTGGCCTGTTTCTCATTCTCACAAGCTGGTCTGGTGCGAGAGGGAACACTAGCCAAATTATGGAAACCCTCGCTCATCTACGACAGGCAGAAACACAAACCTCAAACCCCTGCGGTGGGCCAAATCCCCTTGCAAGCACCAATGAGGATATTCTAATGTCAGGCCTGTTTGCATGGGTGTAAACTTGTGGAAGTTCTGGTATCAGATAGGATATCAAAGTCAACAAGCATGTTGCTTTAAGCTGATCCTTCTGTCCCCAGGAAAAGCTCCTGCTCTGCGAAAGCCCAGAGGAGCCTTCAAATGTTTCCCCAAGTGCAACCTGATCCATAACAGACAGAGTCATGCCGTTCCCTGTGCTATCAACACTCAGCACAGCAGGGACACTCTAATACCCCATTCCAACATGGCAGCCAGGAAGCACTTGAAAAATCACACAGCCAAGCAGTCGGAGCCTATTCTGCACATGTGCTGAATGTAGCAGTCACACGATTGATCACCACCTGTTGAACCATGGTTTAAATGACGCTGAATATTGAAAATAAACTTGTAGTAATACTAGACAAGCACATATTAATTGTAAAAGTTATAAAATAAATTCTAGTGTTCATCTGGTCCTGTGGATTAGCAGCATTTTGCAAGTTGTTTGCCCAACTAAGTCATAAAATGGACATCAAAGTATAATTCTGACAATGTGAAGTAGTAAGGTAATTATCAAGGTGCTAACTCTCATCTAACACTGTTAGTTTTTGGGACAAGGCTAAAGAGCCTTTTTAGTGTTCAACCTGTCAACCACTTATTTGTAACAAGATGTGGCATTGTGGACATTTTCTTCCCTTTTCTCCTGTGGGATTTATTAAGTGTGACAGACAATTGACTTACACGTTTCTGGTTCCCTTAGATTAGTAAAGGAATTGTCTTTTCTGTACGTTGTTGTGTTTGTAAGTGTTTCAGTTTGCATGAAAGGAATACTCCTGATAGTTTCCCTAAATTATTGTTTATGAAGATTGAGGAAGACCAGTGCAGTGTAGGGAAAAGACAGTCTGTAACTGTTGCAGTTTATATTGAACTTTAAGTAAATGTATGCCCAAGGATACAATTTTTAGTTTCTTGATTAATATTTCCTAAGTGACAAGCACACTTTTCACTATTACTAAAGTTGGCCCACATTGGGCCAATCCATAAAATGCAATACAACAGAAGAGTCAAACTATATTTTGTGTTGACTGTTTTTTGGAAAGAACGGTTTGGACATCCTGATGCTTTCTGCAAATGTGGATACAAACACTGAATCTGCTGAATACTACTATTTATTAGTTTGTGTCGTGTTGTGTATTATGACTAAGCTTCAGTGTTTTTACATTGTGCACTGAGGCTTTTTTCACAGCTGCTTCTCCGAGGTACAGATAATGTGTGCATAGCATTAAGCTTACTGGTGTTTGAAGTAACAAAATAATTCACACCATGCAGAGGAGCTGATCATTTCCAGAGCTACTGATTGTAGATTCATTTAAAGGTCTGTTATTATGCTATATTTAAACAACATATTGTAGGGCAACATCAACAAAAAACATGTCTGTGAAGTGTTTTGCTCAAAATACCCAACAGATCATCGATGGTAGCCATGCCTCATACCCCTCTATTTGAGCCCTGTTCCTGAAGTGCTGTTTCTGTGAATGTCGATTCAATTTGAGCTGAGCTGAAGCTGGCCACGCCCCTTTGGAGCGCATGAAGCTCTCTCTCCTCTGTGAAAGTTTTCTATTGGGAGATATTCAGCTAAAGGCTGCCATGAGTAAACGCCATATTATGTTCCAAACCATATCAAGCATTATTTCTGAAACACTGCTCAGTGTTTACCACTAGAACAGAGACATTATATGTATTATATACAACAACTTTAAGTCCCTCCTGCAGACATCCTGCTGAATACACAGACACACAGACGAGCTGTAGGAGGGGATTCAGCTCGTGATTGTTTATTTAAGGACGATAGGATGAGACATGTCACGTGGGCGGGACGTTGCCAGGAGTTCAATGTATAGCCAGCCCACATTTTGGTTATGACGTCATAACCGAAGCAAATCTGGATCAGCTCGTTTGTACCCCCGTTTTTAGAGATGTGGGTAAGGAGGAAAAGAGAGAGGGTTGTATTTCCTGACACTTTGTGAGTCTACTTACACACCGGGGACACATATTTATGTATAAAAAGACATCAAAAAGAGCATTTTGCATAATAGGAGACCTTTAAATGACTTAGTCCATTTCATTGCTAGCCAGAGACCACAGGTGAACCTTTCAATTAGTAACATTTAGCATGCCGTGATGTTTAAAAGATAACAATATCCCTCCCCTGAATGTTTTGCGTATGCCATGCCTAAACTGAGATTGCTTTTTGGGTCAACAAAAACTGATTTGGCCACTTAAAAAGCAAATCTCTGCCAATCAAACCAAACAAGGAAATTCTCGCACCATATCATCACTGTCCATAGTGACAACTCTGAAGCTCTTTGGATTGTAGAGTCCACCCGAAAGGGGCTCTCAGTTCAAAACAACAACCAGAGCATAGTGGGCCACATCATGTGGAAAAGCTCCTTGGGTGATAAAGGTACTTATAACCCTACATATATTTATGGAAACCATTAAAAACAAAACTGCTATAAAGAAAATAGCTGACTGCAGAGCAAAAAGCCCGAAGGACCCAATTTCCTCCTGAAGCACCTGATGGACACACTGACAAGCAGATTGCTTTCCAGTACCAATTTTTGGAGCATGTGAAAAATGGTCGGCACAGCCGGTATGTGGTCTGAGATGAGTCATAAATCTTGTTTTATCTCCTCCGTGGTGGTAGCAGAAAAGGATGAGTTGCTTTTTTTTCATCTCATTCACATGTCTATCTGTCTGTTATCTGTGCCCTTGAGCAAAGATTACTGATGCCCTGTCTTTGATATATGACACATCACACAGAGCAGCTTTTCATCCTGTGAATTAACCCAGAGAGGGAGGGAAAAAAAATGCAAACCTGACTGCCATCAGCCAGCGGGGCTCTCTCACAGTTCCTTTGTGCTTCCCTGCCCCCCTTCATTTCTCACATGATCCTTCCCACCTTCCTTCCCTTAAAACCGTCCTATTCCCTCCCTTCTGATATTGAACAGACGGGGGGCAGAGAGCATCATGGGTAGCCAAGTTTGGTGGCAAATTGTTTATCTGACCTCTGCACGTCTCTGCATTTTATAATCTAGTGTGTGTCACCCCTGTCTCATCCCTATAACAAATAGCCCCTGTCAGTTCCTGCTTCCTTTATCAGAAGCAGGAGGTAAGGAGAGGGCCACTGTAAGTAACTGCAAAGGAGGAAATCTCCTGCAGAAAAACAAAAATGGGATTTCAAGTGAGTGATGAAAACAGAGATTCCCATAATGATGCCTCAAGCGCAGAAAAAGGGATAAAAGGTAGAGATTAAAGAAACAAATGGTGGCATATTATGTGTTAACAGCTTATGTATGTCATGGAGGAAGAAAAAGAAGATAGGCTTTCAGAAGAATATTACCGCTGTGTTAGTGTCCCTGGCGAGGGATATTTTATTATTCACTAACCAGGAAGGCAAGCAGTATTGAGTGCAGCCTAATGTATCATCTCCTAATACATCTGAATAATGGTGATTTAACTGAGTAGGACAAATAGCAGTGACCACTTTGTGCAATCTAAAACAAATGTAAAATAACACATTAGGCCTGACTGCCACAGTGGAAATTAAAAGACTCTACATTACAGAGTAATAATCATTTCTCTTCCGAATCCAGACTTCATTAACCCAAAGCTAATCTCCCATTCAAACTCCCTGATCTTCACATGCTATGAGGAAAATTGTGTTCAGTAAATACTAGTTGTTTTGTGTTTGTAAAAAGAGCCATAGAGCAGAACACTGTCTACATTTCTTTGTCATCTAAATAATCCAAAAGGGTCATAAATAAAATATTACGCCACAAGGAAAGTGCTGTAATCCATTATCATAATGGCAATGTCCATTTTATTAACATGCAGTCTTTAACCCAGACAAATGTGTTCCTCACCCCAGTGTTTCGTACCCATTTACTAGATACAAATGTTCTCATGTGTTTTAACCTAGAGAGCTGCAGGTGTGACACATCACTTGCAAAACACAACAATGGAGCCACATTTGCTGTAGTGTGCAATCTCTTGCTGATCATTACATGAGATTAAAGTAATACACTCTTTTTTGGGGCTGCCTACACAACACGTCTTTAAATAGATAATAAGGCCGTTTTACAGGTAAACAAGGGAAAGTAACTGTATAGGATATAGCAAGCAGTAAGGCAGCCTAATAATATGTTAAGCCCAAAGGAAACTTAAAACAAATTCAACAACAACATCTGGAAAAAGGCGTGTCAGTTGAAGTTAGGATTCTACCCATGTGCTGACAATATGCCCTATGTCAGAGGCACTGAGAGCAAAACTAACTGTGTTTATTTCCCACACTGACATTCACAGAGCGCCATTTAAAAGATGATGTGGACAGCGGCGTCCATATGTGTGAATGACTGCAACATAAAGCTGGAGGGCACAGAGGCCCACTTTCTGCTTCCTGTAAGTGTTAATATAACCTTTTCATCTGCTCACCCAATGGCTCTCCTGAATCAATTCCCCCTCAGTGTCCCTCAGCGTCTGTACAACTGGCACCTCCACAACTTGTTCCATTTGTTATATTGAGCTCCATCTGGCCTCGGTCATTTGGCTTTTTAATTTAGTTGTCTCCTGCTCTCTAATTTGTCTCACATTTACAAATGGCATTGGCCGCCAGTTCCAAGCTGCCCCTCGTCAGCGGCAGGAATACATTTTCGCCTGGCGTCGGGGCCAGCTGTAAATCTGTAATGTCGGGTTATTAATAGAAAGTAACAGATGTTTACTGATTGTTGATTACCAGTCGTGTTGACCAGTGAAATCTGTTCATAAATGGAAGGGAATTTATAGCAGCACAGAATATGCACCTCTCCTGGGGAAAATGGAGAAACGTTACCAACCTTTTAAATGAAAGACAATAAACTATGGTCTCTTAGGGTGTATCTTATTCAGAATATGCAAAAAAGGAACTAAGCTAAGTGGTATATGTTTACAGTACATTAAGCCTGAATACATTCAGATGTTTATCTTAATGAATTTGGACATTTGCAAAGGTGGATTTAAGACATTTAAAGGCTGGAGCTCCTGCTGAGACCAGACTACCTAATGGATTTCATTTCTATTCCTTTTTACGACTGTTTGGCCACAATCACCTTCCTGGTAAACACATTGCTGGGAAATGACATGACACATTTCACTTGTCACTCATCAGCAGTCACAGCGGGCAGGCTGGTGATCCATCTTTCAGTTAACAGGTGACATGACTGACTTCTAACAGTGTGCATATCTCTTTGGAGAACATTTCCTATGAAAATGTGATTAAATGCAACCAAAGTAAGGTAGAACAAATGGATAGCCAACACTGTTCACCTCGTTTCACAGGATATACCATTGCTAGATGTGCCTTTGTTAGCATTAGTTGTATTTCATGGTAACACAATCTTTTTTCTTTTTGGTCGGGTTTCAGAGTCAATCAACCAGTGAGTTATTGCTCCAATAAATGTGTTTTCATGTAACTGGTTCAAGATTTCTTTTCTTTTTTTCCTCTTAAAAGAGTAATCATTCCTGTTTACAATTTTCTATTTACAGACACGGTGTCACGAAAATGGGAAGCCACAGACAACAAGTTGCAAACTGTGACAAGTTATAAAACTTTAAAGCAGGCAGTAAATAGCTCTGTCACTCTATCCCCAGTGTTATATTACCTGGACACATTTATCTGACGGGTGGTAAATCTCAATTCCCCTTAACCCCCAAAAAGGCAAGAGGAGACAAGGAATAAATTGCAGATAGAGGGACGAAAACATACAACTAGTTAATCAAATGAACATGATGTTTCGAAAGGGAGCGTCATTAATAATGTCAGCTAGGAGTGACAGCAATGTTTGGGAATAGAAGCACAAGTCTAAAAAAAATTTAATAATACTTTCTTCATGCTGTACAGTTTATTACGGTCCCTGGAAACAGTTTGTATTCCCTAATATTTTTTTACAGTTGCTTCACCTGCCTGATATCCTTCAGCCCTTTCCTTCAGAAGCTGTCAAAGCCGCCAAGTATAATATATTGCCTCTCCAATGAGAACAGCTGTAGCCACTCTCTCTGCTGCTACTGCTGCTACCCTGCCCTGCATGAAATAATACATCAAGATTAATTGATTTCCCGTCACACTCTTAGAGAAAAGAAAATTAATTTTCATGTATCTGGCACCCCCAACCCACCAACCCCCAGCATATGAATTTTGTACATGGCAAGTAATTTAAGTTTTTAATTATTCATGAGGACTAAAAACATGATAAAGTGTTTTACAGAAGGCCCTAAGGCCGTAGCCAAAAGCTCAATGTGTTCTGAGACAACAATAGCAATCCCTGATGCTGATATAAATAATAAATGTATTTACATACATTTAATGCATCTTAGGTTAACCCCCACCCGCTCTTTTAGCTAAAGGAGAGTGAATGCTGTCTTATTGAACAATGAGTGTGATGAGTCACAAAACCAGATGTACGTCAATGCATCCATCATCATCATTGTTTACTGTATTAATGATGTGACAGGTATGAGCTTGGTAAACACTTTGAATACATATTCTATCTAATCCAGTGAACTGTATGAACTGCAAGTCCCACAGTGTCTATGTACAATTGAGGCACCGCCCACCACCACAAAACAGGAAGTATTTTGAGTATACCATGTTAACATGTTTTATCAGCCTCATATCTCACATGAGTGGCACATACTGTACATTTTCGTATAGAGGGAACAACCAAACAGTATATGAATTAGTTATAGTCATAGTAATCCAATATATTTTTCACAGAATGCAGCACTAGAGGAATAGAGTATTGTGTGAAAATAGAACTACCCTTTTCCTTTTTCAACTGTTTGTGGCCGTTGGAAATATGGTATTGTTGTTTCGGAAAAAAATAACAATGCTATTGATGTACTTAGAGTATATCAAACTGCAATAAATTCATCTCTGACAGTAATAACACAATGGAATCTCTGTGCTTTGGTATGTCTTTTAACCTTGTCCAATTGTGGGTGAGTGGATGATTGAGAAGTATGTCTGATGTTAGAGGTGAGAATGCTGCCCACAGACGCTGGTTGAATGAGCAAGCCAAAGAAGAAAGCCATGCCATTGATGCCGTGACAACATGCAGGCCTCACTGGCAGGCGAGGCTGCAGACTGATGAACAGTTCTGAACATGAGAGAATTACTTTCACCAAAAGTGGTTGTTCTTTCACAATCGTCCGGGAGCACATTTGCATACTTGCATGCCTTTGAAAGTGTAGATGTGTCAATCGATAGTGATTGCGCAAAGTGTCTCATGTCCTATCAACTTCCACCTGTATTCAGCTGTTTAATGCACTTTTTCACCAAGTGTCCCTAATAAAATACCTAACAATAACACATACAATGTCTAAAAGCTCACAAGAACAAAGGAATTATTAGCGTACTAGGTTTAAAAACACCTCTGCACCCCCCACATTTGTCTTGTCTGATAGTTAGCAAGAGAGTAATTATAAGGTGAGATGTTTGTGTATGCATGTGTGATGTCACGTGTGTATATAAGTGTGTGAATATGTGTGGGTTAATCTTCTGGATGCTCTTACTGTGGTACTAGTTAAATTGGTCCGTCTAGCGAAATGTTCTAATTATGGTTGTAGAGCCTACTTAGCATTTAATATAACACCACAACAAAAGCCGCAAAATCACACTAATTCTGCAGTTAACTGCCTCAATGCTACACCATCGGGCTGCTTTGCTGTACAATAAGAATTAATCGCAGCACACTGCAATTGGCCAAACCTTGCGCTCCTGCTGAGTGTGTTAAATCATTTTTCACTCCCTCTATTGGTCCCATCAACAACTATTCCCAGGAAGCCTAATAAGCACGTATCCTCATTAATATCATAAAGCCTAAATGATCTGCAATCTCAAAAACATGCTTAAGCAAATGATTAGGCCTCAGACCCCATGGGTACCAGTGGGTGATTTCTACAGGGTACTGGTGGGTGCTGTCAGTGGCATATCCTCCTGATATGCAGTCGCACTGACAATGTATATAGCAAGAGATCATTTATTTTGAGAATGAATAGATCAGTTGACCTTGGAAAATATAGTTTGACAGACTTTCTTTCATGATTTAGTAGTTTTCAACTTCATCTCTAAAATATATAATTGAAGTTTGCACAGGAGCTTGACTTGTACCACTGTATAATAACAACACGCAAACAATAAACTGTGTCAACAAACAGCAACCAGGGAGATCATTCCTATAAGATGCACCTGCCAACACAAAATCAGTAGAATACAATGCCCTAATTTATATCCGAAAAGGTCTGCTTGGAAAATAATTCACTTTAATAATTGATAAGAATTGTAACCCCTCCTTCCTTTAACATGTGTTACATATTAACCTTGCCTATAATAAAATTGTATGTAGTAAGACAACAAATTCAAAGAATTAACTGGATGCACAGGACCATCTGTTCTGACGTGGTAAGAAATACAGATGTCATCTGAAAACCAAGGGGAATACAGATAATAATTGATATGGATGGTTGGTAAGGGTAAAAGAAGATCCGTGAAAGAATGAAGATATTGATAGATGACAGTTACAAGAAAACAGCTCTTCATTTGGTTCTTCAGCACATGGCATTTATTGCAGCTGGCTGATATATTATTTACTTTCTTTGACATCTGGAGTTAATGTTCCTTATCTTGGTAACAAAAACAATTTAGAAAGGCAACTTCCACAAGTCAAACTACACTATGCCATTTCCCAGACTCCTCTCTGCTATCTGTCTCCATTGAAATATTCTCTATTTATTTTTGAAAACTTAAACAACTGCTGTTATGTCCGCCTAGAGCTGGCATAAGCCAGAGCAGCAAATTCATTTTTATAATACTTAGCACTCGGGGAGAAAAAAAACAGAGCTGCATCGGAAGTATGATTTAGACTCTACAGAGGCCACAGGAATTCAAGCTGTCAAGAGTTTGAAGTAAATTCAGTCCCTGTAAATAAATCGGGCAGTCCAATGCGTGCACGTGCTATCACATTCTATAAATCCTCCTGCAGCTGTGTTCTGGTGTATTAGTACTAGTGAGTGTGTGAGAGGCAGAACACAAACTTAATGAGCAAATACAACCGTGTTTTCCCTCTGTACCAAATCACAAGAGAGGCTACAGCAGATTTACAAGCAAGCAAAAACAAAACACCTGTCACGCTACCAATGTATTCAGTCATCATGAAACAAGTGTTCTCTTCACCACAATGACATCTAACTTATTTAGATGCATCTTAATGGACAAATATTGATAGCTACCTTGTTGATATGCAACAAAGAAAACATGTCAGTCATGGTCTGTGCTACATGGGGTTATTGGCAAGGCAAGGATTCATCAAAGGCAATGCTTCCATAACTAGACTGACACACTGCCTTACTGCCAACATTGACATTGTGAGGACAGGTGTATGAGGAAGCACTGATGTAGATGGTTTTCCAGTTACTAACATTGCTATAAACGTTTGGTTTATGATTCATCATCTGCAGGAAGTCCAAGGGCTAGAACATTAAACTGTTCAGCTCTGAGAGGCCTCGGTGGAGACTTACATAGCGGTTACACTGCAATCTACAAGCATGACTGAATCACTGAGCACAAGGTCACTGATACCACACTTAGTAGTAATAATAACACCAAGCTATACTTTTTCTAAAGTTATACACTTTGATTTAAAAAGATGCCATTACCTACAGTGAGACAAAGCTCATATTTAAAAAAAAATCTCATCATGATTAGAAAAACATTCAAATATGTATGTATATCCAAGATGTAGCTTTGTCTTTATTAATCAAATATGGTGATAGCCTCAGAGGTTTGTGGTGTGACAATTTATCCAACACTAATGATTTAGAGAAAAACTGTTAAGGAACCACACTATAACAGGTTCCATTTTACTGCAACACCCTCTAGTAACTATAGTGTGTACATAGGCTGGTAAAAAAAGACATCAGCTAATTAAGAATTGTTTGCATGAAGTTATTATAGAACAATTGTGAATTGAGTGCTTTACCGAGTCTGAATCAAAAATCCTTCATTAGCCTCACAGCGGGGACATTTACATTTGTTACAGCTAAAGTGGCAAAGACGCAAAAGTGGCATAGAAGGTAAAAAAGGCATGAAATAACACAGAATAAGCTAACATATTAATATATAGACGAAAAGCACACATTAGTTGTACTAGAATAAACATGTAATGTATGTCGAGGGTTTGAGATACTATAACATTTATGACTGATGAAGATGATGGTGATGACGGCACAGCATTGCTATTTACAGGAGTAGATGTATAATGGGCAACAGAGTTTATATGTGGAAGCTGTATTCAATATATTGGAATATTTTTTCTTTCCACCATCTCATCATAATGATTTACAGTGTTCTCAATGCAAACATGTTATCCTTTCATTTCTCACGGTGAAACAAATAGCCACTAAACCCCTCCCTTTGCTTTGCACAGGCCCTTTAGAAAAAAGCAGATTTGAAAAATGTAAGGCTGCAAGCTAGCCCTCTTCTCACTACTAGCTGACACGGGCATTTATAACTTTAAAAATGACTTCTGGGTACCAGGTATCCAATTATTCCTTACCCAGGAAGCAGTGCTAAATGGAGCACTGCAATGATTTACTCGCAACCTCTCCTTTTATTAAAACACTTTGTCTTATTGTTTTATTGATTTACAATCCGTCCTACTTTTTTGGCATCTGAAAACAATCAAGGCACAGGGCAGCAGAATGTTTGGACATTAATCGTTAAAAGACAGTGTTTTATTCCTGGCCTGGGGTTTGCTGCACCAGCTGCTGTGCATTCTGGTAAGAAGCAGTGATTTATGACCCGGCTGCAATAACGATGAGGCGTGCTCATTAACATATCGACAGGCTCCAAGATGGATCATCAGCATTGATTATTTCATGGCCTGTTGATGCCATTTGTTAAAAGAGAGAGAGGTGAAAGGGGGAGTGGGAAAGTAAGGAAAAAAGGAGGAGGGAAGTGATGGGCTGGCTAAGGTGTGAGGATTTCTCGCATGCATCCTAGCAGCGCAGGGGGAGAAAGACAAAACCCTGACTCCTTCAATCACCACAGCCATCAGTCTACTGTCAGAGGGAAAAATCAATGATTGACAGCATTTAACCAGTCCTCAGCACTTGGCAGATCCATACAGTAAAAAGGTGCTTGGTAGGGAGGGCCATACAGATCTGTCTTTACGCATGCTGTAAAACATTACTCCACAGCGAGAATTACAATATCAATCAGTCACTGCCATTTTCTATTCAAACGGGAAGAAAGCATACAATGGGTGACATTTGTATTGAGTATGATGGGTGATGGAAAAGGCTCATCCCGGTTAATGCAACGGCAAGGAAAATGGTGACTAATGTGATGATTAACATTGTAAAAACTATTGTTTAGGTCTTTTACACTTCATCACAGCGCTCATTACATTTAAATATGACATGTATACAAACTTTCCATTATTTCTATCAAAACTTTTCTCTTTTTTTCACAAATCAAGTCACAACAATGAGAGCAAATTGTAGGCTGCCTTAAAAATGCTTGCTGAGATTTCACAGTATAGCCATCAGCAGCCAACTAGACAGGTAGGATGGAAATGGAAATAAATATCACAACTCTAACACACCAGGTTTTAAGCTTGTTGAGAACAATAAGCATGTCTACATATCTGAGTGCACAGCGTGTACTGAGTAAATTCACCACCTTAATCCGTATGGAAAACACTATACAAACATAATGGTACAAAATATGCTTTTATGCTTTCATCTCTTCCAAAAATAGTTCCCATTTCTTTGCAGAGTTCTTAAACATCCTCACAAGCTTGTTTGCTTGTATTAACTAATCACATTCCTATGAATATTCACCTTAAATCATTATTTGTTACAAGATTGACTAATTACACTTCCAATGTATGATCACTGGCATTCTCAGGACTAAATGTAATACCTCACTTAAATATATTTCATTACCACTCAATTAAAAAGCCATAACTTAACTTCAATGTTACTAAAGATTTGACTATTTGTTCGCATACTAATGTAACCATACAACCAAGAAAGCCAACAGTACTTCCTTTATGTCTAGCCTTGTTTGGTCAAGAACATAGGAAAACAAGCAATAGCTTCCAAGCAATTAAACTGCATTTAATATTAGTTAGTGACAAAGTCATCAAAATGCTAATTCATTCCAATAAAACCACTCTACAACAAAGGCACAATATGGTCATTATACATGCAGCACAAAGGTAAAACTCTCCCCCTCTCCGCCAGCCTGGACAGTGCTGTAATTACAATGATAGAGTTGCCATGGTGACAGGTGCTAATTGATGGGCCTATCAGTCATTATTGAGTGACAGCCGCCCTAGTGCTGGCCCTGACTGCCATTCTTCTGGACAACTGTCACTGAGGAACTCAAAGCAGCTGTAACCTTACTGTGGAGGTGAGTCACAAACACTTACTAATACATGCACAAAACCACACACACACAAAGCATGTACAGACTTGCATAGGCAGGCACACACACACACACACACACACACACACACACACACACACACACACACACACACACACACACACACACACACACACACACACACACACACACACACACACACACACACACACACACACACACACACACACACACACACACACACACACACACACACACACACACACACACACACACACACACACACACAAAATACAAGCATGTACAGACTTGCATAGGCACACCCACAAGTTCAAAGCACACACTGATGTACACGTGTAAAGCCTGCAAACACCTTATAGAACAGCTACACACACCAAGCTGCCCACGTACACTCACACATGCACACACTCACTCAATCAGTCTCAATGGCATGCGATGGACACATATTGACCATCTAATCTTTGTCGGGGTCTGTGGTAGTGTACCTCTCACATCCACTTCTACTTACTCAACATTATCAACTCCAAGACAGACCTCCCAATATCAGGCGTCAGTGTTTTCATGCAAACTGAAGCAGTCTGCACCATTCTCTTTTCTTTACGGGTAAAATAAATTAAAAGCCACAAGGAAAGAAAGACAGTCAATTAAGTCACTAAGGGCCTGGCCTTCAGGTGTCCTTGGAGGACAGGAAGAGGGAGCAGTGCAGTTGTATTACTGTGTGCTGATGTGTGCGTGTATGTGCAGGGGGTAGTGTCTCCCCTCCTTTGACAGTGGGGGCTTGCCCTGCTTCTTGTACTGTAAAGACGAGGGCTTTAAATTGCTTCCGTCACTGGGCCCTGAGTAATGAGTGTGATTCTAATCGCAGTTCCTGGGGCCATCGGCATTAGTCTTAATCTGAGCGGGGCGCTCCAACACCACTGACAAGTAATGCAGAGCAGGTAGGGGCGTAATGAGAGCACGCACGCACACATGCACGGACGCACACATGCACTGACGCACATACACAGGTTACCCCACCCAAGATGCAGAGGAAGGCTTTTGTAATAAGAACACAGTTACTTGAACCTCTCTCCCATCTTTCTCCTCCAGGGCTGGTTAGGTATGCAGGGGCTGTGAAAAATGGCTGAAGCCTGCTACACACCAATAGTACACACTACTGCGGGGAGGCTTGGGTCTTTGGGTATACACTGATGAATAGGCAATTCAAAGCTTGTTGTTATTAAGTTATAAAAACTGCAGCACAAATATTGAAAAGCTACACTAAAGAACTGTTTAATTATACATGAGGTATGCTTGGAATCAGTCATTTTAGGTGTTTTCAGACAAAAGCTTGACAATAAAATAACAAAATTGTGTTTCATTTATACGATTTACGGGTTTACTCTTATGCTTAGTGTAAATACAGGAGTGTTTTTTGTTGCCGCTAAATTCCTCTCGCCTCTGCATGCTGTCACAGTAGTTCATATGCACTGTGACCAAACAGGTAGTGAGGCTGGGAGTCCACTGGCACTGGGTTAGTGGAGGACTAAATTGCTGTGGGGCTGTGAGTGGCTGCATAGCCGAGCAGGTCGTTCCTCTCTGTCTCTCTGTGTTTGCCTGTGTTAAACTCCCTCCTCTGCCCTCATCCATCCTCTCATCCAGTCTCCAGCTCTGTCCATCTATCAATCCTAACACTTTGTCAGAGCCCACTCCATCCTTACTGCTGCAATAACAAAGGGGAGAGAGCATCGGGGGGAGAAAGAGAGGTGTGCGCAATAAGGCACGACAGATTCAGAGGGGACAGAGGAGGGAAAGGGGGGAACTGCCTACACCACCGGCCACAGCCTTCGAGATTCGTCACTGGGGAGCTTTTCACCTCCCATCTACATCGCTGCTGATCTGCTGACAGAGGCCCTGACGTGCGTCGCCTTCTATTGCACAGGCAAGCAGAAACACTAATGCCGTGCCCCACCCTACCTATACCATTCACCTCAGCTCAGACAGCCAAGACAGGCAACTGGCAAGGAGTTGGAAAGGTGGCAAGAGCTGAATGGGTGACGGAGGTGAGCAGGAGTAGGAAGAAATAGGGACCTAGAGGGATGGTGCAGAGGATAAACAGCAGGAAGAAAGTGAAATGCAGAAAAACATGGTAGAAGAAGCAAGGAAATGAGAGAAATATATAAAGGTATGCAATAATAAGAACAATTTAGAATTTCACGTATGGAGAAACAGCAGGTAGGTTGAAAGGAGATGTAAACTCAATGTTCCTGCAGTCGGAGGAAAGTGGCTCAGTTTGTTTTTTTCCTCGAGGTGCATCGATAGAAATCACAGGGAGAAAATGTCTCCCTAATTAAGGCTTGATCAGCTGCATGTCAGTGGTGGTTTGGAGTCTGAGCAGAGTTGTGGGGCCTTGCTGACCCAACCACTCAGTGTATCTGAGATGCAAATGAGAATAGGTTGTCTCACTCCATCACCAAACCCAAAAACAGAAGCGCTGAATACAACAGAACTCTTTTTGACGTGTATGAAAAAGGGATAAGCTGCTTTTATTTTGTTTGCCTATAATCAAAGTCCTTTAATATTGTTGGGACCAAAGTAGATGTGTTTCTCCTTCATCTGCACAGTGCTTTTGTCCTTCAGTTAGCCTACATTGATATGTTTAACATCTGACTAGCTCTGCATTATGAATATATAGCCTACATTACTATCTTTCCTTGATGGTTTTATACAGTGCACTGTATAAATTGAATTGAACAAATCAGAAATGGTAACTAGGGCTCAACCAGAATGTTCAACAATTCGATTATTTGTTTGTTGGGTAAGAATAGGTTTTGAATTTTGGGATCACGATATTAATTTGATTTAGTTTTTTAATTCCTCTGGATAACAAGTATTCATGAAGCATGCTTTACACAGGCCAATCCTTTTTGATTTCTAATTTCAACAACAACTAATAATGCAAACAACAATAGCTTGTTGAATCTAACCACAACACACGAAGTAGCAGGAGGACGCTGCTGTGACCACAGAAGCGACAGCACAGTGCAGGTTCCACAGCCCAAGCACCGATGCTAATGATAAGGACAACCCTTATTTCGAAAAATGGCACACCTAAGAAATGTTAATGTGAGATGATCTTGAAATAGCGGAAACATTTGTTTTCAACCCAAAGCTAGTGTAGATGTGATGACTGATGTCGAACTACAACCGACGCTCAACAAAGCAAAGTACAATCGGCTGGAATCTCATAATTCCTGCTTCTGTCCTCACTTAGGAACTGAGCATTGCAAATCCTCTCATGTACATAGTTTATAATTCAACTCACACTGCAAAGTCAGTAAGTGTGGAAAAATTCATACAAACATGAAGGCCGTAACTTGAAGAACAGGTTGTTACTGTTAATGAAAACAGCATCATCGCAGACCAGGCACCAGGAGAAATGATCAACTTGGGGTCTGTGAATTTTCAAAGGCTGATTCTGGCGATGCTGATGACACCGCAACGGCTGATCAAAGATGAATTATAACACGTATCTCATACGATATGTACTGCCTAATAATAGCAAGGGTACCAAGTCAGATGGTTATACATATTGCTCATTATTAGGGGACTTAGCCTTGTGCTTCCATACATTTAAAAAGGTTTAACTGCAGAGAACACTTCTTACCTTCAGAAGCTACCAATGCTGATTTTAGCCTCTGTGAATTCCCCTCCTTACACTGCACACACTAAAACAAAGCAAGCAAGTCCCTCCCTCACTTCCAATGCAGTTTCCAATCAACCGACACTAATTAGACAGCAATAAACTGTTATTAATCGGCTGGACAGCACACAACGAGCCGGTATAAATGGTGGCTGTCAAGGCCTTATTCAGGAACCAAATGAGTATTCTCAGTTCACTGCCTGTGTGAGGCATCACCACCTATGTCCTCTAACAAATGTTCACTATTCACCGTACTGTTAATGGTGTTGGCCCAACACACACACACACACCCACACACACACACACACTTTAATGTGGTGTCTTTGAATGTAATGTCCTTGTGAATAGTGTATCCTGAGTCTTTCAGGAGACAATGAAAAGAAAATCATCATACTCAAAGCTTTACAGGCTCGGAAAACAGGTCCTACTATTAATCAGCTAACCAAAATAAATGTCTCATAATTATCTTCCTGCTACCTCTGTCCGTGTGATGTGGGCCAAGCATCTTCTTTGAGACCTCTCCCACTCCGACTTGCAGATAACGGCCCTAATAAATGAGAGCCCTATTTACAAAGTCAGCTCCACTTTAGCCAATCTGCGCCTGGAGAGAGCAGTTACGGCTGGAGAAATGAAAATGTGTATCGACAGAAAGAGCAGGACAAGCTCCTCTAAGGCAGCCAAGACAATCTATTAAGGCCATGTTTTTCAAGGTCTTGATTTCTACCAGTTTATCAGGTCTGTGAATAGCCTCACAAGAAGAGCATTTATGATGGGATGTGATTGGATTACACTGAGCACTAACCATGCGTGATTGGTTTAGCTGAAAAATATGAAATTCCTTTCTAAATGGACTGGGGGTCGATATCACGTATTTTGCTCTGAAAGACAGCGTAAGGGAGGTGGGGGTGAAGTTAGGAGATTTGATATTTTATCACTCAGTTATGCTATAGCGCAGCATGAATACTGACACTAATGCATTGAAAAGACATGACGCAGACAGCAAACCAACATATTCATGTCCGATCACTCTTGGCTCAAGTCTGAGAATAATCCAATATGAAAAGTTTAAGTGGAAGTGGGTTTATTCAGCTGTTCTTCTCATAAGTGGTTTGAGAAAAAATAAGTTATGGTCAATAGGATCGGAAATGACAATGGAAAAGAGAAAAAGGGGGGTAAAAAAACTGCAAAGGCCTGGGATTTTCTTTACTGTTAAAAGATTATACATTTAGAATATCCCTGAATGTGGAAAAGAGAATTGAAGATAAAGAGAGAAAAGAAGAGATATTCATGAATACATTTTAACTTTGTGTCCTGTGAAGAGCATATTTGAAAAAAAGGCTTAGGAGTAATGAAAGATTGTTTATGTATTCTGGCATGAAATGGGGCGGTGTTGTGAGGGCGGCAGGCGCGAGGAGACGGATGGACGGGAGTGACAGGCCGGTATTCATCCTGCACGCCCCAGCGGCCGGACTGCTACTGGCGCTCGACAGAGCAATAAATCACCAGCTCTCCAGTCTGTACCTACAGCTTATTACATCCAAGATGACAAATAAATAATAATCCCTGTCACGCCAGGCCTTTGCTCAAGGATTGAGCCAGAAACCTTTTGCTCATCACTCCTGATCTTAAGTGAACACACTAGAACAAGGGAATTGAAGGCCATGCTTTACTGAGCTTATGAAAGTTGGAGTGAAAGAGAGAGATGGGAAAAAGGGAAAGGGAGACAAAAATGAAGGCAGAGAGAAAGCGAGGTTAGGAGAATGATGCTGCCACTACAAAGCCTTTCAGGGTGTGAAGGGAAATGATCCAGTAAAGAGGGAGAGCGGAAGTATAAAGAGGAGGGGGGAGGGAGAGAAAGAGAATTGCCCCTGTGCTCTGCAGGATGAGTGTCGCTCATTCAGTTGAATAGGGCTCTGGAGGATAAAGTAAATCAAAAGCCTTCATCACTAAACAGGACCGACGAAGTGGCCGCAAACAGCATTTGCCATTTAGGTTGGAACAGCTTACCATACCATTACAATCCTCGCCAGTTGTTAGCAGCAAGCCATAAGGTACCTCCTATTTCTATTATTGTAGCTCACATTGAGACAATAGTTTAATTAAAAAGTACATGTTGACAATGAAGAAAACAATAGGGGAAAAATAAACATTGGTAAGCAAATTACCCCTTTAACGACATCATTATGAATACTTGAGTGCTGACTTAGTATGTTATAAAACTACGAGTAAAAATAGTCTTACATAATCAGCTTAGAGCTAGTTCATTAAGCAAACATGCAGCAAATGTTGACTGTTTTATCATTAGCATGTTCCTAAACAGATATACTGGTTGAGTATCCAGCTTGAAAATGGAGGCTCCTGTGTGATATATTTTAAACGTAATGAGACAAAAGTTGGGTAGATTGTTTAGTACCTTACTCTATGCTACCCTTTTAAAAAACGAAGTCTCCTACCTAAAACAACACACAATTTACTTAGTGCTGTCCCGACATGAAAATTAAAAGCCTTCAACAACAACAAATGAAACAGCAGCAGGGTATTGTAAATCAGATGCGTCACTTTCACCAGCTCACTCAGCCTGTGCATTTCATGGGCCTCTAAACCTCATTGACGTGTACATGTGTGTAGCAGTGTGTATGTAAGAGTGTGTGTGACTTTACAAAGGAAATAGGGGCCTCTGATTAAAGAGTGCACTGTCATAAAGGTTACTGAATTGCAAATGGTCCTCTCCATCTTCCCCGTAATGGAAACTGGTAGAGGGAGAAAGAGAGCAAGTGTGTGTGGGTAAGAGAGAGAGAGAGAGAGAGAGAGGTGCGACCATGATAGGAATATAAACAGGGAGACTCAGCCAGTCCCCGACTCAGAGTAAGTCCCAGTCCCTTCACAACCGCCACAAGAGACATTAATCACTGGATCACCAAGCCATGCTTAATTGCGAGTTGTATATCATGGTGCATACAGTGGCTAAAGGGGGAAGGAAACTCATTATTTCGGTTTGCTGGATGCAGGGCTGGGTGCGCCTCGTCTGGACTCCACAACCTCTCCCTCTCTGTCACAGTACACCTGGGACCAAGCTCAATGTGACAAGGAAAAATGGAGTATGCAGTCACCTCCTAATTAATATAGCCCTGCCACTATTGTTGTACCACTAAGGACATTCACGACTGATCATAAACGTGCTGAACCGATCAGACACGGGTACATCGGACGCGGGCGGGGCTGACTGACGTGTGAGGAGTCATTCCATCAGCCAGCTATGTGCAACATATTAGCTTATCATCTGTGGGGACATGACTTCAAAATCTCTGGCTAATAGGACGTAGCATTTGGGCTGTCCATAGTGGAAGGCAGAAGTTCCAAAAGGCTTCCAAGAAAGACTTTTTAAGCTTAAAAAAAATGTAACCAACATCCAATCAGCCAGTTTTATTAAGATTTCTGCTAGTGCTTCTGTGGGCAATATGCTAATGAGAGGGACTTGATAAATGACTGGTAATATTCAGCAGACGTTTTTTGCTTTCCCCTCAGAGGTTTGTCATTCTGATGTTGCTTGAAGATAATAAGGCATACTCCGTCATTATATCAATTTTTGTTACCCTGATATTTCAGCCCATGTTAGTAATGATGAGAAAAAGCAAACGAACCAAGGGCAGAGCCTGGCACCATTGATCAAACACTGTCATTTAAGCACTGCTCATCCCACGGACAGAGACACACACACACACAGCGCAAATCTGTGCATGCGAGTACACACATGAATCAATGCGCCAAAATGCATGCACAAGTGCACTTATTACACAGAGAAACACACAGGCAAAGAAACAAATGTAATGGGGTGTGATTATGGGAAATTATATTCAGCATGTACACTGGGTTGAATAAAGACGTTTCAACATTTCCCAGAAATACATCAATGCTTTATATGTTTCCTTAGCGAGCAAAATATACAGTATCTCATTTTAAAGACTTACACTGACATTAATTCTGTTCAGATTTAGTTAATAGTCCATAAATAGGCTATTATTCAAGACCGCAAGAGCTTTGGACTCATATGACATGTTCCTCTTGTTCCCTGTATATTATATTCAGGCTTTGGGGATATGCTCTGGAGTTTAATAATGCACGCCCCATTTTAATGAACACCGTATTGTTTTGCCTTTTTGACAAAGTGAATATAGTGAATATATTTCTTATACTTATCACCTCATGTTCTTTTCATAGGAGCCTCTAGTTAAATGGTACAAAGTACAACATTATGATGTACATTTTTAGAAAATGGCATGAAATTAAAACCACAGGAACTTAAAGCGGTGTTGTAGTATCCAATTGTTTTCACACTTTTTAGCACTACCTTCAGAGATGGTCAACAAATCTTAACCCCAATGCAATTGTCTGAAGTCCCATGAGGTCAGGACTTCCTGACACCAGGAACTATGCCTGACAGTTGCCAAAGTTTAGCTCTTTGCTCTGAGTTGTAAAACTCTATGACCTGGGAGGGGAAGAGGATAAAGGGTCAAACAACTGCCTCATGATAAGGCAAGAGATGAGGGACAGGTTCCATATAGATGTAAAAAAAGAAAATAGCTGAGAAGTAGTCACTGAGGGGTCAAGGTGCACACAGAGTTCACTGGGCCGGCAAAGGGCACAGAGGGGAGGAGTGAAGCAGGCACAATGGAGACACAACAAAGAATGCAAAACTGCCATGGAGGCCTTCCCTTACCTTGGTTTTACTATAATTAGGGATGCTGGATTGGGAGGACGATAAGATTAAAAAGAATGAAGTCGAAGGGTTTGCCCTCTTGCTAGATATGCACTTTGATCTGCACAGACGGAGATGCTGTTGTTGAGACCATGCTGTCCATTGCTAACTATATGTGGACAAAGCAAACTCCAAGCCTGGGCCGCACTGCTGCAGCTAAAAACCAACAGCATGTTTTCCCTAGAGGTCAATCATAATCATAACAGTCTTTCAACACTTGTCAAGCAAAATTGACCAAAGGAAACCTCAAGCACAAAGTCAGAAAAGAAACATATTGGATTTTCGGTAAAGAGAATTTGACAAAAACAAGTTTGTTAAGAACAGGAAGAATGCAAATTCCCAGTGACCAACTGTAATGGCGTTTCAACCAAATCAAACATTGTGCTTTCTGGGAAAATATGTCCTGTACAACCACAGCTGACTAAGTGGAAATTTGCAGAAGAATAGTGACATTCTTTACAAGGAAAAATGACAAAACATGTTTTACTTTCTACGTACACAAAGGTCTGACAGGGAATACATGAAAAAAGTGTTGCTTTAAGGTTCTGTACATGAAAGCTCTGTGCAAACATGTGCCTACTGTTCATTTGTTCTGGTCACACCAAAAGGCTATACAGCCACTAAAGTCTGAAAGTCAAGTAAAACACTGCAGAGGCAATCTATCAGGCCATTTGTACAGCTCTGATTCAATTGATAGTTCATCATCTTCCTGTTAATTATAGAGGCCACTTAACAAGCTTAGTATGTCCCCTGAAACAGCACACAGCAAAGGAAATATCTTTTCAGCATTTTATTAAAATAAATGCATCAACAGAGCAGCAGGACAATGGGTAATTAACAAAGCTCCAAGAAGCCATAAATCCTTCATGAACAAACAATCATGTCATGCAGCGCTGTGGTTGCAAGGAAGGCCCAAATTCCTCACCAGTCAGCCAGGCTTATTTTGTTAACATAAGAATATGTGAGGAACGTAGAAGCTAGTGTAAACACCATTCTATAGGTTGTCACTTACAGGGGAGATTGCCCCTTCTGATTAGAACCAAAGCAATACTGGCTTAGCTGAACTAATATTTGTACGGCCAAGATAAATCACTCGAGCTTTGTTCTACCACATGCTGGACACTCAGATGTAGTAGACCGTTTTGCTTCTCAGACTGCCAGATCTAATGCCCTTAGGACAAGAAATACTACATGTACAAAGTAATGATTAGAGACACAAGAAAATATGTATAATTTAGAATAAGTAGTGACTTTATGCTACATAAACAGCTTCATTTGATGACAGTTGCAGGAAGTAGGCATAGAAAAATAAGACTCACAGAGATGAAAGCCCTCTCAACAAGTCTGCTGTGCTTTGTAGAGCTGATGCTGTATAACAATACACTCACAAACTTTGGCAGGTAGTAAATCAGTCAACAGTAAATGCCATCTTTTATCAGATCATAAAATCTGCTTGTAGGCATTTAATTTTCCCCCCTCTTGTTTTAACGGGGAAACAAGCAGCCTAGAGAAACCATGCTTTGTTTTTATAGAGGTTACAGGAAAAGTGGAGTGTGTGTAAACAGGGCTAAGCCGAGCACTTGGATTTGTTTTTGCCCACGGGCGACAACAGCGTGCGGAAGTGCCAGTCTTGTGAAAGCAGGTATGAGTGTTGAACAGATTTTACTTGACAGATGAATAAGGGAAGATTGCAAATGAATGTTTGTTTTCAGGCAGTTACTATGCTAATGCATCGACGCAATAACTATACTGCCATTACAGCATCTCACAGGAAACCTTCAGACTTAAAAATTGGCTCGATGTATTAACCATCATATTTAAATCCTGATTATGATACTACAACATTCCACCAATCTCTTTTTAAGTGACTTCTCTGTTTGATCTGTGTTATCTGATAGAGGCATCAGTCAAACTACTTTAGGCCGTGCTGTACCCCTCCTTAGCCTTCAGGGGCAGTCTCTGCTTACTTCACTTCTATTAAAGGCCTCTGTGTCTGGGGTAAGAAGGCAGAGGAGTGGGCCTTGCCCCAGCCACTGCATCACCCTTCCCTTTACTAAGCCCCTCTGGCCTCTCAGAATGGCAGCCCTTATAAACACTATTCACTTTGCTCCCTTTTACACTAGGTGAGGTCAGAAGTTCAGCCCCCAGGTTTTAACAGTTAAGGCCGAGCTGTGAACTTGTGACCTCCTGTAGAGAGTAGGAAGGGGGGGGGGGGAGAAACAAGAGGGAAGAAAATACGAGGAAAGGGGGGTCACCTCTCTTCAATGCAGAATGGCTGGATTTACAGCTGCATGCTGACTGCATTGCAAGCACAGCAGAAAACACCTGATAGCATCTCATTGGGGGAGGAACCGCCCGACCCCTTTGTTGTCTCACTAACAGTCATCCCAGCACCATAAATCATGTTAATTACTTGACTGATGGAATAAATCTTTTAAAAAGTCAGTCTGTGGCAGTGAGGCTTGGAACAGGAGGTTCCCGCACCGCAGTTCTGCTTGCTATGCGTTATCCGTCATCCCTTAGTCACTGTGTAATCTGTCCATTTGTTGTTGTGGGACTTTTGAAGCTCCGAACGGCCTGAGGGAGGGCCGGGTGTTTGTGACACAGACATCTTCAAGTAATCCATCTTCCTACGGGTGGTCTGTTAGGCTGGATTCCATAAAATGAAGATAATAGTAAACTGAGGATCGGCAGGTTGATGTTTTTCAATGCAAAGCACTACATTATTTTTCAGTCATGAGAAAAAGTCGGAGGAATTATGAATCAATTAAATCACTGTTTTCTGTCTACTTCTGAGCGAAACATTTAAAAGCTAGATCCATTTTCAAGCATTGCAACACCCGAGGGCTATTATTGTATGAAAAAGGGGACAAAGTTATTTTTGAAAGCCGACTATTGCAAAAGCATCCATAAATGACATTTATTTTCTATTGCTACATGCTACAAGATTACATGGGACTACAACAGTCCGACAGAGCCACGGAGCAGCCCGCCAAAGACATGAAAGGTCATTCACACACAATAACAATCCCTCTAAGAGTGCACTCACAAGCTTGTGGGTAATTACAGTTCTTTTGCTTGAGTGTTTTGTGTTGCGATTTACTTGTTCTGTCTCAAAAGCTAACAACCACTCATTATTCACGGTTTGAGTTGGGCTTTTTTTTGTTCTTTCAGCAGGGCAAATAACACACAAGAGTGACAGCTCTCAGAGAAAGAGAGGACCAACAGCCTCGCTGGGTTCTGGTAAGTGCAGTCTTAAATCAAGGGGGCAGGAACGCTGACTACAGTCCTGCAGTCTGTTGACTTTGTGGCAAGGGCAGCAAAGGGGTTGAGAACATGGAACTGTACTCTTACAGCGCCCACTACAATAAACTGCCTTTCAGCCATAAAGTCTCTATGATATACCTTTCTAAGATACTTGACCAACACTTCATCTTATCTTTAAAAATGTGCCATATATCCACTGAAGGTGCTTCTTGTCCAAACAGAGAGAGCTGTCCAAAATCTAAGATCGAGAGTTTATTGAGGTGTGTATACATCCGTGTGTGTCTGTGGAAAGAATTGGAGCCCCTAAGACCTTCACTGGCACCACACGGGGAGGCTTGCAGACAACCAGAACTCAAACATTCTTGTATATGCACACACAAACACACACAAATCTACCTGCATCGCTAGTGTGGGGAATGCGTCTTCTTTAGAAGGATTTATGGTGGCCAACAGAGGGTAATGAAACCCAGAGAGATATTTACTGTCAGTGTCAGAGCTTATTATCCCAGGGAGGAAAATGGGGTCAACTAGAAGTACTTGCTGAAAACTGGGTGTTGTCTCTTGTCTGAAAGGAACAGAAAAAATAAACAGCCTTCCCTCTGTGTCACCAGAGTTCTAAGATCTCAAACAGTGAGGTCAGTGTGGAAGCATCAAACATCAATATAAGGCAGGAACAAATGAGCTATTCACTAAGAGCGCTTAAGGTTCAGATGATTTTTTTCACAACATCTTGCCCATGGTGCACAGTTTAATTACTTCTGCTATGGTCCATAACTTTCACGGTGCAGCTGATGTGGCATCTCCCTCTATTTAAAGTGTACACAAGGCCACCATGTGAACATCAAAATGATTTATGCTCGCCATACAAAATAAAGCGCAGCCTTTGTTTGATGAATATGCCACAAGTCTGGTATCAAATTCAATATCAGAGAGTCACAGTCATTTCATGTCTTAAACATAACACCATTCTGCCCGCGTAACACAGGCTTCCTGCCCCACTGCAGGACAAAACAGAGGGATCACGATAAAATAACAGGGTGGATTTGTTTGATTTTAGACAGCCATTTATCATCAGTTGTAACAAAAGATTAAGATCAAACCGAAAAACATTGTTAAACTATACAAATATTTGGTAGAAAAAGCACAATCAGGATTAGCTATGCTCTTATTTGTATCTGTAAAGACTTTCACATGATTATTTCACAGTAAAAAGGGACTGTGATCCCGCTCCTCTTTAGTTATTTTCACACGCAACGATTATCATGGTAATGCAAGCCAATCCTTCAGTATTGATCATAGCATTTACCTTGCCTGCTTGAGAAAGGCCAATCAATACAATCAAGCAAAAATTAAAGAGCTGTCCAAACAAGCTTTCTGCAGATATTATACATCCAGAAGATCATAAAAAGCACTGAACTGGATTGGATGTGTTCACTGTGCTACGACAAACACTCATGTGATTCTCCGTTTGAAGAGGAACACAGTGGTGTTATATTAAAACCAGACAAGTGTTGATGCATTCCCATTCACGCATGAATCCACTGAACCAGAGCCCATGAACACATTCAATTATTCTTCTTCGAAGCCATTATAGGGAGAATAGCTAATATTTTCCCCACCTAATGGCAGATAATACACAATATTCAGGAGTTCAGTGTACTAAGCATTTGCACCAGCCTTAGTAAAGTCCCGTACTTAATCATACATCTGGTACTCTGGAGAGTAGGTTGGAAAAACCAGAGGCAACATTTTTTGTTAGCACTAGAGCCAAGCTACAGTAGAACTGCACATGTTTATTGGAGGAGGAAATAATAGACCTGCACTTTGTTTTACTGCAGAAAATCTATGTATATTAGTTGAGCAAATAGTGCTTTGGTAGTGATGGATTGTAATGATTCTGTGTTAGGAACTTCCTTTGACTTATAGGACAATAAAAGCCAAAGAAGGGGGAGTATTAAAAAAGAGAAGGTGTGACAAATATTACACAAAGTTTAGATAAACAACAAAAACTTCAAGTGACTTAAGTTGGGCGAGACGCTTCATGAATGTCAAACAGTTCCTCTAGAACTTCCTCCATTCTGCACCATCATTTCCTCTGGGGAACAAACTTAAATAGATCACATTGGTTGAGATACATTATCCATCACAGCGTCCTCATTCATCTCAAAAGCCTAATTTCTATGGGTGATGTGTTGCAGTTCACAATGCATCAACATTATTTATGGTTTGACATTATAAAAGTAAGTGCATAATTTATGGGCCTAAATTAATGCACTACCTTCCGTGTGCTGTCTGTTTTTCAGAGATCTAAAGCCAGATTGCTGCATGCCAAAACTATGGAGCAATCCCATTTACAGCAGAGAGCCCACAGCAGCCATGATTTATGATAGTAAATTAAAAAGAATGAAAAATGTATGACGGCAATTTGTGGGTAGTCATAAAACTATTATGGAACTTTGAAGTGGTGTTTTGTCCTTTTGCATGTAAGTGATGCAAGATGATCCAATGTTACAGAAATATCTTAACTCCTCATTTGGAAAAGATCACCACTAACTAGTGATGATCGTGCATATCAATGTTGGGAAGTTAATTGACAAACTCTTTAAATGAATTCTAATGAATAACAGTGTTTTAGGAATCAACACAACAGCCAGTACATGCCTGCTAAGTGTGACTTCAACTTCTCTTTTGCATGAAATCGAAGCCCCAGCTGGCATTTGAGTGGATGCCAAGCCATGATTGAATGAAAGCCCATCCTTGACTGACAAATGATATATTAAGCTTTCAGTCAGCAAGAGGGAGAAGCCAGGCATGTCAGTTACCTGCTACAGCAGAAACTCCACTTGTCAATCTGCCATTGGCAGGGCTAAACAAGATCTGAAATGTTAAAAGCTCTGCACACCGTAGTTTTTCACTTCCTTGTGCGTCCTAGGCACTTAGACATATCAGCCATGTGACGGCTATGAATCAGTGTCTGCCATGAATGTCAGAGTATCGCATTTATAAGTGAAATACCATTTGTTAGGCCTGTAGGCATGCTCCTCCTGTTTCATGCAGGATATGAGAGAACATCAAAATGACAGACAATTGACTCCTGAATATTAATGGAAAAGTGACCTTCATGAGGAAGAATACATCATCGGATGTATCGTCATGACACATTTCCTATTGGCAAATTAGACGTACCCATTTAAATGGCAGTGTTAAAGTTAGTGTTTATGTGCGTAATTATGTTTGTGTCTAGTCCATGTGTGGCCAATTAATAAAGGTCTGAGTATGCCTGTGATGGAGGTCTGTGGGCTGTGTTGGGCAGCTCTGAGTGGCCCTCTCCTTGACTCTGAAGGTGTTGATTATGGATGATTAATGGTGCAAAGGAACAGGGAGAGAAAGGTCATCTCCTGGGTTTTAGAGGGAGCAGCTACATTGGGAGTAATTAAGACACTTGGGTAAGCATGATTAATACGCACACACTGACGCTCTGCACGGTAAACAAGGCAACCAGATGGTGAGCAGTTGAATTATATTTGTGTGTATAGCGCCAGATATAATACTGACTATATCACATGATTTTGTCATTTTTTGCTGGACTGGATGAAATAAAAAGTAAATAGCTTACCTATTTTTGAGGAAATTGACCCAATCAGCAGGGATCCAGCAGAACATGAAAACGAAAGAAATAAAATGTAACATCAATATTCATTTCCATTTCATCCAGACAGTCTTTATAAATAACTTGTACAAGCAAATACACATTTACATGTCTAACATGTTCCCAGGGCCTTGATTGATGCAGGTGATACATTACATGGCTATAGCAGTTCAGAATTACGTTTGAAAATGAATATGAGCAAACCTAAGATGACCCATATCCGCAGAAAATCAATCAACATCAATATGTTCCCACCTCAGTCTTCTCCAAGCTAGAACACATCAGCACATCCTGTAACCAGCTTATTCTCATATTACACCAACCTTCATGTATCATATAGCATGGGCAACACATCCGAATCCACAGATGCTGCAGCAAAGCAGTCATTAAAGTGCAAATGATGGATGATAAAACTAGATGTAGAGACAGCTCAACCAAAAATGACCCCCATATTTTTATATTTAAATACAGCCTAAGTGAAGCCCCTTTTTCAGGCCTCTCTCACCCTGTGGTCTTCTGTCATGTGACAGGCTTCTTCGAAGAAGGATTAACTTCCCAGGCCACGAGTTAGGGCAGTCTGGTAGACAGGTGTCACTTCACTCCAGTAAGCAAAGCTAACTTCTGCTCATTCTGCTGTCTCATGTCTCATTTGTTAGTCCTCATTTTGGAAGACACTGACTCACTGCTGGGGTTCAATAAAGGTTTGTCAGACAGACAATGACATGATTGGGAGATCTTAGGTTAAGTTGACTAAAAGAAACATTGTGGCATGTGTGTAACTGACAATTACAAAGATCACAATATTGTTAGAGCAAAAAACACACTGGTAATAGTCACACTAGATGTATGCACCACACAATTAGGTTGATGATGACTGATGAGCGTGATGGTCACCAAGGACTCATACTAATAGTGCTATTAAAATAATAGCTGACAAAGGTCTTCAGCTGTAGCTCTTGTCTAATAATCACTGACAGTAGAATAGTACAGCTATAATCAGTCTGACTAAACTCATTATGAAGGCACAGGGGCTCAGGGGCTGTAGTTGTTGAGAAGTTGGAGCATAGCGTGGGGAAGTGGGGACACCGAGGAGAAGGAAAGCCATGTGGAGGGATGTGTTGAAACGTGTGAGCAGCTGTGGGAGATACTAGCTTCGTGTCTGTCCTTCACTTCCTGTTACTGATCCGTATTCTGCTACCACATACAAAATAACACATTTTAAGTTGCATTCTTCTAGAGTTAAGTCAACATCCATATAATGTCCTCTTAATAATGTACTGTAACAACTGAGTTATGCTCTATGGGATAACACGCAGCCGTCTCCTCCTGATACTTGTCCAGACAGAAGGGCCTGTGTCAGCGTCATCTCGAGTTAATTGTAAGTGAGTTCCAACATCAGGCCTACAGTATGCTGCCCGGCTTCACATGTCAACAAACAGAAGATTACCAGGGTTGACAGTCACCAAGCAGCCACACACGCCTACCCAGCTCTACTACAGGCCCTGCGACGTGATAGCACCACACAAGACAAAAGGATGGGCTCCATATGGCCAGGAATCACAGCCTTCAAAAAGAAAAGAATGGAACCGTGAAGAGAATCTGCATGACAGCGCCAAGCAAGCAGCATGGAAATGGGATCCTAGCCAATACGACCACAATTTGGTGCAAAAGCTGTTTACAATATAAAGAGTATGGGGATATGGAACTGCTTGAATAATTGAATTAAAATCCAAGACAATGAATTGGGTTTTGTGGTGGTATTTTTCTTTATACTTTCTAGGTCAAAGTTTTGCAGGTTCCAAGTACTATGTGGAGGTTTTAATTCATGTAGGAACTGTTTCAACCACTTGCTCCTCAAAAGCAGTCCTGTTTAGTGCATATTTTGACAATCTGGAAAACTCTTATTTCTGAGTAAGATAGAAAGCAGGACTTTCACTTCCTTACACAGAGTGCACAAATGTTGGCAGCACATTTCCTGTTGGAACCCTGTGTCTCCTTTGTCCTATCCAAGTTTGTTAAACCGCTGTCATTTCAATTGTTCTGCTATAGAAAAATTATAATCCACCAGTCAACGATGACAGGGTGTTGGAAAACTTGGATAATTGATAGGGCCTTGAAATTTCAACCAGACCACTTACTGCCAACTCAAACCATTACAGAAACACAATTATTTTTCAGTTTATTTGAAAATTGCAATGAATCCCCACCAGTTCTCTGATCATCTTACCGCAATCCATTTGCGCAGCCGGACCCAGATATGAATGAGAGAGGGAAAGTAAATTATTGACCTGTTTAGTAATGGGGGTTTGTCTCCTTCCATTGTTCACAACAGCATAAAAACTCCATCCCACAACGTAACTATTTCACCATAGTGCCGATAGTGGAGGGTGACTCAGAGATAGCGGCCCTATATTTAGGGTTACGCTGACATTGAATTAATAATTTCATTCATGAGGCCATTCAAAGCTATTTCCATAGATAATCAACCTTAAAAGGAAAGCACTGGTGTCCACAATTAGAGATTAATGCTCTCTTTGGCCAACTGGCTCGCAGGTGTCATCAAGGTAATTAAGGGATGATTAATTATCACAGTTTAACATAACAATGAAAGTAAAGTAAAAGATGTACAAAGGAGTTCTACTTGGAAAGGAATACATTTGTCACACTAGAATATATATATTATCAAAACATAAAAAAGCTAAGATGGAAAAACCCAACATAATGTTTATTCTTCTGGTGACCTCTGTACAGTGAACATGCTGTTAGTTCACCGGTGTCTTGTAGGATTGGTTTTGTTCACACTGGAGTCCTACACCCACAGCCCACTGACAAACGCTGAGAGGGATCACTTTGATCTCTGTGACTCACTAAATCAACACCAGACAAGGTTCATGCAAAGGTCGGCAAAGTCATCTGATCAGCGCATTCCAAAACCAAGCATTTTATGACAGCCATGCACTGGTACAGGTTAAATGTCACCAAGAGTTCAGGCATGACGAAAAAAGTGGATTTAAAGCTGTAAGACATATGGTATTCATTGATGATTTACACTGATATGATACCTCATTTAAAAAAGGATAAATGAAACATTTAACCTGTAATAGAGTATGGCAGTTGTGAACTTACAAAACAAGAGAAAATGTAGTTTTGTTCTTCTAATATATATAAACAAGTTAGGCTAAAAGGGGTCTGAGTTTACATCACTTCACACCATTTAAACACACTGTATACACATTTTCCAATCTGTGATACTGCGCAGAGACAAGTATAGCAACAGTAATACAATCCATGTTCAGATCACACAAACACAGCAGTTCCCTGTACCATACAGCCATTTACACAGGGTCACTAGTCTTCACAGGAGACCAAACCTATCATAACACAGCTGTGAGTACAGACCTCCTTTGTATTCTGAGAAAAAGAAAGGGGGGTAAAAAGATGATCCAATTAAAGTTGTATATCATTGGGCTCTCCTCTGTCAGTGCATATTCCTCTGGCTCTATTAGAAGCCAGCTCCTCCCAGGCAGGCCGGTGTAGCTCTGTAATTACACCTCTTCCTTTGACAACCTGCATGATTGTTTTCCTAACACTGTATTACTTCGTTAGTACTTTCTAGTGCACGTTATTTTTAAACTGTCAGTCTGGCCTGACTCATCCCCCCGATCTGCACACGTCTGTTTATCATAACAATCATTAATAACTGTCACTTGCCAACATCCATAGAACAAACTCATTGCCTCATTACCATGTTGCAGCGTTTGTTCCGGCGCAGCGCCTGTGTATCGCTCACAACAGGGCCAAGCCAATTACTTTGCTGAAATGGAATCGCATTAATCAAAACTTAACAAGGTGGCAAATTTAAAGATATCACATTGCAAAAGACAGCATAACTAATATGTCACTGTCATAGTTGCTGTGGAGGTATGCAGCAGGCAGAGACTAAATATATCACCTTCCAGGGTCCATATGAAATTTGACGTTTCATATGATCTGAGCAGTATTAGAGACAGGACAGAGTATACAAAGTTGAGCCCTGGCTGCTTCTGAGGACTGCCTTGTCTCTCTGCAATGCAAATAGACATATAGAGGGCAGCGAAGGTGGAGGAGTGCAAGAGACACAGAATCATACAGACAGAAGAGTGACACAACAAAAGTGTGTTAAATAATCGTGAATAAAAGAGGGAGGACAGAAGAGGAAATCCTGGGGGCAGTAGAGGGACAGGAAAAGAGTGCAAGGGGAGAAAAGCGGGAGGAACAAAAAAGAAGACGAGACGGTAAGGAAGGCAACCCAGAGAAATGTTCAAGAAGGGCAAAGAAAACAAAGCAAAAAGGGAGATTAGGATAGAGGGATGAACAGGGGGAGCAGTGAAGTAAAAACAAGAGGGGAGAGAAGGGAAAAGGGAGAGGGAGGAGGAAGCGCCGAGCGTGTCTCTGAGAGCGCCAGCAGGCGGCAGTTCATCATGTCTCCCTTCACAGAGACGTTTTCTTTTACACTTTAAATGATGATACTCATCAATCACAGGCTGACAGCTGCATCAAGCCAGCTGCAAACATGCAAAGGCCAGCAGTGTGAAACCTGCTGACGCCACCCATCGCTGCATACAGGAGGAATCAGTCAGCCACTCGGCCTCCGCCCAGGATTTATCTGCTCTCACAACACACCAGCTTGCTTTTCTCTCCGGCAAACCTAGAGTAAATACAATCCATTTTAACAAAAGTACCTTGCATTGGTTTGAGAAGTGACATGTAGGCTTACTGGCATTGACCAGGCAATTTCCCAAGGTTTGAGACTGAATAAAAGTAGAGTGGTAGTAGTAGTATATAGAGAAATAAAACAATAGGTAAAGAGGCCACAAGTTTAAATATACTCTGTGCCGTAATTATCCTTATTCATCACAAATGTCGAGGAACATGCTGTAAAATTTTTTGTAATATGACTGAAGTCAAGATATATCCTGTTTGACTACTGATTGACTGGAGAAGACATGCATCTGGACAGGACCTCTTTGACTCGGCTTTATCAGAAAACTGGAGTGGCAGGTTTTAACCCCAGTGTCACAACTAAGACACAGTTCGAGGGATAATGTATACTCTGACTCTCAGCAGGACCTTTAACAGAAATCCCCGTGCCGATACAATACTTATTGATGGAAAGATAGTGAGAAATTGATAAATATGTTCACAAGTCACAAGAAGAAGTTTTGAAGATCAGTTAAAATTAGAGAACAATTGAACATATAATAATAAAAACTAATATGTTTGGGAATAATAACATGGTAACTGTATCTGCATCATGACTATCATTCATTAAGACAAAAGACAGTTCATGGTGCCAGAGGTTATCCATACAGAGCTCATGCACACTACTGGTCTTAGTTTACTCCCTTTAGCAATCCTTCACTCTCTCCTCCTCCTCCATCCATTTATTTAGCTTTCTTAGTGACTGCTCATTTTGAGCACTCAGACAGAGGGGGGGGGGGGTTGATCTGTACAGAGCAAAGCAGATGGATGCGAATTCAAAGTTTCCTGATCTTTAGCAGAAGTTATGGAGGGTTATCTTTGGCTGTATATCTGGGCCCTGGCAGCTCTCCCCTGGTGATGAAGGATTAAGCAGCACAGCTGTCTCTTCCCAGAATGATGCAGTGCAGTGCTCCCCGACACGACAGCATCACTTAATCTTAATGTCCGCTCCTCCAGCGCAGACGCACAGGACAAAGCCAATCAGCATCACATGCCACGGGGATGGACCCTACTGCCTGGCCCGGGAGTCTCTCACCCTCACAGGCCGATTAATCAACTTCAGACAGCCCAGTTCAATCCCAACCACAGCTCCCCTGCTCTGATCTGCTCACACTCACACACACAATTTTCTTACTGTTGTGATGTATAGAGCAGGGGAGGGCTAGCATGCAGGTACACTTATCAGATTGCAGTCCACATTATGCATGTCTTTTTGTTACATAGAGAAAAAAAGGTAGTGAGCAAAGAGGGAGTGACTAGAGAGTAGAGTGGGGGTGGGGGGGGATATTGAATGTTCACACCTTATTTCTGTCACAGGCCACCTATTTGTTTTCAAATCCATGAGCTCCAATAAGGGCTTAAGAAATAATGACTAATGCTCATTTGAACAAATGACTCTCTGGGAGGTCCTGAGCGAGGATTTAAACCCGATATGATACCAGAGCCTTCACAAGGACACAACACACTCCCTTGCAATGCTGTCTTCACTCCTCATTGCATGTGAAAGCTTACCAACCTGGATTCAGATCAGAGGATTGCATTAATGCATGATGCTCACAGACAAACCGTGGAAAATGGCTTACACTGCCCCGAAGATAGGAAATCCTCAAAGAATCTGCCCTGACATATCAAATGCAATTAATCAAGGTGCGCAACAATTACAACACCACCGTGAAGATAGACAGGGAAATAACATGCATGGCAGAATGATGTTTGGAAAATACACCCAAGTGTATATTTATGGCATCCTGTAGAGCCCTGGTTATGTGCAGATATAGAATATTAGATCCATAAGTTATTCACAATTGCAGTCAGTCTCATTACCCACGGGTATTTCCCTGTTTCGTGGAATGATGAAGAGCATTTCTGCTTCAAGTAGAATAGTGGGGTGAATACAACATTAACACATGCGGGACTCTCGGGCGTCCTATCCGAAAGCCTGCTATGATTTAGGAGAGCTAATTTAGAGCAATAAGCATTGAACACCATGAAAGCATCACTGCAATACTGGTATACCGTATGACCTTGAATATGTAGTAAACCAACATAATGGGGTTCTTTATCTGAAGACTACTCTAATCTTTCTTTCGCACAGTACCACTGTATCTAATATATGTGTGTTTATATAGTGCCTTAATAAAAGACATAAAAAGGGAGAAGTTTACATTATTGTATCCGTTTCACCACTGAACTGCAATTCATAACAGAAAACCACTCCTAGGTTTCACAATAAATGCCTTTATTGCATGATAGTTCATGAGTATAAACAAAAGGAATTCATCTGATTAGTCGAGTGATGTTATGAAACAATTTCTGGTCAGATAAACAGCACATTCTGGGCTTGGATTTCTTTATCTGTCATTTCCAATCTCTTTACAGTGCAGGCACTTCATCTAATTAGTTATTCTGGAAATATGATATTCACCAAACAGCGGTGGTCATTTACACAACAACATAGCGTACAGCTTGTGCAGTTAGTGATGGTGTCTCAGTCATATTGCAGCGATTTTGTCCAGGCTAGCATGAGTGTTTGGACCAAAATGAGCAGAGCCCTTGGGCTATCCCAATGATCCCTCTTCCATGAAGACCTTACCATTTGATCCTGAGGAAAAAGTAAAACAAGGCTTGGAAAATACATCTTTTAACTATTGGACACTCTTCTGCCAATCTTGGAAAAGCTAGTTTCATGTGCACTATTACAATTTCTTAAACAGAGATACTTATTTGTGCATTGGAATAAAGGGTTGACAGAGCAACCACAGAATTGAGGATGTTGTGGTCTTTTCCACCCCAAGGCTTGTGTGACGATCCAAAAAAGGACATGCAGATGAGAGAAAACAGGAGTATAGGATGTAGTGAGCAGACCAGTAAATGCTGTTGCCAAATGTTGGGATAACTGTGATGGTCATGGATATTTCTTAGAAAGTCAGCCCCATTAAAACATTGGGCTTGCCAAGTTTGCTCGTTGTTTTCTCTAAGCTATGTCCAGCATTTATTCCCAATGCTGTCATTTGCGAAGTGGGTTACAAGTTGGCTCCAGCTGAGTTGTCTGAAACACCGATTTCCCCAAAAACCACCTGGTGTTTAGTAAATGGGCTCCATTTCAGGTGGCTCCTTTGTGAACTCCATGTAATAACCAGAAAAAGATAACCGAAAATTGTTGAATAATTTGGCAGCAAAAAGAGCAAAGAGCAGAGACACATCAAGACAACAAAACCTGCTCACACTGCTCTAACACACATTTAGATCCTCTTAGTGTGACGTCCTGATTAAGTTACCTCATGGTATTAGCTTTAGTCAATGCAAAGCAAAGACTGAAAGCAAAGAATTAAACTTAAAATACACATTGAGTGGTCGCCTTGCTGTGCTGTTTCGTGCCAGACCTTTACATTGTATCGTATATCTTTGAAATAACCAACTGAAACTGAGTTTCATGGATGGAAAAAATGTGAAATAGCTAATAGTTTAGCTTGGCCTTCTGTCAACCATTGCCGTCACAGCTGCTAAACTGCAGCTCATGCAGATATTAAAAAGATGGAGGAAAAATGTTGCTAATAGCTTAGCATTTGGCTAAACGAAGAGCCCGGCCATTCTACAATTTAGATTTGCTTTCAGAGTTATACTCTCAAAGTTCCTGAGAATAAGTGAATGAACATATTCAAAGATTTTCTTCTGATGTCGTTTAAAAATATGCAAACAAAACTTGCTAGCCATTGTTAGCTAATATGTTCACAGAATTATTCTACCTCTGCCTAAGCTCAGCCCACAGAAGAAACTACATGTTGTTTTTACTTAAAAGGTCTATAGATAAGGATACCTAGATACACACAGACTGAGTATCAATGTTGGAAAATATTAGTCTACATTCTGCATTCATATGTGTGGGCAGGAAAAATATTGAGACACGTTTCTGCTTAGTCCATGAGTCAAAAAATCCTAGTTCACTTGCACTTGAGTGCTCATGGAGAATATAAACAGCACACCCATGATGTAGTGCAGATGACATACGCTGCTGCCTAAATATTACTGTGCCATTACACGGTTATAGATTTCTACCTGTAGTGTGAAACCATCAATGGTCTTCTAATGATATGATGATTGAACCAGGACATAGTTCCATTAATTCATCATTCTATATTCCCCTCCACAGCTTCCAGAGACCCTGCTAATACAGACATCATCTCCTGTCCCACGCACATAATAAAGGCCTGTCAGATCCACAGCGTTATTAATTAGCACTTCTCTGAGGTGAAATTCAATCAATTGCAGGCCCACTGATAGCTTTTTAGAAGGTTATGCAAATCAAATGTGACCGAGCCCTGTTGCTGCCACATTGGCCTTGGAGGGGGAAAACCTAGCTGCAGTAGTCAGTCACTCCTCTCCTCGTCCCCCTCTTCTTGCTCCCGTCACGGTGCTAACACATTCATTACTTTAACATTTGAGCTCTCATACCTCTGATAGCATCAGGGAAGGTGAGAAAGAGAAAGGGATAGAAGGAGAAAGGGGGGTCTTAATGTTCATTTAATTAGAATTAGACATATGGCATATGGAGCATAGAGGTTGACAGGCCCTGCAATGACTCACCTGAGGGGAATGGAGAGGCTGCACTCAGACACCATGAGATCATAGGAGTGCAATAATGGATGGACAAAGGTATTTGATCTAAGTGGGTTGACTACAGCTACATGCTTTGAATTAGAACAGAGTTATCTATCAAAGCAAGTTTGGTTAAGTAAATGTAACACAGCCATAATACACTAGTGTTGTAGAGAGAAGGTGAGCAAGCATATGACTTTAATAATACTCTTGATTCCTAATGAGGCCTATCCATGCCCTTAAAGCAACATATACCATTGGATATTTTTTGCGAATTATCACCCCTACACTGTTAGAGTGCAATTTATTTATAATTTACACCACTGTTAGGAATACATTACCTATGATCAAAACCTGGAATGTTGACAATGTGCTAGCCAGATATCAAGCTAGTGCAACAACGTTAGACATAGCAAGCAGGCTTATACTCTTAACCCGGCTTGGTTTCCAGCCCAACTCTGGTTCTGGCACCACATTGGCACCGCTATCCATCAGCAACACCGCCAACATCTCCCACTGGAAAACCTGCCCCAGCTTCTCCCAGCGTCCAAAGCTCCTGAACTAGCGGTGTAAACTTTTTCAACAAGAAAAGCTTTTAGTGCATCAGGAAACTCTGTAAATCAGCAAGAGTCCATCAGGGAAGATGGGAGGACATGAGAGCAAAAACAAGAATACATTTCCTCCCAAAAATGTGGTCCAGTTTTATCCAAATCTTAATATTGTGGAGCCTTATGCATTTAATGTAGCACCAAAATGATTTTTGGGCTCTTATTTTAAAGATACATTTCTTACATTATGTTGCTTTAAATGTGTTCTGACAAACAGAAATTGAAAAGCACGCTCTTAAAATGCTGCTCAAGACAAAAAGGATCTCCTCTGATCATAAGACAGATTTAAGCTGCTGTACAGTCATACATCACGGCAAATGCACACTTACATGAAAACATGTGAGGATGAGGGCAGCTAATGGCTCCAAAAACTCTCCTAGGAACCTATGCATGTTTCATGTCTCTGTGAAAGGACTGTCTGTGGCAGAGCTAACGGCGTCGGGCTCTAATTGATCTTCGCCTTTAATGTGTGTGAAACAAGGGAGTGCCGAGCCATGCAGCAAAACTGTCATCTCAGCCTTTTCCCTCTAATGCAGCCATAAATCCTGTAGCCGTCGCCCCCTCAGTCAGATGTTTTCATTACTACCATATCAGTTTTATTGAAATTACTGACATCTGCATGTTTCAATAATTGTAGGTCCTGCAAAGCTGTTGTAGCAATTTTAAAAAGGGGGAGGCCTCGCTCTGCATTCTGGATCAATTTCCTGCTCTCGAGGGACAAGAGAGGGTATGTGGTATTGGAAAAGGCACAGAGGGCCTGATAGATTGTGTGGTTACCCCGTGACGGAGACAAACAGTTTAATCCGGTGTAAATCGGCAGGCGCAGTGTGAGATTGTTTTATACAGAGATGTAAATTGCATTGTCAAAATCAGTCATCTTCCAGGTATGGGGCTTAACAGGAGCCACTTTAGAATGGGAAAGACAAACGCTTATCTCACTCTGCAAACCCTGGGGGGAGGCACCGAGCCACCTGGAGCTATAGCTCTCTCTTTGTGAGGACAAAACACCATCAAATGAGAGGAAGCATAAATACCTGCTGAATAAGGTGTTTGGGATTTATCAAAGCTGAAAACTATGACACAAATGTGTACATGTAGCCGGCTGCAGTGTTCATTCTTATCATTTCACTGTAATGGGATCCCGGTGCATCGCAAAACAAACAACAGCAGAACCTAATATAATAGACAGTATGAGACTGGGAGGTTACAGCGCAGAGGTAATGCATGTGTTCCTCCTGTTTGAATTATCTATGGTCTATCTATGCATAATGCATACTGGGATGGGTCCCATTATTATGGCGAAGCCAGGCAAATGAAATATCCCTGGAGTTTTCTCGGCGACACAGTCCACTAAATCAATGCAGCATTTTGATAAAGCTGTGTGTCTAGATAATAAGTCAGCAATAACTACTTGCAATCATTTCATTAGGTACAGTATGGATGATACAGTTAGGGAAATGAGAAAAAGAGGGTTGAGTGTCTAATGTGGAAAGTGCTGGCTGTGTGCCTGTGCGTATCATGTGTGTGTGTGTGTCTGTGTGTGTCAACTGTGACTGCACAGGGTCTGCACTGCTTTACTTGTAAGTTAAGGCCTGTGAGTATGTCCTCCTATGACGCACAGGCATGTGTGTGTGTGGGAACTGTGCGTGTTTGGTGTGACTGGGACTAGACTGATGAGGCTTTAGTATTTCTGTCAGGCACAGTTTGGGGATTGGAGGAGTAGGCGTGCAGGAGCCGGTGGCCATACATCTCTATTACACTAGATGGTCACCACAGTGGCCAGCTGTTTATTCTCATTAGCTCACACGTTGGCTGTCCAAACTGACTCTCCACAGCCTTGCAAGAAGCCAAGTCCATTGCGGTCCAGTTCAAACCAGTCCAAAACAGATGTACTCAGGTTTGAAGTGTGCTGTTTTTTATTGTTTAGACAATGCGTATTTTAACAGTCAGTATATAGGAAAAAACTGCACTGCAAAGGGAAGAGAAAATACCCACAAAAAGGCATACAGAGCAGAAAGTATATCCTCAAAAATCAATATTGACAATCAATTCTACCTTACAGCCACTCAATAATTCCTCCCATATGTCACTGTCCTGCTTTGTGAAGAATCAAAGGTTTTGGATATAATGACCATTTTATATATTACAATAGCTGTCTGCCGTGTGCAGAATGCAGCAGTGTGACAGTGAGGCAGAAGTATTAGCAGGCTCTCTTGGTGTGGGATATGAGAGAAAAGGCTGCTTTTTCATTGCGGTGCACAGACAAGGCTGCAGTGAGAAAAGCTAATGGCTATGATTAATGACAAAGGGCCAGAGGAGAGCCGGGACACAGACGCTACATATATCATCCTCTCCCATCAGTCAGTGCACCTCCCAGGACCCTCTCGGTAGAGGGGGGAGAGAAGAGAAGGAGCTGGAGGAGTGGTGTGGGAGGAGGGGAGGTAGAAAGGGAGAGTGAGAGAGGCAGAAAGTGAGAGAAGGAGAGAGAGAGTTATCTACTCCCGGTGCTTTACACGCAGGAATTGCTTCTCTCTTTCTTCTTGGGGGAAAATGAAAAAAACAAGTGACAAAAAGGTGATAAGGTGAACAAGAAAATGGCGTGTAAAATAACTGGGAGATATTCTGTGAGAGAGGAAGAGAGAGGGGGAGAGGGAGAGAGCAGTCTGTGATCGTTCCTGATTTCAAGCAACTTGACTCTTCGCATGCTGAAGCCACATTTCCAAGGTCTTATCTGCCATATGGTCGGCCCTGTTTAGATGATTTATTAGGTGAGGAAAAGCGCACTGATAAATTTTACTGTGTTTCCCTGCATAGGCAACCCGTGGTGTCAATAACAAAACTCAGGCGTCTTTAATGAAAACTTTTAGTACCGAAAGGGTAACCATCTATTTATGAGTCACTATAATATTACACCGGCAAAAAGAAATTATCCGTGCTTCTCACGCACTCTACAAAAAAGGCCTGAATTAGGAGCAGGAGGGAGAGCACAGATCATATCCATATGTCAGCGGCTCCCAAGCACCCTGCATTTAACATGGAGCGGGTGTATTTCTGCTTAATTGAAGCATTCAGCTGTTTACAGCTCACACAAAAACAGCAAGGGTTTATTTATGGCCAATTATAGAGTAGTGTTTTGAGTGAAGGAGGCCCATTATGGATTCCAGCCCTTTTGATTCTAATTAGTCACTGTGTTCAGCTTTTTGGTTTACATGCCTGATTTACTGGGGGGTTAGCGGTGGGGGTGGGAATTAATTCTCTATTAAACAACATATGCCCGTTACTAAATCAGACAAAAGCTTGTTTAGAAACAAGACAACAAAACAATAATGGAGGAAAAAAGAGATTTAGATCTGCTAGACGGTGTTTACCTGTCTGCTCTCTTTTTATGGGCTGAAATTAAGAAGTAAAAAGAAAGAGCTGTTTGGAAAACAACAAATCTAGCTCTTTTGCTTATTTAAAGTAGCTTTATTTAGTGCCTAACTAAATTATAAGTGTTTTATATTAAACTCATGGGAATGTTTTGTTTGTCCTGCTCATAGAATCAAATCATAATAAACTATAATATAAAACTCAGATCTTTGAAACAAACATTAACTTTCAAAATCGTATTATGCAAGATGGTACAAAGGCAAAAGATATAGCCCCCTGATGTATGATTAACTACATCAAAGGGAAGTTTGTGATTTCAAATTGCAAAGACTCACTGGGTTTCTTTCCACCATCCTGCTTTAAAAACTGATGACATGTGTAAGCTATTCATTACGTGAAAACGGTTTCCCAAACATGTGCCAACAGCTTTCTAACAATGAACTGTTAATTTGCAACTAAATGGGAAGTCCAAAGCACCTTCAACAACTCATTTGCAAACCAAAACTGGCCCTTTGAAGTACAAATATCCGAGATTTTACAAGTTAAAGTCACAAAGGTCACAGAGGACAAAGGCACTGAATTAGAGAATTGTTGTCAATATGTTACTAAAATGTTTAAACAACAAAGCGTTTTTTTTTAATGAAACAATAACCCACAGAGGCAAGTGAACATAATGGCCCAGCATGAACATAAAATTGTATCTAAAATCAAATTACTAAGAAAAGGACATAATAAAAATAATTGATGCATAAGATTTAATGTTGTTCTCTTGTTTTATGACCAATGGATAACCAGCCCTGCTCTACTTTGTTCTTCTCTTAAAGCTATTTGACTTATTTATGGTGACTGCTTAGCAATTAATATTGCACAGTCTGCATTGTCATTTTTCAAGCCATTTCCCAGGAAATGTTCTACACCCCCTAATGGCCCCTGTACCAATGTAGCTGTCATGTCCTGGACAGCTGCATTTTTACAAGACAAACTCAGACACGTCACACTCATCTCTCTGTGGACTAACTTGCTACTCATTGCCACACAATAAACACACGCACATACACAGGCCCATACAGAGGCCAAGGCCAGCAGCTGTTAATAGCTGCCTGGAAAACTTTGATTAATATTTCACCTCTTGTTGCAGGGCTGCTGAGCGAGTGTCACCTTCCAAACCGTGTCCCGTGAAACCTTTTCTTTCAGGGACTGTGCTCTGGCAGGTGGACATGATAAATCTGTTAGGAGAATCCTCCAAAACCTCATCAGGCTAATTACAGTGTAGCCATGCAGCTCTGATGCATGTGTACGTCTGTGCCTGTGTGCACACATGTTTAGGAGGAGGTTTGGACTGCAGCCAGGTCAGCAGTGCAGGCACAAGCTTTGTAAGTAAATTGAGTCCTCAGCTTTCAAATTAGCAGGCTCTCAAGCTGAATTTGCATTACTTCCCACATGTTTATTCTGAGTCTCATGTGCTGAAAGACCTCAGGTTTTAGTCAGACCTTTGATTCAGAATCAGCAGGCCATAGTTGGTGTATCTCAGGGGAGATAGAGTTTGGCTGCGATACATAAACACCGGCACGAAGGGTGTGAAAAAAACTTGGCTGATACACCTGGATGTAAATACTTCTGTTCCTATGAGAGCATTTTTTCACTGTTGTTGTCATTAAATTGTTATGTTTGACAACTGCACAATGCTGATGTGACAACATCATTACGTCGTAAACACAGCCTGTGCATACAAGGTTTTCAGTGTTTAGTGAGAGGAAAGTGTATATTTTTACACAAAAAAGGGTTGTCAAACAAATGGGTCACATTTAACACAGAATGATTCAACCGAATAAAAAATAAATGAAAAGGAGTTAACATTTAGACACATAAAAACAATGTAGCCTTTATCTGACAATTTGTAAAGTTCACCCTAGAAAAAGGGGTTAAAGCTAAAGCGTTCTACTTTGATTAAAAGCAAGTTATATACAGCTATTAAAATACAAGATTATTATTATGAACTTCACAGTCCTGAGACAGTGTGCTAATAACGTGTTATCAATCATAACCTGTTTGCCTCCATCTGCTCCCACAGACTGAATGTGACAACAGCATCAATGATACCACGAAGACATGCGTATGAGAGAAATATGAGCATATTTGTGTCATCCCACACCTTGGCGTGTATACTGCCGCATGGCACAGCTTCTTTGTCAGCTGTTGTCTTTTGTTTTCACACACCTCACACTGGTTGCAGCACCTGTCTTTCCCATTGCTCTGTGAAGACTGTGTAGAAGGATAGAGGATGTAGAAGGTGTGTGTCACCTGGGGTCCTCTGTCTGAGAGAGGCTGTCATGCCCATCACTGCCCCAGCAGGCCCGCCAATCACACACAGGCAGGCCCACGCCGAGACGAGGCCAGAGAAAACAAGCAAACAAGACAACAATCGACAACAATCTTTAAACACGCTTGTCATTCTCCTCGGAGAGATTTCCATTTCAGCTACTTAAGCGGCACATAAAAACACGACAGCCATCGCCAACGATTTCTAAACACAACTCAGGTGTTCTATCCTCCTCTGAGAGATTACAGATTTCCAGCCATTTAGTAGAGAATGAGAGGCGTCTGCAGATTGAGGGGATTGGCGCAGCACGCGTTGGCGTGGCGCAGCCTGACTGGGTTGAGCGCGGTGTGGCGTGTCATTTTTGGGCGCGCTGTTGCTCAACATCAAGAGAAATCGATGGCGTCTCCACAGGGGCAGAGAGGCCTGTGGAATAGAGGAGCTTCTCAGGTCTGTTTGAACTGATTTTCTTTTCTGGGCGGTTGCCCCCTCGCTCAGCCCCCTAAGGCATCTCCCTCACAGCAGGCCCTGACAGCTTGACACATTGACAGCTGCCGCTGAATGACAACTGATTTGTACAAATTTCAAGCCTTATAAATCTACCTGTCACAACAAGAGCATAAAAGAGCTCGGACCCAGCAGGTAATTCGGAAGTGGTGGGGGAAAAAGAAAAAAGGCCTGCTTCCTCCTCCTCCTCTTCCTCACACCTGACAGCCCGATCGGAGAGGGAGGAAGAAAAAGATAGGAGGCTTAGAGTAAAAAAAGACAATATCGCTCTTTTTTCCTTTCCTTCTAGTATACCATCATCCTCTCCTCAGGTCCACTTTCAATAAGAACTGATGAAACCATTTTCTTACCAACAGGAGATCAATCGTCTCATTTAGAGATAAATAGAAAACTGCAATTTTGTTTTACACCAGCATTAAAGCAGCACCACCTGCTACTCTCAGGATTATCACATCAGTCTGCTTCTCAACGCTCTCACTGGGTAAATGAGCAGGCTCTTTTTACGGTATTTAAACAATATCCAATACTGCTGTAGTGCCCCTACCTCCCGCTCCCCCTCCGCCTTTCATCTGTTGGTAATGGCAGACCTGGCGGGCAAGGGCTATAGCTGCGATAAATCCTCTTCAGGAGTATATCTTATAGCTAGAAATAAAATATGAGAGACAGGGGCAGAAGAAAATCAATACAAGTGACAAACAGAGAAAAAGGGTTTATAATTCTAAATGAGTTGTCGGTCTCATTTTTACAAGGATGATAGCTTGTCTGTTCTGGCCAGTTACAACTATTGTGATGACTTCTCTTCAGTAAATGTATGTTTTCTTGTTAACCCATTCTTTAAATGCAAAAACATTAATGTGACATGCTGCTGCCCTATAGCTATAGCTGATAAGAACCCCATGCTTTATGTAAACAGTCTATTAAGATAAATAGTGGTGATCTAACACTGCAGACAAACACGCTCCTTTCTACCTGTGTTTGGCTTCACTTTAGGGAACAATGAGAAGCAGATCAGGAGATAACAGCGAAGAGGTCATCCAGCCTCTCTGTTACAACTCATCCATGCTGGGCCTGACAGGCTCTCACTGTTAAACACGAATCACATAACTGACCGATGACACTTCTCGTGCTTGTTTATCCTGCTTGTGATCGATGTTGAATTGCTATACGCAATGGCCGGGAACAGACTGCAGAGCAGGCTTTTTTATGTGAAACTGCACTGTTTGCATGCAATCTGACAGTTGGTAATATGTGTCTTTGCGGATAGCCATGAGTCATTAAACTAAGATTGACTGCCACAATTATCAGAATGTCAGCGTACCACAGCACTGAGTAGATGCACATTTTTGTGGGCAGCTTGGATCATGAATCGCTCTTAAAGCGGCTGTATGAACAACTCCCTGCTTTTCCTAAACTCACCGACATTCTCTTTCAATGTTGTGGAACTGCCTGCTAAACCTCTCCTATTTGCAAGTAGGCAAAACACTCTAATCCTCCATTTGTGTGTATTCATCCTTGTCCTAAATGTGCCCTTCCGCACTCTAACCCTCAAAGACCCTTCCCTTCATGCAGCCACCGACCCTGCTGTTTGATTAAGACTTAGCCCACTGCTTTATCCCTGGACAGGACCCCGGCTGGGCCAAAAAGCACGAGTTAAGCAAAGGGATTATCAGTGCCACTCCCATCGAGGCAGTCAATCTGTCACACAGATCAAAGCGGTTCCCAGCTGACCCTCAGTCATTTAAGGCAGGTGTCCTCTCATATTCTAATGCTGCAACAAGTGCACAAAGTCATCTATTGAAAAATGAACGGAAGGATTGTTTGCCTGCCATGATTGGAATTGCTGCCTTACATCATATGAGGATTTGTTCTTAGCAAGTCATGTTGAATGAAGTGAAATGCATAAAGCCAGATTGTTATTTATCCCTCATTAAGCTTTTGAATCAGCAAGACATCATCCATGTATTTTCAACTTCACATAAAATTGCAATTTGCTGTATTACAAATGCTTATAAGAAATGTCCACAACTGTATACTGCTGAATACTTATTGGTCATTCATGATATCATAGTGTTTTAGGAGAGGTACCAATAAATAGGGGGCTTTTCAGGCATACTTGATTTTACTAATATTGATTGTAATTATCCATCGAAAATACAATCACTGGTAAATGAAAAACAAAAATGTATAATACTTTAAATATTGCTATATGTTTTTGACAGCTGTGAAACAAACCAGCAATAGAGCAATAGTCAGAAGGTTTTTACTGCGGGTTCACAGTTGATGACAAGGGTCCTGTTATGTCTTGATAATTTGGGAGCATTGGCATGACAAGCATCGGTGCCATAAATAAGAAAACAGACTCTGGTGTGACACTGCTCCAAAGGGAAGACTGCCAAAACCTGACATGTCCCTCAGGACCGCCCAAATAAAGCTGGTGCAAAATCACTTCTCTCAGCACCCCAAAACAACTGGGTGGGAAAGTCGAGGAGAGCAACAAATAAATGATGAGCACATGATATAATGAAAGACTGTCAAATGAAATTAAATAAGCTAACCGGAAAGATAAAAAGAAGAGGCGATAGCTTGCCCATAAGTCACACAATCATTAAAGGCTCTGACTGGTTCTTATTATGGCATCTGAAGCCCAGCTGGCCTTGCATCCAGCAGGTCGGCTGCAGTTCAGCTGAGGGTCTTGTGATCCGGGGTGTGGGGTGGGGGAGGGACTTGGCTTTAGAAGGAGGAGTTGGGGCAAAGGGATGACGGATGGGCCTAGGGTTGAATGCCAAAACCATAAATCCAACCTCAGCCTGACCCCAAGTTCCTATAAAGTTTATTTACATTTTCACATTGCGTACACCTCTAAAATGTCTATGTTTAGACATTTCAAAGCAGCATGACATGCCCATTTATCTTGCTACCAAGCTCTCACAGAAGACAGGGAGCTGGGACCAGTTTATCCCACCCTGACCTGACGGGCTGTCTGCTCATATCCTCTCCTGTTCAAGGTTCACTCAAAGGATCTTTTATTAATTGTGTAGGGAGTTTCTATTTATAATATCCGGCATCAGCCTTTACAGCTCACCTGCTGGGCTGAGTATGCTTTGAGGCATTAAGGGGCTTTAAACCATCTTCATATTGTGTTTGAAATCTTTACCACATGTTATCCCCAGACTCATTCACTGATGTTTATATGCATTGATTTAGGTCTTTATTTAAAGATCGAATACGATTTATGTTAGACATTGGCAGTAAATCGCTAACCACAGTTTCATGTTTCCTACTGCGAGGTGTCATGGGGATCGTGTCTATTTACACTTCTCAATCCCCTTAATGATTTTCATTCAGAAATCAGTTTGGTGTTTACTCTCATCAGTCCTGCTTACAATGATGTCTGGCAACTTAAACATAAAACTGCTCGACTGTAATTAGCAGTAGCAGGAATTCACTGTTTTACTGCCAAATCGCAAAACATAACAAAACCTCACCACGCCAAAAGGTCTCACAAGTCTTTAACTCTTTTCTTCTGTTTGTGAAAGGCGAGAAAATAAATAACTAAAGGCAACATCCTGCCGTTTCACTTTCCTGCAGCCCCCATACACTGCTCTTTTTGATTTGAGCGCCTGTTGAGAAACCTTGTTTGGACAGCCATGGGGTGGAGCTGCCAGGCTTATAAGTCTGCCACAGAACACAGGAGCACACAGGGCAGCCCGCAGGGGTCCTCTCATCTTTAGAGGGAGGGGATTCTACCACCTTAGCGAGTGAGAAAGGCACAGTATTATTACACCCCATCAAGGAAACTCCAGCTGACAATAAATCCCCGAGTGCTTTACAGTGCAGACAGTGAGCATGGAAGAGTGCCACTGAGAGCGAGAGGGGAGGAGGGAGAGGAGACAAGGAGATGAGGGGAGGGAAGGGGGAAGAGGACTATCCCTCAAAAGGCCATAAAGCCTTCAGGCTGTCATTCAGGGCAAGCACCATGGCAACGGAGGAAGTGTATGGAAATCCTTATTTTAAGTTGAAAGAGGTCCGGCGCACACTTGATCGGTCACAATTATTACATTCCTTTTAAGGCTAATACATTTCTGAATTCACGAGGCAATTATGAACAGAAATACTCTGTTACATGTTTGTTTTTGTTTTTCATAAGCTCCACTGGATGCATTCTGTATTTCAAAAGTGTGTTAACATGTGCACAGAAATCTATTACCAATAACTTCATTGTACTTTTAAAGAAAGTGACAGTGGAAAACAATGTACGGGCAGTTGGCAGCAGGCAATACCATTACTCGAAGAGTGTTCTGTCAGAAAAATCTGCCAAGAGCTAAAAGAAAATACACATATAAAATAATCACTGATGATTCTGGGCTAGTTCTGCGGTGGAGACAGCGCAGTATGGCCTTGTGTGAGAAAACAGGGAACATGCCTAAGTTATTACTGCAGGAAGGCAATCTGTCAAAGCCAGGCTGTTCTGGCATAGCCAATACCACTGGTGAGATCAGAGAGTCAGATTCTGCTTGCAATTACTGCTAAAGGACCTTGGATGCAGGCAGCCTGCTATCAATTATTTCCCTGGCCCTAGACACTTGGAGCTGTCAAAGCCCTACTGTCTTCTGTTTTGTAACAGAGGGCCCTCTGAGGCTCGGAGGAAGCCTAGCCTCTCTTCGACAGCAAGGAAAGATAGTTTGTGTCATTAAGTGGGGCTATTATGGATTCACACATACTTCAGAGTGTGTTTTTCTCCTACTTTTTTTGCTCTTTCCAATCTGTTACTGTACCATACCACGGTGTCCCCGACTGTATCTGTTTCTCCCTCACTTGCCGCAAGATGAGTGGATTAAAACTAAAAAGAGGAAGACAGACTATGAGGAGAAGTGTTCTGGCTGACAGCTCTGACCCGAGTATTTATGGTGAGGCTCTTGGCTCTAATATTCACCCTGGATACTTTACTGCACTGCACACGGCCTCTCATTGGGAACAGAGATCTCCTGTGCCCAATATTTCTATGTTAATAAAGAAACTGGCTCTGTGACCAAACTGTATTCAAAAATGTGTTACTCAAAATATAAATATATTTTTTAATGTGTTTACTTTACCTTATTTTACACAATTAAATACATATAATATGTTTATTTCCCTTGTCTCTATTTCCAATTATCCCTCAATCATAATGATGAGGCAATTTAGGAATTGCCTAATATGATCTAAATGAAATTTACATATGCCCCATTGAGCCACTTATTCGACTATATTTTGTTGTGCATCCTTCCTTCCTTGTGGAATAAAGGATAGACAGGGATAGATTAATCATTCTTCCACAGGATGACATTACTTTGGCCCGCTCAGCCCCGAGCCGTCCCCCAGGGCAAGCCCCTGGATCATCGGAGACCGGAGTTTGGCACAAAACGACAGATTCCCCCCCACAGCCCCTGCCAAGATTCAGGGCCTTATCACTGAAAATTACATTCTTATGGTAAGCAAATGTGCTCTAAAGCAATAATGCAGTTGCCAGTTGCATGAAACTGTCAAGGAAAGGATGAAAGGTAATTTGCTGTGCGAATTCAGCGAGTGAAATATGGCACGTACTGTGTGCGTGTGTGTGTGTGTTTGTGTGTGTGTAAAAGTGTACTCACATGCACCTAGAATAACTGGGGTTCAAGGGATGATAGCAAGGTTATTGTCACCTAAGCTCCTCAAGGTCAGCTGCCATCATCAGCACAAGTATTATCTCCTCACACAGACAGCTAATATACTGCAGCTTTGTCCTTGAAATGAAAACGCAGTCAAGAAGATGGTCAAGCCGTTATTTCTTTGCTGAGATGAAATCGGACTGATGTGTATCTATGTGTATCTCACACAGTATTAAAAAAATGTGGTTAAATAAATGATATGATCTCCTTAGTGAAAAAAAAAAAATCCTTTCATAGCCTAAAGTTAAGACACTGTATAGGTTCATTTTCTGAATGCCATTCTCTTTTGAAGAAATTCTCCCAATAAAAAAAGTGCAGGGATAGAGCTCTCACTTTTTTGTGCACCTGTTTCTCAAAATGTCGTCACCGTCGCTGCTTTTCAGGTAAACCTTGTATTGTTGGTCATGGGACAGAAACAAATTGATAGAAGACCAAAGAGATAATGGAAAGCAAAGTGGCCATTCCTGTAAACCATATAGTTGCAGCTACATTGGTGTTATTGTGGCAAGAGTAAAAGCAACAAAACTCACACACAGCAATCACTTTTTATAAGAAGCATTGTGATGAAGTGCTTCTCTGCTAGAGAAGACCGCTACATGATCACACAAATTGTAATGGGTTGTTTAAATGTTAAAATGTTATCCGCCTTTCAGATTAAGACCATACAAACGGAAAAGCTTTACAAGATGCTTCATGGATTTACTGGCTGATCAGGTCCATTGTTTCTCTCATCTTTGTCAAAGGATCACTGAAAATGTATAGCACGTGCAAACTTCTCTAAGTAAAGTATTCTCCTTTATAACTCTCTCGAAGAACTTTATTTACTGTATAGGAAGTAAAATGAGCTGAATCAAGTCTTTTTACAGTATATCCAGATAAATCTTCAGTTAATTTCATTATCCTCTTGGAATAAGATGCTAAAAGACCCCAACAATAGCAACAATTGATGTTGACAAAACTCTGTGAGAGGATTGTCAGCCATTGAACAGGTAATAAGGATTCATTTCCACCTCCTTGATTGATACCAAATATTTGTTTTCGTAGGGAAATTAAACTTTTCGCTTTCAAGCCAGTGAGCTCCCTTATCTCTCTTTTCTTCAGTAGGTTTAGTCATGCATGGAGAAGGTGCTCAGGAGTTTCCGAATACACTCGGGATTTTGGGAGGAACTCACTTTGTCACAACCTTTTGTGAAGGGTTTACAGCTTAAAACCGTTGCCCTATACACCGGTGACCTCTTTTCCCCTCAACTCAAAAGTTTCTCCAAACATCAAACTTTGGATTATCTTCCTTGATTTCCTTTTAGGTGAAAAGAGTTCTTAAGTCCACAGCTGTGGGGTCTGACAGACAAAGGGGGAGGAAGAGTGACTGCTAAGTCACCATATTTATCATGACTGGGTTACCTCTCCTGTCAGAACCTTTTTACTTCCACATGCTAATTGGCAATATCTTCCAACACTTTCCCAAACCTCCTTTATCAAACCCCCAATCCACCTGGCAACACGCTATTTTTTAAAACACGCTTTCCCTTTTATCTTCCTTCTCCCCCCTCTCTTGCCTGCTTACCCCCATACAGAACCCCTATCCCTTGCTCGAGGCTGTTCCTCTCTGGAGAGACGGAAGGTCTGTCAAATCAAGTCAAAAGCTTATTAGCATGCTAATCCACAATAATAGCACAGGATCTTCAGTGCTATATTTGTCACTTCACCTATAGGTCGAATCAGACGTATCAGGAGGTGTTAATAACATATAACCACCTTTAACTGCTTTGCTTTAAAGCTAATTTGCATAATAACTGAGACAAACACATCAAATCTGATCATGAGGTGATCTATTTAAAAGATAAGGCTCCTCAAATGCTCAAAGAAATTGTTCCTTATGGATAATTTCAGAGCCTTGTTTCTCTAAACACAAATGAATCAATGACAAGCCTACAGAAAGACACAAGGGTCATAGTGAAGAGAAGAGATAGTGATTCTTAGACCAAAGCCAAGGCTCAGGCTCTTTATTGAAAGTTTCAGTCTTGTATCCAAGCTTAAGGCCATAACTACATCCACATCTGTAGCACTATAAATCCAAAAAAGGACAGCATCACTGGCATCAAGATCAGTAAAAAAAAAAGTGGTTGCACACAAAATATTTTTAAATAGTTGTTATTCAGTGGAACTGTCTGATGTACTTGACATGAATTATTTGATGTTGGCAGTTTTTAGCATATCACTAAACTTACGTCTACAAACCGCGACATCAAAATACTTATAAATCATGAAATCCCAATTGAATTTTGTTTGAAAAAATCATTTAAATCATGACTAGATATGCAGTTCATTATCTGTGCCACAGTGACCGAGATTGTGAAGATGGCATCAACATTACTCAACCACCAGCTCATCTTCTCATATGATAAACATTTCATGCATCCCAATTCATCATCTATTTTCTGAAACACTGACACAGATATGATGAGAAATATAGTGCAATGTATCTGGCATCAGCGTTAACTTAAAAAAAAAAAAAGAGAGAAAAACTTCTCCTGTTTCTCAGGGAGCGCCAGGCATGGCTCGCACATAGGGAGATCAGAGAACATGGCCGCTGTGGTTCGCCTGCTACCATCAATCAGAACCCAAATGGCTTCCCTGACATCACCACTACTCATTTTCCAGCATGCCTTATGTGGCTACCATCTTGAAATGAGCAGTAGGGAACAAAGATTGGTGAAGAGGAAGGGTGATTTTTGATATAAGAGGGAGGGTTGGCTAAAATCACTGTCAAAAATTCTCCTAACAATAGGTTTCCAAACACATCATCTGGAGAGGTGGGCTGTAGATGCAGTCCAGGTGCTCACCAGCAGTGAGTGAGTTTTCTTGTCAATATCTATGTTTGAAATTTCTGACACATGCTCACCTCTACCTTACCCCTCCGCTGCTAATGCCGTCCACCATCGACACACTCTCCTCTCCATATCTTTACCCGTCTCTCCTTTCCCTCCCCCTCCACCCCTCCCGTTCCTTGCGTGTGCAGAGGCAAGAGTCAAATTTACAACAACTGTCAAAGTCAGGGATGACAGATAAATTAATCTTCTCTTCATGAGTTTACATCCCCGGCATCTGGGCTGCTGATCTGGCCCCTAACAAGCGCGGGGTCTCAGCGAGCTGTCTTTTAAAGCTGATGTTTTCATGGCCAGAGATGAATTACCCTGTCACGAGAATCTATTTATACAGCAGTTAGAGGGTGGGGCTCTGGATGCAGGACAGCGTGATTTCATGGGTTAGGGTCCCCTTGAAGCATCTCTTAAATATGGTTCTGTCAGATACACATCAGCACCAGGTCAGTTTTGGAGAATTTTTGTTATAGATTTTCTTCACAGATGCAGACTGATTGTTTTAATCAGACTGACAGATTTCCGGCAGTCTCGAACTTTAAGCATTCCTCCCTCCACATGTCCAAACCAACCAAACTGCTCTTTAATAGTGGCTCCATTAGGGAAATTAAATTACTGCAGAGTTTAAAAGCCTATAGAGCAAATGTAAATTCACATTCATCATCCAAAAGTCAGACAGGAGGTGGAATACAGGGGATGGAGTTGCCCCTGTGGATCACAGACCCATTATCCAACTCAAACAAATCCAGTGGATGTAAATGCTCTAAGTCCCACCGGCACTAAATTAGTCTTAACTGACAGACAGGTATATTTTCACAAGGCATGAGAGCTTTTTAATTTACTGGGTGGAATACACTGTTAGGAGGCCTATTTTAGTTATCAACATAAAAGCATCTATATTGTGAATGCAGAGTATACGATAGATAGAGATAGAGATAGAGATAGAGATAGAGGTCGATCTATATATATATTTGTATTCAACCAAAAGCAGGTTCTAGTTCCTTTCTTAACAAAATATGTAGGACTTTTCAATGAACACTCGGGCCAAATTCCCTGGAATTCAAAGACCCTTCACAAAGACACTGATTAAGGTATATTGACAATATTTATGAAACTAGCTGGCACAGTTCTTGATTGAATACCTAAGGATATAAGGATCTTAAAGAAGCGTGTGATGGATAATTTAGTCATGGCATTTGTTTTGGCAAAACTGTATATACTTAAAGGGAATTTCCTGAATTTTTAACTATAGGGCTTTAAATTACTTGAATACTTGGACAACTGTTTTTTAGGACGTTATGTTTTAATGCAGTGCCGTGATTGGCCAGTGAAACCCTTTAACTGCAAAATTGCATTTTCCTTTGTTCTCAATTTGTGCCAAACATACATTTACTTAACTGTATTGTTTTTATCAAATCAGTAACAGATCGACTTCTTCGATCTTTTCCAGTAGGTGTTACATTCTTACAAATGCAGACTCTGGGGTACAAAAAGGATTGTGTCCTCGGTGGATGACTGAGCGAATTAAGTAGCGGGTAATGACAATGCAAATTATGTTGCTATTGTCAATAAAAAATGGATAACTACAAGATGAAACCCTCAATGATTTCTGTTCACTTGCAGCACAATGGTGCTTAGCATCTGTGTTTAAACTGTCACATGGCCTACAATACATAAAATAGGAAACTGTTTTCGTGTATTTTACTTGAAAGCCTGCAATCAAGGAACTAGGGTTACAAATGTGTAACTTGCTCCTTAAAGTGCTGATGACTTTCCTGCTTCTCTCCCTTTGCCTCTCTGGCTCTCTCACTCACTCCCTCACTCTCCCCCTCTCTCTCATTCATCTTAAAATGGATTGCTCTGTCACCTGGACTAACACTTTACTGAGAGCAGCCATCAATACTTTTTGTCAAAAACTGCAGGCTGCGCCAGACATGTCATCAATCACCATTTACATAAAACAAAGAGCTTTCTATGACTGCCAGTCAGAGGCAGGACTGCTCTGACATTGCTGAAGATAAAAGTAGCAGTTTCATAGGTCCATAGAGACACTGACTGCACTACAGGCCTACATGTGTTGTCAATCTCAAACCAATTGCTATAGGTTTGCAAATAGCAAGCAATAAATCAATGAACCGGAGCTATTTGATCTCATCCAGAAGACTCAAGGTGAACCAACGGCTTTAAAGAAAAGCTCTAAATTAATAGACAGCTTCATGTTAAAATGGATGAAAAAAAGAAATGTAATGTTATAATGTTAGCTATGGCTTAGAGACAAAATACAACTGTAAAATGTGATTGCTTCACCAGCATCTGCACCATGTCAATGTCCACCTGTGTTTGGACAAGTTCAGAAGTCAAGAGATATGAATGACATCAACCTCCCATCAATCCCCTGCGGACAAAAATACGCCAGCACTGATATGAAACACACAGAGCGCTGGCTCATACATTCACAGCTTCTGACACTAGGAGGAAAGCAAGATTTCCTATCATTTATTTAACAGAAGAAATATGGTAATCTTACTTATAATTGTTCCCAGTCAAATCCGTATTTTCCAGACAAATAAAGTAAGCAGACTAAAAATTCTGAGATAATCTATTCAGCCGATGTGGTTTGTTATTTTAGAAATAATGTATTGCATAAACACTAAAAAGAGATTCACTAGAAACTAACAAGATTTCTTCTGTTTTCTTCTCACCTAAGATTTAGCAAAGACGCACACATGCAAGCCATGTGAGTGTGCATGCATAAATACACGTGCACGCACACAAAGAATTCAATTTGGAAACCATCATTGGAGCGCAGAGGAGAACTGGAAAGTCATATTGCTATAATGCTCGGATTATCAATCATTCTGGCATTTTATTGGCTTTATCACTGTACATACCATTAAAATGATGTCTGGCCCAGATTGTCAGGGGGCAAACATTAAACAGGCCAGGATTAAAATGCAGATCCAAAACACCTTCCCCTCTGCTGCTGAAATTGCACAGGACTAGGCAGCTGACTTTGGATGTGCTGTCAGCGGAGACATCGCATCAACACGGAGCTGGGCTGACGAGTAGATAGATAGTGTCACACTCAGGAAATGCAGAAGCTTTCGCTCTATTTATCACATGCTGTTGTCAGTCAATGCACTAAAAGAGTGATAACAAATGAGGGGAAGAAACATCTATTAATCTCCCCTTGCACTCCTAATCAGACATCATTGGCAAACTCCTTTGCACTACAATGACATGCGGCTGGCCTACTGCTCATGAAGGAACATATTAATACCAACACTTGTGCTATTAAAAGTAATTTTGGTGGCTCTGAAGCAGTGAGAAAAGCAAATATCCATATTTCAAAAGGTCTTGACAGTTAAAAGGTTGTTAATGGGCATTTAAATGCTAGTGCTGCTGCCAAGCTGGCAAAGACAGTCATAAAGCAAAAGAACATCTCCTCTCTTTTAAAAGCTTTATTAAAAGCCATGTAAAGCAAGCACATATACCACTCTATCACCTGTGTGCTACAAAGGCAAACTTTTCCATATATTTTCCATATACTGTAAGAACCTTGGCTTGAGTTTGTATAGCAATAAAACAACTCTGTTGTCTTTCGTTCAAAATGTAAGCTTTCTTTTTGGGAGTATGGTGATAATTGTGAACATTACAACTAAAGTTTTCCTATTGCAATTCATATGTCTTTATCTAAGTCCAACCATTTTGGAGCAATACATCCTAGGCTAAAAATAGGAAACAAGAAGGCAGAATATTTAGCCATAATGTTCAGTTTTGCTAAAGATATAGGACATAAGGGTTATGGAGTCGACCTTACAGTAAAAGAAAATGTCAGGAGACAGTCTTGTGACAGATATAATGATTGTTTGACTTTGTTTGCCGCGTCAGTCATATGATGATTGTTACCGTCACAAGATTTATTTTTTACTGTAGCAGCGGCGGAGGAAGAGCTGCAGGTTCAGAATTCAGTTCAATCTCAGGATTTAATTGGAGGTAACTGTATAGTCATGGGGCTTCATGATACATACAGTACATAGAGGTCTAGCTGAGTTTGCATAATTCAGCTTTATTCCCATTTTTTCTATGTATTTTTCCCCAAAACATAGCCTCACTGCTCCTCTGTTATGCTAATGCAGGAAATACTGTACATATGCACAATATGAATCCGGCTAATAATATTCATTATGTGAAAATATTTCTGGGTAAGACTATGTGAAGATTTTCTGTGGTAAGATCCGCTGTTGACATGTGAAATGTAAATCAAATATCTGAAGTGATAAGCACTGTTGAAACTTCTTATATAGATTGACAGTACATCCAATGTTTGACGGACAAACAGAAGTCCGAATATTAAATTCTCCTGACAATGAATGACTCCTTGTGCTCTAGATTAGAAGGGAATATAACGGTCCAAACCACAGGTCTCATGACTAGACACAAGATTGTTGTATCTACGTCATTTCATCTTTAGTGCCAGCCCCCACTAGTGAACACTCAGTCCACAAACGATTCACTTTATGAGTTCAAACTCATTCTGTATCAAACAATATTTGGTGTTACAGGCCTTGGAAAGCCATTGTGGGATCTACCCCCATGTAAGTGATTTATATCTTCATAACATCCTGAATGAGCTCTTATCACTCCATCAGCATTACACAATATTGGAAACAAATGTTGAGATAATTGTAGGACATAGTTTTGTTCATGTGCTAGCGTCCCTAATGAACTTTACACAGTGTCTGAACTGTATCGAGGAACAGACATGAGTACTCCTGTACAGGGACTTTGACGCCTGTCACAAAAGGCTTGAGACAGCACTGTTCCCCTCCTTAATCTCCCAACAGAGGAAATGACTAGACTGACTAGACTCGACATTTTTTTGTTCCCCCATAAAGAGAAACACAGAAGAGCTTGGAATGAAACTCCACACATTATGAAAGCTATTATCTTCAGCTGCCAGTCTTGGTGAGAGAGAGAGAAAACTGGTAATCCAAAACTAATAGGCAGAATGAGAGGTGCAAAAAAAGTAGGGGACTGGGTCAGATCATCTCCCTCTCTCTCTTTCTTTCCAATTACTGACAGACAGTTGAGAATATGAAATGAGACTGAGGAATGAGGAAATATTCATATTTTCTCTGCATGGTATTAAACCCTGACAAAGTAAAAGAAAATTGATGGTGGTTTCAATTTTGACAATATATCAAATCTGACAAGATATTAAACTGATCTCAAAACACAGACTGTCTGTATCATTGCCAGGACAAAATAGGATGTTCTCATCTTGGGTCATAAAAAAAGATTTATTACTAAAAAGAGACAAATTGACATTTTCAAAATGACTGTTCCAATCCTTCCTTTCATCAAATTATCAGGCTAACAGCAGATCCCGATGTTCACAACAAGACTCAACTGGCACTGATCCTCAGACACCAAACCTGTGAAAATAGCAAGCATGACATAACTCAAACTACTTGATCTGCAGTCACTGAATAAACAAAATCCCTTCAAATCCTCGATAACTGCAGGACACTCGTCTACTCCACACATCCATCATAAGAGAGTTTGCCAGAAGGTCATTGATGGTTCCAATAAAAGACTATCCAACAAACAGAAGAAGAATATCAATAGATAAGACCACAGCACAATGTAGAGGCCGTATATTGCAATGTTATTATGCTTGGAAAATTACACTTAGTTATAGGATCTTATAATTAGGGCTTATTACCATCATTATATGAATGACCAATTGTATATGTGAATTCATGCAGCTTTTTTAATATAAATATATACACATATTTGTGACGCTTACTGATTATATTTTTGCAATTTTTTGCAAACATCTGCACAGCTCTCCACTTCAAAATGTAATATACTGTAGTTGGTCATATATATTACATACATTAACTTATATTCATTCTCGTTTGTTTTTTTTTGTTGTTGTTTTCAAAATTTGGTGTAAATACATATTGTATTCGTTTGTAATGTTAAATAGTTTCTTTAAAATACTTTTTTTATCATCATATTTTTGAACCTATTTTCTTAGATTATGTTTATGTTTGCACCGCCATATAAAAAAGCAAATTCCTTGTATGTGTAAATGGACCTTGCAATAAACGTGATTCTGATTCTGAATCTGATTCTATGTATGAATTCTTACCCTATTTACTTCTTTCAAGATCTCATCTATTTTCAGCTAAAATAATGTACAAAAACCACACACTTGGTCACACAAGCCTTTTTTCTTTTGCTTCCGGATAGTCTTTTAAATTCTGGGTACCTCGAGCATCCTCCACTGGCTCCGCAACTTCAAAAACACACCTCATGAAAAAATCAGGAGGCCTGTCTGACATGTGTCCCCGTGCCCTGATGGCATGCCAACACCAAAGACTAGCATTGATTTTCTGTAACGCGGGGTCGGATTAGCCCTCTTCAGGGATTAGCTGCCTGTGCAAGGCCTCAGGGTTCGCTATAAAACTAATAATTAATTTAAACAGCCGGGCCCATGGAAGGATACACTCACTACACGTTCGCAGCATGAGGGGGTGAGTATGACTGACGGACTGTCTGGCACTCTCTGAAAAGAACAGCTGAGCTTATTTATAGGACTACTGTATAATCACCTGGGTTCTGATGATTACTTTATTAGTTGCAATGTGATAGTTTATACTACTGATTAATATGTTATTACAAGTATTTAACCATTAGCCTTAGTTTAATAACTTAAATAGCTGCATGGTCTTATTAGCAGCTGACTAAGATCGGCAGGGAGGTGTTCGGCTGATAAGATCAAGCTGTCAACAACACCTATGCTCACACAGTTATGAAATCATAACACAAGGTCATAAAGATACAGTATGTACTCAAGTATAACCATACATGTCTGAAATAGACAGAAAGCCATGGTGTTATTTGCAGGATGTGTGGTGACAACAGGCTAGGTAATCGTACTGCAAACAAAGCCAGAAGTTGTCTCTAGACTCTAATAATAAAACTCTAAGATGAATCAACACTGTCACCTAACTAATGGATTCTTTCATACAATATACTATCATTTTAAGGCTGAATATGTAAAGAAAACAAGTGGGATTTACATTGATACTATAATATAGGAAGAAAATAAGAAAAGGAAATATATGTAACAAAATGGTTCTTGTGAAAACAATCGAAGCAATTCCCCTTTGGGCAAATAACATAAAATACCAAATCAAAAAATAAAACATTTCCTCCACGGTGTATAGCGATTGGCCCTCAACTTCATAATGAAAACATTGTTACTAAATAAGGCCTTTTATTTATTAAAAACCAAGAAAATCTACATAATGTTATTTAGTCGCACCCACATATTCTGAGTTGATCTCAGTTTATTGTGAATGGAGGCAAAAACAATGACATTTTACATACGTTTATCAAGGTAAAAGATGACTCACAACACATTCTACATTATTTTAAGAACTGACATATCCTCAGGTAAACTGTTGTGGCACCTTTTAACCTATATTTACTAAAACAAGGCAATATTCCTTTGAATGCAGCAATGTTTGCAATGTTGTTCTTTGTTTACAGTTATGTATACAAATGCCTTCAATACAATTGTGTAATAATAATGGACATTTAAATGCCTCGTAACAGTAAGTTTATATGTTTACATGTTATATTCTCTCAAACAACAAGCCTAAAGCTGTATGAATAAAATGTTTGAGGACAGATGGGTATTTAACTTGAAGTGAAACCCAAACAATGAAATCCATCGCAAGGTGAAGCATCTCACTGTAACCCCCTGTTATTATTCCCCTTCCTTTTACCTAGCTGGCAATAAGGCTTGCTATAGTAAGAGAAGGTAAAGGGATTTCTCCTTCTGTTCTAAAGACTTTGATCTGACTGACACACAAACGGCCCTCAGATCACAAGTCTGCAGACCCTGTTGGGCCTCTCTGGCTGGTCGGCTTGTACATACACTTCATCCCTATGAGGATTCCTCACCCTCCTCCCATTTCCCCTCGTCTTTCCCTTTATCCCTTCTTCTTCCTCCTCCTCTGCCTCCTCCTCTTCCTCTTCTGTTTGGTGTTTTGAAACATCTGAGTACAGACATGTTCTGAGCTTTGGAGGACCCAGGGGCCCGAGATCCAGACAGAGGGAGAAAATAAAGAAACTCTACAGTGCCCACGGTGCAAAAGCTATCTCACCATTATCACTGGGGAGAAACTCTTAAACATCTCCAAATGTCTGGACAGACAGAGGAGATCAGAAGACTGTTTGGTCTGTTGTTCACATAATCAAACTGTCAGCTAATGGTGCATTCGGCAGCTCACAGTGGAACCACTATGATTTGAGTCAATGCATTTACCCTAATGGAGAGACAGTGTTTTATGATGGAAAACAGATAATAAGAATATTGTTCTACACAGACTGCTGGCTCACAAATGGAAGGGCTGTTCCTTGTAGTTTTCCAGCACAGACGTGTCAGCAGCATGGACATGAAACATGCTGTCACTGTTTCTTATCTCAATGTGTCCCTGGGTGGAAAAGTGAGGCAACAGCTTACTGATGTCTTGCAGCCTGCCTGACCATTAAAACATATTTCCATGCTGATGGATGTCAGATGTAGCCTTAAAAAAAAAAAACGTAGCTCGCCCTTGATTTCTGAGCTCATTCCAAACTACAGTTTTCAAAAGTTACTCTTCATTCTTTGCAAATGGAAAAAGCAAATGTAGGCTATAAACAAGTTCAAAATGATAGAGAAAGGGGAGACGGACAGTGCAACCCGGTAAGGGGCTGTTATCTCCCACAAATGATCCTGTCCGACCAATATCAAGTTCTTCGGATGGTGGTTTGGAAGGACAGTCAACGTTTTTTATAAGTGAAAGCTGTGAAAGATGCGAGTAGGTTTATCTGAAATGGAAACAGGAAATGAGTTACAGCTGTGCTGAGAATATGGCACAGCTGTCCAGGGCCAGAGATGGTTTAAGCATTCTACAGGAGTACAGGAAAAACGTGGTCTCACCCACGAAGGCCGTTAGGGGGCTGAAATTGCAGGCCAAGCTAATAAAATGGCCCACATGTACTGTAATTTCAAAAATGGCAAACCATGATTAAACCTGACTCAAATCATAGAGGTTAGAAAAAAAACCTTATTATTCCCTATAGACTTCACCAAGATGTAATGGCAAGCTCTTTTAATAATCACGAGGCCTTCAAGAAACTGTTATCTCTAATAACAGTTTCCAACTGCATTTTATAGTCATAGGATTTATTCATCAACTGACAACATTAATCATGAAGCCCTTTTAAAAAATCATCCCCTAAAATTCAAAACATGGCAAGAACTGCAATCATCCTCTAAAATCTTGGCATGAGTACACCCGTGTATCTGTCTTCACTTTTCACCCCCTGGGCTTTTTAGAAAAGGCTGTGAGAGATTGAAAGCCATGAAGGGACCAAAACTGCCTGGACCAAACTAAGGAAGCTCCTTTGTTCCTCTTCCAAAATGGGCTCCAAACCTTTTTTTTTCCAATTGGGACCCAGCCAAGGGAAGTAGAAGTATGGCTGCCCCTCTCCATGCTCTGTTCTAATATGTTCCATGCCTTCCAGTTGCTTACATCATCAATCTGGGAGATGGCTAAGTGTGATGGCGTGAACATAAACAGAGCTTTAGCTATGGGCTAAAATAGACACAGGTTTTGTCTCAAACGAAAGTTGGCGCCCCTTTTGCTTTTATTTGTTTGGGAAAACGCTCATACAGAGAAGTCTTAATCGCTGGCTTGCATCCTGAATGACTTTGCATGTATTACCTATAAAACCAGTGCCACAGAGGGAGAGAATCGAAGGAAAGGCAACAGTATTGCAGTATCCAAATTCACCCACATAATTAACTTCAAGCTCATTATTGACAGCCGAGTGCCAGTCCTAATCATCTCCCTTTTAATGCTTGCTTAAAAATGCACACCCTTATGTCAAAACTTGAGTAAACGTTAACTCTCCCCAAATCGTCTACTTACTAAACATGTGACTACTGAATTATACATCTGACATTTTTCCCCTCTCATATTTACATGTTGCTTCGGCAGAAAGTGTGTAATAGTTGTAAAGTATTTAATAAGTGTTTAATTATGTACAAGAGTCAAGATCTTAGCCATGCAGTGGACGCAGTCTACAGTAGATGTTTACCCAATATCAAAAGACTCTGCTGTGCTGATAGAAATGAGTAAGACATATGGACGGTTTGTTTTTCACTTGCCAAAATAGTAAAGGGAGTTTGTCCACTTGGGCCCCATCAGGTCAAATCATAAAGATCTATCACTGGCTTTGCACTCTGCTAAAACGCTAAGGAAACATATTGTAGATTTTAAGACCCTTTTTATTCAGCCAGACTGTGTACTAAAACTAATTGGATTTCTGTCAATGGAAAAAATATATCCCTGGGACAGCTTTGAACTCAATAGCTCTGCCTATCCAACTGCACATGAGGGAGTGAGACCTTGCCACATGCCAAGCACCAGGGAGGAAAATGAAATTGGTGGTCAACATAAAATATTAAAATAGCATGGTATCGGATTTTGAAAAATGATGTCAGGGTGGCTCATTATGGCCAGCAAGGCAGTGAATTAAGCTATATTTAGTGGGTGATAATTGAAATTATAGCTGTAATCATTACCACTGACAAGTTTCTAAATAATACCCAATAAATCCCCTCTTTTTAGCAAAGTCCTTGTGACAGCTGGCAGTGCTGAAACATATAAAGTAGAGAAACAGAATCTCTTTCCCTTTCTTTCCTCTCTCCCTTCCTCCCTTCCTCCATGCCTCCCCTCCAAACTCTTCTTTCTTTCACTCTCTTAGAGCCAATAAAATGTCAGCTTTTATTCTCCTCCTCCAAAGTGTTGGCTAGATGTCAGCAGACCCTTCTAAAGCTCTGCCACTGCAAGCTGAAGGCCTGTAAATCTCTGTGTCAGTGGCACGCCATCCGTCTTGGGATATACAATAAAAAATGTGACGCAGTCATAAAAGGAATGGCATCGCTGCCCAGTATATATAATGTGAACAAAAGGAACATAAAGATGTTCCATTCCATTCAGAATCCGAAACCACAAGATGGCCTTATATTGAAGGAGAGAGGAGGAAGTGGATTGCCCTGCAAGGCTGATAGCAGCTCCTGACAGTGATTAACAGATGGTTCCCTTGCCATCAGTGGACTTTTGTTGTGTTTTAACAGAGAGATAAAGATTTATACCATATATGTTATACCAAGGGTAATGGAAATGTGGAGTTGATAGACTAGCTGCACAGTCAAAGCCTGATATAGCTTACTCCTCTGTGCCACAGACCTCCCGTGTGGTCCAAGAAATATTAAAAACACATCTGTGAGCCACACTGTTTCAGTGGGTGACATGTTCCTCCATTATGATTAACAAGGAAACTGTTGTTTATTCCGATTTAAAACCACTGTCCTTCTTCTAAAGATACTCACTACGACGTGTGTGGCAATGTGCAATGGTCTGCCATTCATACTCCCTAACAAATGCATTGTTTACTTAAGTTTAAGTACCATGTGCTTATAGCTACAGTGCCCAGCTGTTTTTGGAATTCACAGAAAGTGTTTTTAAGATAATGCTATATATTTATATTCACAACAGACAGAGTAGGGAAGTTGTTGAGTGGAAACAGACTACCACATTGTTTGTTGGTTTTTGCCTTTTGACTGCATTTGTTGACAAGACTAAACACATGTAGCAAACCAAGACAAAAACCTAAGTTTAGCTTCACTCTTTATTGCTTAGCACGCATCATGTTTTTTAACAGAATTGAAGCAACTCTCTATTGCATACATCTATACTTCTCCAATGTTTTGGGCAACTTCAAGGATGTTGCAATGTGTCAACCGGATAGTTGGTTGGCATGGTAATACTCATCACTTCCTCAAATAAACATGACAGAAGAGGTAAGTAAATGAAAAGGAAATAATGCTGGAAATGAGAGTGGAGTTTCTTTTTAAAACCTACATAAATACTTTAATATGTGGAGAAGAAAGCCATAGCTCTACTGACGATCTAATTCAGACTATGTAGTTTAGTATACAGTACGTGTTTAAAATGTGTTTTTTATTAATAGTCCCAATGCAGCAAGAGTCAAGCACAAGGCCAGATGTACTTGGATAAATCAAACAGTAGATCTTAATAAATGCTAGGCCTCAGAGCATATACCACATTAAATGAGTTCCATTAGGGAGGACAAAGTATGCAGTTCTTCTACAAACATCTTCTGCCCTTCAGGCATATTTTATCACTGCAAATCTAGAGTAAAAATACATTGCAGACACCGAAATACAAAAACTAAACAATGGACACAATGAAGGCCACATTACTGCAGCTTGGTTGCAATTTGGGAAGGGATTTCAATCATTTACAAGATGTCCATTTCACCAAAGGTTGTTGCCTTAATTGACTTAATGCAGGTTTTCTGTCAGATGCCTATAATATAACCTTTAACAGATCTATCCAAAGACACTAAAATTGAGTCACAAAAAATGTAACCTTATTTCAAAGTCTAAATTCATCCCATGTGATTTTGATTAATACAAACATATATATTATTTACTTCTTTAGTCAAGGAATCCATGACTCAGACCCTGTATGTCCTCAACAGGGACACAAATGTTTCCAGCAATCACATAAAACAAAATTCTGATCTAACCTTAAATTGGATAGATGGGGGAACAAGACAAGCTATCCATTAAGTATAACCACTTTAGTCCTATCCCATCACTTTCCAAGGAGTAGTACTACATCGTTTAAAAAAACATTCCCAGTGAAAATTAAAAAAGTTGTTTTTTCTCCACCAATACCGACTGACAACAAAATATAAACGTCCTTGAGATGAATAACTTATTTCCTGCCAGATCATATCCATCCCATCTCTTTGGTTTAAATCTCTTAGGGCTGGGAGAGCTCTGTATTCTCCTTAATTTACAGACGCAGATCAGGTTATCCTAGAATATGGGCCTAAACAGGCCTGATAGATCGGATATGGGATATATTTGCTGAGCAGAACAGAGTACGCCACCACTATTACCAGACACACACACTCTACGCTCCCAGTTAAGTGATTTGAGGACTTCATACTGCCAATGTTTCATCTCCTCTCCCTAAATGACACTTTATCTGCATACCGGCATCTCTGAAGATTGAACACTTAGGCAAGACAATGACAGGCTCTCTTGCCGTTGTCACTTCCCATTCTAGGACTGGTCTAATGCCTCTTCCTGGGCTTCTGCCAATAACATACCCCCCGGCCCCTCCCCTCACCATCAAACAACCCGAGTCTACCTAGCTTGGATTAGAAAAAGGAGCACTTGATGTCTGTGACACTCATTTGTCAATTAACAGGCCCCTGCCCGTGTTGACATACAGCAACTTGAAAGACAGAGCGGTGCCTGTGACGAATTAAGAGAGACAGATGAGTGAGGCATGAGCGGCAGAGTAATACTATAATGTTCTTTAGATATGAATATAAAACGACACAGCTGACAGGCCATACAAGGTTTTATTTCATTTCTCAGTGTATCGGGCCTCCCTACTTTGTCTTCTTTGTTCTTTTTTCATCAGACTACTTACATCTCATTTTGACAGCCAGGCGACATTTAGAGCACTTTCGTTTTAAAGCGCGAGTTAGCATACTTGATTTGTCATTAAAATGCAAAACGCCTGCCATCACCAACATAGCCCGGGTGAACACATACCCCCTCAGATACACACAGACACAGGCACACACAGGCACACACACACAGGTAGCTGAAGTTAATCTGCAATGCAAAAGTCCAATATGGACCCCTCTCTCTTAATGGCAGGCTGAATTTCTATGTAAAAGTTCATCTGATTGACTGCTACACATTGTTTTTATGGGTATAAATAAATTAAGGTTACTTGTGGACAGAAAATAAAGACAGCGGCTATGCTGCAATTGTATATCCACTTGGTCAACATAGATAGAAAGACAAGAGGATCAGGATGGGACGCATGCTAATTGAGGCTTGGCATTACAGTGCGTGTTAAATGTCCTAGTCTCACTGTAGTGTAGACAGTATACAGGTCAACCTATTCAATTGATGGAGGAGAGAGTAAAGCACCAGTGTTACAGGTTAACTGGATTCACTGTAAACCATGTTAATTTCATCTCAATGCTTCCATGGTTGCTTTAAGTGTGTGCATTAAGATTTAAGAGCATATTCATCTACAGTTTATTGGAGTCTTAACCTATGGTGAAACTGTGATTCCACTACGAATTACTCAATACAGCCCATTGACAAGATAATAATATACAAAAATAATACCTTTTGATGAAACAACGTCGCAACAAAGTGGATATGCTAAAAGTTTTCATTTTTTTAAGGCTTTTGTTGTAATAGTTTGTACAGATGTTCCTATTTTGGTGTACATTTTAAGCACTTGAATTTAATCAAGTCCTGCTGTGGATAGCAATTGTTTGACAGATTAGATCAACTGGAATGATCAACATTGTGATCAACTAAAGCAAATATTTGACAGTAAAGAGTAACATTTTACATTCAATGTACAGTAATAGCTATCACATGTGGTAAGAGGACAGGTGATGGGCAGATATAACTGGCAAAAACAAATCTAAGACCACTTACAGGTTAGGTCTAAGGTTGTGCAAAAGCTGCCATGGCATGAATGTGATTTGTTTATTAGATGCCATGTCAGAACTGTGACAACCTTTATTCTAAGGTCTAATAACATTAGGGTTCAACCTGTGACTCACCGACATGTGTCCTCCTCAAACCTCATGTGTCCAGGGCAGCAGCACTGCAAGTAACAGATGCAGGCACCCAAAGTGCACCCGAGTCACAGCGAGGGATCATGTCAAGACAGTACAAGCCCACCCTGCATTGTGTACACACCTGACCTGGAACAAAGTGGACGAAACAATACTAACCAAGCCCATCCCGAGACAGAAATCTCACCGTGAGCCACACTTCTCGACACATTGATGAGACAGGCTGACGGTGCAGCACACAGAGGGAGAGGTGTGGGTGTGACAGCCTGCTACCATAATTTCATCCTGCCATTACCTGCCCAGCCACTCACAGTTATGCTCACAGAGACAGATGCACAAACACTGCATGCAAGCAAACATGGGCAAACATACACACAAACATAAACATATGTGTAACATACACAAAAACACACAGTAAAGGTGCCAGTACATTTCTTCTCATTGTGACTCATTGTCAGGTTGCTGGATGAGTGTTGTCAATTGAGCTGACAGAAATAAGCATATTAGCTAGAACAAATTCTGGCAATGTCTCGTTCTCAATTTTAGTTGAGCAGCATGAAGAAGTACATGATGCTGAAGGCAGACCACAGAGTCTCAACAACATGTGCATCTGTTTGCAACTGGTTGCTATGAGCTGACACTGAAACAAGGTCATAGTGTCGACACAAAAATGTCTCAAATATCTGACATGCATGTCATAGAGTAGAATCCTGAAAGGTGAAGCTAGGGAAAAACTGTTATTTAATATTGTGTTACAAAATTACAAATAATCTGAAATTTCAATTATGGACAATGTCAAATAGCTAAGAGGCTTAGCTTAAATGTTGTCCCTTTTTTAGGTAGCATGATCAGTATCTAGCTATAATGGCTTGAACATAGGGGAGAATCTAAATTGCTATTATATTTTTAAAATGTTAATAATAATCACACGTCTTTATATATGGAAGATTAATTTCTGGTGAAAGGGCGCCTTTACATTTATTTATGCCATAAGAAGCAGTTTCTGAAAAAAGCCCCTATCTTTTAGATGCATTCTTATGGGGATCAAACTACTGAGTGGGTGGCTATGCCTTAGTTAGCATAAAACTTTATCACATGTTCAGCTGCTTTTTGAATTCCACAGCTCGACCCACCCGTGATCTCCCAATGTTGTCATATGATCACCCAAAGACACCAACAGGTACAGAGGTAATAGGTAAGAAATGTATATTTTATAGCAATGGATAAAGATAAAGTGTTCATGCTGTGCTTATGATGAACGTTAACGCAATGTGAGCCATTCAAACCTACTGTATATAGGAGAATAATATGAATCCCTATGTAAGAGATCATTTTGCCCACAAGCAGCCATCAATCAATAGTCCACTGATATGAGTCCCAAAAGGTTTGAGCACCACTTCATTGCTTCTGCTCTGCTTCTCTGCCCATACCACCCTTTGAAGTTTAGTAATGATATCTGACATCTGAGATTAGGCAAACTGAAATTATTAATGAATAAGTAATATCTGAGTCATAAATATTTGATTCTGAACATCACGTCTTTAATGTGACGGGTTCAAAGGCGAGAAACATAATGCCAGCCTTGATCACACTGAAAGGAACACACAAAAGGGTTGTTTCAGTCGGATTTCATAAAGCTGTTTGCAAGACATAAGATCATTCCTTCTGAGGTAACACCAAGACATTTACCGTGTGTCAGAAGGAAGTCACGATCTGATGGCTATCATTATGTGTTAAAAGGGAAGACTATTCAAAAGTCAAGTTACTACAAATTGAAAATGACATAAACAACAAGTGTTTCGGGGGTCAGCATGACTAATCAAAGATAAAACTCATGATCATCATCTCTCTTACTGCTGGTAATTTGAATTATAACAGTTAGTCTATCCAACTTTCATCAGGTATTTGAACAAGCATAACAGTTCCTTTATACACATAGGTGAGGAGCCGTAAATAATAATTTGGTGGTCCCACAATATTATTGATCAATTCTATGGAATTCTTCTCCCACTTTTTATCTCATTTCTTACTATATTTACGCCAACACATGCAATTACATTTTTCATACTTTTTAGGTCAGTAGGTCTCAGGTTGTACGTGTCAAAATCCCCAAAATATGTTTCAAATGCTGTCTCTATGTCACACAGCTATACACACTCAGAGGCTCTTGCTCAAAGGCACATAAAGAGCTGACCCATAACAGATTTTGGCAGCCTGTCTGAACACTGTGTAGATGTGAGTACTGCAATGATTGTGTAGTATGATGCAATGTAAATCAGTTAGATTGAGTACTACACATGTCAAGCACTGCCTCAAGACAAAAGATTCAACCAAAAGTGCCTCTATTGAGACGGCTTCATGTGCCTGACAGTCATGAAAAGGGTTCAGAAACAAGAGCACCTTATAACCATCATCTCCTTTCTTTCACTTGCCAGATCAACTGTGCTAGTCCTGCTGTTGAAATGGCAGCCCCCTCTGAAGCAGCTGCCATGAGGTGTTCCTTCATGTCCTGACAGAGGAATCTTTTCTTCTATTTGCCCCCGAATTAGCATGTCACATTAATCGATCACGCCTTTTATCCTGCCCCAGCGTGGCACCAGCCCAGCAATAACACTCATTCAGCTCTTTGATGTCATGATGACACTCTGACCACCTATAGACCCACAGCACACATTCAATTTCTCCTGATGTAAGGATACATGTCTACCAGCTACATAGTGAGAGTGAGAGAGAGACAGAAAGACAGACAGCATTTACATCCAAGAGTAGGCCTACACCTTAGCATCTGTCATTTACCTGAGCTGATTGAAGCTTAGATCCAATCTTCTGGCAAACAGGCCATAATCTTCCCCAAGAAAGTCTGGGATGTCCTTGCAGTCATGTCCGATGTAGGAAATCTTTAAAAGTATAAGAAAGAAAGTGGCTACTTTCCACACAAGGAGAAATAATACAAACACACACCTGACATGCTAACTAGTATTGTAGATACACAACATTCATAACAATAATGATGATAAACAATAATATAATGCAGCAGTAAACCACACAGTGAGGGTGTAGAAGTGTTTACTGCAGTCATGCTTCATTTTGCAAAGATATAATACTTTTTTAACAGCTTTCAAATGATCATTGTACAATCTGCCACTTAAATAGTTTACTCACTTACATAATAGTGCTGTAACTTGGAGGCATTATGCTCATGAGTTAATATGAAGGAGGATCTGTTGAACTGAAAGTCACTAACGTTAGCTACAGTGTGTCACGTGACACCGGTGATATAGAAGAAATAAACAAACCCCGTGTACATTTAGCACTGGTCATATCCGCATTTTAAACGATCACTGATAACGTAAGCCTGAGTAAAGCAATAGGACGAAGTCCGACGGAAAAACTTTCCCAAAAAAACTTACTTGAGTGCCATTCAATGCGACCAACTCGTTATGTGCCATAACTTTCTCCTGAGGATGACAGATCGGTTTCTCTGTATTCAAGATACGCTATCTGAGTTGATATCCAAAGTCTTGCTCAGAAACTTGGCTTTGTCAACATAAAATGGTGCTATTTGTCGATATAGCCCGGCTACTTTGGAGATCTACTGGCGCTTTCAAAATTGACTTTACCGTTTCCGCGTGCCGTTTTAATCAGCTGACCCGCTGTTGTGCGGAAGCACGTGGACACAGTGCTTGTCAGGGATAGAATCTGAGTGCAGCTGAATGTCTCTGGATGAAAAGACAGTAGCCTGTAAGCGTCTATCTTTACTTGCATTTAAGAAACACGTATGGTTTGAATTGAAACACCTTCCCATTTTAAAGAAGGCAAATGTGTTTTTATATAACAAACTCTGCACAGCCAGGTGGACTATCTGCACCTGATAAACTGCAGGAATAGCCCGCATGTTTTCATGTGACTATACAAAGTAGCCTACCAAGAGAAGTTATATATTCTATAAATCATGGTTCATTTGATTCCTGAGTTCATTTAACTGAATTTAATGGCTCCATTTGACCAATTTAAGGTCCATTGTTTTGGCCGGATCTACCATATGGGCAACCCGGGCAAGTGCCCAGGGGCCCTTCAGCAAAAGGGGGCCCTCAGTGACGAGATATTTTTTTTTATAAAAAGAATAATTCATGTGTTTGTCTGCACAACCTCACTCATAAAATATTTTAAATAAAACTCACTCTTCACCACCGTAACTAACTCTGCTTTTCAATAAGGTGAAATGTTCTTGTCTGATAGGGATCGACTTTATATATGTTTTAGTTTAGCAGCGCCCCTGGTTCACTGGGAAGGAGCTGTTTATACTATAAAAGCAGCTGTGTGCAGCATTTACTGTAAGAATCACACAATAGTGCAGACTGATTACGTGGTGTTACGGGTGCACGCATTTCTGTCTTGGGGTGGGGTTGGGGGGCCCATGCTCTCGGTGCAGAGGGGCCCCTGGAGGTACTTATCCTGCCTTGTCCATTCTTTTTCAGCCCATTATTCTATGTCATAATTTTAACAAATTAGCCTGGGACTCTGTTTGATACTCACTTCTGATAATTACTAGTTCCAGAAGGATGTTCAGCGTTGCCAAAGAGCTAAAGCAGAGGAATGTTAACTAGGTAAGTACTACTTTAGCGCTGTTAGGAGTGGGATTTGCAGTAGCGTACCTGAGATTAACCAACAAATAGTTTATTGATGAAGATAGTTGTCCATCAAACCCAAAACAATATCATTTGCAAAAAGCTACTATTGATAAAGATAAACTTTACTTTTTATATATTTTTACCCTAATGCTAAAGCGCCATGTTAATGAGCTGTCTTTTCAAATGGTTGGATTTTCTACCATAAAAATCCAATAAAAACAGTTCGGATATGTTGCCTTGATGTGCGTCTGTGACAAACAAAATTATTCAAAATTTCATTGTATTGCCAGATGGAGGCAAAGCTCTCACAAACATATATCTCAGAATCTGAGGAAATTATTTTAAAACGATATTATCACTCACCACCAGGGGTAAATAAGACATGTTTGTTTTTGTTAGATACAGTGCAAAGGTCAAAGACAAAACAATATGTCTGCTTCAGTGAAGACAGATGTGGAAGCATGAGTAAAACCCATATTGTAGTGACTGATTAAAAACCTATGCTCCGGTCCACCCATCCATAGTGTTGGAGTATAATATTTGAGTTTTAATTTCCCCACAGGGGCTGTTTAACATGGAACATAAAATGAAATGGCAGCATGGACAGAAGAACAATAGGCACAAAAACTCCTTCTTTGTTTGGTAGAAGAAAATCTGAAGGAATGATATGGGCTTCACGCTTGGCATGGCAAAGTAATGGTAAGTTTAACAATAGCATGGGCCACAGGTATGTTTTACTTATAATTATATATAGTCCATAGGCTTATGGATATATCTTGCAACTACTGAAGTAAAGCTTTGCATGGTACTAACCTCTTGAATGTATTTATAATAGTGTAAACTCATGTGTTTTATACAGACCAACCTTGATCATAGTAACATGTTTGTGAGGTTTGTAAAGTAGTGCAACAATGTGTATTAATTAAAAATGTTGTAAAGATCTTGCGCTTGTGTTGTAAAGGTCTTGCTGTAGTGCTAAGATTACATTTAAAGTCACTGTTAGAAGACACTATGCTTTTGTGTACATTATGTGGACTATATATAAACTCGTATCCTTTATCACAATCTAATATGTTGAACAAATGTTTTTTGGACACTAAATCACCAAAGATTCGTTATTCATTCACGCACACATTAAATTGTTATGTTATGATCCACTGTGCTCTGAGAGCATATCAGACTTTTCAGCCAACACCAAAGAAGCTAATTCACTGCAATATGTTTACTTCTTGGAGCTAATGAGTTAAATACTTGCTGTAGTGCTCTGTTAAGGGCATACTTGCATTTTCTTAGGTTCATAGTGGCACTATTGAGAGGATCATAAAGTTTGAGAGCACCATGTTGTTCCTGAGCTTCACTGCATGTTGTGTGACGTCACGTGGGACCTCCCACACGCGGTAAAGCTCGCTTTCCCTGTGCTGCCTGCCGGAGAGAGAGCGCGAGAGTCTGCATGGCTTCGGTCTCACTGAGCCTTGCGGTGCTTCACATTTTACGCACTGTGATAGCTGATGTGTTTGTGTATTGTCAAACTGTTTCGTTTAAAAAGAAGGACTGCGTCTTAAGTCGTTACAGTGTTATTTTGTATCCTCTTACCTCTCTACGTCTTACATCGGAGCTTAGTAGGAAATGATTCCAGGTAATGTCGTGTCACGGACTTTCCTGTAAACCTGTTCTTCCTCTTTGGAGTTTTACTAAAAAATGTTATACTTTATGCATGCGTTTTGATGGTTAAATACTCCAATGTACCGCCTGTCTCCTATTTTTTCCGTTCCTATGTTATCAGATATGTTTACATGATGTGCGTCTATTAAAAAAAAGTTGTTTGGTTATAGCTAGTATTTCGCCATAAAGTATTTAATAGAACGAAAACGGACTGAAACCAAAATAATAAAAAATAACTTCATATAATAAACGCTTCAAGATATAAAGTTGTTTGTTAAAAGTACAAATATAGGTAGGCTACGTATAATTTCAAAGGTGCAATTAGGAAAGTTGTTCATCTTTGTAATTTATATTTTAAACGGCTTCACAGACACATTTCAATGTTGATTTATATAAATAAATCATGGAAATGTTTTTTTGTTTTGCTCATAGCAAGAAGACGGCACAGTATATAGTTAACAGTAAACCTACAACACATTTCCTCACAAGATGTAAATAGTTGTATTTGCATGCAGAGAATGTTTCATAAACATGTCAGTGTTATGAAATATATGGGGATATTACAACTTTCTATTTAAATATCATGAATTATGGTTGCAAAAATGTGTTCCCATTTAAGGGGAATGCCGAGTATTTTGGTGTCTGGTGCAGAAGCCCATTCGTCATACGGACAATAAAGAGGGTTTTCGCCTGACAGTGAAAATTTATGGTTGCCCTTCTTTGCCCTAATAACTCACATATTGTGTCACGGACTGACAGCCCTTGCAGAAAACAGCAAGCCTGTTATCAATCACACATCTTTGCATATTGTGAAACGTCCCCCCCTTTTTTTTGCTAGACAATACTGAAAACATTTAAAGAAATAGAGATGAGCTCATTTAGACTTTTCCCCCATCTTACAAACTCTCACATTAAAGTAAATGTGCTTTTGATAAGCTGTTTATTTATAATACAAAATGATGACATAAATGTATAGAGAATATAACTGTGACTTGTTTTTTAAATTGCAAAACTGTAGTCAGCCATGCAGACTAGGCCTATAAGTAAAAGTCATCTTTTTCAACTGTTAAATGAAAGCCTTTTTCTTATTCTTGTTTAACAACCATTTCATTTCTACATTTTTGTTGAGGATTCTACTTTTTACAACATGTGGGAATAATTGTTTTATATTAATGTATTCAGTAGGCTATACATTTAATCCTAAATTGCATTTGTGACAGATTGTGAACTCCAATACCTTTTGTTTTATTTATAGGATTTAGTTGTTGTTTTTTTGGTTTTCCACCAAAAACACATATTTGGCCCCTTGACTGTCCACTCCAGGTTTTCTTGCTCTCCAAGTTGACCTGTCAAGCAGATTACCACAGAAAGAGATTAATGGCAGAGGCGGGTTGCAATAATAATCGTTTTGTTTGATGTGACAACTTTGATAGGCGTTGATTTACTTACAAACTGATAGGCTTTTAATTGAGCGCCTCCATCCCGATTGAGATGAAAGGAAAACCGCATTGAAAAGCTGCCCGATTGCCCTGGAGCCTCAATACTGATTAGCCATCTCAGCGGTGAATAGTTCAAGGCATTTTAAACTTCTTTTCTCAACGGCCTGACAGACCATTTCTCTTCTTTTCTTTCTCCCTGTCCGCTTCTCCACCTCTTAAAGAAAATAAATCATTTTCATTGTATGTAAATAAAATCGAGTTGACATCAATATAAAATGTCTGGATTTCTTTTTGTTCCCTGTCTTTGTTGTTCTTGTTGCAGATGACAGTGTGCCCGAGGCAGATGACAGGTTTTAACAACACAATAGCAGATGCGTTTAGCCGAAATGGACAGGGTTCTGTTTTGAGACACCGTGATGTTTCACCGGGTTGTTGCACATTATCATTTTTGAATGAGTGTTTACACTTCAGGTTGTTTCAACTAACGTATTTCGGAAGGATACGCTACTAAATAAAGTTGAAAATGTTTGTAATAATTATTTGGTCATTTTAACTTTATATTATGAATCATAGATTATTATTTTTATGTTTAATTTATTATTATTTTGTTTTTTCCAAAGGCATCTTGTTGACACCATAATCGGCCGATTATAGGAAAAGCACTTTAGCACCGTAAAGCCCTAACAACTTCTTCATAGAACATGTGAGCAGGACTGTCTGCAAGTTATTATAGTTTCATCATGTGTGTCACCTCCAAAGGGTTTAATGAAGAACTCGGAAAGTTACAGACTTTGTTGAACAGCGTACAGAATAAAAAAAGTAGATTAATCCTAAAATTTAGCTTTTTATTCCTACATACTCTGGGAAGTCGTTTAGCTCTTGTCGAAGAATCTAAAATTTAAATGGAGAATGGATTTATTTCCTCCTAAAACTTTGTGTCTCTTGCAGAACGTCTATCTCCCCATTTGTTCTTCTCCTGCAGTCACACTGGCATGTAATCAGCCACAATAGCTGACATAAATCAAGCGCTGGATTGACAGCGTCTGACAAATAACTGATTGATTGCGGTGGAGCAGAATTGACACTTGACGGAGGGGTGGAGATAGAAATAGAAGGGCGGTGTATATTATACTGAAAACATGTGACATTCACATCCCTCCATCACTACATTGGTCTATTCCTGTCAACGCTTGTCTGTTTAGGGAATTCAAACTGAAATGGTTGGTTTTATGTTTGCCAGTGCGAGAAAAAGTCCCAGTGTTGGCCGTGCAAAACTCTATGTGCGTCTCGGGCTAGAAACCGTTTGAGAATAACAAATAAAATACTTGTGAAGATAATGATAGACTCCCAAATAACAATTCTGTCACATAAACCTCGTTAAGGATTATTGTGTTAAAGAAGGATAGCCTAATGCTTGATAACACATCATAATACAGAAATCGATGGATCGATTCATAATAACTAACTTCGTTTAGTATTAGACCAGGGTAAAATAAATTATTTATATTGTTTATAATAAAAACATGTGTCTCTACCCAGAAAATGATGAGAAGAAACAGAGCCATTTGATTTAGTCTATGTCTATGCTAAAACTCGATCTCAACTTCCTTATAGGAGGAGTTTATATTTTAAAAAGTGATTGAATTGGCGTGGTTTGTAATTTTATTAGCAAATGGGTTGTTTATCTATTTTATTATTCACACACAACTCTGAAACCTGGTGTAAATGAAACCCGCAGACCCACATCTAAAATAGTGCAAGCGTTCACACTAACCAATATATTCAAGCCTATCTCCTCCCCCGAGCTGTCGAAATAGAGGCGCTTACAAAGAGGAGAACGTCACATCCCCTTGACCCTCCAATCACCTCAGGGTCCCATTTGATTGGAAGGCGGCAAAGGCTTTAATCTCCGACTAATTCAGCTGCTTTTGAAGTGAACATTTCTACCAGTTCGTACTTCGGGAGTACAGAGCGAGGACCTGCAGACAGACGCACTCACGGCTCTCATGGTGCAAGACACAGCTTCGGATCTGCGATAACCTCGCACGGTCTCCATCCAGCTGCCGCGCCTCGCTTCTTTACTACCAGGATTACTTATTATTGAAACGTTTTACGATTATTTTTCACCGAGAGAGAGACTCGCTGTTTTTTAAAATTTTCTTAATGAATCTGACGAAAACATCGCCGTTTCATTTCCTGACAATTGGGACATGATCACATCGCCCTCGGCGTCTGTCCTGAAAAATAGTGGTATTTGTGTAGCCTGGGAAAGCAGCAGTTCTCGGAATAGCAGCTCATCGAGCATCAACAAGCCTTTTCTCCACTCTGCACACCCGTCTCATCCACTAAGGCAAGCAAACAGACTTCCCATCAAGGTTTTGAAAATGCTTACCGCACGGTCGGGACACATTTTGCACCCGGAGTATCTGCAGCCTTTGCCTTCTACCCCGATCAGTCCTATAGAGGTAAGAGATTTTTATTATTTATTTTAGCTATACATACGATGTAACATAGCCTATTTCAGATGCTAGTGCCTTGAGAAACAACGTTCTGGGAGCCTATTGTTTTATCCTTTAGTCTATCCTGTCCAATTGTGATCCCAGTGTTAGACACAGTTATGTGAAGTATAAAGCCTCGCAGTTTGTTTTTGGTCACGGAAGAGCCGTGCGTAATTACCAAATATATATTTCCGTTTGTGAGTGCCAATGTCCTTAGTAAATGGCTTGCTTGCAGACTGTACATTTTGTAATCATTGAATTAAGTGGTCGTTCTTCGTTTAAATTGTATTTATAAACCTACATGTTATTTTGTTTTGCAGCTAGATGCCAAGAAAAGTCCCTTGGCTCTGCTGGCTCAGACCTGCTCTCAGATCGGCAAACCGGACCCACCACCCTCCTCCAAATTATCCTCCGTAACATCAAATGGATCTAGTGAGAAGGAATCTAAATCTGGTCCTTTGAAAATGAGTGACATCGGTGTGGATGACAAATCTAGCTTCAAACCTTATTCTAAGCCTTCAGATAAGAAGGACTCGTCTTCAGGCGTATCAAGCGGAGAGAAGTCTGGTTTCCGAGTGCCGAGCGCCACCTGCCAGCCGTTCACGCCGCGGACAGGCAGCCCCAACTCAAGCACTTCTGCCTCTCCCATGCCATCGGATGGGAAGTGTGGGGAAAGGGATGAAAAGAAAGAGTCTGATTGTAATAAAAATGGCTCTACGGACGGGTCTGGCACCACTAGCCACAGCAGGATAAGCGTGAGCTGTGGTGGAATTAACGTGGAGGTCAACCAACACCAGGAGACGACGCCTGGCACTAAAACCTCCTCCTCGGACTCCTCATCTATAACTTCTGTATCCTCCGCTTCCGTTCTCGGGACAGGGCTTGTGGCACCGGTTTCTCCCTACAAACCGGGCCAGACAGTTTTCCCTTTGCCTCCTGCTGGTATGGCTTATCCCGGTAGTTTGGCAGGGGCCTATGCTGGATACCCTCAACATTTCCTGTCCCACGGAGGGAGCTTGGTAAACGCACAGCTCGCCAGTTCACTGGGCTGCAGTAAGGCTGGATCCAGCCCTCTAGCTGGGGCTTCTCCACCGTCCATCATGTCAGCCAGCCTTTGCAGAGACCCTTACTGCCTCAGTTACCATTGTGCCAGTCACTTAGCGGGGGCAGCCAGTGCTTCATGTACGCACGAGTCTGCAGCTGCAGCCGCCGCTAACGCCCTGAAATCCAGCTACCCACTAATGTACCCGACACACCACATGCATGGCGTTCACACCTCTGCGCCATCATTCAGCGGACATCCCCTGTACCCATATGGGTTCATGCTCCCCAATGACCCTCTGCCCCATGTTTGTAACTGGGTGTCGGCAAATGGACCGTGCGACAAGCGTTTCTCCTCCTCAGAAGAGCTCCTGAATCATCTGAGGACTCACACTGCTTTTACTGGAGCAGAGAAGTTGATATCTGGTTATCCCGGGTCTTCTTCACTGGCAAGCGCTGCAGCAGCGGCCATGGCCTGCCATATGCACATGCCACCGTCAGGTCCACCCGGAAGCCCCGGAACTTTGGCTCTAAGGAGCCCGCATCACGCGCTAGGACTCAGCAGCCGCTACCATCCGTACTCCAAAAGCCCCCTGCCCACCCACGGTGGCCCTGTTCCCGTCCCCGCTGCAACCGGCCCTTACTACTCCCCTTATGCACTGTATGGTCAGAGACTCACCACAGCATCAGCGCTTGGATACCAGTGAGAAAAAAATGACTTAAAAAGTTTATAGAACTAAGAATGCAAATATAAAGACTTTTATATTAACAGCGCTAAACTTATGGGCGGGATCCGTGGACTTCACCTGTATTTATTTATATGTCGGCTTGAAAGCAGGCGATAAAAGCTGCAAATTTAAAATATTTGAGCAACTCAAAAAGTGCATTATGTTGAAACTGAACTCTATAGGTAAAATCAAAACACACACACATGTTAGAGTACTAATTAAAGTAGGGGTCTTCATTTCGATGTTAATTTGAAATTGCTATGATTGTATTTGTTCTTATTTAATGTCTCATTGAGAAGAAAATAATTTACATGCATGTTTGTTTCTTAAATTTCAGAAATTGTCCACATTTTAAATTTGCCGTTATTTTTCAGGTGTACACCTCGGAAAGAGAATTGGTATTTTTTTGTATGTATTCTGGAAAAATAAGAAACAATTCTGTTCCATATCTTCGTGTGCCTCATTTTCTGAAGTATTAATCTTATATTTTGTATATATAGTTGGATTTATATTCCACCGAGAAGTTTGAGAATTGGACTTTAATTAATGGGGTTGAGAAAACCTTATTGATCATATCTGCAACATGGCCGATTTTCCTGGCTGTCATACTTAAAATAATTAATACTAATATTATTAATATTGGTGTCCATTAGAATTTTGGACAGTTTGCTCATATAATGAGCATCTTTATTATTTATATTCTATTGGTTTATATGCCAAATAACTAAGAAGCTTTAAACGTTTACTTTTAACAGAACACATGTTTTAAAGTTTAAATGAAACTAAAATGAGAGTGGGAATTAGTGAGTGTGTGTGTGTGTGTGTGTGTGTGTGTGTGTGTGTGTGTGTGCAGAGTTAAACGTGCTTCATAAAGTGAATTTGCATAACAGAATTTAGTTTTCTGGTGGGTAAAAATCATTAACAAGTTGTTTAAGATTTAATTTGACAGGTGTCGTAGGTTTATTTGCTAAGTAAAAAATGTGAAGTACTACACCAGGAAAAGGTCAAAGACAGCTGATTTTTCTGGGGTTAGAAAATACAAAGCATAGTTCATTGTTTTACATTTTACAAGAAAGAAACCCCCAATTATAAAAAAAAGAAGGACGATTACTTGAGTATTTTGCTGGCTCTCAGGTTCA